>NC_068285.1:45547808-47002808 GCF_025860055.1 Xyrauchen texanus
GGACAATCCCCCCCCCGAGCAACCTGTAGTTAAGTGTCTTGCTGAAGGACACAATGGTGATGGCTATGGGGATCGAACCAGCAACCTTCTGATTACCAGTTATGTGCTTTAGCCCACTATGCCACCACCACTCCATGTCATAAGAGCCCAGTCATGAGAAAGTTTTTGTTATGTTATTGAGTTTTGTGAAGCTACGTGAATTGAGTGTGTTGTGGCAAAAAATTATTAACCAACCATTATCACTGCGTAAGAGACACTCTGAATCAAACAGTCTTTTAAAATTATTTATTCTTGCAAGAAGGACCCAGTCATTACACAGGAGTTAATCTGTGCCATGAGTGGGACCCAGAGGGGAGGACTGACTCGTATTTTATACCTCTTTTTATCCAAGGTCTCTGACAGAAGCAGATCCTCCCCCTCTGCATTCCTCGGACACAGGGGCATTCCCTTGCAATGACTATTACTGATCAATGAGTTTCTACAACAAGTGCATTCAAAAAAATTCAAGACCCCTGAAGGGAGAAAATAAAAGACTTGCCTGCACTGCTTCATTGTCTCCTGACTCCCCTATTGCCCAAAAGAACTGTCCCTACTACATCAAGTTACCATATGGTAATACTGTTGTTAAACTATTGTTAATTGTATCATAACTTTGGTAACTGCCAAAAAAATAAATAAATACATGGTTACTACAGTCATGGTTAGTAGAATATTACTACTGTAAATCCATGGTACGTTTTCATAAGGGTATCATTTATTAACGAAGATTACAGATCATTTTCGATGTTTTAACAACTCTGAATTTAGTAAGAAGCAAGTAAACTCTCGAAATCAGGAGTTCCAGGTGTCAAAAGTTAGGAGTTTATTGAGCAAACCAACAAACCCAAGATGTCAGATGAGATCTGACTCTCTTGGTCAAAACCCACATTTTGTATACAGTTTGTTTTCTAGCATAACCTTATGCCCCCTTAAAGGGGTCATGACATGAGAAACCAAAATTTGCCTTGATCTTTTGGTATATAAGAGGTCTTTGTATCATTAAAACGTCCTGCAAGTTTAATATTTTAAGACGTCCTCCCCATTCTAAACGAATCATTTATTTAATCAAGCTCAAAATACAGCTCGTTCTGGATTCATGGTTAGAAGTGACGTGACGGTTAGAAGTGACGTACCAGCGTTTGCATATGACCGCCTCCAGCACAAGATAACTACGCTTTAAGCGCCAAGACAACTACGCTCATTTCAGTATCGCCGTCGCCTCACAAGTGTTCAGTCGATGGACAGCGAGCTCTGACAGAGACTACTTGTGCACAGGAAAATTACGATGCCACACAGATGTGCTGTTCCTGGCTGTGGTCAAACAAAACCTCTGAATAAGCTGCCGAAAGATCCAGGCGTCAGGGAAAAATGGATGCAGTTTATTTTTTGCGGACGTCCCAGTCACGGTAGTGTTAACTTAAGCGTTTGTTCTGTACATTTTAAGGATGACTGTTTTGAGAACAAATCTCAATATGATGCTGGCTTTGCCAGAAAACTGTTGCTCAAAGATAAGTCCGTGCCGACTATTCTGGGAACAAAGACGGCGCTAAACTGTAAGTAATCTATTTTAAACTTTAAACTACTTGTTAAAGCGCAATTTCATTCATTATGAATAATCACAGTGTTTTTACTTAGTTTACTTGCATATTGTTCTGGCTGGGAGCGTCAATAATTGATACATAGGCACTGGCGTTAGCCAATCATAACAGTGAGCGTTAACACTGAAGTCTTAAATGGAAACGCCCCCAAAACAGACTGTTTGAATCAGAGGATGAGAAACAGGGTGGGAAAAGGTCATAAATCACTAGATTTTAAAAGTTTTTCTTAAAAAAAAAATATATTAATACTATAATTGCACCTAAGGGAACATAATAATACAATAAAAAAACCCATGATAGGTTTTACCATTGGCTTTAATATTTTTTGTAGCCAATGGTAAAACCTATCTTTTAGTCCATTTTTGTAAATAACATTTTAAATTAATTTATTATGAAAGTATACATTTTGAGTAAATAAAATATCACAATCTGAACATATTATATTTACTTTGATCATTGGTTGTGTTAAGATTTAACTTTGCTGTGCTTCTCATTGCCTTCTCATATTATAGTACCATTATCTCTACTATGGTTGAGTGCACAGTGTTTCTTGCAACATCAGTACCTCTAGTAACCTCATATGCCATCTCTTGGGTCACACAAAGTCCAGGCTATTCTATGTTAGTACTTTTCATAAATCCAGATGCTGTTTTTCTGTCATTACCTCAGGAAAGCACTGCTCCCTATTTGAATGAGTGCTATGATTGAAAGTGTGAGTGCTGTCTGACTGCTAGTGTATTTTCGCATTTCTGGAATGTCAAAATGTGTGTAAGAAAAAATAGTTCAGTTGCCATGCAACTATTCAGTAATATAATTAGTTTTTTCCACTTCAAAGCTTATGAGATGCATTAATATTCATGTTATCTAAATAATAAAATCACTAGTTGAACTTCAACTTCAGAATTAATAATTTTATGTGAGGATCGATATTCTTAATACCACATCAGTATCGGAAGTGTTGATACTTTAGAATCGATCTGCCCATCCCTAATGACTTGAGCAAGTCATATGAACATCTGCTGTCATAAAAGTCCCATTCAATAATCTCTCATTAAATTACATATTTATTAAAATTAAACCCAGTAATGTAACAACAGGGATGCCACCCATTGTAGCGAAGTATTTTTTTTTCATTAGAGATTTACTTTAGCGTAAAAAGTACCCACTCTTAAAGTAAAAGTTTTCCCAAAAAGTTACTCGAGTAAATGTATCGCGTTACTACCCATTCTGAACATTACCAGTTGTACTAACAATGCAACAAAAAGAACAGAACTTGATACAGTGCTACACACACAAATGCGTTCATCAATTCTTGGGGACTTGATAAGAGACTTAATATAAAGATGAAAGGCATATGACGGAAGCATCAACAGGATTGCTTGGGGGAAGAAGCTGTCATAAAGTCGGCTGGTGAGGGTCCTGATGCTGCGATACTGCCTGCCTGATGGTAGCAGTGAGAGCAGACCATGACTCGGGTGGCTGGAGTCTCTGATGATCCTCCGAGCTTTTTTCACACACTGCCTGGTATAGATGTCATGGAGGCAGAGCCGGCCCAAGGCATAAGCGAACTAAGTGGCTGCTTAGGGCCCCGGTGGCCACCAGGGGTTCCCCAAGAGCACATGAAATTACAGCTTTATTTTTTTTGTGTGTGATTATACTGTCAATGGACAATGGTAATTATACAAAAACGCAATATTAAAGCAATATTATGTTAACAGACTGCAGGATCTCCTTGGTCTTTTCTGACATTGAGTGAGAGGTTGTGCTCCTGACATCAGAGTGTCAGAGTGTGCACCTCCTCTCTGTAGGCTGTTTCATCATTGTCAGTGATCAGACCTACCACTGTTGTATCGTCAGCCAACTTAATGATGGTATTGGAGTTATGTGTTGCCACACAGTCATGTGTGTACAGGGAATAGCGTTGTGGGCTGAGAACACAGCTCTGTGGGGCTCCAGTGTTGAGGTTCAGTGATGAGGAGATGTTGCTGCCCATTCTAACCACCTGACGTCTGCCTGACAGTCCAGGATCCAGATGCACAGCGAGATGTTTAAGCCCAGAGCTTCACGTAAAGCTTGGAGGGAACTATGGTGTTGAATGCTGAGCTGTAGTCTACAAACAGCATTCTCACATATGTGTTCTTTTTTCCAGGTGGGAGAGAGCAGCGTGTAGTGTAGAAGCAATGGCATCATCAGTCGAGCGGTTGTTGCAGTATGCAAGCTGCAGTAGGTCCAGTGAAGTAGGCAGCACAGAGCAGATGTGACCTCTGATTAGTCTCTCAAAGCATTTGCTGATGATGGGGGTCAGAGCAACAGGACGCCAGTCATTTAAGCAAGTGATTTTGATTGCTTTGGTACAGGCACAATGGTGGATGTTTTAAAGCATGTGGGGACTACAGACAAAGAGAGGGAAAGGTTGAAAATGTTTTAGTTGACAAAACAAAATATTCCATATATTCTTAATAAACACAATTCTTAAATTTCATTGAAAGTGAATAGTATAAATGTGTAATGTAATAAAGTTCAGTTTTGACGTTAACAGACGTCAAAGGAAGTGCAACATTTTACTTTCACTTTTGTTCTCAGACAAAAACATTTTGGGGGGTATTTTCCCTTTGTGTCGCTTCTTTGACAAAGTCTGAATGTCAAGATAACAGTAAACGGCTTTGACAAAATGAAGGATGAAGTAGAAAGCTAGCTATTTTTATTTACAGTTTTAACCAAAAAGAAAAAAAGAACAGACTTAAATTAATAAAAATTGCACTTTATTAATTCCAAAAGCTTGGGTTAACTGGTTAAACGATTTCAAAGTGTTATTTTCATAAATGTCAAATAACTTCAGAATGCCCTTCCTTATTCATTCCTTCCACAGAAAAGTTGACTTTCCATTACGCAATTTGGGATTCATCCAAATACTTGAAGCTGTGTTCAAAAAGGATTTAGACTTATATATTCTCGATATTTTCTTCCAAATTTATTGGAGATGTGATATTATGGGTTGGGACTGTACTGTTGTTGGCAGAGGTAGCAGGATAGATTGCTCAACATTAAACCAAGGAGGGGCCCTCTCAGGAGGGAGGGGCAATTGGGCCAGATGTCTCAAGCTGAAGGCGTAATAATAAAGCATAAGTTTAGGAAGTCCCAAGCCCCCTTTATCACCGGCTGTTGCAATTTGCTCATATGTAGCAGAGGCCGCTTACCATCCCAGAGAAATTACTTAGTTATCTTTAAATATTGCGGTGGAATTTCTACCGGGATTGATTGAAGTAAAAAGTTAATTCTTGAGAGACATTTCATTTTGAGAACATTCACCTTACCCTAAAGAGACATATTTAGTGATGACCACCTCCCTACATCATTTGAAACTTTCTGCAGTAATGGGAAAAAATTCACTCTCACTAAATCATTATGTTTATGAGGAAAATGAATACCAATGTATTGTATCCTGCTACCTTCTTTGGGCCACTGAAAAAAGGAGCAGGTTTGAAAAATGACACAGGGCAATAGGTTGTCAAAGGAAGAGCTTCAGGCTTAGGCCAGTTAACTTTGTAACTTGAAAGTTTAGAAAATTAATTAATAATTTCTAATAAACATGGCATAGATGTAATAGATTTGCACTACGTGTGTGTGTATGTGGGTATGTACGAAGGTGAGTGTATGTACGTATATGTATAATTATTTATTTTGTATTCTTTTTTGTTTTAATTATCTATGTCTTGCTGCTGTTTTTGGTATTGTTTGTATTGTTGTACACTGGAAGCTCCTGTCACCAAGACAAATTCCTTGTATGTGTAAGCATACTTAGCAATAAAGTTGATTCTGATTCTGATTCTGATAGACTTTTGCGGCTCTGAAACAAACAAATTTCAATTTGTGAACCATTCCCCACACATCAACCCCAGGAAAGCCTGTACTTGCTCTTAAAGCTGCCGCGAGTGGTTCTAAAGCCAAACAAAACAACAGGGGATAAAGGAGAACCTTGCCAAGTCCCTCTTGCCAATGTAAAATAAGAAATCTGCCCATTAGTCTGCACCACAGCTTGGGGTCGTGTGTACAGTAAACGTATCCATTTAAAAAAAAAAAAACACTCCCAAACCCGAAGGATTTTAATGTCTCAAAATAGTAACCCCATTCCACGCGGTCAAAAGCTTTTTCTGCATCCAGTGAAATTGCTGCCACTGGCGAATCTGCGTCAGCCATTGACCACATAATATTAATAAGACTCCTAATATTATCCACCCCAGTTCTTCCATGTATAAAACCCATCAGATCCCCATGAACCAAAGAAGCAATTACACTGTCCTTTTTAAGAATAAACGCCTGTGACAGGGTGGGTGGTAACTCACCTTTCTCCATTGTAGACATGGCCCCGGAGTCTTAGAGGAGGGCAAGGACCTGATTACTTCTACAATTTCATTCATCGTAATGTGGGAATCAAGTTCCTGTTTCTGCAATTCTGTCAAATTAGGTTTTTAATGAGAACTATTTAATGAGTTCAAAAAATTATTTATATCTCCACCCTCTGCTTTACCGTTAGATGTGTATAAATCCATATAACATTTTCTAAAAACCTCATTAGTATCCTCTAACTTAGTTACAATAATTTCTTCAGTAGGCTGAATAGCAGGAAGAGAGAAGATATTTATTTTTCCTTAATATAGTTTGCCAGAAGCTTGCCCGCTCTGTCCCCAGATTCAAAATATTTCTGCCTTGCCCTGAACAATCCAAACTTCACCTTCTTAGATAGTATATAATTGTACCTATATTTAAATCATGTTAAATATCTCAAACCTTCATGTGTGGTCTTTTTCATCATCTCTAATTCGCTCTTTTTAATTTCTCTTTTCAAATTAGCCAGGTCTTTAATATTACATTATTTAATATATGATGTATACTGAATAATATAACCCCTGAACACTGCCTTCAGTATTTCCCAAAAAAGTCCTGCAGAGGGCGCCGTTGCCACATTTGTCTGCTCATATAATTTAATTTCAGTTCTTATAGCCTTCTTAAAATCAGATCTCAGTAAAAGGGAAGAATTGAATCTCCATCTGTAAGTACTTTGCCTATCCTGATATGGAGTAATTTTCAAACAAACATGATCTGAAATAATGGTGCCAATAGAACAGGTTGAGCAAGTGACAAGATATTTTGATATCAAATATTAATCAATTCTAGAGTACATCTTATGAGAAGCAGGATAGAAGGTTTAATCTCTCCCATCCGGATTCAAAAGCCTCCAAATGTCTACTAATAGAAAAGATTTGCACATATTTTTTATGTAATTTTATATCTCATCAAACTACTCCGATCAAGCACTGGGTTGAACACCAAATCCAAATCCCCACCTAAAACAATATCATACTGCCCAGCTGCAAATAACATATTCTCCAAATTTACAAAGAAAGCCGGACCATCCCTATTTGGTGTGTAAACATTGGCTAGTGTGAGCCTCGCGTACCTCTGGATTTGAAAAAAGGCCAATGAGAAATTGGCAGACAGAATTTGCATGTCCCTCCCCAGAGCGGTTGTGCAGCAGCAAGCTGAGTTTCACTACTGCTCCATTCACCTCTATCAGAGCGTTTCCAGCGGCTTTCTCCCTCTACATGCTGTGCAGTCCACTCCCCTGGGCGTTTAGACAGCGCTTCTGTAAAGAGTGTATACCTCTAAAAGATAAGTATTTTCCCCTCTAAAAGAGAGTATTTTCATTCACAAAAGAATGTCCTTTTCAGGACGCATCTTTTTAAAGATGTCTTTCCGCCTCCGTGTAGTTCTATCGGGAAAACACGCAGACTTGAGTGAAGTTTGAGATGCCATTTATTTGATAGATGTAAAACAGGAGGTGATGTCTCTCTCTTTGGCGTAGGCCCCATCCGGCAGTCCGAGGGAGTTGTACCCGGAACCGTCATGTCCTGCCGGAGATATCAGGCAGGGGCGAGGAGCCTACCCCCCTGAGGGACAGGGCTCAACTGGTGGTGGTGGGGAGGTGGAGATTGCAGTGTTAGCACACAGAAACAGCAATGTGATAGATTGTGAGTGGACTTATAAAGCAATGGCTTACGTTCGATTGGCTAGGAATTATCCAGCTATTGATGTGATTATGTACACCTGCTGGTCTTCCTGCTAGAACTACGCTCCACTTCCATTTCTATCGGGAAGACACGAAGGCTTGAGTGAAGTTTGAGATGCCATTTATTTGATAGATGTAAAACGGGAGGTGATGTCTCTCTCTTTGGTGTAGGCCCCATCCGGCAGTCCGAGGGAGTTGTACCCGGAACCATCATGTCCTGCCGGAGATAGGAGGCAGGGGCGAGGAGCCTACCCCAAAAAAGAGAGAAAGTAGTATACTACCCCCAAAAGAGATGAACCAGTTTGGTACGAACCAGGTCTTGTGTTGGGCGTTCATTCTGGAGGAGGAATTAAGAGATGCGTGCTTCGGAATTTTACATGAAATTTGCAGTACCTCTGGCGTGGTTGTGTGAAGCCTTTGCGATGGGAAAGCAGTTTATTTATTTATTTATTTTATATATATATATTTTTTCTCTCGAGTTTGATTTCATCCCTGTGCATTTCCTCTTTGTCCTCGAGTGTGATTTTGGACACTCCGTCGAGAGCCCCTGGTTGAGCAGAATCTTTGCTATAGGCCGGCATTGCCGTGCAGTGTCTTTGTTGAAAGATAAACAACATTTGATATGAAAAACCTCCGGCGAGGGAAAAGTTGTTTGAGGCATCTTTGCCGAAGTGGACAACACGTGTAAAGCCATACGATAATGGCGACGTTGCGTGCAGTCCCTTCGTTGAAAGACATTTGATATGAAAACCCTCCGGCGAGGGAAAGTTGTTTGAGGTATCTTTGCCGAAGGGGACAACGTGTGTAGAGCCATACGATAATGGCGACGTTGCTTGCAGTCCCTTCGTTGAAAGACATTTGGTATGAAAACCCTCCGGCGAGGGAAAAGTTGTTTGAGGTATCTTTGCTGAAGGGGACAACGTGTGTAGAACCATACGATAATGGCAACCTTGCATGCGGTCCCTTCGCTGAAAGAAACCAACATTGATATGAAAACCCTCCGATGAGGGAAAAGTTGTTTGAGGTATCTTTGCCAAAAGGTGAGCAACATGCGTAAAGCAACACGATTATGGCGACGTTGCGTGCAATCCTTTTGTTGAAAGAAAACATTTGATAGGAGAACCCTCCGACGAGGGAAAGTTGTTTGATGGCTATCTTAGCCAGAGTGCACAGCATACATAACACCATACGATAATGGTGATGTTGTCGTGCCATACCTTGTTGAAGATATCTCATTATGGTGCGAGCTTTCCATCGAGGGCGGCTGGCTTGAGCAATACCTATGCGAAGGAGCTGTGCTTGAGATTATGGAACCCCTGCGAGGGGGAGACATCGCTATGTGCTGTCCTTGCGAACGGTGAGCTTGCTTGAATTGAATCATTATGCAGGCAAGGATGAGCTGGGGAAGAGCCACCACCAGATATGCATGAGAACTTAAGGCTGATGGGGAGTTGAGCTTGTTTGATGATTTGGGTCGAGTTGACTATTTCAGGTACGATTGGGGAGAGCAGCGGCTGAACATCTTCGTTGTAGATTCCAGTATACCTCGAAGGGTGCCCGTAGAGCTGGTCTGTGGAACTCCTGCGAAGCGAGGGAGGGGGGTCAGAGACTACGTTGAAAAACCCGGGAATGTGTCTGCTATGATGGTTCGAGGAGGGCCAGACTTTATTGATTGTAGTAAAGACTGTGGAATTGTAGCATGACTACGATGCGTTTGAGTTTCTGGAGGGAACCCATATGACGCTGGCCGTGATGATGGGTGTGGAATAAGGCGGCCTATTTTAAACTTCTTTTGTAGATGTAGCTTGCTGTGTCATCGCGGAACGAGGCTGCAGTGAATCTGGGAATGTATTTCCTATTTCTGAACTCAAACATATATTTTACCCCATATGGGGTAAAGAACCATTTCACTGGAGGGTAGAGGGGAAGGTTGTTTGCAGGACCGTATGATGAAGTGCTGTACGAATGGCAAGGAAGGATTTGAAGCTTGGGTCTCTGTGTCATTTCTTCCTTCCCTCCGCTGAGCCGCATCGAGACTGGGATTGTAGATCGAGAACATTTGTTAAATACATTCGATTATGAAATATCTAGCAATGGGATTATTGCGAAGAGAGCGTCTGGCGCGTAAGAAGCTATATTGAAGAGAGTAGAATTCTGGCCATTCCCCTGTGAACCATGGTCCTAGATGGCAACCCCTGAATCCTATGGAGGAGCCATGTCCGAGAATAGGCGCGTGTCATCCGGAGATTCTCGCCAGCCATCATCGATTGGTGGGTAGGAGAGGCTGTCTATAGAATGAGCTAGTGTGAGGAGGCAGAAAAACGGCGGAGTGGCCTTGAGGAATGATAAGCATGGCAAAATTGAGGTGGCCTGATAGGGCTGGAGAGTGTGTTAGGAGACCCAAACTGACCAGGGAACGACGTGAAAATAGACCTGATCCTGTCGTATTTCTTTAGGGGGGAAGCTTGCATGGTTAGCGAATATGTGTGATGTCTAGAATTCTAGTGACGTGGCTCGTTGTGTTTTTTTTTTCTCTCCCTCTCTCTCTCCTCCCTCTTATTCCTCGAGCTGGAGCAAATATGGTGAGAAGAATAATGTCTCATCTTCATGAGAGTTTAGTTGTTGGCTGTAAAACGAACATAAGATATTTCTGATGGAAGCCGGCTGCTGCCTGAGCCGATGATTTTGCCGGATTCGCGGGGTGCGCGCTCCTTCCGCGCCGGGTCGTGGAATGCCATTGAGCGAGATCTCCTGAGTGAATGAGATATGGGTGAAGATCCGGGTTTGATGTTGGCAGAAGTTGAGATGAAGTGACAACGTCGTTGGAAAGGAAAGGCGGGCTTCCAGAGATGTGCTGTGCACTGGTTGTGGCTTGGAGAGTTTGACATGTGTCTAGTTACAGTGTTAGCACACCGAAACAGCAATGTGATAGATTGTGAGTGGACATATAAAGCAATGGCTTACGTGCGATTGGCTAGGAATTATCCAGCTAATGATGTGATTATGTACACCTGCTGGTCTTCCCGCTAGAACTATGCTCCACTTCCATTTCCTGAATGTGGCTGTTTTCTCTCCGCTCCTGACGGTCAAAAGCACTGCCTCCGTGTGATAGCAGCCCAGACATGCATTTATGAATGGTTTATGTTGTAACTGCGAGAACATAGCCATGGCAACATTGCGACCACTTCAGCCGCCCACCGTGCCGCGCCTTCTTCCTACGGGATTAAGGCCAGCGTGGCTGTCTATGAAGGTGATTTGGGGAGAGCAACGGGCTCGGTTTCACAGGATAAATCACCACGAACCACCCCCCCCCCAGCATGCTCGTTTGCTTCTGTCCGGTTCCGACTCAAGACCGGCTCGCCTCACGGCCAGTCCGTTGTCTCCCTCGGACCCTGTGAGCTAGACGAGCATGCCATGGTTCTCCTGCAAGTCCACCAAGCCAAGGCACTTAAAGATCTGCACTTGTTTATTCCTGACACCGATGTGCTGCAGGAACTGCACTCTGCCACCGACCACCGCAGCATGGCTTTCGCTGTCCAATGCATTGCGCTGCTTGACCTGGACTATCTGACTCAGCAACGCGATTCAATTCGCCAGGCTTCCGCCTCGTCTCAGTATTCGCTCCACTTCGATGCATGGCAGAAATGCCAGCACTTACGTACAGAGATTATAATTCTGCTCCAGCCAAGATGAAGAAGGGTTTCTACAGCCCTTACTTCGTTGTACCCAAAAAAGGCGGTGGGCTGTGGCCAATCTTGAGCTTGTGAGTTCTCAACCAGGCTTTACGCAAACTCCCATTATAAATGCTTATGTAGAAACAAATTCTAACCTCTAATTCGAATCAGATTGGTTCGCAACGGTAGACCTGAAGGACGTGTATTTCCACGTTTCCATTCTGCCTCGACATCAACCCTTCCTATGTTTGCGTTCGACGGCCAGGCGTATCAGTACAAGGTCCTCCCCTTTGGCCTGTTCCTGTCCCCTCGCGTATTCACCAAGGTTGCAGAGGCAGCCCTTGTCCCGCTATGGGAAGTGGGCATCCGCATACTCAATTACCTCGACGGCTGGCTCGTTCTAGCTCATTCTCGAGAGTTACTATGCACTCACAGGGACCAGGTGCTCGGGCACCTCAGCTGTCTAGAGCTTCAGGTCAACTGGGAAAAGAGCAAGCTCTCCCCGGTTCAGAGCATCTCTTTTCTCGGCATGGAGTTAGACTCAGTCTCATGAGCGCACGCAGTCGGTGCTAAAATGGTCTTCACTTATAGAGCGTCTTTTGTAAACTTTTTTGGGGGGGGGTTACCAAAGCGTTTTACACTGTGTCCCATTCACACACACATTCACACTCTCATACGCCAATGGCATCAGAACTGCCATGCAAGGTTCTAGCCTGGCATTGGGAGCAACTTGGGGTTCAGTGTCTTGCCCAAGGACACTTCGGAATGTGGAGTCATGTGGGCCAGGAATCAAACCGCCAACACTAACGCGGAACAACTGACCGGGTGTACTGCAAGCACTCAGCGCCTTTCCCCTCCACTGAGGCGAACACGTGCGCTCTTATCCCAGGATATCCCACTAACTCAGCTCTCTGGATGACTCCTCCCTAGCCCTCTGGCCTGCAAATTCAGCAGAGGAATTTTTGACCAGACCCACTACAAGTTTCAAGTACTCTGTACTGGGGTAGGGCTCCACAGGCCTAATTCCCTTTTCAGGCAACTCCTTGTGATGTATTTCCCGCAGTACGGTTCCCCTGTCGGCGGACCCGCGTCTCCATTGGGCAGTCTCCCTGCCCCTGGTCGCTGTGTTTGTAGAGCTCCTCCCTTACTTGGTAGGACCTACCACCGCACCACTTCCACGTGTGGCTCGACAACCCATGTGATGTTTGGCCACATGTTACCTCCACCAGCCTGGGCAGGATGTGGTCTCCACAGAGTCTTTTCCCCCTGAGAGAATATGAACGGAAAAGAACGCCTTCCCCAACATGTTTTATAGCGTTAAGTTTTATAGCTTTATGCTCTATGACGTGAAACATAGAGAGAGAAAAGGCCACGACTGGCTGGCTTGCTCCCATGATAGTCATGTCACTTGTTCCCCCCTCAGGGGTGCTGGGAACCTAAGAACTGTATATGACACTTTTTGGGGCGTTGGGGAGGGTTACGTGTGGCCGATACAGTTGCTTCTAGCACGCAGTAGCTTGCTTGCACCTGTGTCAGCAGTTCACGTAACACAGTCTAGTGCATGCCGTTTTTAAATGGGACCTCTTGTGTCACTACATTCGACACAACGTCGAGTGAGTGACAGAAGGGAAAGTCATGGTTACTGTTGTAACCTCCATTCCCTGATAGAGGGAACGAGACGTTGTGTCCCCCTTGCCACGACACTAGACCTACCACTGTAAACGGCTGAACCTTACTCTTTTCTCAGTGAAAATCCTGACTGACAGACTTGCATGTTTGCCTCCATTTATATTCGTATGTCCGGGGGTGGGATATGAAAACTCTGTCTGCCAATTTCTCATTGGCCTTTTCTCAAATCCTGAGGTACGCGAGGCTCTCAAGAAACAGTAACCATGACGTTTTCTCTGCCCTAAATTTAGACATAATCTTTCTTCTTTTAATTGGATCACCTAACCTCTTGAGATTCCATGTGGTGAGACGCAGTATCCTAGATAAATGCAATACCAACTTTCAAAAAGGAAATATAAAAAATAACAATCAAAAACATACATGTACCATTTTGCCACTGACACCCCAACCCCAATTCGAACAAGATAAACTGCACTTGACCAAGAACAGAGGGCAGAGCATTTCAAATCAAAACTTGACATCCAAGACTCGCATGCAGGTCAAAGGCAACTACTGTTACACACCATCGCCATTAATCCCCAGTCAGTATGCATGCTACATACCTAATATGCATTAGCCTACTCAATAGATCATATAACCAATACTAACTAAATACTTGAAGCTGTAAAATAAATTAAACTCCTAAATTTCACATGACTTTTCTTACCATCTAAAACAGCAAGTCATAATAATGAAATAAATCTGTAAGGCAGGGTGCCAATGTGTTTGCATTCAAAGGCAAAGAGCAAATGTATGATCTTTGAGAAAATCAACAAATTAACTTTCTCGCAATTAGAAACTCTTCCTGAGGCACCACACCCCACTGAGCGAAGACTGCAAATTCACACCTCATTGTTGCCCTTCCACGTCTGTCCCATTCTCTCCTCTCTTCCCCTCACCCATTCCTCTTCAGCTCAGAATCACCTAAGATCTGTATGTAACAAAAGTCTATATCTGATGTATACAAATAATGTAACTAGTGTAACATGTTTGGAATCATTTAAAATGTCTCAGTGCGTCTGGTATAGTGCTCTTATTCCCAGGTTTGTAAAACTTAATGACAACAAAAGTTATAAGGTCTTTGCCAAATGCTTTATAATTCTGGAAGTCTGTCCCCATCCCTGCTTGTATGTTAATGAGGTATGTCCCCAGGACTTCCAAACCTAACCACTCCCAAAATTCCCTTTGTTCATGGTTTGGGTATTTAAGGAGATGTGACACATTGTTCATGGTTCTCTGTAGTCAGACGATCCCACACAGTTTACTGTGTGTAATTTATATCAGGTGATTGCAATTCGATTTTCTTATGTTTTGATAAAATGTCTAACTTTGACTTATCACTGTCTAATTGGAATTGATGAATTGATTATGTTACCTGGTCAATAAATTGTAAACATTTGATTTTATTCTGACTGACTCTGACATTGTGTTGCCCAAACAGATTAAACGATTAATATTGGACGACTAATATTTGGCATCAATTCAAGTGTACTTGGTTTGCAAAGACAAAAAGGGAATTTCCGTTTAGAACAGCAAATGCTGCTTGACCAATCTAAATTCGGGTGTGTCTTACCTCTGTTTTGATTTGATGTTTCTCCAGATAAGTGTACGTGGGAAACCACGCATGGCCAATCCAAAGCTATTACAAGAGAAGTTATGTTGGTCAACTTACATCTGTAATAGTGGCCGTGACCTCTACTGAAGAAAACGTTAAGGGGCTATACTGAAGTATCTTTGATTGCGTGAACGTGAATGTGACCGATCTCAGGTATATATCAATTACCTCTGTTTGATGATCCAATACTGGCCGCTTGTGATCGTGAGACCCGCAGTGTAGAGAAAAACATGCGAGGACCTCAAAGCGACATAGTTTCTTAATCTAAACGGGTAAAATATAATTAAAGGAGTCAAAAGAATAATCAAACATTCGCTCACTTTTAATGATGCTCAGATATCATTAAAAACCTTTTTCATTTATGGAGTCAGATGAAATAACGAGGTAATACATAAGAGAAAATGTATTTCATTTAATCTTGTTGTGTTGCGTAACAAGAAAGACAGTAACGCGCAGAGACCTTCACCCGTATTATTGGAGACCGCCATTGGACCGATAAACGGGCTTAAAAAGTGGTGACAGCCCTTCCATGATATCGCAACCAGACGAGCAACGTCTTTCCAGCGCGACATTCAACTTGATCCCTGCCCGGGACATGAGGTTTGATCTTCCCACCTATCTCCAGCTGCTGTGGTAAGTCAATCTTTTTTTGCCTTTTAGAAGTGTTGAGGGGAAGATTGTTTGCACCTCGGGAAACATGTCTTTCCAGGGAAACCGATAAACGGGCTTACAAAACCAAAAAAGATCCAACATGAAGGATCAGTCAAGTCACTGCTCCATCTCATTAACACACTTCAAGGCTTCTTTTGGGCAAACAAAGCATTTATATTCTTAGCTGGTCTCAAGCCTTAACATCACTGGATACAACATTGCAAATTTCACCCAGCAAGCATGAAGGACACTTCGGCATTCTCTGAACTTCACTCACTTGAGTTGAGTTGCTCTTGCAAAGTCAAGGAAAATCTGTATCTGATTACCCTCAAAGTGGATCTCCCCTTTCTCCCTCACAGCATGCAACATGATCCATTGATCTTAGAAATCTCACCAGTATAGGCCTAGGTCTGTCCTCGAGGTTGGGTCGAGGGCAGAATTCTTGGTGAGCCCCTTCTATCCCCATCTGTCACTCCAATGTATCGATTATTGTGGAGATCAGCTCCCCTATGAATTTAATCATGTTTACTCTTTTCTTTCCCTCCGAAATGCAGATAAAGCTGAGATTATTCCATCAACCACTTTATCTTTTAAATGATCAATTTCACATTCAGTTGCTGGCGGGTTCGCTTGTCATTCTTTCTGTTTCCTCAAGGAATTCCACAAATGTTTTGACATCATCGATTTTAGCGCAGATAGCTGGTTCTCCAAATAATTTGTAGTTTGGCGAATATCTTCAATACTCCTCATTTCATTTGAGAATTTCTTCAACATAGTATAAATATTTGCTATGTCTTGTCTTGAGTTTTGAGATCTACAGTCAAAATAGACTAAGATAAATGTATTTAATTAAATACTACTATTTTTCACAGTCTCATTTTTACTTTAAGGCCGGAGTAAAGCAAGGAAAACTAAAATTTACCTCAACAAGGCGGGATAATGAACGAGTCTAGTCTCATTCGTGGAAGTGGAAAAACAAGTTCTTTGTGAAATGCAAGATTTATTGTATTAAAATTTAAATGCAAAAGACAAGGTATGAGTCTGCTGTTTTTGTCAATTTTAAGTTTTAATTTAAAATGTTTGCGATTTTAATATAAATACATGGGTTAAATATTTTTCCACTTAATTGCTCGAGCAAATTAATATATACATCTGTATAGAAGTAATGCATTGAATACGTTGATTAAATTGGGTTTTAACGTGAATACGTCTATTAAAGAGTGTACATGTGTACAAAGAGAATCGCAATGCAGAGAAAACTTTTTTTTTTTTTTTAAATAAAAGTTGTTGATAACTTCTGGATTTGAAATAAAAAAAATAGTGAGTATGCCTATGTGTTTCTGGTACAGTACAGCCGCGGATCAGTTCTGGTGCCTCGATCAGTCCCCGAAAACTCGACGTACATTCACATCATATGTTAATGCAGTGGTAGAGTTACACTCACAGGACACTGCACTTATTCGCAATCACAAAAGTTCATTGTTTGCTCGTGCTTTAAAGCTCTGCCAGGTAAACATTTCATTGGCGTTCTGTTCTGACATAATGCACTTTTTCTGAGCGCGTATGCCGAGCTCGCACGCACTGTGAAACAGCGCCAAAACTGGATTTTTGTTGTGTCAGACCTCACTCATCTGCTAGCGATGGAAAAATATGCACAAAACAATCCACTTTTAAATTGTAATTTATCATCAGATGGACAGATTATTTCTAAAATTCTCAGGGGAGGGAGGACTTCCGGGTTACCCAGCATGGAGTAGGAGTGTTCGTTTTCTAGCTCCCACTAACTTTTTCTGTCTTTCCTGTTTAAACCCTACTTTCATCAATTAGCTGTACATATATTGCTGATATCACCAATACTACATTCGGAATAATGCCCAAACCCATGAAAAACGCAAAAAGTGACTTGGCAGAGTCAGAGACGTCCTCGGACAGCGTTGGCAGTGACGCTAATGTTAGCCTATCGGCTACATCCATTTCGACTTTGCTTGAACAGCACAGAGCAGCCATAGCCGCCGAGTTCAAGTCATCGTTCGCAAGCATGGACACTAAGCTAGACAAGATCCAGGCTGTGGTCTCAGGACAGGGACAACGTATAACCGATCTTGAGTCGAACGCGGAAGTTGTCTGCGGACGCCTGGAGAAACTTGAGGCTACGTGCTCCTTACTGCAGGAAGATAACAAGTCGCTGAAGTCTAAACTATCGGATTTGGAAGGGAGAAGTCGGAGAGAGAACGTTCGTATTGTGGGCTTACCAGAGTCAGTTGAGGGCGCGCGCGCCACCGTCTTTTTCTCTCAGCTTCTCGTCGAGGTATTTGGTGATCAAGTTCTCCCTTCTCCCCCGGAGCTGGACAGAGCTCATCGCACTTTGGCACCCAAACCTGGCCCGCGCGAGAGACCGCGTCCCGTCATCATTCGCTTTCACCGTTACCAGATTAAAGACTTTATAATGAGAGAGGCACGTAAACAAGGCGAGCTGGAATACCATGGCCACAAGCTTCGGTTTTATGAGGACTACAGCGTGGAAGTTTTGAAGCAGAGGGCTGAATACAAGGGGGTTATGGCTGAGCTCTATCAGCGCAGTCTCTGACCCTCCCTCCTCTTCCCTGCGAAGCTGCGCATCACTCTCCAGAGCGGAGAGAGGAGGTGGTTGCGGTCTGTTTCTGAAGCATCCAGCTTCATCTCTACTTTGGATGGGAGTAGATAGTAAATGCGTTTGGTTGTGAGTATACAACTGTGGACAAATGTTCTATTCTTAGCCCCAGCCAATTTCTCAGACTGATGTTACCTCACACTTTTTTCTCTCTCTCTCCTCGCCCTTTAAAATGAGAAAATCAGCTGGGTGAGCGGGACACTTTTTCTTTTCTTTTTTTTTGTAGCCTGCATTGTCTAATCCAGTGGTTCCCAAACTTTTAACAGGCATGTACCCCCTGAGACATTATAGATCTTCCGGAGTACCCCCAACACCACCAATTGTTAACAACAAGGTTTTTTTTATTTAATAATATTTATTTTTATCAATTTTGTCGAGAATAGTGAACAGAATCATAAAAATATGATACAAATCTCATCAAAAGTCAACATATGATACAAATGTGCTGAATATAATGATTTTAAACAGATATGCACCCAATCTCACACACAATAGGCCTACAACACATATCCAAAATCTCATTAAAGAGTTTGTTAACTTTTCACATACTGATAAGTATTGCTTTTCACATATGATAACATTGTATATTTTCTTAACTTCTCTGTTGTAAAATAATAATAAAAAAGAGAACACATTAACAATAGTAATAGTAAACTAAATAGTAAACAGTAAACTAAATTGTAGTAAACCACACAGAATAGACCTCTCCATCCACATCACCAGTTTAATCAATGTGAGGGATGTGCCTGGATGTTCTTACATAATGCAGCGATGTTAGGCCGAATTGGGGACAGTCTTAGATCATTTTCCACAAACAGTCTGTACCTATACTTGGTCTTAAGGCAGACCAAAGCTGAGAATCCAGTCTCACATAAATACGTTGTAGCAAATGGCATCAACGTCTTAATCGCTCGGTTTTATATCGTCATAGCAACGTTTATTATGACGCAGAGCTGTAATCAGCACTGCAGCAGGCTGCAAAGATCATTGCAAAGATCATCATAAAAGCTCTATTTTTACCCTCTCTGTCTCCACTCTCGAATATTTTGTTAATAGAAAAAGTGCGATCATTTCAGAACAGAACGCCAATGAAATGTTTACCCGGCAAAGCTTTAAAGCACGAGCAAATAATGAACTTTTGTGATTGCGAATAAGTGCAGTGTCATGTGAGTGTAACTCTACCGCTGCATTAACGTGAAGTGAACGTAGGCTACGTCGAGTTTTATAGTATTGGGACTGAGGACCCAGAACTGTATACAGGGCCGGCTCTGTAAATCTGGGGGCCCTAAGCAGGAAATTTTGGGGCCCTGCCTTGCAGTGAATAATGGAGTTTTGCCACCGCAAACCAGTAACTGTATACAATCTAACCCCAATTTAACAAATCTTCAATAAAGTTGTTGCATATACTACAGGTGTTGCTGGAGTCTCGATCTTTGAACTTCTTTTCCCTTTTCCACACTTTAAAAAGAGGGAGAAGTTAGACCAGTAATTTCTTTGCTTCCTTCTAAAGTGATTTAAACATTCTTGCATTGATGTATCAAAGAGATTACAAATTCTACAAAAGATTCAAGTTTGAGTTGGTATTTATTTTTTATATATTCCAACTACAAAAACACTATTTCAGCTGAACAATCATTAGCCAAATAAATGTGCACATAAAATGCAATGAATGATAAATTAATTAATCAAATAAATAAGCAAATAATATAAATAAGAAAAAAAGGAAGAAAATAAGTCTAAACCCCCCCAAAAAACACAAACTTTCACTTCACCCCATCTGCTTTTTATTCCCTGTTCCTTCTAATGAATTTTTCTCTCAGAATGTGTGTCTTCTTGCTTTTTGAGATGCAAAGTCCTCTATAATGTCATCATAGGACATCTTGCTTCCAACCTGGTGGTTGACACTGATGATTGACAGACCACTGAGGCGTTCTTGTGCCATGGAGGACCTTAGGTACGTTTTTATAAGCTTCAGCTTCAGCAACATTATCCATTGTGGTATGCCGCTCGCTGTGCTCTACTGAAACAGCAGTAGAGTCACCTCCTCCAGCTGTTGAGATTATAATATAATCATTAATACAGTATGCAGATTAGATAAAACACATTCATCTTAAATTAATATAGAAGTACAATAAGACAACATATTGAATTGTGATTATAAAACAAAAAATTGTATTGGCTAGAGGACAATTAGCTATGTTGAAGTTGCACACAAAACTATTCAAAAGAAAGGTAGTGGGACATATTTACTTGTGTCATCTCTGGTGTCAGCCTCCTGAGATGTTTCTCCACGACCACCAAAATATTTAAGAATGGCTCCTCCTGAGAAAGTGAAATTTAGTTTTTTACATTGTGAGCAGAAAATAATGTTAAAAGTAAATTAAAAGAAATCAAAGGTTAAATGATATTATTTAATTATTGGTTGATTAACTCTTATTTCATAAGTTCATATTTTAAACCTTCACAGCATGGATTGAGACATTTTTCACCTTTTACGATTACATACAGTAATACATTCTTACCTAAAATGTACCACAAATCCATTTTGCTTTTAGATATCTTGTATCGATCATCATTCAATAATGTTTCAGAGAGGACACAGAGTGTTTTAGCTTAACAATATATAAAATATTTCATATTAGTATATAGATTAATGTTTATTAATAATCTTTAATTACATATTCAATAAAGACCAGAAGAAAAAGCTTGTATTTAACCGCTTTATTTTAAACTTCATTTTGATTTTGACTGTCAAATTATTGCCCTTTCTCTTCTTTTTTACTTTCTTTCTCTCTAATGTTTAATAATCAAACTATTTTTATTGTAATAAGTGTCTATTGAGGCAAGTTTTTTTCTTTCCCAGAACTAGTGTAGGTGGGTCATGTAACGTTAACTGTTAAAAAGAAAATGCATTCATAGGAGCTGGGTCTGTCTCTTCGTGGTCTGTAGCCCAGAGCTGGGCCTGACGGCTGGACTGGACCATAACGTTACTGCAAGCAAGCAATGTTGATTCAGCATAATTGACGGACAGCTACCGACTTTTTTCATTAGTTACTCTGTCTCTATTACAGTAATGACTAAACATCAACTTGCAAATTAAATAAGTAAAGATAAAGTAATAATAACTAACAGTTTAAGGACGTGTCCGTTATTATTAGGCCTGAGTCGCCTGGCGTAACGTTACCAAGCCTTAACTTAAATTACATTATTAAAAATTACCTTACCTTGCATATGTCTCTTCTCATCATCATCCTTCTTCTTTTTCCTTTTTTCTGCACCCGATGGATAGACTCGTTTCATTTTTCAAAGTTCATTCAGTCAAATTTCAAAGTTCAGGGAAGACAACGATTTGACGGTTGTTGACTTAAACTCTTATTTTACTGTCTATGCTTAAACCGCGGCGACGCCGGCGACTACCATCTGTAGTTAGGGGGCCCCCTAGTGGCGGCGGGGCCCTAAGCAGCCGCTTAGTTCGCTTATAGGAGAGCCGGCTCTGACTGTATAGAATGTGCGCTGTAGCACGATACTACCATATGTTAGTTTCCATTCTTATTGTGTTTCCACAACAATGTTAGTGAGTAAATCTACTGAAATTGCCACCATAACAGTGGAGTGTGATGTGCTAGATGTAGGGCTACCACATTTTTTTAATTACTATTAGTAGAAGTTAATATAATAAAATACGTAGACCTACGCCAAAAAACTAGTTGAGGATAAATTCTTTAAAATTGGGCAATGAGTGGCGATGTTGACTCGCGATAGTGAACGCGCCAGAGAGAGAAATGCACATTTACGGATTACATAAGCACAGAGTCTGATTTCTTTCGTTTTGAATTGTTCTGTTAAAAAGTAGACATTTCAAGTTTTCTATATATTTCTCAGGCCTGTGAGGCAAGTACCTTATACGCTGTGTTTCGGTTCATTTATGGATATATAAACAGACGTTTCAGTATTAAATGCATTTTCTGAGAATTTATATTTCAAGTTTTGACTGCAAATGTCACGTCCATAACGATCATCTTTGCAGCCGACACTGACACACACTTGTTTATTAATAAACAATTAAAATGTCTCCTTGCTATATTTGACATATTCATAATCATTACTTTTGCCGGTTCTTTGTGGCAGCTTTTAGATACTTTATTGGCAGCGCCACCCTTGCATACATGAACGCGTCACCACTGCATCAGCACCAAAAACATGATTTTTTCAAATCTAAAATCAAAAATCGTGATACTGAACCGAATTGTAGGTTTGGTCTATCGTTACAGCCCTAGTAAGATGAGAAAGCAGGAGTTTAGTCGTTTGGTTGTAAAAAAAAAAAAAACACATCTTTGCCAAGCGCAAACCAGTACAGAATAAATTATCGGGGAGGGTCATGCCTTTTTTCACAATCATTTTGGAGGGTTATAGAAAAAATTATTGCTGGCGAAGGGAGGGTCAAGTCTTTTTTGACTACAGATCTCAAAACTCCTCCGGTAGCCCCTTAAATAAAAAACGAACAGTCCCTTAGATCTTTTTTCGCGTACCCCCTGAAATCAGTCCACGTACCCCTGGGGGTACGCGTACCCCAGTTTGACAACCGTGGGTCTAATCCACACCCATTTCTCAGCTTACTATAACGGAGTTAGATGAAGGGCAATCTGAATTTAATTAGTTGGAATGTCAAGGGGCTAAATCACCAAGTGAAAAGAGGTAAAGTCTTCACCCACCTAAAGCGGCTCAGGACTGGGATAGTTTTTCTTCAAGAAACCCACTTGCATGTCTCAACTTTGACAACATGGACAACTTTTCCATTCTAATTTCAGGGGTAAGGCTAGGGGCATAGCTATCCTTATTGATAGTAACATTCCTTTTGAGCCCTCAAACATTATATCGGATAATAATGGACGCTTTATTATTGTTTCAGGCAAACTTTACAATAAGTCAGTCATCTTGGCCAACGTCTACGCACCTAACATTGATGATGTACAATTCTTTAAGAGATTTTTTTCTCAACTACCTGATCTCAATTCTCACTCTCTTATTCTTGGTGGGGATTTTAATTGTTATTTAGACCCAGTATTAGACCATTCTTCCCCTAACCCTGCCACTCTTGGCAGATCTGCTGACCATATCAAATCATTTCTTGCTGATTATAGCCTCTCTGATCCGTATAGGTTTTTATACCCCACAGGAAGAGAATACTCATTCTTTTCTCATGTTCACCACACTTACACCCGAATAGATTATTTTTTTGATGATAATTCATTAATGTCAGACCTAAAGTCATGCAGTTATGAAAGTATTGGCTTTCTCTGATGCTGAGTGTACAAGAAGACAGTGGAGATTGGATCCATTGTTGCTCTCAGATGAGAGTTTTCTTACACATATCTCCACACATATAAACATTTTTTTGAGTATAAATAAAACACCGGATGTGTTTGGGAAGCCCTGAAAGCCTATTTGAGGGGTGAAATTATATCATTTGCAGCACACAAAAATAAGTGTTTAAAACAGAAACAAACTGAAATTGCTGAGCATATTCTGAACATAGATAGACAATATGCTAATTCACCCTCACCCGAACTTTACAAAGAACGTTTGAAACGCCAGACAGAATTCAACCTTCTTTCCTCTCGTCAAGTTGCCGACCAATTGCTGAGAAGCAGAAGTACTTTTTACGAGCATGGTGACAAGATTGGTAAACTCCTGGCCAATCAACTGCACGGATTTAGAGCTAAGCAACTTATCCCTGGAATAAGGACAGACAGTGGGTATACAACATCGGATCAGAAATGTATTAACGAAAAGTTCCAAATATTTTATTCCAATTTGTATAGTTCGGATTGTACAGCAGACGTAACTGCCATGGAAGCCTTTTTCAGTAACCTAAACATGCCTTCCCTTTCTCAAGACCTGAGGCATAGCCTTGAGGCACCTATTACTCAGAAGGAAATTATTGCAGCAATAACATCTATGCAATCAGGTAAATCTCCTGGCCCAGATGGACTTTCTTCTGACTTTTTTAAGAAATTTTCAGTTGACTTATCGCCTTTTTTATGTTCAGTATTCTCAGACTCATTTGACTCAGGTAAACTTCCCCCTTTGTTCTATCAGGCCTGTATCTCCCTGTTGTTAAAAAAGGATAAAGACCCTCTAGATTGTGCATCATACAGACCAATTTCGCTATTAAATACGGACGTAAAGATACTTGCCAAAATCCTCGCCCACAGATTGGAGGATATTCTTCCCTTTATCATTTCCCCTGACCAAACTGGCTTTATAAAGGGACGCCACTCATTTTATAATGTCCGTCGGTTAATTAACATTTTATATTCCCCCAAGAATACTGTATCAGAATGCCTCGCTTCTATGGATGCTGAAAAAGCATTTGATAGAGTAGAATGGAATTACTTATATTTTATCCTTGAAAAATTTGGTTTGGGTCCTGTTTTCATTTCTTGGGTTAAACTTTTATATGCATGCCCTTCTGCCTCAGTATTAACAAACAGCCGTTACTCGAGTAGTTTTGATTTACATCGTGGGACCCGGCAGGGTTGTCCTTTGAGCCCACTCCTTTTTGCTATTGCAATCGAACCTCTTGCGATTGCCATCCACGGAAACGAACAAATACAGGGGATATGGAGAGGAGGAATCGAGCATAAGGTATCTTTATACGCTGATGACTTACTTTTGTTTGTCTCAAAGCCAGCCACCTCCCTACCGGAGGCACTTTCTGTGTTAGAATTCTTTAGTCAATTTTCAGGCTATAAACTTAACTTGAGTAAGAGCGAACTCTTTCCGATTAATACAGAAGCACTTAAACTCAAGTATACTGCTTTCCCACTCAAGGTGGTGACAGATCATCTGAGTTACCTTGGGGTATGTTTTACCAGGAATTTAAAAAACCTATTTAAATCGAACTTCCTCAAATTATTGGATCAGGCGAAGCAAATATTATCGAAGTGGTCTCCTCTGTCTTTTTCTCTTATAGGTAGGATAAATTCAATTAAAATGACACTTCTCCCAAAGTTCCTATATCTTTTCCAATGTCTTCCCATTTTTCTCCCCAAATCCTTTTTTCAGGCCCTTGACTCTTTAATGATAAATTATATTTGGAATGGTAAACACTCTCGGTTATGGAAAGCTTTTCTTCAAAGACCCAAACAAACAGGTGGAATGGCCCTTCCTAATTTCCAATACTACTACTGGGCTGCTAATATTCGTTCTTTAGTGTATTGGGT
Organism: Xyrauchen texanus; assembly: GCF_025860055.1. Taxonomy (NCBI): domain Eukaryota; kingdom Metazoa; phylum Chordata; class Actinopteri; order Cypriniformes; family Catostomidae; genus Xyrauchen; species Xyrauchen texanus. Next base: position 45,572,997 of record NC_068285.1, read on the forward strand.
GCATTTTCACCTCGACGACTCAGCCCCAGTCTGGGTAACAATGGAGTCCAGCGCTATTAGCCCATTGTCTCTATCTACCCTCTTATGCACCACACTCCCACTCTCCTCTGCTATTCCTAATGGTTTCCCTGTGATTAAGCACTCTCTTCGAATCTGGACCCAATTTAGGAAGAATTTTGGACTTCAGATTTTTTCACTTCTCAGCCCAATTGCAGCTAATCATTTGTTTGCTCCCTCGATGGTGGATGGTGCATTTAAGATCTGGCATAAAAAAGGCTTAAAATACATCGGCGATTTATTTATTAATGATCTATTTGCTAGTTTTTCTCAACTGACAAAAAACTTTGGTTTGGTAAAGACTAATTTTCTCAGATTTTTACAAATCAGGCATTATATACAGAAGTTGATTCCCCAATTCCCTAATAAACCCCCAGCCAACCCTGTCTATATGTTTCTTTCTGTTAACCCCACATTAAAAGGCACAATCTCTGTTTTTTACAACCTTATTTCAAAGTTGCATAGCCCCTCATTAGCAGCTATAAGAACCATGTGGGAGCAGGACCTAGGTTCTGCCTTCACAGATCACATGTGGGATTCAGTCCTGGATCGGATACACTCTACCTCCATGTGTGCCCGACATGCTCTTGTGCAATTTAAAGTAGTACACCGTATTCACATATCTAAAACCAAACTAGCTTGTATGTTCCCTGATGTGGACCCGACCTGTGATAGCTGTAAGAGCGCACCTGCGTCACTCTTTCACATGTACTGGACATGTCCCACCTTGAATGAGTTCTGGACATCAGTGTTTCAAACGTTGTCTGAAGTACTTCAGCATCAGATTGAGCCAAACCCTTTTACTGGCATCTTTGGCATTGCTCCAAATTTGGGCTTGCCTAAAGGGAAGCTGAAAGTATTGGCCTTTGCCTCCTTACTAGCTCGTAGGGCTATCTTACTCAAGTGGAACTGCTCCTCCTTCCCACTCACATTGGATTAGGGACATTATGTCCTGTATGAATTTAGAGAAAATACGGTACACCACCCAGGGATCTGAGAATAAATTTGACAAAATATGGCGCCCCTTCTTGACATTTTTTGAGAAACCAACTACAACAATATCAGAGTAGCTACCCTCTTTTCCTCTCTTTTTTTTATATATTTTTTTAAAAAAATTTTTAATTATTATTTATTTATTTTTTTCTCATTCTTAGCCTTATACCGTTATGTACTAAAATTTGGATGTGTGTTTTAAATCATCTCTAGTAGGATTTCTTAAATGCAGGCTTGTTTGTAATTGGATGGAAGGGTGGGTTATGGGCAGGGTATGTTCAGTTTAAAAAAAAGGAAAATGTGTATATTTCATCATACAGTAATTGTTTTTGTAAAGTTGTCATTCAATAAAAAAAACTTTTAACAAATTCTCAGGGGAGGCAGAGCTTTTCCTAGGGGAGGCACTGCCTCCCCCTAGACACGCCCCTGTTATATATACTTCATTTAATCACGTTTATCACAGTTTGATGAGAAATAGTATGTACACACAGGCTGCCATTTACAAACTCATACAGACAAACTTAATGTCATGCAATCAATGTCTTGCATTTGAGGTTTCATGTGAAACAGTTCATATTAGGAATAAGTGACCATACAATGTGATCTCACTTAATAGGAGATAGAAGTATGATTGAAGTAAGGGCATTATCACCGGAAAGGCATTAAGGTAAGACACAGGTGATGACAGGCAGATGTGTGAGAGGGGAAGCAAACGCACGCAGCATTTGTACAAGAAGAAACTATACAAAGAAAAACTTACACATGAAGATCTATGGACTGAGCTGTACTAAAGTGAGCATAAATACACTGTGGAAATAAATAGGTCACCAGTTGGCAGCAAAGAATTAAAAGTTATGGCCAATTTGACAATTTACGAGCGCAAGGTATTTTTCCAAGCAGTTGCGCAAGGTATTCTTTTAGGGTGGCAAATGCCACCTATTGACATTGACACTAAACCACTGCTCTTTGCTCTTTCGGGACTGAGTGCCTTTTTCCCAGTAATCCTCCTGCATTTTCTCTTCCATCCAGTGCTGTTTAGGAATCTTTTTCTGTTGCTCACTATTGTAGTAGTCAATCTGTCTGTCATCCAGTAGACCATCGCAGTGAACTCATAGATTCCTGGCAGATCCATGGGTTTGGATAAAGCGGTGTATATGTAGAACAGGGAGTGTTTGTCATCTATAAAATAAATACATTTAAAGAACATTCATAGTGGATTCCTGTTAGGATTGTGGCTTAACCATTCTACTCCAAACTCTTCCAAAGCCTATAGTTTAGTGAACTTAGATAAACGTTTAGCATTGTGGATTTTCTTTCTCAGTAAAACATCCACATCATAATATGTAGCCTGACCCAATGGTTTGCACGATATTTGATGCAGTATTTTTCAGAAAACAGTGTGTAGTGGTTACTTGAAAGATTTTATTTTTGCTTTATCAAACCTATAAAATGCAAATTACAACTTTTATTATAATATTCCACACAATTATTTCCTAATAAATGGAAGAAAACAAAATGTATAGTGTCAGGTTCGCTTTGATCGTAGGTGATTTCACACTTCTGAGCTTCCATAATAATTCAATTCTACCACACAAAAACTGCAAATTAGCTACAGGCTTACTTTTGTTAAACACCTCTAATTTGCCATTGAGAACACGTTTTGCTCCAAGATCAAGTTATATCGCAAGCCCTTTTGGCATTTAATGTTGGGCAGGATATTAATTATACAGTATAAATCTACAATATAATAAAATTCTCTGCAATTAAAATGCTAATTTTAGAGATCAACAATGGACTAGTTTGTTTGCACTAGAAAAAAAAAAAAGAATTCTTGATTTAAAAATGACCACATACACCACATGGGTTGTCAAGCCACAAATGGGAGCGGCGCGGTGGCAGGTCCTACCTGATGAGTGTGGAGCTCTACAAAAACAGCAACCGGGGGCAGTGGGACTGCCCAAGGGAGTTGTGGATCCACAACCTAGGGGACTGTACCATGGAAAATACATCACAGGGAGTTGCCTGAAGAGGGAATTAAGCCTGTGGAGCCCTAACCCAGTACAGAGCACTTGCGGCTCATACTGGGTCTGGTCACAAATTCCTCCAGGAAGCGAAAGCTTAGTGGTTAACCTGGGAGAGAAAGTGCACTGGATCAACTTGGTGAAGGGCGCTAGGTGCAAGCGGAACACCCAGTCGGCTGTTCCGTATCACCGCGTTCTACCGGCTTGGACCTGAAAAAACACGGGAGGAGACCGACTCAACCCAGAGATTGTAGAAACTCGCAAAGGTGTTGGGTGTTGCACAGCCCGCTGCTCTGCAGATATCTGCTTAGGGTAGTGCCGTTGGCCAGTGCCCACGAGGATGCCACACTTCTCGTCAAGTGTGCTTGAACCCGCAAGGGGTGGGCACGGCCTGAGTCAGGAAGCGTTGCCTTTCTGCTGTCCGCTGAAGCAGACAAAGAGCTGCTCAGAACATCTAAAGATCTGCTTGTGGTCCAAATAGATACGCAAAGCACGTACCCATATTACTGAGTTCTACCTGCTCGGACCTGAGAAAACACGGGACGAGATCGACTCATCCCAGAGATTGTAGAAACTCACAAAGATGTTGGGTGTTGACCTGGCCCATGAAGGGGGTCGTAGGAACCTTGGGCACATAGCCTGGTCGTGGTCTTTGGATGACGTAAGTATCTGCTGGACCGAACTCTAGGTAAGTGTCGCTGACAGAGAACGCTTGCAGGTCCCCAACCCTCTTGATGGAAGCTAGCACTATCAGGAGGGCAGTTTTCAAGGAGAGAGCCTTGAGCTCAACTGAGTCAAGCGGCTCGAAAGGGGGTCTCTGAAGGACAAAGAGGACCACTGAGAGATCCCAGGAGGGGTACAGGGTTGGCCGGGGAGGATTCAGCCTCCGGGCAATCTAAGGAACCTGATAATCAAGTCGTGCATACCCAACGACTTGCCGTCCACTGCATCGTGGTGGGCCGTGATAGTGGCTACATACACCTTCAAGGTGGAGAGGGACAGCCTCCCCTCCAACCTCTCTTGCAGGAAAAAAGCACTGAATGAACTGCGCACCTCTTCGGGTCTTCAGACCGGGAAGAACCCCTACTTTAGGGTGTACAAGCACTACTTTAGGGTGTAAAGCTGCCTGGTAAGTTTATTTATATAGCACATTTCATACACAATGGTAATTCAAAGTGCTTTACATAGAAGAGGAATAAAAAAATAAGAAGAATTGAAACAGTTTAGAATATAAAATAAAATAAAATAAAATACAGTACAAACAGTCAGACACACAGTGGCACAGTGCTCATTCAGTAAATGCACAGCTAAACAGATGTGTTTTAAGTCTGGATTTTTGGATGTTCTGGAAGCTGGTTCCAGCTGCGGCTGGCATAATAGCTAAAAGCAGACTCTCCTTGCTTAGAGTGAACCCTTGGTATTTCTAGCTGATGTGATCCTAATGATCTGAGTGATCTGTTGGGTTTATATTCAGTGAGCATATCTGCAATATATTGAGGTCCTAGCCCATTGAGTGATTTATATACCAGTAATAATACTTTAAAATCAATCCTAAATGTAACTGGGAGCCAGTGTAAAGACCTGAGGACTGGTGTGATATGTTCATATTTTCTGGTTCTGCTCAGAATCCTGGCAGCAGCGTTCTGTATGAGCTGCAACTGTCTTAAGGTCTTTTTGGGAAGGCCAGTGAGGAGTCCATTACAATAATCCACCCTGCTGGTGATGAAAGCATGCACAAGTTTCTCTAGGTCTTGACTGGAAACAAAGCATCTAATTCTTGCAATATTTTTCAGATGATAGTATGCTGATTTAGTTATTGCTTTGACATGACTACTGAAACTGATGTCTGACTCTAGAGACACACCAAGATTCCTGACTTGATTTTTAGTTGTTTGACCCCTAGCGTCAAGGTATGCATTCACCTTGAGAACGCCATCTTTGTTTCCAAACACAATGACTTCAGTTTTGTCTTTGTTTAACTGAAGAAAGTTTTGGCACATCCAACTGTTTAATTCATCAATGCATTGGCACAGGGAGTCAATGGGGCTGTAATCGTTAGGTGATAGGGCTAAGTAGATCTGTGTGTCGTCTGCATAGCTGTGGTAAGCAATTTGGTTCTTTTTCATTATTTGGCTCATTGGGAGCATATACAGGTTGAACAGGAGTGGCGCAAGAATTGAGCCTTTAGGGACTCCGCATGTCATGGACGTCCACTCAGACTTATGGTCTCCTATACTCACATAATAACCTCTCCCTTCTAAGTATGACCTGAACCATTTTAGGACCATCCCAGAAAGCCCCACCCAGTTTTCCAGCCTGTCAAGAAGTATGTTGTGATCGACAGTGTCAAATGCAGCACTGAGGTCGAGTAGTACCAGTACTGATAATTTGCCTGTATCAGTATTTAAGCGAATATCGTTTATTATCTTTATGAGCGCTGTCTCTGTGCTGTGATATGATCGGAAACCAGATTGAAAATTGTCAAAGTAAACAATCAGCTGATTGAAGACAACTTTTTCAATGATCTTGCCTATGAAAGGAAGATTTGAGATCGGTCTATAGTTGCTTAATATGGTCTTATCCAGATTGCTCTTTTTCAAGAGGGGCTTGACAACTGCAGTTTTCAGGGAGTTTGGAAAACTCCCAGAGAGAAGTGAAGAGTTTATCACTTCTAGGAGATCTGCTTCTAAACAGTTGAACACACTTTTGATAAAAGATGTACAAAAATTTTGGAAGAAACCGTACAGCACCTTAAAACATCAACCTGTGCCCTTGATGCACTTCCCATCAAGGGCGCAGGTTGATGTTTTAAGGTGCTGTACGGTTTCTTCCAAAATTTTGCCATCAATTTCTTTGAAATCAGACATAGTAACTACTTTCTCAGGTTGTGGTTTGATTTGTCTGACCCCAGCACAACTCAAGGATGTGCTGATCACCTTTCTGATATAATTGATTTTTTCAGAGAAGAAAGAAGCAAACTCACTGCACTTGCTGTCTGAGAGCATTTCACTGGGAATCTGGCTTGGGGGGTTTGTCAGTCTCTCTACAGTCACAAAAAGAGTTTGTGTGTTGTTTAAGTTGCTGTTTATAATATTCGAGAAGAAAGTCTGTCTAGCTTTGCCTAGTTCCATATTAAAAGCATGGATGCTGTCTTTGTAGGTGTTATAATGGACTACAAGTTTTGTCTTCCGCCACATGCGCTCTGCTTTTCTGCATTGTCTTTTCATATTTTGCACTGCTGTTGAGTTTCTCCAAGGTGCTTTTTGTCTTCCACTCTTCTTCCTGACTTTCACAGGAGCAATATCATCAATTACACTTTTAACTTTTGAGTTAAAAGAATCAAGGAGAAAATCAACAGAGTCAGGAGATATACTTGGTGTTAAAGATATAGCCTTCATAAATAGTACACTAATGTTCTCATTTAAGCATCTCTTCTTGACAGACACAGATCTAGCTTCAATGGCAGGAGAGATTAATATATCAAAGAAAACACAGAAATGATCAGATGCTACATCTGATGAAATGTTTAGACACTTACTGATAAGTAAATCTAGAGTGTGTCCATGATTGTTTGTGGGTCCATGTACATGCTGAGTCAGATCAACAGTTTTTAAAACAGTTATGATTTCTTTTGACATATTGTTTTCTGCATTATCTATGTGAATGTTAAAGTCTCCAGCAATGGCAAAACAGTCAAACTCTGAGGTAATTGTTGATAACAGTTCTGTAAAGTCCTCAGCAAAGGCTGGAGAGTATTTTGGAGGCCTGTAAATAATGATAAGTAAAATGCGTGGAGCACCTTTTAACACACTACCCAGATATTCGAAAGACGGGTAATTCCCAAATGATATTTGCTTACATTGATAGACATCTTTAAAAAGAGCAGCTGAACCCCCACCTCTCCTACCTTCTCTGCAGACACTCAAATAAGTAAAGTTAGGAGGGGATGTTTCATTAAGGACTGTTGCACTACAGCTGTCTTCTAGCCAAGTTTCATTTAGAAACATAAAATCCAGGTTGTATGTGCTTATTAAGTCATTGAATAGAAGTGATTTATTTTTAAGTGAGCGGATGTTTAAAAGTGCTAACTTAACAGTTTTTGTTCCCACAGCAATCTTAGTTTGGCGTGTAATAGGCACCAGATTAGATGGGTTTGCTGAACGGCTTTTGAAGGCCTTTTGTATGCCCATCTTGGAACTCGAGTCTGAAGCCAGTACTGAATCGGTCTCATATGCATCAGCCCGAGTGGCGTGACCATGGCTGAGGATGCCATATGCCCCAGGAGCCTCTGGAACTGTTTTAGAGGAACCGCTGTGCCGGGCTCGAAGAGAGCGAGACCGGGGTGAGCTTGCTCTTTTCCCAGTTGACCTGAACCCTAGATGGCTGAGGTACCTGAGCACCTAATCCCTGTGAGCGCATAGTAACTCTCGAGAATGAGCTAGAATGAGCCAGTCGTTGAGGTAGAGTATGTGGATGCCCACTTCCCATAGCGGGGCGAGGGCTGCCTCTGCAACCTTGATGAAGATGCGAGGGAACAGGCCGAAGGGGAGGACCTTGTACTGAAATGCTTGGCCGTCAAACGTGAACCGTAGGGAGGGTCGATGTCGAAGCAGAAGGCGGGTTAGAGACTGAGGTCCTGTGAAGACGTCCTTAGAACTAGTCAGCGCCGGCCCGCCAGGGATGGGCAGTCGCGGGTCCGGAGGCAAAGTAACTGTGTCTGGGGAGCCGGGACTGTGGTTTTTGGTGCCTGGGTGCCGTGAGAAAGGCTTGGATGATCCAGGAGGTGGGGAAAATCGCTCTTTTATTAACAATATGGGAAAACAAGGTTTTTCCTGCCGGCCCTCCACCGGTGGACAGAGTGGTCTTGGTAACAGCTCTGGAGTCTGACTCCCTGGGTCTTCCGTCTCAGGAGTGCTTAGGAGCCTTCCGGGTCCAAGAGGATGTCCTGGAGATGGGGGCCACCTGCAAGGTGCTCGACGCTGGGGCTGAGAGCTGGGCCCGGGTTGAGGGGATCCGGTCGGATCTGGGTAGTAAAATTTGCCGTAGGAAGGAGGCTCGGCGCAGGGAATGGCTGAAGTGGCTTTCTCTCGTGAGGAAAGAAAGCTGCGCACTGAGAACATGAACCATTCATAAAACGCTGCCTGCGTGTGATCGCAGCCCAGGCACGCGAGTACCCCATATTTCGTGGGAATATGATCCAATTTTTGGGAAATCCAATCGTTATCAGAAAACAGTAAAGGCCAGGAGCTTCCCTCAAGCATTGTCATGGACTCTCTAAAAGTTACCGACAAGGCCAAAATGCTTGATTGTTTCAATGAACACTTCATAGCCTCAGGATTTTTATTTGAGTCATTCAGTCCTCAACATGAGTGTTCCTCTACAGTTGAGACTGTTAGTCTTGACCCTTCTAGTCTGTCTTTTAGTTTCAGTCCTATCAAAGTCTCAAACGTAAATAAAGCCCTCAAGCATTTGGACACAACCAAATCTGGAGGCCCTGACAAACTGGATCCCTACTTTTTAAAGCTAGCAGGAAATGTTATTGCCGTGCCCCTAACTACTATTTTTAATCTGTGTTTGAATACAAATGTCATTCCTCTTATTTGGAAATCTGCCTTAGTGGTTCCCCTGCTAAAAGGTGGTGACCCTACCATCTTAAATAACTACAGACCAATCTCTAAACTGTCTGTCCTGGTCAAGATTCTAGAATCCCTTGTCAGTGATCAGTTAAAGAACTTTTTTTACAGTTGTAGTGTGTTGTCTGACTACCAATCTGGTTTTAGAAAAGGGCATAGTACAACATCGGCAGCTCTTAAGGTTTTAAATGACATTGTTGAATCCATGGATAATAAACAGCATTGTGTAGCCCTTTTTATTGACCTTTCAAAGGCATTTGATACAGTGGACCACATAGTGCTTAAACAGAGACTGTATAGGGCTGGGCTTTGTGAGAAAACTCTTGGCTGGTTTGTCAATTACCTTACAGACTGTAACGTATGACCTTGTCCTGTTTTTCTGTTTCCCCTTTGTCTTCCATTTTGATACTTTCGTCACTCCATAGTTTTCACTTTTGAACCTTCTGTACCTCCATAGTCTTGTTAGCCATCGTGTTCATTGTTCATTGTTCTCACCTGTCCTCGTTAGTTTCTCATTGGTTTCTGTTCATCACCTTATCATGTTATTTTGAGTTCTGTTTGTTCATTAGTCCCTTCTTGTATTTATACCCTGCCTTTTCGTTCAGTCACTGTCGATCGTTGTTTGTTGTTATGAATGTTAGTTTATGTTGTAAGCCTGCTCTGTGTTTCCTGCCCTTGTGCTCTGTTCATGTTTATTTCCCCATCGCGGGTGTTCCTTTGTGTTTGTTTAATTAATAAATATACTGCGTTTGGATCCTCAACCTTGTCTTCCTCGTTGTCCCTGCTAATTACGTAACAGAACGATCGACCACACATGGATCCAGCAGCCTATTCAGCCAATTATCGGCTCCTTAGCCTCAAGCAGGGGGACCGCCCTTTGGAAGACCACATCCAGGACTTCCTTCCCTGGCAAGCGTCTCTGACTTCCCGGAACCAATCCTGGTGAGCTTCTTCAGGGGCAATCTGAACGCCTCACTGAGGGAGCGGTTACCACCGGCAACGCACGCAGTGGTCCCTCTGCAGCTTCATAGAGGTGACTTTCTGGGTCGGCGGATCGCCGTTAACCGTGGGCGTTGCTGAGGAGGACTTTACCTCACCACCCACAGGGGAGACCCTTCAGCCATCCCTGGCGCTCCCAGTCACACCAGCTCCACATGTCAGCGAGCAAACCCCCACGCCAGCCACTTCCCCAGAACCCACACGGTCAACCTCGTCTGCCCGGAGGAGGAGGAGAAGACGGGCTTCCGCCTCCCGGCCCACGCCTGCCCCGGTCTGTGAGCCAGACCCCTCGCCTCCTACGGCTCTACTCCCCGAGCCTCCTATGGCTTCGTCTCCAGAGCCTCCTATGGCTCTGCTCCCAGAGACTCCAGAACCTTCTAGAGCTCCGCCTCCCGAGCCTCCTACGGCTCCGCCTCTAAAGGCCCCTACGGCGCCACCTTCCTCGGCTCCACCTCCTGAGCCTCCCTCGGCTTCACCTCCAGAGCCTTCCAGGCCTCCGCCTCTGGAGCCTCCTACGGCGCCACCTCCATCGGCCCCACCGCCAGAGCCTTCCAGGCCTCCGCCACTACAGCCTCCTGAAGCACCTCCATCAGCTCCGCCTCCTGAGCTTCCAGAGCCTTTCTCAGTTTCGCCCCCGGGACCTGTCCCTATCCTGAGGCTGCCTCCCAGGCCTCTTGGACCCGTCCCTGTCCGATGGCCACCTCCCAGGCCCCCTGAACCGGTCCCTCTGTGGCCCCCGGGACTGCCTAATTGGCCCCGTGTACTGTCTCCTTTCCCTTTGTGCCCCCGTGGACTGTTTAATTTCCCCTTGTTGCCCCCCTTGGACTTCCTGCCTGCCCTCTGTGCCCCCTTGGACTTCCTTCTGCCCCTCATTGCCCCCCTGGACTGCCTGTCTGACCCGGTGCCTTCATTGTGTTTTTCTATGGTTTTTGTCTTGGGTTTTGTTTTTGGTTTGGATCGTCTGGGATCCGATCCTTAGATGGGGGGCTATGTAACGTATGACCTTGTCCTGTTTTTCTGTTTCCCCTTTATCTTCCATTTTGATACTTTCGTCACTCCATAGTTTTCACTTTTGAACCTTCTGTACCTCCATAGTCTTGTTAGCCATCGTGTTCATTGTTCATTGTTCTCACCTGTCCTCGTTAGTTTCTCATTGGTTTCTGTTCATCACCTTATCATGTTATTTTGAGTTCTGTTTGTTCATTGGTCCCTTCTTGTATTTATACCCTGCCTTTTCGTTCAGTCACTGTCGATCGTTGTTTGTTGTTATGAATGTTAGTTTATGTTGTAAGCCTGCTCTGTGTTTCCTGCCCTTGTGCTCTGTTCATGTTTATTTCCCCATCGCGGGTGTTCCTTTTGTGTTTGTTTAATTAATAAATATACTGCGTTTGGATCCTCAACCTTGTCTCCCTCGTTGTCCCTGCTAATTCGTAACACAGACAGAACTCAGTGTGTGCAGGCAGAGGGTTGTACTTCTAGCTACCTCCAAATAACAAAAGGCGTGCCCCAGGGGTAAGTCTTGGGGCCACTACTATTCATTCTTTATATAAATAACATTGATCATAACGTGTCTGATGAAAAATTTCATTTTTATGCTGATGACACTGTATTGTATTGCTCTGCACCCACCGCAGACCAGGCCCTCTCCCAGTTACAACTAGCTTTTAACACGCTTCAACAAAATCTTTATGATTTAAAACTTGTTTTAAACGGAGATAAAACTAAAGTCATTTTTCAAATTCAAAATCTAAATCAAATCTCCCGTCAATCCTTACTTCCCAGGGTTTGAAAATTGAATGTTTTTCTAAGTACAGATATCTTGGTTTTTTAATTTATGAATCTCTTTCTTTTAGCCTTCATATTCAGCAGCTAGCAAAAAGATTAAAACTTAAATTAGGATTTACTTTAGAATCAAATCCTGCCTTTCGTTCAAATCTAGAAAGAGGCTGGTCGCTGCCACGTTTATGTCTGTACTTGACTATGGTGATGTTTTATATATGCATGCGTCATCTCAAAGTTTATATGCACTGGACACTGTATACCATGGATCTCTGAGGTTCATCACTGGTATGAAAGCCCTCACTCACCATTGTGAATTGTATGAACGTGTTGGATGGCCCTCACTATCAACACTGAGACTTCAACACTGGCTTATCTTCATCTATAAGGCTATTTTTAGGTCTCCTCCCATCATACCTTCTGACCTATATCAGCATAAATAGTACCGGGACTTATAATCTTCGTTCCCAGGATCTTTTCCTGCTATCTGTCCCAAAGGTCAGAACTGAGCTAGGAAAAAAGGCATTTAAGTTTGCGGCTCCCTCTGCTTGGATCAATTTGCAGAAATCCATGAAACTTACTGAGCTCGTCTCATTGGCTGCTTTTAAGAGGTTGTTAATTGACATGGAGGCAGCCACATCTGGCTGCAGATGTTTTACCTAATGTGTTTTTAGGATTGTGGCTGATTTTGAAAGATTTGCTGTGTCAGTTGTTTAATGTATCTAGTATGTTTGCAGTTTTTATGTTTGTATGTATTGTATATGTGGTATAGTACTGCTGCTTGTCTTGGCCAGGACACTCTTGTAAAAGAGATTTTTAATCTCAATGAGTCTCTTCCTGGTTAAATAAAGGTTTAATAAAAATAAAATAATAAAAAACTTGCATGCTGGCCACCCTGTTTCAAAGGTCTTCTGTCTTCCATGATTTCGTCCTAAGACGCACCAGTGTTATGAGACGAAATACACAATCTCCTAGTGAAAAGCGTGATAGAGGTTGTTCCAAATTGTCAAACTCAAAAAGGGTTTACAGCCATTATTTTCTTGTCCCAAAGAAAGACAGCTGGCTTTGGCCAATCCTAGATCTGATACATTTGATTCGCGCAACTGCAAAGCGCCCATTCAAAATGATTACTCAGCAAAGGATCTTATCACCCGTCCACCCACACAACTGGTATGCGTCGATAGATCTAAAAGATGCGTACTTTCATGTCCAAATTGTACAACATCACAGGTTGCTTTTGAGATTCACGTTCAAGGGAACAGTGTATCAATTCAAAGTCCTGCCCTCTGTGCTGTCTCTGGCTCATCGCACGTTCACAAAGTGCATCGATGTGGTTCTCGCCCCTCTGAAACTGAGCGGCATTCACATTTTGAACTACCTCGATGATTGGCTGTTACTGGCCCAATCAGAGGCTCTGTTATGCCAGCACAGAGACTTACTGATTCAGCATCTAAACAGCTTGGGCCTCAATTTCATCTGGGCGAAGAGCAGATGACATTTAGACATTTAGATTTTCAGGTGGAAACTGGTGACTATGGACACTTCCAACACAGGTTGGGGGGTGGTGTGCAATGGACGCCCAGTTTTCGGCACCTGGACAGGTGCAAGGAGGGCGTAGCACATCAACTGCCTATTGCTATCAGTTGTATTCCTAACCTTGAAAGCTTTTCAGTCAGAAATAACAAACTGTCATGTTCTGGTTGGCTCAGACAACATGACAGTTGTAGCATGTATAAAAAAAATTCACCTGTGGAGCAAGCGTCATCTCCTTTCACTGAGAGCGACATATGTCCTAGGCCATCTGAATTAAAGGCGTGGAGTTATTTTCACACCAATGAGTGATGCTGGGTGAATGGAGACTTCATTCTCAAATTGTCCTGAGGATCTGGGGAATATTCCGCAAAGCAGGAATCTATCTATTTGCCTCAGTGGAGAACGGCCACTGTCCCCTCTGGTGCTCGAAGTTCCAAGCCACGCTGGGAGCAGACGCACTGGCCCACAAATGGGCGGCTAAATGAAAATATGCTCATTCTCATATTTCTTCAAGAGCGATTAGATGCAGGACTCATTCGGTCAACGTTCAAAGTTTATATGGCAACTATATCTACGTATCACGCACCTGAAGCCGGTGCCATTATAGGAAAACATGATTTAATCAAAGTTCCTTAGAGGAGTAAGATGATTAAATCCATCTCGGCCAGCTACAGCCCCTATCTTTGGTCCTAAAAGCATGCAGGGCCCCTCTTAGAGCCTTTGGACCTTTGGATTTGCATATGCTCTCCATTAAGACTGCACTGATGCTGGCTCTGGCCTCAAAAAAATGAGTCGGTGACATACATGCACTATCAATTGACAATTAATGTCTGGATTTTGGCCCTGGTCTTTCAAAAGCCACTGTCAAACCCAGAAAAGGCTATATACCTAAGGTTCTAATCACGCCCTTCAGAGTGCAGGTGGTTCACCTTCAAGCCTTCTTCCCTCCTCCATTTAATTCGGATGAGGGAACAACTCTTGCATTGAGATGCCCTGTGTGGGCGCTACACATATACGATGAGCGCTCCCACCAGTTCAGAATGTCTGGTAAGCTCTTTGTATGCTATGGAGGATGCACAAAAGGAATGTCCATCTCCAAGCAAAGACTTTCACACTGGATCGTCGTGCCCTGGCTTAAGAGTCGTAGGTTAAGATTTGCGAAATTGGTGTTAAAGCACACTCAACTAGAGGCATGGCCTCCACATGGGCATGGATGAACGATGTGTCTTTACAAGACATGTTTTGCAGCAGGATGTCCTCTCTGTTTAGAGTGCTTGCTATTTCATTTGCCAAACATATACTTATGCCCCTCCCTTTAAGTACGAATCCCCATCATTTTACACAACTGCAATCAGGCTGTTGTAATTTACCATAAAGTCACAAGCACTTTCATTATAAATAAACTCCCTTCCCTACTGGGTTCATGAAGGGGTCAATTCATACTATATGATTATAGTTCACATATTCATTCTGAGTGCTCCCCTCCAGGCCCAGCATGAGGGTCACTCATTTGCGGCATTCTCATGTCGGTCGCAATCCTGTGGGATTTCATATTTACTCTCTGGAAGGTTATGCTATGTAGTGCGGTGTGATAAGATTCTGTTCTTCATATGCATTAGCAAATGCAATATCAAGTGTACTGAGTCGTAAGGGAACGTCTCAGTTATGTGCGTAACCTCGGTTCACTGAGATGAAGGGAACGAGACATTGCGAATGCTGGCCACACTACAAGACTCCTTGTCTCTCAGTCAGAAATTTCTGACGTATGGTTTTTGTGTGCCTGCTTTTATAGTGGACAAATTCACACCTAAAATCGTGGGGCTCAAACACCACAGCCTATATTAGAATACTGGCATTATTGTAAAGGTTTCAACTAGGTTGTGTGGAAGAACACTCACTTCCTTTCGTTTCAGGGAACTGAGGTTATATATGTAACTGAAATGGTTTGCTTATTTTTATTTGACTCACAATTTTTCTCAGAATCTTGCATGTGAGAGGTTTTAAGGTATCCGTCATTATTCAAAACACTGTCCATCATTTTGACACGTAAGAAACAAGCAGGCAACGCCACTTAAACCATTTTTACATGGTGTAAAGGGATATAGACGGGCAAGGAGGAGGCGAGAACCGGCTTGACAATATAAATAATAGTTTTAATGAGAAACTTAAACAAAAGACACAAACACACATGACGGACATGCCTGTAAACGATCTCTCTCTCCCGCACCATCTTCCACTTGATTAGCCCGATAAGGGTCCGGGTCTGTAGAATCACCACCTGGCCCCGCCCTCCACCCTGCCACACATGGTTTATCTGTCCCTGCGTCTCTGTGTGCATGTGAAAGAAAAAGAGGAATGGAGAGGACTGCAGTAAAGTTGGTTTTATATTTGATATTATGACATGCATTTGATATTCTGAATAAAAGCCATTTAACTCTCTGCATTGTTCACATAAAGAAGCCAAAACAACAGATATATATATATATAAACAGATGTCTTTAGCATACCACAAGGCTTACATTTCAAATGGGTATTTTTTTCACACCAATATTATTAAGTCTAAATCTAATTAAACCATTTGAAGTTATGTCATCACGCTGATTTTAAAATACTAGTTTTTAATAATATACTGTACTTTTTATATATGTTTTTAAAAACGTAGAAATACAAATGTAATATTTATTCTAATTCTATTAAACTCTAAGACCGTTTGTCCTAAAGACATTAAACAAAATTCAAAAACCTGAGAATATTCTCTACAGATCACAAGCCTTCTTTTTTTGGAGTTTCAACTTGAAGAGCTTTCTTCATAACTTTTAAAGAACATCTTTATGTGAAACAGTCATAGATTTGAATGGTTCAATTTGGATAAAACATTCTGAATAAAAAATACCAAGTTGAAACTTGGCTTGTGCTCTGCTGAGAATAATATTCTGAGGATTTTGAAGTTTGTTTAACATCTTTAGGTCAAACAGTCTTAAGAGTTTAAAGGAGACCTATTATGCCCCTTTTTACATTATGTAATATAAGTCTCAGGTGTCCCCAGAATGTGTCTCTGAAGTTCCAGCTCAAAATACCCCACGGATCATTTATTATACCATGTTGTAAATGCCTCTTTTTGGGTGGAATCAAAAACATGCTGTTTTTGTGTGTGCCTCTTTAAAAGCAAATGAGTTGCTGCTCCCCGCCCCCTTTCAGGAAGAAGGTTGTGTGTGTCTTTACAGCTCGTGCTTTGGATACAACAGCAACAACAAATCAGAACCAATATGACTGACAGTGTAAATACCGGAGTTCAGTCATATATGTATGAACCAGAGTAGGACACTGATGAAGGAGAGACTCCGGCAGAAGTCACAACTGTGAGAATAAATAAGGACATTTTCTAAATGGTTAATTGACACTACACAGCTGTGGTGATTCAGACTGGGAACCTACATCCTTCGTGGTACTGATATCTTGTGCAGGTGTGCTGGCCTATGCAAGTAAACCTTCCACTTTTAGTACAACTCTCTTATGTTCACAGAAAACTTACATAGTTTTCAAAAAGACAAGTACCTTACTCTGTTGTGCATAATAAAGTTATGAATTATACAGACAGTCAGCTAAAAATAACGACATAGCTCTGGTCTCTATGAATACAATCAGAGACAATGGTAATTGACAGTAATCATTTTCGGGTTAAAAATAAAAAATAACTACATAGCTCTGGTCTCTATGAAGGTGCGTACACACTGCCAGCGACTTTGTCGCTGCAGGTCGCCAGTGGCTGGCGGTGAAGTCGCTAGTGGGTGTTCCCACTACTGGTTGCCTAGTAACGTTTATAAATGACATTCACAGATGTCATTCCATTGCTGTTGACCGCAAATCTCTTTTCTTGCCACTAAAAACAAACATTTTGGAGGGAAAAGACTAAATATAAATGGAATCAGTACATAAAATGCTTTATATCAAAGATGAATGAGAAACAAGGCGTGCTGTTTGCCATAGCGGCTGTTTATCTGCGGCGAAAATGCAAATGCCGGTCTGTCTGGGTCCATAAAATTCCTGCGATCTCAGATACACCTTTCCACGCAGTATTTTTCTTAAAAATGTCCTTGTACGTGGGAAGAGACATATCATAGAGCACTGGAAAATTTCTAACAGCAAGAATTAGCCTTTCATCCAACTTTCCGTTACTGCAGGAGCTGAGAGAGGGAGAGAGAAGGATCACGTGAGCTCTCCCTTCTTCTCTCCTATTGGCTGTCGCTTCCGTTAGTCGCTCTTCATTTGAACTTGTCTCAACTTTGTCACGTCGCTGGACACGCCCACATCTAGTCGCCAACAGTCGCGACAGCACGTGTCGCCGGAAGTCGCTGTGCTCTCATTGAAAATGAATGGTATGGAGTCGCTGTCACGCAATGTCGCTGGCAGTGTGTACGCACCTTGAATACTGTTTAGCTGGAACATGTACAGTTGGTACTGATCCATGCTTGAGAATAATTTTTTTTATTGACATTCATTCACAAAGCAGTCCGGTGTAAAATTATTTGCACAAACATGCACAAATTTTGATATGTTTTGGGGCACATTTCCTTCAAAAACAAAATTTGTCCACTGTGTCTTCAATACATCTGATGGGAATACATGAAGACACTTATGTTCACTTTCACAGCCAACAACAGAACACTTGTGACACTTACGAAGCTGAGACATTCTTCTTCTCACTGTATCTGCTCCAGCGTGGAAAAGAATGGCGGACTGTGTGTAGATCACTCAGAGGAGGTACTTCACACTACCTTGTCGACCATTCAGGTTACTCAGGGAATTCACAGCGGTCATCACAGCTGTGCACATTCCTCCACAAGCCGACACAGAGCAAGCGCTAAGGAAACTGTATAGGAGTATAAATGAGCAGGAAACACGCACTGAGGCCGCGTTCATTGTTACAGGGGACTTTAACAAAGCCAGTCTCAGGATACTAAATACTACCAACACATCACATGCAGCACACGGGGGGAATGGGTTTTAGATCACTGCTACTCTCCCTTCTGGGATGCTTATAAATCCCTCCTTCACCCAACTTTCAGAAAAGTGGACCACTCTTCCATTCTCCTTCTGCCTGCTTACAGGCAGAAACTGAAACAGGAAGTTCCCACCGTCAGAACAATCCAGTGCTGGTCGGACCAATCGGATTCCATGCTACAGTACTGCTTTGATCAAGTGGACTGGCAGATGTTCCGGGCTGCCTCTGATGATGACACCAAGGTCTAAGCAGATTCTGTAACTTGTTTCATCAGGAAGTGCACAGATGACATGGTGCCGACCAAAAAATGATGGATCTACCCGAACCAGAAACCATGGATCAATGGTGATGTTCATGCCGTGCTTGATGCGCGGACCTCCGCTTTTAATTCCGGGAACACAGAGGAGTATAAACATACCAGTTATACTCTCCGCAAAACAATCAAAGCAGCCAAACACCAATACAAAAACAAAGCACAGTTCAACACCACCGACACGAGAAGTATCTGGCAGGGAATTAACATAATCACAGACTTCAAAGCAACTAATCACTCCAATGTGAACCCCACCGCCTCTCTTCCGGATGAGCTAAACACATTTTACGCTTGTTTTGAGGAAAATAACATCTCCTCCACGGAGAGAACTCCCGTGCCTGACACAGCAGAGGTTAGTTCACTTACTGTCTCTGTTGCGGATGTAACTCAATCTCACAAATGGGGAAATATTCCCAAAGCTGTGGGTCCAGACAGCATTCCGGGCCACGCTCTCAGAGCATGCGTGGATCAACTAGCGGGTGTTTTAAGACATTTTCAATCTCTCCCTCTCCCATGTCTGTGGCTCCTACATGCTTTTAGACATCCACCATTGTGCCCATACCAAAACAGTCAAAGATAACTTGCCTAAATGTTGTGTTAGTGTCTGCAAACAGTGCTTCATTTGTTTTAGAGTATTATTTCTTGCTAAAGTGCAGCACAATTTATTTGAGGTGTACGGAAGTCGCGATTGTCTCGCGCTTGGCACCTCGTGCGGCCCTTAGTTTCGGTTGACCACATGACTAGCTTTGTTGTGCTAAGTAGCATTAAGGCGTGGCCTGCTTTTTCCATGGAACGGCTTGTTAAAACCGTGTATTTATTTGACTGAATGCTGACGCGGAAATGGCAGTGGAAGTGGTAGCCCTCGTGTAAAGCCCTCCTTGTGTGAAAACCTACTTGGATAAAGACCAGCGAGTCTACCTGTGCGACTCTCTCCATAGCAATTAAGTATTTTTTATTTTATATCTTTTATTATTTTACTTATACATACTAACATGTCTAGTTCACTAATAACACATGCCTTCAAGCACATCCCTGTTATCTGTTGTAGACCCTTCACAAGATACAGATGCAAGACCAAACGCAACCCATATAACCTACAGCCACTTTGCACTTCAGCACCTGCTCCGCTCTCGTTCTCATTGGGACTCTGGAACTGCCAGTCTGCTGTAAACAAAGCTACCTTCATTCCAGCCTTCGCCACACAGTCCACCCTCAGTGTCCGGGCATTGACGGAGACATAGATACGTCCTGAGGATACAGCAACACCTGCTGCTCTCTCCAACAACTTCTCCTTCTCTCACACCCCTCGACATACCCGTAGGGGTGGGGGAACAGGTTTGCTCATTCATAATAACTGGACATTTTCACCACAGGCTTCACTTTTTAACAATACATCTTTTGAATTCCATGCCGTTACTACAATGCAACCCACAAAAATACATGTTGTTGTCATCTATCGCCCACCAGGTCAGCTGACAAGCTTTCTTGAGGAGTTGGATGTCCTGCTTTCCTCCTTGCCAGAGGATAGCAAGCCACTTGTGGTTGTTGGGGCGGCTGTGGCTCAGTTGGTAGAGCGTGTCGGCCACTAATCGCAGGATTGGTGGTTCGAATCCTGGCCCACATGGCTCCACATGCCGAAGTGTCCTTGGGCAAGACACTGAACCCCAAGTTGCTCCCAATGGCAAGCTAGCACCTTGCATGGTAGCTCTGCCGCCATGGGTGTCACTTGGTGAATGTGTCACAGTGTAAAGCGCTTTGAATACCGATAAGGTTAAAAAGGCACAATATAAGTGCAGACCATTTACCATTCTTGGTGATTTCAACATACACCAAGACAAGCCCCAGGCAATTGAACTGAATACTCTTCTGGCCTCATTTGACTTGGAAAGACTGCACATCACAGCAACTCACAGAACAGGCAACCAGCTGGACCTCATTTTTACACGTAACTGCACCACCTCTAATATTCTTGTTACACCTTTAGATGTCTCTGATCACTACTTTTACACTACATGATTCTCCCATCTATAGTAAAACCGACTCCACCTTTGGTGTCCTTTCACCGTAACCTCCGTTCCCTCTCACCCGCTTGCCTTTCCACTGATGTCTCTGCCTCTCTTCCCACAATAAATGTATTTTCCACGCTTGATGTAAACACTGCCACAGACACACTTAGCTCTAATTTAACAATCTGTCCTTTCTCCTCTAGACCAGCATGGACTACACCACCCAGCACCTGGCATTCTTGACGTCCTTCGTGAACATCGGATTGATCTCAGGGCAGCTGAGAGGAGATGGCAGAAATCTAAAGATCCAGCCGATCTAGGTAAATATCAGCTTCTGCTTGCAACTTTTTCAGATAACGTTAAAGCTGCAAAAACTTCATATTACCAGACCAAGATCAACAGCACAACAGACACTCGTAGCTTGTTTAGAACATTCAACACACTTCTCTACCCTCCCCCTCCACCACCTGACACATCACTGACACAGATATCTTTGCCACATTTTTTACTAATAAGGTTACAGCCATCAGCAATACATTCACAGCACTACACCCTGTCAAACACCTGGCTCCTGTATGCAACGCTTCTTTCTCTATGTTCTCTCCTTTAACTGACACTGAGATCTCTAAACTCCTCCTCTCCAACCACCCCACCACCTGTTCCCTTGACCCCATTCCATCTCTCCATCCATCCTACCTACACACATAATTATCACATATCTACTTGCAGGCACTTTTCCCACTACATTTAAGAAGGCTCGAGTAACCCCGCTGCTGAAAAAACCTGCACTTAATCCCACACAGATAGAACAATACAGACCAGTCTCTCTGATCTCATTCATGGCAAAAACACTTGAAAAAGCAGTCAATCAGATCAATCTCTCACAGTACAAGCTGCTGGATGACAATCAGTCAGGCTTCAAAAGTGAACAATCCACTGAGACTGCCCTGCTGTCTGTCACTGAGTCGCTGATACAGGCGAAAGCTGAATCCAGATCATCCGTTCTGATTCTGCTGGACCTTTCTGCAGCCTTTGACACAGTCAACCATCAGATCCTACTCTACACCCTTTCTACTCTGGGCATCACTGGAACTGTGCTAGGCTGGTTCAACTCCTATCTCTCAGATAGGTCCTTCGAGGTAGCCTGGAGAGTTACTTACTGGGGGACCTCAGGGATCAGTGCTTGGGCCACTACTCTTCTCCATATACACAACATCACTAGGACCCATCATCCAGTCACATGGTTTCTCTTAAAACTGCTATGCCAATGACATGCAACTCTACTTGTCTTTCCAGCCCAACGACACCACAGTGACCGCTCGAATCGCTACCTGTCTGGCAGACATCTCGGCCTGGATGAAGGAACACCACCTGCAACTCAACCCAGCCAAGACACAACTCCTTGTCTTTCCAGCCAAGCCTGCTGTTGAACACAACATCACTGTGCAGCTGGGTACAACTACAGTATCGCCTTACAAAATGGTCAGAAATCTAGGGGTAACTATTGATAACAAGCTAAATTTCACAGACCACATTTCAAAGACTGCAAGATCATGTAGATTTACCCTCTACAATATCAGGAAGATAAGACCTTTCCTCTCTGTACATGCCACACAACTGCTTGTTCAGTCACTTGTCATAACTAGACTGGACTACTGTAACGCTTTCATTGCAGGCCATCCTGCATGTGCAATTAGACCACTGCAAATTATCCAGAATGCAGCAGCATGTCTGGTCTTTAATGAACCAAAGAGAGCACATTGTTGCACCACTCTTTGTCTCTCTCCACTGGCTGCTGGTTGATGCATGTATTAAATTCAAGGCCCTGATGCTGGCATACAAAACAGTCACTGGGTCTGCTCCAGCATATCTGAAATAATTTATGCAGTGCTACGTTCCCACCAGAAGCCTGCGGTTGGCTAAGGAACATCGCCTTGTCGTACCAAAACAAAGAGGCACCAAAACACTTTCCTGGACTTTAAGTTTCATCATACCACATTGGTGGAATGACCTTCAAAATTCCATACGTGACGCTGACTCACTATCTTAAAAAAAAACCGACTTAAAACACATCTTTTCCAAAAGCACTTAAACGATCGCTAAATTTTTTTTATAAGTCTTGTTGCACTTAAATCTGTTTTGTATACTATTCTGATAATAGTGATACTTTGTAGTATGGCACTTTTCATACCAATGTCTCCTTAAGATGATTCGCTTATGTTTTACTATTTTGTAAGTCGCTTTGGATAAAAACGTCTGCCAAATTAATAAATGTAAATGTAAATTAATGGCGTACTGTTGCCCTAACTCCCATCATCAGCAAAAGCTTATCAGAGACTGCTCTGTGCTGCCTGCCTCACTGGACCCACAACAGTTTGCTTACAAAAACAACTGCTCTACTGATTATGGCATTGCAGTTACAATATACGCTGCTCATTCCCACTAGAAAAAAAGGAACACATATGTGAGAATGCTGTTTGTAGACTACAGCTCAGTATTCAAAAGCATAGTGCCCTCCAAGCTTGACGTGAAACTCCAGGCTCTGGGCTTGAACAGCTCGCTGTGCAGCTGGATCCTGGACTTCCTGTTAGGCAGACACCTCAGTCTATTGATGGACTACACTCTTGAATACATAGACTATCAATTGCCAACAAAATTCTTCATCAGTCAATTAACAAGGACAATTGCATCTATGTGAACTTCTGAATGCTGTTTGTAGACTACAGCTCAGTATTCAAAAGCATAGTGCCCTCCAAGCTTGACGTGAAACTCCAGGCTCTGGGCTTGAACAGCTCGCTGTGCAGCTGGATCCTGGACTTCCTGTTAGGCAGACACCAGGTGGTCAGGATGGGCAGTAACATCTCCTCACCAATGACCCTCAACACTGGAGCACTGTTCTCAGCCCACTCCTGGATTCCCTGTACACATATGACATATGGCAACACACAGCTCCAATACCTTCATCAAGTTCGCTGATATGAGAGAGGAGGTGCGCACTCTGACACGCTGGTGCCAGGAGCATAACCTCTCCTTCAACGTCAGCACAACCAAAGAGCCCCATCACCATCAATGGAGCACCGGTGGAGACGGTTGAGGAAGTTTGGAATGAACCAACACATCCTCACACGGTTCTACACCAGCACTGTAGATATCATCCTGACTGGCTGCATCACTGCCTGGTACAGCAACAGAACCACCCTCAACCGCAAATCCTTGCAAAGTGTGGTGCGAACAGCCAGACACATCATCGGAGGTGAGCTTCCTTCCCTCCAGGACCTATATACAGGTGGTGTGTGAAAAAAGCTTGGAGGATCATCAGAGAATCCAGCCACCCGAGCCATGGGCTGCTCTCACTAATACCATCAGGCAAGCGGTATCGCAGCATCAGGACCCGCACCAGCCAACTTCATGAAGGCTTCTTCCCCCGAGCAGTTAGACTTCTGAACACTTGATCTCTCACAATCAACATATTTCAGCACTCCACTTTATTAATCTCACGCTGGACTGTCATAAATAATATTTATCTTAATAACACACTGGCAACTGACGATCAACCAAAAGCCTGAATGTCAATACAACCACTATACAACCATATTGCATATTTATATATATATAATTTTTATTGTATACTGTGCATTCTATATTGTGTGTATTGTATATTGTACATTGTATATTATTTGTATATTGTGTTGTGTGTAAATATGTGTATATTAGTTTTGTAAATTGTGTTGTGTAAATCTGATGTTTATTGTAAACTGGTACATGTATCATCACTGTTATGACTGCTATGTTGCTTGGAACTGTACCCAAGACTTTCACCCACTGTTGCACTTGTGTATATGGTTGAGTGTAGGGCTGCAACTAAAGATTATTTTGATAATCGATTAATCTAACGATTATTAGAAACAAGAAATATTGATCATGATCTATAACTCTGCAATAAATTGAATGGCATCTATGCTAATGTTATTTTATTTGTTTCCCTGTCTCAACCTCGGGACTCTTATACTGAGGTCACCAGAACCGGTTGGATCCAGCTCCATTCCTGTTACGTGTTGGACTCCACTGCTATGTGTGATGATGACTAAATGCAGCCGGTGCCAGCCAAACATCACTTCAATCTATTATGATGGACTTCAGAGGATGAACTGATGCCAACTCCAACCATTAGACATGAGATACTTCATATGCCATTGTCTGAACCTTGGATTTAGGATGGACCACACCGAACCTCACCGAAATTACTAGCAAGGTTGAACTGTGATGAACCTCACTGAACTCTGCTTGCATCACCTCAATCTATTGATGGACTGCACTCTTGAATACATAGACTATCAATTGCCAACAAAATTCTTCATCAGCCAATTAACAAGGACAATTGCATCTATGTGAACTTCTGCAGTTAATCCAGGATTGACTTCAAAGACATTGGTCATTAATCTTACAGTTCATACAAAATCTATGTTTAAACACTGTCCCTTAACACTTGTACTTAGTTTAATAATTTTAAACCATAACTTGCACTATACATAAGTAATATTGGCATTATATTCATGATGTCAGTCAGAGGGGAACTGGCCCCCACTGTGAGCCTGGTTTCTCCCAAGGTTATTTTTCTCCATTAACTAACATCTTATGGAGTTTTGTGTTCCTTGCCACTGTCACGATTCCCCGTTGTCTGCTCAGTGTTTCTCCCCTGTCACCTGTCCCGAACTACACTTCCCATAATCCCCTGCCCTCATCACTGCCAGTGTCATTGTTCTCACCTGTATGTAATTTAATCATCATCACCCTTCTGTATTTAAACCCTGTTGTTTGTTCATTCATTGTCGGCCGTCAAATGTGAAAGTTTTGGTTGTCCTCGATGTTTCTCCTGCCCGTGAGCTCCGTGGATGTTTTTCGTGTTTATGTTTTGTTTTCCCCTCGTGGATGTTTTGTTTGTTCCCAGTGTTGTTCAGTTATTTTGAGTTATACTGTTCACCCTTTTGTTCCTTTATTAAAGTGCTGCATTTAGATCCCCACTCCTCGTCTGCCCTCGTCTGATTCATAACAGCCACAGTCGCCTTTGGCTTGCTCACTGGGGTTGTAAATACAATTATTATATAATTACTTAACTATACTTAACACAATTCACAATCATATTTTATCAAACTACACAATGATGACTCTAAGACATTATAGATATTACATTTTTATCTTCTGTTAATGCCTCATCTTCTGTAAAGCTGCTTTGAAATGATACACACATGTTGTGAAAGACATAGAACGATTATTTGGCGATTATTGCAACGATTAATCATTAGCTCTTAACCGATAATTCAGCTTATGCCCCGACTTAAAAGGTTGTATTAAATGTGCTTACTAAAAATAAAGAGGACAAAATCATCTTTTAAAAATACCTCTAAATGACATTCACAGAATTAAAGGGAAAACATACTTCTTATTAAGTTTCATTCAGTAAAGAAATTCACTGCAAAAAATAATATTATCAAGTTTTTTTGTCTTGTTTTCCATTTAAAATAAAAATCCTTAAAACAAGATCAATTTACTTGAGAAGCAACATATAAAATATTTAGACTTGCTTTAATACAGGGGTTCTCAACCTTTTGCAAGCTGGGCCACCCTAAAGCTGGTTTATTGCAGTTGGGGCCCCAGTGCCCCCCGCCCCGTCCCATGCTTTATTGTTGTTATTATTATTATTATTATTATTATTATTATTATTATTATTATTATTATTATAATTGGCAGTAGCACCAGACATCTAATGTGAGCTTGCAGGCATTATTATTATTATTATGAGTAGTAGTAGGCCTATCATCATTACTAGGCTATTGCTATATAATTATATGAGGTTACATGCTTTATTGTTGTTATTATTATTATTATTATTATTATTATCATCATCAGTAGGCCTATTATCATTACTAGGTTATTGCTATAATTGGGAATTGGCACCAGACCTCTGATATTAATTTATGCTTTATTATTGTTATTATTACTAGGCCTAATAGTAGGCATCATCTGCATTTTTTACAGAAGCTTGCTGGTAGGTGATGTTAATGTGAGACCTGAGCCTGCTTTGCCTTGCAAAGATCCTCAATTCTTGGCTCAATGTTTGATAAACGTAGCCTCAAATCATCCTCGATTTGTGCACGATTGCGGTATTTCGTTTTGAGTGCAGTCATTTTTGAGAATCCTGCCTCACACAAATATGTCGACCTGAACGGAAGGAGAATCTTCAAGGCGACGTCACAGAGTTCAGGGTATTCCTGCATCAATGCTGCCCAGAATGACGAAAGAGGGCAGGAGCTAAAGAGTTCCTTCAGTCTACTGTCACTCTTCAGCTCAATAAGCTGTTCCTGCATATCAATTGATAGCTCGTTTGCTGTGCACACAAACGGATCTCGAACCCACGCAAAAGAGCGATAATCCTCTTTAAAGTACGTTGCAAATTGTTTTCTCATTGCTGACAGGTGCTCAGACGCTGATTGAAATAGGGAGGAGAAACCGTGTGATGTGCCTGCATCAGTGATAAAGTCTGCAAGGCTGGGGAACATGTTGCAGTTCCCTCGACTGATGTGGCCATGCCAGAGGTTTTTGTGTGAAGGCGTGCACTTTGTCTGCAAGGAGCAAAATATGAGTTTCGCGGCCTTGCAAAGACAGGTTGAGGCCATTCAAGCGGTCAAATATATCGACCAAATAGGACAGAGACGCAAGCCACATAGTGTTGAAGGGTGAGGGTCGAAATCCCTTGTCTCTTCAGTTATATCGATACATATATAAAGATGTATTGATCACTATGTATCTATATTCTGTTGCTTAAACTTCTTTAATAAAGTGATGAATTAACTATATGCATTCGCACATAATCAATTTTATTTTTCTTATGCATAACTGAAATATACTTCGAATCATATGTGTGTTAAGAGTTAATTTTTGATTTCATGCACATTCCTTGAAGCCTCTCTCTCTGTTCTGCACGGAGGCTGACTTGAAGGTCGTCTTGGGAATAAGCTTGAGATGAGACACCAGGGAGAATGTTAAACATATGTTCCAGATGTATTCTGTGGTTGATTTTTACCTGTCCATGACTAATTATATGATTTAAAATCCTATGTGATAGCACTTGAATAAGTAGAAGTGTAAATTTTCTCTTATTATTTCTTTCCTCTCCTTTGCCTGAGGGGTGAATATTTCTTATCTCACTGTTTTGGTTAAAATGACCTGATAAATGTGTGCTCTGGTTCCCTTGTGCGTAGAGAAACACTGTCGATTCGGTCAGTGTTTCGATGCGTGCGTATTGACCTTCTACCCAGGTTTTGAACCCAGGGAGACACAGCAGGCAGACTTGAAGACGCCCGAGACCATCTGCGAGGTCACTTCAGATGTAAATCTCGGGCCAGGACGACAATTGCGCTGATTAATGTTGATGTGCTATAGCTATCGATATGTTGTGACTTTATGCTCTGTTAGCCAATCAGGAGTGAAATAATAGAATGTACTCCTTGCAAATGGTATAATTGATGTAAGATTTTGTGTAATGTATGAGTTAGCTTTCAATCTCCTCGTGAGACTTTGCCGCTGGCTGTACCAATTTCACTGCAAACTATTCTTCAGTAAATTTTGGATTCTTTGATTGAACTTCTTGACTCCTGGTTTTTCTTTCTCCTTATCTGATCCGGGTCATAACTGTTATACCCCTAACAGCTTGATGGAGGATGCGGGCAATCACTCCGTGGTGACATCTCTGGCAAATCAGCAAACAAGGTAGGAAGCTTTTTATTAATTGTTAGGGCTGTCTGACTGGAAGAGATTTTGAAGGGGAGCGGGAGAGCTTCACTCCGACGAGGCATGTGAAGAGTAATTTAATTATACTATTGAGAGTATAAGAAGTCGCTGAGAGAGCTGTTTAAGGGGCAACAGCAAACAGCGCAAGTGAAACGTGCTCTGTGAGGGGGCCCAGGTGGGCATGGGTGAAGCACCACCCCGGCAGAGTGCGTCCCTGGACGAGAGGTCCAGTGGCACCGTAAACCTGCTCAGTCTCTTCCAACTCAGATACGGGTACCCCGAGCTTAGTGAATCAGGCAGTTAGGGATTCAGATATTAGTTATAAAATAAAATAAAATACAATAGGGATTGTTTTGCCAGGGATGCATCAGGAGCGGTCCCAAGTAAGTAAATAAATTGTGACCCTAATTGGTATGGATCAGTATATGTGACCAGGATGTTTGTGAAGAATACTTTGTGGTGAAATTGGTAGAAATCCAGTATTGTTGCTGCTATAGTTAATTTATCCACGTCAAATATTTGCTGCTAAAATCTTTTCGGTAGTGATTTTCAACTGTGACCAAGAAAAATGTCTGATAAAGGGAATTTTATGAGTAGTTCTGACCAAAACGAGCAGGGCACACGCTGTAAACAGCTCTGCTCTGACGAGCTCAAATCGAAGAAATGTGCATGAAATCAAAAAGTTAACCCTTAGCGGACTGGACAATGTTTATTCTTGGGCTGTTCATTTCTGAGAGGGAGCAGCTGTTGAATGGACATGTGTCAGATCATAACTCCTTTTATATCAAAGTGATGAGTAAGAATATTTAGATTATAAAAGGAGTGATCACTTTAAAGCGATTGAATTGTATTTGGGAAATCACATTATCTGGACAAACAATAAAGCTTTGAGTGTATTGCGTTAAACTGAAGTCAAATAAGTTATTGAATTTTAAACCAAGGGTGTATTTAAGATAAGTGTTGTTATATTTAGGCTGCAGAACAAAAAAGACGCTGATAGGGCCAAATATTTATCCGTGTTTGCCTATTCATGGATTTGTAAACTGGGTGGTATACCTTTAAGCCATGAAGAGGCAATTCCAAATATGATGGACGAATGGTCTAGTTTGATTGCCCTGCGAGTGGCAAAAATTATTGGGCAGGAAGTCGGCTGTGATCTGGGTAGTTTAAGTAAGGGTTTGGAGGCTGTGTGTGAAAAAGCGGAAAGTGCTGTGAAAGATGAGACAGTTCTCCGCCCTTCCTTGGCCCCCACCTTCTCTTCTCAGACTGTTCAGGCGGCGGCTGCTTTCAGCGCTGTTGATCAGACTGATAATCAGAACGATGGGCCATATGCTGAGGCGCGCAGATTGTTGAATATGGCTATTTCGCGCCCCCCACCTTATAACTGTCAGTGGAAGTGGAAATGAGTCCCCGCAATAACATAACCTGCTATAATTGTGACGAAAAAGTTCATACCTCTAGAGATTGCACCAAGCCTGTTGCCAGATGCAGAAATTGTAACAGAGAGGGCCACATTGCTAGACATTGTCGAAGTGGAAAACAAAAAAAAAAATCACAGAAAATGAGAGTGTGAAATTTTAGAAGATTTTCTGGGCAGAAAATGTGTGTGTGTGCTCAGCTTGCCTGACAGAAAAACAAATGCAGTTCTATTTTGATAGCAGGGAACACTGAGACACTTTATCAGTGATCAAGGCCAAAGAGCGTTCAGCCTCAGTCACCATTCACTTTCATTGAAAAAAAAAAAAAAACAACACAATGAAACTGAATGTGGTCTGCTGTGAGCAGATGTGGGCCCCTGTGTGAGAGAATGCATTAAAGCAACAGATTGGGCTAAATAAATGCAGGCGTGAAACACAGCAAAAGTATAGGAGCATTTATGAAGATGAATGTGGTCTGAGGTGTTCAGTCTCTAGCAAGCTTCTTAACATTTCATTTTGTATTCCAGCTAGCCGATGATGAGTGTGAAGGATGCCTTATTTTATTGACACAGGCGCGACTGTATCAATTACAGATCTCGATCTTGAGATCACTTCTAACACTGTGTAAAAAGCCACTGTATTGCATACTTTGCAGATGATAAGTGCAGATTTAACAATTTGGCTCATTGTTTCTTTAATTATGAATATTGACTGGAGGCATTTTGAGTTTATTTCTCTTTATTATTCTCTGTGGGTGCTTGGCTGCAATGAAACAATTCAGCTTATCTCAGAGTGGCCCCCACCATGAGCTGAAAATGTGCAGTGGCAGGATCTGTTAGTTTAACTGAGACTACGCTCTGAGTGGAAGTTTATAATTTCCAAATTCCCTGATGTATGGGCCAAAGATAAATATGATTGTGGTTTAGCACAGATTCAGCCACTGAGCATCCCGGGCCCTTTGCATGAGGCTAAAAGACAATATCCTTTGAAAAATGAGGCTCGGGAGGGTGCTGAAACTGTTGTTGATGAGTTATGCAAACGGGGAATTGTGATCCCCTGTGCTTCCCCACTAACTCTCCTATGTGGCCTGTCAAAAGCCAGATGGGAGCTGGTGTTTGACCATTGATTACACTTCTCTGAATGCAGTGTCTGAGAAAATGCACCCTCTGGTGGCCAACCCACGTAACTATCCTACACGAGATAGGATCTGAACATTGTCTTTTTACTGCGTTAGACATTTCTAATGGTTTTTGGACTTGTCCCCTAGCCAAGGAGGATCAAGGCAGATTTGCTTTCACCAGCAGGGGTCGCCAATGGACATGGAGTCGTTTGCCACAAGGTTTCTGCAACTCACCCACACTGTTTCACCAGGTACTAGCATCCTTCATCGATCCGGTAAGAAAACAAATTGAGTGTGACGGATCTGTTGTCCTACAATATGTGGATGATATTTTAATTGATAGTCCAACCAAGTTCAAACATTTGACTGCTGTACAGACTGTTTTGAATGCCCTCCAAAACGGGGGATTCAAGGTTAACTTGAAGAAAGCACAGCTAGCACTGCCTGAAGTGACTTATTTGGGGCAAATTGTGGGTGTGCACGGCAGACGCATCACTCCTGAACGAGTTAAAGCTATCATTGAACTTCCAAAACCAAACACGGTCACTGGTCTAAGGCAAGTAATGGGTCTTTTGAATTATTGCCGCCAGTATGTTTCTGAATACACTGAACTTTCTAAACCACTCACAGAGGCGCTGAAAGGAGGAAAACCTGGATCGGAGCTGATCGACTGGACTGAGGAGATGGAGGAGGCGTTTGTGAGTATCAAAGAAACTCTTGCTTCCTCCCCAGCATTACGTCATGCCGATGCCAGCAGGCCGTTCCATCTATGGACATGGGTGGGAACTCGATCCTATTCAGCGGCCCTGGGTCAATGGGTTCCAGGAAGAAACTCCTATGGGATGGTAGGATATTATTCTGCTCCTATTTCTGTTTCAATGGCAGGACAGCATCCGTGCCTGTTGATATGCGACTGTGCAGAATGGGCTGTAAAGATTACAGAGGACATTGTGACTCATCAGAAGGTGATACTGCACACTAGACACCAGATTTTGAAACTGTTAACAAACACTCGTTTAGGCTCTATCTCTAATCAAAGACGAGCTAAATGGGAGGCCACTCTCTTGAGTAAAAATGTGGATATAAATATTGACATTGAATCTGCTATCAACCCTGCCTCCTTACTTCCAGAAGAAGGAACTGCACACAACTGTGCCCGACTGATCGAGACAGACAGCCAAAGCCCTCTTCAATCTGAACCACTTTCTGATGCCATGACGTTGTTCGTGGATGGTTCCAGCTTTCATGAACAGGGAAAACGCTTCACTGGCTGGGCTGTTGTAAATGAACATGGTGAAACTGTTGACTGTGGTTCTCTTTCAGGAGGAGGGGCTCAAGTGGCCGAGCTGGTCGCATTGACACGAGCATTGCAGTATGGCCAGGGAAACGAGTCAATGTTTACACTGACAGCCGTTATGCATATGGTGCTGTTCATGACTTCGGCCCTGTGTGGAGACGCAGAGGATTTCTAACCACTGCCGGTCTGCCGATCTCTCATCAACAGCAGGTAAAAGAACTTATGAATGCCTGTTATCTTCCTGTAACAGGAGCAGTTATCAAAGTCACTGGACATGCAACGGACAAATCTCCTGAGGCCGCAGGAAACCGAGCTGCTGACACAGCTGCCAGAGAGGCTGCAATACGGACTGAGACTTGTGTGAGTGTTATGGCTCTTGCTCCTCAGGAGAGTGAGACCGCCAGAGACATTTTTTAAACTCTATGATGAGGATGACCCTGAAGAGATAGAACAATGGACGAAATTAGGAGCTCAGAAGAATGCAGAAGGACTGTGGAAATTTAATGAGCATTTTGTTTGTCCTGTTTCTGCTCGAACTGAACTAATGTCTTTGTATCATGGTTTGGCACATGCAGGTCCTGAAAAACTACATGCAATGATTTCCAAAACCTGGTGGTGACCACGACTGAGGGCTTCTTGCAATGATTTTTGTAAGAGATGTCTAGTATGCCTTAAGGTTAATTTTTCTTCTAAGCTGAAAATTCCCTTAGGACATGCCCCTCGACCTCAAGGGCCGTGGACACACCTCCAAATTGATTTCATAGGTCCACTGCCCCCTAGTGGAGGTTTTACATACATTCTAATGATTGTTGATCTGTTTTCCAGATGGGTTGAGGCATTTCCACTGAGAAACTGCACAGCAGATGCAACCGCCATGATTATGTTGAATGAAGTTTTCCCAAGATGGGGTTTGCCCTTACAAATTGATTCAGATCAGGGTACACATTTTACTGGGAAGGTGATGAAAAATGTCATGAAGTTGATGGGGGTGAGGCAACACTTTCACATTCCATTTAGGCCCCAATCTAGCGGATCTATTGAACGCACTAATCGTACGCTTAAAACTTCATTGAGAAAGAGATTGTTGGAGTGGGGGAAAGGGTGGCATGCGGCTGTCCCAGTGGTTTTGTTAAGCATGAGAGCCAGCCCTAACAAGACTACACAGCTCAGCCCTTTTGAGGTAATGACAGGTCGCTACATGCGGCTGCCCTGGGATGCCCCCTTGCAACATGAGGGACCATCCGGGCCTTTGAAAGACACTTTACAAAATTATATGAAAGCTTTGGATGACAGTCTGCGAGACACACGGGTTAGTGTTAGCACACGACAAGCAGATCGAGATAATTTTGAGCAAAAAGACATGCCTGCTTTGCCTGAAATAGGTGACAATGTAATGCTACGGCGGGAGATAGTTTCCCCCTTAGGTCCGAAATTTGATGGGCCTTATCAGGTGGTATTGACCACTAACACCTCTGTTCTACTGGACAGGGGTGTTTTGGGTACAGTATGGAGACATTGGTCACAGGTGAAACCACTTGAAAAGTGTAACAACTTACTACCACGGGATCATTAAATGTCTGTCGTGTATGTTAAAATTCTAGAATTCTAGAACAAATGTTTTATCATTACAGATGGCTGAATCCGACGACATACTGAAGCTGCTAATTCTTCAAGAAGAAGTGCGTAGTGAGAGACGACTGAAAGTGAAACGAGCATTCATCCGATTGGTACTTCCACTCTCATTGGTATTTTTAATTCTGATCGCTTTATCATTTTTGATGTGGATTCAAATTTCAATTTGGACAGGGAGATTCCATGCATTTTCAACTCATTGGGATTGCGAGGAGATCGATAACTGTCCATCATGGGTACAATACCCATGTCTAAATTAAACTGAGGGTCTAAATTTAATTCCGACTATGTACCAAAAGGTAAATGATCGTTGTTATCGTTTGGACGGAAATGAGACAGTGACCTATTGGCTTGGTCACTCCCCAAATTATCCCGATACTACCCTCATTATGCAGAAAGGTCGGTGGATGAGGAGTGGAGGCGTTGACCTGTTTGAAGGAGATTTCAGTTCAATGAGCTGGATCCCTGACCACATAGCTCGTGAAAACATGAGTGCATGCTCTATACGAATGGATATGTTTAATCGATATTTGTTAAAATCTAGGAAAGGTGAGAGTAGAGCAGAACGAAGGAGGCGTCAGGTAGCAGATGTGAATGACTCCCACATGATTTTAGGTGGAAAAGCAGTGAAACTTCCGTTCTACCCAAGTGCTCCTGATCCTCGCCACATCATGTCATACTATCTTCCCAAAGCTAAGAATGAACTTGGTTACAACAAAGTAGTTAAAGATGTAGCCCTAAGGTATATATATAGCAATATTGTGATTAGAGAAGAACCTGGGTCTGATGAGTATCAAACCGCAATAAATGATAAGGATTTGATGAGATGGGGAGTGTTAGTCCCAACTACATGCCACATGATCCGATGGGACACTAATAGGGCTTACGGTGCAGTCTGTGATAGGTTAGGATGGATAGATAAAACTGACAAGGACAAGTTCGATCTGAATGGCAGTAAAAATGGTTTGCCTGCTATTAATGCTTTGTCCCTCTCTTGGCCCAGGTACACTAGATTCGATGACCCTTGGAAGGAGACTGCACATGTTGAGCGTTGTTTAGGTAAAGAAATTCAAAAGTGGTTTGTTAAGATGTTTCCTCCTGGAGATGTTGATAAATGTAGAGAAATTTCCGAGAAGCTCACTGGTGTGAAGATGATGGAGATACCCTGGGAGGTGTGTAATGCTTCTTTTGTTAAGTGAATATTGAAACGATGTACACTCGAGCAAAGACTAGTCTGGTACCTTTAAAGTATGAGGAGCTGTTGTGGGACAATTATAAATCATTTCAGGTGAGGATGTGGCCTCAGTTGTCCGATGTAGCTATTGGAGATGAGTGGTTTGACAGGGCAAAACAATTTAGACAATTTCTGAGTCCAATTCCTTCAGTACAGGAAATCAGAGATCTAGAGTCTAAGACTCCATCAAAGGACTGTGCTAAACACAGGTTGACACACCCCATGGGTCCTGCATGGCATCCAGTTGATAAGAGTAAGAAAACTAACGAAGCAGAGCTGTCTCTTTGTGTTGCAGAGTTGAAGCAGAAGACTGAATATTTTCCTCGGTTGAAGGCGCCACCAGCTCGGCAGAAATTTATCACTGCATTTCTGGAACAGATAAAAACTAATGATCCATTTGCAGGTTATGAGTATTTGAATTCTGTATGGCTTAAATCTAAGGGCACTCCATGGTATACCGATTCGGAACCTCCGTCTGCTATAGCAGTAGCATTGGTTTTGGCTTTTTCGTTAGGAGCAATATTTACTGACATGACGGAAACAGTGGAGGAATATGTGGAGGAAGCCTGGGAGGAGTTTGTGGCTGCGTCAGAGGATTTGGTCATGGGAGCTGTTAAATATGTGTTATATGCTTTCGGAGCTCTTTTGGGAGTGGGTGTCCTCTGCCTGTGTGTGTGGATGTGTGTTCGTTTCTGTTTTTCTTATGTATGCAGGTCTGCTTGCAGTAATTGAACCCTTCCGAGGAGGAGTACCGACTGAGAAAACTGACGAGACGCTTGAAAGAGAAACTTAAGAAGGATAACATCCATGCCCTGTTGTGAGTGGATGGTGGTAGAGCCTTTGCGTGGGGACTGGGAATTTTTAGTATCCAGCATGTCCGCAATGAGGCGAAGAGACAAGTGTGACCCATCAGGGAAGCATGCGTTACCACTCCACCTTCCTTAGTGACCTCACTTGGTAGACCAGACATGGCGGTATTGGACCCCACATTGGTCTAAAATGGGGGACTGAAGGGTGAGGGTCGAAATCCCTTGTCTCTTCAGTTATATCGATACATATATAAAGATGTATTGATCACTATGTATCTATATTCTGTTGCTTAAACTTCTTTAATAAAGTGATGAATTAACTATATGCATTCGCACATAATCAATTTTATTTTTCTTATGCATAACTGAAATATACTTCGAATCATATGTGTGTTAAGAGTTAATTTTTGATTTCATGCACATTCCTTGAAGCCTCTCTCTCTGTTCTGCACGGAGGCTGACTTGAAGGTCGTCTTGGGAATAAGCTTGAGATGAGACACCAGGGAGAATGTTAAACATATGTTCCAGATGTATTCTGTGGTTGATTTTTACCTGTGCATGACTAATTATATGATTTAAAATCCTATGTGATAGCACTTGAATAAGTAGAAGTGTAAATTTTCTCTTATTATTTCTTTCCTCTCCTTTGCCTGAGGGGTGAATATTTCTTATCTCACTGTTTTGGTTAAAATGACCTGATAAATGTGTGCTCTGGTTCCCTTGTGCGCAGAGAAACACTGTCGTTCGTCAGTGTTTCGTATGTGCGTATTGACCTTCTACCCAGGTTATGAACCCAGGGAGACACAGCAGGCAGACTCGAAGACGCCCGAGACCATCTGCGAGGTCACTTCAGATGTAAATCTCGGGCCAGGACGACAATTGCGCTGATTAATGTTGATGTGCTATAGCTATCTATATGTTGTGACTTTATGCTCTGTTAGCCAATCAGGAGTGAAATAATAGAATGTATTCCTTGCAAATGGTATAATTGATGTAAGATTATGTGTAATGTATGAGTTAGCTTTCGATCTCCTCGTGAGACTTTGCCTCTGGCTCTACCAATTTCACTGCAAACTATTCTTCAGTAAATTTTGGATTCTTTGATTGAACTTCTTGACTCCTGGTTTTTCTTTCTCCTTATCTGATCCGGGTCATAACTGTTATACCCCTAACAGTGTCATCCAGATGCTTCGCCAGATCTGATTTGATTTCTGTCAAAAACCACTTCACCTCCTCTCGCAGCTCATACAACCGCTGTAACACCCGCCCCCTGGAGAGCCAGCGAACTTCAGTGTGCAGAAGCAGCTGTTCGTGCCCTGACCCCATCTCCTGGCAGAGGACCACAAACAAGCGAGAGTTTAGCGGCTGTGATTTGATGAGATTTATTATTTTCACGGATTGGTTCAGCACAGAGTCAAAGAGAACCGGCATTTTTTTAGCAGCTAGTGCTTCGCGATGGACCATGCAATGTGTCCATTTCACAAGTGGAGCTACTTGCTGAATGCGAGCAGCTAGGCCACGCTCACGCCCCGTCATTGCCTGCGCACCATCCGTGCATAGGCCAACGCATCGGTCCCAAGCCAAACCATTTTCACGGATAAAAATATCAAGGACATTGAAAATGGCTTCTCCTGTAGTGTGCGACAGAAGAGGCCGTCAAAACAGGACATCCTCCTCAATCCTCCTTGTCCCGCAGATACCTGACATAGGTGAGGAGCTGTGCCTGCCCAGCAATATCAGTGGATTCGTCCAGCTGCAGCGCGTAGTAAGGACTCTTTTTTACGAACTCTATCAGTTGCGCTTTGATATCATTGGACATGTCTACAATTCTCCTAGCGACTGTGTCATTGGACAGTGGTACTGCACTGAGTTTGGCTGCTGCACTATCGCCTATCATTATTCTGCACATGTCTTGGGCTGCCGGCAAAATGAGAGTCTCGGCGATTGTATGCGTTTTACCGAGTTTACCGATCCTTTTGCCCACTGCATATGATGCCTCCAAACACTGTTTAGACACAGTGCTGTGCACTGAAATGGTTGCCTGTTGCTGATGGAGGCCATCAAGCTTTCTTTTAAAATATTCAGCTGGTTTATTTTTAATGCCAGCATGCTTTGTTTCGAGGTGCCTTTTTAATTTGCAGGGCTTCATACTGTCGTTTGCCAGCACCTCGGCACACACGACACACTGAGGTCTCAGATCAGCCGTGACTGTAAACCCAAATTGCAGGTATGCTTCATCGTACCTTCGAAGCTTTTTTGCAGCTGGTGGTGCGTCGGTTGGCTTGTTGGTCCTCACAAGAAATTTCTCAATTTTGATGTGTTTTCAATAAAGTTTAGGCAATATGTAACTGTGTGTGTGGTGTATGTTGAGAGACGTATCAGGGGATAATCAGTCGGGACTTAGGCACAATCTTTAATTAAACGAACAAAATAATTATTTTGCAGACAATTCAGATTTTATTTTAATACTTAACGATTGTAGTCCTCTTCAGTGTGTGTGTGTGTGTGTGTGTGTGTGTGTGTGTGTCTTAGTCGTGTGGGTAGTTTTAGCTAAGTGTAGCTACTGCCTAGCAGTTAAAAAAAAATACTGGCTAGGGCTAATCTTAAAAAAAGAATGGTTGTGGGTTTAGTCTTTAAAAAGAATGTTGGGGTTTTGTAGTAAAGGCCTATGTAAATCGAGATTGATAAGACTAGCGAGAGCTGGCACAAGCGAACTTGGCAAGAGACTAGACTAGAGCAAATGGAAATCTATGTCGCGAGTCAATTTAAATGCAGTGATTTATTTTTGTGTGAGAGTGAGTGAACATTTACATTTATACCCCGCTCTGTAAGCCAGGGCGGGAACGGCGGCGGCCATGCGCATGCGCGATTAATTTGCAGCCTGGACGCGGAGGGGTGTGTGTCTCCTCTCTGCTCTGACTGCTGCGCGAGGCTACTGAGAGACTGACCGCCTGTGAGTGCTTTTGGACGGGAGAGGGGCTCACGGCAGCACCCGCTGTTCGTTGAGCACAGTAGGCCTAACTGCAGAGTGATTCGTGCTTTCGAGTCTCCAAACACCACAAAAGTCTCCAAAAACACCAGTAAAAGTCGCTGGATTTGTCGCTTTTGACAACAAAAAAAAAGCCGCCAGGAGGATGATTTGTTTGTGTTATAATCAGTGCTTGAAGTGGGGGGAAAAGGTGGCGGCACTCTCTTTGCATTGGCAAATCATGACATTTTTACAGTGAAAAACAAAACTTGGAGATATTGCTGTTACAACAATGTATCGTTATTTATTTAGCATAGCGCATCTCACAGCAATACTCAATCGTGTTTTGAATGATTCAGTGTTGTGAACGAATCGGATGAGTCAAAGATTCAATGACCCATTCACAAACATCTGTCTCATTCTTGATGAATCGGCCGTTTGAACGAATCGTTTGAATGAACGACTCAATGACTCGCTTAATGAAACCGCTTATGCTTATCACCTGCATTTGCGCTCACTATCGACAAACCAATCAAATTTGTTCAAAACTTTTTTTTTTTCAATCAGTCCAAACACATTTAAATTTTTATTCAGGAGTTATGTACAAAACTATAACTTTTTATGACAGTAGTTTGGTGATAAAGAAAACGTGCCCAAAAAATTTTTTTTCCAGTTTTTTTTCCCTTCCATCGTAGCCTACTCTCCCGGGGGGGCATGCCCCACCGGTTGAGAACCACTGCTTTAAGAGAATGTCTCATAAATGTAAGTGTATTTTGTATATAAGTGTATTTTGTCACTTGGTTATGCTTCTGTGAGTGCAGTAAAGAAAAAATACACTTATTTTCAAGATCTATTCTCTAAAAGCAAGTATAAATATCTCATGTGCTGCTTCTCAGGTGAATGCATTTTTTTTTAAAAGGATTTTTAGATATTTTAAAATATTTGTATTTTTAATATTATATTCAACATTCTTAGATAACAATTTTTTCTAAAAGTAAATGTACATTGTTTTAAATGAGTTTTAGATACTTTTATTGGAAAAAAAGCAAAAACTAAATCATAAACATATTTTGTTGTAGTGTATAATGGGGGAAGACTACCCTCTCTCACCTTTCTGTTCACTTCAATCCATCTTTAACTCACAAAAAAAAAAACCTCTCTCTTATTAATAAAGCTGCTTATTACCAATTTTCTTCATGATAAGAAATGCACAGTGACATATATTCTAATTCAATAAATCACAAGCCATTGCGTTATAATCTAGCTGGATTAAGTGTGTGTGTTCGAGGGATGAGCGTCCCGCGACAGAGTGTGTATCAACCGGGTGCAGTTTCAATCTCTCCCCCTTAGATCGGGACATTCGCACAACTCATGGAAGAGGCGCTGACCGCACAGAAAAATGTCAGAGTCGGAGTTTATAGTTAATTAAATGACCTCCTTCTGTATTATTTGAACTTTAATAAAACTATAACAAATTATATATAACTGCTTTTAAGATGTAACACCTGGGTGTTTCCTTTAAAGAGCTCTGACTCCACTTATTCCACAACGAGAGTGCTTCTGTATTTAATTATTTGATATTTTTGCATAATTCCCTTGTATTTGCGATCTACATCAGCTGAAGCTGTTTGGAAAGTTTAGAGTGCAACTGGACTGTGATCTGTTTAATTCTTCCTCTCAGTCAGACGCGAGCTGCAGTGCTGCTCTCATCATTAGTGTTTAATGTGATCCCATGTTACAATGACATCAAATTACTTTTTGACAATTAAAACAATTCTAATTTTAATTAGAATAAAAAATTACATTTAGATTTGTAGTGCATATTCCATAAATACAGTATTGTGTCATAAAAGGAATATTTTTCTAAGTTTTAATAAAATTGGTTGGAAAGAAAAACCTGTTTTGAAATGTAAGCCTTGTGCTGTACAGTATATCAAGAACATCTGTTTATGTATATCTCTGTTGTTTTGGCTTCTTTATGTGAACAATGCAGAGAGTTAAATGGGTTTAATTCTGAATATCAAAGGAATGTCAAAAATAAAACCAACATTACCGCATTAGGGAGAGCACTCGTAGCCATGTGAGAGCTAAAAAACAGCTTTTGGCAAACTCTTTTGGTACTTGGCATATGAGGAAAGGTGCATTAGGGAGTATTTATTCTGATGGTAGGCTGCAATATTACATTAATAATTTTGGGCATTAAATCAGCAGTTACTCGCACTGGTGAGCCCAACATACTCTGATGGTGAAATCTTCAAGGTTCATATCGTCACTTTAACTGTGTTGTATGGCCATCGAGCCTTCTTTTGTTAATTAAAAGTCTCACCTGCACGGAGAATCCCATCTCCTGTGCCATCTCTTTCTTTAAAGTGTCACACTGGTGCCGAAAACCGGGAAAGTCAAAGTACGTCCCATGGAGCCCTCCCAGCTGACTGAGATCCTCCAGTCTCTCACCAGCCTGCATCAGAACCATCAGCAAGGCCTGCTTGAGCTCCGCCAGGACCAGGACAGCTGGTTCTTCGAGATCTTGCGGGCTCAAGCAGGGGATGCAAACTGGCATGCAATCCAGAGCCTCCTTGGCCAGGAGAAAACCCTGGCCACGACCCCGGACCGCCGCAGTGCCCTGCCCCCACCCACGCTCCTAAAGAAGGGGTGGATGACAACGCCGAAGCCTCATTGACCTGTTTGAGAGAACCGCAGGGATTTGGGGCTGGCCGCGTGATCAGTGGGCCTCCTGTTGCTGTCCTGGGAAGCCCAGCTCACTGCCCAACAACTGCCGGCGGCTAAACTCCTGGCCTATCATGATTTGAAGAGGGCCATCCTGCAGCGGGTGAGTCGGAGTCCGGAGCAGTACCATCAGCTCTTCCGAACCCTGAAGCTGGGGAAGACCAACCACACATTTCCATTCTCCCAATGGCTCTGAGAAGCGTGACAGAAGTGGCTGCTGGAGGGGAGCCGTGGCAGAGTGGGTCCAGTGCCACCGCCTAGCATCGCTGGAGGAAGCTGTTCAGCTTGTGGAGGACCATTTGGCGGCGTAAACGAGGACGAAAGAGCCCTGCTCTCTCTCTCTCCTCCCCATGTGTGTGCCCCAGTCTTTTCCCCCTCCACTCTTTTCTCTCACTCTGCTCTCTCCCCAGGGCCCGTTCCTGCCCCACGGAGGTGAGGAGCTCCGCCACCGAGGTCAGTTCCCCGCACGCAGGGATTTGCACCACCGGCAGCCCCTACGGAGCCGCCGGCGCAAGTGCGGGCGTGGTGCCTGGACCGGCCTGCTGGCTGCAGTTAGTTCCCACCTCATTTAGAAACGTAATAAAGGGAATATGCACGGATGGGTCCTGCACAAAAGTGATGAGGTGTGAAATGTGCAATGCTCTGGCAGGGGAGGTGGAAACATGGCCATCTTCGTCAGCTCCATATCATGATGACATGAGGGGGGAGTGGTTGTGACCCCACCCATCCTCAGGGGATTTATTGAAGGGAATTTCACTTTGGAGCAGTCGAGAGATGAAACACTCAAGCTAGCTTTTGACAAAGTGAGAATGATCAATGGTCAGCAACTCCGGCCGGATGTCGCACTTTTATATCCCTATTTCGCAATTATAAACGAGCGGATGTATAGAGTGACGCAGGACGCTCAAACAAAGGAGGATACAACCCAGCTCTTAATACCGTGGAGCCACCGGGAAATGGTGTTCCAGGTGGCTCACTATAATCCGATGGTGGGTCATTTAGGAGAAAGGAAAACATTGGCCAGGTATTGGTGGCGATGTCTGCAGGTGGTGTGTGGCATGCCGCGCATGTCAGCTGGTGAATCCACCGGCCACCCCAAATATGCCATTGCACCCTCTTCCTTTGATCAAGGTCCCCTTGACCCAAGGTCCCCTGAGTGCTCTAATGGACCTCTTCAGGCCATTAGAGCACTCAGCATGCGGTTATTGCTTTGTATTAGTCCTAGTGGACTATGCAATGCGAAATCCGAAAGCAGTGCCTCTGCGCAACATCTCAGCACGTAATGTTGAGGAGGCACTCTTCAAAATAATCTCCTGGGTGGAGATTCCGAAAGAAATCCTCACCGATTAGGGCACAACCTTTATGTCACGGACACAACGCAAGCTTTACAAATGATTGGGCATTAAATCGATCCATTCCAGTGTTTACCATCCACAAACCGATGGCTTGGAGGACCGATTTAATAAAACCCTTAAAAATATGAGTCGTAAGTTTGTCCACGAGGATGCTAGAAAGTGGCTCGACCACCTGTTGTTTGCAGTACGAGAGGTCCCGCAAGCCTCTACAGGGTTTTCCCCATTCAAGCTGCTGTATGGGCGGTGCCTGCGTGATGTGCTTGACATCATCCGCGAAGCTTGGGAGGAGGGTACGTTCTTGATCTTAGAGCAAAACTCCACTTTGGGGCATCTAACACAGGAGAATTTGCTCCAAGCTCAAGAACGACAGAGCCGACTGTAATTTTCACTGGGAGATAAAGTACTCCTATTACTCATATTGGCTACGGTAGTTACAAAGAGGGCGGAGCTCATGCCAGAGGTGAATACAAAGCCCAATCAGAGCACCCCGGTCACTTGCGGAGACCGCCTCTCACCGCATCAACTCGCAGAGGCTTCCAATTCACGGATGTTTCCCCGGCCTGAGTCCGGCGGTGGGGACATTTGGCGGCAGGGGTCAAGCGTCCGTCCGGAGAGAGAAAACGGTAAGGGCGCTTGCACCTGAGTGAGATTATGTCTAACACTTGTCTCTAATTTCAGTGAGCATGGGGAGAGTGGCATAAAAACAGCCACGCCACCAACAGCCAGGGAGAGAGACCAAGCCATAAAGTGCACGTTTATGTAATATGAAATTAACTGGAGTGGTGGTGGCGTAGTGGGCTAAAGCACATGACTGTTAATCAGAAGGTTGCTGGTTCGATCCCCACAGCCACCACCATTGTGTCCTTGAGCAAGGCACTTAACTCCAGGTTGCTCTGGGGGGATTGTCCCTGCAATAAGTGCACTGTAAGTCGCTTTGGATAAAAGCGTCTGCCAAATGCATAAATGTAAATGTAACTGTGTTACTGCCATCGAGTCGTCTTTTGTTAATTAAAAGTCTCACCTGTGTGGGGAATCCTGTCTCCTGTGCCATCTCTGTCTTTAAAGTGTCACATATCTATAATTATCTGCACATAATTAAACAACGTCAAAGGGGCTTGCGCTTTTTGGTGAGCCTGTTTTTCTTACACAATATTGACTTGTTTAAAATAAATAATTGTAATATTGTTCATTTTAAATGCTAAATGGTGTCCAGTGCATGAGCTAAAAGGAGCACATTTGTGGTTTGGTGCTGGGATTTTTGATCCTTAATGATCCGGCTGACACATAAAAACGATTTGAAACCCATGGCGTATGATTAATAAAATTTGTGTCTAGATTCTCTAGATGGTAACCCTCTCATG
The DNA here is from genome assembly GCF_025860055.1 of Xyrauchen texanus. Classification (NCBI taxonomy): domain Eukaryota; kingdom Metazoa; phylum Chordata; class Actinopteri; order Cypriniformes; family Catostomidae; genus Xyrauchen; species Xyrauchen texanus. The sequence continues at coordinate 45,617,042 of NC_068285.1, forward strand.
GCATATTCTGGTGACGCATTGGCCGCTCTCACAAGGATGCGAAGTGGCGTAACTATAGAGATTGCTAAGACATGTGACCAACTGGGCGGCAACGTCATCAGAACGCAAAGAATTATGGGTATGTTTGGCCAGTTTACATGGGCTGGCATCGCATAGCAGGCTAGTGTTCTGGCATGAAAATAATAAAAAGCGTGAAAAACAGAATATAAACCTACAAAATGCAGCGGTCTAAAGAAAACATTGTCGGACCATACCGCCTAAAACTAAATCCTAATGCAAAAACGAGGTATGACGAGAAAATAAAGGGAATCAAAGTGACTGTGACTGGTCAGGGGATGTCAACCTGTTGCCCAACTTTCAGCACCCATATATATACAACTATATGATATTAAATGTTAGTGCATACACACGAAGTTTTCAGTAACTTCAAGTCGCTGCAGCAGGCCCAGGTCTTTTTTACAGATGGATGGGTCCAGGACCTGGAGATTGTAAAAGTGGGGCAGAAAACTCGTCCGTTCAACGGTATTCTAATGTTTTAAGCACCACACTCCTCGAGCGATCGAACAGTGGAAACATAAAAACATACTCCATCATTTTGTTCATAGGAGGACATCATTCAAACTGCAAAGTGTTTACTTATATTTGTGTCCAGCCAGAGAAGAGTTATGGCAATGCGATGCTTGCACATGTCTGTGACTTATCACCCACAACCTACCTCATACATTTCCAGTTGTCTTTTCTATGGACTCTTTATAAATGTCTTCATCTAAATGTATTTACATGTTAAATATGTAAAGAAACTGAAATTAAGTTGGTTGTTACTACTATTTAAGTTATGTAATTGTGTTTGCAACAAAATAACACTGATTTTGCACAATTCTTCCTTAATACAGATAAAGGAGGCAGAATTTCATTCAGTCTTTGTGTATTTTATTTACAGAGATGGCTAAAAATCATTACATGTGAGAAGTGACATTACAAAATCTTTTGAAAAAAACATATTTACATATTAGATGTGAGCATGGTGTTTAATTCTAACATGACGGCTTCACAACAATACTTGGACACATATTGGTCAAAGCACAGCACACAACCACAATTTTATCCAGCAGTTTTATCCTCCCCCTCACAAGACACCACAAATCCCAGGCGTATTGTGTCATTTAATATGTTAAACTTAGAGCGCATACACCCTATCACTCGCTCCATGTGGATCCTGACATGAGCTAACTTCCTGGTCTGTTCCACATTTTTTGCATTAAGTTGGTGATGGCCCCTGGTGAAGGCAGGTATTTTCAGTGTAGCACCCACAAGGGCAACACTTTCTTTAATATCAAATCCACGGTCCGCTAACACTAGGTCTCCAGGCGAGAGCTTCTGAAGAAAGCCACAGTTCTCGGTGTTCTGCTTTTTACTGGTTGCAGGTGTAGTGTTGTCTGACAGTAACAATAAAAATACATTGTGTCATATCACAACCTTTATTCCAAATTAATCCAGATTAGATATACACAGGGGGCAACATATATTGTATTCTTTTACTATTTACCTGGGTATAAAGGTGCTGCATTATCCAACTCAGGACCAGTGTGGTCAGTGCCTGGCGATGGAGGTTGATTCATGTGAGCTTCCAACTCAGCCTCAGGACCAGTGTGGTCAGTGCCTGGCGATAGAGGTTGATTCATGTGAGCTTCCAACTCAGCCTCAGGACCAGTGTTGTCAGTGCCTAGCGATGGGGGTTGCTGTTGTTGTGAACTCGTCGCTCTTCTCCTAAACCACTTGAACCGGTCTGTGTTCGTAGCTTTGACCTCAGTATGGCCGAGGTACAGAGAAGGGGCCCAGTCAGGATTACACTCCAACATTTCATAGGCAGGTTAGCCTGCAAACACAGTCAGTCACCAAATAAATTGCTATGTAGCCTAGATGTACAACATTTAAAACTGATTAACGTTACGCTTTAGTACATTGGTAACTTCAGCTAATTTTCTAGCCATTTCATGCTAGTTAACAGTTAACATTGGCTTAACGTCAAATCTAATGGTCTGGTTAAATCAAACAAAACACGCTGGTTATTTGCCCACAATAAAACATTTACAGAGAGTAATTGTAACTTACCTTTGTGAAAATGCTTTGAACACACCATCATGTGTGGTGGAGTGTTATCAAAGGTAATCTTGGGCCTCCTTACTGCTGCTATCCATGCCATTCGTCGCCTTTTTGTCACCTCTGAAACATGGCTTGTACTATTATTTTTCCAAGCTGGAACACGATAAAAGGATTTTCCGTTCTTAAGCTTTATGCCACTTCTATCGTGAGAACGACTATTGCAGTTTATAACACAGCAGGTAGACGGTACCTTGAACACTGCGTTCTTCCCTCCATGCAATCAAGTCTGGCGCCTTCTGTTTGTGCCGCGGATTCCCAAAATGCTTTGCGTTCACCACTGGTAATACGTCACGATGACATCACATTAGCAATCTCTATATTACACGTAGATTACAATGTTATATTTATGCACAGTAAAAGATTATTTTAAAAGGTCTGTTTTGAATCCATTGTAATGCAGGGCACGTACGTGTAAACATTGCAGGACTCTTAATAATAATAACAATATTAATAATGAGTTTCATCATCATCTAGAAAAAAAAAAAAGCTATTTGAAACAGGTTACAAAGACAGGAAGAGTAAAGACCATAACAGTAACTGTGACATAGGCTACAGGATTAACATTACCAGTTGTACTAACAACACGACAAAAAGAACAGAACTTGATACAGTGCTACACACACAAATGCATTCATCAACTAAAAATATTTAATGCTCTTTATCATTAATAAGATGAAAGGCGTGTGGCGGAAGCATCAACAGGAACGCTCAAAAATTAGAACATGAGAGGGTTACCATCTAAACACGACCGATTAACCTCAGATGGTAATAACAAAAGGTCTCTGCCATGTTTAACACCAAGTTATTCATCGATATTTACTTTTTAGTAAATATTCTTTATGTTCTTAATAAACACAAATGTCATTGAAAGTTTATCTACATGTGTAATGTAACAAAGTTAAGTTTTGACGTTAACAGACATTTTAAAGGAAGTGCAATGTTTTACTTTCACTTTTGTTCTCAGACAAATGCAGATTTTATTTACCTGCTTGAACTGACAGCAAAGTCAGGAAGAAGAAAAACACTGATCAGAGCAAAAGTCTTCATCACGACACCTGTGTCCATGACTGAAATGTATTTTAGACAGTGAGAAATGTACCGATGCTTGTGTCGATTCTTCGTCGAAGTCTGAACGTCAAGAAACGGTTTGGACAAAATGGAGTATGAAGTAGAAACCTAGCTCTTCTTTTTAACAGTTTTAACCAATAACAAAAAAGAACAAACTTCTTGTAATCTGCCTGGGTGGATGTCGTAAAACGAGGTCACTCGATGAAGAGACCGTCAACAACATGACAGAGAGTGCATTTATAATGTTAGTAGATTCAAAAAAGTAAAAATAAAAACAAAAACGTAAATTCAACTCAACTTTATTGACATCAAAAGCATTTCAGAACAGATTAAAACTTTATTGACATCAAAAGCATTTCAGAACAGATTAATATCAGAAAACGTTCACAATAACTGTCATAACAACCCAGATAGCAAAAAATGTCCGCACGGCTTCGTTTTGCCGCCGTCCCCAAGCTGTCGGCTATAGGTGCGTCTCACTGGCGGGGATGAAGCGTTTGCCGCCGAATTCGTCACGCCCATTTCCCAGATAGCAAAAAATGTCCGCACGGCTTCGTTTTGCCGCCGTCCCCAAGCTGTCGGCTATAGGTGCGTTCAGACGGCGGGCCGCCCGCTTCATTTTCTCTGGCGGTTGCCTCGCGGCAATCGACCGCGGCCGGCCGGCGGCAAGCCGCTTTGAAATACGAGGACAGCTTAGACTCTCAAAATCGACCAGCCATGTTGGCTATTATTATTTTTTGCTCCAAAGCCATTAGGGTTTATAACAGATTCTTGACTCTTGATTCCATGATAAGGTAAGGTTTAGGAAATGACATTTAAATTACTTTGAAACTCTGAAGCGATTATACAGTAATATATGTAAAATATATTGAATTATTTATGCACAGTTGAAAATTGTTTACATTTATTTGATTGATGCACATTGAGACATGCACCAATAAACCAAAAATAATTCCTTTTTGTAAAACTTACTTGGCAATAAATATCTTTCTGATTCTGATTAGGTTTTAAAATAGATATTTAATTCATGGTATGAACAATTTAGGAGAATAAATTGATGAAGTTAGACTTTTCACCAATGCCTGTATCAGTGAACAGTGAAAGACATCTGCAACATGGCCAAAATATCGGGTAGCCAATACTTTAATTATTTTTTATTAATTTGCAACCATGGTGATATCTATCATAAACATGAAAATCCCTGTTTTGACGTGAAGGATAAACTCAATGAAAAAGCGAAATTATCCTCTGGTTTCACAGTTGCGCAGAAATTTCGTTTATGTCTACATTTTTTCCAACCTCGATTTTGTTTGTTATTTTACCTTTTACAGGTTTTGCAATTTGACCTGTACAAATGTTTAAGAAAGTGTTAAAGTCCCTGTAAAGGTAATAAAAAAAATCTAAACGCATTATAAATGTTAAAAATGTATTGCTAAAACACATGACGAAGACTGAACAGTGAAGTTCCGCTGTCGCCAAATCTGTTTCCGGTTTACTTGCGCGTCGCCCAAAATGTCTGTTTTTACTCGACGTCTCCAGAATCTTCCGAAAATACGCGTCAGCGATGTTCATCGCATTGTTGATGCCTGGTCCCCTGCTTGTAACGCACACAAGTTGAGACAGTCACAATGTAAGTCAAAAACTGCGTTTATTTGCAGGCAGGCAAAAGTACATACAAGGGGCAAATCCAATGAAGAGTAGTCGTGGGAAGCGTAGGGTCAAGAGCCGGGGAATCAAAGAGATGAACAAGGGGGTAGATCTAGTGAGGGAGGTGAACGATAGCGGGGGTCGAAGTGGGGAAAACAGTTAACAACTATGGACAAGACAAGACGGGATAAGCGGGAGCGAAAGACAGGGAAACGAGAGGAATAGGGAGTTGGCAAGCTACGAGGGTAATCAAGAGTGGGGAAGTCAAAACTAGACGCGACTAGCGAGGGTCAAAACACGGGAATCTAAATACAATAACCAACGGGATTCAAACGGAAGGATAGTGTATTTATAGGGGCGAGTGCAGGTGTAGACAATGACAGGTGATCGAGACGAGTGCAGGTGTACCTAATGTGTGGGGACAAGAAGCGCGTGAGTGCAGGTGTAAACAATGTGTGAAGATAGGAAGCGCGTGAGTGCAAGTGGTCATAATGTTCAGGCTGAAGAGCCGAGTGCGCCAGAGGGGAGATCGTTACTGAGCGAGAGCTCGTAAAAGCAAAACCGGGCGTGGAAGCCCGATGGAGGAAAAAGAGCGTTCGCGTTCAGGGGGCGGAGCGAGGAGCGGAAGCGAGCACGCCATGAGTGCCTGTGTGCGAGACGGGAGATAGTGTGCGTGTGTGAGGAAGCTGAGATGGGGCAGAGGAAAGGGGTTCGTGACAGTACTCCCCCCTCTGAAAAGGACGGCTCCTGACGGCCACGCTGGGTTGCGTGGAGCGCGATAGAACAGAACGAGCGTGTGAGCTCGGGGGAACAGAACGAGCGTGTGAGCTCACGGGGAACAGAACGAGCGTGTGAGCTCGCGGGGAACAGAAACACACAAAACACACAAACCATATGGGGACAGAAGGCATAAAGGAAAAATGAAACAGTCCATGGGGGTCAAATGGGCAGTTCAATGCAAGGTCAAGGGGAACATAGTGGACAGGCGGGTGGTCGGGAGATCTGGGGGGCAGCCTTAGGGCAGAGACTGGGTCAGGAGGTCTGGAAGGAGACTGGAGGACAGGGACTGGGTCCGGGGTCTGGAAGGTGACCACCGGACAGGAATAGGGTCCGGAGGCCAGGGAAGAGGCCACAGGACAGGTAGAGGAACGGTAACAAGGGGAGCAGGCAAGACCCAGTGAGGAAAGGTTTCAGGGGCGGAGCCGTGAAAGGCGGAGTCGTGGAGGACTTGGGAGACTGAGCCTTGGAAGGCGGAGCTGTGAGAGACTCGGCAGGCGGGAATTGAGAGACCAAGAGGCGGCGCCGAGGGAGGCTCAGGAGACGGGGCCGAGGAAGGCTCAGGAGACGGAGCCGAGGGAGGTGGAGTCGCAGGAGGCCCCAGGGGCGAGGCCCTGGTGGGCTCTGGAGGTGGAGCCGAAGGAGGCTTTAGGGGCTAAGGCCTGGAAGGCTCCGGAGGTGGAGCCGAAGGAGGCTTTAGGGGCTGAGGGCCTGGAAGGCTCTGGAGGTGGAGCCAAGGGGGGCTTTAGGGGCTAAGGCCTGGAAGGCTCTGGAAGTGGAGCCCATGGAGGTGGCGCCGTAGGAGGCTCCAGAGGTGAAGCCCTGGAAGGCTCTGGAGGCAGAGCCGAGGGAGGTGACGCCGTGGGTGGTGGCGCCGTAGAAGGCTCCAGGAGTGAAGCCCTGGTAGGCTCTGGAGGTGGAGCCAAGGGAGGCTTTAGAGGCGGAGCCGCAGGAGGCTCCAGAGGCTGAATCTCTAGAAGGCTCTGGAGTCTTAGGGAGCAGAGCTGTAGGAGGCTCGGGTGGTGGAGCCGTGGAAGGCTCAAGAGGCGGAGCCTTAGGAAGCTCTGGAGTCTTTGGGAGCAGAGCCATGAGAGGCTCGGGAGGTGGAGCCGTAGGAGGCTCGAGAGGCGGAGCCAGTAGGGAGGCTCGAGAGGCTGAATCTCTAGAAGGCTCTGGAGTCTTAGGGAGCAGAGCTGTAGGAGGCTCGGGTGGTGGAGCCGTGGAAGGCTCAAGAGGCGAAGCCTTAGGAAGCTCTGGAGTCTTTGGGAGCAGAGCCATGAGAGGCTCGGGAGGTGGAGCCGTAGGAGGCTCTGGAGGGGGAGCCGTAGGAGGCTCGGGAGGCAGAGCCATAGGAGCCTCTAGTGGCCAAGCCCTGGGAGGCTCGGGAGGTGGAGCCGTAGGAGGCTCTGGAGGGGAGCCGTGAGGAGGCTCGGGAGGCAGAGCCATAGGAGCCTCTAGTGGCCGAGCCCTGGGAGGCTCGGGAGGTGGAGCCGTAGGAGGCTCTGGAGGGGGAGCCCTGGGAGGCTCGAGAGGCTTGAGGGGGGGAGCCTTGAAAGACTCGAGAGACGAAGCCCTGAGAGGCTTGAGAGGAGGAGGAGCCCTGAAAGACTCGAGAGGGGGAGCCCTGAGAGGCTTGAGAGGGGGAGGAGCCCTGAGAGACTCGAGGGGCGGAGCCCTGAGAGGCGGAGGAGCCCTGAGAGACTCGAGAGGGGACGCCCTGAGAGGCGGAGGAGCCCTGAGAGACTCGAGAGGCAGAGCCGTGAGAGGCTTGAGGGGTGGAGCCATGAAAGACTCTAGGGATGGAGCCCTGAAAGACTCGAGAGGCGAAGCCGTGAGAGGCTTGAGGGGTGGAGCCATGAAAGACTCGAGGGATGGAGCCCTGAGAGACTCGAGAGGCGAAGCCGTGAGAGGCTTGAGGGGTGGAGCCATGAAAGACTCGAGAGGCGGAGCCATGAAAGACTCGAGCTTGAGGGGTGGAGCCATGAAAGACTCGAGGGATGGAGCCTTGAGAGACTCGAGAGGCGAAGCCGTGAGAGGCTTGAGGGGTGGAGCCATGAAAGACTCGAGGGATGGAGCCTTGAGAGACTCGAGAGGCGAAGCCGTGAGAGGCTTGAGGGGTGGCGCCATGAAAGACTCGAGGGATGGAGCCTTGAGAGACTCGAGAGGCGAAGCCATGAGAGGCTTGAGGGGTGGAGCCATGAAAGACTCGAGGGATGGAGCCTTGAGAGACTCGAGAGGCGAAGCCGTGAGAGGCTTGAAGGGTGGAGCCCTGAGGGACTTGAGGGGTAGAGCTCTGGGAGGCTCGTGAGGAGGAGCCCTAGGAGGCTCGTGAGGGGCCCTTGGAGACTCGTGAGGCGGAGCCCGGGAGGGCTCAGAGGGGCGAGCAGAACCCGGCAGAGCCGTGGGAGACTCTGAGGGCGGAGCAGAACCCGGCAGAGCCGTGGGAGACTCTGAGGGCGGAGCAGAGGTCTGCAGAGCCGTGGGAGACTCTGAGGGCGGAGCAGAGGTCTGCAGAGCTGTGGGAGACTCTGAGGGCGGAGCAGAGGTCTGCAGAGCCGTGGGAGACTCTGAGGGCGGAGCAGAGGTCTGCAGAGCCGTGGAAGACTCTGAGGGCAGAGCAGAGGTCTTGAGCACCAGACGAGACTGGGGAGAAGGGGCCCTCTTCCTTCTCTTACGTCTTCGGCCAACAGGGGACGTGGCCATGAGGACGGTCGAGGCTACAGGCCCTGGCTCGCTGACCGTGGCAGACATGGGCGCTGGCTCGTTGGCCGTGGCGGGCATGGGCGCTGGCTCGTTGGCCGTGGCGGGCATGGGCGCTGGCTCGTTGGCCGTGGCGGGCATGGGCGCTGGCTCGTTGGCCGTGGCGGGCATGGGCGTTGACTCGCTGGCCGTGCCAGGCTTCGAGGCTGGGGCCGTGACAGGCCTCGTGACTGGGGCCGTGTCAGGCTTAGGGACTGGGGCCGTGTCAGGCTTAGGGACTGGGGCCGTGTCAGGCTTCGAGACGGGGGCCGTGTCAGGCTTCGAGACGGGGGCCGTGTCAGGCTTCGAGACGGGGGTCTTGGTGTGGAGCGCTGGTTCAGTGTCTGCCTCCCCCACAGTGAACGAGGAACCAGAGTACAGTAGGGCGAGGTCAATAAACTGAGCCAGGTTAAGGGGACAGCGACCCCAGGCATTAATGATGAGGTTGGCTCATTCAGACCACATTGAAAAATGGTCTTCAGAGCCACCTCATTAAATTTCACCTGGTACGCCAGGACACAAAAATCCATAATATAAGCCTCCACGGTTTGGCTCCCTGACGCAAACCCACGAGTTGGGCCGCTGGGTCCATAATGTCGCTGCCTTGCATAGAAACCCCTTGGTCTGCGTCGGAAGAGCCATAAAACCTCTCCGGGGTGGAGAGTTCACGGCGTCAGACATGCATAAACGGGCTCAGGGGCAGACACAGGTGAAACCGGGTAAAAAAAATCAGAAATAGCGCATACCTGCTGCCCCTGGGCCGTGAGCGCGTGGTCATCTCTCCACACTGTAGCTCCGCGCGCTGAATGTGACGTGCACTTCCGCTCTAGTGAGCTGTGCGACTCCTTAGCGCGGGGCATTGTGACTGTCAACGGTGAGGTTGGTTATTTTGTAACGCACACAAGTTGAGACAGTCACAATGTAAGTCAAAAACTGCGTTTATTTGCAGGCAGGCAAAAGTACATACAAGGGGCAAATCCAATGAAGAGTAGTCGTGGGAAGCGTAGGGTCAAGAGCCGGGAATCAAAGAGATGAACAAGGGGTAGATCTAGTGAGGGAGGTGAACGATAGCGGGGGTCGAAGTGGGGAAAACAGTTAACAACTATGGACAAGACAAGACGGGATAAGCGGGAGCGAAAGACAGGGAAACGAGAGGAATAGGGAGTTGGCAAGCTACGAGGGTAATCAAGAGTGGGGAAGTCAAAACTAGACGCGACTAGCGAGGGTCAAAACACGGGAATCTAAATACAATAACCAACGGGATTCAAACGGAGGGATAGTGTATTTATAGGGGCGAGTGCAGGTGTAGACAATGACAGGTGACGAGACGAGTGCAGGTGTACCTAATGTGTGGGGACAAGAAGCGCGTGAGTGCAGGTGTAAACAATGTGTGAAGATAGGAAGCGCGTGAGTGCAAGTGGTCATAATGTTCAGGCTGAAGAGCCGAGTGCGCCAGAGGGGAGATCGCTTACTGGCGAGAGCTCGTAAAAGCAAAACCGGGCGTGGAAGCCCGATGGAGGAAAAAGAGCGTTCAAGCTCAGGAGGCGGAGCGAGGGAGCGGGAAGCGAGCACGCTCGCGGAGTGCCTGTGTGCGAGACGGGAGATAGTGTGCGTGTGTGAGGAAGCTGAGATGGGGCAGAGGAAAGGGGTTCGTGACACTGCTCCGACAAGCAAGAGGGACAAGGGCTTTAAACTCTACATATCGAGTTATCTGCACAACTACAAGGGTAAGTATTTTAATCTAATGTGGTGTGCCGGCAGATAGCGGCTAAGCTAGTTCGCCACGTGTTCATTTTTAATGTAACGTTAGTATAGAAGCTTGTTTTTTCTTAGTTTTAAAGCAGACTGTTTGTTAATTTTTGTGATAATTGTGATATAAATTATATTAACTTGGTCTCCTCTCAGTTTCTAATAAAGATCAGGACACCGGTGAAGTCACTGTCAGGGCATTGTGTTACAGGTCCATGAGAAAATCAGAATCAGCTTTATTGCCAAGTATGCTTACACATACAAGGAATTTGTCTAGGTGACAGGAGCTATCAGTCAACAACAATACAAACAATACCAAAAAACAGCAGCAAGACATAGGTAATTAAAAACAAAAAAGAACACAAAATAAAAAAATTATACATATACGTACATACACTCACCTTCATACATACCCACATACACACACGTAGTGCAAATCTAATTCAATCTGTATATAAAGAACAAAAAACAGTATATTATGTACAGAGCAATGTAAGTAAAGGCAGATAAACCTCACAGTTTGAGTGTATGGTGAAGCTAGAATTAATAAGACCGCAGTTATAGGCTTGTTACTTTAATAGCCCGATGTTCCTGGGGACTCGGCTAAGGTTATTCATGTTTAATGTAACTCAAATCAAATGAAAACAGTTATTGTAGGCAGGTAAGTTTCCCTAGCTGGTCCCCTCTGTGTAAAATGCGTTCTTATTCAAGTTTTCAACTCAGTCATTCGTTTAAGATGCAATCTTGTGTTATAAGTATTAGGCTATCATGATTATACAGTGAGCAAGCTATATAAATAAGTGTTTAATATAATAAGTGTAGAGCAACAACCGAGGGTGTAAGGTAAAGGCTGAATATTGTAGATTTATTACAATATGTTGCATGTTTGAATTAAAATACCTGTGGATATGCAGGAGCACACACTCTACAAAGGCCTGACTGGAGATTTGCCTGATCTATCCGTCCTTCAGGTGAGTAGGGATATAACAATAGCACATTTCACTGTACAGTATGATATATCAACCAAAATCTGTATACCAATATTTCATTTTCTTTTTCCTCCCTTCTACAAACAAATATTCTGCTTCAAAGAAAAAAAATGAAATTGATGTTATCATAAGGGTTCTTCATTATGAACTTGTATGCCATGCATAACATACTGTGGATAGAAATTACAGGGAAAGTTACTGGTATGATAATTGTGGTTATATTATATTACTATTATATTTAGTGTATTGCTAATCAATATATTGTTACTTCCCAGATGACAGCGGCTCGCTTCAAGAGCAGGTGAAGCAAGTTGGGACAATGTTGAAGACATTTGCTCGCACTGGGCAATCGGGAACAACTTGCAAACAACACCTTTGGTTGTTGGTTTAATTCCCACTGGGGCCACCTGTACATGTAGTAGACCTAGATATAAATGTCATAGTTTAGTATTTGAAGGTCCAGGACTGACTACTTTATTCTTTTATTCTGGGAACCCCTGTAGGTGCAGATCAAACCCTAATGCCGCGACGTCTTGGAGTTTGGCGATGTTGTGCGTAGCATGGACGACAAAATGCTATGCTGCAACGTTTCAGTGCCAATGTGTCTGTTGGAGAGTTATCCCTGACAGGGGATGTGTTACTCCCCCCTAGACACCCAGGAACATTTGGCGTTGCTTGACAACAGTTTGAGGCAGGATAAAGAGCTCCAGCAACGATTTGTAAGTGTGCCGATTTCGTTTATAACGGTATAGGGTAATCTAAAAAGTACAATTAAGATCGTACACTGCATATTCTACAGTCTGAATCCACAGCCTGTCACATTTTAAATTTATGAGAAGCTTCAGAGAAATGTAATTTGTAACATGTTTTTTTGTATTTTCAGCTTCGGTTTTTGGCAATCAAATGTGGGAGGGACCTAAAGACAACCGTGTGGCTGAATGCTTCAGAGTATCTTCTCTAATCACCTTTCCATCAATACAACCTGGACTGGTGTAGGGGATAAAGCATGTTTTAGAGACATGTTCCTGAAGACCATTGTTCAAAGTAAGTTGGATATTTTTTTATATTTAAGTACATGTGTATGACCTTATGCCATTCAAATGGAATGACAGATCTTTATTTTCTACAGGAGCCATCCGGAAGAACCCGGCAACACAGGATGCCACTGATGAGGCGATCCAGGTTAACGTTACGCGTTACCTGAAAGGAGCATCTGAACATGAAGGTGGAAAAAGGCGCCGCACAGCTGAGAGGGACCCACAGCCGACCCCTTAAACCTAGGCTGACTACTGACACCCCAGCATCACTGACAACTGGAACACTTTCTTTATCCTGCAGTCAGTAACATCAAGACCCCTAAAAAAGCCTGCTAAAAGTGTCAGACTACACTCACCCAATCCACACTGTTCACTGTGGAAATTGCTCTTTTTTTTTTTTTTCTCGTGACCCTGCTTTGAGGGCAGCTCCTTGGATGAATATGGGATGGTTTGTCCTTTTATACAGGCGCACGAGGAATCACTGAAGATATGCCAATTTGCACTGCCTCATTCTGGAGGTCGGGGAAAACCGGTGATTCTTAGCCCAGAAGTCCCCAACCTCTCCAGACATTCTGATTGGCCGTGTTCTCTACAGCCAGATTTTCTGCTGTTAATTATATTTATTCCCACTTGTTGTCATGTGTAAGTTGAATGTCAAAATGTATATTATACCTGCACATTCCTTGATACCAAAGATCTCAATTATTTCATATACAATTTGCTGCTTATTTCATTGTTACACAAGATTGCATCTTAAACGAATGACTGAGTTGAAAACTTGAATAAGAACGCATTTTACACAGAGGGGACCAGCTAGGGAAACTTACCTGCCTACAATAACTGTTTTCATTTGAGTTACATTAATCATGAATAACCTTAGCCGAGTCCCCAGGAACATCGGGCTATTAAAGTAACAAGCCTATAACTGCGGTCTTATTAATTCTAGCTTCACCATACACTCAACTGTGAGGTTTATCTGATTTTCTCATGGACCTGTAACACAATGCCCTGACAGTGACTTCACCGGTGTCCTGATCTTTATTAGAAACTGAGAGGAGACCAAGTTAATATAATTTATATCACAATTATCACAAAAATTAACTAACAGTCTGCTTTAAAACTAAGAAAAAACAAGCTTCTATACTAACGTTACATTAAAAATGAACACGTGGCGAACTAGCTTAGCCGCTATCTGCCGGCACACCACATTAGATTAAAATACTTACCCTTGTAGTTGTGCAGATAACTCGATATGTAGAGTTTAAAGCCCTTGTCCCTCTTGCTTGTCGGAGCAGGGGACCAGGCATCAACAATGCGATGAACATCGCTGACGCCAGTATTTTCGAACATTCTGGAGACGTCGAGTAAAAACAGACATTTTGGGCGACGCGCAAGTAAACCGGAAACAGATTTGGCGACAGCGGAACTTCACTGTTCAGTCTTTGTCATGTGTTTTAGCAATACATTTTTAACATTTATAATGTGTTTAGATTTTTTGTATTACCTTTACAGGGACTTTAACACTTTCTTAAACATTTGTACGGGTCAAATTGCAAAACCTGTAAAAGGTAAAATAACAAAAAAATTCGAGGTTGGAAAAAATGTAGACATAAACGAAATTTCTGCGCAAATGTGAAACCAGAGGATAATTTCGCTTTTTCATTGAGTTTATCCTTCACGTCAAAACAGGGATTTTCATGTTTATGATAGATATCACCATGGTTGCAAATTAATAAAAAATAATTAAAGTATAGGCTACCTGATATTTTGGCCATGTTGCAGGTCTTTCACTGTTCACTGATACAGGCATTGGTGAAAAGTCTAACTTCATCAATTTATTCTGCTAAATTGTTCATACCCTGTATTAAATATCTATTTTAAAACCTAATCAGAATCAGAAAGATATTTATTGCCAAGTAAGTTTTACAAAAAGAAATTATTTTTGGTTTATTGGTGCCTGTCTCAATGTGCATCAATCAAATAAATGTAAACAATTTTCACCTGTGTATAAATAATTCAATATATTTTACATATATTACTGTATAATCACTTCAGAGTTTCAAAGTAATTTAAATGTCATTTCCTAAACCTTACCTTATCATGGAATCAAGAGTCAAGAATCTGTTATAAACCCTAATGGCTTTGGAGCAAAAATAATAATAGCCAACATGGCTGGTCGATTTTGAGAGTCTAAGCTGTCCTCGTATTTCAAAGCGGCTTGCCGCCGTCGGCCGCGGTCGATTGCCGCGAGGCAACCGCCAGAGAAAATGAAGCGGGCGGCCCGCCGTCTGAACGCACCTATAGCCGACAGCTTGGGGACGGCGGCAAAACGAAGCCGTGCGGACATTTTTTGCTATCTGGAAAATGGGCGTGACGAATTTGGCGGCAAACGCTTCATACCCGCCAGTGAGACGCACCTATAGCCGACAGCTTGGGGACGGCGGCAAAACGAAGCCGTGAGGACATTTTTTGCTATCTGGGCTGATGTCATCCTTACATGTTAATTTAGTTTTAAGAAACCAATAACTTCTAAATAAATGTTTTTTGGAAAGGAGTCCACAAACGGGTTTTTACTATATTTTGGAACAATTCTTCTGTACAATAATTGACAAATAGCTGTTGGAAAATAATTACTTTCCAAATAGTCAAATAATAATAATTAAAATGTTTAAGCTTTTCTTAAAGACTAGCATAAATTTAGAGCAATGTAAAAAAATGAACAACTCTCATAGTCATTTCATATGTGAGGTAACAAAAAGAATCAAAATAGTCTCTATTAAAGATAGGTAGGCATTGTACAGAGTTTTTTTTTGTTGTTTTTTTTTCTTTCAAGAAAAATATCATTATGATTGTGAGCTTGCATTGTTGACAAATAGGCCTACCACCAAACTTCCATGACGCTGTTACTTAAGAGGGGTTGATCTTTTCTGCATCTGTAGATTCACTGTTAGGCTGTCACCCCTGAAAAACAGTCATAAATATGTATTTTATTTACTTAATATAATTGGACTTTCATTGTAATTAGGATTTCTTTATGATAAATGCTCAAACAATATACACATATAAATGTACAGTATATAACTAAACAATCACAACATATCTTTGCTAGAGCTTATAAAACACAATTTGGGATGTGTTTTATAAGCACCACTTCATGAAATTCTCTTTGCAACAAAAGTAAAAAATATAATGAAATGTTTTGGTTGCTCAATGAAGCGTCCCTTTTCCTTCAAGTCCACCAGCACCACTGAAATCAAGCTTTTGCGGCAATAGTGAATCTCAATCCTCTCCTCTAGTTCTCCGTTGTGTCGAAGAAGCGACACTAGGGGTCTCTCTTGAGAGCCTCGCGCATCTCTGAACTTGAGAAAAGGCCAATGAGAAATTGGCAGACAGAATTTGCATGTCCCGCTCCCAGACATACGGGTATAAAGGGAGGGAAATGCATCTGTCCATTCAGAATTAGTGTAGTTCCTGGATGCGGTCGAATTTCTCTCCACTTCTGACGGTCATAAGAGCTGCCTCGTGTGCCTTGGCTGCGATCAAACGCAGGCAGAATTTTATGAATGGTTCATGTTCTCGGTGCGAGAACATAGCCATGGCAACGTTGCGGTCGCGGCTTTCTTTCCTCACGAGAGAAAGCCACTTCAGCCACCCCCCGCGCCGTGCCTCCTTCCTACGTGATTGGGGCTGGTGCGGCTGTCGATGAAGGCGTTTTGGGGTGTAAAGCGGGCTTGGTTTCGCCGGGTAAATCCCCACGAACCACCCACTCCCCAGCACACTCGTTTGCTTCTACTTGGGTTCGAGGTGAGAGCGGCTCGCCTCACGGCCAGTGTGTTTACTCCCTCAGACCCTGCGAGCTGGATGATGATTTCGCCGCTGCATCGGAGACCGTCACAGTGGTGTCTGATGCTGATGAATCAACTGGGCTACCACCTCCGGGTCTGCTCGTCCAGTGTGAGCCTGACGCGCAGATGCCCGGTATGCTTGCCCTGAACGGCGTGAGTGTGGGGCGGGATTGGATCATCCGTCCCCCCCTCATGGTTCCTTTCTTCCTGGAGTTGCATGACGAGTTGGCGAAGCCATAAAGGGCACCTTTTATTGCTACTCTTCCTCGCTCCTCCGCTCTCACTACCCTTGGCGGTGGAGCAGCTCCTAGCTGTCTCCGCCCTGCATGCCATGGCCCCCCTGCAATCCGTCAGGCCAAGGCACTTGAAGATCTGCACTTGGGTAGTCCTGTTCCTGATGTCCTGCAGGAACTGCGTTCAACGAGACAAAGCACGCTTTCTCAAACGCCCCTGTCTCCCAGCTCGGTGTATACGGCGACACCATTGATCTTCATTGAACTTCGCCCAGCAGTTCTCAGCGGTGAAAAAACAGACGGAGGCCACATCAAGCCCCGCCAAGGGCTTCCCTCTGCGGCTTCCAATCATCAGGCAGCTCCGCTTCAACCTGGGCCCAGCTCTCAGCCCCTGCGTCGAGCGCCCCACAAGAAGTGCAGGCCCCATGTCTCCCGAACATCCTCGAGGACCCAGAAGGCTCCCAAGCGTTCCTGAGACGGATGACCCAGGGAGCGGGATGTTTGCTCCAGAGCTGGCAAGCAGACCACGCCGGTGTAGGCCCGGGAGGAGAACCTTCAGTTAGTTCTCACATTCTCAATAATAGAGCAATTTCCTTTATGCAACGGTAGACCTGAAGGTCCACATCTCTATCTTGCCTCGACATCGACCCTTTCTTAGATTCGCGTTCGACGGCCAGGCGTATCAGTACAAGGTCCTCCCCTTCGGCATGTCTCTGTCCCCTTGCGTTCTCATGAAGGTCGCAGAGGAAGCCCTTGCCCCGCCAGGTGAAGTGGGCTTCCGCATACTCAACTACCTCAAGGACTGGATCATCCTGGCCCACTCCCGAGAGTTACTATGCGCTCACAGGGACCAGGTGCTCAGGCACCTCAGCTGCCTAGGTTGGGGCGCCGTGTGCAATGGGTACGCAGCCGTTGGCTCCTGGAAAGGACCCCCACTGTGTTGGCACGTCAACTGCCTAGAGTTGCTGGCTGTATTTCTTGCCCTACGGAGGTTCCTCCCACTAATTCACTAATAATTGTTTGCTTCCCAAGAGACCTCCCACTGCCCGCTTTGGTACTCCCTAACGTAAGCTCCCCTCGGGACAGACGCGCTGGCACACAGGTGTGCGGTTGCAACAGATGCTGTGCAAGGTCAGGGAGGACGAGGAACAAGTTATTCTGGTGAATGCGGAAGTTCTAATTGGCCTGTCACCTGCCGTCGTAGACACGATCAACATAGCCAGAGCTCCCTCTACCAGGCAACTTTACACCCCAAAGTGGTGCTTGTTCGCAAATTGGTGTTCTTCCCGGTCTGAAGACCTGCAGAGATGCGCAGTTTGGTCAGTACTTTCATCCCTGCAAGAGAGGTTGGAGTGGACGGCAAGTCCTTCGGTAATCATGACTTGATTATCAGGTTCCTTAGAGGTGCCGGAGGTTGAATCCTCCCCGGCAAAGCCTGTTCCCCTCCTTGGATCTCTCAGTGGTCCTCTCGGGCCTTCAGAGACCCCCCCTTCGAGCCGCTTGACTCAGATGAGCTTGAGGCCCTCTCCTTGGCGCACCTGATCGCTCTCACCTCCATCAAGAGGGTTGGGGACCTGCAAGCGTTCTCTGTCAGTGACACCTGCCTGGAGTTCGGTCCAGCAGACACCCATGTCGTCCTAAGACTGTGACCGGGCTACGTGCCCAAGGTTCCTAAGATCCCCTTCAATGACCAAGTAGTGAACCTGCAAGTGAAGCTGCCCCGGGAGGAGGCAGCCCCAGCCTTTTTCGTCGCTGTGTCCGGTGTGCGCTTTGCGTACTTATGTGGACCGCATGCAGAGCGTTAAATGTTCTGAGCAGCTCTTTTGTCTGCTTTGGTGGACAGCGGAAAGGGAATGCTGTCTCCAAACAGAGGCTTTCCCACTGGGTCGTTGATACCATAGCATTGGCCTATCACACTCAGGCCGCGCCCGCCCCCTTAAGGGTTCGAACACATTCTACAATAAGTGTGGCATCCTCGTGGGCACTGGCCAATGGCACCTCCCTAGCAGATATATGCAGAGCAGCGCCCTACACCCAATACCTTTACGAGATTTTACAACCATATTTTCTCAGGTCCGAGCCGGTAGAGCTCGGTAACGCGGAAACACCTGACCGGGTGTACCGCTTTCACTTAGCACCTTTCCCCTCCACTGTGCGCTTTTATCCCAGGAGATCCCACTAACTCAGCTCCCTGGATGACTCCTCCTTAGCCCTCTGGTCCGCAAATTCAGCGGAGGAATTTCCTGACCAGACCCACTAGTACTGAAAACAACTCTGTACTTGAATAAGTGCTGCACAGGAAGGGCCCCTGTGTGGATTAATCCCTCTGTGTGTATTTACGCGGTACGGTCCCCTTGCGAGCGGACCCGCGTCTCCCTTGGGCAGTCCCCGCTGGCCGCCATGTTTGTAACAACTCCTCCCTCTCAATAGGTAGGATCTACCACCGCACCATTCTCCACATGTGGCCTGAAAACCCATGTGATGTATTTCACCACTCTTTACCTACCCCAGCCTGGGCAGGTGTGGTCTCCGCAGGGTCTTTTCCCCCTGAAAGAATAGGAATTGGAAAAGAATGCCTTCCCCGATGCGTGTGATAGCGTTAAGATGGCCCCAGTCACTTTGACTCTATGCGAGAAACATAGAGAGAGAAAAGGTGCGGCTTGCTCCCATGCTTGGCACATCGCCTTGTTCTCCCCCTTCGGGATGTAGGGAACCAGAAGGTTATGATGATTTTATGGGGCGTTGGGGGAAGGGTACATGCAGTCTGATGCGGCCTGTCGCTTTGGCACGCAACTGCCTGCCCGCACCTGCTTCAGCAGCGCACGTACAAAGTTCAGCGCATGGCGTGATTAAATATGGACCCCTAGTGTCGCTTCTTCGGCACAACGTCGAAGTGAACGACATACGGGGAACGTCTATGGTATATAACCTTGAAAAACAGGTGTATTTCTTCAAAAACAAAATGTGTTTCTGTTAATCAATAGTATTCTGATGTGAGTCGTTGGTGCGTTTCCTTTGTGCTGGCATGTATCTTTTAATCAGTTATTATATGAATGGTGTCTTGTTCTAATGAGCTGAATGTATGATATCTTTGCAGCTGGTGTTTTCTTTCATTAGTCAAATGATAATGTGTATGAGCAAACAAGGCCGCCTCATTGTAAAAAGTATGTGATGAGGACATGGCTGTTTGTCTCTTACGCAAATGTTTTTATGAGTTGATGTACTCTGTCCATGAACTGTAACACGAGGTCAAGATATGAGAGGCTACCAAAGATACATGTTTCTTTTTCTTTTTAATAGATAGGCGAGGGATCTCCCACCAATATTTAATTAACAAAGGACGTAGAACATATTGGTGGGAAAGAGACAAGGCAGTGACCTCGTGGGTCAGAGATAACAAAAAGGTATATAACTGAGAACTTAGGATAATGAGTCAGAACGGACAGCTGACCGGTCTCATGTTTGTTGGTGTTCAATAAACTACAACTTTGGCATCTGGAACTCAAGACTCCGAGAGTTTTCTTACAACTTAGAGAGATTCATCATGATTTTCCAGGACACGTCTAGGTTACTATTGTAATCTGATTACATTTTAAGTTTTAATTCCATATCAGAAAGTGTGTACTTGATATTTCATCAACAAATATAAATGTGCTTTAGCCTGGTAAATGGCATATCTAATGGGGGGTTTTCACTGCATGGTACAACTCGACTCGTGTTTTCCACTGTGGATAGTACCTGGTACCAGATTTTTTTAATACTTCCTCTGTTGAGGTTCCAAGCAAGCAGAGCCGATACTAAATGTGACGTAAAAATCCTGCAGATCACGGATTGGTCAGTGAGAATAGTCACTACCAGCATCACTGGATTTGCGACACATGACATCAACCCGCTAGTTTTAAAGTTACTAACAGCGATAACAGTATCATTTGTTCACGTGACTTTCGAATTGTAAAAAGAAATGGCTGTATGCAAAACCATACCGTGGTCAATAAACAAGATGCAGACGTTCCTCTCATTAGCAACAAATGAAACAGAAAGTGTCTCTGTTGGCCGCACAAGGCTACCACTAGACCTACCAACAGTCTAGCAAAAAGTAAAAAAAAAAAAACTGTAAAAGTGACTACAGAACCATCAAGGAAAAGTGGAAGTGGTTCAATCAAATGTACGCTATCTAAACCGGCAAGCAATGGGAGGGAGAGTGCCCTGAACTCCGAGTCCACGATGGAGAATGGTATGTTAACTCTATACTCTACTTGAAAACTTCACTTTATTTAGTTGACCAGCTACTGTTGTAGTTTTTCATGCCAATTTTGTGAAAAATCACTCAGCATCTTTGGGGTTTAAATTTCAGAAGAATAGACTTTATTATCACACAATAAAGCCGAGTTGCCTACAGTGAAACCACAGTAACAACAACAACAACAACAACAACAACTGAAGCATCTTTGGTTTGGTTTTACTTAAATACACCTCCTCAAACAAGGTGGGGCTTACATGCATTATCTATCATGCTCTTCATTGACTCTGGTCTTGACCATATTAAGAAGTAACAGAATGTCCTTTGGAAGAGATCAATTCTCCCCCCTAAGTAATGCTATTTATGTTTCTGCACACACAGTCAAATAGTCAAACCTATGTGAGCACATATTCATCACGTCACAGGCCTTTACATACAGTAAACTGCATGTTTGCCCCTCAGACATAACTGTGGTATAAATAAACCATGTTTTCATCGATTACTCCTGATTAACTTGATAAAAAATATACTACATATTCCCTCCTCTGTGACTTTCTATAGTCACAAATTAACATATTTAAGCATGTACGTGCTCCTGGTTTGGTCTTGTTTTTGGTTGTCACAGTTATGTAGATTGCATTAAACAAAATATTCATCCTAATTTTAAGAGTTCTTGCTTGTAGTGTAGATGTCTTCAACCCAGATGCTTTGCGCATCGTAGAGGATCACCCTTTGGGGAGAGGTTAACCAGCACTTACACCCAGGGCGTGGTTCTTCATATCTTCTTATATATTCATTGAAGGAATCAATTTCCTCCCAACTTGGTCTTTCTGTCCATTCAGGGTAGTTGCCATTGCATTGGGCCATTCACATCAATCAAAGTCATCTGCTTTACTGTTGCTCGAATCCAAGATGATTTTACCAATGGTAACACACAACAGAATCTTATTCCTTCCACAATGTTGTTATCCAGATATTATATTAATTTTAGTTAATTGTGCACCCCATTTCTTTTGGCAATCAGGTCATGTTAATTTTTAGTCACCACCATATATTCTTTTCCATTCTTCATTATTATTAAAATGTACATGAGTTCAATAACAGCATAAACAAAAATAATTTTCCAATAGTAATTCTTCATCCTGCAAACAATCCCAGGTTTGCTTAATACTTCGTTAATAATTTAGGCACTTCTTTGTATGTAACGGTTCTCAAAGCTTTACCTCCAAAATCAATCTATAATTGGTCTTCTACACAGGGTGTGATCCCCTGACAACACAGTGATAGAATGCTTGTTATTCATCGCTGTGATAAAATATTTTCATAAAGCGGTTATTAAGACACTGTCAGGTTGAGTGGAACTCACAACTTCTGGCAGGTTTCTTCTAGACCTCCCTTTTGATGCTTCTTTCCTTAAAGCATCCATCCACTTCCTTAAACCCAGTTCACCCTTCTTGGGCATGTTTCCAGGGCGGTGGCGCCCTGTCTTAGGCAGCTCTCATTTTGCAATTGGAGAGTCTTTACCCGTCATTGGGTCGTCACCTCTTGCCACTGGAGAATTTTACCCATTATTGGGTCATCATCTCTTGTCTCTGGTCTCGGTACCGCTCAGTCTTATTATCCAATCTTTAATAATTTGGTATCTGGAAACAAACATTTTCCCTTGTTTCAGGGAGCATCACCTGAGAACCATCACAGCCAATGGAGCCATCTACAACTGCTCAAACATTGAGACAGTCCAAAACATGGTTATTCATTATTCAAAGTTCAACAATCTATTGATATTGTCCAAATGAAAAGTAAAATGCAACAATTGAACTCATTTACAGTTCACTAATTTCCATTCAAGCTGCTATGTTTTTTCCTTTGGCAAAGGTCACAAAAGACCTTGTCTCTTGGTGAAGACTAACCTTCAGAACAAATCAAAATACATGATCGCCTCTGTCAAGCTTCTAAGATGCTTAATTTAAATCATCACTTTCATTTAATAATTTCTAAGTAGTTTTAGAACCCACATTTATTTTCCAGAAGTACATTCAACCAAATCTCTTATCGTTAGTATGAACACTTCACTTCAAATTGCCCTCTGAAAATAACAAATCTTTAATCATGATGAGGAAAGCTGTTTGAACCTTTCCTTCATATTACTGTATCTAACATTATTGTCAAATCACATCATTTTCCATGTAAAAGAAAATAAAATCAAAAGAAAATAAAACAATTTAGTGATATGGTTTTAGCCCACTTAAAAACTTAAACTGAGAGCGAGAGGGAAAGAATTTTGAGAGAGAGATTGCACTCCTTCACACTGTTGTTACAGTTATTCCTTTTTTTTTCTTAGAAAATCACAATAACACATTTGTAATTCTACAACAGTGAGAATAGTGATAAATGTAATTTAATAAAATGATATAATCAAATATATTTTATTATATTATCTGCTTTCAACCTTTGCCATTGTAAACCATCTTCAAGAAAACTTCTAGAATTTCTACTTGTCTTATCCCTTCCCTCCTCGCACAATAAAATTAATGCGCATTTGTATTCAGACCATTGAGAAATTTAAGTTTTCGTTTTAAATCAATAAACTCTCTTATGATTACTTTCTCTCTTTTCTTACTCTTTCTCAGGAGAAGGAATTTTCATTATGTCAAATAAACCAACATAAATTACCTTTTTAAATTAACAGAAAATAACTTGAAGATTCTAAACAAAATAAAATAGTAAAGTGGCACAATGGAAGTTCAGACATATATCTTGTGTTTTGCAATAATTGATCAGTAAAATACATTATGTCCTTTGAATTTTTTACAAGTCTCATTGTTTATATTCTAATGTTATCATCCATTAATAATATGATTTTTCAGTTATTATCGTCTTATACTTATCAGCATTTCATGATCAATTATTCAGTTAAATAGCAGAGACAGATGTCACTGTGCATAAACTGTATACCTTTAAAACAGTTTTTTCATGGATTTAACTTAAAATAAAAAATAGCTTACTAGAAATAGACAATTAACTCCTTGCAGTACTGATTAAGCTTTTTCTTTAAAGTGAGGGTAGTCTTTGGAAAATTTAGGGGAGTAAACAATCCAATATGTTACTCTTACTTTGCCATTAAGTTTTTATATTTAACCTTCACATCAACAAATTCGCAATTAGATGCTGGATTTAAATTTAGACCCTCAGAACAATTTCGACATGGATATTGCACCCATGGATGGCATTTGGAGAATCAAACATCCAATTAGTTATATATGACTGAAATCAACTTATCAAGAGAAATTTGAATCCATAATTGAAATGTCAATTCAGTAATGATTACCAGCATTCATGATAGTAAGAGGGCCAATCATATAACAGCCCACATACTGTATTTCTCAGTCTTTTTCCTTTTCTCCGGACTGTCTCCTGTAACATAAGCTTCTTCAATAAATCATCTGGCCCAGCAATGTTGAGAGACTGGTTCCAGAATGAGTTATTGAAATGACTTACACAATGCTGACAACAGAGAGAGTAAAACATGGTTAGCATCAATTTCACACAGAATAGACACATTACATCAAATTATTTATGATATTCAATTTAATCCTAATGTTTCTCTATGGGTTTCACCTAATACCAATCTCCAATTTTTCCTTAGCATTATCAATATTTTGTCAATCAAATACACCACATATTGGGACTTATTTTAATTCTATCTGTCATGACTGGTCATATACCAAACCCAAGAAAAAACTTCTCTGAGTAAATTTGAAACGTAGAGAACATGCAATGATTTAAATTATTCTTAAATTTATTTTCTTTAATTCTAGTCTCAGTGACAACTTTCAGTGTACCCATGATCAACCAATGCCTACACTGTATATATAAAACAAGAAATAAAAGAAAAATGTCTAATCTCAAAAGAAATAAAAGAAAAATGTCTAATCTCAAAAGAATCTGCTATCTCTTTTTTCTAAATTTGGGGGCCCCTGTGTTTGACTAGAGACATTATGAGAGACACCGGGTTTAACCTCTCTGTTCACTATCAGGTGTTACTCAATCTCTCCAATCAGACATTTTCTAACAAAAATAATAAACACTATCTGTCTTATTTTTGTTGGTTGATCAAGTTTACACCAATAAAGTTGCACACACATGTACATTGTTCTCCAGACATATTTAAACACATCAAAAATAAAACATATAATCATGGGTTTTCAAATGTATATATCAGGACATTATAGTTTAATTTAATATTGTTAAAAATGTTATTCTCTCTTATTGGACTAGACAGAACATAAAACAGACACATGAATGTGAAATTTTCACATTTAAGATTTACTTTTCATATTCCAATTTCAAAATCCTTCTTTTTAATCTCCCTTTCCCAGTTTCTGTGGCTTTGATAACTACTGGCCTCACTAAGAGAAATACCATACACATTCTATCTAAAGTATTTGGAGCTGACCTTTGGGAGCTGACCTTTGGGGTCACATAGGGAGGTATTTTTTAAAAAGTATCCTGTCATTTTACCCTCCTCTGCATGCCTCAGCTTTTCTGGCCTGCCTCATATTTCTCAGTGAATTTTAAACTTTCTGGATATAGCTCTTACTTTATTCTTTTTATTTTTCCTGTTCTTAGTTTTTACTCTTATCTTTTTATTTATTTATTTTTTAACCGCTTAATCTAAATGTCTTTCTAAATCATTTTCCTTATCTTCTTCTAATATATGAATTATTATACCCCATACATGAATACATTTCCTATCTGTTTGTCAATTTACTTTTTAGGATCAGTTTTCATCTAGATTTTAGTTTTTATTTCTCCACTTGTTCCTTCTTCATTTTTACTTGGCATATAAAAATGAAAATTTATTTTAGCACCCTTAATTTAGATAAATCAATACATCTAGAGAATAAATTAATCTTTTATTTTTTAAATGTATTTCTTTCTACACTAATCTTCAACGGCAATATTTTGAAACAATTTTCCCAATTTCTTTCACCTTTACTTTTTAATACACAAAGTTCATTCACGTCACTTTATTATTTATTTATTTTGCTTTCTCATTTCTTTGAGATGTTACACAGTGGACTTCTAGATTTTACGCTTTCCACTGGAGTTTTACCTTATGTAATATAACAACACTTATCTTAAATACAACCTTTGTTTAAATTCCAATTACTTAGTTGACTTCAGTTTAATGCAATACACTGGACTTAAAGCTTTAATTCTTATTCTCTTTATTTATTATTTTATTTTTCTCCTAACTATTTTTGATTTTTTAAACTGATTTTAATTACTTTACAGTTGTTTCATTTTTTTAATTTCAATTTCAAATGTTTTATTGTTACTTGTCCCTGTGCTTTAAAGGTTAAACTTTAAGCACAGATATCTTTTGACTTCTCTGTATGAAGTTCACTTGTCTTCTGTGACTGAGTAGTTCAGAGGCCTGTCATATTTTTCAGCTGCTAGTCTAAAAAAAACCTCACAAGCTAAGAGTTAACTTTCTGTCTACGCAGCAAAGCTGAGTCTCTCTAACTTGGTCACACACCCTACAATATCTCTTGAATGTATAGATTATCTGCATGAAGTCAAATACATTTCTATGCTACAGTCTAGTTTAGGAGTTATGTTCTAGCCCATTCCAATCAACAGCTGCTAGACTAAGAACAGCCAAGACTAAATGTTTTCCAGCCAGTTGTAAGTTAACTTTTTGATTTCTTTTTTCCTAATTTTGTTTTTACATCTATATTAAATGTATATTTCTATCTATATATCTTTATCATTGGTTTTATCTCCACTTTACAACCAGAATATTTATTAGGTGCCTTTTCTTCCTGTTATATCAGCTCTTCTCTGCCTCCATATATTGATGGAAGGTTGAAAATAGCCCAAATATATTTTCTCTGCTGTAAATTGCATATATACCCCTTACCATTTATGCAGCACAGGCTGATATTTTGGAACATTTTTAGTTTTCTATATTTTAACAAAGTTAATTATTCCAAAGTTTCTCAAGACAGGCTTTCAGTCCAATCTTTGTACTGGGCTTATGTCTGTACTCAGTCATACACGTCCATACACACTTGCTCTTTACACACTTTCAAACACAAATACAGATACTCTCACAAACCACAGAAATGACCACACTTTTTACAAACACAAGGCCTTTATAAACACAGAGCTCACAATAACACAAAATAATTCTAGAACGCAACTATTCTACCACTCCTCTTGAGTGACCCGTTCCTACAGGTTTATACACACAAACACACACTCCTCTTGAGTGACCCGTTCCTACAGGTTTTATACACACAAACACACACTCCTCTTGAGTGACCCGTTCCTACAGGTTTTATACACACAAACACACACTCCTCTTGAGTGACCCGTTCCTACAGGTTTTATACACACAAACACACAGTCCTCTTGAGTGACCCGTTCCTACAGGTTTTATACACACAAACACACACTCCTCTTGAGTGACCCGTTCCTACAGGTTTTATACACACACACTCCTCTTGAGTGACCCGTTCCTACAGGTTTTATACACACACACTCCTCTTGAGTGACCCGTTCCTACAGGTTTTATACACACAAAACAATTAACAAAAATTTACAGATGATTGCATGCAATTATTTCTTCTGGAATCAAAACCCTTTATTTATTCTTATTTTCCTTTTTTATTGGTTTAGAAGAGCTTTTTGAGCGTTCTTACCACCACAGGCTGAACTGGCAAGTAACACAAACGTTTATAAGCAAAATATGCTTACCTCCTAATGGTGGCCACCGTGTTTGTGTTCGCCTTCCCAGCCAGCCTGTGATGTAAAGACTCTGCTCTCTTCTGTCCCTGTTCGGGCGCCAATTGTTGTAGTTTTTCATGCCAATTTTGTGAAAAATCACTCAGCATCTTTGGGGTTTAAATTTCAGAAGAATAGACTTTATTATCACACAATAAAGCCGAGTTGCCTACAGTGAAACCACAGTAACAACAACAACAACAACAACAACAACTGAAGCATCTTTGGTTTGGTTTTACTTAAATACACCTCCTCAAACAAGGTGGGGCTTACATGCATTATCTATCATGCTCTTCATTGACTCTGGTCTTGACCATATTAAGAAGTAACAGAATGTCCTTTGGAAGAGATCAATTCTCCCCCCTAAGTAATGCTATTTATGTTTCTGCACACACAGTCAAATAGTCAAACCTATGTGAGCACATATTCATCACGTCACAGGCCTTTACATACAGTAAACTGCATGTTTGCCCCTCAGACATAACTGTGGTATAAATAAACCATGTTTTCATCGATTACTCCTGATTAACTTGATAAAAAATATACTACACTACTTGAAGCTTGCTTCTAAAACAACCAGGCCAATTTAACTGTTACACTTGTGTAAAATCACCATGCAACAACTGCTTTATGCAGCACAATGAGCTAGTAGCTAACAGCTAGCGGTCGTGTAATTGTTTATTGTTTTGTGTCACGTTTAAGATGATGTCACGGCAGTGGAAGTGGCGCAACTATGACGATCAGACTATAATCCCACCCACGTTGAGGTGGAACTAAACAGCAGTGGAAAAGCAAGTTCAGAAACGTAAAGTGAGTCGAACTGTAATGTGCAGTGGAAAAATGTCATAAATGATTGACAGTTTTGTTGTCCATAGAGAATTCACTGGAGTTGCTCCCATTTCCTGTTGGAGAAACAAAGAGTCAAACTGTCTCTATAATGTATTATAATTTGCCATATTAAATTAAGCATGAAATATATTTAAATGAGGGTCATGCTTACCAGAGTCAGACAAATCGCTCTCCTGACTTCCTGCTTTTGATCCATCTAGACATGAAACATATGGATTCAAAAGTTACATGAGAGATATTGATGCACAATGAAAGGTTCTCTCTCCACTTTCAGTCCATGTAAAGAGATGTGTACAACTGACATTCATTTCCATAATGGAAATACATATAAATTATAATATAATAATAGAATTATAATATATAAATTAGGGATGGGACAATATATTTCTAATTATGAAATATTGAGAACTGTAATGAGGCAAATTTTGACATTTAAACATAATTTAAACATCTGCATTATTGTTTTATGTCCACACAATCATAAATGACATGATCCGTCAGACATAAAAATCCCTGTTTTCAAGACAGGTTCTGTTCAGTTCTGTTGCTTGTTCTACACCTGATCAGCCTGAATGTAACCAACTCATTTTAAAGGTTAATTTGTTTGTGGTCTTTTCTTACAATAAATGTATACGAATAACTCTTTGTGAACCTCGTATCGTATATTGAATTGAATCATAAGATAACCATATCGTCCCACCTAAAACAAAAGGCATTTTCCTGATAAGTGACATTTATAAAAACATGTAGTTACCTTTAAGCAGTCTCTCTCCCTCCTCAGGCTTATTTACATTGTCGACAGGTATCACAGTAGAATTCACATGGCCTGCTGTAAAACAGAAGAATAACGTGCTACACGGCAGTTCAGACAGGTCAAATCAAAAAGTTCTGCAATCAGCTTTAAGACACACGTCAGATTGAATTCCTCCATTCATTATTTTTTTTAGCTGCACCCTTCACACAGTGGCATGCAGTGCATAATAGTGGTACCCCTTCAATTCTAGCCAACCATATAGAATATAGAATGTTAGTGACTGAGACTACCATTCTGCTAAACATCTCCTTTTTGAGCTTAAAAGAAGAGGAAAATTAATATGGGCTTGAGTATGAGGCCGAGAAAGTTCACTTTTGGGTGAACTGCCATTTCACTACCTATCTAAGAACAGTATTTGTTAAAAGTATCTGCCAAGAACAACAACATAAATGTAATTAAGCACATGATTGCATCACGTCTTGCTGAGAAACAAGTAGCTGAAGAGAAGGGCCATAATTAGGCTTTATACATTAAAAATTCTTCCATCTGAATGAAAGTAGAGGTACAAATTGAGTAAAGCAGCCCCCCTGTGAGATTTAGGCGAGACTGTTGTAAAATGTAGGATGCTTTATTATTACAAGATGTTTTAAAGTGGTCTTGACTGAAATGAAGCTTGACAGATAAATGTGGTTATTGTTTAAATCATTGCTGTGTGTTTATGGTGTGTCTGAACACATCTGACTTTGTTACTTTTTGAATTTGTATTCCACTGGTATTCCCCTTTGTGTCAAATAAATTATTTCATTTACACAAATAAAGCCATGATGTGTGTTTAGCAGAGTCTGCTCACAATAACCATTTAACCTGTCATTGAATCCCTGTGACAAATTGTATTTCAACACCACTTATTTTTATGAAATTAAATGTATATTTAAAGATAGCTGATACCTGCATTCAGAGGCAATACTTCATTTTGTTCAATAGGGGTCCTCTTGTCCCGATGAGCTGATCTGGGAACTTGAGGGAATGACAGATTTAAACAAGGTGTTTCTTTATTATTGTTCTTTGCACTCAAGTGTTTCTTTTAAACATAAAACTAATATGGTATCAGAGACACAGCAGCATAAACAGAGTCCATATGCTGGTAAGATTTAGCCATTTATGATAATAAATCAGAGGCTTCTCTCATTTTCTTTTAATTAAAGGGGTAATGTCTCTATTAGTTAAAGTATAAAACCCAAAGTATGTGTGTGAGTAAATAGCCACTACTCACAAATGCCTTTCATCTTTAAGATGTAAAGACCTATAAGGGCAATAACCAATACGAACACAACTCCAATCACCACTCCAATGATAACACCCATGCCCGTCACTGGAGCGCAGTTGCCACACTTTCCATAAATGTCAGCCAGTGAAAATGAGGTGCTCTTTAAATTAATCAATATCAAGTGATAATCCTGCCTCTATGTGTATCAGATTTAATTACCCCATTTGTTGATAATGGGTTCATCAAGGGATCTGTGAGCCACATAACAATCATAATCTGCTTCTTCTTTATCCAGTATTTCCACACTCTTCCTTATCTGAAATGTTCCATCATGGTTTGGTAAGACTCCTGATGAAGCAATCTGATCTTCAGGCAGAGATGTTCGATATTTCCTTATTTTCAATGTCACATCCTTGGGGTAGAAGCCAGTGGCCAGACAGGTGAGTTTCAGTTTGCTTTTGTCACTGACAGACTTCCTTGCAAACGCATAAACCTCTGGTGGTGCTGAGAGCAGAGGAAACAATTGAACAATCAGTCAGCAGCCTGTTGACATTGTGTCAAATCAAAATAAAACTGCTGCTAATCAAATGTCCATTCACAAACCAAGGATGAGTAGAGTAAATTCACATTTTAACAGCATCCATCATTCAGTTGGTACACCACACTCAAATAACTGTTATGAATCTTATGGAATTATATGAAGCCAAGCGGAAAAATGTCATGTAATTTAACTCTAGTCATAAATTGTTCGTGGCCCCTTTAAGAACATGAGTTTTGCGACACGCGCTTTTCGCCACTCTCTCATGTTAGAGACGTGAGAACATACGTTGTGCAGAAGAGCTCCTGGTTTTGTTCATCGTTTGAGAATTACTTGGGATGCATATGGACTGTATGTGTGGATTTTGACCACATTTGTGCACGTGTGAAATCTGGGTGTGTGAATATAAAATGAATCATGTCTTATTTAATGATTTAAAGCCCAGAGTGTTTTCCAGTTTAGTGAACAAGTTTAATGAGAATTCTACTGTTTTAAACTGTTATACATGCCCTTACAGCCTGGTTAAAAATGCATAAAATGCTGTGAATGATGTAAGCATGTATTAAGGTGATGTATGCTGAAGCATATGGGTAGACTAATGCCCTGTTTATATTTTCTTTTGACATTGGCCTCTACCGTATTTCATTATCGTATTTTATTTTCGCATTTCATTTTTGTACTTTTTTTATATACGGCCCAATCGACCGCTGTTTTTTCTCTTCTTTTTATCCTGTGCTGTTTCTTTACAACAACCGGCTACATATATTTAAAAATATGTGTATAATTATAATAAAGTATATTTTATTAAATTTAATTGGATTTACTCACAGCTCTTTTTGAGCTCCTGGTCTCCATATTCTCTGAACTTGTTGAGCCAGTCCACACACTCTTTCTCCAGATAACCCTTGGTGTACTGGTTTAGGATGGGTACGCCATCCCATTTTCTCTTGGTTTGGACAGCTTCAAAAACTGGAGCGATCCACCGAGATTGCCTTTGGAAAACTTTGTGTCATTTCCTTGTTTCTCAACTTCACAACCATGTCTCCACTGAAAAACATGGACATCTGAAATTGAGACCAGTGAAAATATTTGTCTGATGATTCAAATAACAGAGAATATGATTGTGTACATTAAAATCCCTTGATGTTCCTCACCTGTCTTATTTTGTCTCATTCGGTCTATCAGAATGTTGACACTGACACTAAACCACTGCTCTTTGCTCTTTCGGGACTGAGTGCCTTTTTCCCAGTAATCCTGCTGCATTTTCTCTTCCATCCAGTGCTGTTTAGGAATCTTTTTCTGTTGCTCACTATTGTAGTAGTCAATCTGTCTGTCATCCAGTAGACCCATCGCAGTGAACTCATAGATGCCTGGCAGATCCATGGGTTTGGATAAAGCGGTGTATATGTAGAACAGGGAGTGTTTGTCAGCTATAAAGAAATAAATGGAAAGAACATTAATAGTGGATTCCTGTTAGGATTGTGGCTTAACCATTCTACTCCAAACTCTTCCAAAGCCTATAGTTTAGTGAACTTAGATAAACGTTTAGCATTGTGGATTTTCTTTCTCAGTAAAACATCCACATCATTATGTATAGCCTGACCAAATGGTTTTCACGATATTTGATACAGTATTTTTCAGAAAACAGTGTGTAGTGGTTACTTGAAAGAATAATTTCCTAATAATGGAAGAAAACAAAATGTATAGTGTCAGGTTCGGTTTGATCGTAGGTGATTTCACACTTCTGAGCTTCCATAATAATTCAATTCTACCACACAAAAACTGCAAATTAGCTACAGGCTTACTTTTGTTAAACACCTCTAATTTGCCATTGAGAACACGTTTTGCTCCAAGATCAAGTTATATCGCAAGCCCTTTTGGCATTTAATGTTGAGCAGGATATGAATTATACAGTATAAATCTACAATATAATAAAATTCTCTGCAATAAAATGCTAATTTTTGAGATCAACAATGGACTGGTTTGTCTACACTAGAAAAAAAAAATCTTGATTAAAAAATTATATTCATCATGGAAATAGTATATTTGATATCAAAAATGCAATTTGTAAAAAGTAATTTTTTTAAATATGTAACGGCCTTTTCATTAGTTAGATTTCACAATGATCTGTCATTCAGTACTGTTGAAAATACAATTACAGATAAAATGTACTTTATACTCATTGGAATTCCAAATACACATACTGTATCTGCTATAAACTTCTTACTAGGAAAAAGATTATAAAAAAAAAATTATAAAAAAACAACATCAATAAATGCCCATTCCTGATATCAACTATTGAATTACAACTATCAAAAAAGCTATTTTTTCATATCTGTAATATGTTTTTGTTTTCTGATGGCAATATTCATTTTATGTAACTGGAAACAGATGTCAAAGATAAAAAAACAAAAACTGGAGAGAAATTTTAGATAATAAAAGCTATAAAAAAGAATAGCATTTAGCCCAAGAACTTTTGTACAGAACCCCAGAGAGGATGTGGTGAGAACCTATTTTCTGAAATTGTTTTGCATTCCCTCGCATTTACATTTTTAAAGACATGGGACAAATAGCCTGACAGTACATTAAATTGCATGGAATATTGTTTTGTAATCTTTTTTTTATGTGTAATTGTTAATGTATCACAACAGAGCATGCATATAGACAAGCAGGCACTAAACATCGATACTGAATTTATCAACAAAAAGATGCTTGATATATGACAAAGGACACCATCTCTGATAAACCTTTTTCAAATGATCATTTTGTAAATTAACTTTGCAGGCAGCATCAAACTACATCAGCCATGAAGTCACTAATAAACTAAAAATATATTGATGACACTTTACACTGTACCTCCATTTGCCTTTAACAAACATATATTGTAGAGATTTCATGAACATTTATATCTATTAAATCAAACTTTCATGCCATTCATAACTACATTATTGTATTTTCAGTTTTGCCTATTAAGTATTGTTTAATACATTAAAACTTTATTGGTTGTTCATGAAAGTTATAAAATGTTAATATATTTGACTGTATATGACATAAACTACCACAAAGAAGCAATTCTGTGTCTATATATATATATGCTGTTTTTTTATAACTTTTCTATGAAAATATGCACCAGACCAGTGGTTCCCAGCCTTTTTACCTTGAAGCCCCCTTTACTTATATATACACGTCTACACATACAGTATATCATCGCCATGGATGCGTGCTCTCTCTCCTCACACACTATTGATAACTGTGAGAAATGCTAATTATTTTATATTTTATATTTAGTATAGTTAAATACTGTTTAATGTTATCTCACATTTTATGGTTCCTTTACGACTCAGTACACTTGACATTGCATTTGCTAATGGATATGGGGAGTGTCCTTCCACACAACTTATTTGAAACCTCTCTAAAATATATAGCTATGGTGTTTGAGCCCCCCGGTTTAGGTCGCAAAGATGTCTGCTATAAAAGCAGGTGCGCAAACACCATTTCTCCGAATTTTCTTCCTTCAAGTCAGTGATTCATCTCTTGTCTAGAAGCCCTCTACTGCTTCACCACCAACTACACGTGTCAGTGGGCGGGATCTTCATGGCAACAAGAAGACTTTCCACTTGCTGCAGTGCTCCGACGAACATTACTCTGCCTTACAGCTTGATGCTTCGCTAGTGACCGGGCCGCTTCAACATCCTTATTCCCCGAAGCGTTTCGGCAGGAGTTGTGTATCCTTATCAATCAAATCATATAATTATATCAATATAATCATATATTATAAGCATTGTATACTGTTATATGTGTGTGTGTGTGTGTGTGTGTGTGTGTGTGTGTGTGTGTGTGTGTGTGTGTGTGTGTGTGTGTGTACATATATATATATATATATATGGTAAAAGTCGCTCTGTTGGATGCTCCAGTGTCTCCAGCAGGCCTCTTCAGCAGCTCTGTGGATAAGTTCGCAGAGCATTACGTTGCGACTCAGCAAAACTTGCAGGTTATGAGACACTTTATGCTGAAACGGTGTAATGTATCACAGCCCCTTGCCCGCTGCCTCAGCGCCCCCAGTGAGCCACCGGCGAGGAAAGGCAAGCCGTGGCCCAAACGGAAGCAGCGTATGCGGAAACCGGCGGCAGCAAAAGTGGTCCTGATGGGCACAGCCCTTTGAAGTGGAATGCAGAGCTCCCTGTTCCCTCCGGGTCTGCTCCAAAGGCATATTATTATTTGTATATTGTGTTGTGTGTAATTATGTGTACATTTGATTTGTAAATTGTGTTGTGTAAATATGTTGTTTATTGTAATTGGTATATGTCTCATCACTGTCATGACTGCTATGTTACTCGGAACTGCACACAAGACTTTCACCTACTTTTGCACTTGTGTATACAGTTGATTGACAACAAAATTGATTTGATTTTGATTTGATTTGAATTAGAATAAAAAAATAAATAAAATTGATTTCTACATTCTTTATAAAACACATAAGTGCATATTCCATAAATAGAGTATTGTGTCATAAAAGGAATATTTTTCTAAGTATTTTAAAATTGGTGTGATGTCATAACTTCAAATGGTTAATTTGTTTAAAAGATTTGAGTTAATAAAATTGGTTGGAAAAAAGAAACCTGTTTTGAAATGTAAGCCTTGTGCTGTACAGTATATCAAGGACATCTGTTTATGTATATCTCTGTTGTTTTGGCTTCTTTATGTGAACAATGCAGAGAGTTAAATGGGTTTAATTCTGAATATAAAAGAATGTCAAACATAAAATCAACATTACCGCAGTAGGGAGAGCACTCGTAGCCACGTGAGAGCTAAAAAACAGCGTTTTCAATGCAAAAATAACTAACGCACCTCTTTTGGTACTTGGTATATGAGGAAAGGTGCATTAGGGAGTATTTATTCTGATGGTAGGCTGCAATAATAAATTCATATCTTTGGGCATTACTGGTGTGCCCAACATACTCTGATGGTGAAATCTTCAGGGTTCATATCGTCACCTTCCGAAAATAATCAGTCATTTTTTGACAAACATATTTTTTTTTGCCTAAATCATCTCATGATATTTGGTTCAGTTATTTGTGTTTTCTGAAAAACCTGAAAAAATTACTTGGGGCATTATTTTAGGAAGGTGATGATATGACTTTTCTAAATTTGGCTAATTCGTATGATATCGTGCGACTGCACTCGTTTGAATTCCTATGACTTTCACTATTTACTTACTAATTACTTGCTTCTGTCACACACAACATCTTACTATCATGTTTTCACACTCTACTGATTGGTTAAGTTTAGATAAGGGGTTTGGGTAAAGGCATAATATTAATAAGTATGTCCTTAACGCCTCGTGCTCGGAACTCATGCTTAATTCCGCATTAGACATCTGGAAATTTGCACATGATGAAGTACCATACAAAGTTGCCAACTCTTAAATTATGTCGACTTTTCATGAGATCGGGTTGGTGTGCCTTAATAGTTGTCCATATTTGCACAAAATTTCCAATTTTAACTCCAAATGCGAGTAAAACACTGGTGCTGTAGGGCCCTGAATATTGTAAATTATTTACAAATGTATCGTATTCTAACTACGTAAATCAGGGCTCTCAACTACTTTCTTGTGGGGGCCAGATTATACAGATGAAAACTTGGCGGGGTTACATTTGTTTCTGATTTTATAATAGTTTATGATAGAATTTATCATCCAAGTTACATGTTACTTAAAAAAAAAACACTAATAATGTGGATTTATGCATTTTAAAATAGTCACAGGGTATACTGTATATTGAATTATAATTTTTTTAAGGTCTGGATCTGGCTGAAGAACAAACATGACTCTCAACTAATAAATCATTTTTGATCAACTTTACTTTGAAAAAAAAAACCATAATAATAATTGATTTTTAATTATTATAAATGCTATTTATCATTTTAGGACTATTGTTTACAAATTATTACAACTGTGGAGAAACATTTAGACATGCTAAAGCCCTGTCACAATATCAACCAACATATGTAAACAATAGTCATATAAACTGCCATGTTTACTTAAGAATGCACTTAAATTTAATTTTCTTTTTGGGGCAAAAAAAAGTCTCTATAAAGTATCATCCTATTCAGTGAGGGAACAAATATTGTGAATTTGCACACAAAAGCTAGTGCAGGAGCCAAATTTTTGTACAGATAATCATTGGGGAATGATGCTGTTTGGGATTGAGATGGCTGACTCACAGCTGATCCCCATAGCCACCACCATTGTGTCCTTGAGTAAGGCACTTAACTCCAGGTTGCTCCGGGGAGATTGTCAATGTAAAAGTGCACTGTAAGTCGCTTTGGATAAAAGCGTCTGCCAAATGCTTAAATGTAAATGTAAATGTATAGAACCAAATATGATCAGGATATTTGCAGGTTCAGATTCATATAATCATTTTTTCCTAGGCCTACAGACCTTGAACAGATGAGACACGATCGTTTGACCACTTCAAGAATAGTGAATAAAACCAATCTTTTCAGCGCATTTTATTTGAACGTTAATCGATTGCTTTTCTTCTCTGGAGTTTCCCAGGGTGTGAGGTGACAGGCAGGTGTGGGGATACTCACGAGCCCCCGGCTGAGGCCACTACGTTGGAGTTTACCCCGGTGGACGAGAGGGTCGCCTCCCTACGCCTACGGGTTGTGGGGGGGGGAACTCTGACTGTTGTCTGTGCATATGCACCGAACAGCAGTTCAGAGTATTCGGCCTTCTTGGAGACCCTGAATGGAGTCCTGAATAGGGCCCCAGTAGGGGACTCCATAGTGATGCTGGGTGACTTCAACGCACACGTGGGAAATGACAAGGACACCTGGAAAGGCGTGATTGGGAGGAACGGCCTCCCTAATCTGAACTCAAGTGGATGTTTGTTATTAGACTTCTGTGCTAGTCATGGATTATCTATAACTAACACCATGTTCGAACATAAGGATGCTCATAAGTGTACGTGGTACCAGAGCACCCTAGGCCGAAGGTCGATGATCGATTTTGTAATCGTGTCGTCAGATCTGAGGCCATATGTTTTGGACACTCGGGTGAAGAGAGGGGCAGAGCTGTGAACCGATCACCATCTGGTGGTGAGTTGGGTCAGGGGGTGGGGAAAGTCTCTGGACAGACCTGGAAAGCCCAAGCGAGTAGTGTGGGTGAACTGGGAACGTTTGGAGGTCCCTGTCCGCGAGATCTTCAACTCACACCTCCGGCGGAGCTTTTCAGGCATCCCTGCGGAGGTTGGGGACATTGAACCGGAGTGGGCAATGTTCAAAGCTTCCATTGCCAAAGCCGCGGTGGAGAGCTGCGGCCGCAAGGTTTTAGGTGCCGCAAGGGGTGGTAACCCTCGAACACCATGGTGGATGCCTTGAACTGGTGGTCAGGGAAGCCGTCCGACTGAAGAAAGAGGCCTTCCGGGATTTGTTGTCCCAGATGTCTCCGGAGGCAGTTGCAAGGTGCCGACAGGCCCGAAGGGCTGCTGCCTCAGCCGTGAGGGAGGCAAAGCAGTGGGTGTGGGAAAAGTTCGGAGAAGCCATGGAGAAGGACTTTCGGTCCGCACCAAAGTGCTTCTGGAAAACCATCCGCCACCTTAGGAGGGGGAAACGGGGAACCATCCAAGCTGTATACAGCAAAGATGGGACGCTGTTGACCTCAACCGAGGAGGTTATTGGGCGGTGGAAGGAACACTTTGAAGAAATTCTAAATCCCAAAACGCCCTCTATGGTAGAGGCAGAGCCGGAGGCTGATGGGGGATCAGATTCTATTTCCCTGGGGGAGGTCACTGAGGTAGACAAACAACTCCGCAGTGGCAAAGCCCCGGGGATTGATGAGATCCGACCAGAAATGCTGAAAGCTTTGGATGTGGAGGGGGTGTCATGGATGACACGCCTCTTCAACATTGCGTGGAAATCTGGGACAGTGCCTAAGGAGTGGCAGAACGGGGTGGTGGTTCCCCTCTTCAAAAAGGGGGATCAGAGAGTGTGTGCCAACTACAGGGGTATCACACTTCTCACTGGCCTGGGAACGCCTCGGGGTCCCCCAGTCAGAGCTGGTTAATGTGGCTCGGGATAGGGAAGTTTGGGGCCCCCTGCTGGAGCAGCTGCCCCCGCGACCTGACTTCGGATAAGCGGTTGAAGATGGATGGATGGATGAAAAAGACACCATCAAATGCTCACCTAAACAGTGCAATCTATCTTTAACAAATCAGCATAACTAAACTATCTCCAGAAAGGCTTAAACGCATGCTCAGGTATGGACAACTAATTATGTCTGGATTCTGTTGCACATGCCAATTAATGTTGTTAAACTCACCGCTGATTGTTGAGGCTTGTGCCTATGAACACTGATTTGTGCACAGAGAGCACTCTGATATTTCAGATGGCGAGACAGTTTGATAAAAAATCAGTCCGAGGAGGGTCACGTGATGCCATGCGAGGAGCAGACGTGTAGACTGCGAACTCTGCGCACTTTGCTAATTTATCTAACATATTATAATCCAGTGGAATTTGATACACCTAGTGACACATTTGCTCTTTGAGCGAATTATGGCAAAGAATTCTAAATCATCGGGCTCTGGAGATATTAAAAGACACTTACGTGTTCAAGATGAAAGCCCTGACAGAACCGCAGGCCGGGGACTTCCCGAGTCTGCTCGACATAACAGGCCATAAGCTGGAAATCGAGCAAGCTCACAGAGTCCCGGCTTGTGTGGTGTATTTTTATCAAGTCAAGTATACATTAATCAAGTATAATCAATGCCATTTTATTCTACAATTATTTCTGATGGTCAAGCAGGTATTTTACTGTGTGTGTGTGTAGAGGCCCATGCAGGAACAGGAATAGCCTCACATATGTGCTCTCATGACTATTGAGAGAATACATGGTGAGGCTCTTCCAAAGGTGTCTCCTGTCCACTTCTTAAAATAATCAGACTGGAGTCAAAGAATAGGATGATGGATAATGGAGACATGTTTGAAATGTATTATCCAAACCTTGGTAAAGGATATGTATTTAAGTGAACACTAACCCAGAGATGCTTCAGTTGTTTCTGCAGGGGCAACTCGGCTTGTTATCTCTGATAATAAAGTATTTTCTTCTGGCGTCAAAACCTTGAGTGATTTTTCACAAATTAGGCAGGAACTACAATACTCGTCGATATGCTGAGAGAGACAGCAGATTCTGGCCAGATTTCTGAGATCACCTGATAAAGATCTCGTGTTGCGCCAGGCGAGGAGCAAAGGAAAGCCTTCTTGGAAGAATCACAATATTTTCTTGTTCCCAGATATTGCTAATTCGACAAGAGAGAAATGCGATGGTTCAAGGAATGTAAGAAACTCTTACATCAACGGAAGATTTTGCATTGATGTTTCCGGCAAAACTGAGAATAAGACACCAAGGACGGCCACAAAGTATTTTTGTGCCCAAAACAAGCATTGCCTTACATAAAAACAATGGGTGAGTAACCATTGGGTGTTTCCCATGTGAGTGGATCAAATCGCTGTTCACTGTCTCGACAGTTTGAGGAAGATGGGCATCATTTTTGTTTCTTTTTGTATTGGTTCCGCCTAGTGGCTGGAGATTGTTTTGTGGAATGACACTCCAAGGGACTATGGGTGACCGAAAAATATAAACTTGCCTACACAAAAGTCATGGTATATATTTTCATGCAGCCTCCGATTGAATTTGACTCTTGACCATCCGAGGAACCGGGATGAATGTTTTGTTTCTTTTTGTGCTGGTTCCGCCTAGCGGTTGGAGTTTGTTTTGTGAGTATTTTTGCAGGACATTGGAATGATTACGTCATCTGCTGCACTCACAAACAGCCGGCTCACTGAACATTCATATGTCTGTCCGAGGAAACTGAACGGCTTTATATCAGCTGGAGTTTGTTTTATGCAGGAACATACCTTGGAGACAGTTCTGTGAATGAATCTACACATTATTTGTGTATTTTGCCTCACAAATTAGTGCAGGGTTAATGCGCACATTTTTCTTTTTTCTGTTTGTTTTGTTCAGGGGGAAGTTTTGGGTTTTATTGTTGCACAAATGCTGAAATGTGGTCTTTATAGTTCTATTTTTGCACACAATAAATGTTTTCAATTATATCAAAATGTCAAATGTTAATATGAGTGTGTTATCTCTCTCCACGTGGAATGTGAATGGGTTGGGGCACCCCATAAAAAAAGGATGGTTATTTCTTTTCTTAAACGTAAGAAATATGATATAGTGTTTCTTCAAGAAAATCATTTTTCCTGGCAGGAGGCTAGAAAATTTGGGAAGATATGGGGTGAACATATTTTCTTTAGTGCTGGCTCAAGTAAAAGCAATATAATTATCATTATATTGGTAAATAAATAAAGAATTAAAATGTATCAAACAGATGAACACATTAACAGATTAACACGGAACTACTGTAACCTACTCTTAATGTGATTAAGGAGGGGTCAGAAGACCGCATAGTCTTCAGACAGGGACACTGCTACTGACACATAATGGTCGCTAGATGGCGCCTCTTGCCAATGGATTGGTCTTAAAAATGTCACTGCGAGATAGCAGTAGGCCTACATGTAACGGGAGCCAGCTGGTACATAGCTGTGCATTTTGTAATCCTCACTCTCCTGACCTCAAGTTGTGCACTGATGCTAGAGGCTGTAGCCTTTAGCCTCCTTGTTAGCGTACCCGCCTCCCACGCCGGTTCGATTCCCATACAGAGCGGGTCGAGTAGGACCGGATAAATATAAATACTTATAGATTGAATTTATCGACATTCTGTCTACGGTTGATCCAGACCTATTTGTCCTGGTAGCATTGTCTTATACTTATTTTAGGATATGCTCCTATATTTAGTTTGTATAATTTCGTTCTCGTTTGGCATAAATTACATTGTGATCCAAGGGTTGTAGCTGGAGGAGTGCGAGGGTGATATGAATATCTATCACCATTATACAAGCCAAAATATGATTGAGTAAATATTACAATTTCATCATGGAAACTTTTTTCTTGAGCACTGAGAAATCTTTCACAACTTCTGCTCATTTATTTGCGTTAACTTCTGTTTTATACAATAGAATTGAATCTGTTATCTGTTCGAATTATTAATGAATTATCATTTATATTCCTTTTTAGCAAAGGTGTGCTTTGTCTTGCAAAAGAAATTATAATAATATAATCGATAATAATTGTAGTGTATATAGTAAAAATAATAATAAAATTTTGCTGTTATTCGTAATCACAGGATAAGCGGTTGACGATGGATGGATGGATGGATGGATGGATGTTATTCGTAATTAAATCGTTGAATTCTCGACATCTTAACACGTATTTACATGGAAATAAGATGAAATAAAAGCTTTCTTTTCTGTGCATTTGTTTACATGTACATGTAATCTGTCATTACCTTGACTGTAATTAATAATCAATTAATAATAAAATACCATTCATGTATTTTCAGTCTTTCAAAAATTATTTTCATCAAATAAATGTTATTCTTTATGTCCAGATTTATTCTGTTTGCATTTACATTTCAGAATATTTAAGAAGTCATTATTATCTTATTATTATAATTATTATTATGATATAATGATATATATTAATGATAATAATTTTTTTGTGTGTGCGCAATTAAGTCCAGTTTGTTTTTGAACAGATTTCGTGTTTATAAAAAAAAAAGTTGTCCTATAAATGCTTTATTTTAGGATATGCTCGTCGTATATTTAGTTTGTATAATTTTGTTCACGTTTGGCATAAATTACGTTGTGATCAAAGGCCTGTAGCTAGAAGAGTCCACTTCCGTGTTTATACGCCAAGAGGTCTAAATATCGACGAGCGGATGGGAGACATTTTTGTGCAGTGTGATCCAACCTACCATGATACAATCACGTTTGTGATATGCTCTCAACATATTCTTTTGACAGCCCATGGACGCATGTACCCACATTTGTTTTATTGGATAAAATAGTGATTTTAAAATTTAAAATGTGTACGCAGAATTATCAGCTTAGTATTTGTAGTTCATTAGTTTGAAAATGGTGAAGGTGTGAAAGAAGCTATAGGAGAATGTATTTATGTATGAATGCTTGTGTTATAAAAATTGTGAGAAAAGCAATTTACCCCAAAATAACCAGTACATTTCAGAGGTTAAAATTACATAAAAATCCATCCATATGGTTTACAAACATTGAGGTGACCTGATATGCAGAGTTTAAGCCAAACAGCATTCTGTATATTTTACTGTCAACTAAGCTATTGGTTCTCTTTATGTTGAGATGTTTGTAACTCCACCATATACATTTCCATCACCCCAACCCCCTCTCCGACATGCACACAATGGAATGTGGGTCATTCAGGTTCATGGGCACTACCAACTCTCAGGACATGAAGTGGGAGACACACATTGACTCCATTGTGAAAACGGCACATGGTGTATAATGGGGCTTTTCCACTACACGGTACAACTCGACTCAACTCGCATTTTTGGGGTTTTCCACTGTGGATAATACCTGGTACCTGGATTTCAATACCACCTCGGTTGAGGTTCCAAGTGAACTGAGCCGATACTAAAATGTGACGTCAAAAATCCTGCAGATCACTGATTGGTCAGGGAGAATCGTCACTACCAGCGTCACTGGATTTCCGACAAGCGACAACAACCCGCTAGTATTAAAGTTAGCAACAGCGATAGCAGTATCATTTGTTCACGAGACTTACGAATTGTGAAAAAAGAAATGGCTGTGCGCAAAACCACGCCGTGGTCAATAAACGAGGTGCAGACGGTCCACTCGCTAGCGATGAGCGAAACGAAAAAGTCTCTCAGGAAGTGTCTCAGCTGTTGGCCGCACACGGCTACCCCCGGACCTATCAACAGTGTAGGGAAAATTTTAAGCTTAAAAGTTACTACAGAACCATCAAGGAAAAGTGCAAGTGGTTCGACCAAATGGACGCCATCTAAACCAGCGAGCACTGGGAGGCCCTGGACTGGTGTTGATCCACGATGGAGGATGGTATAGTTTTTTATGTTAACTCTATACTCTGCTTGAAAACTTCACTTTATTTAGTTGACCAGCTACTGGAAGATTGATTCTAACACAACCAGGCCAATTTAACTTAAACTTGTGTAAAATCACCATGTAAAAACTGCTTTATGCAGCACAATCAGCTAGTAGCTAACAGCTAGCGGTTGTGTTATTGTTTTGATCAGTTTGTGTCGTGTTTA
The DNA here is from genome assembly GCF_025860055.1 of Xyrauchen texanus. Lineage (NCBI taxonomy): Eukaryota > Metazoa > Chordata > Actinopteri > Cypriniformes > Catostomidae > Xyrauchen > Xyrauchen texanus. Next base: position 45,660,949 of record NC_068285.1, read on the forward strand.
AGATGATGTCACAGCAGTAGAGGTGGCGCAACTATGACGATCAGCCTATAATCCCACCCACGTTGAGGTGGCACTAAACTGCAGTTGAAATGCAAGCTCGGAAAACTAAAGCGAGTAGAGTTGAGGCGAGTCGAACTGTAATATGCAGTGGAAAAGTGCCATAAGTGTCCTTGTTTTGTGTGTATAGTTTACAATAAAGTCATGAGAGAGGCTGCATTTTTACCATTAATTGAACTTAAAAAACAACTGTAAAAATGGAGGCGAAGCTTTAAATTGTTTTTGGTAAATAGTAAATATTTAGTAAAAAGGGATATAGACTACAAAAATATATACATTTTCCATTATACTACACATTCTGCTATAATACGTGAGATAAAATACAAATATATTCTACCCGAATAAAAAAATAAACAGATAAAAAAAATAAATGAAAAAAAAAGAGAAACAAAACCTATATTAGAGCTATTTATGTATTCTATGTGCGGTATACTCAACCGACAGACTGTGCCTGTATACATGGGGGCATCTCAATGGTGGTTTTGTTTGCTAAAAGATTGTTTGTCATTACATTTCTTCCATTTCCCAGGTAAGGCTCGACAACGTTGTCCCATAACTGCTGACCAGCCGGCCTACTGTCGTCTTTCCCTAGTGTGCGTTCAGCATGTATTTTGTTTCAACATTAGCGGCCACCCAGGATTTTATACCAAATTTGTCCTGTTTATTGGCCATACTGTGTGAAACTACAGCGCGCCTAGGTAGGGAACAGTTGTTCATCAACTGTTATGTTCTTACTGGGCATGTATGAAGCAATGCTGTTTTTCACAAATGTGTCAAATATCTCAGATATCATGGCAAATCTATCTGTCACAAAGCGGGCAGCTCTCGTGTTCTTGTCATCAAAGCACAGCATGATATCTCGGAATTTCTGTCGCAACATTGTCTCTTTGAAAAAAAAGAGTGTCCAAATTCATTAGACCCAAAAGTGACCCAATCTCATGCTTTTGCCTCCTGTAAAACCTTTCAAATAGATGAGACCAACAAATGCATTTAGTTCATCTGTCAGTTTTATCTTTTCAGCATTATTCCGCCAAACTTCCGCATCAGTGTACTTTCGTATGTTTTGCCACATTTCTGTATCAATCAAACACTTGCTGCTCAAAATGGACGTAATATTGTCCTTGGCATAAGATGTTGGCTCTGGGGGTTCTCTCATAATATTGGCCTCTTGGCTCTACCCCGAGTGAGTGAGCTCCAGGCAATCTGTGGCTACTTTATAGCTCTCCATACAATGATCATAACAGCGTCGCCCATTTATCAGCTTACTTGTCAATTGCCCTCAAATCATTTTCGATGCGTCATTATATATTGAATAGGTGAAATTTGCATGCATATTTATCACCTTAGCATGTTTACAAATTGACCTCATATTTCGATTTGTGGCTCATTAGTATGCATTATATATATATATATATATATATATATATATATATATATATATATATATTTTATCCCTCATTTCATCTGTTGTTGATTGTTCAGTTGGAAACATCTTAGACTCATCCCCTGGTGAGTTTGGAGGTGCTGCCACATACGGAGAAAAATAAATCATATAGTTGGCACCTTAATGTATTCCTTTTGCAAAATCCTGATTTCCAACAAATGTTAAAGACTGAAATCAATGTGTATATGGAGACCAACTGGTCCTCAGTATCTTCTGCGGCCGTGGCTTGGGAGGCACTTAAGGTGGTTCTTAGTGGTCGGACCATACAGTATGCATCTTTCACCAAAAAAGGCAAAGCACGAGAACTTGTGGATTTGGAAGGAAATATTAAAAGTACAGAGGCAGAGCTGAAGTGCCGAATGTCGTCTGATGGCCTCAGAGACTTGACCCGGTTTAAATACTATTCACCAAAACTCCAATTTCTGCACCAAAATAGTATTATATCTAGTAGATAATAATACTATTTTGTCGCAGAAAGTGGAGTTTTGGTTATTCAGGGCATGACAGTCATACTTTGAGTTGGGGGACAAAGCAGGAAAACTTTTGGCTAGATATATAAAGCAGAGGGAATCTTTCTCTACCATTCCCTCAGTGAAATCTGCAGTTGGTGAAATTTTTACCTCAGCCATTGATATTAATAATGCCTATAAAAAATTCTATCATGATCTTTATAGTTCCACGTCGTCATCTACTGATGAAGATATTAAAACTTTGTGGAACCATTAGAACTCCCTAAACTGACAACTGAGAAAACAAATTCTCTTGATTCTGATATAACATTGGAGGAGCTTGGTGAGGTAATTAAGGCCTTGCCTAGAGTCAAGCCTCTGGGGCCAGATGGCTTTGCCGCTGCATTTTTTAAATTGTATGCTACAAAACAGGCTCCACTTTTGTTCGAAGTTTATACAGAATCATTAAAGAATGGAAAGCTACCGCCAACCATGACGCAAGCCCAGATCAGTCTGATTCTTAAAAAGGACAGGGACTGGGTCAGGGGGCCTGGGAGGTGGCCATAGGACAGGGTCAGGAGGCCTGGGATGCGGCCACAGGACAGGGACTGGGTCAGGAGGCCTGGGAGGCGGCCACAGGACAGGGACTGCATGAGGAATGGTCTCTGTGGGAGCGGGCGGAGCTGCGTGAGGAATAGTCTCTGGGGGAGCAGGCGAGGCCGTGGAAGGCTCTGGGGGCTGAGCCGCGGGAGGAGAAGATTTTTGAGGTGGAGCCGCGGGAGCCGGAGCCGTGGAAGGCTCTGGAGATTGAGCCATGGAAGGCACACAAGGGAACAAACAAGGGAACGAGGAACACCTGGGGAAACAATTGGGGAATGAGAAATAATCAGGGAGAACCAATCAAGGAATAAAACAACAAAGGACTACAAAACTAACAGGAAACAGAAACAAAACAAGAATTTCAACATAAAAGTACAAAAACAAAAGACAACAGGGAATATGACAGGCATTAATTATTTGGGTATTTTATTCCTAGCAAATTTATGTGATTTATTCAGTTAATTTTGACCCTTTAATAAAAAGGTTTTCGAGTGATGTGGGTAGGTGGTCTTCATTACATTTAACAATGATTGGGAAGGTTAATGTTATTCAAATTAATTGTATTCCAAAATTCAACTCTATCTACTATAGTCTCTCCTTGTAGATGTCCCCCTCTCTTATTTCAAGCAATTTGATAGCATAGGAAGTCCTTAATTTTGAATGGAAAGCATCCCAGGTTACATTTCAATATAATACATAGGCCGGTTGACAAAGGTGGGCTAGGCCTTCCCAACATTTAGTTTTATTATTATGCATTCCGTCTCAGACATTTATCGAATTGGTCACTTGGAGAGAGCCCCTCCCTGGTTTGGAATTGAACAGAAAGTTCTTGCCCTTATTTTACTATTATAAAGCCTTTCTATTAAACTAACCGGAGAAGTTAAGTCGCACCCTGTTATCTCGCATCTGCATGCACTATGGACAAAAGTGTCCAGAGTGATTCATTCAGACATTTATTTAAATGTTGCCTCGAGCATTTGGCTAAACCCAAAGTTGCGTATTGGTGAGTCCCCTTTCTGCTGGTTGGAGTGGATTGTGAGGGGTGTTAATATGCTTGGTGACCTATATGAGAACGGAGTGTTGAGATTGTTTGAAAGTTTGGCCCAACATTTCAGGATTCCTAGATTTTAAGTTCTTCAGGTATTTACAGGTGTGCCATCTGCTCTGTACTATTTTTGGAAGTGGCATACACCCCTAAAAGGGAAGATTTACATTTACATTTATGCATTTGGCAGACGCTTTTATCCAAACCGACTTACAGAGCCCTTATTACAGGGACAATCCCCCTGGAGCAACCTGGAGTTAAGTGCCTTGCTCAAGGACACAATGGTGGTGGCTGTGGGGATCGAACCAGCATCCTTCTGATTACCAGATTACCAGTTATGTGCTTAGACCACTACACCACCTAGAAGATACTCTAGAAGTCGTGATTACTGCTTTATAGGTGTACTACACCTTGTTAATTCAGAGTCTGGGAGATGGAGTTTTAACTTCCAAGGATATGGGAGACAGATTTATACTTGGTATTGGAGAAGGGGGTGTGGGCAAAGATTCTAAAAAACATCAAGTCTACATCTATAGATTCAATTTAAGATTTTGAATCGATTGTATTGGACCCCCTCTAGATTGTATAGACTTGATCTTAAAGACATGCCCACCTGCTGGTGATTCCAAACAGAAGACGGGGACACAACTCATGTTTTTTGGGAATGTCTTAAAATACAGGAATTTTGGTTGAAAATTCAAGCATTTATGTGTGATATGTTGGACACATTCAAGAAGGTGATTCATAGAAGGTTGGGAAAGTTGGATTTGTTTAATAGGAAGTGGGGTAGATATTTAGATTTTTTGGAGGGTTCTCAGGGAGGGGCAGTGGAGAGAGATTTAAACATTTTAGTTTGATGTGTATGTGCACTCTTGTTTGAAAGTATATATTTTTATTATTTAGTTTGTTTCTAATTTTTTTGTTATAATTGTAAGAGGTCACTGTAATGTTTGTTTGTGTAAGGTAGGGGGGTTTGGGGGGAGGAGTTTAATTCATATAAATTATTCCACATTTTATGTGTTTATTGTTCTGTGTGGATGTAATCAATAAAATAGCAGTTGGAGGGACAGACATAGATGATTATCGGGGCATATTTGGCCCCCTGGCAGCCAGTTGACAAGCCCTGGGGCCGGTTGCATAAACATAGCCATTAACTTCTGCATCTAACAATTAGTTTGACTAGCTAAAGACGCCATAGAAAGCCTGTTGCACAAAACAAGCTCACAGTTGTCTTTAGTAAAACTGTCTAATTTGCATTGCATTGTGGGAAAAATAAGACACTGAACAGCTTAAAAAAAATGGCCGACAGTGGACGCTCAATACAGTTTTTATTTGCTGAGAATATTTGCTTATTAGAGGACTACAGTGCTTCAAAATGTATTCTAATGAACACATTTAGTGATTTAACCCAAATAATTAAAAACACAACATTTTGTTAACATTTTTAAAGTCAAAGTCTTCAACCAAGTCTCAACTCAAGCCCCTTTCAGCCCCCACTGGCTCAGCTGACAATGGCAAAATGGAATGTAAACAAACGTTAGCCTGAGGTGTGCTGTCTTACATTTTGGTCTTAAATTAGACTGATCTAAGTTTTTATGCAACTGACTGAAAAAATTAAGACTAACTAGTAAGACTAGTCTAAAACAGTTTTATGCAACCGGCCCCTGATGTAAATTAAATGGTATTTGTCATTATTATTAGAGATCAAACGATATTGATTTTTTTTAACCGATACAATACTGATTATTTGTATGTTTACATATCCGATAACCAATATTCAAAATTGTTTTTTATTAATTTAATTTATTTAATCTTTATTTTACAGAGAAAATATTCCACAGAGAAAAATGTGCAAAAATGTTATATTAATCACATGCCAATAAGTTAGCACTAAAATTACAGACAATTATGTCAAGCCTTTATGAAATTAGCCAATTAGCTTCTGGCTAATTGGAGTCAATTGGAGGTATACCTGTGGATGTATTTTAAGGCTTACCTTCAGACTCAGATCCTCTTAGCTTGACATCATGTGAAAATCAAAAAAATCAGCCAAGACCTCAGAAAAAATAATTGTGGACCTTCACAAGTCTGGTTCATCCTTAGGAGAAATTTTCATATACCTGAAGGTACTATGTTCATTTGTACAAACACCATGGGACCATGCAGCCATCATATCGCTCAGGAAGGAGACACATTCTGTATCCTAGAGATGAACATAGTTTGGTAAGAAAAGTACAAATCAATCCCTGAACAACAGCAAAGTACCTTGTGAAGTTGCTGGAGGAAACAGGTTGACAAGTATCTATATCCACAGTAAAACGAGTCCTATATCGACATCACCTTAAAGGTTGCTCAGCAAGAAAGAAGCCACTGCTCCAAAACCGCCATAAAAAAGCCAGACTACAGTTTGTAAGTGCACACGGGACAAAGATCTTACTTTTTGGAGACATTTTCTCTGGTCGATGAAACAAAAAATGTAACTGTTTGGCCATAATGATCATTGTTAGGTTTGGAGGAAAAAGGGTGAGGCTTGCAAGCCGAAGAACACCATGCCAACCATGAAGCATGGGGGTGGCAGCATCAAGATGTGGGGATGCTTTGCTGCAGGAGGGACCGGTGCACTTCACAAAATAGATGACATCATGAGGAAGGAAATGTATGTGGCTAAATTGAAACAACAGCTTAAGACCTCAGCCATGAAGTTAAAACTTGGTCACAAATGCGTCTTACAAATGGACAATGACCCCTAAACATACCTCCAAATTTGTGGCAAAATGGCTTAAGGACAACAAACTCAAGGTATTGGAGTGGCCATCACAAAGCCCTGACCTCAGTCTGAATTTGTGGGCAGTACTGAAAAAGCATGTGCATGCAAGGCCTACAAACCTGAATAAGTTACACCAGTTCTGTCTAGAGGAATGGGCCAAATTTCAGCAACTGAAGAATCTTGTGTAAGGCTACCCAAAATGTTTGACCCAAGTTAAACAATTAAAAGGCAATCCTACCAAATACCAACAAAGTGAATGTGCACTTCTGACCAACTGGGAATGTGTTGAAAGTAATAAAAGCTGAAATAAATAATTCTCACTACTATTATTCTGACATTTCACATTCTTAAAATAAAATAGTGATCCTTATTGACCTAACACAGGGAAAGTTGTCTTAAATGTCAGGAATTGTGAAAAAATGTGTTTAAATGTATTTGGCTAAGGTGTTTGTAAACTTCTGACTTCAACTGTATTAATTCAAGCAATTTGTCCAGTATTGTTTCCTCTCACATGCACTGCTGCAATGGCCGTCTTGAGTGTAATTTCAGAAACTCCCATCAGATGGCGCCAGTTATTGGTGTATCCGATATAACAAAAACTATATCCGATAAAAGAAAAATGCTTGATTATTGGAAAAAAAAAAGGGAAAATCCAAATATCAGTAGATCTCTAATTATTATTTTGAATAAAACTGCCTTATGTAGACACCCCCCCTCCCCCTCGATGCTCACAATAAGTTTTGATTGCCCTTGCAATAGTTTGCGTTCCCTCGCAATATATATTTTTGCATGTCCTCTAAATAGTTTTGCATACCATCGAAACACATTTACCATGGTTTTACTATAGTAACCATACACAATATTCTTAGTAAAACTATAGTGCTAATACAGGAAAATAAAAGGTATGGTAATAAAAATCATCAGTGTTTTTTATGTAATAATATGTAATACCATGGTATCTGCAGTAAAACCGTAGTAACCACAAGATTTACCATGGTTAATCAAAAGTAAAACCATAGTTTAGGGAATTTTTTGTGAATACATAAATGCCATCAACGGCACGTTTTGTTTGTCATTAGGCTGAACTAGTGCAGGGCCATATGTAGCAAAATAAAGTGTTTGGAACATTTCATATAGATTTTTGCAAATTATGTTTTTTGACTTCTTCAGACCCTATAGTTTGCAAAACTACCTGTTTCGATTTTTTCCCGGGCTGCACAGGCCCAAAATCGAAGATGGCGTATATATCACCCAAAATTGCAAATAATCGCCTTTTTAAACATTTCAAATGGATATATGTTAGGTATATCATTATATACATACATTTTCTAATTAATTGAATGACTTAGGTAATAAATATTACCATGGGTAACATGAATTATCATGATTATCAACCAATGCTGGGTGTATAACCACCATTATGCTTATTTATTGGCATACCCGGAAAATTACATTGACTGATTAAAAGTTTCCTTCATATAACCTAATAATAATTTTCCTGGATCTGCAGTTCCAAGCTAACATCATACCACATCCAGGTCCTTTCCATGTAGTACTCTGTGCTTTACGGTGTCTTGGTGCAACCCTTGAGGGCAGTGGTCTGGATGAAGCCTGGGTTCAATCTGGTCTGTACAGTAGTGTTACAGTAAGCCAAATACTGAATGGTAAACACTACAATAGAGCATTGGAAGCTCACCAAGTCATTCTACAAGTTCTATTTGACTTATGGTTTGAGGCCTTCTATGAACATCACCCAGCGTTGCGTCGTAAATTGTCACCTGTGCTAGAGGAAGTCAGAAAAACTGTTCAAAGTGGTGAAGATGTTCCTCAAGTTCATTGTAAACTGGTTGAAATGGTATCTGATCTGAACTTGATGGAAATGTTGGAACAATTTGATCACAACAATGAAAAGAATCCAATGTACCAGTGGGCTCGTATGTACATGAGACAGATCAGCAACCTACTCCACTTCATACGAAGTATTCGCAGTCAGAACTGGCTCTTGCACCTGGCTTCACTGGAAAGGATGTGCATTTACTTTTTTGCCTACAACAGGCATGATTATGCCCAGAATATTCCTGAGTACATTGCACATATGTATCACCTGGAAAGAAGACAGCCTTCAATTTGGCAAGATCTCAAGAGTGGTGACTTTGTTGTTAGTACGAACCCTATTCCCTTCACATCCATTGGACCTGATCATGCTCAAGAGCATGTGAACAAGATTCACAAAGGAGAGGGTGCCATTTCGGGCTTAACCACTGACAATCAGGGCCTGTTGAAGTACTGCCTGAGTTCCCCGGTACTGGCTAGACTGGCTGGTGAGACAGAGCGAATGCTTAATATAACCGGTCCCACAAGAAACAAACATCATCAACATTCTTTATACAGAAATACACTTCAGGAAAAAGCAGTAAAAATGTGAAACATGTGTTGAGCATCACAAACCCTTTCAGCCCACCAGAGAATGATGATGCATCTGAAATGAAATTGGTTAACTTTGTCACCAAGCAAATAATGCCAACAGCAGTGCAGCATGATATTTTGGACACAGAGTTACGAGGTGCAAAAGCACTTGAAACTTATGTTAATGAAAGGGTCAGAGGAGAAAAGAATATGATAAACACTTGAGTGACAATGACTGACTGTTTTGTTGAACTCTTCAATAATGAAACAAAATGCAGATTTTTTTTTTTCATTTTTTCCAATTTTTTGGCTAATTATCCAATAAATATTTTGAAAATAGTCTGTGTCTCACTTGTCTGCCTTATTAGGAATACATTCATCAAAAAGTTTACCATTTTAAAGCCTTTACAGAAGTGAAAAGACTATATATTTTATTTTCTGTGATTTTCTGCATATATTGTCTGCCATCTTGAATTTTGGCACTAAAAATGAAGAAAAAAAATTGGAAACAGGTTGTTTTGTATTCAGTGGGGTCCTAGCAAGTTAAAAAACACCAGTTGCAAAAATCTATATGCACCGTTCCTAAAATAACACAATTCCCTACACTAAACTCAGAGCGTCACTGAGCCTCACCAAAAAACTAATTTCTTAATTGTGACAGCCCTATTTTCTGTCCTCTAATGGCCTTGTACTTTTGAAATCAAGAATAAACATTTTTACAAATAAAGTATACTTATCACGTATATAAAAAATTAGCACTTTTACTTATAATTCCATTGCTGATCTCAGGTGTTCACATTTTAAATTAAAATGTATCTTGTGGCAGCAGGGGCATGATCAAGCGCCCATCCGGAAGGGAGAAAGCGTTAAGGGCACTTGCACCTGAGTGAGATTATGTCTAACACCTGTGTCTAATTTCAGTGAGAATGGGGAGAGCTGCATAAAAACAGCCATGCCACCAGCTGGGGAAACAGGGCACGTTTGTGTAATGTGAAGTTAACTGTGTTGTGTTGCCATCGAGCCGTCTTTTGTTAATTAAAAGTCTCACCTGCGTGGAGAATACTGTCTCCTGTGCCATCTCTGTCTTTAAAGTGTCACACTGATTCTGAAATTCGGGAAAGTCAAAGTATGTCCCATGGAGCCCTCCCAGCTGACGAGATCCTCCAGTCTCTCGCCAGCCTGCATCAGAACCATCAGCAAGCCCTGATTGAGCAGAACCAGGATCACCGGTTCTTTGAGATCTTGCGGGCTAAAGCAGAGGACCGGCATGCAATCAAGAGCCTCCTTGGCTAGGAGAAAGCCACGACCCCGGACAGCCGCAGCTCCTGCCCCCACCCACTCTCCTGAAGATGGGGCGCCTTCATTGACCTGTTTTAGAGGTTTGCAGGGATTTGGGGCTGGCCACGTGATCAGTGGGTGGCTAGGCTCCTCCTGTTGCTGTCCGGGTAACCCCAGCTCACTGCCCAACAACTGCCTCCTGTATGGGATCAATTCCATGCCACATATATTTGCAAAAATATAAAGTTATGCAAAAGAAAAAAAAATCTTTTTTAAACAAAAATTATCACAAACGTAAAATAAAGTATCGCAAAATATAAATAAAATATAGCAAAAACCAAGATGTAATTAATTGCAAAAATCAATGACTGTTGTAAAAGAATCTAAAGATCTTTTATCCTTTTTTATCTCTGCAACAGATTTTTAGGCAGCAATGATTTTGCCACATATCTTTTTCTTTGCAATGCCTACTAATTATTTTGCAATGCTCCTTTTAATCTGCATTTCCATCATGTGTGAGCTCGTAATACCTTTGCGCTTCACTTTTCTCTGCGTTTCACTTTATGGCACTGTTTTGACGTGGGGGTGGAGTCAGGGGATTGGGACGTGTACAACAGGCTCAGTGATGCCTCCCTGGAAGTTATGTCATTAGCTTTAGACACGGATCAAACATCATGGCTGAGCACAGGCATGCAGGTGGATCTCAGGTATATAAAGTTGATTGTTTCCTTTTATTTAATTAGCATTAAATGTGCTTTTAACAGCATTTGTTTCAGAGAAAGAAGTTAGAGATCAGTTAAAGCGGTGGATTTATTAGCCATACTCGCTAACATAGCCAGCATCTGCAGTTTTTTCTCTCTCAATTGATTTGACTATTGATTGATTCTTGTTTATTTTATAGATTATAATTGTCTATACCATAGTATGTTGTCTTCTAAAAAAAAATGTAAACTCCATATTTAAAAATATATAAATACACTTATTTATTTATTTTTTTTCTCAATACTTTTTTTCTTTTGCAAAACTTTATTTTATTTTGCAATACTTTATATTTTTGCAAATATATGTGGCATGGAATTGATGGCCATCCTGCAGCGGGTGGGTCAGAGTCCGGAGCAGTACCGTCAGCTCTTCCGAACCCTGAAGCTGGGGAAGACCAACCGCCCGTTTGTGTTCCCTCAACGGCTCCCTCCCCATGAGGAAGATCCCTCCTCTCCCCTCCCCATGTGTGTGCCTGCACAAAAGTGACGAGGTGTGAAATGTGCGATGCTCTGGCAGGGGAAGCGGAGCAGGGCCGTCTTTATCAGCTCCACGTCAGGATAACGCGAGGGGGCGAGTGGTTTGTGACCCCTCCCGTCCTCAGGGGATTTCCTGAAGGAGATTTCCCTTTGGAGCAGTCGAGAGATGAAACACTCAAGCACGCTTTTGACCAAGTGAAAGTGATCGATGGTCAGAAACTGGATGTCGAACTTTCATATAACTTTTTAGCAATTATATACGAGTGGTTGTAGCCTATAGAGTGATGCAGAACGCTCAAACAATGGAGGATACAACCCAGCTCTTAATACCGCGGAGCCGCCAGGAAATGGTGTTCCAGGTGGCTCACTATAATCCGATGGTGGGTCACTGAACACTGAACTGCCTAATAGACCGTTTTTATTGGGTGGGTATTGGCTGGTGACGCATTCGCTGCTCTCACAAGGATGCGCAGTGGCGTAACTCACGTATATTAATTAGGTTATGCACAGTAAATTATTCATTTTTTTTGTAATGCAGGGCAAGTACATATTCAATTTTCATTGCAAGACTATTACTGATAATAATAATAATATTAATATTAATGTGTTTCTTCATCATCTAGAAAAAAAGCTATTTGAAACATGTTACAAAGACAGGAAGAGTAACAAAGACCATAACAGTAACTAGGCTACAGGATTAACATTACCAGTTGTACTAACAACACAACAAAAAGAACAGAACTTGATACAGTGTGTTACGTCTAAGGATGTATTCATTTATTTATTTATTTAATTACTTATAGTAATATAAGTATCTTCTTCTGAACCTTTGATTTACTTTATTTCTGAAAGTGTGGGCGTGGTTGTGTGCCCTGTGTTTGTTTTGCTTGCTGTCTCTCCTTCTCTCTCTACTCGCTCTCAGGCCTAATCATCAGCACCTGTCACTCGTTTGTGAGTGTGCCTGAGACGGAGAGTATAAGGTTGCCGTCCAGTGTTTGCAGAGGGAGACGCACTTCTCCGCTGCTCTAGATTGAACACTGGTGTTAAATTGGGCTAGTTTCTGATTTAGACACTGTAGTTGAGAGTTAGCTGTGGCTAACTGAGAGTCACTGACTTGTGTTAATGAGATCCTGAGCTCATTTCAGCTAAATACTAGGCAGAAGTTAAAGTTATTGTGTGATTGCTAAACTGTTTAGTAGTTATTGTTGTGAGGGGAGCTGTAGGGGTGAGTGCCTTTTTCTTTGAACTCTGTTTGTCCTTGTTTCTGCATAGCAAGGGAGTTGAGGGAAGTTTGGTGTTGTTTATTTCTTTTTGGTTAACCTTTCTTAGGTTAGTTAGGACTCCTCCCAAACTTAGTCAGTGGGTTGTTTTCTTTGTTATGTTAGGCCTTGCTCACCCCTGAGCCATTGCTCCCTGACAATGTATATTCTGTCTTATTTTCTTTTTTTTGTAAATAAAATCCTTTTGTTGATATCCTCTGGTGTTGTCTTCACTCTGGGACAGAGGTTTGAAGTGTGTTCTCGCCTTTCTTTTTTTTTTGTCTCTTCGTTACCTCTTCTTTCGACCCCTAGACGGATAGGAGAACGTAACAAGTGGGGGCTCGTCTCTTCGTTTAAACTAATTTGGAAAGAAACTCATCTATGTGGGGTAATCTTCTTTTTTGTGCTGTTTGGCAGTTTTTTGGTGGGTAAGGAAACTGTAGTAGATGGAGTTTGATTTGATTGCATTTACTCTCCAGCCTAACACAGAGGCTTTTGAACGTTGTAGAAAAGTCGATTTATTGTTGATAGCTGACTTTTTTAACATTAGTGTCCCTAGGGAGGCAGCGAAAAGAATTATTAAGCAAGAGTTGCGTGATAGGCTTGTGGAAACTGGGATTTTACCAGAAGACACTGCTATGGAGGAGGTTTCGCCTGACGTAGCATTGGGAGCTTTGTCGGACGAGGGCCCTCCTGCAGTAGCTTCTTTCGATCCGGTAGTGGCAATTAAAATGAAAGAGTTAGATCTCCGTATCAAGCAAGAGGAGCGCGAAACGTTACTCATTAATCTGCGTGTCATAGAAGCAGAGACTGATCGCGATTTAAAACTACGTCAGTTAGAAGTAGAAGGTCCGGAACTGAAGGATAGACCTATTCCTTTTCCTCGGTCGCGAACTTCTCCTAGTAGCTCGTCATCTGCTGGCCCTCAGAGTTTGCATGCAGCTGAAGCTAATGCAAACTTTGATGTCAGTAGGTATCTCAAGCTTGTTCCACCGTTTAGAGAGAGCGAAGCGGACGCATACTTTGTCACGTTTGAACGGATAGCCACAAAATTGAGTTGGCCAAAAGATATCTGGGCCCTGTTTTTGCAGTGCAGTCTCTCTGGGAAAGCCCAGGAAGTCTCCTCTGCTTTACCACTTGAACAGTCTCTTGACTATGACACCGTCAAAGCTGCTGTTTTGAGGGCTTATGAGTTAGTGCCAGAGGCGTACAGACAGAAATTCCGCTCCCATGCTAAAACTGCCAAACAAACGTACGTCGAGTTTGCGCGAGAAAAACGCACACTTTTTGAAAAGTGGTGTTTTTCTAGTCGAATTGCTACTCTTGAACATCTTCAGGAGTTAATTTTACTTGAGGAGTTCAAGAATTGTGTACCTGAAAGTGTAGAGGTACATTTAAATGACCAAAAAGTGACGTCTCTTATTGATGCGGCCGTGTTAGCTGACGAATTTGCACTAACGCATAGGAATGTGTTCACCACGGTGAGACGTAATCTAGTGCCTTTACCTGATGACAGTTTAGCTCGAGAGAAGAATCTGGCCTTGACCCAAATCACCTAATTTCCGATTGTAGGGCTTGGAAACAAAAAGTTGCTGCGTCACGTCCAAAAAGTGCAGCTTTGGTGCACACGTTAGGTGACGCCGATAATTCCACCACTGTTACTTGTGGGTATCAACTATTTCTACTGGATGGCACAGTGTCTCAGTCATTTCACTCTGAAGGGAAGTCAGTAAAGATTTTGAGAGACACTGGGTCAGCCCAGTCACTTATTCATGAAGGACTATTGCCTTCGCTGTCTAATTATGCGGGTGCCGACGTTTTGATACGAGGGATCGGAATGCAATGTCTCAGCCTCCCCCTACATGACCTGTACTTAAAGTCAGATTTGGTTACAGGTCCTGTGAGACTTGGGGTTTGTTCACGGTTACCCGTCGACGGAGTGGATCTTATCTTGGGAAACGATCTTGCTGGTGGAGATGTTTTCCCGCGGCCGGTGGTAATTAGTGAACCGAATCCAAGTAATTGTTCAAAAGTAGCACAATGCTTTTCCGCTGTATTTCCTGCATGCGCAGTGACGCGTGCCCAGGCACGAAAATTCAGAGACGTACTTGACCTCTCTGAAACCTTTTTGAACAGTTCTAATGATCATGACTTAACATCAGAAAAGGTTGATGTGGACGAAAACCGTAAGGTAGACACTGAGCCAGAGATGAATCCTGTCTTAGGGGTAGGCAGAGATCGGTTAGCGGCTGCTCAGAAAACAGACCCCTCGTTAACCAGGTGCATTGAGTCTATCGTAGATCTCAAAAAGAAATCCAATGGTAAGGTAGTGTATTTCTGGGACAATCAAGTTTTAATGCGGAGATGGAGGCCAAAAGCCCATACTGCCCTTAACGAGGTTTTCCAGATTATTCTGCCTCAACCGTATAGGGAGCAGGTTTTGAAAATTGCTCATGAGCATGTGCTCTCTGGCCATTTGGGTGTCACAAAGACATTTCGACGTGTGTCTCGCTACTTTTTCTGGCCTGGGTTAAAATCGGCCGTGTCTAATTTCTGCCGCTCGTGCGTTGCTTGCCAGTTAGCTGGTAAGCCAAACCAGAAGCTTCCCATTGCTCCTTTACACCCCATACCTGTTATGCAAGAACCATTTGAACGTTTGTTGATCGACTGTGTAGGTCCGCTACTCAAGTCAAAATCGGGACATGAGTACATTCTAACCATTATGTGTACAGCCACAAGATTCCCCGAAGCTATCCCCCTGCGCTCTATCAAGGCTCCTGTAATTATCCGCGAACTGATCAAGTTCTGTACCACCTTTGGTTTCCCTAGAGTCTTGCAAACTGATCAGGGCACAAATTTTACATCAAGACTATTCACTCAGACATTAGATCAGCTGGGAATTAAGCATGTACTCTCAAGCGCATATCACCCACAATCACAAGGCGCTAAGGAAAGATTCCATCAGACGCTCAAAACAATGTTGTGTACCTACTGTCTCTCAAGTGGGAAAGACTGGGCTGAGGCTTTGCCATTTTTAATGTTTGCTATTAGAGAAGCGGAGCAGGAGTCACTTGGTTTTAGTCCGGCAGATCTTGTATTCGGACACACGGTGCGTGGGCCTCTAAAAGTGTTAAATGAACAATTACTAGCAAAGGATGCTGTGCCAGTGACGATCCTTGAGTATGTTAGTTCATTTTGGGAGCGGTTGCACCAGGCACGCAATCTTGCTCTGGAACATTTGATTGTAACTCAGTCAAAGATGAAGAAACGCTATGATAAGAGAAGTGTCTCTCGTAGTTTCCAACCAAATGATGAAGTTCTTGTACTTCTGCCTGAACCTGGTTCAGCTTTACAAGCCAAATTTGCAGGCCCATATCAGGTGAAAGAGAAACTCAGTGATACAGACTATGTGATCAGTACCCCTGACAGGAGAAGGAAGACTAGAGTATGTCACATTAATATGTTGAAAAGATTTGTGTGTAACTCAAAGCCTGTTTCTCCACCTAGCCCTGCGCTACCTGTGACAGTGACGGGTAATATGTCAGATGTAGAAGAGACCATGCAAGCCAGGGTACAAACTGGTGGAAGATTGTAAAACTCTGATGTGTTGAAAGATTTGCCTTCTTTTCTTGCCCATCTAAACCCTGAGCAGATCACGCAAGCTATTAGGTTGATGCATCATTACCCATCCCTGTTCTCCGATGTCCCAGGCAGAACTTCAGTTCTGGAACATGACATTGATGTTGGGCAAGCTAAACCCATTAAACAGCATCCTTACCGGGTTAATCCAACCAAGCATAACTTAATGAAAACAGAAGTTGAATATATGCTACGGCATGACCTGGCCCAACATAGCCAAGGTCCGTGGAGTTCTCCCTGTTTACTGGTCCCAAAGGCCAATGGCACTTTTCGTTTCTGCACAGATTTCCGCAAAGTCAACGCAGTAACAAAACCGGACTCTTTTCCACTCCCCCGTATGGAGGATTGCGTGGATAGAGTGGGGTCAGCTACATTTGTTTCAAAGCTGGACCTGCTGAAAGGCTACTGGCAAGTGCCCCTGTCCGCCCGTGCCTCAGAAATCTCTGCTTTTGCCACAACAGACTACTTCCTACAATATTCCGTCCTCGCCTTTGGGATGCGAAATGCCCCAGCCACATTTCAGAGGCTGATGCAAATTGTGCTTGAAGATGTTCCTAACTGTGATGTATATATTGATGACATTGTGGTCTATAACAAAACATGGGAAGACCACGTTGGAACATTGAAGATGGTCTTTGACAGACTAGCACGTGCTTCACTAACTTTGAACCTTGCAAAATGTGAGGTAGGAAAAGCCACGGTGACCTACCTGGGGAAGAAGGTGGGCCATGGTTTTGTCAAACCAGTGGAAGCTAAGGTCGAAGCCATTCTAAGCTTTTCTAAACCCTGCAACAAACGTGAACTTCGACGATTCTTGGGGATGTCAGGATACTACCGGGGCTTCTGCAAGAACTTTTCATCGGTAGTTGCTCCCCTCACAGACTTGCTAAGTACCTCAAGAGTTTTTAAATGGAATTGTGAATGTGACAGAGCTTTTGAAGCTGCAAAAGATCTCCTATGTAATGCTCCTGTCCTGACGGCACCTAACTTTGAACTACCTTTTAAGCTGCAAGTGGATGCCAGCGCTTCTGGTGCTGGAGCTGTGCTGATCCAGGAGGATGCTCACTGTGTTGAACACCCTGTGTCCTACTTCTCCCGAAAGTTCTTGAAACATCAGAAATCATACAGCACCATTGAGAAGGAAGCCTTGGCCTTATTGTGGGCCCTGCAGCATTTCGAAGTGTATCTTGGGAGCAGTGCAGTTCCAATAACGGTGTATACAGACCATAACCCTTTGACCTTTCTCTTTAACATGTCCTCTTCTAACCAGCGTTTGCTGCGCTGGGCCCTCAAGTTACAGGACTACAATATCCATATTCAGCATATCAAGGGCACTGATAACATTGTGGATGATGCCCTTTCAAGAACTGGGGAGATGGAGATTTAGGGGGTGTGTGGTTTTAAGTCTAAAAGCTTGAAAGAATATGTAAGTAGATACTACTGTGGTTCCTGGTCTGTATTCTTAATGGAGGGGGTGTTATGTCCAAGGACGTATTCATTTATTTATTTATTCATTTACTTATAGTAATATAAGTATCTTCTTCTGAACCTTTGATTTACTTTATTTCTGAAAGTGTGGGCGTGGTTGTATGCCCTGTGTTTGTTTTGCTTGCTGTCTCTCCTTCTCTCTCTACTCGCTCTCAGGCCTAATCATCAGCACCTGTCACTCGTTTGTGAGTGTGCCTGAGACGGAGAGTATAAGGTTGCCGTCCAGTGTTTGCAGAGGGAGACACACTTCTCCGCTGCTCTAGATTGAACACTGGTGTTAAATTGGGCTAGTTTCTGATTTAGACACTGTAGTTGAGAGTTAGCTGTGGCTAACTGAGAGTCACTGACTTGTGTTAATGAGATCCTGAGCTCATTTCAGCTAAATACTAGGCAGAAGTTAAAGTTATTGTGTGATTGCTAACCTGTTTAGTAGTTATTGTTGTGAGGGGAGCTGTAGGGGGTGAGTGCCTTTTTCTTTGAACTCTGTTTGTCCTTGTTTCTGCATAGCAAGGGAGTTGAGGGAAGTTTGGTGTTGTTTATTTCTTTTTGGTTAACCTTTCTTAGGTTAGTTAGGACTCCTCCCAAACTTAGTCAGTGGGTTGTTTTCTTTGTTATGTTAGGCCTTGCTCACCCCTGAGCCATTGCTCCCTGACAATGTATGTTCTGTCCTTCTTTTTTTTGTAAATAAAATCCTTTTGTTGATATCCTCTGGTGTTGTCTTCACTCTGGGACAGAGGTTTGAAGTGTGTTCTCGCCTTTCTTTTTTTTTGTCTCTTCCTTACCTCTCCTTTCGACCCCTAGACGGATAGGAGAACGTAACAAGTGCCATACACACAAATGCATTCATCAACTAAAAATAATTAAATCTCTATATCATTAATAAAATGAAAGGCATGTGGCGGAAGCATCAACGGGAACACGCATGAACAAACATTAGAACATGAGAGGGTTACCTTCTAAACACGACCGATTAACATCAGTTGGTAATAACAAAAGGCCTCTGCCAGGTTTAACACCAAGTTATACATCAATATTTACTTTTTAGTAAATATTCTTTATGTTCTTAATAAACACAAATGTCATTGATGGTTTATCTAAATGTGTAATGTAACAAAGTTCAGTTTTGACGTTAACAGACATTTTAAAGGAAGTGCAATTTTTTACTTTCACTTTTGTTCTCAGACAAATGCAGATTTTATTTACCTGCTTGAACTGACAGCAAAGTCCCAGGAAGAAGAAAAACACTGATCAGAGCAAAAGTCTTCATCACGACACCTGTGTCCATGACTGAAATGTATTTTAGACAGTGAGAAATGTACCGATGCTTGTGTCACTTCTTCGTCGAAGTCTGAACGTCAAGATAACAGGAAAAGGCTTGGACAAAATGGAGGATGAAGTAGAAATATAGCTATTTATATTTACACAGAGGTGGGTAGAGTAGACAAAAACTGTACTCAAGTAAAAGTACAATTACTTCAAAAACATAATTACTCAAGTAGAAGTAAAAGTACTAACATAAATAATTACTTGAGTAAGAGCAAGTCTTGGAGTAAGTCTTGGATTAGATTCAAGATGGCGGCGCGGTAGCGTGCAGCGGCCACTCCGGATCCAAAATGGTGCTATTTTGTCACTTTGCCTGACTTTTATGGCACATGGACATCGGAGCAACCGGTGTTTGTGTCTACCATCGTTAGACACTGCTAAAATATAAGATTCATGCAACAACCAAGCTGCATGATGACCTGCGGGAGTTGCTACGCAAACTCAGCTTGCTGCGGAGACCAGGCCTCCAGTCCTCGGCATCGCCTGAGGTGGGGACGTCGTAAGTGGTGCGCGAGGAAGCGAAAGCGTGCCAAGAGGGCAGAGATCCATGCTAGGCTAAAAACAAACCCTAGCCGGCCGGCTCTCCCGTCTATCCTGCTCTCAAATGTTTGCTCCCTGGACAATAAACTGGACTACATCTGACTCCAGCAGAATACGCAGAGCTTAGGGACGCCTGCGTCTTTGTTTTCACGGAGACGTGGCTCAGCGACAGTTCCGGATGCCGCCATTCAGCTAGACAGGCTCACCTCGTTTCGTGCCGACAGAAATGCAGCTCTGTGCGGTAAGACTCACGGTGGTGGCTTGTGTGTTTACATCAACACGGAATGGTGCAAGAACTCTATGCTAGTCTCTAGTTACTGCTCATCTCTGGTGGAGCTTGTGACTGTTAAATGCAGACCTTTTTATTTACCACGGGAATTCACCACTTTTATTTTAACGCTAACGCGAAGGAAGCGCTCTGTGAACTGTATGGGGCTATGAGCGAACTGCAGAACGCTCTCCCTGATGGACTGTTTATTGTCGCCGGAGATTTCAACCATGCGAATCTCAAGACAGTGCTCCCTAATTCCATTAGTATGTGGACTTTGCAACGAGAGGGGCGAACGCGCTTGATCTTGTTTACACAAACATCCCAGGCGCGTTTCTCATTGGCCTTTTCTCATAGATCAGAGACACAACGTCGAAGTGAGCGACAGACGGGGAATGATGTATTCGGTCATCCATTATGCAACAGTTTAGCTGTTGCCTCCAGATAGCCTTATTGAAAACAACTTTTTGTTATGTCGAGATCATGAAAAAAATTAAGTCATGATCACGAGAAAACAATGTTGACTTTACAGCAGGTGCTGCTGTTTGTGGCTGGTGCCACTGAATATAAATGGCATATGCCGCTGTTTATGGTTGATGCCAGTGAATTTCTACAGTATCTGCCACAGTTTATTAATACTGAGTATTCCCAGTGATGAGAGAATAACATATGTGATACGTTAATTTTAGGAACTCACTGTAAGGGACTATCAAGCAAATATGATACAAATATTAGGCCTAACTGTAATACAATATGATCATATTAAAAAGGCCTTTTTCTACTGGCATACTTAATATTATTTTGAAAGAAGTTTTTATTGCTATTATTTACAGGATGAGGTTCCTACATGCAGGTACAAAATATTACAAACATTTACATTACCACAACCAATTCGAGGATAGCTACTTTTTTCCAAGAATATTTGTTAAAAAAATTGATTTGCTGTTCATAGGTTACATTCTGATTCAAATGCATTCAAAATTCACCAGAATGCAGGAAGTATCTCTGATACTCACATTTTCTTGGGAAAAAGTCAAACAAAAAATACAAATATACAGCTATAAAAGCTAAGCCCTGAGCTATTCTGCCCATGGATTGAGCCTTATTGTGATGTAGGGGATCTATATTAATGCTATGCCCTTTACTTTTTCAATCTTGACATATTTCTTTTTTCAGACCCTGATCAGCACAACACCAGCAGGTCTAGGGCCATACCATCTACAGGTACATTAGATAAAGAGAGCAAAATGACAAGGTGTCAGAGGCTTTAGGCCTTGCTGTTATGTGTATTACAGTTAGGATAAAACAGAAAAAAGGAGCACACACTAGTTCTGTATGATGTTATTGCTTTGGGTTCCAGTTATTCTGAGGATATAGCCTATTTTAAGATCTTAATATCTGTCTTTAATTCATGTACTTTCCCCCAGGATTTATAATTGATATGCTGCCAAAATATGTTTCTTGTAGAGAAAAGTCAACAAACATCACACGCAGCTGTGTATTTCCGCTCTTGTAAAATCCCATTCAATAATCTCTCAATAAATTACACATTAATCCAAATTAAACCCAGTAATGTAACAACAGTAACACCACATACAGGTGAAACTCGAAAAATTAGAATATTGTGCAAAAGTTCATTCATTTCAGTAATTCAACTTAAAAGGTGAAACTAATATATTATATAGACTCATTACAAGCAAAGTAAGATATTTCAAGCCTTTATTTGATATAATTTTGATGATTATGGCTTACAGCTTATGAAAACCCCAAATTCAGAATCTCAGAAAATTAGAATATTACATGAAATCAATAAAAAAAAAGGATTTTAAATACAGAAATGTCGGCCCTATGAAAAGTATAATCATGCATATGTACTCAGTACTTGGTTTGGGCCCCTTTTGCATTAATTACTGCCTCAATGAGGCGTGGCATGGATGCTATCAGCCTGTGGCACTGCTGAGGTGTTATGGAAGACCAAGATGCTTCAATAGTGGCCTTCAGCTCTTCTGCAGTGTTTGGTCTCATGTCTCTCATCTTTCTCTTGGCAATGCCCCATAGATTCTCTATGGGGTTCAGTTCATGCGAGTTTGCTGGCCAATCAAGCACAGTAATACCATGGTCATTGAACCAGGTTTTGGTACTTTTGGCAGTGTGGGCAGGTGTCAAGTCCTGCTGGAAAATGAAGTCAGCATCTCCATAAAGCTTGTCTGCTGAAGGAAGCATGAAGTGCTCTAAAATGTCCCAGCAGACAGCTGCGTTGACTCTGGACTTAATAAAGCACAGTGGACCAACACCAGCCAATGACATGGCTCCCCAAACCAACACAGACTGTGGAAACTTCACACTGGACTTCAAGCATCTTGGATTGTGTGCCTCTCCATTCTTCCTCCAGACTCTGGGACCTTGGTTTCCAAATGAGATGCAAAATTTGCTCTCATCAGAAAAGAGGACTTTGGACCACTGAGCAACAGACCAGTTCTTTTTTTCTTTAGCCCAGGTAAGACGTTTGACATTTGAAGCCCATGTCCAGGACCCGTCTGTGTGTGGTAGCTCTTGATGCAGTAACTCCAGCCTCAGTCCAATCCTTGTGAAGCTCCCCACACATTTGAATGGCCTTTTCCTGACAATCCTCTCCAGGCTACGGTCATCCCTGCTGCTTGTGCACCTTTTTCTTCCACACTTTTCCCTTCCACTTAACTTTCTATTAATGTGCTTTGATATAGCACTTTGAGAACATCCAACTTCTTTTGCAATTACCTTTTGAGGCTTTCCCTCCTTGTGGAGAGTGTCAATGATGGTTTTCTGCACAACTGTCAGGTCAGCAGTCTTCCCCATGATTGTGAATTCAACTGAACCAGACTGAGAGACCATTTAAAGGCTCAGGAACCCTTTGCAGGTGTTTAGCTGATTAGAGTGTGACACTTTGAGCCTACAATACTGAACCTTTTCACAATATTCTAATTTTCTGAGATTCTAAATTTGGGGTTTTCATAAGCTGTAAGCCATAATCATCAAAATTATATCAAATAAAGGCTTGAAATATCTTACTTTGCTTGTAATGAGTCTATATAATATATTAGTTTCACCTTTTAAGTTGAATTACTGAAATGAATGAACTTTTGCACGATATTCTAATTTTTCGAGTTTCACCTGTATTTTAAAGAAGTAAAAGTAGAAAAATTATAATTAGAAATTTAATTGAGTGAGAGTAAAAATAACCCACTTTTAAACCAACTCTAAAAGTTAATTTTCTCCCAAAAAGTTACTCAAGTAAATGTAATAGAGTAAATGAAACACGTTCTTACCCACCTCTGTATTTATAGTTTTAGCCAATAAGGAAAAAAGAACAGACTTCTAGTAATCTGTCTTTAGGTGGATGTTGTAAAATGACGTCACTCGATGAAGGGAATATCAACAACATAAACATGACAGAGAGTGCATTTGTCATGTTACTTTTAGTTTCCATTTATCAAAGCAAACAAGTAAATCCAACTCGACTTTATTGACATCAAAAGCATTTCAGAACAGATTAATATCAGAAAACTTTCATAATAACTGTCACAACAATGACATGTACGTGCGATGCTGATATCATCCATGTTTATTTCATTTTAAGAAACCAATAACTTCTAAAAAGAATACGTTTTTAGGAATGAACCCTCAAACGATTTTTCACAATATTTTGGAACAATACCTCTGTACAATATTTGAGAAATAGCTGAAGGGAAATAATTACTTTCCAAATATAGTCAAATAATAAGAATAATACAAAATGTTAAGCTTTTCTTAAAGACTAGAATACATTTAGAGCAGAGTAAGAAAAACGTCATGTTACAGTTGTAACCGCCATTCCCTGATGGAGGGAATGAGACGTTATATTATGATTGTGAGCTTGCATTGTTGACAAATACCACCAAACTTCCATGACGCTGTTACTTAAGAGGGGCTGATCTTTTCTGCATCTGTAGATTCACTGTTAGGCTGTCGCCACTAATAATTGTTTACTTCCCAAGAGACGTCCCACTGCCCGCTCTGGTACTCCCTAACGTAAGCTCCCCTCGGGACAGACGCGCACAGGTGTGCGGTTGCAACGGGTGCTGTGCAAGGTCAGGGAGGACGAGAAACAAGTTATTCTGGTGGCCCCCTACTGGCCCACTCGGACCTCGTGCTCCTCGCGACAGCCCCTTCCTTGCGAATTCCCCTGAGGAAGGACCTTCTTTCTCAAGGACGGTGCACACTCTGGCATCTGCGCCCAGACCTCTGGAAACTCCACGTCTGGCCCCTGATGGAATGCGGAAGTTCTAATTGACCTGTCACCTGCCATCGTAGACACAATCAACATAACCAGAGCGCCCTCTACCAGGCAACTTTACGCCCCAAAGTGGCGCTTGTTCACAAATTGGTGTTCTTCCCAGTCTGAAGACCCGCAGAGATGCGCAGTTCGGTCAGTACTTTCATCCCTGCAAGAGAGGTTGGAGTGGACGGCAAGTCCTTGGGTAATCACGACTTGATTATCAGGTTCCTTAGAGGCACCGGAGGTTGAATCTTCCCCAGCCAAGCCTGTTCCCCTCCTCGGATCTCTCGGTGGTCCTCTCGGCCTTCAGAGACCCCCCTTCGAGCCTCTTGACTCAGTTGAGCTTGAGGCCCTCTCATTGAAGACGGCCTTCCTGATTGCGCTCACCTCCATCAAGAGGTTTGGGGACCTGCAAGCGTTCTCTGTCAGTGACACCTGCCTGGAGTTCGGTCTGGCAGACACCCATGTCGTCCTAAGACCGTGACCGGGCTACATGCCCAAGGTTCCTAAGACCCCCTTCAGGGACCAAGTAGTGAACCTGCAAGCGAAGCTACCCCGGGAGGAGGCAGCCCCAGCCTTTTTCGTCGCTGTGTCCGGTGTGCGCTTTGCGTACTTATGTGGATGCAGAGCTTTAAATGTTCTGAGCAGCTCATTTGTCTGCTTTGGTGGACAGCGGAAAAGGAATGCTGTCTCCAAACAGAGGCTTTCCCACTGGGTCGTTGATACCATAGCATTGGCCTATCACACTCAAGCCATGCCCGCCCCCTTAAGGGTTCGAACACACTCTACGAGAAGTGTGGCATCCTCGTGGGCACTGGCCAATGGCACCTCCCTAGCAGATATATGTAGAGCAGCACCCAACACCCAATACCTTTACGAGATTTTACAACAGTGTTTTCTCAGGTCCGAGCCGGTAGAACTCGGTAACGCAGAACAACTGACTGGGTGTACCGCTTGCACCTAGAACCTTTCCCCTCCACTGAGGCGATCACGTGCGCTTTTATCCCAGGAGATCCCACTAACTCGGCTCCCTGGATGACTCCTCCCTAGCCCTCTGGTCCGCAAATTCAGCGGAGGAATTTCCCGACCAGACCCACTATGAGTACTGAAACTACTCTGTACTGGAATAAGTGCTGCACAGGAAGGGCCCCCGTGTGGATTAATCCCCGTGTGTATTTCCGCGGTATGGTCCCTCTTGCGAGCGGACCTGCGTCTCCCTTGGGTAGTCCCCGCTGCCCCCTGGTCGCCATGTTTGTAGCAACTCCTCCCTCTCAATAGGTAGGATCTACCACCGCACCATTCTCCACATGTGGCCTGAAAACCCATGTGATGTATTTCACCACTATTTACCTACCCCAGCCTGGGCAGGTGTGGTCTCCACAGGGTCTTTTCCCCCTGAAAGAATAGGAATTGGAAAAGAACGCCTTCCCCAACACGTGTGATAGCGTTAAGCCCCAGTCACTTTGACTCTATGCGAGAAACATAGAGAGAGAAAAGGTGCGGCTTGCTCCCATGCTTGGCACGTCGCCTTGTTCTCCCCCTTCGGGGTGTAGGGAACCAGAAGGTTATGATGATTTAATGGGGGGGGGAAGGGTACATGCAGTCTGATGCGGCCTGTCGCTTTGGCACGCAACTGCCTGCCCGTACCTGCTTCAGCAGCGCACGTACACAGTTCAGCGCATGGCGTGATTAAATATGGACCCCTAGTGTCGCTTCTTCGGCACAACGTCGAAGTGAGCGACATTCGGGGAACGTCTAGGTTACTATTGTAACCTCCGTTCCCTGATGGAGGCAACGAGATGTTGTGTCCTCCCGGCAACGGCGCTGAACACTGTTATGGCCGAACCTCATTCTCGGCTCCTCAGGGCAAAATCCTGATTGGACAGACTCATTTCCCTCCCTTTATATCCATATGTCCGGGGCGGGACATGCAAATTCTGTCTGCCAATTTCTCATTGGCCTTTTCTCAAGTTCAGAGATGATCGAGGCTCTCAAGAGAGACCCCTAATATCGCTTCTTCGACACAATGTCTCATTCCCTCCATCAGGGAACGAGGTTACAATACTAACCTAGACATTCGTTATGTTTACAACTGTATGTTCCTTAACGGAAATGTTGTCATGTCTTCTGAAGTCACTCAATTCGTAGAAGGACGAGCGCATGTGTAAACCTAAAAGAATAGATCACCCAAAAATGATAATTCTCTCATCATTTACATCTCAAACTTGTATTTCTCCACGGAACACAAATTAAGATATTTAATAGAGAAATGATGTCTGTAGGTCCATACAATGCAAGTTAATGGTGAGCAAAACTTTGAAGCTCCAAAAAGCACACAAAATCATCATAAAAGTAATCCATTGGACTCCAGAGGTAAAATCAATATATTCAGAAGTGATATGATAGGTGTGGAGAAACAGACCAAAATAGAAATCCTTTTTCACTATAAATCTTTGGTCTGTTTCTCACCCAATCTTATCACTTTTTAAGATATTGATTTTACCACTGAAGTCCTATGGATTACATTTAGGATGATTTTGTGTCCTTTTTGGAGCTTCAAAGTCACCATTCACTTGTATTGTATGGACTAAAAGAGCTGAAATATTCTTCTAAATATCTTCATTTGTGTTCTGCAGAAGAAAGAAAGTCATACACATCTGGAATATCATGAGGGTGAGTAAATGATGACAGCATTGTAATTTTTTTTGGGTGAACAGTTCCTTTAATTACCCTTAAAATCAGCAGGAAAAATACAGGTTGGTACAATGTTATTTAAAGCACAACCCGAAGCCTTAAATCTGATTGGTTGAGAGCATATGCTGTTCATGGTACAACTCGACTCGTCTATGCTTGCTTTTTGGGTGTTTTCCACTGTGGATAGTACCTGGTACCTGATTTTTTAGTACTACCTCTTTTGAGGTTCCAAGCAAACAGAGCCGATACTAAATGTGACGTCAAAATCCTGCAGATCACGGAATGGTCAGTGAGAATAGTCACTACCAGCATCACTGGATTTGGGACACGTGACATCAACCCGCTAGTTTTAAAGTTACCAACAGCGATAACAGTATAATTTGTTCGCGTGACTTTCGAATTGTAAAAAGAAATGGCTGTATGCAAAACCACGCCATGGTCAATAAACAAGGTGCAGACGTTCCTCTCATTAGCAACGAACAAAACAAAAATGTCTTTCAGGAAGTGTCTCTGTTGGCCGCAAAAGGCTACCACCAGACCTACCAACAGTGTAGCAAAAAGTAAAAAGAGAATGGTATGTTAACTCTATACTCTGCTTGAAAACTTCACTTTATTTAGTTGACCAGCTACTGGAAGCTTCCTTCTAAAACTACAAGGCCAATTTAACTGTTACACTTGTGTAAAATCACCATGCAACAACTGCTTTATACAGCACAATGAGCTAGTAGCTAACAGCTAGCGGTCGTGTTATTGTTTATTGTTTTGTGTCACGTTTAAGATGATGTCACGGCAGTGGAAGCGGCGCAACTATGACGATCAGACTATAATCCCACCCACGTTGAGGTGGCACTAAACAGCAGTGGAAAAGCAAGTTCAGAAACGTAAAGTGAGTCGAACTGTAATGTGCAGTGGAAAAATGTCATAAATGATTGACAGTTTTGTTGTCCATAGAGAATTCACTGCAGTTGCTCCCATTTCCTGTTGGAGAAACAAAGTGTCAAACTGTCTCTATAATGTATTTATAATTTGCCATATTATATTAAGCATGAAATATATTTAAATGAGGGTCATGTTTACCAGAGTCAGACAAATCGCTCTCCTGACTTCCTGCTTTTGATCCATCTAGACATGAAACATATGGATTCAAAAGTTACATGAGAGATATTGATGCACAATGAAAGGTTCTCTCTCCACTTTCAGTCCATGTAAAGAGATGTGTACAACTGACATTCATCTCCATAATGGAAATACATATACATTATAATATAATAATAATACTATAATAATATAATTAGAATATATAAATTAGGGATGGGACAATATATTTCTAATTATGAAATATTGAGAACGAAAAATAAATGACAAACTGTAACGAGGCAAATTTTGACATTTAAACATAATTTAAACATCTGCATTATTGTTTTATGTCCACACAATCATAAATGACATGATCCGTCAGACATAAAAATCATCTAGGTTACGTATGTAACCTCAGTTCCCCAATGGAGGGAACGAGACGTTGTGTCAGAGAACGACACTAGGGGTCTCTCTTGAGCGCCGATATTCACCTCTGTACTATGAAAAAAGGCCAATGAGAGTTGGCAGCCAGTATTTGCATGTCCCGCCCCCGGACATACGGGTATTTAAGCGGCGCAAATACGGGAGTTCATTCAGGATTTTTCTGAGGAGCCGGAAATGGTCCGGCCACAACAGGGGCTCGGCTCAGCGACGTGGCAAGGGGGACACAACGTCTCGTTCCCTCCATCGGGGAACTGAGGTTACATACGTAACCTAGACGTTCCCCTTCTGTCGCTCTCTTACGTTGTGTCAGAGAACGACACTAGGGGTCCACTTAAAAAGCGCCATGCGCTGAGCAGTGTACGTGATCCGCTGATACAGGAGCGAGCAGGTATTCCTACCTGCAGAACGACCAACTGTATCAGCCGTACCCTTCCCCAATGCCCCATTTAAGCCATCAGGATTCCTTATCGTTACCCCGGAGGAGGGAACAAGGTGACGGCCGCCAACATGGGAACGGGCCAGCCTGGCTGGGCCTCTTTTCTCTCTATGTTTCTCGCATAGAGCAACTACGGCCGGGGCCCTTACACGCATTGAGGGAAGGGGGTCTTAGCCCTTGGTAGGGCGGGGAAGACCCTGCGGAGGCCACACCTACCCGGAGGGGAGGCAAATTTGAGTGGCACATACATCGCATGGCCTATACCTAGGCCTTATGCGGAACAGTAGTGCGGTGGTAGCACCAGCCTCAGAGAGGGGGGAGCATACAGCACGGCACCTGAGGCAGCTGTGACTGCCTAAGGGAAACACGGCGTCAACTCACGTGAGGGGACAGAACCGTGGTTTTACACACAGGGGAGTCCGAGCAGGAGGCCTTACCTGTGGGGCCCCTATACCAGTACAGGGTAGCTAGCGGTACCCGCAGTGGTTTGGGTCGGCGAGTCCCTCCACGAGAACTGCGACCCGCAAGGGCTAGGGGAGGAGCCAACCAGTGTCCCAAGCCTGGGATCTCCTGGGAAGAAGGCGCACTGTTTCCCCTGGTTAGGGGAAGGCGCTGGGTGCAAGCGATCCACCCGGTCAGATCGTCGGCGTGTCACCGAGTTCTACGGGCTCGGTACCTGAGAGAACACGGGACGAAACTGACTCAACTCGGAGATTGTAGAATCTCGCAAAAGTGTTAGGTGTTGCCCAGCCCGCAGCTCTACAAATGTCTGCTAGGGCAGTGCCCCTAGCCAGTGCCCATGAGGACGTAACACTCCTGGTGGAGTGGGCTCGGACCCGCAAAGGGGGGCACGGCCTGGGTGTGATAAGCCAGGAAATGGCATCGACAACCCAGTGGGCAAGTCTCTGCTTGGAGACAGCGTTCCCTTTCTGCTGTCCCCCAAAGCAGACGAAGAGCTGCTCAGAGCGTCTGGTGCTCTGTGTGCGGTCCAGGTAAATATGTAAGGCACGTACCGGACACAGCAGTGAGAGGGCTGGGTCTGCCTCCTCCCGGGGCAGCGCTTGCAGGTTCACCACCTGATCCCTGAAGGGTGTGGTAGGAACCTTGGGCACGTAGCCCGGTCGCGGTCTTAGGATCACGAAAGTGTCTGCCGGACCGAACTCCAGGCAGGTGTCGCTAACAGAGAGCGCATGCAGGTCCCCGACCCTCTTGATGGAGGTGAGCGCGATCAGCAGGGCAGTCTTGAGAGAGAGGGCCGAGTCCAACTGAGTCAAGCGGCTCGAAGGGGGGTCTCCGGAGTCCCCTCAGGACGACCGAGAGATCCCAGGAGGGAAATAGGTTAGGCCGGGAGGGAATCATCCTCCGGGCACCTTTTAGGAACCTGACGATTAAGTCGTGCTTGCCAAGAGACTTGCCGTCTACCGTGTCATGGTGGGCCGCGATAGCAGCAACATACACCTTGAGGGTGGAGGGGACAGCCTCCTCTCCAGCCTCTCCTGAAGAAACACGAGCACTGACCTAACTGCGCACTTCTGCGGGTCTTCGGCTCGGGAAGAACACCAGTTCGCGAACAGACGCCACTTCAGGGCGTAAAGATGCCTGGTCGAAGGGGCTCTGGCTTGGTTAATAGTGTCTATGACGGCTAAATGTAGGTCGGCTAGA
Source organism: Xyrauchen texanus (assembly GCF_025860055.1). NCBI lineage: Eukaryota > Metazoa > Chordata > Actinopteri > Cypriniformes > Catostomidae > Xyrauchen > Xyrauchen texanus. The sequence goes on from NC_068285.1 coordinate 45,691,357, forward strand.
CCCTCCGCGTCCCGTCCAGGGACCAGACGTGGAGTTTCCAGAGGCCTGGGCGCGGGTGCCAGAGCGTGCCCGTCCCTGAGAAAGAAGGTCCTTCCTCAGGGAATTTGCCAGGGAGGGGCTGTCATAAGGAGCGTGAGATCCGAAAACCACGTCCGGTTGGGCCAGTAGGGGGCCACCAGAGTGACTTGCTCCTTGTCCTCCCTGACCTTGCATAGCACCTGTGCAAGAAGGCTCACTGGGGGAAAAGCGTACTTGCGCAGCCCCACGGGCCAGCTGTGAGCCAGAGCATCTGTCCCCAGGGGAGCCTCTGTGAGGGCATACCAGAGTGGACAGTGGGAGGTTTCCTGGGAGGCAAACAGGTCTACCTGGGCCTTGCCGAACCTTTCCCAAATCAGCTGGACCGATTGGGGGTGGAGCCTCCACTCTCAAGCCAGGCAAGGTTTGTCTTGACAGTGCGTCCGCTATCACATTGCGGTTGCCGGGGATGTGAGTGGCGCGCAGCGACTCCAAAGGAGGAGACGACGGGCGAGCTGTGACATGTGGGAGGAGCGTACTCCGCCTTGGCGGTTTATGTAAGCCACCACCGTGGTGCTGTCTGTCCTGACCAGGACATGTTTGCCACGAATCATCGGAAGAAATTTCTTCAGGGCAAGACGAACGGCCAGCAGCTCTAGGCAGTTGATGTGCCAGCGCAGCGGCCTTGGTTCCACCGGCCTGCGGCTCGCGCCCATTGCACACGGCGCCCAACCCAATTTGAGGCGTCGGTTGTAACCAGAACGCGACGGGACACCTGCTGCAAGGGTACCCCTGCCCGAAGAAAGCAGAGGTCTGTCCAGGGTTTGAAGGTTTGGAGGCAGGCAGTGGTAATTTCCACGCCGTGCATGCCGTGGCGCCATGCTCGTCTCGGGACTCGAGTCTGGAGCCAATGCTGAAGTGGTCTCATATGCATCAACCCCAGTGGCGCGACCGCCGCGGAGGATGCCATATGCCCCAGGAGCTGTTGGAAACGTTTCAACGGGACCACGGTGCCGAGCTTGAAGGAAGCGAGGCATTCCAGCACTGACTCAACACGTTCGTTGGAGAGACGTGCTGTCATTGAGACTGAGTCTAACTCCAAACCGAGAAAAGAGATGCTCTGGACTGGGGTGAGCTTGCTCTTCTCCCAGTTGACCTGAAGCCCCAAGCGGCGGAGGTGCTCGAGCACCTGGTCTCTGTGTGCGCATAGTAATTCCTGCGAGGGGGCCAGAATGAGCCAATCGTTGAGGTAATTGAGTATGCATATGCCCGCTCCTCATAGCGGGGCAAGAGCCGCCTCTGCGACCTTCGTGAAGACGCGAGGGGACAGAGACAGGCCGAAGGGGAGGACCTTGTACTGATACGCCTGGCCGTCGAATCGCGAACCGTAGAAAGGGTCGGTGTCGAGGGCGAATTGAGACGTGAAAGTACGCATCCTTCAGGTCTACCGCTGCGAACCAATCTAGATGCTGAACGCCAGATAGAATTTGTTTCTGGGTGAGCATTTTGAACGGGAGTTTGGACAGGGTCCGATTGAAAACTCGCAGGTCCAAGATCGGTCGTATGCCACCGCCATTCTTGGGTACAACGAGTAAGGGCTGTAGAAACCCTTCTTCGTTTCGGTTGGAGGGACAGGCTCTATCGCGTCCTTGATTAGAAGGGAGGCGATTTCCTCAGCGCAGGGAGAGGGCATGTTCGGCGTGCACTGCGGAGGAACGAACGCCCAGGAAGGGGGTGGAGACCTGGCAAACTGAATTGCGTAACCGAGTCGAATGGTCCGGTGCAGCCAGCGTGACGAGCTGGGCAGAGAAAGCCATGCCTCTGCGCTCTGTGCTAGGGGCACCAAGGGGACAAGTATTTTGGACGTACCCGGCGGGGCTTCGCAGCGGTGCGGAACAGGTAACGCGGCGTCGGGAGGCTCTGTGGCGTCCCGAGGCTCTGGTGCTGAGAATAAGCTCAAAGCACTTACCTTGTTCCGGTTCGTGACAGAGGAGAAGGTCTGATGTCGGCGTCCTCTGGACTCGTCTGAACCGGCCGGCCGGGGAACAGTCGTGGGGCTGAGGGCGGGAGCACCGCATCCTGGGCGCCGGGACTGTTGAGGCCTGAAACACAAGTGCCGTGAGAACGGCATTTGCGGGCCATGTGACCCAGAGGTAAAGGAAATAGCTCTTTTATTGAGAATTTGGGTACCGCAGCCCCCGTCAGGGGGTGCGGCAAATGAAAAAACACAAGATTCTCCTCCCGCCCTCCACCGGGGACGGAGCGGTCTCACCATCTCCGGAGCTAACTTCTCGTCCTCTGGGTCCGCTGTCTCAGGGACGTTTGGGAGCCTTCCGGGTCCTCGACGGGGTCCGTGAGGCAGGGGCGTACGCTTCCTGCGGTTTGCTCGACGCTGGGGCTGAGAGCTGGGCCCAGGTTGGGGCGGAGCAGAAGGTCTTCTGGCCGCAGGAGGACGCCCTCGGCGAGCAGATGGGGCCTGGGCCGTGGCGGCAGGCTTGCGGCGCGGCATGATGTGAGAAATGGCCTCCGTCTGCTTCTTCACCAGGGAGAACTGCTGGGCAAAGTCCTCCACGGTGTCGCCGAAGAGGCCGAACTGGGAGACAGGGGCGTTGAGGAAGCGAGTCTTGTCGGCTTCACGCATCTCAACCAAGTCCAGCCATTGCTGACGTTCCTGGACCACCAGAGTGGCCATCGCCTGCCCGAGTGCCTGCGCTGTGACCTTCGTCGCTCTCAGGGCGAGGTCGGTCGCTGAGCGCAGTTCCTGCAGCGTGTCGGGATCAGGGCCACCCCTGTGCATGTTGCAGAGTGCCTTGGCTTGGTGGACCTGCAGGAGAGCCATGGCATGCAGGGCGGAAGCGGCGCGTCCGGTAGCGCTGTAGGCCTTCGCGGTGAGCGAGGATGTTGCTCTACAGGACCGGGAAGGGAGTACAGGGCGGCCCCGCCAGGTGGTAGTGCTTCCGGGCATAGATGGATCGCAACAGCTCTATCCACCTGGGGATCTCCGTGTACCCGTGGCGCTCCGCCGTCCAGGGTGGCGAGGGCGGATGAGCAGGTGGCACGACGAGTGGAGAGGGGTGCTCTCCACGAAGACGTCAGCTCATCATGCACCTCCGGGAAGAAAGGTACTGGGGGCGAGGCTGTGAGCGCGCCCACACCCAAAAACCAATCGTCTAGCCGTGATGGCTGCGGGGAGGATGGAGGGTTCCAATCCAGGCCCACGCTATTGGCTGCCCGGAAAGCATATCGGACATCTGCGCGTCGGCCTCCTGCTGGGCGTGCAAGCCCGAGGCGGCAGCCCAGAGGAGCCCTCAGCGTCAGAGCCCACGCCCTCCGATGTCGCGGAAAACTCATCTGCTTCCATCGCAAGAGGGTAGGCAGACTGGCTGTGAGGCGAGTCGCCGCCACCTTGAGCGGGACGGGAGTCAACGAGCGTGCTGGGGCGCGGGTGGTCCGAGGGGCGTACCGGCGGAGCTGCACCCGCTGCCATCCCCAAATCACCTCCATCGCCAGCAGCATCGTCCTCAATCCCGTGGGAAGAAGGAGCGACGCGGGGCGGCTGGAGTGGCTTGCTTACGGTTGTAAGCAAGCCGTGACCGCTAACGTAGTCATGGTCATGTTCTCGCAATGAGAACATGAACCATCCACAAACGCAGCCTCGGTGTGATCGCTGCCCAGACACACGAGACAACGCCTGTGGCCGTCGGAAGCGGAGAGTACTCTACCGCATCCAGAAACAACACAGGGGCGGAAAGGCATCTTTAAAAAGACGCGTCCTGAAAAGGACGTTCAACGCCGCTGTGTTTTTGCTCTTTTAGAGGAAATTACTCTTTTAAATAAAATCACTCTTTTATGAATGAAAGACTCGTGAGAGATCTTTCTATCTGCAACTGTCGATGCGCTCAGGGGCAGGAAGTGCACAGCCGTGCAACCAGGAGAAAGCCACTGTTGTGCGCCGCAGAATCCAACAGCATGCAGCAGAGGATAGCAGGAACTCGGTGTGTAGTAACGCAGCAGACTGCAAACACGACCATCGGCTCCGAAGAAATTTTCTGAATGAACTCCCGTATTTGCGCCGCTTAAATACCCGTATGTCCGGGGGCGGGACATGCAAATACTGGCTGCCAACTCTCATTGGCCTTTTTTCATAGTACAGAGGTGAATATCGGCGCTCAAGAGAGACCCCTAGTGTCGTTCTCTGACACAACGTAAGAGAGCGACAGAAGGGGAACCCTGTTTTCTACACCTGATCAGCCTGAATGTAACCAACTCATTTTAAAGGTTAATTTGTTTGTGGTCTTTTCTTATAATAAATGTATACGAATAACTCTTTGTGAACCTCGTATCGTATATTGAATCATAAGAGAACCATATCGTCTCACCCCAATACAAAAGGCATTTTCCTGATAAGTGACATTTATAAAAACATGTAGTTACCTTTAAGCAGTCTCTCTCCCTCCTCAGGCTTATTTACATTGTCGACAGGTATCACAGTAGAATTCACATGGCCTGCTGTAAAACAGAAGAATAACGTGCTACACGGCAGTTCAGACAGGTCAAATCAAAAAGTTCTGCAATCAGCTGACAGACACACGTCAGATTGAATTCCTCCATTCATTCATTTTTTAGCTGCACCCTTCACACAGTGGCATGCAGTGCATAATAGTGGTACCCCTTCTATTCTAGCCAACCATATAGAATGTTAGTGACTGAGACTACCATTCTGCTAAACATCTCCTTTTTGAGCTTAACAGAAGAGGAAAATTAATATGGAGTATGAGGCAGAGAATGTTCACTTTTGTGTGAACTGCCATTTCACTACCTATTTAAGAACAGTATTTGTTAAAAGTATCTGCCAAGAACAACATCATAAATGTAATTAAGCACATGATTGCATCACGTCTTGCTGAGAAACAAGTAGCTGAAGAGAAGGGCCATAATTAGGCTTTATACATTAAAAATTCTTCCATCTGAATGAAAGTAGAGGTACAAATTGAGGAAAGCAGCCCCCCTGTGAGATTTAGGCGAGACTGTTGAATTTTTGGATGCTTTATTATTACAAGATGTTTTAAAGTGGTCCTGACTGAAATGAAGGAATTGTATTCCACTGGTATTCCCCTTTATGTCAAATAAATTATTTCATTTGCACAAATAAAGCCATGATGTGTGTTTAGCAGAGTCTGCTCACAATAACCATTTAACCTGTCATTGAATCCCTGTGACAAATTGTATTTCAACACCACTTATTTTTATGAAATGAAATGTATATTTAAAGATAGCTGATACCTGCATTCAGAGGCAATACTTCATTTTGTCCAATAGGGGTCCTCTTGTCCCGATGAGAAGCTGATCTGGGAACTTGAGGGAATGACAGATTTAAACAAGGTGTTTCTTTATTATTGTTCTTTGCACTCAAGTGTTTCTTTTAAACATAAAACTAATATGGCATCAGAGACACAGCAGCATAAACAGAGTCCATATGCTGGTAAGATTTAGCCATTTATGATAATAAATCAGAGGCTTCTCTCATTTTCTTTTAATTAAAGGGGTAATGTCTCTATTAGTTAAAGTATAAAACCCAAAGTATGTGTGTGAGTAAATAGCCACTACTCACAAATGCCCTTCATCTTTAAGATGTAAACTATAAGGATCATAACCAATACGAGCACAGCTCCAATCACCACTACAATGATAACACCCATGCCCGTCACTGGATTGCAGTCACCACACTTTCCATCTATAATTGGAATTCATTTCAGAAACGAAAGGAAAGAAAAACAATAAATGTCAGCCAGTGAAAATGAGGTGCTCTTTAAATTAATCAATATCAAGTGATAATCCTGTCTCTATGTGTATCAGATTTAATTACCCCATTTGTTGATAATGGGTTCATCAAGGGATCTGTGAGCCACATAACAATCATAATCTGCTTTTTCTTCCTCCAGTATTTCCACACTCTTCCTTATCTGAAATGTTCCATCATGGTTTGGTAAGACTCCTGATGAAGCAATCTGATCTTCAGGCAGAGATGTTCGATATTTCCTTATTTTCAATGTCACATCCTTGGGGTAGAAGCCAGTGGCCAGACAGGTGAGTTTCAGTTTGCTTTTGTCACTGACAGACTTCCTTGCAAACGCATAAACCTCTGGTGGTGCTGAGAGCAGAGGAAACAATTGAACAGTCAGTCAGCAGCCTGTTGACATTGTGTCAAATCAAAATAAAACTGCTGCTAATCAAATGTCCATTCACAAACCAAGGATGAGTAGAGTAAATTCACATTTTAACAGCATCCATCATTCAGTTGGTACACCACACTCAAATAACTGTTATGAATCTTATGGAATTATATGAAGCCAAGCGGAAAAATGTCATGTAATTTAACTCTAGTCATAAATTGTTCAGTGGCCCCTTTAAGAACATGAGTTTTGCGACGCGCGCTTTTCGCCACTCTCTCATGTTAGAGACGTGAGAACATATGTTGTGCAGAAGAGCTCCTGGTTTTGTTCATCGTTTGAGAATTACTTGGGATGCATATGGACTGTATGTGTGGATTTTGACCACATTTGTGCACGTGTGAAATCTGGGTGTGTGAATATAAAATGAATCATGTCTTATTTAATGATTTATAGCCCAGAGTGTTTTCCAGTTTAGTGAACATGTTTAATGAGAATTCTACTGTTTTAAACTGTTATACATGCCCTTACAGCCTGGTTAAAAATGCATAAAATGCTGTGAATGATGTAAGCATGTATTAAGGTGATGTATGCTGAAGCATATGGGTAGACTAATGCCCTGTTTATATTTTCTTTTGACATTGGCCTCTACCGTATTTCATTATCGTATTTCATTTTCGCATTTCATTTTTTAACTTTTTTTATATACGGCCCAATCGACCGCTGTTTTTTCTCTTCTTTTTATCCTGTGCTGTTTCTTTACAACAACCGGCTACATATATTTAAAACTATGTGTATAATTATAATAAAGTATATTTTATTAAATTTAATTGGATTTACTCACAGCTCTTTTTGAGCTCCTGGTCTCCATATTCTCTGAACTTGTTGAGCCAGTCCACACACTCTTTCTCCAGATAACCCTTGGTGTACTGGTTTAGGATGGGTACGTCATCCCATTTTCTCTTGGTTTGGAGAGCTTCAAAAACTGGAGCGACCCACTGAGATTGTTTATCATCAAAAGACAGGAAGTTCACTCCATCATAGCTGTACTCATCGATGCCTTTGAAAAACTTCGTGTCATTTCCTTGTTTCTCAACTTCACAACCATGTCTCCACTGAAGAACATGGAGATCTGAAATTGAGACCAGTGAAAATATTTGTCTGATGATTCAAATAACAGAGAATATGATTGTGTACATTAAAATCCCTTGATGTTCCTCACCTGTCTTATTTTGTCTCATTCGGTCTATCAGAATGTTGACATTGACACTAAACCACTGCTCTTTGCTCTTTCGGGACTGAGTGCCTTTTTCCCAGTAATCCTGCTGCATTTTCTCTTCCATCCAGTGCTGTTTAGGAATCTTTTTCTGTTGCTCACTATTGTAGTAGTCAATCTGTCTGTCATCCAGTAGACCCATCGCAGTGAACTCATAGATGCCTGGCAGATCCATGGGTTTGGATAAAGCGGTGTATATGTAGAACAGGGAGTGTTTGTCAGCTATAAAGAAATAAATGTAAAGAACATTAATAGAGGATTCCTGTTAGGATTGTGGCTTAACCATTCTACTCCAAACTCTTCCAAAGCCTATAGTTTAGTGAACTTAGATAAACGTTTAGCATTGTGGATTTTCTTTCACAGTAAAACATCCACATCATTATGTATAGCCTGACCAAATGGTTTTCACGATATTTCATGCAGTGCTTTTCAGAAAACAGTGTGTAGTGGTTACTTGAAAGAATAATTTCCTAATAAATAGAAGAAAACAAAATGTATAGTGTCAGGTTCGGTTTGATCGTAGGTGATTTCACACTTCTGAGCTTCCATAATAATTCAATTCTACCACACAAAAACTGCAAATTAGCTACAGGCTTACTTTTGTTAAACACCTCTAATTTGCCATTGAGAACACGTTTTGCTCCAAGATCAAGTTATATCACAAGCCCTTTTGGCATTTAATGTTGAGCAGGATATGAATTATACAGTATAACTCTACAATATAATAAAATTCTCTGCAATAAAATGCTAATTTTTGAGATCAACAATGGACTAGTTTGTCTACACTACAAAAAAAGAAATCTTGATTAAAAAATTATATTCATCATGGAAATAGTATATTTGATACCAAAAATGCAATTTGTAAAAAGTAATTTTTTAAATATGTAACGGCCTTTTCATTAGTTGGATTTCACAATGATCTGTCATTCAGTACTGTTGAAAATACAATTACAGATAAAATGTACTTTATACTCATTGGAATTCCAAATACACATACTGTATCTGCTATAAACTTCTTACTAGGAAAAAGATTATAAAAAACAACATCAATAAATGCCCATTCCTGATATCAACTATTGAATTACAACTATCAAAAAAGCTATTTTTTCATATCTGTAATATGTTTTTGTTTTCTGATGGCAATGTTCATTTTATGTAACTGGAAACAGATGTCAAAGATAAAAAAACAAAAACTGGAGAGAAATTTTAGATAATAAAAGCTATAAAAAAGAATAGCATTTAGCCCAAGAACTTTTGTACAGAACCCCAGAGAGGATGTGGTGAGAACCTATTTTCTGAAATTGTTTTGCATTCCCTCGCAACAGCATTTACATTTTTAAAGACATGGGACAAATAGCCTGACAGTACATTAAATTGCATGGAATATTGTTTTGTAATCTTTTTTTATGTGTAATTGTTAATGTATCACAACAGAGCATGCATATAGACAAGCAGGCACTAAACATCGATACTGAATTTATCAACAAAAAGATGCTTGATATATGACAAAGGACACCATCTCTGATAAACCTTTTTCAAATGATCATTTTGTAAATTAACTTTGCAGGCAGCATCAAACTACATCAGCCATGAAGTCACTAATAAACTAAAAATATATTGATGACACTTTACACTGTACCTCCATTTGCCTTTAACAAACATATATTGTAGAGATTTCATGAACATTTATATCTATTAAATCAAACTTTCATGCCATTCATAACTACATTATTGTATTTTCAGTTTTGCCTATTAAGTATTGTTTAATACATTAAAACTTTATTGGTTGTTCATGAAAGTTATAAAATGTTAATATATTTGACTGTATATGACATAAACTACCACAAAGAAGCAATTCTGTGTCTATATATATATATGCTGTTTTTTATAACTTTTCTATGAAAATATGCACCAGACCAGTGGTTCCCAGCCTTTTTACCTTGAAGCCCCTTTACTTATATATACACGTCTACACATACAGTATATCATCGCCATGGATGCGTGCTCTCTCTCCTCACACACTATTGATAACTGTGAGAAATGCTAATTATTTTATATTTTATATTTAGTATAGTTAAATACTGTTTAATGTTATCTCACATTTTATGGTTCCTTTACGACTCAGTACACTTGACATTGCATTTGCTAATGGATATGGGGAGTGTCCTTCCACACAACTTATTTGAAACCTCTCTAAAATATATAGCTATGGTGTTTGAGCCCACCGGTTTAGGTCGCAAAGATGTCTGCTATAAAAGCAGGTGCGCAAACACCATTTCTACGAATTTTCTTCCTTCAAGTCATCTCTTGTCTAGAAGCCCTCTACTGCTTCACCACCAACTACACGTGTCAGTGGGCGGGATCTTCATGGCAACAAGAAGACTTTCCACTCGCTGCAGTGCTCCGACGAACATTACTCTGCCTTACAGCTTGATGCTTTGCTAGTGACCGGGCCGCTTCAACATCCTTATTCCCCGAAGCGTTTCGGCAGGAGTTGTGTATCCTTATCAATCAAATCATATAATTATATCAATATAATCATATATTATAAGCATTGTATACTGTTATACACTCACCTAAAGGATTATTAGGAACACCATACGAATACTGTGTTTGACCCCCTTTCGCCTTCAGAACTGCCTTAATTCTACGTGGCATTGATTCAACAAGGTGCTGAAAGCATTCTTTAGAAATGTTGGCCCATATTGATAGGATAGCATCTTGCAGTTGATGGAGATTTGTGGGATGCACATCCAGGGCACGAAGCTCCTGTTCCACCACATCCCAAAGATGCTCTATTGGGTTGAGATCTGGTGACTGTGGGGGCCATTTTAGTACAGTGAACTCACTGTCATGTTCAAGAAACCAATTTGAAATGATTCAAGCTTTGTGACATGGTGCATTATCCTGCTGGAAGTAGCCATCAGAGGATGTGTACATGGTGGCCATAAAGGGATGGACATGGTCAGAAACAATGCTCAGGTAGGCCATGGCATTTAAACGATGCCCACTTGGCACTAAGGGGCCTAAAGTGTGCCAAGAAAACATCCCCCACACCATTACACCACCACCACCAGCCTGCACAGTGGTAACAAGGCATGATGGATCCATGTTCTCATTCTGTTTACGCCAAATTCTTACTCTACCATCTGAATGTCTCAACAGAAATCGAGACTCATCAGACCAGGCAACATTTTTCCAGTCTTCAACTGTCCAATTTTGGTGAGCTCTTGCAAATTGTAGCCTCTTTTTCCTATTTGTAGTGGAGATGAGTGGTACCCGGTGGGGTCTTCTGCTGTTGTAGCCCATCCGCCTCAAGGTTGTGCGTGTTGTGGCTTCACAAATGCTTTGCTGCATACCTCGGTTGTAGCGAGTGGTTATTTCAGGCAAAGTTGCTCTTCTATCAGCTTGAATCAGTCGGCCCATTCTCCTCTGACCTCTAGCATCAACAAGGCATTTTCAGCCCACAGGACTGCCGCATACTGGATGTTTTTCCCTTTTCACACCATTCTTTGTAAACCCTAGAAATGGTTGTGCGTGAAAATCCCAGTAACTGAGCAGATTGTGAAATACTCAGACCGGCCCGTCTGGCACCAACAACCATGCCACGCTCAAAATTGCTTAAATCACCTTTCTTTCCCATTCTGACATTCAGTTTGGAGTTCAGGAGATTGTCTTGACCAGGACCACACCCCTAAATGCATTGAAGCAACTGCCATGTGATTGGTTGATTAGACTGCATTAATGAGAAATTGAACAGGTGTTCCTAATAATCCTTTAGGTGAGTGTGTGTGTGTGTGTGTGTGTGTTTGTGTACATATATAAGGAAAAAGTCGCTTTGTTGGATGCTCCAGTGTCTCCAGCAGGCCTCTTCAGCAGCTCTGTGGATAAGTTTGCAGAGCATTACGTTGCGACTCAGCAAAACTTGCAGGTTATGAGACACTTTATGCTGAAACGGTGTAATGTATCACAGCCCCTTGCCCGCTGCCTCAGCGCCCCCAGTGAGCCACCGGCGAGGAAAGGCAAGCCGTGGCCCAAACGGAAGCAGCGTATGCGGAAACAGGCGGCAGCAAAAGTGGTCCTGATGAGCACAGCCCTTTGAAGTGGAATGCAGAACTCCCTGTTCCCTCCAGGTCTGCTTCGAAGAAGGCTCGATTAGATATGCACAACACTGTTCCCCATCTCCCCACTGTTTTTTGTCCCGGGAAAGGAATACCGGGAAAGGAATATTGCAACCTCATATACCTGCAAAGTGTGGTGCATACAGCCAGACACATCATCAGAGGTGAGCTTCCCTACTTCCAGGACATATATACCAGGTGGTGTGTGAAAAAAAGCTCAGAGGTTCATCAGAGACTTCAGCCACCCGAGCCATGGGCTGCTCACACTGCTACCATCAGGCAGGCGGTATCGCAGCATCAGGACCCGCACCAGCCAACTACATGACAGCTTCTTCCCCCAAGCAATCAGACTTTGAACTCTTGATCTCTCACGATCATCATATTTCAGCACTGCACTTTATTAATCTCACACTGGACTGTCATAAATAATATTTCTCTTAACAACACACTGGCAACTGACTATCAGCCAAAAGCCTGAAAGTCAATACAACCACTATACAACCTTATTACATATATATATTATTTTTATTGTATACTGTACATTGTATATTATTATTTGTATATTGTGTTGTGTGTAATAATGTGTACATTAGATATGTAAATTGTGTTGTGTAAATGTTGTTTATTGTAATTGGTATATGTCTCATCACTGTCATGACTGTTATGTTGCTCGGAACTGCACCCAAGACTTTCACCTACTGTTGCACTTGTGTATATGGTCGTGTGACAATAAATTGATTTGATTTTGATTTGATTTGAATTAGAATAAAAAAATAATTGATTTCTACATTCTTTATAAAACACATAAGTGCATATTCCATAAATAGAGTCTTGTGTTTTATTGAGTTAATAAAATTGGTTGGAAAAAAAAAACCTGTTTTGAAATGTAAGCCTTGTGCTGTACAGTATATCAAGGACATCTGTTTATGTATATCTCTGTTGTTTTGGCTTCTTTATGTGAACAATGCAGAGAGTTAAATGGGTTTAATTCTGAATATAAAAGAATGTCAAACATAAAATCAACATTACCGCAGTAGGGAGAGCACTCGTAGCCACGTGAGAGCTAAAAAACAGCGTTTTCAATGCAAAAATAACTAACGCACCTCTTTTGGTACTTGGCATATGAGGAAAGGTGCATTAGGGAGTATTTATTCTGATGGTAGGCTGCAATAATAAATTCATATCTTTGGGCATTACTGGTGTGCCCAACATACTCTGATGGTGAAATCTTCAGGGTTCATATCGTCACTTTCCTAAAATAATGTACTAAGTCATTTTTTTTTTTTGCCTAAATCATCTCATGATATTTGGTTCAGTTATTTTTGTTTTCTGAAAAACCTGAAAAAATGACTTAGGACATTATTTTAGGAAGGTGACGATATGACTTTAATAAATTTGGCTAACTCGCATGATATCGTGCGACTGCACTCGTTTGAACTCTGGCACTGTAGGGCCCTGAATATTGTAAATTATTTACAAATGTATCGTATTCTAATTACGTAAATAAGGGCTCTCAACTACTTTCTTGTGGGAGCCAGATTATACAGATGAAAACTTGGAGGGGTTACATTTGTTTCTGATTTTATAATAGTTTATGATAGAATTTATCATCCAAGTTACATGTTACTTAAAAAACACTAATAATGTGCATTAATTCATTTTAAAATAGTCACGGGGTATACTGTATATTGAATTATAATGTTTTAAGGTCATGAAGAACAAACATGACTCTCAACTAATAAATCATTTTTGATCAACTTTACTTTGAAAAAAAAAAACCCATAATAATAATTGATTTTTAATGATTTTAAATGCAATTTACAGTGGGTACGGAAAGTATTCAGACCCCCTTAAATTTTTCACTCTTTGTTATATTGCAGCCATTTGCTAAAATAATTTAAGTTCATTTTTTTCCTCATTATTGTACACACAGCACCCCATATTGACAGAAAAACACAGAATTGTTGACATTTTTGCACATTTATTAAAAAGAAAAACTGAAATATCACATGGTCCTAAGTATTCAGACCCTTTGCTGTGACACTCATATATTTAACTCAGGTGCTGTCCATTTCTTCTGATCATCCTTGAGATGGTTCTACACCTTCAATTGAGTCCAGCTGTGTTTGATTATACTGATTGGACTTGATTAGGAAAGCCACACACCTGTCTATATAAGACCTTACAGCTCACAGTGCATGTCAGAGCAAATGAGAATCATGAGGTCAAAGGAACTGCCTGAAGAGCTCAGAGACAGAATTGTGGCAAGGCACAGATCTGGCCAAGGTTACAAAAACAATTCTGCTGCCCTTAAGGTTCTTAAGAGCACAGTGGCCTCCATAATCCTTAAATGGAAGACGTTTGGGGCGACCAGAACCCTTCCTAGAGCTGGCCGTCCGGCCAAACTGAGCTATCGTGGGAGAAGAGCCTTGGTGAGAGAGGTAAAGAAGAACCCAAAGATCACTGTGGCTGAGCTCCAGAGATGCAGTCGGGAGATGGGAGAAAGTTGTAGTAAGTCAACCATCACTGCAGCCATCCACCAGTCGGGGCTTTATGGCAGAGTGGCCCGGCGGAAGCCTCTCCTCAGTGCAAGACACATGAAAGCCTGCATGGAGTTTGCTAAAAAACACCTGAAGGACTCCAAGATGGTGATAAATAAGATTCTCTGGTCTGATGAGACCAAGATAGAACTTTTGGCCTTAATTCTAAGCGGTATGTGTGGAGAAAACCAGGCACTGCTCATCACCTGTCAATACAGTCTCAACAGTGAAGCATGGTGGTGGCAGCATCATGCTGTGGGGGTGTTTTTCAGCTGCAGGGACAGGGCGACTGGTTGCAATCGAGGGAAAGATGAATCGCGACCAAGTACAGGGATATCCTGGGCCGAAAACCTTCTCCAGAGTGCTCTGGACCTCAGACTGGGCGAAGGTTCACCTTCCAACAAGACAATGACCCTAAGCACACAGCTAAAATAGCGAAGGAGTGGCTTCACAACAACTCCATGACTGTTCTTGAATGGCCCAGCCAGAGCCCTGACTTAAACCCAATTGAGCATCTCTGGAGAGACCTGAAAATGGCTGTCCACCAGCGTTTACCATCCAACCTGACAGAACTGGAGAGGATCTGCAAGGAGGAATGGCAGAGGATACCCAAATCCAGATGTGAAAAACTTGTTGCATCTTTCCCAAAAAGACTCATGGCTGTATTAGGTCAAAGGGTGCTTCTACTAAATACTGAACAAAGGGTCTGAATACTTAGGACCATGTGATATTTCAGTTTTTCTTTTTTAATAAATGTGCAAAAATGTCAACAATTCTGTGTTTTTCTGTCAATATGGGGTGCTGTGTGTACAATAATGAGGAAAAAAAATTAACTTAAATGATTTTAGCAAATGGCTGCAATATAACAAAGAGTGAAAAATTGAAGGGGGTCTGAATACTTTCCGTACCCACTGTATCATTTTAGGACTATTGTTTACAAATTATTACAACTGTGGAGAAACATTTAGACATGCTAAAGCCCTGTCACAATATCAACCCACATATGTAAACAATAGTCATATAAACTGCCATGTTTACTTAAGAATGCACTTAAATAAAATTTTCTTTTTGTGGGAAAAAAACGTCTCTATAAAGTATCATCCTATTCAGTGAGGGAACAAATATTGTGAATTGCACACAAAAGCTAGTGCAGGAGCCAGAATTTTGTGCAGATAATCATTGGCAATAAAGAACAAACTGAGTTGATGCTGTTTGGGATTGAGATGGCTGACTCACAGCTGTATAAAACCAAATATGATCAGGATATTTGCAGGTTCAGATTCACATAATAATTTTTTCCAAGGCCTACAGACCTTGAACAGATGAGACACGATCGTTTAACACTTCAAGTATAGTGAATAAAAGCAATCTTTTCAGCGCATTTTCTTTGAACGTTCAGTTTTCATAATCAATTGCTTTTGTTGCCTAAAATGTGCATATGTGCAGACAACATTTCTGTAACAACTGCTTGGTGATAACATTTTACATCTGTAGATTTGACCGCACTCCACATAACCAAACAATTTTACATAAATACATTTGATTGAAAAAGACACCATCAAATGCTCACCTAAACAGTGCAATCTATCATGAACAAATCAGCGTAACTAAACCATCTACAGAAAAGATTAAACGCATGCTCAGGTATGGAAAACTAATTATGTCTGGATTCTGTTGCACATGCCAATTAGTGTTGTTAAACTCACCGCTGATTGTTGAGGCTCGTGCCTATGAACACTGATTTGTGCACAGAGAGCACTCTGGTATTTCAGATGGCGAGATAGTTTGATCAAAAATCAGTCGGAGGAGGGTCACGTGATGCCATGCAAGGAGCAGGCGTGTAGACTGCGAGCTCTCGCACTTTGCTAAATTTTTTATTAATTTCATGTTATAATCCAGTGGAATTTGATACACCCAGTGAGACATTTGCTCTTTGAGCTAATTATGGCAAAGAAGTCAAAATCATTGGGCTCTGGAGATATTAAAAGACACTTACGTTTTCAAGATGAAAACCCTGACAGACCCGCAGGCCGGGGACTCGATTTGGAATGTGCGGCCAGGGAAATTCTGCGTGAACTTTTCAACATGTTTGTGATGCTGACGAAGGTTATTGCTGACTTGGATGATCTCTGACTGTAATACATCAGTCAATTACAGTGATGGAAACTAAATTCTCTGAGTTGGTTACAAGAGTGGCAGATGTTGAGAAACAGATCGATTATCTGGAGTCATCAGAGAGGAATTATCTGCTAATCCACCCATGACCAAAGTTGATTTGGAACATGTTCTTGAAAAGCTTGAAGATTTTAAGAATAGGAGCCGCAAGAATAACATCCGAATTGTTGGAGTTCCTGAGCATGAGGAGGGCAGAGATATGGTGATATGAAATTCTTAGATGAGCTCTTCCTGTGTCTGCTCGACATAAAAGGTCATAAGATGGAAATCGAGCAAGCTCACAAAGTCCAGGCTCGTAGGTCTGCTGAGGGAGACAGGCCCTGATCAATTCTGGCCAGATTTCTGAGATCATCTGATAAAGATCTCGTGTTGCGCCAGGCGAGGAGCAAAGGAAAGCTTTCCTGGAAAAATCACAATATTTTCTTGTTCCCAGACATTGCTAATTCGGCAAGAGAGAAATACGATGGTTCAAGGAATGTAAGAAACTCTTACATCAATGGAAGATTTTGCATTGATGTTTCCGGCAAAACTGACACCAAGACACATAAGACACCAAGTACAGCCGCAAAGTATTTTTGTGCCCAAAACAAGCATTGCCTTACATAATGGGTGAGTAACCATTGGGTGTTTCCCATGTGAGTGGATCAAATCACTGTTCACTGACTCGACAGTTTGAGGAAGATGGGCATCATTTTTGTTTCTTTTTTTATTGGTTCTGCCTAGCGGCTGGAATTTGTTTTGTGGAATGACACTCCAAGGGACTTTTACATTGACGTAAGATCGCATTTACACTGAAGTTTTTGGCTAGATTGAGAATGGACAACATGGGTGACCGCAAAATATCTACATGCCTACTCAAAGGATGTCTGTTATAAAGTTGATGGACTGAGTAAGTGTTACGAATGGAGGCAGCGAAGCAGACGAGGAGATCGCGGATCCAATCGCAGTTCAACTTTATTAAGTAAACAAACAGGCAAAACACAAAACACGGAACAAAGGAAAAACCCTCAATGGGGAAATAAAACATAAAACTAGAAAACACGGGCAGGGAACACATACCAGGCTAACAACAACATTCAACGAGCGACAAGGGGTGAACAAAAAGCAGGGCTTAAATACACAGTGAGTGATGACTGAATGAGATACAGGTGAAAACAATGAACAAAATGGCAGTGAAGATGGCAGGTGGATTCTGGGAAGTGTAGTTCTAAACAATGACAAGTGAACACGAAGGCTAACCAAAAGACAAAAGTGAAAACTAAGGAATGCAAAGGTGGCAGACAAAGGGCAACAGTGAAACAAGACAAGGAATTCCTAACATAGCCCCCTCAAGGATCGGATTCCAGGCGATCAACATAAAACAAAAAATGTCCATTGACTGGGGGGGAGCTTGTGGTGGGCAGACAGACCAAGGGGGGCAACAACGGGCAGACAGGCAGTCCAGGGGGCAACGAAGGGTAGACAGGAAGTCCAAGGGGGCACAAAGGGCAGGCAGGAAGTCCAAGGGGGCACAGATGGCAGGCAGGAAGTCCAAGGGGGCACAGATGGCAGGCAGGAAGTCCAAGGGGGCACTGATGGCAGGCAGGAAGTCCAAGGGGGCACAAAGGGCAAGGACAGGTTCAGGTGGTCTGGGAGCTGGCCACCGGGCAAGGACAGATTTGGGGAACCTGGGAGGAGGCCACAGGACAGGGACTGGGTCAGGAGGCCTGGGAGGAGGCCACAGGACAGGGACTGGGTCAGCTGAGGGAGGCTCTGGAGGCTCAGAGACCTCAGGGGGCGGAGCCGTGGGAGGCTCAGGAGGCAGAGCCGAGGGAGGAGGAACCATGGAAAGCTTGGGAGGCTCAGGGGGCGGAGCCGCAGGAGGCTCGGGAGGCGGAGCCGCAGGAGGCTCGGGAGGCGGAGCCGCAGGAGGCTCGGGAGGCTCAGCTGAGGGAGGCTCTGGAGGCGGAGCTGAGGGAGGCTCTGGAGGCTCAGAGGCCTCAGGGGGCGGAGCCGTGGGAGGCTCAGGAGGCAGAGCCGAGGGAGGAGGAACCATGGAAAGCTCGGGAGGCTCAGGGGGCAGAGCCGTGGGAGGCTCAGGATGCAGAGCAGAGGGAGGCTCGAGAGGTGGAGCAGAGGGAGGCTCGAGAGGTGGAGCCCTGGGAATCTCGGGAGGAGGAGCCCTGGCAGACTCGAGAGACTTGAGAGATGGAGCCCTGGCAAGCATTGCCTTACATAATGGGTGAGTAACCATTGGGTGTTTCCCATGTGAGTGGATCAAATCACTGTTCACTGACTCGACAGTTTGAGGAAGATGGGCATCATTTTTGTTTCTTTTTTTATTGGTTCTGCCTAGCGGCTGGAATTTGTTTTGTGGAATGACACTCCAAGGGACTTTTACATTGACGTAAGATCGCATTTACACTGAAGTTTTTGGCTAGATTGAGAATGGACAACATGGGTGACCGCAAAATATCTACATGCCTACTCAAAGGATGTCTGTTATAAAGTTGATGGACTGAGTAAGTGTTACGAATGGAGGCAGCGAAGCAGACGAGGAGATGCGGATCCAATCGCAGTTCAACTTTATTAAGTAAACAAACAGGCAAAACACAAAACACGGGAACAAAGGAAAAACCCTCAATGGGGAAATAAAACATAAAACTAGAAAACACGGGCAGGGAACACATACCAGGCTAACAACAACATTCAACGAACGACAAGGGGTGAACAAAAAGCAGGGCTTAAATACACAGTGAGTGATGACTGAATGAGATACAGGTGAAAACAATGAACAAAATGGCAGTGAAGATGGCAGGTGGATTCTGGGAAGTGTAGTTCTAAACAATGACAAGTGAACACGAAGGCTAACCAAAAGACAAAAGTGAAAACTAAGGAATGCAAAGGTGGCAGACAAAGGGCAACAGTGAAACAAGACAAGGAATTCCTAACATAGCCCCCTCAAGGATCGGATTCCAGACGATCAACATAAAACAAAAAATGTCCATTGACTGGGGGAGCTTGTGGTGGGCAGACAGACCAAGGGGGCAACAACGGGCAGACAGGCAGTCCAGGGGCAATGAAGGGTAGACAGGAAGTCCAAGGGGGCACAAAGGGCAGGCAGGAAGTCCAAGGGGCACAGATGGCAGGCAGGAAGTCCAAGGGGCACAGATGGCAGGCAGGAAGTCCAAGGGGGCACTGATGGCAGGCAGGAAGTCCAAGGGGGCACAAAGGGCAAGGACAGGTTCAGGTGGTCTGGGAGCTGGCCACCGGGCAAGGACAGGTTTGGGGAACCTGGGAGGAGGCCACAGGACAGGGACTGGGTCAGGAGGCCTGGGAGGAGGCCACAGGACAGGGACTGGGTCAGGGGGCCTGGGAGGAGGCCACAGGACAGGAACAGGGTCAGGAGGCCTGGGAGGAGGCCACAGGACAGGGACTGGGTCAGGGGGCCTGGGAAGAGGCCACAGGGCAGGGAACAGGGTCAGGAGGCCTGGGAGGAGGCCACAGGACAGGGACTGGGTCAGGGGGCCTGGGAAGAGGCCACAGGGCGGGAACAGGGTCAGGAGGCCTGGGAGGAGGCCACAGGACAGGGACTGGGTCAGGGGGCCTGGGAAGAGGCCACAGGACGGGAACAGGGTCAGGAGGCCTGGGAGGAGGCCACAGGACAGGGACTGGGTCAGGAGGTCTGGGAGGAGACCACAGGACAGGGACTGGGTCAGGGGGCCTTGGAAGAGGCCACAGGACGGGAACAGGGTCAGGAGGCCTGGGAGGAGGCCACAGGACAGGAACAGGGTCAGGAGGCCTGGGAGGAGGCCACAGGACAGGGACTGGGTCAGGAGGCCTGGGAGGAGGCCACAGGACAGGGACTGGGTCAGGAGGCCTGGGAGGAGGCCACAGGACAGGGACTGGGTCAGGAGGCCTGGGAGGAGGCCACAGGACAGGGACTGGGTCAGGGGGCCTGGGAAGAGGCCACAGGACAGGGACTGGGTCAGGAGGCCTGGGAGGAGGCCACAGGACAGGGACTGGGTCAGGAGGTCTGGGAGGAGACCACAGGACAGGGACTGGGTCAGGGGGCCTTGGAAGAGGCCACAGGACGGGAACAGGGTCAGGAGGCCTGGGAGGAGGCCACAGGACAGGCACTGGGTCAGGAGGCCTGGGAGGAGGCCACAGGACAGGGACCGGGTCAGGAGGCCTGGGGGAAGGCCACAGGACGGGAACAGGGTCAGGAGGCCTGGGAGGAGGCCACAAAGGCAGTGACCTGGAAGGCTCTGGCGGTGAAGCCGTAGGAGGCTCGGGAGGCGGAGCCGCAGGAGGCTCGGGAGGCGGAGCCGAGGGAGGCTCAGCTGAGGGAGGCTCTGGAGGCTCAGAGACCTCAGGGGGCGGAGCCGTGGGAGGCTCAGGAGGCAGAGCCGAGGGAGGAGGAACCATGGAAAGCTTGGGAGGCTCAGGGGGCGGAGCCGCAGGAGGCTCGGGAGGCGGAGCCGCAGGAGGCTCGGGAGGCGGAGCCGTAGGAGGCTCGGGAGGCTCAGCTGAGGGAGGCTCTGGAGGCGGAGCTGAGGGAGGCTCTGGAGGCTCAGGAGGCCTCAGGGGCGGAGCAGTGGGAGGCTCAGGAGGCAGAGCCGAGGGAGGAGGAACCATGGAAAGCTCGGGAGGCTCAGGGGGCAGAGCCGTGGGAGGCTCAGGATGCAGAGCAGAGGGAGGCTCGAGAGGTGGAGCAGAGGGAGGCTCGAGAGGTGGAGCCCTGGGAATCTCGGGAGGAGGAGCCCTGGCAGACTCGAGAGACTTGAGAGATGGAGCCCTGGGAGGCGGAGCCCTAGGAGGCTTGGGAGGAGGAGCCCTGGGTGGCTCGGGAGACTTGAGAGGCGGAGCCCTGGAAGGCTCGAGAGGCTTGAGAGGCGGAGCCCTGGGAGGCTCAAGAGACTTGAGGGGTGGAGCCCTGGGAGGCTCGAGAGGCTTGAGAGGCGGAGCACTGGGAGGTTCGAGAGGAGCCCTGGGAGGCTCGGAAGGCGGAGCTCTGGAAAGCTCGGGAGGCTCGGAAGGCGGAGCTCTGGAAAGCTCAGGAAGCTCAGAAGGTGGAGCTCTGGAAAGCTCAGGAGGCGGAGCTCTGGAAAGCTCGGGAGGCGGAGCTCTGGAAAGCTCAGGAAGCTCAGAAGGCGGAGCTCTGGAAAGCTCGGGAGGCGGAGCTCTGGAAAGCTCGGGAGGCGGAGCTCTGGAAAGCTCAGGAAGCTCAGAAGGCGGAGCTCTGGAAAGCTCGGGAGGCTCGGAAGGCGGAGCTCTGGAAAGCTCAGGAAGCTCGGAAGGCGGAGCTCTGGAAAGCTCGGGAGGCGGAGCTCTGGAAAGCTCGGGAGGCTCGGAAGGCAGAGCTCTGGAAAGCTCAGGAAGCTCGGAAGGCGGAGCTCTGGAAAGCTCGGGAGGCGGAGCTCTGGAAAGCTCAGAGGGCGGTGCTCTGGGAAGCTCAGAAGGCGGAGCTCTGGGAAGCTCGACAGGCGGAGCTCTGGGAAGCTCGGAAGGCGGAGCTCTGGGAAGCTCGGGAGGCTCGAGGGGCGCAGGCTCTAGGACGGGCATGACCATTGGCTGGCTTTTGGTCAGTCCAGGCTATTGGCATTAGCCCGGGAGCGGTCGAGGCTACAGGCTGGCTCAGTGGCGGTCGAGGCTACAGAGCTGGCTCAGGGGCGGTCGAGGCTACAGGCGCTGGCTCAGGGACGGTCGAGGCTACAGGCGCTGGCTCAGGGACGGTCGAGGCTACAGGCGCTGGCTCAAGGACGACCGAGGCGACAGGCCCTGGCTCACTGACCTCTGAGGTGACAGGCACTGGCTGGGTGACTGTGGTATGCGCTGGGTTGGGTTCGCTGACCGTGGCTGACGACGGCTCTGGCTCGCAGACCGGGGCAGGCGTGGGCTCTGGCTCGCTGACCGTGGCAGGCGGAGACTGGGGAGCAGAAGCCTTTCCTCTTCTCCTCCTCCGCCGGGTGGACGATGCTGGCAACGCTGGCTCGTTGGCCGTGGTAGGTGTGAAGGGACGAACCACGGGCGAAGGGAGAGTGGCAGGGTTCTCCTCGATGACGCCCACAGTAAGCGGTGAACCGCAGGCCAGCAGAGTCTCCTCCGCGAGCGGCGTGGAAGCGTCCAGCCGCGTGTTGCCTGTGGCAACCGCTCCTTGAGCGCACTGTTCAGGCTCGCCGGAAAAACCCCACCAGGTCGAGTCAGGGAATTCGGTGGCACTTGCATGTCAGCGAGGAAATCGCGGATGTGGTCCTCCACTGGACGATTTCCTGACTAAGGCTGAGCAGCTGACAGCTAAGCTTCTGAACCGCTGGATCCATGTTTGGTCGTTCGTTCTGTTACTGAATGTAGGCAGCAAAGCAGGCGAGGAGATCGCGGATCAATCGCAGTTCAACTTTATTAAGTAAACAAACAGGCAAACACAAAACACGGAACAAAGGAAAAACCCTCAATGGGAAATAAAACATAAAACTAGAAAACACGGGCAGGGAACACATACCAGGCTAACAACAACATTCAACGAGCGACAAGGGGTGAACAAAAAGCAGGGCTTAAATACACAGTGAGTGATGACTGAATGAGATACAGGTGAAAACAATGAACAAAATGGCAGTGAAGATGGCAGGTGGATTCTGGGAAATGTAGTTCTAAACAATGACAAGTGAACACAAAGGCTAACCAAAAGACAAAAGTGAAAACTAAGGAATGCAAAGGTGGCAGACAAAGGGCAACAGTGAAACAAGACAAGGAATTCCTAACAGTAAGTCATGGTATATATTTTTATGCAGCCTCCGAGTGAATTTGACCATGTGAGGAACTGGGATGCATGTTTGTTTCTTTTTGTGCTGGTTCCGCCTAGTGGCTGGAGTTTTTTTTTGTGGAATAACACTCCTTCGGGAAAGTTGTGGATGAATCTGTTCATTCCTTGTGCTTATGCCTCCTGTTGGCTGGAGTTTGTTTTGTGAGTATTTTTGCAGGACATTGGAATGATTACGTCATCTGCTGCACTCATAAACAGCCGGCTCACTGAACATTCATATGTCTGTCCGAGGAAACTGAACGGCTTTATTTTGGCTGGAGTTTGTTTTATGCAGGAACATACCTTCGAGACATTTCATTTCATGATTCTACACATTATTTGTGTTTATTCTGCCTATTGGCTGGGTTAGTTTTACAAAGTATTTTCTGTTATGTAATTTTGCCTCACAAATTTGTGAGGCAAAATGAAGCAATCCGACAGCAAAGTTGTCACGGGGGCTCTCGACCTATTGAGTTTAGAGGGATGGACATCGGTTGGTGCTGTCGTGCGCAGGGTTAATGTGCACAATTTGCAAATGTTTGAAAATGTCAAATGTTAATATGAGTGTGTTATCTCTCTCCACAAGTAATGTGAATGGGTTGGGGCACCGCATAAAAAAGGATGGTTATTTATTTTCTTAAATGTAAGAAATATGATATAGAGTGTCTTCAAGAAACTCATCTTTCCCTGCAGGAAGCTGGAAACTTTGGGAAGATATGGACATGTTTTCTTCAGTGCTGGCTCAAGTAAAAGCATGGGAGTCATTATGTTGATAAATAAACATCTACAATTCAAATATCTCAAACAGATCAATGATAAATTTGGAAGAGTTTTTGGAATTATTGGTTTAGCAGAAATTCAGGGGCAAAGGTTGATTTTGACTAATATTTACACACCTAATGCTGATGATCAGGACTATTTTATAGATCTTGAAGGGATGTTGCAAGTCGCTGGCACCCCTCATGATATAATATTGGGAGGAGACTTTAATCTGTGTGTAAGCCCCCTAGAGCAACATTGACGGTTCACAGGATGTGTAATAACCTTACAGATAACATTTTTCATCAGTCCATAAGATTTATTCAAGAATAGATTATTTTTATATATCTAAGTTGTGGATTGTTCAGTTGGAAACATCTTAGTCTCAGATCATACCCTGGTGAGTTCAGATGTGCTGCCACATACAGAGAAAAATAAATCATATAGTTGGTGCTTTAATGTATACTTTTGCAAAATCCTGATTTCCAACAAATGTTAAAGACTGAAATCAATGTGTAAATGGAGACCAACTGGTCCTCAGTATCTTCTGTGGCCATGGCTTGGTAGGCACTTAAGGCGGTGGTCGGATCATACAGTATGCCTCATTCACCAAAAAATACAAAGCACAAGAACTTGTGGAGTTGGAAGGGAATATGAAAAGTGCAGAGGCACTGAATGTCATCTGATGGCCTCATATAATTGACCCGATTGAAATACAGATATATCACAATTTTGGCAAGGAAAGTGGAGTTTTGGTTATTCAGGAGTCGGGGGACAAAGCAGGAAAACATTGGCCCAGATATATAAAGCAGAGAGTCTTTCTCTACCATTCCCTCAGTGAAATCTGCAGGTGGTGAAATTTTTACCTCAGCCAATGATATTAATAATGCTTTTAAACGATTCTATAATGATCTTTATAGTTCCACGTCTTCATCTACTGATGAAGATGTTAAAACTTTGTGGAACCATTAGAACTCCCTAAACTGATGACTGAGCAAAAACATTCTCTTGATTCTGATATAACTTTGGAGGAGCTTGACAAAGTAATTAAGGCCTTGCCTACAGGCAAGGCTCCGGGGCCAGATGGCTTTGCCACTGAATTTTTTAATCTTATGCTACAGAACTGGCTCCACTTTTGTTAGAAATTTATACAGAATCATTAAAGAATGGAAAGCTTCCGCCAACCATAACGCAAGCCGGATCAGTCTAATTATAAAAAGGACAAGTATCCAAGTGAGTGTAAAAGTTACCGGCCTAATGTTGATGGCACGTACCAAGTTTCGATCCTAATCCCTCAAAGCATTGCAGAGATACAGCCTCAAATTCAATTTTGCACATTCTTTGTCAAATTCGTTGAAGCTCCATTCGAAAACGGTAAGGTTTATAAAAAATCTGGGAATAAATTTTCACATACAAATAATCTAGAAGGA
This sequence comes from Xyrauchen texanus, assembly GCF_025860055.1. Taxonomy (NCBI): domain Eukaryota; kingdom Metazoa; phylum Chordata; class Actinopteri; order Cypriniformes; family Catostomidae; genus Xyrauchen; species Xyrauchen texanus. The sequence continues at coordinate 45,716,624 of NC_068285.1, forward strand.
ATTTGAAAAAGTAGGTTTTCAAAACATTTAAAAATGGCGGAAGTTTACTCGATCATGACATAATTGGTTTCATTGTTCTCGGTATGAACCACGGAATCTATCAAGACCAGACTCATGACAGTAGGCAAAAGCAATCAATAGCTATTAGCATTTTTATGAAATAGCATTATCATTTTCCCGAAACTTTGTGAGTCCCTACAGAACATGGTGCCAAAGATACATACCGAGTTTCGTAACAATACGCCAAGACGTTCGTAAAATACAGCATTTTATGACTAAATTCAAAATGGCCGACGTCCAAAATGGCCAACATAGGAATTTTTCATTATCTTATCATTGGACTCGCTATTTCCTACTGAATCTTATGAGACCAATTTTATGATTTTATGACAAACTGTTCAGAAGTTATAAGCAAAAGTTTGTAACCTCAGAGCCTAATGGTGATGACATGTACCAAGTTTCGTCCCAATCACTCAATTGAGATTTCAGTTTTGCACGTTCTTTGTCGAATTCGTTAAAGCACCATTCGACAACGGTATGGTTTATAAAAATTCTGTGAATAACAATTTTGGTGGAAATCGGACAACGGCCTAGGGCGAGTTCGAAAAAGTAGGTTTTTCAGAAAATTCTAAATGGCGAAACATTTTCATGACCGGAAAATGGCGTTGTTCCATGGCTCAATTGAATCGTCTTGAGCCATGGAATCACATGACACGCTTCAAAAGTTATTAACATAAATGTGAGTGCAAGTTTGGGCAGTTGGTAGCGCAAGAGCGTTTGAGCTAGAGATGCCAATTTTGCTATGATGACACATCAGACTGTCCTCTGTCTGTGTGCCAAATTTCATAACTTTCCCATAAGCAGTTCTATGGGCTTCCATAGACTCAAGAGCAGAAGAAGAAGCAGCAGAATAATTATAATAATAATAAGAAGAAGAAGAAGAAAACTAACAGAAACAATAGGGGTCTTTAGCCCTTCTGGGCTTGACCCTAATAATAATAAGATGAATACTAACAGAAACAATAGGGGTTTTTGACCCCTAATAATAGGCTAAATAATTTCACATCCTCTGATGAAAAGTATTCATTCTCAAGAAAGTTAAAAACCATAAACAAATAGCTGTGATTAAAGAGTCCGTCCCAAATGGCATCAGAATTATTAATAATGTTTTATCGGTCTCTATAGCAGTTGCCACTGAAACACCTGCTGACGGAGCTGTCATTTTTTGTTTTACACTGAGCAGCACATCTGCAGCGTAACTTGAAGCAAATGATACGCAGATATCATCAACGCTCTCGTTGTCACCCGACACAAAGCTATTTTAGACACGTTTATTGTGACAAAAGTATTTTGCCCCATGAGCGTCCATGCACAAAACTTTTACTCGAAGACCGTCACAAGTCTGGTTCAGAAATTTCTGAATGGACCAAATTTCCAGCAACTTGTGGAAGGCTACCCAAAATGTTAAACAATTCAAAGGCAATGCTACCAAATACTAACAAAGTGAATGTGCACTTCTGACCCACTGGGAATGTGATGAAAGAAATAAAATCATTCTCTCTACTGTTATTCTAACATTTCACATTCTTAAAATAAAAAAGTGATCCTAAAGACAGGATAAAGAATATTTTCTACAATTAAATGTCAGGAATTGTGAAAAAATGTGTTTAAATGTATTTGGCTAAGGTGTTTGTAAACTTCTGACTTCAACTGTATTAATTCAAGCAATTTGTCCAGTATTGTTTCCTCTCACATGCACTGCTGCAATGGCCGTCTTGAGTGTAATTTCAGAAACTCCCATCAGATGGCGCCAGTTATTGGTGTATCCGATATAACAAAAACTATACCCGATAAAAGAAAAATGCTTGACTATTGGAAAAAAAGATTGGAAAATCAAATTAATGGTCGATCTCTAATTATTATTTTGACTAAAATGGGTGGTCCATACTGCCTTATGGGGGTCATCACCCATTATAAATTAGTTATAAAACAAATTTACTTATATTTTGACTGTTAATCTCAGGAGTTCGCATTTTAAATTAAAATGTATATTGTGGCAGCAGGGGCATGGTCAAGCGTCCGTCCGGAGAGAGAAAGCAGTAAGGTCGCCTGCACCTAAATGAGATTATGTCTTAACACCTGTGTCTAATTTCAGTGAGCATGGGGAGAGCTGCATAAAAACAGCCATGCCACCAACAGCCAGGGAGAGAGAGACCAAGCCATAAAGTGCACGTTTGTGTAATGTGAAGTTAACTGTGTTACTGCCATCGAGCCGTCTTTTGTTAATTAAAAGTCTCACCTGTGTGGGGAATCCTGTCTCCTGTGCCATCTCTGTCTTTAAAGTGTCACATATCTATAATTAATATCCTGCACATAATTAAACAACGTCAAAGGGGCTTGCGATTTTTGCTGAGCCTGTTTTTCTTACACAATATCGACTTGTTTAAAATAAATCCAGCGCATGAGTTAAAAGGAGCACATTTGTGGTTTGGTGCTGATGAAGGGTTTTTTGAGCCTTAATGATCCGGCTGACACATAAAAACGATTTGAAACCCATGGCGGATGATTAATAAAATTCGTGTCTAGATTCTCTAGATGGTAACCCTCTCATGTCAAATTTCTCGCATATTCTGGTGACGCATTCGCCGCTCTCACAAGGATGCGAAGTGGCGTAACTACATTACACGTATTACAATGTTAATATTTATGCACAGTAAAATATTATTTTAAAAGGTCTGTTTTGAATCCATTGTAATGCAAGGCACGTACGTGTAATCATTGCAGGACTCTTAATAATAATAATAACAATATTAATAATGTGTTTCATCGTCAAAAAAAGCTATTTGAAAAAGACAGGAAGAGTAACAAAGACCATAACAGTAACTGTGACATAGTACAACTGGTAATGTTAATCCTGTAGCCTAACAACACGACAAAAAGAACAGAACTTGATACAGTGCTACACACACAAATGCGTTCAACAGCTCAAAATATTTAATGCTCTTTATCATTAATAAGATGAAAGGCGTGTGGCGGAAGCATCAACAGGAACGCTCAAAAATTAGAACATGAGAGGGTTACCATCTAAACACGACCGATTAACCTCAGATGGTAATAACAAAAGGTCTCTGCCATGTTTAACACCAAGTTATTTGTCGATATTTACTTTTGTGTTTATAAAAAATAATTACTAATGTCATTGAAAGTTTATCTAAATGTGTAATTTAGATAATTACACATTTACGTCAAAGTTCAGTTTTGACGTTAACAGACATTTTAAAGGAAGTGCAATGTTTTACTTTCACTTTTGTTCTCAGACAAATGCAGATTTTATTTACCTGCTTGAACTGACAGCAAAGTCCCAGGAAGAAGAAAAACACTGATCAGAGCAAAAGTCTTCATCACGACACCTGTGTCCATGACTGAAATGTATTTTAGACAGTGAGAAATGTACCGATGCTTGTGTCGATTCTTCGTCGAAGTCTGAACGGTAAGATAACAGGAAACGGTTTTCACAAAATGGAGGATGAAGTAGAAATCTAGCTACTTATATTTACAGTTTTAACCAATAATAAAAAAGAACAAACTTCTTGTAATCTGTCTCTGGGTGGATGTCGTAAAACGAGGTCACTCGATGAAGGGACTATCAACAAAATAAACATGACAGAGTGTGCATTTATAATGTTACTTTTAGTAAAGACAAAAAAGTAAAAAAAAAAATAAATAAATAATAATAAAAAAAGTAAATCCCACTCAACTTTATTGACATCAAAAGCATTTCAGAACCAGATTAATATCAGAAAACTTTCACAATAACTGTCATAACAATGACATTTACATGCGATGCTGATGTCATCCTAACATGTTAATTTAATTTTAAGAAACCAATAACTTCTAAATAAATGTTTTTTGGAAAGGAGTCCACAAACGATTTTTTACAATATTTTGGAACAATACCTCTGTACAATAATTGACAAATAGCTGATGGAAAATAATAACTTTACAAATAGTCAAATAATCATAATTAAAAAGTTTAAGCTTTTCTTAAAGACTAGCATAAATTTAGAGCAATGTAAAAAAAAAAAAAAAATGAAGACCTCTCATAGTAATTTCATAATGTTGTAAATGCAGTTACGATCAAGAAATCTTTCACAGACCCAAAGAGTAAAACAACAATGTGAGGTAACAAAGAATCAAAATAGTCTCTATTAAAGATAAGTATGCAGTTTTTTCAAGAAAATATCTCATTATATTATGATTGTGAGCTTGCATTGTTGACAAATACCACCAAACTTCATGACGCCGACATCAGTGTGCGTTGCAACAAAAGTGAAAAATATAATGAAATCTTTTGGGTGCATGATGAAGCGTCCCTTTAACTTCAAGTCCTTGAACTACACCAGCACCACTGAAATCAAGGGATTTGCTGCAATAGTGAATCTCAATCAGTTGAGAGCATATGCTGTTCCTGGACCAACAAGGAGCATCACATTAAAGATCTGATTACATTTTTAGTTTTAATTCCATGTCAGAAAGTGTGCAATTGATATTTCATCAACAAATATAAATGTGCTTTAGCCTGGTAAATGGCATATATAAATGATAGTTACCAGTTTTGTTGTCCATAGAGGATACACTGGAGTTGCTCTCCTTTCCTGTTGGAGAAACAAAGTGTCAAACTGTCTCTATAATGCATTATAATTTGCCATATTAAATTAAGCATGAAATATATTTAAATGAGGGTCATGTTTACCAGAGTCAGACAAATCACTCTCCTGACTTCCTGCTTTTGATAAATCTAGACATGAAACATATGGATTCAAAAGTTACATGAGAGATATTGATGCACAATGAAAGGTTCTCTCTCCACTTTCAGTCCCGACATTCATCTCCATAATGGAAATGCATATAAATAATATAATTATAATAGAATAATAGAATTATAATATATAAATTAGGGATGGGACAATATATTTCTAGTTATGAAATCTTGAGAACAAAAAATAAATGACGAAATGTAATGAGGCAAATTCTTTATATTTAAACATAATTTAAACATCTGCATTATTGTTTTATGTCATCTAAAATCTACTTGCACAGTATTATTAGCAAACATTAGAGGGCCTATCCTAATGGAGTTCATATAATATCTGGTGACTTTAATCAGGCATGTTTAAAGACTGTACATCCAAAATTCTCACAACATGTGAAATGTGCCACCGGAGAAAGTAATACACTTGGTCACGTGTATTCAAATATCAAGCATGGCTCTAGAGCTGTGACCCTCCCACATCTGGGCCTATCTGACCATGTCTCACTGTTCCTTGTCCCAGGTTATACTCCCTCAGGAAACAGATAAAGCAACCACAAAAACTATCAAAACCAGGCCTGAGGGAGCACTATTCCAACTATAAGATTGCTTTGAAAGGACTGAATGGGACTTATTTAAACACCAGGACCTGGCAGAATATACACAAACGGTTCTGTTCTATATTGCCAGCTGTCCTGACATCTTCACTGAGGCGAAGCGCATCCGGGTATTTCCAAACCAGAAACACTGGATGGCGTCAGAAGTCTATCCTCTCCTGAGAGCTTGTGATATGGCCTTCAAATCAGGTGACAGGGCTCTTTACAGTACTGTGAGAGCAAACCTAAAAAGAGGCATCAAAAATGCTAAGCTGGTCTACAAGAGGAAGATAGAGGACCACTTTACTAGAAACAACACAAGGCGGGTGTGGCAGGGAGAGCAGCATATTACAAACTTCAAGGGCAGCGCCACCACTGGCTGTAACACCAGCGCATCACTGGCAGAGGAGCTAAACTGTTTCTTTGCACGTTTTGAGGCAAAGTCTCCACTCCAACACACATCTCCTCGTGATACAGGAACTCAGACACTGACTGTACAGGAGGTGAGACAGGTGTTCAAGTCAGTGAATCCCAGAAAGGCTGCAGGCCCTGATGGAGTGCTTGGAAAGGTACTCCGGGCTTGTGCCTACGAACTTGCTGCTGTCTTAACAAATATTTTCAATCTGTCCCTGTCACAAGCCATCGTCCCACCCTGCCTTAAACCAGCCATTATCATCCGGGCCCCAAAGAAGCCTGCTGTAGACAGTTTAAATGTCTACAGACCCATTGCTCTTACTTCTATTGTCACAAAGTGTCTAGAGAGAGACTAGTATTGAGGCATATTAAAGCTATCCTCCCTCCCACTTTTGACCCCCATCAATTTGCTTACAGGGACAACAGGTCAACAGAAGATGCCATTGCCACAGCCCCCCACAAGGCTCTGGAGCACCTGGAACACACAGGGACTTATGTCCGGATGCACTTCATTGATTATAGTTCTGCTTTCAGTACTATCATACCAGATATACTCATCAGGAAAGTCCTCCATTTGGGCCTCTCCGCTCACCTGTGCACCTGGATTATGGATTTTCTCACTAACCGCCCTCAGTCTGTAAGGCTTGGTCTCATCTCTCCTCCTCCCTCACTCTTAGCACCAGTTCCCCACAGGGATGTGTGCTGAGTCCACCATTCTACTGTCTCTATACATATGACTGTATCTCCACATACTCCTCCAATCACATTATAAAATTTGCAGATGACACTACAGTGATTGGACTCATTTCTGGAGGCGATGAGTCTGCCTATCATGACGAGGTCCGAAAACTGATGTTGTGGTGCTCCGAAAACAATCTGTCACTAAACACAAAGAAAACTAAAGAACTCATCTTGGACTTCAGGAAGTGCAGAGCTGAGCCCCCTCCCATCTTTATATATATAGACTGTGTGGAAAGAGTTCGCAGTTTTACATTTCTGGGAATCCATATATCTGACAGTCTCTCATGGTCCACAAACATGACAGCTGCTATTCAAAAGGCACAGCAGCACATGCACTTCCTGCGAGTCCTAAAGATAAAACATCTGTGTACAAAGCTACTAGTGGCCTTCTACTGCTCTGCTATAGAGAGTGTTTTAACATACTGTCTCACAGTGTGGTATGGGGGCTGCTCAGAATCTGACAAAAAAGCTCTAGTGAGAGTCATAAACACAGCACAGAACATCATTGGCTGCCCTCTCCTCCCTTACTACAGGACATTGCAAACACCGTTACCTATCCAGAGCAAAAAACATTGTTAAGGACTCTGGAAGGCGATTCAGGGCAATTAAAATGTGCACTGCCAGATTCTTGAACAGTTTCTATCCAAAAACCCTCCAGTCCCTAAACTAAGGGCTATCTATTATATATGACATTATATATGATACCTATCTATCTATTATTTATGACACTCACTGTGGACTGTGCAATAACTGTTTGAAACCCTTAACTTGCACTTTCTTGTTTTACCTGCTGCATTTAGGTTTATGAATGGAATGTGATTGTGTGGTTTACATGTGTGTATATATTGTAACACTGCTGAGCAGTTTCAGAAATGTTGTTGTATTTCGATGCAATGACAATAAAGGCTTCTATCCATCCATCATCCATCCATCCATCCATCCATCCCAAACGTATATGACTTTCTTCCACGGAACACAAATTAAGATATATTAATAGAGATATGATGGGAGATATGTCTGTAGGTCCATACAATACAAGTGAATGGTGACCAAAACTTTGAAGCTCCAAAAGGCACACAAAATCATCATAATATACAGATTTTACAACTAGAGTGCTATGGATTAATTTGATGCTGATTTTGTGTGCTTTTAGGAGCTTCAAAGTCACCATTCACTTGTATTGTATGGACCAAAAGGCTGAAATATTCTTCTAAAAATCTTCATTTGTGTTCTGCAGAAGAAAGAAAGTCATACACATCTGGAATATCATGAGGGTCATTTTTTGGGGTGAACAGTTCCTTTAACAAACCTTAAAATCAGCAGGAAAAAATAGTTTGGTACAATGTTGTTTAAAGCACAACCCAAAGCCTTAAATCTGATTGGTTGAGAGCATATGCTGTTCCAGGACCAACAAGGGGCATCACATTAAAGATCTGATTACATTTTAAGTTTTAATTCCATGTCAGAAAGTGTGTACTTGATATTTCATCAACAAATATAAATGTGCTTTAGCCTGGTAAATGGCATATATAAATGATAGTTACCAGGTTTTTTGTCCATCGAGGATACACTGCAGTTGCTCTCCTTTCCTGTTGGAGAAACAAAGTGTCAAACTGTCTCTATAATGCATTTATAATTTGCCATATTCAATTAAGCATGAAATATATTGAAATGAGGGTCATGTTTACCAGAGTCAGACAAATCACTCTCCTGACTTCCTGCTTTTGATCCAACTAGACAGGAAACATATGGATTCAAAAGTTACATGAGAGATATTGATGCACAATGAAAGGTTCTCTCTCCACTTTCAGTCCATGTAAAGAGATGTGTACAACTGACATTCATCTCCATAATGGAAATACATATAAATTATAATATAATAATAGAATTATAATATATAAATTAGGGATGGGACAATATATTTCTAATTATGAAATATTGAGAACGAAAAATAAATGACTGAACTGTAACGAGGCAAATTTTGAACATCTGCATTATTGTTTTATGTCCACACAATCATAAATGACATGATCCGTCAGACATAAAAATCCCTGTTTTCAAGACAGGTTCTGTTCAGTTCTGTTGCTTGTTCTACACCTGATCAGCCTGAATGTAACCAACTCATTTTAAAGGTTCATTTGTTTGTGGTCTTTTCTTACAATAAATGTATACGAATAACTCTTTGTGAGCCTCGTATCGTATATTGAATTGAATCATAAGATAACCATATCGTCCCACCTAAAACAAAAGGCATTTTCCTGATAAGTGACATTTATAAAAACATGTAGTTACCTTTAAGCAGTCTCTCTCCCTCCTCAGGCTTATTTACATTGTCGACAGGTATCACAGTAGAATTCACATGGCCTGCTGTAAAACAGAAGAATAACGTGCTACACGGCAGTTCAGACAGGTCAAATCAAAAAGTTCTGCAATCAGCTGACAGACACATGTCAGATTGAATTCCTCCATTCATTCATTTTTTAGCTGCACCCTTCACACAGTGGCATGCAGTGCATAATAGTGGTACCCCTTCTATTCTAGCCAACCATATAGAATGTTAGTGACTGAGACTACCATTCTGCTAAACATCTCCTTTTTGAGCTTAACAGAAGAGAAAAATTAATATGGGCTTGAGTATGAGGCCGAGAAAGTTCACTTTTGTGTGAACTGCCATTTCACTACCTATCTAAGAACAGTATTTGTTAAAAGTATCTGCCAAGAACAACAACATAAATGTAATTAAGCACATGATTGCATCACGTCTTGCTGAGAAACAAGTAGCTGAAGAGAAGGGCCATAATTAGGCTTTATACCTTAAAAATCCTTCCATCTGAATGAAAGTAGAGGTAAAAATTGAGGAAAGCAGCAATTTGTGAGAATTGGGCGAGACTGTTGTAAGATTTAGGATGCTTTATTATTACAAGATGTTTTAAAGTGGTCCTGACTGAAATGAAGGATGGTATAATCCCTTTGTGTCAAATAAATTATTTCATTTGCACAAATAAAGCCATGTTGTGTGTTTAGCAGAGTCTGCTCACAATAACCATTTAACCTGTCATTGAATCCCTGTGACAAATTGTATTTCAACACCACGTATTTTTATGAAATTAAATGTATATTTAAAGATAACCGATACCTGCATTCAGAGGCAATACTTCATTTTGTCCAATAGGGGTCCTCTTGTCCCGATGAGAAGCTGATCTGGGAACTTGAGATTTAAACAAGGTGTTTCTTTATTATTGTTCTTTGCACTCAAGTGTTTCTTTTAAACATAAAACTAATATGGTATCAGAGACACAGCAGCATAAACAGAGTCCATATGTTGGTAAGATTTAGCCATTTATGATAATAAATCAGAGGCTTCTCTCATTTTCTTTTAATTAAATTAGTAATGTCTGTATTTATTAAAGAATAAAACCCAACGTATGTGTGTGAGTAAATAGCCACTACTCACAAATGCCCTTCATCTTTAAGATGAAAACTATAAGGATCATAACCAATACGAGCACAGCTCCAATCACCACTACAATGATAACACCCATGCCCGTCACTGGATTGCAGTCACCACACTTTCCATCTATAATTGGAATTCATTTTGGATACGAAAGGAAAGAAAAACAATAAATGTCAGCCAGTGAAAATGAGGTGCTCTTTAAATTAATCAATATCAAGTGATAATCCTGTCTCTATGTGTATCAGATTTAATTACCCCATTTGTTGATAATGGGTTCATCAAGGGATCTGTGAGCCACATAACAATCATAATCTGCTTTTTCTTCCTCCAGTATTTCCACACTCTTCCTTATCTGAAATGTTCCATCATGGTTTGGTAAGACTCCTGATGAAGCAATCTGATCTTCAGGCAGAGATGTTCGATATTTCCTTATTTTCAATGTCACATCCTTGGGGTAGAAGCCAGTGGCCAGACAGGTGAGTTTCAGTTTGCTTTTGTCACTGACAGACTTCCTTGCAAACGCATAAACCTCTGGTGGTGCTGAGAGCAGAGGAAACAATTGAACAATCAGTCAGCAGCCTGTTGACATTGTGTCAAATCAAAATAAAACTGCTGCTAATCAAATGTCCATTCACAAACCAAGGATGAGTAGAGTAAATTCACATTTTAACAGCATCCATCATTCAGTTGGTACACCACACTCAAATAACTGTTATGAATCTTATGGAATTATATGAAGCCAAGCGGAAAAATGTCATGTAATTTAACTCTAGTCATAAATTGTTCGTGGCCCCTTTAAGAACATGAGTTTTTGCGACACGCTTTTAGCCACTCTCTCATGTTAGAGACGTGAGAACATACGTTGTGCAGAAGAGCTCCTGGTTTTGTTCATCGTTTGAGAATTACTTGGGATGCATATGGACTGTATGTGTGGATTTTGACCACATTTGTGCACGTGTGAAATCTGGGTGTGTGAATATAAAATGAATCATGTCTTATTTAATGATTTAAAGCCCAGAGTGTTTTCCAGTTTAGTGAACATGTTTAATGAGAATTCTACTGTTTTAAACTGTTATACATGCCCTTACAGCCTGGTTAAAAATGCATAAAATGCTGTGAATGATGTAAGCATGTATTAAGGTGATGTATGCTGAAGCATATGGGTAGACTAATGCCCTGTTTATATTTTCTTTTGACATTGGCCTCTACCGTATTTCATTATCAGTATTTTATTTTCAGCATTTCATTTTTGTACTTTTTTATATACGCCCAATCGACCGCTGTTTTTCTCTTCTTTTTATCCTGTGGTGTTTCTTTACAACAACCGCTACATATATTTAAAACTATGTGTATAATTATAATAAAGTATATTTTATTAAATTTAATTGGATTTACTCACAGCTCTTTTTGAGCTCCTGGTCTCCATGTTCTCTGAACTGGTTGAGCCAGTCCACACACTCTTTCTCCAGATAACCCTTGGTGTACTGGTTTAGGATGGGTACGTCATCCCATTTTCTCTTGGTTTGGAGAGCTTCAAAAACTGGAGCGACCCACTGAGATTGTTTATCATCAAAAGACAGGAAGTTCACTCCATCATAGCTGTACTCATCGATGCCTTTGGAAAACTTCGTGTCATTTCCTTGATTCTCAACTTCACAACCATGTCTCCACTGAAGAACATGGAGATCTGAAATTGAGACCAGTGAAAATATTTGTCTGATGATTCAAATAACAGAGAATATGATTGTGTACATTAAAATCCCTTGATGTTCCTCACCTGTCTTATTTTGTCTCATTCGGTCTATCAGAATGTTGACATTGACACTAAACCACTGCTCTTTGCTCTTTCGGGACTGAGTGCCTTTTTCCCAGTAATCCTGCTGCATTTTCTCTTCCATCCAGTGCTGTTTAGGAATCTTTTTCTGTTGCTCACTATTGTAGTAGTCAATCTGTCTGTCATCCAGTAGACCCATCGCAGTGAACTCATAGATGCCTGGCAGATCCATGGGTTTGGATAAAGCGGTGTATATGTAGAACAGGGAGTGTTTGTCAGCTATAAAGAAATAAATGGAAAGAACATTAATAGTGGATTCCTGTTAGGATTGTGGCTTAACCATTCTACTCCAAACTCTTCCAAAGCCTATAGTTTAGTGAACTTAGATAAACGTTTAGCATTGTGGATTTTCTTTCTCAGTAAAACATCCACATCATTATATATAGCCTGACCCAATGGTTTTCACGATATTTCATGCAGTGCTTTTCAGAAAACAGGATTTCTCAAGTAAGGTGGATAAAGGTGGAAGGTGACTTTTAATCCAACTCCTCTGAGAAATATTTACTGGAGTAACTAGCACCAGTCAACATGCAGAACATTTAAAATCAGTTTAATAGTTTTCAAACATTTTAATATCTTGGTGCTCTGGAGATTGATATTTTGTTATTTATTTTTAATGTTATGTAAGAATGCACAAAAAAGCGGTAATTATTTTAACGTTGCAAAACATTAGCAAAATAATTTCTTTGTGGCCTGTCCATTGAAATGCATCTGTATAACAAATTCACTCACATTTGTAATTTGATAGAGACTTAAATGGACCCTTTTCACATATCTGGGTTTGGAATCTGGAAGTAAACGAGCATGCTGAACTTGAAAGCAGTGAATTGGAGATTACAGCTGATATAAATTTTGCTCACCCGTTTACTCCAAAAGCAAAAGAAAAACATGCACTATTTCACTTTCATAGCTTTCAAAAAGTAGAAGAAATATATATAGAGAGCCTTGGATTACAACAAAAGAGAGAAAGAAGACGCATTTTCCAAGTAGGACTAGTTACAGTCCAGAGACCTAAAAGTGGGGACTGTATCGCCAAAATTAGGTGGGTTATTCAAAACTGGATGCACCAACTCCAAAAAGGGGCACCACTTCCATTAGGGAAACTTTAAAAGATCATTCAGTTTTAAAGATAATTGGCCTAGTGGGGCACTAAAACAAACTGGCCCCAGGGCCCTCATTAGCCATAATCCGCACCTGGCCCCGCAAAGGCGCATTGCAACTTTTCAGATAAAACAAAGCGAGGCTATTTTATTTTCCACATTTGTCTGGAAAATCAAAGAAACTGTGAAGCTGTTTTTCTTAGTTCAAGTGTTATACTGTATATAGGTTAGGGCCTCCCCATGACCCAGTTTACACCTGGTGTTAAAACGTGTTTTTGGTGATCGGATCACATGTGGTCAGCGCTAAATACAAGTCTAAATGGAGTCTAAAACATTCTGTGATTGGATCACAAAAAATCAAATACGTATGTGGCCAAAAATGCTTAACCCTAACCCTATCACATTTGAGGTGTAAACGCTAATCCGTCCTGAATGTGTCACAGAAGCAGCGAAGCGCCTCTCCTCACCTGTCATTCAACCGCTGCGATAAAACAAGAGTTTGTACTTTGCCGGTGAAGAGCACTTTAAAAGGAAATAACCGTCTGATCAGAAAAAAGTTTAAAAGCGGATACAAACACAAGCATGGGAACTTCACGGATGTTCTTCTGTGTGTCTGATATCAACATTCAGGGATATGAGAAGCACGAAAATCTGCAGCTCAGGTTAATACAGGTTATCATTTAAAATAACTGAAAACTGCTCTAACTTTTTATTTTGTGCTTAGATTACATTTCTGCTGCATCTGGGAGAAACAGCACTGTCTTTTTTGACATTGTTGCACTTTAATGAAATACAGTAACACACGGACATAGTTATTGGTTTCATCATGAAACAGAGTCCCTCCCCTCCAAATATGATCACAAGTGGTCACAGAAGAGGCATTTAACCTCCGCCTGAATTTTCACACTCAAGTTTAAAAGCTCTCTGTTTACAGTGGACTAATTTCATAAACAAAATGGTCTCATTTTACAAATAACCCCCAAAATTAAGGAATAATTGCAATAATTAGTAAATAACATTGTAACGGTTTACAATATTATGATAAACATATAATTTCAGTTCTCTGTCCTTTATTATTGAGCAAAATGTCTTATTTTATTCCACTGGATGGCATTACTAGAAGTAAAATGCCAAATACTGTTTGGAAAAAAATTATCAAAATAAAATACAGTATTTTGTGTATCGAAAATACATGTACAATTGGCCAAATGTTGACATTTACTCAATATATAGGTTAAAGGCAAATGGGATACAAACCAGTACACTTTAAAACATTTTGTTTGAATGATGTTTTAAAACTAATCCTGCTGTGAGGGAATATATTTATTTACATTTTGTCAAACAAACAACCAGTAATAAATCCAAGAGTCAAATCAGAGTCTCATCTTAAACCTTTTATGGTACCAAAAAAAGTTGCAATGCAACATATACAATTTATTCATGTACTTCCAAAACCCATCACATATTTACACTGACCCCTTTAATTCAGTAACAAACATTACATTTTCTTTCAATGCAAACGAATTTGGTGGAATTACAGTCGAAATATATATATATAAAAAACCATGTGCTATAATTCAAAGAATTGACATTTGTTATCGGGGGAAATGCAGGCCTAATGATGAGGTCTTATGTATTTATATCATATAACAGAATGTTTTACTTTGCAGTCTTATGAAAAGTTCAATAGTTGCTGTAAAGTATTACCATGTTTTTTTGGACAAGGGCCTATGTGTTACCATGTTTTTGGACAGAGCACCTGATATAATCTATGGTAAATTACCAACTGATGCCATCACTCTACCATGGCACTGCCACAGTACTGTTTTGAAAAAGTTACGTATTGTAAGGCAATCAATTAAAGACAATTATACATGTCTATAATTACAAATGTATGTAGTGCAAAATCCCAAATAGCATACAATTCTGACCAGGTTATACTGCAGCATGCTATGACCCAATTAAATAAATCACGTGTAAAACAGTGGGTATTTTTCTTTCTATTTAGCAAGGATTAATGCTTTAAACACTTGACTAGCTAGCTTGTAAATACACAAGCAGTTGAGAACACCAACAACCGATTAGCTATCCAGACTGACTAGCTAGCGCTAATGTCTGTTGCTAACGCTTTTCCCTCCTTGCCTTTGTAGTGGGTGCCAGCTGGAACGTGATAGTGCAGGATGAGTAAACCTCACTCCAGTCATCTGATGTGACATGCACATTCACTTCCGTACCCAGCAAACAGAGGACGCTCTGGCGACCATATTTTTAGCTGGTTTCACTTCTGTTCTGTTAATTATTTTAATTTATGCTCCTTTACTTGTATACAGGGGTTAAATTTGGCCAGTATGGCAACTGAGTAAAAGGTAGTTGTGTAGTAGGTGTTTGCTTCCGCTGTTAAGAACAAAGTGCATTTACTTTTAAACTGTAACATGATTAGATTTAAGTTTAGCATGTTATATGTAACCTAAAGTTACTTGTCCCAGCTGTCAACTGATTTTTATCAAATACATTTCTTGGCATCCTTGATCAAGTTTTTTTTTTGTCCTCTCATGTAAAACATGAACCAAATATTCCATGTTATATATTTTCACAATTAAGTTGAATAACGACATGCATAAATATTTACACATATCTTTATCCCAGTAAAATGTATATGAATTTCCATACAGGCATTTTAAAAATCCACATTTAGTTACACATGTATTTTACAAAAAAAAAAAAAAACTCTCATAATTTTTTTTCATTGGAGGTTGCGATTTTCGGAGAAGGGTATAGCTGCAGGCTTTGCTCCAAACCAAACCATTTCCTTAACCGTGAGTAGAAGTGACGCCCCCTTATTTGGAGTAAACCCGCCCCCATTTGGAGGACTCCGGCCTGCAGCTATACCTACCTGTATTGTAGCCTACCTTCCGTGATTCATAAAAGGTCAAGTTACGAAAAGTTGTAAGATAAATAGTAGAAAACTTCCATGTAGAAGATTTAAATGAATTTAAAGATAATATTTCAGGAATTTAAAACTCTTTGTCCTACAGAAAGACATTATTCAGCATTCCGAGAAAAAAAAAAAGGTTCGACATTACGTAAGACTCGAAGAATCAGGCAGACTATCTTATTTGAGTCACCTTTAATTATAAACAATAGAACTGTGACTTAATTATGATAGATAAATAAATATGAAAGAAATTCCTTGTTTAAAAAAAAAAAATAATAATTACTATTTGATTACACGTCGCAATCCGGCCATAAAATCCCTCCATTATATATAATTAAATTATTTTACTACTAGTCGCAAGAATAGAATAATAATTGAACACTTCATGTTGACGAAACAATGTCAAGTTTACTAAGGCAGACTAATGAATAGATCAGGTGAGATGGTGTCACTCAAAACATGTCGAGGAAGTTTCTAAATCGAAAGTATTTCTGTTCCTGTTTACCAGCACCATCTCACTGACAAACCAAACACTTCGACAGGTATCGAGTAACTCACCGAATAAACGTTCAGTGAAAAACATTTGAACCCTTATTTCAGGATATCAGCGCCGTTGTGAGCGTGTAGAGATATGTATTAAAAAATGACAAGATTTGTTTTACTTTCGGTTTAATAAAATACGCATATTGTGTAAATAATCGCAAACTTACCGCTCTGGACAGAAACAACAGCAGAGAGCAGAACTGCCCCACACAAAGCTGTGTAAATGGTCATTTCAAGCTGTTCGAAACAGGTGCCGTTTCGGTGGACGCTCCAGTGGGCACACGGTGATCAGATGAACTGAATCCAGTTCTGCAGGTAAATTAATTAACATCCACAAACGCCTCCCTCTTTAAATAACCAATGATAAAACAGACACTGCAGCGTCAGTAAGCACCAGGAGAACAGTGTAGTCAGGGGTTTCACATGATCATGTTCATATCTGCGCAGAAAATACATAAATAACAAAATCACCAAATTCCGTCTGGACCTCATAAATATTAAATATGCTGATTTATTTACATTTTTGTATTGAGACTTTCGCACAAAATAAGAAACTTTCTCTTTAGGCTTTCTAAAGGAATTATTAATGAATAATACGTAATTTACCATTTAAATATAGATTTGGGGGTAGAATGACATTAATAAAATTGGTATTTTCTTGCAATTGCCTACTCAATGGAGGGCAATTTTGGAGGGTTTAAAGCCAGAAATTGAAGCTTATAATTTTATAAAAGCACTTAAAATAATTCCTCTTTTAAAATGTGTGTATATTTTGAGCTGCAAAGTTCTTTAAATGGTAATATTTTAAGTAATTCTTAGGTTTTTAGGGTTCACATCCTCATGGCAGTTTAGGATTAGGGTTAGTTGTAAAATTGGCTATCATTTACACAGAAAAGGTCAGTTGGCGATTTCATCACACTAAAATTATGTTAATACACATGTTGTTAACGTCTTTTTTTTTTTTTACATTTATCTGTAGGTTATCATTAGGATAAATAAATAATTAAATAAATATTTCAATACTTAGTGAATTTATTATATTTATCATTAAATATATAAAAAAAATCATGCTGAATACACAGTGAGTAAATTAAATGCATCATTAAATCGGGTTAAATTATCCCATGTATTCCACTACAGATTACAGAATGCATGCTGTAAAATGTAATTTGTAACATATTCTGTTAGACTACTCAAAGCCAGTAACGTATTCTAAATACTTTGGATTACTTCTTCTGCACTGGTAGATTTTTTCACTTGTTATGACTATAAAAATTCTGTCAGTACAGTAGAACAAAATACACATGTTAAAAATACATTCTCTGAAAAACCCAAATATCTTATGCAGTGTTGTTTCTAAAACTAGATCAATCATAATTATCTTGTTTTAAGGATTTTTAGATATTTTTTCAGAGAAACAATACAAAAATTATTATCAAGAATATGATTTTTGCCCTAATATCAAAGATCTTACTAGAAAAGTAAATTATGACGTGAATTTTCTTAATAAATAAATATGATTGTGTCTGGTAACATGTGCATGTAAAATGGCTAGAAATAGCATTTTAGCTTAGCTTAAAGCTAACAATTTACACAAGGTTTATTTCTATTTCTTCTGCTCCAAACTTACTTCAAACGTACTTCTCTGTCTGCTCGTATGAATGTAACACATCATAAGAAAGTGTTTCACCGCTGTTCAAATGCACTTTGGATCACAACATTTATATGTATAAATGTTTTTAAATGAAACAAATTACAATAAAATACAAAGTAATCTCTTCAGTAATCAAAATAGCCTACTTTTTGAATGTAACTCGATTCTAATTACCAATTATTTAAATTGTAACTGTAGTGGAATACAGTTACTTATATTTTGCATTTTAAATATGCAATCCTATTGCATGTATTCCGTTACTACTCAACCCTGCCGATTACATAACCCTGAAAATGAAAAGACACAAAGCTCATGCATCATAAAATGAACCCTTCATACTTTACGTGCGCTCTTGCGTCACTCTAGCAGTTACAAACCTCAGACCACAAGCGATAGCTTTTTTTAACATGTCCAAAATGACTGGACATCCATAGCTAGTTGAAGCATCTCCGCTGTGGACACCTTTGAAGTATGTTTGGGCCTTAAAAAGAAAATGGTTTTAAATTAATGTCGTTCATCATGTATTTTTTTATATATTTAAATATGTATTTATTTAATTTTGCATGTAATTAATTCACTATATGTATTTCGTTTATTTAATTATTTAAATATTTTATTAATAATGCAATTAATTAATAATATATTTAATGATTTCTTTTTATTTCAAAATATTTATTTAATTATTAAATGTTGAGGAATTTGGCCCTCCATACATATAAGCTAGGTAACAATTAGCCTTATTATCATCTATTAAAGACCTCATGCTTTTAGTCAATGTCTATCAGCTTTACGGTCATTTAGGCTGTAGGCCTATACTATTTTACTAAACATTGACAAAATTCGCCTTTAGCAGATTTTAGTGTCAAAAACAGATTTAATCAGATTTAAAATTTGATTTATCAATGTATTATTTCATATGCTAATTATTACTGCACTGTATTATTAATTACCTTCTAATGTTGCTTGTTTAGCCTATTGTTCTCCAATAATTCATTAAAAAAAATCTCTGGAGTTTCAGTCTGTTCAAACATTGTCACATTGATCATCGTATTGTTTGACTTAGTACATATAGGCAATTTTAGATTTTATGTTTAATTTCGAAACTCATTATGGTCTGGATTTAAAAACATGCATTGTACATGTTTATTTATACTTGTATGTAACTGTTTAGAGAATAACATTTATCGAGCTTAAAATTTAATATGACATTTTTCTGGCTACGAATAGGAAACAACTAGCGACCAACACAACACATTCTCACACCCCAACTCGTCACATATGGACGCTGACCAACAGCACAGACCTTAAGTGTGAGCGTAGGGTCAGAAAAGCGCTATATAAATGTAACGTTCATTCATTCATTCACCTTTAACCTGCATGTGAAGTGAACATGATGTTCTGTTGAAAAAAAAGCGAGGACTGCAAAATATGTTTTTTTTTATTTATTTTTTTACATTTATTACTGAATGGTAAATGGATTATGGTCTGCATTTATTCCCATGAATTAAACATTATTTGCAGAAACAAATGTGCAACTTCTTTTCATTTGGTGAACACAATGTTTATTATCTGTTAAAACTGGTATTTGATGACCAAATTTTAAAGCTTAAACTGAAAGATCAGCGTAAAATAGTTTCTCCCGAAAGAGGCAGCAATTCATTTGTACTGTAACACATACACACACACACGCGCACACGCCTTCACTTTCTGCCAAATCGGAAGCCGAATCCTCCTTTCTGTCTATTGAATGCCTGCAAACCGCCCGCGATGGAGGTGAGTGCCTCGTTCCTCTTCTCTCCGCCCTCTTCTTCGATGCCCTCCGGATACGCCACAGTTTCTATGTGGTTGTCTGGGAATGTCCCGATTGGTCTCCGGTCCAGCTCCTCTCTCTTCTGTCCCTTCACCCTCTGTGGCCAGCCCAATTCCTCCTTCACTCTCTCCAGGATCTCGTCAGGTCGCAGCTCCTGAAGCAGAGCCCAGGGCTGGAGCTCCGACGCCGGTCTGTCTGATAGAGCCCCCAGTGAAGCCTGCAGCTGGAGCATTGCAGCTTCCCACTCAGGGTTGTCCAGCGTGGGCAGGTACATTACAGGGTGGTGTGGGAGCATGAGACCTCTGGGAGGCTGGACCAGCAGCACCAGCAAGAAGACGACTGTGGTTTGAAGAGAGGACGAGAGATGGAAAACCTGGAATTTCATCTGGAGTTTAAGGAATAGAGAGTTAAAAGCATTCTTAACAAACAGAGTTCAAATGTAATTTTCAAATGACTTTGTATACACTGCTGAATGATTTCCAAAGTTTCTTTGTCTTATTTTTTTTTTACAGTACAATATCTAAACCTCCTTAAAACCTTTACTTGAGAAGGAAATCTGTTCAAGATATCAAGGCTTGTTTTAAATATCTTAAATTAAGTTCAAACATATTATTAGTAATTTACAAACTCCATAAACCCTTAACAAATGAATCATATGATGCAGTTTTGGAAATATTTCACTTTTCCAAAAATTCTACATTTTAATATATATTATCTAAAACAAGTCTTGTTTTAAAGATGTTGAGATGTTTTTTATAAGACAAAAATACAGTTTACGAAAGTGATTTTTGAAGAGTCAGGCTTACCTTGCAGAGTGGTCTGAATCTCTCTGTTATCTGCTTGAAGCTTCTTTAAATACCCAACCCATACTAAATGTATCCATTGTCCAAGACTAAACAGGTCTTTGTTAATTGGTTGAGGCATCTTTGTGACACACAAGACCATCATCACAATGTCATCAACATTCCTTTAACTAGGATACTCAGTCAGCCTAACTGGCAGACATCCTGTGGACAATTACTGAAAAACTGTCACATATAGAATCTAACACAGAGAGAGAGAGAGAGAGAGAGAGAGAGAGAGAGAGAGAGAGAGAGAGAGAGAGAGTGTCTGTACTGAGTTTGCATCTCACCAGGAGGTTGGAGAAACATCAGGAAGAATTTTGCTGTTGTCTCCTCTGGGTCAATGTATAAAGTTTGGATCATTATAGGCCATATTATTAGTGCACATGGCTCAGTCTCATTGAAGATCCTAGTTTGCTCCTGTTCTGACTTCACATTGAAGTTGCAGAAGAAATTATGAGCAAAATAATTGTGTTTGCTTTATGAAACAAAAGAGAAAGAATTTGAATAGGTCATTAAATCAGAATTCATTATCTAACACATTTGTTTTGGTTTCAGTTTTGTGTTGACACATAAAACAAACTATAAAATGTGTAATAATTTGATTAAATTCTCTAAAGTTAACATTTATTTTTGAATGTTAACTTTTGTTCTTTTTAATTCATTTTGTATGATAGCATTCATTCTTCCTTTCCCCAAAATAAACATAAAAGCTAAATCTGTTTTAACACTTTTAACTGTTGTCCCTATCTTGAAATGGCTGTGAAACATATGACAGACACATTTATTCATGGAGGTTGGGACTTACTTGCCCACAGTGACGAACCTTGTCATAAAAAGAACACAAAACATCCAAAAGCTGCAATTTAAAAAATATGGGAAGTTTGACCCTTATTGAATTAACTCAATCAATTTTAAGTTTTTGTCAGACATAAAATAAGTAACATATGTTTATTGTTTTACTTTCACAAGTACAGTTAGCTCAATTGACAGCATTTGTAGCACAATGATTACCACAAAATGTATTTCTACTCCTACTTGTCCCTCTATTTAAAAAATACATTGTGGTGACATTAAACAAAATTTATAGTTCATCCCCAAATTAAAGTTCTTTTATCATTTACTCTCCCTCATTCACTTTCATTTTCAAAATGTGAAAGAATGTCTGGAGCATTAGCTCCTGGTAGGGCCTCCCTTGGCAAATTGGTCCCGACCAAGACAAAGAGCAATCCAACCTCCCCCCCAATTATATGGTCATCATGCAGCAGAAGAGTCACTTTGCTTGGATTAGGGAAACCGGGGCCTTCTTCTGGAGCCAGGCCTGGGAGAGGAGCTCATAGGCGAGCGCCTTGTGGCCGGGCTTTGACCCACAGGGCTCAGCCACTCACCCTGTAAGAACAACATTTGGTCACCTCCTTGTGGGCTCACCACCTGCAAAGAGGAAAATAGGGGACAGGTGCAATACCCAACAGGTGGCAGACAAAGGCGTAGGCCTGTGCAGACTGGACCTTCACCATGAAAACTGGCTTTTGGTATATAGAATGTAACTCACTGGTGGGGAAGGAGCCAGAATGGGAATGGGAAGTTGACCAATACCAACTATATATAGTTGGCCTCACTTCAACGCACATTTCTGGCTCTGGGACAATACTCCTAGATGGGGGTTGGACACTCTCCTTCTCTGGAGTTGCCCAGAGTGGGAGGCACCAAGCGGGCATGTCACAATTTTGGAGTTTAGCCTGGTAGATTAGAGGGTCGCCTCAGTACAACTTTGTGTTGCAGAGGGAAGGCTCTAGCTGCAGTCTGTGCCTCTTTACCATGTCACAGTTTGGAGTATACAGCCATATTGGAGACCATGAGTGGTGCCATGGAAGTTGTCCCCTCTGGGACTCCATAGTTCTTCTGGGTGACTTCAATGCCCATGTTAGCAATAATGGAGAAACCAGAAGGTTAGTGATTGGGAAAACTGCCTGATCTGAACCTGAGCAGTGCTTTGTTTTTGGACTTCTGTGCTAGTCATGGATTTTAAATAACTAACACCATGTTGCCGGACAGAACTGGCAAGCATAAGTGAATTGTGAGGGTGAATTGGGAACATCTGACAGAGTCTTCTCTCCAGAAAATCTTTAACTACCACCTCCGAAGGAGCTTTTCCCAATTCCCGAGGGGGCTGTGAACATGGAGTCTGAATGGACCCTGTTTAAAGCCTCCATCATGGAAGCGATGTTGGTGCCTGTTGTGGTGGCATCCCAAGAACCAGCTGGTGGACACAAGCAGTGAAGAAAGCCATCAGGCTTAAGAGAAGGCCTTTCAGGATTGGTTAGCCCATGAAACTCGGACTCAGACTCCTGATTCAGCTGATAGGTACCATCAGGCCAGAAGGACTGCGTAGGTTGTAGAAGCACAAACTCGGGTGTGGGAAGAATTTGAGGAGGCAATGAAGAAGGACTTTTGGTCGACCACAAAGAGGTTCTGTTAGACTGCTTAGGCAGGGGAGACAAGACTTTGTACAGGCTGTAGTTCGCCAGGATGGAGGACCGCTAACCTTGCCTGGCGTTATAGTCGGGTGGTGGAAAGAGCACTGTGAGGAACATTTGAACCAGACTGACACATTCTCTATGGAGGAGGCAGGGACAGATTACTCAAAGGAGTCTTGGCCCATTTCTGTGCCTGAAGTCACTGAGGTAGACAAAAATGTCTCATGACCGCATCCCCCGGTGTGTCTTGTTGGAGGTCACTGATGGAGTATGGTGTACCGGGCCATCGATGTGTGCCATCTGGTCCCTGGACAAATGGTGCGAGAGATGTGTCTGCATTCTCGGCAGTAAGTCAAGTTCCCAGTGGGTGTTGGACTACGCCAAGGCTGTCGCATGCCACCTATCCTGTTTGTTATATTCATGGACAGGATTTCAAGGTGCAGGCGAGGATTGGAGTGTGTCCAGTTTGGGGGCTTCAGGGTTGCATCTCTGCCATTCGTGGATGATCTTGTCTTGATGGCATTGCCAGACTGTTATCTCCAGCGTGCACTGAAGCGGTTTGTGGTTGAGCGTGAAGCGATTGGTATGAGAGTCAGCCCCTCCTAATCTGAGGCCATGTTTCTCTGTTGGAAAAGGGTGGATTGTCCCCTCCAGTTAGGGAGTGAGCTGTTTACCCAAGTGGAGCAGTTGAAGTATCTCGGGTTCTTGTTCATGAGTGAGGGTAAACTGGAGCATGAGATAGATGGGCGGATCAGTGCAGCGGTGGCAGTAATATGGTCGTTGTGCCAAACCATGGTTGTGAAGAGGGAGCGGAGTCTGTGGGTGAATCTTTCAATTTACAACGCGATAAATGTTCCGCCTCTCACCTATGAGCTTTGAGTAGTGACCAAGAGAATAAGATATAAGCAGACAAAATTAGCTTTCTATGCAGGGTGGCTGGGCTCACCCTAAGAGATAGGGTGAGGAGCTCAGACATCCATGAGAGGCTTGGAGTAGAGCCACTGCTCCTCCGTGTTGAATTGAGCCAGTTGAGTTGGTTCAGGCATCTAATCAGGATACCTCCTTGATGCCTTCCTAGGGCAGTGTTCCTGGCATGTCCAACTGGAAAGAGACCCCGGGAGAGACGCAGAATATGCTGGAGAGATTATATCTCTTGGCTGGCCAGGGAACACCTTGGGATCCCCAGGAACTGGAGGATGTGACTGAGGAAAAGGATGTATGGGCTGTCCTGCTGAGTCTGCTATCACCATGACATTGACCCGGATGAGCAGAAGAAAATGGATGTATGGACTCAATTACGTTTTTTTTTTTGGTTAAATCTATAAATTCAGAATTCTATTAACAATTTACCTATTAAAAAAATTACAGACATTACAAAATGATCTTCTGTAAATATAAGATGCTTTGAAAATACGTGTATTATGATAAATAAAAATGATTTGACTTAAAGTACTATATGCATCTCTCAATTCACACTGCAGATATCTTCTAGTTCTATGTTTTGGTGAATAATTAAATCAGCCTTAAATAAACCAAGTTTAGTGAGTACATTCTTGCAGAATTCCATTGATGTACCCCAATGTTTCTTAATGCATTAGTCATTTCAGTTGAAGACTTTGGGTATAATCCTTAAACCACACATCAAATTCTGCCAGCTATCATGTAGAACTCCTAATGTATTCAGGTTGATTCAGTGATGTTAAATCATATTTTTAACCTGAATAAAACAAGTTAGATGTTATCACATGATATTTTGTTTTGTGCAGGATTGTTTATCTCTTTCATAAATTAACTCATAATCATAAATCTTAAACTGTTGTTTCATTTAGAAACTTGAAGGACTCCAGCAGCTTTGAAATTACCACAAATATGTGTGGTAAATAGATCATGTATATTAATAATCTAGTGGTGTGATCCCATTAATTATCTCCATAGCAAACTAGATTTTTTAGCAATAATGTTAAAAATGTTGCAAAACAATGTTCCAAGGGAGGGAGTTTGGGGGCAGTGGTGGTTCAGTGGTAGAGGCTCAGGGTTACTGACCAGAAGGTCGGGGGTTCAAGCCCCAGCACCACCAAGATGCCACTGTTGGGCCCTTGAGCAAGGCACTTAACTCCAGGTTGCTCTGGGGGGATTGTCCCTGTAATAAGTGCACTGTAAGTTGCTTTGGATAAAAGCGTCTGCCAAATGCATAAATGTAAATGTAAATGAGTTTAGGCATCAAAATAACTAGTTTCTGAAGATAAACTTTGACAGTATAGTCTCATGAGAATTCGTCACAATACTACAAGGTGAACTTCATACATATGATTAAGCCTGTTCCTTTTCTGAATTAGGCCACATGTACTGTCATGCTGTTTGGAAACATGTAGCATAAGAAGGGGCTTCACTTATGCATGTTCAGAATCTGGAAGTCTTGCTTTCTTTCGTATTACACATCAGGGTGGACAACAAGAATATCATGGTTATATTTATGCTCGGAGTAGGGTAAGGTGTGGAACTATAAGGTTATTTTTGGCGATGGGGTTTGGGTTAGGAATTCAAGTTCTGAAAACACAGAAGTGGTGTTTTGGATTAACACATCCAAATATGTGATAATGGATTTAATCATCCACTGTGCTCTATTTTCAGTTTCTTAAATTAATCCGTTTTCAAAGTATGTGATTATGGAGAGAGTTCTAGTGTGGATGAGAGGTGTAAACGTAGCAGACATCAGTGAATT
Organism: Xyrauchen texanus; assembly: GCF_025860055.1. NCBI lineage: Eukaryota > Metazoa > Chordata > Actinopteri > Cypriniformes > Catostomidae > Xyrauchen > Xyrauchen texanus. Next base: position 45,742,556 of record NC_068285.1, read on the forward strand.
GTTGAAGATAAATGTAAACAGGTGCAAGTTCATCACCATTTCAGGTCTTTGGTAAACCGGTCAAACTAGTCAGCAGCTCTTGTGCTTATGTGCAAGATAATATTACAAAGTATTGACGTGTTTGTTTCATAAGAGGACTCTGATTTGTTTGGCACTACAGCTCTCCAAGAAAGCCACCCATCAGCATTCCTCATGTGCAACTCAGTAGAGATAAACATCATCGACTTTGATTATTAACTATCAAATGCTATGTTCTATAATTTATTTACAGTGTGTGAAAGATTCTGGTCTAGAATATTAATTTGTGTAGAATATTGAAATGTTTGAGTCATTGGTGGTGCTGTGAGCAGTATGTTCCAAATAATAATGTTTCTTAAATAGTTTTAAGACATAACACAGTCAAAGTCAAGTTAAAAGACTAAAGGAAGGAAAAAGGAATAAGAGGAAGTTTGGAGAAGTGACAATGGTGTGTTAGTTTTGTATGACTTAGTCATGTGATTGACAGTAAAGTCCCACCACTTCTTATACTACAGGTTTCCAAACAGCATGACAGTACATGTAGCCTAATTCAGAAAAGGAACATGCTTAATCAGTGACTTATCATATATTTAGTTTTCAATCAGTGCTTGAAGTGGGCAGGTACTCATCGGTATACGCAGTACCTAGAGAACTAACTTAGAGTACTTGAGATTTTCTTGCATACCACCACATCTCAGAATCTCCCAGTATGATGTAATGTTTTTATTTCATGTAAGTCAGTGATTCAATGAGGCTCGTCAATCACTTTTATCTGACCCTCTAAATGACATCAATGAAATTGCGGTAACTCTCTCTGTGCAAAACTCAGTGGTGAGTTTAACTCCATTCAACACATGCAACAGCATCAGCGGTCATCAATCAGTGGTCCGGTTCCAGAGGAGCGCACGTTTTTAAGCTTATCTGGGCACAGTCACAGATTATTTAGCAGAGATGGGCCACTTCAATTCTAAAATTAATGGGAGAAATTGGAACGCTCAACCAAGCAGCTCTGAGCACACTATGGTCAACAGATGTAAAAAGGAAGTCCCACCTTACAATTAAAGGAGCCATTCACCTTTTAGATACTTACATCACCTGTCAGTCAACTCTAGAATGCACATGCACATAAGCTATACAAGTCAGGAATTTTTTTCTTTTTTTTTGTGTATATATGTGGTAAAGAATCACAATAAATGATACCAGTATTGCCAGATTTTATTCCTGATTTTAAACATGTTCTTTGATCGTAATCTTGACCAACCATATTTAAGATTTTGGTCTTTCTCCATTCAAGTAGATAGGAGCTGTACTGGCATGACTGGAAATAGTCTCCCAGGAGAGTTCCAAAGATGTCTGACTGACTTGCTAGAAAGACTATGTCATAGTTCACTCTTGAACTCTTCTCCAAAGCATAAGTTAGTTAATTTTGGGTGAGCACATTTTATTGCGTCTATAAATATGCATTTTATTGCAAACTGATAATGAAAACATCTCCAGTTACACATGCAACCTCAGTTCCCTTAGATGAAGGGAATGATACATTGCAGCAAAACGATTTGAGGAATTCCTTTCCATTACCTAATTGAAGCACTTGTATCATAACGCCAATATTATGATGCCCTTTTAGGTGCACATTTGCTCTATATAAGTGGGCACTGAAACACCATTTCTTCAGAATTTTCTGACTGAGGGACAAGAACGCATCACTCATACCTCAAAACTCTGAAGTAGCAGTGCGGTCAAGTTTGCAATGTCTCGTTCCCTTCATCTCAGGGAACTGAGGTTACATGTGTAACTTGTGATGTTCCCTATCGATTCAGTTCACTCAACATTGCAGTTAAACACTTTGAGGAACGGAGTCCCTTCACGCCACACTACGTAGCATCATACCCCAAGATTTACCAGGGTATGAACACTTAGAACAATATGTATAAAAGGTCACAGGCCCATCAAGAGTGCATGAAAATGAATACCTCCACATGCTGAAAACCAGACAGGAAGTTAATCTTAATCTGAGGATCTATATGAGTAATAAGAATAATTTAACCCAGAAGTAAGAAGGGAGGCTTTATTCTACTGGAAGTGCTTGTGACTTCAAGTGGGAGTAAATTAGAGAGCAGCCTACACAGGCAGCTGTATTAAAATGATAACAGGTATCCTTCCCATAATAAAGAGCTTGGGCTCGCCCGCTGGATGTTGGAATAGTAAGCTCTCTAGACAGAGAAGACTTGTGAAGCAATGAACAGGTTATAAAACCTCGCAAACGTGTTCTGCGAAGACCATCCTCCTGTGAGGCATATATCCTGTAGGGATACAGCGTTTGTTCATGCCCATGAGGAGGCCATGCCTCTAGTTGAATGCACTTTTATGCCAATAGGGTATCGAACTCCCTGTGATTCATAAGCTACGGCGATCACATCAATGATCCAGTGAGAGAGCCTTTGTTTGGAAACAGACATGTCTTTTGTGCATACTCCATAACAAACAAAGTGCTGATCAGACAGTTTAAGCTGGCAGGTGTGCTCCACATACTTGAGTAATGCCCATACAAGACATAATAAATGCGCTAACTGCTCCTCATCTGACTTAAACGGTGGAGAAAAGAAAGCTTGTAGATGGACTATCTGAGCCCTAAAGGCAAGTAGCTTTTTTTGGGTTGATGGTGGCTTTCGAAAGCCCCAGACCGAATTCCAGACATGAAATGTTAACCAACAGTGCCTGTATATCACTAACCCATTTAACTGAGGTCAGAGCCAACAGCAGTGTAACCTTTAAAGAAAGTACATAAAACTCAATAGATTCCAATGGTTCGTGAGCGCCCTCAGCACCAGATTTATGTCCCATGATGAAAGCATAGCAGGTTGAGGTGGGCCTCACTCCCCTAAGGAACTTTATGAACAGATCATGTCTGCCTATTGAAGAGTCAGCCTCTGGGACATGAAATGCCGAGATGGTTGCTACACAGACCTTAAACTAAGACCTGCATCTAATCACTCTTGAAGGAATGTAAGGATCTCCGTTATTGAGCAATTCACTGGGTTTTTGCGGCATGAAGAGCACCAATCCACAAACACACGCCTATTTTGTGCATAGAGGCAACTCGTAGATGGCGCTCTTGCCTGCAAAATGGTGTTTGTTAAAGACTGAGCCTATTCTGTCTTGTTTGCTGTGCTCCATTCAGAGGCCATAAGTGAAGGTTCCACAGGTCTGGCTGGGGATGCCTAATCATGCCCTGCATTTGAGAGAGCAGATCTCTCCTCAGCGGTATTTCCAAAAATCCTCAGAACCTTCTGTGGATGAAGCGACAGCATGTCCGCTCCGCAGTTCAGATGGCCTGGAACATATGTCGTGCACAGGGGAAGGAGATGGCACATGCACCACATGAGGAGGTGTTGTGCCAGGCTCATCATTGGTAGCGATCGAGTGTCACCCTGACAATTTATGTACGCTACAGCTGACATATTGTCTGACTGAATCAGAAAGTAATGATTCACTGTCAGAATGGAAAGCCTTCACAGCCTAGAAGATGGCTAGCATTTCCATGGAGTTTATGCCATGCCTGTTTCGCACCCGTCCAAGTGCCAAAAGCCAGGCACCCATTGCACAGTGCGCCCCAACCCGTGTTGGATGTATCCATGGTCACCACTTTCCGTCTGAAAACCTGACCCAGCATAACACCTTGCTGATAAAGGTTTGGAGCTGTTCATGTGCTAGAGCAGCCAGACAGTGAGTCATGGTGACACGCATGCGCCCCCGGCACCAGGTGTGATGCGGTAAGTGGTGTTTCAGCCAGCACTGGAGAGGTCTCATGTGTAAAAAACCATGCGAATGATGGCGGAACCTGCTGCCATAAAGCCAGCATTTTCTGAAAAGACTTCAGTGGAAATGCTTTCCCCAGTTTTAGCTGAGACAGACAATGATGAATGGTCCAGACGTTCTCACTCGTGAGGTGCACACGCATGCTCACGAAGTCGAGTCAAACTCCCAAAAAGGTAATTTGTTGGCTGGGAGAAAGTGTGCTTTTCGCCCAGTAGATATAGAGACCTTGACTGTTCAAATGGTGAAGAATCAAGTCTCTGTGCTCACATAGCAGAGTCTCTGATCGGGCCAGTAATAGCCAATTGTCGAGGTGATTCAGAATGTGCATACCGTTCATCTTCAAAGGGTCGAGCGGAGCATTGACACATTTCATGAATGTGCACGAGGCCAGAGACAATCCGAAGGGAAGGACTTTGAATTGATATGTCGTCCCCTCAAACGCAAATCTCAAGACCAGCCTGTGATGTGGTACAATTTGTGCACTGAGCAGCCACTACGAGGTACGCACACTATTCTAGCAATGCAAGGAAATGTTGCAATAAAAAGTCAAAACATAATAGAACAGGCAGGAGCTCTAGATTCCTATAAACACTATATTTATAGGGGGATTCTTCCTGCTGGGGACTGACAGCGCTACTTGCCTCACAGTACAAAGATATTAAAATATGCCTGCGGACGGCAGCCACTCTGATGTGGGTATGCGCAGAGTAGTGCATGCACCAGGTATCAGTAAGCTCCGTGTGAACCTCATGAAAGAACGACAGTACTTTCCGAACCTCGGTCTTTTGACGGTGGGTGGTGTGCAGGAATCATTCATACAGCTCGATAGGAGGCGACCACTCAAGGCTGAGCTCCTCAACCGCCCGCGCAATGAAACGGAGTAGCTCGTATCAATGCTGGGGGAGGGGCTGCAACATTCTCCATAGACCATTCTCCCATGTCCGTTGCTACGAGGGACACGGCATCATTACCATCGTCAGACCTGCCGAATATGACAACACTGTGTGCTGGAGATTGTCACGTGCGTACTGCACTGGTGAAGACGCTGCTTGGGAAGATCAAGGGGCTCATGGGGCTTGTGCCGGCACGATATCCTCCTTTTGTTCTTCCATCTCTACCTTGTGGCACCACCAAGCTTCCTCATGTGGTCCCTCGAGAATTTACAAAGAGGAAGCAGTCGGGAGGGTGCTGGAGTGTGACCCATATTGTCACAGTGAGGTCAGTCTGTCCCCATGAGAGGTGCTACGGCATGGGTGCAGCCCAGGCAGCAAACACAGCTCTCATGTTGGCCTGATGTGTCACTCACAGGAACACTTGCCATATGAGATCTTTAAAAAGACACGTACACACAAGAACCCTTTGCCGGTGATGAGCTGGAGAAACTCTTCACCAGAATACTAGAGAGGGCGGGTGAGTCTTTCGCTGCAGGTGCTGAGAGTCAGGCGAAGTATGTCCTGATGCATCTGCAGGGAAATCCCATCTGCTGGAAGGTGTCCATCAATGGCGAAGAGAGGGCTGATCAAGAAGGATGAAAATTCTGAAGATATGGTACCGGAGCTTACAGGTGAAACTCGAAAAATTTGAATATCGTGCAAAAGTTCATTAATTTCAGTAATTCAACTTAAAAGGTGAAACTAATATATTATATAGACTCATTACAAGCAAAGTAAGATATTTCAAGCCTTTATTTGATATAATTTTTATGATTATGGCTTACAGCTTATGAAAACCCCAAATTCAGAATCTCAGAAAATTAGAATATTACATGAAATCAATAAAAAAAAGGATTTTAAATACAGAAATGTCGGCCCTCTGAAAAGTATAATCATGCATATGTACTCAGTACTTGGTTTGGGCCCCTTTTGCATTAATTACTGCCTCAATGTGGCGTGGCATGGATGCTATCAGCCTGTGGCACTGCTGAGGGGTTATGGAAGACCAAGATGCTTCAATAGCGGCCTTCAGCTCTTCTGCATTGTTTGGTCTCATGTCTCTCATCTTTCTCTTAGCAATGCCCCATAGATTCTCTATGGGGTTCAGGTCAGGCAAGTTTGATGGCCAATCAAGCACAGTAATACCATGGTCATTGAACCAGGTTTTGGTACTTTTGGCAGTGTGGGCAGGTGCCAAGTCCTGCTGGAAAATGAAGTCAGCATCTCCATAAAGCTTGTCTGCTGAAGGAAGCATGAAGTGCTCTAAAATGTCCCGTAGACGGCTGCATTGACTCTGGACTTAATAAAGCACAGTGGACTAACACCAGCCGATGACATGGCTCCCCAAACCAACACAGACTGTGGAAACTTCACACTGGACTTCAAGCATCTTGGATTGTGTGCCTCTCCATTCTTCCTCCAGACTCTGGGACCTTGGTTTCCAAATGAGATGCAAAATTTGCTCTCATCAGAAAAGAGGACTTTGGACCACTGAGCAACAGACCAGTTCTTTTTTCTTTAGCCCAGGTAAGACGTTTGACATTTGAAGCCCATGTCCAGGACCCGTCTGTGTGTGGTGGCTCTTGATGCAGTAACTCCAGCCTCAGTCCACTCCTTGTGAAGCTCCCCACACATTTGAATGGCCTTTTCCTGACAATCCTCTCCAGGCTACGGTCATCCCTGCTGCTTGTGCACCTTTTTCTTCCACACTTTTCCCTTCCACTTAACTTTCTATTAATGTGCTTTGATACAGCACTTTGAGAACATCCAACTTCTTTTGCAATTACCTTTTGAGGCTTTCCCTCCTTGTGGAGGGTGTCAGTGATGGTTTTCTGCACAACTGTCAGGTCAGCAGTCTTCCCCATGATTGTGAATTCAACTGAACCAGACTGAGAGACCATTTAAAGGCTCAGGAACCCTTTGCAGGTGTTTTGGATTAATTAGCTGATTAGAGTGTGACACTTTGAGCCTACAATACTGAACCTTTTCACAATATTCTAATTTTCTGAGATTCTGAATTTGGGGTTTTCATAAGCTGTAAGCCATAATCATAAAAATGATATCAAATAAAGGCTTGAAATATCTTACTTTGCTTGTAATGAGTCTATATAATATATTAGTTTCACCTTTTAAGTTGAATTACTGAAATGAATGAACTTTTGCACGATATTCTAATTTTTCAAGTTTCACCTGTTTATAGGGCAAATGTGCACCTAAACAGATGGGGCTCAAACACTGTTGGCAATCTATAGCGTTAAATGTTGGACAAAACAGTGCACGCCCATAAACACAGCGCGCAAGTTAATTACAACAATGTGAGCACTGTAGGAGCCTAATTTTGCTTTTGTTCAGTGACAATTATTGCATATTATGTGTTGCATTTCAATATTTGAATATTTGTGTTTTGATTGTAACTTTCTTTCTTTGTGTGTACTAATTAGATAAATATTCTCTATATTTACATTGAAATATGTTATTATGTAAAAATTGTGCACTGGCCCTTTAAGAATTGCGACTGTAAGTGATTATGCGTCCTTTATAGGAAATCGAGTGGAGTCGCACAGTTTTCTTTACCGCATCCGTGATATTTAGGATTTAAGATTATATTTTGTTTCCTTTCTTTTCTTTGTTTGATTTACTAACGAGTCTGGATTAAAGGAAGAATTTACATGAAGAAAACGGTGCATGTGAATTGTTTTTTGTTGGACACGGAGCGAGTTGACTGAAATTCTTATGATGCGCACTCACATTAGTAAAGAAAACTAACTCCAGATGGATAAGGACGTGTTTGACACGAAGATATATAGATGTTTTTAAGGAACAATGGATCTTGAAGTGTATGCCAGGTGGAGTTTCGTCGGATAAGGAAGTGCAAGGATTACCTCTGAGGTGCGCGATTATCTACATGCGATCTAACGGCGCTATTTAATCCAGGAAGATTTCTGAGGTAAAAAATGAAACGTGACTGAACAGTTCAATAAATAATATAAGTACAATGACTTGATTTGATGTTGGAGCTTAAATAAGTGATGATATTATGAAGAAAACTGAGGATTGTACTCGTACTAAAAGATCAGTAAAAATGACTGAGAAAGCAAAGGAAGAAAAGTTGCAAAGACTTGTGCAATCAAGGAAAACTAAACTAGCTCAGCTCACAAGTAAATCTAAGGAAATTGAACAATTAATGGATGATGCTGCACATTTTGACACTGTTCGAACTAAATTAGAAACTGAATACAAAGATTTCTGTCAGCTGAATCATGCTATTGAGGAATTTATGTCTGATGAAGATTATGCAAAGGACCAGCATACATGGTTTGAACCAAGAGCCTCCTCATGTGAAAGATTTATTAATGATTATTTCATTTAATTTATTAAAATGAAAGTTATTAAGCAATATGAAAGCAGTCGGTCTTCATCTGTATGTCACAACGAAATAGATCTGGAGTCAGGTAGAATAACAGCTCATGAAGATGAACTGAAACAAGAAAGTCTGCTTGATAATGTGTTTCAACCTCTATGGCCACAGTCAACTAATAAATCCATCCCAAGGGAGCTTTCTTCAAGTAGACAGGGAGACGTAGTTGATACATTATGTAATGCCCTGGAGCGGCAAGCCAATATCACTGAGTGCGTAGTGAAGCATCAAAAAATGTCCATGCTTCCTTCAACTGACATACCCATTTTCAAAGGAGATCCTCTTGATTATAAGCTGTTCATTCGGGCCTTCGAACATGGTGTTGAGGATCGTACTGATTATGATAAGGACAGTTTGTACTTCATGGAACAGTACACAATTGGAAAGCCGAAGGAATTGATTCGTAGTTGTCTACATATGAACCCAGCTGAAGGCTATCTTAAGGCAAAGCAGCTTCTGAGAGAGCATTTTGGAAATGAGTATCAGATTGCAGTAGCATATATGAACAAAGCTCTACATTGGCCCTCTATCAAGCCAGAAGATGGAGAAGCACTTCACTCCTTTTCATTGTTTCTGTCAGGATGCTGCAATGCAATGTCAGATATAACTTACATGGAAGAGATGGATAACGCAGCAAATCTGAGAGCCATTGTGGTGAAACTTCCATACAAATTAAGAGAAAAATGGTGATCTGTGGCATGTGAAAAACAAGAGAAGCAAAATGCTAGAGTGAAGTTCAAAGATTTAGTTGATTTCATTAGCAAGCAAGCAAAGATTTCTCTTCATCCAGTGTTTGGATACATAAAGGATAGTTCAACAACAAAAGGACAAGATAAGTTACATGCAGAAGCAAGTGCTTACAAAAAGGCTGTAACAAAAGGGTCTTCACGACTAGTGCTGTACCAATTGACAGAAAGGTTGAAGATGACGAGAGACTTTCAGTTCAAAGATCACAAAATAAACATCGAAGCAGCCAGACAAAATCATGTCTTCTTTGTAAAGGACTGCAACACAATCTGGAATCTTATAGAAGTTTGAGAAGCAAGACACATCAGGAGAAAATTGACTTTTTGCGAAGCAAGGGCTTGTGTTTTGGCTGTTTAAAGCATGGTCACATGAGTAAACAATGCAAAGAAAGACTTAGCTGCAGTGAATGTTCTTTGCCTCATCCAACCATACTGCATATGAAACCAAAGGAAATTCCACATCCTCAGGAAGATAGAATGGATAACTGTGATAGACAGTCTGTTACAAGTGCATTCATTTGTGCAGAAAAGGACAACAGTGAAGTCATAGATTTTTGTGAGAATGACTGTACTTTGTCAATTGTTCCTGTACAGGTCAAGACAATGAAAGGCACGCATCTGGTCAAAACGTACGCCTTTCTCGACCCAGGTAGTTCAGATACTTTCTGTACTGAAGCTTTGATGTCTGAACCAAATGTGAATGGAAGAAAGACTGATATACTTCTGAGAACAATGGGGGATGAAAAACAAGTCAGAACTCACATAGTGTCTGGGTTGGAGATTAGTAGGCTAGATGGTGATACATTCATTCAACTTCCAGATGTTTTCACACAGAGAACAATTCCAGTTCACAAGGGGAACATTCCACAGCAAAAGGATTTGGAGAGATGGCCATATCTTAAAGAGGTTTGTCTACCTAGCATCAAAGCAGAAATCGGATTGCTAATAGGATCTAATGTGCCTGAAGTCATGGAGCCTTGGCAGGTTATTAATAGTAAAGACAATGGACCTTTTGCGGTAAGAACCAAGTTGGGCTGGACAGTTAATGGACCCCTCAGGAACAGTAATGACGTCACAAGAAAAGGAAGGAATGTTCAAGTATCTGTAAATCGCATATCAGTAGCCAGATTAGAAGACTTGTGGCAACAGCAATTCAAGCAGGATTTTCCTGAAGCAGAAAGGGATGATCAGCTGGAAATGTCCAAGGAAGACCACCGATTTATGAAAATGATGTCCGAGTCAGCTAAACTTGTAGATGGTCATTACAGCTTGTGCCTGCCTTTGAAGAACAAGGCTACTCAGATGCCAAATAATCGAGTGATGGCTGAACAACGGGCTCTGAATTTGAAAAGAAAATTCATCAGAAATCCTGAGTTCCACACAGAGATCAAGAGGTCAGTGTTGGTCAATTCAATACAAGCCCAACACAATAACAGTTCAGTTAGACAACTGATGAATCATTTCTCCTCTTGGATAAAGCTTCAGCGCATTGTAGCGTGGATGCTAAAATTGAAAACCATGCTGTTGGAACTTGTGCAAAAGAGAAAGACTCTTACTGCTGCAGAGACTTTAACCAACTCAAGTAAAAGCAAGCAGATTGTGGACAAAAAGATGCAAGATTTTAAAGCTAAATGGAAAGGAAGCAACATTTCTGTTGATGATTTGAAAGAGGCTGAGCTTGAAATAGTGAAATACTGTCAAAGAGAGAAGTTCACTGAGGAGATTTCAGCACTGCAAAGTGGACATGCAACAAAGAGAGGCAGTTCGATCTACAGATTAAACCCCAAGTTGCACAATGGAGTTTTACATGTCGGTGGAAGACTTAGCAATGCTGCTATGCCAGAAGAAAGTAAGCGACCTATGCTTATACCAAAGGATCTTCATGTCACCAACTTAATCCTCCAGAATGTTCATGAGAAAACAGGACACGGTGGTAGAAATCACATGATTTCAACACTGCAACAAAAATACTGGATACCTGGTGCAAAATCTGCAATCAGAAAAATGCTGGCAAGATGTGTTAATTATCGTCGTTTACATTCCTCAACAGGAAAACAAATAATGGCAGACTTACCATCAGACAGGGTGTTGCCAGATGATCTACCTTTTACCAGAGTATGTGTAGATTACTTTGGGCCATTCATGATTAAACGTAGAAGAACCCTAGTCAAGAAATATGGCGTTATATTCACTTGCTTAGCAATTCGTGCAGTGCACATCGAAGTTGCTTCTTCACTAGACACTGATTCCGGTCTAAATGCTATATGCCGGTTTGTAGCCAGAAGAGGACAAGTGAAAGTTCTCAGGTCAGACAATGGGACCAATTTTGTAGGTGCTGAGCGTGAGTTAAGGCAATCCATTGAAAAATGGAACAGCCAAAAGATTCAAGACCATCTCAGTCAGCAAGGAATTAAGTGGGTTTTCAATCCTCCCACTGGATCTCACCATGGCGGGGCATGGGAGAGATTGATACGCTCAATAAGAAAGATCCTTAATGCTACAATCAGAGAACAAGTTCTTGATGAGGAATGCCTTCAAACAGTTTTCTGTGAAGCAGAGGCTATAATCAACAGTCGTCCAATCACAGCAGCATCAACTGATGTAAATGATTTGGAAGCTTTGACTCCAAACCACTTGTTGTTACTCAAGTCAAAATCATCGTTGCCTCCAGGACTGTTTGACAAAGACGACCTGTATTCTCGACGCAGATGGAAACAGGTTCAGTACGTTTCTGATCTGTTCTGGAAACGTTGGTGTCGAGAATACTTGCCGCAGTTGCAACAGAGACAAAAGTGGAATAACATGACAAGAAACTTCTCTGTTGGAGATATTGTTCTGGTAGTTGATGACTCCGCCCCCAGGAATTCATGGGTATTAGCAAAGGTCATTGAAACCATTCCTGATAAGAAGGGTCTTATCCGACAAGTCCGCATTAAGACCAAAACTAACATTTTGGAAAGACCCATAACAAAACTTTGCCTGTTGCAGGAGGCAGAATGTAAATAGTGAAGGCAATACATCTATAAGAACCCAAATTTGCCTTACTTTAAGAATTCACTAAGGATATTAAAGTAATACGGCTCCTTCTGTTTAAATTTAAGTAATTGTTTCAAAGAGTTTGAGAACTGAATTTGGGGTTTTCATAAGCTGTAAGCCATAATCATCAAAATTATATCAAATAAAGGCTTGAAATATCTTACTTTGCTTGTAATGAGTCTATATAATATATTAGTTTCACCTTTTAAGTTGAATTACTGAAATGAATGAACTTTTGCACGATATTCTAATTTTTCAAGTTTCACCTGTTTATAGGGCAAATGTGCACCTAAACAGATGGGGCTCAAACACTGTTGGCAATCTATAGCGTTAAATGTTGGACAAAACAGTGCACGCCCATAAACACAGCGTGCAAGTTAATTACAACAGTGTGAGCACTGTAGGAGCCTAATTTTGCTTTTGTTCAGTGACAATTATTGCATATTATGTGTTGCATTTCAATATTTGTGTTTTGATTGTAACTTTCTTTCTTTGTGTGTACTAATTAGATAAATATTCTCTATATTTACATTGAAATATGTTATATGTAAAAATTGTGCACTGGCCCTTTAAGAATTGCGACTGTAAGTGATTATGCGTCCTTTATAGGAAATCGAGTGGAGTCGCACAGTTTTCTTTACCGCATCCGTGATATTTAGGATTTAAGATTATATTTTGTTTCCTTTCTTTTCTTTGTTTGATTTACTAACGAGTCTGGATTAAAGGAAGAATTTACATGAAGAAAACGGTGCATGTGAATTGTTTTTTATTGGACAGGGAGCGAGTTGACTGAAATTCTTGCGATGCGCACTCACAAGCACCATGACACAGCTCGCACGTAAAATGTAAACCTGCAGAACTTGCAAATCTCAAACTCAAGCACAAAAAAATATGATTGTGCACACAAATAAACAAGTCGAGAGCAGAAATAACATAACCACGAGTCATGACAGGTCCCACACACATGCACAGATCTGAACACACGCGCAAGTTGGGGCAGGGCCTGATCTTTTCTGTAAACAAATGCTATTGGCTGCTGACCAAACCCTGTATTGATTGGCTGCATCTCTTTGAATCTCTAGTGATTGGCTGTTGTTGGACCAGGACAGACAGAAAGTGGGAAGATTGGGAATTGGATGATGGCAGACAGTAAAGAGGCTCCTTAATTTATTGTAATTGTAAGATTAGTTTATATTTATATATATGAGAGGCAAGATGACACTAGCTGCTTTGAATAAAATGAGAGCGCATCCATCCGAGGTGTGATAAGAGACGTGAAATAAGGGCCGGATGAGCGGTCATTATAATATATACTATATATACTGACGACGATCATTATCGGTCATATAATGTTGCGCCTGACAAATCAGAATCAAACATTTCAGAGAGCCGTGTAATAAGAATTTGAATGTACACTTGATTTCCTAACCTGGCCATATTCTGCTGCACCTGCTGTGCTTTCCCAGCCCCAAGGGCCCTAGGGCCTGACTGGCTTCCTCTCTGAGCCTGCATTTTATTTTTATAATGAATTCATGTAGAGGCTGTTGAGTAGTGGATGGCCCAAGCAGTACCACACTAACAAGCTGGGAACTATCTGACATTTAGCTATCTACACTTACCATTTTGTGAAACACTAACGTTCCCTTCAACATTAACGTTAGATGGACCTGCAGCCAATCAATACAGGGTTTGGTCAGCAGCCAATAGCATTTGTTAACAGAAAAAGCTCGGGCCCCGCCCCTGAGTGTCAAAACCGTCTTGCGTAAAGATTTCAGCTGCGCGTGTGTGCAGAAAATACCTCGAGCTTGTGTTCAGATCTGCGCGTGTGTGTGGGACCTGTCATGACTCGTGGTTATGTTATTTCTGCTCGCGAGTTGTTAATGTGGGTTGATATTGTCAAAGATACAGACTTTAGCAGATCTAATTATTCTTCCTCAGATTCATAAACAATAACTAATTTTTTTTATTTTCAAAGTAAAGTTAATGAAATCCTATTTGTTAGTTGAGGGTGTGAGGTCATGTTTGTTCTTCTGCCAGAAATATATGGCCAGAACTTGAAAATATGAATGATATACCTCTTTTTAGGTAATTAAATATTATTTTAATGTAAATAAACACATTAACAGTGTAATTTTTCATGTTAACATGTTAGTTACAATAAAAGTGTTAAAAAATAAATATCATCATTTTTAGTGGTAATAAACATTATGCCACAATTGCTTTACTAACCTAACCTAATCCATACTTTTGTTTTAATTGTTTTACTTTTTTCCTTAGTCAGCCACTTATATTTGTTACAACTATACATTATGCATTTTTATGATTTAAAATTCTATTTGAAAAATAGAAAATGGCCCAATTCCCAGATACCTATATATTGTACAGTCTATAAAAAGTAAAGTCTGCATAACCTAAGCCTATACTGTTTATTAGATTATTTTAAAAGTCTTTATATTGTTTATTTTATAATTCAGTATGATTTACTTACACATATACTATCAGTATAATAACAGCTTTTACAGAATAGTTCACTCAAAAACTTCCACTGTATGGAAAGATTTGCTATAAAAGTGAATGGTGACTGAGGCTGTCATTGTGCCAAACAACTCCTTTTGTTTTCCACAGAAGAAATTATACGTATTTGTACATATAATTATATTTGGGTGAACTATCCTATTGAGTTACAAGGACGGTTTGCCTCGTTGCATATACTGCTGGAGTTTTTCCACAAAGACAATAAATATAGGCTTCAGGTTAATAAGCTTGCTTCTGTGAACACAGATTATTTTACTTTCATGCAAGGAAATAAAACATAGAAAAAACTATTCATTACCATAGTTAAATGTTTAGTTTTTTGTAAATGGGAAAACAATAAAAAACTGACAGAAAAGTGACAATATGTTGTATTTGTTGGGGTATAGATTACTGAAATATTTAATAGTTTTAATAGCTTTCCTATTTCAAAGACAAGAAATCTAAATTATACACAAAGTCGTTCCTCTAATTCTGTAATTGTAACTAAATGGATATTACAAATAAATAAATAAAATGAAAATCCAGAATAACTATGAAGAACTCTGGGTAAATGTAGAGATTTTCTGCCATCTAGAGGACAGAATGTGCTTATATCTTCTTAGAAAAGTGAATGTTAGTGAACGTGTAATCATATACAGACATGCAGGGATCTTCCTTTTACAGTAAGTTGCAATATCAGTTTTGCTAAACTCCCAAGTAAATGAGTCTAAATCTTTGCTGCAATAGCTGATCATCTCTGTACATTGTAGCAATGAAATCTCTATCATTCAGCTTTTCTAACCACTATTCCCATGTGATATCATAGCTCAGTAGCAAACAGAACCACTGCTTGTGCAGAGAAAGATGCAAAGAACTAAATCCCAGTTATTATATCAGTGTCATGGACTAAATTATTTTTTGCCTTATATCCTGAATAAATAACTGAAACAGAAATAAAAGAACACTTGACTGGGCACAAGAGTAAACATCATGCTTTAATAAGCTGATTAAGTTTGTTACAGTATTTAGCGAGGGAACTAATGTAGTGTCCACTTTAAGCAAACATCTGCTTTTAATAAGTTGTTGATGTGACGGTCCTTAGGATTAATACAATATTAATTTGCAAGTGCTACAGTTTAGCAAGATGTCAGCTATCAATGTTCTTGAACTTTCACAATTAATCTGCCCATTTTCTAAAAGAAAACGTTTCACTGAAAGCCATTTTCCAGATCACAAATGCAAGAAGCTGAAATGTTGTTCGACAATCTTCTATTATCATTGTGATGCAATGAAAGAAGCGGTCACTTTGTGACGTGGACTGTAAACAACTGCCAACACAAACAGCAGGACTACAAAACATCCGTTTATTATCAACAAATATCATCAGAAAAAGAACAAAATCTTTGTAACTTTACAACACAGAATAAAATGTTTTATATTACAATACTAAAAGTCCAACAATTTTTGCTTTCTCCGTTTTAAAGTTTGACTTTGAGTCCTGAAGTAAAAGATTAAAGTCCAGGAAATACAGAAAGTGTCCTTCCACTTTCTTCAAATTCAAAAAAATGTGAGGAAATCATCCACCTTCACATGTTTTCGACACCTCGGATTCGCCGGGCGAGCTGTATATCGCGTGGAAACAGTGTGACCCTCTTAGCGTGAATGGCACAGAGATTGGCATCGGAGAACAGACGCACCATGAACGCCTCTGCGGCCTGAAGCACAGGAAACAAGAATTCAACACATTCATTTTCAAACTAGACATTTCAAAATTGTGACTAAACATGAACTAAAACTGCCGTTTCTGGTGTGAAATGTGGATTCAAGGCAATGCTAATAAAGAACTACTAAAACCAACATCTAAAAAACGACAAAGAAATATAATGTAATGGTTAGAAAGACAACAATTACTGCAATTATCTTTCAAATCTATACAGTTCAAAACACACATGTATATATATATATATATATATATATATATATATATATATATATATATATATATATAAACATATATATTCCTTCATATTCACAGCCTGACCAATGATCCTTCAACAATGGATTTTTTGTATCCAGAAAATGCAACTTTAATGATTCACAGGTGGATGCCAATGGTACGGTGTCCTCATTAGCGCAATGTCTTTTATCAGTGTAAACTGTCAGCTTACACAGCACAGGGGTTGAATACTTATGCAAGCAAGATATTTCATGAAAATATCTTGCTTGCATAAGATATTTATGCAAGCAAGATACCAACAAAAAACAATATTCAGGAGTCTGAATACTTTTGCAAACCACTGTGTGTGTGTGTGTGTGTGTGTGTGTGTGTGTGTGTGTACATATACATACATATATATACACACACACATACACTAGCGGCCAAAAGTTTGGAATAATATACAGATTTTGCTCTTATGGAAACAAATTGGTTCTTTTATTCTCCAAAGTGGCATTCAACTGATCACAATGTATATTCAGGACAATAATAACATGAACAATTACTAATACATTTTGAAAAAAATTCAGAACTTCTTAAACTACTTCAAAGAGTTCTCATCAAAATATCCTCCATGTGCAGCAATGACAGCTTTGCAGATCCATGACATTGTAGCGGTCAGTTTGTCCAAATACTCGAGTGACATTTCACCCCACACTTCCTGTAGCACTTGCCATAGATGTGTCTTGTCGGGCACTTCTCACACACCTTACAATCTAGCTGATCCCACAAAACCTCAATGGGGGTTAAGATCCATAACACACTTTTCCAATTATCTGTTGTCCAATGTCTGTTTCTTTGTCCACTGTAATCTTTTCTTTTTGTTTTTCTGTTTCAAAAGTGGCTTTTTCTTTGCAATTCTTCCCATAAGGCCTGCACTAGAGTCTTCTCTTTACTGTTGAAAACTGAAACTGAATCATGAAACTGGTGTTGAGCGGGTAGAATTCAATGAAGCTGTCAGCTGAGGACATGTGAGGCGTCGATCTCTCAAACTAGAGACTCTGATGTACTTATCCTCTTGTTTAGTTGTACATCTGGCCTTCCACATCTCTTTCTGTCCTTGTTAGAGTCAGTTGTGCTTTGTCTTTGAAGAATGTAGTGTACACCTTTGCATGAAATCTTCAGTTTTTTGGTAATTTCAAGCATTGTACAGCCTTCATTCCTCAAAACAATGATTGACTGATGAGTTTCTAGAGAAAGCTGTTTATTTTTTGCCATTTTTGACCTAATATTGACCTTAAGACACACAGTCTATTGCAACTCAAAAACAAACACAAAGACAATGTTAAGCTTCATTTAACGAACCAAATAGCTTAAGTCCATGCACTTAATTCGCATCTTTGTTTCCACATCTGTCTTTGTCGCACACCACTGCTCTCCCGTGATTTAAACTGAACTCTGAATCGATTCTGATTCTTTTGAGTATTTATCGCGATGCATCACTGAAACAATTTTTTCCAACAGCTCTAATGATGACAGTAGCTGTTTATAATATAGACTCTACATTATAAATATACTGACACAATTCAGTATTGATATATATTCATTCACAACTTTTGATATATCGATGCACTATTGTTTTCTAATAATAGATTGAATATATTTTCTCTATCACCATGTTACGTTACACGTTACATGTCTTTTTGCATGATCTTGAACAAAGTCTAGCATTCATTTCATGTGTTATTGTAGTTAACCTTGCTGAATAATACAGACTAACATTGACATTAACCTGACTTTTATTATAAAGAGAAGATTGTTGAAATTATTTTAAAGTTATGAAGCAAGGTAGCTTGCAATTCATCAGCAGGCAAGATCAAGTTAGCTAAAATTACACAGACCAATCCTTATGTCACTATATTTCACATGCTTTGTAGTTATGTAAGCTTACCTGTCCAATAAGAAGAACCCCAATTCAGCACCAGTTTTGATCCCCAAAACCGAACTAGTGTTACTTTTGTCAGCAATTTTTAAATTTAGTCTTAATCCTTTTTAGTTTTGTCATATTTAGTCAACTGTATACAATAAAAAAAATTTTTTAGTCAAGTTTTATGCAGAGTTTACACTACCCGATTTTAAACCCGATTTTCGCTCGCCAACAAAAGCCTGAAATCGTGGGCAAATCGGAGCTCGCTCCCGTGAGCGAAGAATGCAATGTATGAATTATCAAAGACGCGATTTTAGAGAAGCGTGTCGCTGATGTCAGCGAGATATCTAGAATGTTAAATATTTGGACCTGTCTGCGATTCCAAACCATGCCATGTGAATATGTTTTGACTGAATACAACAGAGAGCAGGAAAAAGGGCACAGGAAGTTTCAGTGGGAGGAGTCCTGATGTACCTGCAACAGAACATCAACTAGCATGTCTGCAGTATCAAGAGTCTCATTGGACCGAAGAAATGGAGGAAAAGTTAGTGGAACATTGGCAGGAGCACCAGTGAATATTTGATGTTTCCTCTGAAATGTACCACAACCAGGTGGAGAAAGAGAAGAGTTGGAGAGAAACTGACAATTCTCTTGGACATTCAGGTAAACTAAAAGGTAAATTTTTCAGTAGGAGGTACTTTTTCATATTATAACCAATAAAATATATGATTAAAAAATACACATCATATTCTGAAATGCACAACATATGATGACGCATTTGTTTTCGTATCTCGCATCACTTCTCGTGTGCACTCTGTAATTTGGAGTCCAGGCAGAGTCTTCGGGGATTCGTCAATAGTGAAATGTTTTGTAACGTGTTCACCCGTCGCCGATTCATCGTGTAATTTGAAAACGCTGCGACTTCCACGACAAGACAGACAGTTGTGTAATATGAACGGCACCACAATACAATGTCTTTGAAAGTCATGTAGTGTGTAGGAGGCATTAGTTGACTAAAAGTCTGGGTATTTTAGTCTTATGTTAGTCAAAAGAAAATCAAATGTATATTAGTCTAGTTTTAGTAATTCACAATCATTTTAGTCTTTTCTGATCCATTAGAATACTTTTGATTAGCATTTTGGTCAATCTAGTCTAACCAAAATCGATATTTCACATTTAAGTCTTTATTTCACTCATCTCACATATAGATAAAATGATACCATTACCTGGATATACCCATGTTGAAAGATCAAGAATGCAAACTTTACTAAAAGTGCCTGGTCTAATATTAGCAGCGTTGCATGCATAGCCTAAATGCTAGGCAATCTACCGTCTCAGTTTAATCCTACATTTGTTCGCTATAAAGCACAGCCTGCACAATGTAGGCTTAACACCACAGCTAACTGGTTGGCTAATGTAATAGACTTGAAAATGTCTTCGTCGTTGTCATATTCATTGCAAAAACATGAGGTTAACTTACCTAAATTCCCTGGTGTTTAGCCTTGATATGCCACTTCAAGTTTGTAATGTTTTTCCAGATATCTATAACCACATTGCTTGCCGTCCGATATAATTAGGCACTCTGTTTTTTTCTGTGTCACTGTATTTGAAATGGGACCAAATATCTAAGCGCCTCTTTCTCCCTAGCATATTGCATGCATCATCAGAGTTCGCATTCTTTTTGGCTTACTCAGAGTTTGTGTAAGAGTCGGTGTTGTGCTGGGAGCCGGATGTTTGCCGGATTCCATTTCTAAGACAACGTGACCTAGTGTTGCAGTTTGTTGTTACTGTTGAATAGTGGCAAAGAAGCGATTACCGAGGCTAGGTTCTTGGGAGAGCGCATTAACGTCACATGCTATAAACGACCCGCTCCCTTCGCATGAAAATCAGTCTACAGGCTTTAGTTACAGCTCAATTACACTTACTAGTGCTTGATGCATGTGCGGAGTGCGATTTGGACCCCATTGACTTGCATTGTATGGACATAACCACATCATACATCTATGGAAATATATTTAATTTGGTTTCGTGGAAGAATGAAAGTCATATGAGTTTGAGACGACATAAGGGTGAGTAAATAATGAGAGAATGATCATTTTTGCATCAACTATTCCTTTAAGAAAATTCATGAAGGGATATGCTCAGATGCGGTCCAAGATCATACAACTTGACATTGATTAGTCAGCCTCCAGGAACAGAACTATTCATTTTACAATACAACATAAAAGGCAAAAAGGTTAATTGTCACTTACTTCCTGTAAAGCCATCAGAGCATATCCCTGCCACATCAGGTGGTCTCGACTGAACATCTGGCAGACCTCTCGCACCTGTCAGCATCAATGAATACAAGACAAATGTTTGCATCGCTCTCACACAAAGCCTATATAGAGATATTCAAGATGATAAACATCAATTGACTTTTTCCACACATAAGCAGTGATGACTGCTGCTTATTCATGACTTCAATGAGATATTCTTGTCAAAGGCTTGTCATGGGGTCAAGAGTGAATGTTGAAGGATGCTCAGAATCACAATGTGAACCATACCAGTCGTGAAAATGGGCCCTTGCGCAGCAACAGATCGGTGGACTTCTGATATTTGCGTATCTCCATGAGAGCTCGTGTTCCAGGACGAAACTTGTGCTTCTTGCGTGGTGATGCCTCTAGAAAAGACAGCACACATAAAGCTAGTTATTAAGATGATGCTGTGACTTACAGTTCAGTTATTACAGATTCCGTTCCCTTGGAGAATCCCACCAGATACATAAGTATCCTAAAATGGAGTTGAGTTTGATGGGTCTTTAGAGGATTTGTTGATGTATTTTACAGAGGTGTGTTGATTTAATGGGAACATTTGCCATGGCTGGTGTAAATACTATGGTCACATGACCAGCACCAATTTATTCCAGTTTGCCCCTTTGAAAGACAAAAAGGAAGCATAGAATAATGAGATGGACTGTTATATTGACCAAACATCAGTATATAAAAAGCAATAATCTTTACCATCGGATGATTTTTTTTAAAACGGTGGGAAAACATGTGAGACAGTGATCTGTGTGAAAGAAAATATCTATTGTGTGGAATTACTTTGAATTGGGTAACAATGAGAGCAGAGTTGTGATTTGTAAGCTTTGACTGCTAGAATTTCATGAGGTGGAAATACTGACAAAACTCATTTAAATTACTCCCTTTAAAGCTTGATACAACAAGGAATATGAAGAGTTTGTTAAAGCTACACTACAAACCCTAATGTTGTAATTATTAGAAAAATCAAATAGTCTTAATTAAAAATGATTTGAAATGACAAGTTTTGAGCTCATTTTTCAAATATTGAAGTTCCTTGAATTTGTTTTTCTTAAAAACCCACACACTTAAGACTTTAGGTGTTAATAACTCAAACTACTAAGAACAAAATGTAGGTGATGGGGACTACCCGTAAAGCCATGCGCTTAAATTATTTAACTGTTTTCTTGGTCAAAGGGAACATATCGGAGCATTTAAATAATTGTTATTAAAAATTCACTGAGATTTTAGCTCTTTTGTAGTATTTAAGTCTTTCTAGCAAGTCAGTCCACTGTTGGCCATCTTTGGAATGCTCTCAGGAGGCTATTTCCAGTCATGCCAGTGCAGCTCCTATATACTTGAATTGGGGAACGACAAAGTCTCAAATGGTTGGTCAAGATTACAATCAAAGAACATATTTAAAATCAGCAATAAAAGTTTATAAATTGTGCTTTTTCTATCTACCTCAGATTACGCTAAAACACACAAATTACACGGCTTGTATAGCTAAAGCACATGTGTGTTAGCAAGTTGATTGATAGTGGGTGTCTGTATCTTAAAGGCGATTGGCTCTTTTAAATGTAAGGCGGGACTTCCTTTCTACATCCGTTGGGTGCACAGAGCTTCATGGTTGGCATTCCAATTCCTCCCATTCATTTATAAAGAAATGTCCATCTATGCCTCATAGTCTCTGGTATTATTTATGTTGTTTTGTGTGATGTCACCATTAGGGTGATCTGTGTTCCATTTGGTCAAGTTTGATCCTGTTCACATTACAGCAGTTCTCCTTGTGCATGTGTAACTGAATTGCAGGTATATCTGCATTTCTGTGGAGAATTAAGTTTGTATTGACCTAGAATAATTTCTAATCTTCTTTAAGATGTGTTATTCTATAATCTAAATGTGAGTCAATTCAAGTAAAATTAAGTAGAAACAACAATATTTAAATAGTACTGTATATCTTGATCTAGTTACCTTAATTAAAATAGTTAAAAAAGATATTGCCATTGAGAAAGAGATCTTTATGGATTTACAAACCTGAGATGTTCTGCATGATCGTGCGATTGATTAATTAAACAGAAAAGACTGATTTTCACTTCAAGCTAATTGGCAAGTGCTTTTTGCATTATTATAGCAACATCACGAGTTTTCTAAGTGTAAATTAGGCTGCTTGACCATTCGATGTTGGATCAAGTTTTGAATAAATAACTGTGTACCCTGATGAAAAAAATGTATTGCAAGCCAAATTTAAATCGCAAATATTATTAGAGCATTTTCTTGGTATTAGACCTCCTTGGTTCAGGGCTTCGTACATGTTTTTAAAATGTCAACTGGTATTATTAGTTGACTGCCACGTAATTTATGATGGGCATACGGTGTCTTATTCATTGTGAAACTGTGTTTCCTTAATGGCATGAATCACGCTGAAGGCCTAGACTTAAAATGCACGGGCCGCGACTGCTGCATTATTATTGAATTAATCTTAATAAAAAGTTTTTTTTTCCCTTTAATTCAGTGAATGTCATTTAGAGGTTTTTCTAAAATAGGATTTGATCCTTTTTATTGTTAGTAAGCACGTACAACATTAATACAACATTTTAAGTCAGGGCACAAGCAGAATAATCAGATAAGAGCTAATGATTAATCGTTGCAGTAATCGCTGAATAGTCGAATAATCGTTAGATTAGTAAATTATCAAATAATCGTTAGTCGCAGTCCTACTCTGTTGTACAAAAAGTCTTGTTTATTTTAATGGGTTATTCAAGAACTCAAATTAGGGGTTTCAAACTTTTGACCAATGAATCTCCATGACATTTCTGTGCATTTGTAAGAACTGTATACATCATTTAGAATCAGACTGATTTGTGAACAGCTTTGACTAATTAATTGAAAAGAACTGACTCAAAGAAAAATTGGACATCACTATGGGTATCGAGGATCTTTTACTCTACATAAGACCATGATCAGGCTCATGAAATATTATAGATCACAGAAAAACTAGAAAACTGTAGATTCAGAACAGAAATGTCCATGACTTTTCTCAATTTTAAAATCCCCTAATTGTTCCAGGTTTCCATGTAAAACACACACACACACACACACGATTAAATGGGTTCAGTGTTGATCAAGAGCACAATGGTGACAGATCATGAATCAAAACTGAATCCAAAATTACAGACCAGACCTGACGTTCACCACTACGCCAGTGGTGCTGCATGAATCGCCCTTCTCACAGCAGCAGACAGGCCGAACTCACCCGAGGGTCCGCTGGTGCGTCGGCGCCGGGATGTTGAGGGCGGCGGCGGGGGTGCAGGAGGAGATCTGCGCTGGGGTGTCGAAGGCTTCCGCCTGCGTGCGGATTTATTCTGCCGCATGTCCAGACAGTATCAGGTTGACTGCACCTACAATGCAACACATCAAATGCAATTGTCGGTCGACTGTGACTGCAGTAATGCAACCACTGTATAACGCACGCAAACACCAGTGCAAAACGACGACCTCAGATTAACTGACGGAAACTTCATGGAAACACAGAGTTAAGACTATAAACTATCCATAACGATCTATACACAACAACTGCGCGACACCAATCACTTTCAGTCTGTCTGAGCGCAATATTCTGTAAATATCAAGCACTCAAACAACACAAAAACAACTTTTCTATTTACCGTGCTGAGTCCTGTAGTTTTTAAAATCCCCCGTAAACACGATTTCAAACAATGCTGCACAGCAGCGCACGCAGTTGACTGGCCAATGAGGGAGCCGGTGTACACGTGACGTCACAATGGCCGTTCGCCAGATATTTGATGTAGATGAAGTTTTTGGGATGGATTGTCACTACTCGATCCGTACCGGAAACACGATTGGTACTGCGCATGTGCGAAAATGCGTCTACTTCCTGTCTGAAGTATGTCGAAACAATTTACGGCAATTGTAGACAGTAGTTATTTGAGAAAATTGTTATGTATATTTTGATAAGTCACTTGTGATTTGTATCCTTATTTTGGCAATAAAGATGACTTTATTAAGCTTTAAAAAAAAAAAAAAAAAAAAAAAGACAGTAGTTATTTGACACTACCCGATCAGTACCGGAGATAGCTTAACTAGTGATTCTCTTGATATAAAGACAATAATTGTATTGTTCCTATTGATGCATATTTCTTATTTCTCCCCTACGAGTGTTTTGTATGTTTTTTTCTTGTTAATAATAATAAAAAAATTTAAATACACTTTTTTCTAAAATATATTTCAAGGTTAAAATGTGGCACAAATTAAATTGATAAAAAAATATATATATATATATATATATATATATATATATATATATATATATATATATATATATATTTGTATTGCTTAATGTGAACATTCAGTTCACAGTGTGGTACAACAAAGTTAATACACTACAATAAATATAAATATAAAGAATAACAGCAATATAAGAATAGTTAAGGAAACTACTTTACCAAACTCAAAACAGAAACAAAACTAAAAAGTAACTAAAATAATAAACTAGAAAGAAAAAGAAAGTGGGAATTACTTAAATTAAAAGAAAATTACACATTAATTAAATTAAAATGTTTGTAGGCTGTGCAAATTGTACATGTTCTGAGTGCTTTTTTGTTAAGTGAAGTATTATCTCTTGTAAGAATGCCAAAAAAATAGGTTTACAATTAAAAATATTTACCTTTATGAATATAAAATCTACATAGTCAAATAATTACATTTATTATAAAGCAGGCATTTGGATCTGCTTCAACAAATTCAAAAATAACAGTTTTAGGATTCTTTGAAAAACTTAGATTTTTAGATAAACAAACTAACATCTTCCCAAAGTTGCAAAGAATAAATGCATGACCAAAACAAATGAAGAGAGGTTTCAGTGTCATTCTGACAAAAAGAGCAATTAGTGTCAAAATCAGATCTAAAATGTTTCTTTAAGAAATTTTTGACAGGGTAAATATTATGAATGAATTAAAAAGATATTTGTTTTACTTTGCTTTTTTGCATAGACCATATATTTTTCCAATTTAAATGATCAAAGAGTCCATTCCAATATGAGATTATAGGAGGGGCAGAGACAATGTTCTCAAGGACTAGAGCTCTTATTTTATGATTCCTTCCTTTTTTTTCAGTGAAACATATCACACCAATAGGTGTGCTTACAGGTTCAGGAGAGGGTAATGAACCCATAAGAGTGTGTATTATTTTTGAAAATCATGTGTAAGCCAGATGGAATAGCATCCATAACTGTTATATTCTGAAATAAATTCAGTATACCTAAAAAGCAAACCTTCATTATTAAAGAGCTGTCTTACATGACATATTCCATTACTGAACCCGTAATTATAGAACTAAGATTTATTCTTAAATAGAATGTTCCTGTTGTTCCATATGTAACACAGATGAGGAGAAAAGTTTAGTGCCAAAAGTCCATGCCAAAAGAACTTGTTGGTGAAAGTTAGATAGATTGACAGGGACTTATTGAATACCATAATCAAATAAAAAAAAACAAATTGCACCACCAAGTTGTGAGAAGGCAAGCTGAGGGAAAATATTCCAAATAGAGGTGGGGTTAAGGAATCAATTAAGCCAGTTTTTTTTAATTGTGTTATTTATTGAGCTGAAATCAATGAAGTTTAAGCCACCCTTTTTGTGAGAATTTAGTATCACTGACTTTTTCAAATAATGGTATTTGTTTTTCCATAATAATTTAATTAATATCCCATTGATTACTTTACACGTGGGCTTATCAATGTACAATGCCTGAGTGGCATTAATTAGGCGAGACAGACCCTCTGATTTAACAAGCAAAGATTGTTAAATCTTGTTAAATCAAAGATAGGTCTCTCTGCAGCCCTGCAATTAAGCCGCTTCATTGTTTATGTAACAATTGTGTTCAAATTAGCAGTGCATATAGTTATATTTGGTTATTTGTATACCCAAATATGTAACAGCTTTTAACTGAAATACCACAAATTGTATCGTACTGTTTTTAATCAGAATTAATTCACATGTATTGAGATTAAGAGGTAAAAGCCTCAGGCTTTAGAAAAGACATGAACATAGGGTGCATAGGGCTGCTGTTAAACTGAATAGTTTACATTTGTTAGAACCCATTTGGGAAATACAGATGTGTTTATAAGTGTGTGTGCATTTCTTTACATTTAATATTTTATTTTCTAAAGATATGTTCTACTTATTTCAGCATACTTTAACAAATGTCTGCATTTAAGAAACACACAGGATAAAGTTATTTATTCATTCAATTTATTTAATACATTAATTAATAGCTTCCATCCCTCACTGACTCACTCACTGGAACATGGCATTGACCTTCAAGCCTTGTTCATCAACACAGTATGACAAAAATACTTCCATGTACTCTTGACACTGAAATATAAACAAAAATTCATCCTTTGTATTGGAGAATTCACCCCCGAGGACCTTCCTGAGGGCATTTTGTTGTTCATCCCTGTTCATTTGCAGAAATGCAGGCTCTCTCACATCCCCATGGAATAAGTCTCTGTGATTGTGAACCCAGTGCCAAGCTGCATGAAGGTCTTTTACAATGGCCGGCTGTTGCACCTGGTGAAATAAAGGATATATACAGTGAGGAAAATAAGTATTTGAACACCCTGCAATTTTGCAAGTTCTCCCACTTGGAAATCATGGAGGGGTCTGAAATTGTCATCGTAGGTACATGTCCACTGTGAGAGACATAATCTAAAAAAAAAAAATCCAGAAATCACAATGTATGATTTTTTAACTATTTATTTGTATGATACAGCTGCAAATAAGTATTTGAACACTTGTCTATCAGCTAGAATTCTGACCCTCAAAGACCTGTTAGTCTGCCTTTAAAATGTCCACCTCCACTCCATTTATTATCCTAAATTAGATGCACCTGTTTGAGGTCGTTAGTTGCATAAAGACACCTGTCCACCCCATACAATCAGTAAGAATCCAACTACTAACATGGCCAAGACCAAAGAGCTGTCCAAAGACACTATAGACAAAATTGTACACCTCCACAAGGCTGGAAAGTGCTACGGGGAAATTGCCAAGCAGCTTGGTGAAAAAAGGTCCACTGTTGGAGCAATAATTAGAAAATGGAAGAAGCTAAACATGACTGTCAATCTCCCTCGGACTGGGGCTCCATGCAAGATCTCACCTCGTGGTGTCTCAATGATCCTAAGAAAGGTGAGAAATCAGCCCAGAACTACACGGGAGGAGCTGGTCAATGACCTGAAAAGAGCTGGGACCACCGTTTCCAAGGTTACTGTTGGTAATACACTAAGACGTCATGGTTTGAAATCATGCATGGCACGGAAGGTTCCCCTGCTTAAACCAGCACATGTCAAGGCCCGTCTTAAGTTTGCCAATGACCATTTGGATGATCCATAGGAGTCATGGGAGAAAGTCATGTGGTCAGATGAGACCAAAATAGAACTTTTTGGTCATAATTCCACAAACCATGTTTGGAGGAAGAAGAATGATGAGTACCATCCCAAGAACACCATCCCTACTGTGAAGCATGGGGGTGGTAGCATCATGCTTTGGGGGTGTTTTTCTGCACATGGGACAGGGCTGACTGCACTGTATTAAGGAGAGGATGACCGGGGCCATGTATTGCGAGATTTTGGGGAACAACCTCCTTCCCTCAGTTAGAGCATTGAAGATGGGTCGAGGCTGGGTCTTCCAACATGACAATGACCCGAAGCACACAGCCAGGATAACCAAGGAGTGGCTCTGTAAGAAGCATATCAAGGTTCTGGCGTGGCCTAGCCAGTCTCCAGACCTAAACCCAATAGAGAATCTTTGGAGGGAGCTCAAACTCCGTGTTTCTCAGCGACAGCCCAGAAACCTGACTGATCTAAAGAAGATCTGTGTGGAGGAGTGGGCCAAAATCCCTCCTGCAGTGTGTGCAAACCTGGTGAAAAACTACAGGAAACGTTTGACCTCTGTAATTGCAAACAAAGGCTACTGTACCAAATATTAACATTGATTTTCTCAGGTGTTCAAATACTTATTTGCAGCTGTATCATACAAATAAATAGTTAAAAAATCATACATTGTGATTTCTGGATTTTTTTTTTGATTATGTCTCTCAGTGGACATGCACCTACGATGACAATTTCAGACCCCTCCATGATTTCTAAGTGGGAGAACTTGCAAAATAGCAGGGTGTTCAAATACTTATTTTCCTCACTGTATATATATATATATAAAAATGGCACGTAAACTAATTAAACTATATATTGAGCAAGCATGCATGCAACTGCCATGGTTGTTATCCTTGAACAACAGGTGTATTCCTTTAAAATCCTTTAAAAACAGCATGTATTTCTGTTAATCAGCAGTATTCTGACATATATCCTTGATGTATTTCCTAGATATCCCTTATATGATATGTTCCTGGCATGCTGTTTTGCCTTGATGAGTTAAATAGCTTTGGAGCTTGTATTTTCTTTCATTAATCAAATGGTAATGTGAAGGAACAAACAAGGCCGCCTCATTGTAAGGGTTTGCTGAAATGGAGGTGAAAAGTAAAAGGTATGGTGAGGACAAGGCTGGTTTGTCTCTTACACAAATGTTTCTAA
The DNA here is from genome assembly GCF_025860055.1 of Xyrauchen texanus. Lineage (NCBI taxonomy): Eukaryota > Metazoa > Chordata > Actinopteri > Cypriniformes > Catostomidae > Xyrauchen > Xyrauchen texanus. Next base: position 45,771,787 of record NC_068285.1, read on the forward strand.
GTTGATGTGTTCTTACCATGAACTATGACATAATGTCCAAAATATGTGGAGTTACCAGCTGATGTATGTTTTTTAAAAAATAGATAGGTGTGGAATTTTCCACCAATATTTAATTAATGAAGGAGATAAAACATATTGGTGGCGAGGGAAAGAGACAAGGGCAATAATCCCATTGGTCAGAGATAGTGGGTAAAAGATAACAAAAGGTATATAACTGAGAACTTAGGAGGATAAAGTCAGGACAGACAGCTGGCTGGACTCATGTTTGTTGGTGTTCAATAAACTACAACTTTGGCATCTGGAACTCAAGACTCGAGAGTTTTCTTACAACTTAGAGAGATTCATCGCGATTTTCCACGACACTGCTTGATATATGAACAATAAAATCATTTACCTTATCAGCGTTCTCTTCAACCACAACTCTTCTGCTGGGCAACAGGTTTGTGGTGGTGAATTTGGACACCCTAAAGACAGGCTCAAGGGTTCCCTGAAGGAGTTGGGATGCTTCTTCTGTCCAGTATGCAAATCTCTGTCCATAACTTTGGAAAATATGTAAATGTATATGCACTGTATTTGTAAAACAACTTTCTAGTATCACTTTGCCAACAGTGACTTAATACAGCCAAGATACTGAAATTTTATCTGTAGAGTCTGTCATACCCTTCTAGGCAAAACCTCTCCATCAGCTGAATACACCACCACTGGCGAATCAATGGCACCTCCTCCTAAAAACACAAAAACACAAATAAAAATTGGACATATACCAGTAGATTGATGGCATACTTGTGTGAAAATCCAGCTTACCTCTGTGAATGTTAATGGACATGATGTACAGGTGCTGAGAGCATACTGTGAAATACAAACAACACTGTAAGACTTTGATTTTATTATTTACATTTATGCATTTGGCAGACACTTTTATCCAAAGCGACTTACAGAGCCCTAATTACAGGGACAATCCCCCTAGACAACCTGGAGTTACAGGTGAAACTCGAAAAATTAGAATATCGTGCAAAAGTTCATTAATTTCAGTAATTCAACTTAAAAGGTGAAACTAATATATTATATAGACTCATTACAAGCAAAGTAAGATATTTCAAGCCTTTATTTGATATAATTTTGATGATTATGGCTTACAGCTTATGAAAACCCCAAATTCAGAATCTCAGAAAATTAGAATATTGTGAAAAGGTTCAGTATTGTAGGCTCAAAGTGTCACACTCTAATCAGCTAAACACCTGCAAAGGGTTCCTGAGCCTTTAAATGGTCTCTCAGTCTGGTTCAGTTGAATTCACAATCATGGGGAAGACTGCTGACCTGACAGTTGTGCAGAAAACCATCATTGACACCCTCCACATGGAGGGAACGCCTCAAAAGGTAATTGCAAAAGAAGTTGGATGTTCTCAAAGTGCTGTATCAAAGCACATTAATAGAAAGTTAAGTGGAAGGGAAAAGTGTGGAAGAAAAAGGTGCACAAGCAGCAGGGATGACCGTAGCCTGGAGAGGATTGTCAGGAAAAGGCCATTCAAATGTGTGGGGAGCTTCACAAGGAGTGGACTGAGGCTGGAGTTACTGCATCAAGAGCCACCACACACAGACGGGTCCTGGACATGGGCTTCAAATGTCAAACGTCTTACCTGGGCTAAAGAAAAAAGAACTGGTCTGTTGCTCAGTGGTCCAAAGTCCTCTTTTCTGATGAGAGCAAATTTTGCATCTCATTTGGAAACCAAGGTCCCAGAGTCTGGAGGAAGAATGGAGAGGCACACAATCCAAGATGCTTGAAGTCCAGTGTGAAGTTTCCACAGTCTGTGTTGGTTTGGGGAGCCATGTCATCGGCTGGTGTTGGTCCACTGTGCTTTATTAAGTCCAGAGTCAACGCAGCCGCTCTACCGGTACATTTTAGAGCACTTCATGCTTCCTTCAGCAGACAAGCTTTATGGAGATGCTGACTTCATTTTCCAGCAGGACTTGGCACCTGCCCACACTGCCAAAAGTACCAAAACCTGGTTCAATGACCATGGTATTACTGTGCTTGATTGGCCAGCAAACTCGCCTGACCTGAACCCCATAGAGAATCTATGGGGCATTGCCAAGAGAAAGATGAGAGACATGAGACCAAACAATGCAGAAGAGCTGAAGGCCGCTATTGAAGCATCTTGGTCTTCCATAACACCTCAGCAGTGCCACAGGCTGATAGCATCCATGCCACGCCGCATTGAGGCAGTAATTAATGCAAAAGGGGCCCAAACCAAGTACTGAGTACATATGCATGATTATACTTTTCAGAGGGCCGACATTTCTGTATTTAAAATCCTTTTTTTTTATTGATTTCATGTAATATTCTAATTTTCTGAGATTCTGAATTTGGGGTTTTCATAAGCTGTAAGCCATAATCATAAAAATTATATCAAATAAAGGCTTGAAATATCTTACTTTGCTTGTAATGAGTCTATATAATATATTAGTTTCACCTTTTAAGTTGAATTACTGAAATTAATGAACTTTTGCACGATATTCTAATTTTTCGAGTTTCACCTGTAAGTGCCTTACTCAAGGACACAATGGTGGTGGCTGTGGGGCTCAAACCAGCTGATTCCTAATTCCTTCTGATTACCAGCTTACCAGTTATGTGCTTAGACCACTACACCACCACCACTCCATGATCTAACAGCTTTGACAAATTAAACATTCTTACCATCAGCATGTAGACACCACAGGAATTCCCTGAACACTGTTGAGGAAAAAACTGGAAAAGTGCATCCAGTTAGTTTAAAAAACTGATAGCTTGTTTAAACATGTATACATACACAGTGATTAAAGTGAAAAAAATTCTTCTGACTGAACATTTTTTTCAGGCCAAGTCATATTCCTTAAACTTTATTTAAATAGTCGAGACCAATAGCGTTTTAAGGGGAGATGTTTTAAAACGCTTTAATATTGCCAGTTTGCGTATTTTAAAAGCTATTTTAATCTAAGAAAAAATTTTAGTTAGCTTGACAAATAATCAACCATCTACATAACTTTTTCAGAACATGTTTTTATTTATAAGACCAAACAATGTTTTGCAAAACTCTTAATTAACAGAAAAAAAAAGAAAGTAACAGCACCACCATTAAAGTGCTATTTTTTGCAAACGTCTCTACATTGGTTTTCACTTTTTCTGCCTTTTGGCTGTGAAACCATATTCCTGAAGCTTGGCTACACCTGACACCCGTTTCAGTGTTTGACTAGCTACATGTGCAGGAGTTTCTCCCGGAGAGGTGGAGGCTGTAGCAGCAGTTTTGGCTTTAACTCCAGGGATGGAGGAGGTGGAGGCTGTAGCAGCAGTGCATTTAACTCCAGGGGTGGAGGAGGTGGAGGCTGTAGCAGCAGTTTTGGCTTTAACTCCAGGGATGGAGGAGGTGGAGGCTGTAGCAGCAGTTTTGCCTTTAACTCCAGGGATGGAGGAGGTGGAGGCTGTAGCAGCAGTTTTGCCTTTAACTCCAGGGATGGAGGAGGTGGAGGCTTTAGCAGCAGTTTTACCTTTAACTCCAGGGATGGAGGAGGTGGAGGCTGTAGCAGCAGTTTTGGCTTTAACTCCAGGGATGGAGGAGGTGGAGGCTGTAGCAGCAGTGCATTTAACTCCAGGGGTGGAGGAGGTGGAGGCTGTAGCAGCAGTTTTGGCTTTAACTCCAGGGATGGAGGAGGTGGAGGCTGTAGCAGCAGTTTTGCCTTTAACTCCAGGGATGGAGGAGGTGGAGGCTGTAGCAGCAGTTTTGCCTTTAACTCCAGGGATGGAGGAGGTGGAGGCTTTAGCAGCAGTTTTGCCTTTAACTCCAGGGATGGAGGAGGTGGAGGCTTTAGCAGCAGTTTTGCCTTTAACTCCAGGGATGGAGGAGGTGGAGGCTTTAGCAGCAATGCCTTTAACTCCAGGGATGGAGGAGGTGGAGGCTATAGCAGCAGTTTTGCCTTTAACTCCAGGGATGGAGGAGGTGGAGGCTGTAGCACAAGCAGAAGAGGTGGAACATTTCTTTACTTTTTAACCCTAACTGCTGAGAGGACCTTTACAGCTTCCCTCAGTTTCATTTCCTTTTGCTTTTCAAGGTTTTCCTTCTTTTTCTTCAATTGATTTTGGTATGTCCCATAAGAAGACAGGCACAATCTCCTCAATGCAGGGGTAATTTGCATGTTGGAGGCTGTTTTGCCAATTACCTTCATGTGGGACTTGATAATGGCTAAGCCGTCATAAGTCTCAATGTTCAGCCTAACCCTGTCTTTCTCAATTATGTCATCCATGATGTTAAACGATCCTTCTACAAGAGGGCAAGTGAACAATGACAGAAGAGCCTTTACCAACTTCCCTAAGATGGGGAATCTCAGTCCTCCTCCTGGCATCTTCATGGCAAAGATCTTACTCCACCAGTCAACATCGATTCGTGCAATGTTCTCCTCAAAACATTTGGCCAGTGCTCCTAGATCTGCATCAATCTGATAGGCTCGCACCTCTTCATCCAGTTGACCCAACTCCTCAGACTTCACAGCATTTGGCAAGGCCTTGGCCAAGGTGTTGAATGCACCTTGGACTGATTCGTGGAGAATCAATGATGGTGTCAGCACAGATAAAGAGGTGATGATGTTGTTGTTGAGGGGAAGATTTTTCAGGAGGAATGTTGCTGCCTTTATGTAGCCTTCTCTGAGAGAGCTGTAGACCTTCTGCACCCAGGGCTTCTTTTCCACTCTAGCCTTGTTTAAGGCAAAGAAGCTGAACCTCCCCACAGACAACCTTTTGTCAGTGTACTGCAGGTCTCTCTTGTGAACATTCAGCTTCAACAAGCCATTTGCACTCAAGGGGATAGTTTCAGGCTTCATAAATTTGGAGAGAAGTTCCCTAACCAGTAGCAGCATTTCAGCATGCAGCACATGGATCATGGGCTTTTCATGCTGCAATTTCTTAAGGAGCACTTGGAAAGTTGGAAGTACACCTGAAAAGCACAATAGAACCTGATTAGAAATGTGTCTGAATATTTTATCCATTTATTCATCATCATCATATTCATAGTAATGTAACATACTCTTCCTGGAATATTACAACCCTTTATATATATATTATTATCTTTATTGTTTTTTATTTGTTATCTTTATTATTTTACTTTGTTTTGAAATTTGTTGTTTAAATAAAGTTTAGTAGTTGCAGTAGTATTAACCTAAGTGATCGGATTAACAGTGATCTAAAAACTGCAACTTAGATTCCATTCCAGGATTCCAGGAAAAATAAGAATATAATAAATATACCAATAAAGGGATTTCAATACTTAAGAAAACTCTTTACTTTTCTTAACATTTAAAGTGAATAAAAAGTGAACATACCTCGGTATAAATCAATCATGGTTGTGAGCTTGTCAAACTCTGAAAAAAGCATACAGATGCGCGTCTTCAGATTTTTGTTGACATCACTTCCGATCTTAGCAGATTGTGCCATTTGCTGTTGCAGAAAAATGATCCTGGCCTTCTCATCAGATGTAACTGCATGCTTATCAAGAAGCTGGTTTAGGCGTCATCTGCATCACAAAAAAAAAACAGGAGAGAAAACAGACATTGCTATTTCTAATAGCCAATACTTCATTTGTCATCATATAATTTTTGTGTTTAGAGGTCAAAGCACTTTCCATCCCTCATATGAAGGTTATTTAATAATTTGATTGCATCTGTAATAAAGCTGAGCTACTGTATATCTATAACTTGATATAACCTGGTTCACATTGAGCAATCTCCACCACTCGGTTTAGATTTATGTTAAAAAAAATTCTACTAAATTTCTGCATCTTTAAATATTATTTAAAATATGTTTTACATATACATATATATATATATATATATATATACATATATACATATATATATATATATATATATATATATATATATATATGCCCTCTGGAAAGTATAATCATGCATATGTATACAGTTATATACTAAATATATTAGTTTCACCTTTTAATTTGAATTCCTAAAATACACAAACTTTTCTACTGATATTCAATTGTTTGTTAGATTATTGCCCCAAAGAAAGAAAAAAATCCATTGCTTTTTTCTTTAACACTGAAGGGCTAATGAGATCTTGAAAACTGGGCCTCCTAGCACAGAAATTAAATAATAAAAACAAGACAATGTTATTGCCATGTACCTGTGTTTGTGTTGATCATGAGGAGACAGGATGCTGTAGAAGTGCACAATCAATGGATCCATAAGCTCCCGTATTCTGTTGCACACATCTAGCATTTGCAGGAACCTGCTGCTGATGGGACGTATTAGGCTCTTATTCAGCCAAATGAAGTAAGGACTGAAACTCAGAAAAACTTCTTTCTGTTTGGGTGATTTTTCAATGTCATAGTATACATCAGAGCAAAATTGTTCCACAAATCCCTGGAAAGGATTTAAAAGGGCCTTGGCTGCATTTGAGATCATATGGACAGTGTCTCCGCTGATGTCCAGGAGTGATGGATTTTCTCTCCTGACTAGTGTCTCTACTCCAGACTTTTTCCCTCTCATTACATTGCAGTTATCCAACAGTATACCAACAACCTGATTCCAGTTCAGGCTATATGACTGGAGAATATCTGTCAGTTTGTGTGTGAGTGTTAAGGCATCTGCAATATTCATTTTCCTTGAGGCCAGATACTGGGTTGCCACTTTACCCATATCCTCATCAAAGTATCGAACAAGAACATTCAGAATCCTGTCCATGTTTCCATCTGTTGACTCATCTACATTTAAAGAAAACATCTTCGTTTTCAGCTTAGTTGCTAATTCGTTTTTCCAATGAACAGCAATGCCATGTGTGCACAAGTAGGAGGCGTGTGCATTAGATACAGTCAATCTTGAAAGTGCACTCTTGTCTTTGACAACTGATTGCATTAAATTAACTAGCGGTTGTGAGACTGTGAACGACAGGTCATGCTCCGCTATGAAAGAACATATGCGCACTTTTAGATCGCACACACGGTCGGCCATAGATGCATGATCCGTTGTGGTACTTGTCGAACCAGGCAGGGAGCTTGTGTACTGTAGAGCACGAACAGCAGCATTATGACTAGATTCTGATTGATGACGTGCCAGCACTTTTTTGCCATTATTGCCATATTGAAGTCTCCTGTGACATACCGTGCAAAGACACGTACCTGGCTGTTTTATTTTTTTAGCCCACGAACTAAAAGGCTTGACATTCTCCCCCATTTCGCTAAGCCAAGCCCATCTCCATTTATTTTTAACACTTCTATCGATCTCTGAAACATCGGAGCCTTCCTGCACTATAAGTGTATCCATGGTAACTGAAATATATTTGTACCTCAGCGCTCAGCTGTAGCCTGACATGCACTTCTCCAAAACTGCGATTAATTGAGTGAACACGGAGTGAGCGGGAATTGAAAACCCGGAGTGGACCTTGAGCGAAGTGATTACAGAATGCTTAGAGTGGAGAGAGGAACGTGCTGTCGCTCCACTCCAGGCTTTGATCACATCCCTCTCAGCAAGGTGAATACACCACGTCTTTCCTTAATTTAAGACCTATTCAAACTAAGATTTAGACATTTATTACACTATTTGAGAAATGAAAGCCTATTTACAGCCTTAAAATTATGAAAGGGGAATTTAAGACATTAAGGACTGACGGGAACCCTGCAATTGACGGAAATCCGTCATAGACTCGATGCAATTAACGGAAATCCGTCGTAGCGACGAAGAACTTTAATCCCTGTATCATACATACTTAAATTAGCTTTACACAATTCCATCATTTAAAACATACCTCAAGGTCTCTTCCTGTTTTTTCAGTCCAGGATCCTGGGTCAATGAAGGTTGCAATGTGTCTGGCATTCCAAAGAAAACACAAAATAAACGTGTAATTAAATGATCAGTTCTGTAGCCTAAGAACGAGGCTCTTATACGATCTTGAAGCCTCAGAACAAGGCTCCTATATGATCTTGAAGCCTGAGAACAAGGCTCTTATACAATCTTGAAGCCTGAGAACAAGGCTCTTCTACAATCTTGAAGCCTGAGAACGAGGCTCTTCTACAATCTTGAAGCCTGAGAACGAGGCTCTTCTACAATCTTGAAGCCTCAGAACAAGGCTCCTATACGATCTTGAAGCCTGAGAACGAGGCTCTTATATGATCTTGAAGCCTGAGAACGAGGCTCCTTTTGGAAATGTAACCAAACAACATGCCTGGAACAAGGCCAGTAAATGAATTATCTTTAGTCTCAACCTAAATATGGTTCTGAAAGTCTCATCTCCAAAACCATCAGGGCGAAGAGAATCAAGAAAAAGTATCTCCCTCTTAACTACCAACATAACCTGCAAAGGGTATTTTGTTAATATCCACGAAAATAGAACTCCTTAACCCTAACTGTTAAATTTTAAAATATTATAGCTAGAAAGATTATAAAAAGAAACTCAACACAGAGCAGATAGTGATCAGCTTCATCCGGCTGCCTGCTCCAAGCTGGAAATAGTATGACATCCTTGGACCTCACATTTTCCTAATAGTATTGGGACAAAATAATATGCATACACAAAAAACGTATACTTCTGTGCCTGCTTCCAATAGAGTTCTTTCTCGGTTGAGGAGTATATGATAGCAAAAAACAAATAAAACAAAAACTTACAGGCAAACAATGCACTGGGTCCACATTTTTGTCTTTCCAGGTGGCAACAACATAGAGGTCCACAATGTGAAATGTTTTTCCCTTATGGAAAGAACATTATAAGTTATTAAACATGTATGCAGCAAAATAAATACTTTTAAAAGATGATATAATAGTATGAAGTACATGTCTTCGCGCAACTTCTTCCACAATCTTGAGGCAAGCATTTCCGATCTGAAATTAATTACAGAACGATTACATCCCTGCGTAAAGCTACCATATGTAAAATGATGCATTATCCGGGAATTATTTTTTATGCAGTAAACTAAGACAGTAAATATACGCACATTAGATTCCATGCACTGGCTTAAACCCAGGCTCCAGAAGACTTCTCGTGTGAGGCAGAATTTGCCTTCCTTTACGATCAGTTCTCCTGATGCCCGATGTTGGTCCAACACATACTTTAACTAAAAATAAATAAAGTTTGACATGATTAAGTAACGGTTATCATTTAAATATGCAAAGGGTCACTAAATAGACAGAATGTTTACCAGTTCATCTTGAATAGGGCCCAAGTCCTTCTCCCACTTTGCACCTAAACAAGCATATGGATGCTCTATCTGCCATTTCAATGTCGAGTAACAGTGATCCTGGAGAAACATCCTCTCAGTTGGTCCATCTGATGATACACAAATACGTGACAATTAGTAACAACAGGAATTACAGGCAAACATCCAATTTTCTATATCTAGCATTTTATTTTAAACGGTTTATCAAACATTCTTACTTTTCAATCTGTAGTATGTCCTCAGTCTTGACACACTGACCCTCTGGCAAGTTGAACCTTTCACAATAGTGGCTACCCCTTTGGAAGTGATGCTGGCCACAGTATATGGTCCTTGGTGCTGACTTGTAAATGTGTCTCCTGTCCGTCGTTTCTTGGGGTCCCGTGAGAGCAGAACATCATCACCGGCCTGAACAGAATATACTCGGACATACTTGCGCTTACGATTTTGGAACGACTTTTGTTGCATGCTCTGAGCGTTCTCTATGTTGCGAAGAACCTAAAAAAACTAATTGAAAACAAAAACAAAATTTTCTGGTCTCGCCTCTTGATGGGATTTATTTTTGAAACCAACAGATCAATGGAGTCTTAGTCAGGCCAAGGTAGAACAATAAGGAACAAGATTTATAACAATGAGAGAGGGAGCACGGCTTCACATGAAAATTCAATTGCTTCCCTAACTAGAGAGGACAAGCATAGGTTTTTAAGTATCCCATCTCTGACAGGAGAGGGTGGTAGTCACCCACCCCAGTTTATGATTACAGAGTCACCTCTGTAATCTAATCTTTTCCTGGTGATGCCATCTACTGAGGTAGAGAATGCTAAAGTGATAGTGACACTCTGGGCACACATTGACACACAGTCCCAGAAACATTACATTATCCACATCTCTAAATATACAGTGTAACAGTGACATAACAAGAGCTCAGAGAATCAGAATCATAGCAAAGAAAATACATAGATCAGCCTATGCCTAGGTCTAATTCCGATAGTGTGTCACTACTTAATTTACCTTTATTATTCAAATACAAACCGTTTCATTAAGAAGTTTCATCTTATTGACTCTGGTGTCGATGTCATCTTCCGGGTCAGCAACTTCAAAATCATCTCCCATGGGACAGGCATTCATGACCTCTGGCAGACGTGGGTGTCGATGGAAGAGGAGGAAGTAGGGACTGTGTCTAGTGGAGTACTGATCACATAGGAAGCTTCCCATTAACTATTACATTTGTATTGAAGGGAAAAACTCCACCCTTGACATTACATATTAAATAAATTCATCAATTAAGTTTTACCATTGACAACTAACCGTAGATATTATAAATATAATAAGTAATCATGTTAAAACACAACCTGCTTTGCAGTGTTGATTCCATACACCACAGCAGGAAGGTGGAGATCCCAGTCATTGTGGTTTTCATTCACATACTTCCTGAGAGCACGCTTGATATTCTGATTGGTCCGTTCATACTGTACATATCAATGCATATATAAAGTTGACAGATAACCACAAGACAACAATAGATCTTACAGAACAGATATCCAAAGAGTTACCTGTCCGTTGGTCTGGGGATGGTAAGCACTGGAGACAGCATGTTTGATTTTCAGCGTACTGAAAATGCTGTTGTTGAGCTGTAGAGGGATTATCAGTTAAATTTGCAATACTGGAGTAATTGTAGACAACAACATATATGTAGAGATTAGAGTAGGGGGAAGAAAACATAATAAAACCTTTACAAAACTTCACCTTGTTGACAAACTCCTTCCCTTGGTCTGTAATGATTTTCCTTACCATGCCGAACAAGTACAACTTTGTGGTTATTATTGCAGACACCTCAGCTGCCGTCTTAGATTGCATTGGTTCTGCAATCACCCACTTGGTGTACAGGTCTGTCATGGTAAGGACATACTTGTTGTTGCGTGCTGTTTCTGGCAGTGGTCCAATCAAATCCAAACCAAGCACTTCCCAAGATTCTTTTACCTGCATGGCACAAAATTAGCATCAGCCAAATGCTGGGAAAACTGTACACAAGCTTGAGACTAGCTTGTTAATCTCATCAGTATGCTAAATTATTGTACGCAGTACCTTAATGGAATGCAAGACTGGCACAACAGTCTTGATGGGGTCATTCAACTGGCAGCGGTGACAAGATCTGACCTAAAAAGCAAAAATAATTTTTTAACAAAATGTCCAGTTGATACAAGTTGGTGATGACAATAAATATAACTTCTAAATCAAGGAGGTATCGAACAATCAGAGGTGGCAAAAATAGACACATTCTTACGTATAGATACTTGTAAAGAAAGTAAAAGAAAAATAAGAAAGTACCACCAATGTAGTACATTACCCATTCTTTCACATCCTGGATAATTGTAGGCCAATAGTAGCCAGCAATAACCCTGTTTTGAGTGCCTCTGACACCACTGTGATTGCCAGTCCCAGGGTTATTGTGGCACTCCATTTGAACAGACCTCTTCTCTTCCTCTGACAGGACAACTAGCCGCATGTACTGCCTACTAGGACCGATGTAGAAGAGCCTGTCGTCTGTTTTTAGAGGAAAAAAGAAAAAGTTGGAAAAAGTAAAAAGACTACATTATAAACTACATTATATTCACTTTTTTATTTTTTATAATACCCATGTATTAACACCCAGATACGTGAGCTGAACAAGTACAGTTAACGTAGCTTAATATATTAGCTTAATAAGATATTTTAAACACTATTTGTTAATTAAGCACATGACCCTGGTTGTTCCAGACAGTCAGTTCTCTTTTTTCATTATAAAATCCATTACCTTTAATAGTGAAATTCGTAGACGCCCGTTTCACCTTCCGACGCTCTGTGGGATTGTCGGGAATTTCTCCTTTTAAGAGAAATTCTTGAATTTGTACATACAACACAAAATAATCCATATTTAAATCAATCACTCTCCAACGCGATTCTATAAATCGAGCACATGCGCAGTACAAATCGTGAGAGTAAAGTCGACCTGTAGAGCAGACGGTCGTAAAAACGTTAGCGATGACAGGAAGTGACATCAAATATGAGTTTTCGCACATGCGCAGTACCAATCGTGTTTCTGGTACGGATCGAGTAGTGACAATCGAGTAGTGACATGGATTGATGTTTTCGATGTATAACTGCCATGTATTAGCAACTTGAGGAGAAAACAGCTCTTGTTTAAAAACATGTTTATATTAGCTTATGGTTCCCTTCAACTGAAATAAGTAAAAGGGGTGAAATCAGAGACTATTTATTATTTTATATTATTTTTCTATTAATGAATGCAGTAGAAAAGAAGTCCCGCCCTAAAGGTAAAAGAGCCAATCAGCTTTTGGATACAGACGTGTCAATCAACTCCAAAAGCGCATGCGCGTCTATACAAGGCGGGAAAGAAGCCTCAATGTATGATATCAGTGTCGTTAGATTTTACTACTGATTTGAATAGCTGTGTTTTTTATTTTTTTTATTGAACAATATCATGTATAAACAGCATGGCAACAATCGTATATCATTGCAATATATAACATATGAATATAACAATGAAATCAGGTGCAAAAGTTCATTGCAGGAAATTATCAACTAAAATAAATAAATAAATAAAATAAAACCAAAAAGCTAGGGTTTGCTTTTCAAATCATATTCTTCTATTATTTCAAAATGTTTTTGTGCATTTTTTTCTTTTCATCATTATAAGGGTCTTTGTATAAGAAAGAAACGCATTGTGAATTGCGTTTCACATGGAGTGGTGGTGTAGTGGTCTAAGCACATAACTGGTAACCTGGTAATCAGAAGGACGCAGGTTCGAGCCCCACAGCCACCACCATTGTGTCCTTGAGCAAGGCACTTAACTCCAGGTTGCTCCGGGGGGGATTGTCCCTGTAATAAGGGCTCTGTAAGTCGCTTTGGATAAAAGCGTCTGCCAAATGCATAAATGTAAATGTAAATGAAATACAGAAAACCTGGGTTTCACTTTCAAATATTTAGATTTGTGTATATAACATTTCCCAAAAATAAGGATGTTATTTACCAGAAAATCATCTTTGTTACGGTTCATATAAGTCCAAAGACAATGTCCTTACGAGAGAAGACTTCGAGAAAATAAACATTTGGGTAAAGCCACTCATGAATATCAAGCCATAAAGCATCTACAATGGAAAAATAAATTATCAGTAGTTTCAATCTCATCACTAAATACACAATTACTAGTTTCAATTCCAAATCTTTGTTGTACAAATTCACTGGAAGGATAAACATCGTTTAAAATTTTGAAATTGATTTCCTTAGCTTTGGGAGTTAATGGGAATTTGAAATTATTTGTTCGTAACCTGTAAATTGTTTCTTTTGAGAAAAAAATTTGATATCAAGTTTTATAATCAACAAAAGGGAATAAAATGTTATCAAACATATTTCTGATAGATTTGTTTGAAAATGTAGTTTCTTTGAAATCGTAACCTCCAATTACACAGAGTGGTGGGATTAGAATTGGAAAGGAATCCTTTAATTATATAATAGTGTTGGGGATAGCTTTGATTATAGAATTAAATATGTTCCAATTACAGGTATCAAAATTGACTAAATTAAGCACAGACCAGATACCTTTCTCCACCCAGTCCTTATTATATTATCTTATTGTGATATATTATTCCCACGGTTGTCAAACTGGGGTACGCGTACCCCCAGGGGTACGTGGACTGATTTCAGGGGGTACGCGAAAAAAGATCTAAGGGACTGTTCGTTTTTTATTTAAGGGGCTACCGGAGGAGTTTTGAGATCTGTAGTCAAAAAAGACTTGACCCTCCCTTCGCCAGCAATAATTTTTTCTATAACCCTCCAAAATGATTGTGAAAAAAGGCATGACCCTCCCCGATAATTTATTCTGTACTGGTTTGCGCTTGGCAAAGATGTGTTTTTTTTTTTTTTTACAACCAAACGACTAAACTCCTGCTTTCTCATCTTACTAGGGCTGTAACGATAGACCAAACCTACAATTCAGTTCGTATCACGATTTTTGATTTTAGATTTGAAATAAATCATGTTTTTGGTGCTGATGCAGTGGTGACGCGTTCATGTATGCAAGGGTGGCGCTGCCAATAAAGTATCTAAAAGCTGCCACAAAGAACCGGCAAAAGTAATGATTATGAATATGTCAAATATAGCAAGGAGACATTTTAATTGTTTATTAATAAACAAGTGTGTGTCAGTGTCGGCTGCAAAGATGATCGTTATGGACGTGACATTTGCAGTCAAAACTTGAAATATAAATTCTCAGAAAATGCATTTAATACTGAAACGTCTGTTTATATATCCATAAATGAACCGAAACACAGCGTATAAGGTACTTGCCTCACAGGCCTGAGAAATATATAGAAAACTTGAAATGTCTACTTTTTAACAGAACAATTCAAAACGAAAGAAATCAGACTCTGTGCTTATGTAATCCGTAAATGTGCATTTCTCTCTCTGGCGCCTTCACTATCGCGAGTCAACATCGCCACTCATTGCCCAATTTTAAAGAATTTATCCTCAACTAGTTTTTTGGCGTAGGTCTACGTATTTTATTATATTAACTTCTACTAATAGTAATTAAAAAATGTGGTAGCCCTACATCTAGCACATCACACTCCACTGTTATGGTGGCAATTTCAGTAGATTTACTCACTAACATTGTTGTGGAAACACAATAAGAATGGAAACTAACATATGGTAGTATCGTGCTACAGCGCACATTCTATACAGTCAGAGCCGGCTCTCCCTATAAGCGAACTAAGCGGCTGCTTAGGGCCCCGCCGCCACTAGGGGGCCCCCTAACTACAGATGGTAGTCGCCGGCGTCGCCGCGGTTTAAGCATAGACAGTAAAATAAGAGTTTAAGTCA
The DNA here is from genome assembly GCF_025860055.1 of Xyrauchen texanus. Lineage (NCBI taxonomy): Eukaryota > Metazoa > Chordata > Actinopteri > Cypriniformes > Catostomidae > Xyrauchen > Xyrauchen texanus. The sequence continues at coordinate 45,786,849 of NC_068285.1, forward strand.
ACAACCGTCAAATCGTTGTCTTCCCTGAACTTTGAAATTTGACCGAATGAACTTTGAAAAATGAAACAAGTCTATCCATCGGGTGCAGAAAAAAGGAAAAAGAAGAAGGATGATGATGAGAAGAGACATATGCAAGGTAAGGTAATTTTTAATAATGTAATTTAAGTTAAGGCTTGGTAACGTTACGCCAGGCGACTCAGGCCTAATAATAACGGACACGTCCTTAAACTGTTAGTTATTATTACTTTATCTTTACTTATTTAATTTGCAAGTTGATGTTTAGTCATTACTGTAATAGAGACAGAGTAACTAATGAAAAAAGGTCATAGCTGTCCGTCAATTATGCTGAATCAACATTGCTTGCTTGCAGTAACGTTATGGTCCAGTCCAGCCGTCAGGCCCAGCTCTGGGCTACAGACCACGAAGAGACAGACCCAGCTCCTATGAATGCATTTTCTTTTTAACAGTTAACGTTACATGACCCACCTACACTAGTTCTGGGAAAGAAAAAACTTGTCTCAATAGACACTTATTACAATAAAAATAGTTTGATTATTAAACATTAGAGAGAAAGAAAGTAAAAAAGAAGAGAAAGGGCAATAATTTGACAGTCAAAATCAAAATGAAGTTTAAAATAAAGCGGTTAAATACAAGCTTTTTCTTCTGGTCTTTATTGAATATGTAATTAAAGATTATTAATAAACATTAATCTATATACTAATATGAAATATTTTATATATTGTTAAGCTAAAACACTCTGTGTCCTCTCTGAAACATTATTGAATGATGATCGATACAAGATATCTAAAAGCAAAATGGATTTGTGGTACATTTTAGGTAAGAATGTATTACTGTATGTAATCGTAAAAGGTGAAAAATGTCTCAATCCATGCTGTGAAGGTTTAAAATATGAACTTATGAAATAAGAGTTAATCAACCAATAATTAAATAATATCATTTAACCTTTGATTTCTTTTAATTTACTTTTAACATTATTTTCTGCTCACAATGTAAAAAACTAAATTTCACTTTCTCAGGAGGAGCCATTCTTAAATATTTTGGTGGTCGTGGAGAAACATCTCAGGAGGCTGACACCAGAGATGACACAAGTAAATATGTCCCACTACCTTTCTTTTGAATAGTTTTGTGTGCAACTTCAACATAGCTAATTGTCCTCTAGCCAATACAATTTTTTGTTTTATAATCACAATTCAATATGTTGTCTTATTGTACTTCTATATTAATTTAAGATGAATGTGTTTTATCTAATCTGCATACTGTATTAATGATTATATTATAATCTCAACAGCTGGAGGAGGTGACTCTACTGCTGTTTCAGTAGAGCACAGCGAGCTGCATACCACAATGGATAATGTTGCTGAAGCTGAAGCTTATAAAAACGTACCTAAGGTCCTCCATGGCACAAGAACGCCTCAGTGGTCTGTCAATCATCAGTGTCAACCACCAGGTTGGAAGCAAGATGTCCTATGATGACATTATAGAGGACTTTGCATCTCAAAAAGCAAGAAGACACACATTCTGAGAGAAAAATTCATTAGAAGGAACAGGGAATAAAAAGCAGATGGGGTGAAGTGAAAGTTTGTGTTTTTGGGGGGTTTAGACTTATTTTCTTCCTTTTTTCTTATTTATATTATTTGCTTATTTATTTGATTAATTAATTTATCATTCATTGCATTTTATGTGCACATTTATTTGGCTAATGATTGTTCAGCTGAAATAGTGTTTTTGTAGTTGGAATATATAAAAAATAAATACCAACTCAAACTTGAATCTTTTGTAGAATTTGTAATCTCTTTGATACATCAATGCAAGAATGTTTAAATCACTTTAGAAGGAAGCAAAGAAATTACTGGTCTAACTTCTCCCTCTTTTTAAAGTGTGGAAAAGGGAAAAGAAGTTCAAAGATCGAGACTCCAGCAACACCTGTAGTATATGCAACAACTTTATTGAAGATTTGTTAAATTGGGGTTAGATTGTATACAGTTACTGGTTTGCGGTGGCAAAACTCCATTATTCACTGCAAGGCAGGGCCCCAAAATTTCCTGCTTAGGGCCCCTAGATTTACAGAGCCGGCCCTGTATACAGTTCTGGGTCCTCAGTCCCAATACTATAAAACTCGACGTAGCCTACGTTCACTTCACGTTAATGCAGCGGTAGAGTTACACTCACATGACACTGCACTTATTCGCAATCACAAAAGTTCATTATTTGCTCGTGCTTTAAAGCTTTGCCGGGTAAACATTTCATTGGCGTTCTGTTCTGAAATGATCGCACTTTTCTATTAACAAAATATTCGAGAGTGGAGACAGAGAGGGTAAAAATAGAGCTTTTATGATGATATTTGCAATGATCTTTGCAGCCTGCTGCAGTGCTGATTACAGCTCTGCGTCATAATAAACGTTGCTATGACGATATAAAACCGAGCGATTAAGACGTTGATGCCATTTGCTACAACGTATTTATGTGAGACTGGATTCTCAGCTTTGGTCTGCCTTAAGACCAAGTATAGGTACAGACTGTTTGTGGAAAATGATCTAAGACTGTCCCCAATTCGGCCTAACATCGCTGCATTATGTAAGAACATCCAGGCACATCCCTCACATTGATTAAACTGGTGATGTGGATGGAGAGGTCTACTGTGTGGTTTACTACAATTTAGTTTACTGTTTACTATTTAGTTTACTATTACTATTGTTAATGTGTTCTCTTTTTATTATTATTTTACAACAGAGAAGTTAAGAAAATATACAATGTTATCATATGTGAAAAGCAATACTTATCAGTATGTGAAAAGTTAACTCTTTAATGAGATTTTGGATATGTGTTGTAGGCCTATTGTGTGTGAGATTGGGTGCATATCTGTTTAAAATCATTATATTCAGCACATTTGTATCATATGTTGAGTTTTGATGAGATTTGTATCATATTTTTATGATTCTGTTCACTATTCACGACAAAATTGATAAAAATAAATATTATTAAATAAAAAAAACCTTGTTGTTAACAATTGGTGGTGTTGGGGGTACTCCGGAAGATCTATAATGTCTCAGGGGGTACATGCCTGTTAAAAGTTTGGGAACCACTGTATTATTCCATATTGGGGTCTATAGGCGGATCTTTTGTGACGTCATTGTTTATGTTTGTCGCGTTGCATCATGGGAATCGTGTGGCAGGAAACACCGCTAGATACCTGTAATTTGATTGTTTTGCACGTTTGGAGGAGGATTTAGAGAAGAGGATGGTTCACTCTTGCTGTGTGGTCGATTGTACGGCTCGCTGGGGGCCTGATAAAAAGTTTTTTCGAATTCCCTCCGAAAAGGATCGCGAAAAACGAAAGAAACGGTTGTGTGCAATTACATTCTGTAGCTGTGCTTTGATACCTGCAAGCCTCACTAGTACATGCAGCATTTGTAAGTCCTATCCTGACAGCTGCTTCTACTTTAAACATTAAAGCTGCTACATGACTGCATGTTTCTCCAAGACTGGATTTGAAAGAAGGAGAAATGTGTAAGCTGTGATATACAATTTTTCACCATAGTACAGACGCCATTGAAAGTCTCACACTGAACACAATTGAATTGGTACAACAGTCACTACATTTTCAATAAATAAATAAGAACACTGATCAATGAAGACTTACCCGGCTTTGCAGTCGCCGTGAGCAGTGATTATTTCGCCGTTCTCTTTGGCGATCACCCACGGAAGATGCGAATCACGCTGTGACTATGCTTGGCCAGGTCTAACCTCTGCTTTTAGCACGATCACTGCTTTCTGTTTGGCAGAAAAGATCGGCCCAACTTTTCGAGAAACAAAATAATCATAGGCCTCCAGACTTTTGAAAGCCTTTAATATTTCATGAGTGAAGGGTCCAGGGGTTTCTATTAAATAAGAATAAATGTCTCCCCAGCAGATTGGTGGCCAAGACACGGGCGAGTCGGACCAACGTTTTTTGTCATCCCAGATCTCATATGGGCTTTGAATAAATTCGATTTTGTCACCAATACAAATTTTGAGCTTCTCTCCAAACCTCCTCCGGTCTTCAGATGTTAAAGTGCTTATATATTGTGGATTTCGCCCTCTAACTCTCTTGAAAGTGCTCGTCGCGTCTTTACAGCCCGCCATACTGTTTGTTTTTTTTTTGCCACACAACCACTCGCGCATGCGTACAAAGATGTCAACATAGATCCTCCTATAGTGTAGCTGTGTTTTTATGTCACTTGTTTTCATAAGAAAATAGCTTCCGGGATCGTTACAAAGATGGCCGCAGGGTGTTCCTAGCAGGCAGCAGATGCCCTAACCTCGCCCTCACCCTAATCCTAACCATGTGGAACCTGCATGGAAGAGTAACCTTCTAGAAACAACGGATGGCACCTTTCTCCCATCACGGCAAAGTGACCTGACTTGCTAAAAAGACTTTGGGCGGAACGGCCATCAAAGAGAAATCTTAATAGGCGGGGATTAGCGTCTCGGCAGTTGCCTCTATTTGACCAGGCACGATGGTTTCAAATAACAATTGTTCTAACTCTTAACGGTGTAAATTGCCATTCAATTTAAAGTTTCTCAGTGACATTATTCGGGCTGTAATAAATGCATGGTTTAGACCGCTGATAAAACAGCACAAAACGAGGATGATGAAACGACATGGTACCTGTTACTTTTCTCGGCGCTGGTCAGGATGGTCCAATCGCGCTGGTTTCTGATTCTTGTATAATCGTATTTTACAATTAAATGTATTGTCCAATTAAAAATATAATAATAAATACATTAACATATAGAAATGTTTTGAATAAGACCAACATAAATAAAAAATGCTGAGATTTAAATGCGCCTGGACCTTTGAGATGTAACACGCCCCCTGGAGACATTTAGCGGCCAATGCGCCTTTTATCGCTACAATTTTTATTTTCACGACAAATTTGTCGTCTAAGCGATCTTATTTTTAGTTGTTCAATCTGTGCCTATATTTAGAAGCAACCCTTTTATTCTGTGTAAACTAGACTCTGTGGTTCAGTGCAAAGACAGATATTTCACTCATTTTGGCAGAGGCTGAAATGTTTGTTTCAATTTGGGGTTAACTCAGATTTCCCATGTCTGTGTGTGTGTCTGTATAAAACATAATCATGACATCTCTAAATAAAAATCGAATTTTATTGCTTAATATTCATAACTGTGAACCAACAGTAGCACCCCCACTCTACCTGTGGACAAGTATGAATATTTATCAGAAGACAGAATAGTAAATTCTCAAGATATTTGAAAGTATTACTTGTCCATTTTTGTAAAACAATTTTGTGCAGTTTAGAGGCAAACGGCTGTGTGCAGGAAAGCTTCACTTTAAAAATGACAATATGAAATTATATTTTAACCACAAACGAACAAAGTCGTTTCTTTTTATTATTATCAAATTTCATCAAGTACATATGAAACCACACAATGTATCTCTCCCTGGGTAAAGCAGATGAAGGAGGTGCACTGATGTTCTTGATGGTCTCATTCAGTGTCCATCACTTGAACAGATTCTTCCAAAACATCCAGTGTTAATGGAGTCACTGTTTTAGTGAGTACAGCGGTAGTGCCCGGCTTGTATCTGTATGAGCCCTCCCTGGTGCAATGGAAGAAAGAGTTTTTCTTTTTCAATAAAAAGTTGTTCTTTTTATAATTATGGTATAGGTGTACATGATTAAAGTCAACAAGAAATCAGTATTTACATTACTATTCTAGTTCCTGGTCTTGTTGTGCATGTATTATTGGTAGACATTCCAAAATAAAATATAGTCAGCAAGCCCTTTTATTTTTCAAAAAACTTAATTCATAACCCATATGTGTATTTGAAAAATAAAAGGGCTTGCTGACTATATTTTATTTTGGAATGTCTATGGGGACCATGTCCCCAACCCATATGTGTATTTGAAAAATAAAAGGGCTTGCTGACTATATTTTATTTTGGAATGTCTATGGGGACCATGTCCCCAAACATTATAGTCTCATGGTTATATTGAAGATAGAAGCCCAAGTGATATTAGAAAGTTGAGGATTATTTAAAAACAACAATTTGATCAGGGCAAGTGAGTCTTAAAAAAAAAAAAACATGTGTCAATTCACACCTTCAGCCAGAAAAATAATTAAGTACAATAAAAACAGACTGTGCCAGCCCCATGACTGCCAGTGATAATATCAAACACAACTGAAGTTGGCTTATCATCAGCAGGGTCAGTATCTCAGCAGATATCTCAGTATCTACCTTCGATTCTCCAGTGACTATGTACATGAAGCTTATGACTAGATGGTGGCTTTACATGTATAATAAGTGCTGTTTTCCATATTGCACTGATCTAGATGTCTTACCTCTGTCCTTTCTGAGCGGGCTGGTCGTAACCCCTCAGATAATCCACTCCTTTCTCAGTAATCACACAAAGATCTACGTTACTGCCCGATCCCAGATCACAGAAGATCCCCGCAGTGATGGCATCTCGTACCAGCTGCTTGCCATCGTCCAGCTGTTCATTACAGAAGAGTTATATAGATATGGGTTTGACAAACAGGAACAAAATTAAAACGAGAAATTCAGAATATTGAAGTGATTGCATTTGTACTGAAACAGCACCCAATGATCACATATCAGAATATGAATATATTCTCTGTAAAAACATTTCTGTCTCACCGCCATATTTGGCTTGTAACGATCTTCAAACACAGAAATGGCAGCAGCTGCTCCAGACCCTGAAATATATATTTTTGCAATATGAGAGCAGTTGAGAAGAAATGCCATCCTGTTAAACTAAACCGATCAGCCACAATATTAAAACCACCTGCTTAATATTGTATAGGTCTCCCTCGTGCTGCAAAAACAACACCAACCCGCATCTCAGAACAGCATTCTGGGATTATATTCTTCTCACCACAATTGTACAGAGCTGTTATCTGAGTTACTGTAGACTTTGTCAGTTTGAACCAGTCTGGCCTCTCTCATCAAAAAGACATTTCCATCCACAGAACTGCTACTCACTGGATGTTTTTTTGTTTTTGGCACCATTCTGAGTAAATTCTAGAGACTGTTCAGTGAGAAAATCCCAGAAATACTCAAACCAGCCCATCTGGCTCCATGCTTAACAGGGAGGCAACCTTTATCAATTCTTACTTCTAGTTTTATTCCGATAGAATAATATTTTTAAGAATACAGCCTACATTATGGCCTGAATATTATGGTTACACACGTAAATGAAATTTGCAACTTGGATGGAAACATAGCTATAGATGAACATTAAGTTCACTGCATGAACAGTGACAGTGTGTTTAAGTACTACATGACAACAAGCATTCTCGTTCTGCCGATCTTCCTGTAACATCCACACCGACAATCCCGTCAGCACTAGCCGGAAGAGCACGCAGGTACATTCACCTGTAATCTCAACATCACCAGTATAGAGGGATGCTATATACTGAATTCATACCCATGGTAAGGAAAGGAAGTTTATCATAGGAGCCATGAGGGTAGACACTGTAGAGCTGTGGCCCATCATCATCCACACCGCCCACAATCAGAGAGGAACCGATGTGCCCCTGATACCTACAAAACAACCAACAAACAGCTTCCTTCATATAACTTTTCCTGTATACTTTAAAGACAGAATTAACTCATTTTGACACATCAGTTTACCATATTGAGTCACAGAATGAGCAACACGCTTTTACCTAAACAGCATCTGTTTGAGCTGTCTGGTCACCGTGATGACGAGAGGAGGTCGTCCGGTACTGAGTGAATGCAGCTCCACGTTTGATGACATCATCTGAGTGGTGACTTCAGCATCAGCAGCAACACCTGCACCACAACAGCTACAACAAAACACTTTTCTCTGTCACCAGCAGCAGAAAATATCATTTTGTGCACTGTCAAGGAAATGAGCAACCATTCCATCTGATTCACTTACTAGATTTTGGGGGCTATGTAGTGGATCTTCATACAGTTCTTATCAGCCACAACCATATCATCTGTAGCTCTGGTGTCTGCTCCTAAAATCACTCCATCCTAAAATGACATACATTTTTATTTATATCATACATAATCATACATTTATAATAATATATTTATGCAATTCATATTATAATTTAAAATACTGAACATTTTCCAAAACGTTAGCCTATTTGTTGTTTGTATAAATACCCCAAATTCAATATATGGTAGAGAAAACTTTACCTCATTTTACCCCCAAATTCGTATTAAGCAACATGAAAAAAGATAGTTATTTTTATATTCTCATTACCGCAATGTGATTTTTTTTTTATTATTCATGATCAGTAAGTATTTATACATCTTAGTAGCACTCCCTTGGTACTTCCTTTCATTTTTGCTTATTTTAATAACAATAAAATAATTGTTCATCAGCATCTTTTTGAATGTATCCACCTTATTTTTCAGTGAAACTGGGGCGCCGCCATTATCAACCTTGAAGGTGGACCACTTCCAGTATCAAAAATTATACATTATGCTACTTATATTACAGGCTGGCAATATACACTCACCTAAAGGATTATTAGGAACACCATACTAATACTGTGTTTGACCCCCTTTCGCCTTCAGAACTGCCTTAATTCTACGTGACATTGATTCAACAAGGTGCTGAAAGCATTCTTTAGAAATGTTGGCCCATATTGATAGGATAGCATCTTGCAGTTGATGGAGATTTGTGGGATGCACATCCAGGGCACGAAGCTCCCGTTCCACTACATCCCAAAGATGCTCTATTGGGTTGAGATCTGGTGACTGTGGGGGCCATTTTAGTACAGTGAACTCATTGTCATGTTCAAGAAACCAATTTGAAATGATTCGAGCTTTGTGACATGGTGCATTATCCTGCTGGAAGTAGCCATCAGAGGATGGGTACATGGTGGCCATAAAGGGATGGACATGGTCAGAAACAATGCTCAGGTAGGCCGTGGCATTTAAACGATGCCCAATTGGCACTAAGGGGCCTAAAGTGTGCCAAGAAAACATCCCCCACACCATTACACCACCACCACCAGCCTGCACAGTGGTAACAAGGCATGATGGATCCATGTTCTCATTCTGTTTACGTCAAATTCTGACTCTACCATCTGAATGTCTCAACAGAAATCGAGACTCATCAGACCAGGCAACATTTTTCCAGTCTTCAACTGTCCAATTTTGGTGAGCTCTTGCAAATTGTAGCCTCTTTTTCCTATTTGTAGAGGAGATGAGTGGTACCCGGTGGGGTCTTCTGCTGTTGTAGCCCATCCGCCTCAAGGTTGTGCGTGTTGTGGCTTCACAAATGCTTTGCTGCATACCCCGGTTGTAACGAGTGGTTATTTCAGGCAAAGTTGCTCTTCTATCAGCTTGAATCAGTCGGCCCATTCTCTCCACTGACCTCTAGCATCAACAAGGCATTTTCGCCCACAGGACTGCCGCATACTGGATGTTTTTCCCTTTTCACACCATTCTTTGTAAACCCTAGAAATGGTTGTGCGTGAAAATCCACAAACTTTACACAACCAGCAGAGAGAAGAAAGCCGCTGGGCAAATGCTGTTTTAACTTGCTTTGCATCAAAACGGCATCCTGTTTCATCTTTACAAATTAATAAAGACATTTTACTTTCCGTTCTTCTCAGAGAGCATTCTCTCTTTCTTAGCGGTGTATAGTAAACAGACATGCAGAAATAATGTCACAATACGAAAAAAATCTTCATTGTCCTTAAAATATGCTGATTTTCTTTATGGAAATCTAAATTTTATTTCAGATTTGTTTTGTATTAATTTGTGGTTAAATATGTCCTGGACATTTTCTTGTCGGTTTTTATGAGAATCACCCACATAAACTGCTCTTTGACATGCCAAAACAGACCTTGAATACCAAGCCAGCGATGGTGGTGCCCGTCTTCCTGGCTTTTGGTGCACTGTAACCCTTCTCTGATAAGTTTGCCTCCAGAACTGCATTTCTTTGAAGAAAACACAAATGTGGACTAGTTTAACAAACGGTACACTCCAAAGTGGTAGGCTCAAAGTTAAAGCAGTTCTGCTTTATAGGTATTTAACTCTTAGACAATCATTGTTTGTAGATACAAGAGAAAATCCACTTGTATCTGAGATTAAATGAGTACTGTGATGGTAACAGACGCCATGGTACTTTGTGTCATAGTAACGAATGATTGATTTATTAATGTACCATTACAGTCCTTGGTACTAAAAATCAAAGTGTTAAAGGTACTTCAAATAATACCATGGTACTAACATAGTATATGTACAAAAAACATGGTGTGGGACAAGTAAAAAATATAAAAATCAACAGCAACATGCCATTAACGTGGTACTGTACCTTTTGTTAGTGTTGGGCGTTTAGGAGTAGGCCTTGTCTACTCATTCATAACAGGTCTATGTTTCAAAACCTACCATCATTTTTTTAGTTGTTGCTATAACGTGTGCAACACTTCATGAACATTAGTGAGTAGTAATCATTGTCTATCTTGATCACATCAGTGTTCATATAAAGCGAATAAAGGTGTCTGACCTGCGCGTGTTCTCAAAAGAGAATCCTCCTGTGGGTGTTTGCCACTGTGTCGAGCTGTTCAGCATCTTTCACCTGCAATATATGAGAAATATAGCAATAGCAGAGCTCTGAGAGACCGAGTAGAGTAAATTACTTTGCTATCTACCGCTTTTAAGCGTTTACTCTCAGCTCGAAACAAAGCGTCGGTGCGTCAGCGCTTTATACGCCTAAACAGTTTTCTTCTTTTACTTTCATTTTGGACACAGAGATGGTTGCCAAGTGTCTGTCACAAAACCAGTCCAACTGCCAATTAAAACTAGCCCAATAACCTATAAAACTAGCCCAATATCAAAACTCAAAATATGCCACTACCTAACCTAATAAGCATTTTTAAAGTCCCTACAGTCCACTTTCTGACGATCTCCCTTAATTCCTAGGTCTAGTTGAGAGCGCAAATGCAGCGCATAATAAGAGTTCCAGAGTAAACCAATTTTAGAAAATGTCCGTGTGATAAATTGGCCAATATAATCTAATATACATTTATAGACAATGAAATCTGAAGTTGATCATCATGTGTAGGTGTCATGTGATTTCAACTGGATCCACTGCATTCCAAATGAAACTTTAATTCAAATATAATTCACATTTATTTACATTTATGCATTTTGGCAGACGCTTTTATCCAAAGCGACTTACAGTGCACTTATTACAGGGACAATCCCCCTGGATTAAGTGCCTTGCTCAAGGACACAATGGTGGTGGCTGTGGGGTTTGAACCAGGGTCCTTCTGATTACCAGATTACCAGTTATGTGCTTAGACATAATTTCTTTTTGATACTCACATGGAGCATAATTTCACTATTAATAACAATACATGACACCAGAGACAGCCCAAGTCATAAGCGAACTATGAGGCTGCTTAGGGCCCCCGTGGCCACCAGGGGGCCCCCAAGAGCACATGGATAATAATTTATGTTGTTAAAATAACATTCTGTTCCTTCAACTATGTACTCTTATGAAACTTCCCTAGAGGCACTGTTGAAATATTTTGGAGGTGGGGCACAAAAAGTGCCACCTGCCCCAAGTGCCAGTGCTACAGCTGGTGATGATACAGCAGGTGAGTTTTCAACAATCCCAGATCAATATATTTATATGGATAAACAATGCCTTTTGTGAGATCTTTTTTGTTTTTGTTTTTGACAGACAGTCTGCATTACATTCTAATATGACATCTAACATAGCTTTTATTATTATTATTATTAATATCATCATCAGCTTTCATCAGGTCCATCCTCTGCAGATGAGGAGCACTTACCAGCACCCGCATCCACTGATCTGTTCCTTCCTTTGTATTTGCCCAGTATTACTGTAGAATATCCTGAGATTAATATTTCTAATTATATTTATTAATGTATTATTGTTTATCTTAAGTTATTTTATTTGTTGTTAATTGTTCTGCACTTTTGCATGTTGCTAATTTTTTTTAACCAAAAGCAATTCAAGTGGTTAACTTGTTTGTCATTTTATTGGGTAAGCAAATAAACCTTATACATACTTATAAAGCTTATTATACACAGACACTATAACTATAATAGTCATTTTTATGTAAAACAAAGAGCTTTTGTTAATTTCACTGCCCTTCAGTTATTCACATTTTCTCTTTATCGGTAACACATCACAATAAGGTTCCGTTTGTTAACATTAGTAATGCATTTGGTAACATGTTGTTACATCATTTATTAATCTTTTTTAATGTTAGTTAATAAAAATACAATTGTTCATTGTAAGTTCATAGTGTATTAACTAATGTTAACTAATACAATCTTAGATTTTAAATATGTTTTATTATATGTTGAAAGTAACACTAGCTAAGATTAATACATGCTTAATATGTATTGTTCATTGATAACTAATGTTAACTAATTGTAAAGTGTTACCTTTTATCTTGACCATTCAGTGCCCCCCACACACACACACACACACATGTTATGTTTCCATGTTTTATGGGGACTTTCCATAGACATAATGGTTTTTATACTGTACAAACTTTATATTCTATCCTAAACCTAACCCTACCCTAAACCTAACCCTCACAGAAAACTTTCTGCATTTTTACATTTTCAAAAAACATAATTTAGTATGATTTATAAGCTGTTTTCCTCATGGGGACGACAAAATGTCCCCACAAGGTCAAAAAATTCGGGTTTTACTATCCTTATGGGGACATTTGGTACCCACAAAGTGATAAATACACGCTCTCTCACACACACACACACACACACACACACACACACACACACACACACACACACACACACACACACACACACACACACACACACAAACACACACACTGGTGCAGCTATCATTATGAGGACAGTATCTATTAATCACATCAACATATTTGAAATGTTTGACCTGAACCAGTTGTCACACTTTTTACTCCAGTAAATATATCTCAGAGTAGGTGGTGGTAGGATTATTAAAAAAAATGAATATGCTATATATCAAGTCTTGCCTACAAAAATGTAATTCAACAATTTCCGTTATTGCCGAGGAAAAAAGATAAAGTTAACTGAACACAATTTGTCCACAAGGGGTCAGTTGTCCCAATGGAACCTGCCATTAAAACCAGAGACATAAGTTTCATGTGAACCTCCATTTGATTTTCCCTGATAAAATTCACCAAAATATATATTGTAATTTAAGAGGGGTTTGAACTAGGTGTTTAAAACCAGCACACAAAACCACTGCTAGAGAATGCACACATTTGTGTATTTAGACTTTTAACTCAAAATGTTTCCTTAAATATAGCAATTGTGACAACTTCCTATCACTATATTAAAATAATTTTGCTTGAATGATTATATTCATTTTCAAAAATAATTAAAATCTTTCACAATATAGAACTGGCATGTGAATGAATAGATCACACTTATCTTAATATGTGGGGAAGGCAGATTAAGGCAAACCATGTTATTAATAATGGCAAATTATTTACAGCAGAATTTCAAACTCATTTTAAATTGAGGGCCGGATTGGACTAAAAGTCACCTTGTTATGCAGGCCAAATTGTGTTCTTTTGTTAAAACTTGATGTACTCGTGGATGGAAAGTGCATGCATGCACAGATTACTCTAGAGCTAAAGAAAATCCTGTATTATCTTTGTCACAGCTGTAATTCGCCTTTAGAAAAATGTTGTAACTCAAATGGATTGAAACTCTACATGGAATATTTTTAAATGTACCACTATATTTTCAAGTTTTAAACCAGTTACATCACCTAAAATACATTTTCTCATAACCATTAATACTCATTTGGACATAAAATATTAAAAAGTTGATAAAAAAAATTGTGGACATCTACCTACTGTAGAAATTAAGTCAAATCCTCAAAAATGGACTGGTTGGCAAACACTCACTTTAGCAGCTGCTCTCCTATCATTCTCTTTCTGTTTCAAATGTAATAGTATGCATGGTAGACCTTTTACAGTTAAATTCCATGGTTACTTTGTTGTTTTTATCTTTGCCTCACTGTCATTTATATACAGTACTACTGGTATTGACTTATGTATATGACCTTTAATACACTATAAATTGTAGCTGACAGCTTGCTTCATATGTTCAGTTCAACAACAATTCAAGGGCTCACTTTATCTTTATCTTTCTTAATCATTTATATTATAACTTAGCTGTGCAGCAATTGTAGTAATTGGACACAGTACATTTAAAGTTAAATAACAAAATGAAAGAAAAATATACATTTGTATAAATCACCTTATGAACTAATTAGAGATGCACCAATACCATTTTTTCTCAGTGATCTGATTCTGATACCTGAACTCACGATCTCAGCCTTTACCAATCCGATACAGCGTTGTTGTTTTGGAATCAGTTTAGAAAATGACTGTGTGGAACTGACTGGGAGTGCTCTTTTATGTGTAAAGAAGCAATACACTCTAACTACAAATTACTTCATTATAAAATAGCGAAAACATTTATAAAACCTTACGTAGCCTTTTAAGAAAAACTTTAGTGCTAACTAGTCTGCTGGATGCAGCAGCAGAATTAACAGTAATTCCAGTGTAAATCTTTAGTAGAGAAGAAGCCAGTTCTCTGTACACAATTGTGTTAACTTGTTTCTGTACTTGTAAATGGATTCATAACTCTAATAGGATATCAGTCCACTTTTCATTCAACCAGTACATTTCAAGTGATGAAAGAAATAAAAGCTGAAATAAATAATTCTCTCTACTATTATTCTGACATTTCACATTCTTAATATAAAGTAGTGATCCAAACTGACCTAAGACAGGGAATGTATTCTATGATTAAATGTCAGGAATTGTGAAAATTGTGAGTTTAAATGTATTTGACTAAGGTGTATGTAAACTTATGACTTCACCTGTAAATATTATTATTAATATTATTACAAAGTGTTTGAATTTTATTATATAATAGTAATATATTTTGGTTGTAATTTCTTATCTTCAAAACCCTCTTGTGTTTATTTTGGCAGACCCCTACTGGAAGACTTTTAAGTGTTTGTTTGTAGGCTAGTTCACAGTAGTTTAATTCTCTTCTCATTGAACATCTGGTGAAATGCTTCGTTAGTGCCATTATCAATGCATGTTTGAAGGGAAACGACCGCCTCAAGAGCTTAATAATAGCAGTGCACTTGTTATATGCGTGTGTCAACAGAGTGGTACTCATTCAGTGAAGTGTGCTGCGCATGCAGATTACATATGAACTCATATTTACACTGCATATTAACCGTGTATTTGAGACAGTCTCTTGCGATTCACAAAGCTATTGCATGTCTTCAACAGTCTTTGAATAAGATGTACGTGTTACACAGACTACTTTTATGGTTCTTTTATGTAATTCTTTGAGCTTGATGGAAACAACTATGACTACCACGTGGTATCGGATTTGTCACAGTCTCAGTGAGTCCAGCAGTTTGTTCTATTGTGTTTATGTTCTCTCCTTCATATGTTTCAGGTGCCGCTGGCACACAGAACCATCGTTTCCATGGGAACCTTGATTGTTTCCATAGGAACGCTGATCATGCCAACTTTCAGCTGGCTGTCAGCACCTGCCCCTTGTTTGTTTCCTGCCTATATTAATCCAACTCTTTTTCGTGTTTGCTAGATTGTTGTTGTGTGTGTAGTTAATCACCACTCTCTCTCTCTGTCCCAGGGGCGGTACGAGGGTCAGTGGACATTTGGGGCTTAGCCCAGACCTCTGTGGATGTGGGGCCTTACTTTGATGAAATATCAGAATATAATACACTTTATAATACAAATCTGAATACATCTATGATGTGTCATTTATATAGTAAACTAAAAATGTCTCAATAACATTTGTCTCAGATACACTGAAAGATCAGAAATTGCATGCTTCTAACATCTACACTTTAAAATGCAATTAAAAAAACAACAACACTGTATTTTTCCCTTTCGGCTTGCCATAGTTTGACACAGATTGTGTACGGCTATATACAGTTTTCATTGACAGGGACCAGGACAAGTGATCACATCACGCCTGTCTTGGAGTCCATGCACTGGCTTTCTGTCAGGTTTCATGTAGACTTTAAAATTCTCACGATTACCTACAAGGCTTTGCATGGTTTGGCCCTCAATACTTGTCTGAACTTTTAACCCCTTACACTCCAATGCGTGATCTCCGCTCCTCTGAATCAGTTTTTTTAACTGTTCCTTCTACTCGTCTACGTTCTATGGGTGACAGGGCGTTCTCTTCTTTTGCTCCAAAACTGTGGAATTCTCTTCCCTCTGAGGTTAGACAGGCTGAATCTTTTAGTTTTTTTAAATCTTCTCTTAAAACTCACTTTTTTAGGGTTGCTTTTCTGTGATTATGTGATTTATTATTGTATTATAATTTTTTTTTTGTTATTGCATGTTTTCTTGTATTAATGTATTTCCATTTTTCTCTTGTAAAGCGCTTTTAGATGCAACTTTTAAAGGCGCTATATAAAATAAAGTTGTATTATTATTATTGATTCATTGGGTGCTTAAGAAATTTACAAGAAAAAAGGTTGTAAACAGGCTAAATAGGTACTAGAGATGAAAAATAATAGCTAGATAGCCTAAAATGTGCTATGTTTACTGTATCGTGTCTTAATAAAGAGTTTTCTAAATGTCCTGGCTCATGACTTTAAAGTCAGCAAATTCCTCAAATACATCTGTATATATTACTCCTTGTTTTCAGGGTGATTCCTCTAAATATTTGGTACTTAATGCATCTGGATGGACCAACTCAACACAGTTTCCAAGACACAGCCGCAATTGCGTGCCTCAGCTCTCTTCCTGCATGCGCACACAAAGGCTACATAAGAGCTGGAAAGCAGCTGCCGACAAGACAGCTTGTGGGTACTGTATTGTGTCTATATTTGGTGTTGTCAATACAATAGAAAGACAGGAATCATTCATTTATATACAGTATATACTTATGACGTCACAACAAAAAGATGATCAAAACATTTGTTGCTTAAGCCGTGTTAGCCCAGCCCTGGAGCCGCCCATGCTCTTCCGATGTTTGTCCTGTTACGTATTTTCTCTATTGGTTGCCAGTATTTGGCAGTGGTTCCCTTCTTATTGGTTTCTTTGCTCACCTCGACTCTTCACCTGAGGATTCCTCATCGGTTATCCCTCTACACTACCACAACGCACTCACGCCAACGAACACACTTTTCTCCAGAGGATTTCTTGCAAATTTGCACTCCACACTACCACGACAAACACAAGGCTATGAACACACTTGCCTCCAGAGGATCTGTGCTCTACATTACCACAATGCACTAAAGCCTACGGACACTCTCCATCTCCACGTTGCAGTCTGTCCGGAGTTCCCTCTGCTTCGCCAGCTCAGCTGAGTTATATTGTTGTTAATAAATTCTGCTAACTTTGCCTCCGCACTTGGATCTCTGGTCTAATCTTTGACAGAACAATCTAGCCAAGATGGATCCAGTAGAGGACATTAAGCTTTGGTCTGCACTTGCTCAGCAGGGAGTTTTGTTGGGTTGCCAGCAGGACCAGATCTCTGGTCCTCTGTAGGTGTGGCTTGGGAGGCACTTAAAGCACGAGGACTCGTGGAGTTGGAAGGGAATATTAAAAGTGCAGAGGCAGAGCTGAAGCATTTCATCTGATGACCTCAGAGAATTAACCCGATTGAAATACAGATATAATACTATTTTGTTGCGGAAGGTAGAGTTTTGACTATTTGGGGCAAGACAGTCATACTTTGAGTCAGGGGAAAAAGCAGGGAATCTTTTGGCTAGATACACAATACTGTACAAACGTTTTAGGCCAATGTTGCATAGTGAGGATGTCTTAAAAAATAATGAAATAAATAGTTTTCATTTATCACTTAATGTCATACGAAGTCCAGTAAACCTAAAAAAGCTAAATCAATATTTGGTGCGACCACTTTTGCCTTTGAAACAGCACCAATTGTCATAGGTACACCAGGACACAGTTTTTCTTGGTTGTTGGCAGATAGGATGTTCCAAGCTTTTGGAGAATTTGCCAAAGTTCTTCTATCTATTTAGGCTGTCTCAATTGCTTCTGTCTCTATATGTAATCTCTGACAGACACAATTTTCAGTGGGGGGCTTTGTGGGGGCCATGACATCTGTTGCAGGGTTCCCTGTTCTTCTGTTCTAATCTTTTCTATTTGAAAATAATATTTGGGAGTCT
Organism: Xyrauchen texanus; assembly: GCF_025860055.1. Lineage (NCBI taxonomy): Eukaryota > Metazoa > Chordata > Actinopteri > Cypriniformes > Catostomidae > Xyrauchen > Xyrauchen texanus. The sequence goes on from NC_068285.1 coordinate 45,805,082, forward strand.
AACATTTATATTTCCTATTGACACAATAAAGTAAATGGTCTGCACGTATATAGTGCTTTTTTAACCTTAATGGTTTTCAAAGTGCTTTACACTGTGACTCATTCACCCATTCACACACAAGCTCACACAACAATGGCAGTAGAGCTGCAATGCAAGGCGCTAGTCTGTCAATGGGAGCAACTTGGGGTTCAGTGTCTTTCCCAAGGACACTTCGGCATGTGGTGTCGTGTGCCAGGAATCAAAAGTAAATTAAGTAAAGTTATGACATCTCTTATGCATATAGATCAGATGTGGTTAATTCTGGGCTGCAACTCTTCTGATAACATTAGGCGTTTCATTAATTTCACGTGGTCAGTAGCGAATGATCAGTCTCTGGTCGCTGCCATCTCACTTGATTTCGAAAAGGCATTTGATATGGTAGAATGGGATAATTTTTTTAAGATTTTGGAAATATACGGGTTCGGGAATAAATTTTTTGGATGGATTAACTTTATAGACACCCTGTAGCAGCGGTACAAACAAATGGATTACTTTCAGATTATTTTACTCTGGATAGGGGCACCCGGCAGGGTTGCCCTTTTTCCCTATTATTTGGTCTTAAAGACACACCTGCCTGCTGGCAATGGCAATCAGAAGACAGGGACACAACCCATGTTTTTTGGTGGTGTGTTAAGATCCAAGAATTTTGGTTGAGGTTTCAGAGCTTTATGTGTGATGTTTTGGACACTCAATTTTAATTTGGCCACAGACTCTGTATCTTGGGGCAGTCATTAATGGGGATAGACATATAAAAAGTTGGGTTCTCGCTGGAGTTATGATCGGCAGATGGATCATTCTCAGCGGATAGAAGTCGACTGGAGCACCCTCAATTCAAGAGTGTTGCAAAGAGATGAGTGGGGTGGCATCATTCGAGGAGGTAATATATAGAAGCCCGGGAAAATGGGATTTGTTTAACAGGAAGTGGGGCAGATATTTGGACTTTTGGAGGGTTCTCCGGGGAGAACCTTCCCTGAACCTTCCAAAAAGCCCAAATATCTGTCCCACTTCCTGTTAAACAAATCACATTTTTGAATGGGATTTGTAGTTTTAAATGTCTAGTGTCTGGTAAGACTTCTGGCCAGGCTCCTCTATCCGCTGTCAGTCCCTTCAAGACTCTGGTCCAACATTGCCATGGATTTTGTCACTGGTCCCATGGCAACATGGTTGTCATGAACATGGAGGACCGGTTCTCGAAGGCGGCTCATTTAATTCCCCTCCCCAAATTACCTTAAGTGAGGGAGACAGCAGTTGAAGTCATTAATCACATCTTCCGCATTCATGGCCTCCCAGTCGATGTGGTTTCTGACAGAGAACCCAGTTCGTGTCAAGGTTTTGGCAAAAATTCTACTGACACCTGGGGGCTACTGTGAATTTGTCTTCTGGGTTTCATCCCCAGACAAATGGGCAGGTGGAGCGAGCCAATCAAAAGCTTGAAAAGACCCTGTGATGTGTCGCCTCCCATAAGCCATCTTCTTAGAGCTCTCATTTAGTCTGAAAGAGTATGCCCACAATTCCTTATTCCTTCAATGGGGCTATCACCCTTCCAGTGTTACCTTGGTTACCAACCCCCTCTGTTCCCTGCCCAAGAATTTGATTTGGATTGGGCTTAAACGTACTGATCCAGATGAAAATGTCAGTATGCCCTAGGCACTTTAATAGGGCTCTAGAGCATGTCCTTAGGTGCTTTACTAGTGATAGGCTTCCAGCATTTTCCTTGATGCTTCACTAGGGCTAGCTTCCTAGTATTTCCCTAGGCATTTTTCAAAGGCTAGCATCCAAGTGTTTCCTTAGCAGTTCAGAGCATTTACCTAGGAGTTTGTAAGATAGTTGCAAAATGTAGATAGTTTCGCTAGGCACTTACTAGTTGATAATTATAAATGAAATATTCAATTATATATCAATTAAATAAATTACTGTAGTAAAATCGGCAGTTTTAATCTGTTCAGATCTGATTCAGAGCATTCACTAGTTTCAGGGCTAGCTTCTAAGCATTTTCCTAAATATTTGTGTGTTAATGTACCTTTGTTTGTGTGATAACATTTAATTAATCACAAATTATGATACATTTCATTCTAGACTAATGTATCACTATACTGTATAAACCATATAGATCCTTTAAAAAGGGATTACTTGTGATCATTTAAAGCAACTTAACATTAACACATTACTGTATGAAAACTGAGAATTATCGCAGATTAAAAAAAAACGGAAGAATTTTTAGATGATCAACATTAATATATTACACTGACAGTATTTTACAGCCTTGGCAAGTGAGAAACATAAAAAACATCTTGGCCAAAATTAACATGTTTACATTTTTATTATATCAAAATCCAATAAAAAGCATTGATTTCATTGAGCCATAAGAGGCCAACAGTAATATATATCCACTTTATTTTAAGAAATCATTCTAAACATCACTGAAATACAGTGCATACAACATAAAATCACAATATGAATACAAAAATCATAATCTTGATAGTTCAAGCTGATATATGTGACACCTGATCCATATAGCTTTATCCATAGTGAAGAAGGCAGTGCATAATATTTCACCTATGTACACCTGTGTGCCATTCAGAACCGAATTGAGAATGCCTTTTAAATTAACATTTAATTTCTGAATTTGAATTGAGGTAGCAACCAGGATGCAGAATTGCAAGTGCAGATTTTAATAATACATTTGTTTTTCTTTTCAGTATTAATTAAATGAATTCGGTATGAAAGATTTTTTAATAAACTAAGTTTGACTTTATGGATCATGGTGGAGAAACAGCTTACTTCCCAGAATGCTCTAATTTTCCCCAATTTCTTCAAAACAACACGAGGCACTTTAAACAGAACACCTAAGGAGAGATCTGTTCTTGCCCATTTTATTGTTGTGTTGGACCTTTTAAATTCCTCTGTCGTGTGTTCAGTTTCTTTGAACTGCAATTCTTCTTCCTGTCATTTCAGTTCCACATCCTGTGGGGTCTGGCCAATTAAATTCAAATTTCAACTCAACTTCAACGAATTGAAAGGGAGCCAATTCCATAATTTAGAATTTTGCTCAATCCTGGTGTCATAACGCACAGATAAAAGAGAATCTATAGAAACTGTAAACTATATTATATAAGCTACAGATGAATGGCCTTCGTGGCCTTTAGATATTTTAGATATGAGCAGGCCCACACTGAATCTGCGCATACAGAACTCTGCAGAAAGCTCCACAGATTTCCATAGAATTTGAATTTTCTTCAATTACAAATGTGTGGTACTCCCAGGTTAGTTTAACACATTTCAAATCCATTCCACAGGTTTCCCCCCAAAATCAAAAAGTCTGCAGATTGCGTCTGGGCCTGGATATTATATATGTAGATGTTACTATTTCACAAGGTTTCCATCGTATGGTTATATGTGCATTAATGATATTAGAGTGTGTGTGGCTTGTGTGTGTTTTTCTTATTGTATTGTGTGTGCTTGTGTCTATAAACAGATTGTGCTTCTTCTTCTGAGCTCTCCTTCACTCCGGCCATCTGTTGCAGTTCAGAGTTTGAATGAGGTTGGGCGGAATTTCATCTCAGTGAAGGGAATGGAGAAATCTTTGCCTTTCCACTCTGTCCAGATCACTCCCTGAGAGAGATCATATGCACATGATAGAGACGTTATAATCAGCATATGCTTACATTCATATCCATTTAAATACACTGTTCTTCTTGTTTAAAAGGTCATACTGTGTAATATAATATTGGACAAACCTGAATAGATAATGGCAACATTTCACTTCATTTTCATTCAAATATTTCATATGGTATATGGGTGTTTCTTAATCTTTGGGCACTTTCAGCACTGTGAACCTGCATTTCTTTTTATTATTATTAATTTGTCTACTGAAAACATCCACCAGTGTAAGTATGAATGACAGAAGATTTATGTCATTTTTTCTTAAAGTTATGAATTCCCACCACAGTGTCATTTCCAGCACATCTTGTATTCTGTATTGCTGTATAGAATTCAGCAGCACAAATGACGCCGATAAAAATTACATTAAAAGCGTTTTTTTAAATAAAATGTCTGACTCCTTTCATAGCTAACATCTTAATTACACACAATTAAATCATGTTTTCACAATTTTTACATTTTCTTCTGGCTGCTCCTGTTAGGGGTAGCCACAGCGGACCACCCGTGATCCACATATTTGACTTGGCACAGGTTTTATGCCACATGCCCTTCCTGATGCAACCTCCAGTGGCTGGGGGACTCTCACTCATTAACCTGCATGTTTTTGGACTTGTGGGGGAAACCAGAGCACCCAGAGGAAACCCACACAAACATAGGGAGAACATACAAACTCCACACAGAAAGGCCCAGTTGAGCTGGGAATTGAACCTAGGAATTTCTTGCTGTGAGGCAACAGTGCTAACCACAAAGCCACCGTGCCACCATTTCACATTTTCCCCCAAAATTACAGCTTGATTGGAAATGATGCCCAATAAAAAATATTCTGCTCACAAGTTCAATTTACCTTCAATTATTCAGTACAATTATTATGCTGAAACTTTTGTTGACTTGGTAAACAAGTACACAAACTTTTGAAAACTTTATTAGGGGCAAAATTGTTTGGTGTGTTAGAAATGACTGTGGGACAGTCGTCATTTTTGAAAGATTAATATAAATAATTTTCACACCATACATATTGAAATGGTTTATGTTTATTTCACTCTTTGTTTAGATTACCATATTTTTCAACATGTAGTCATTTGTATTTTTATAACGTATTTTTAATTTATTAAAAAGTATCAAAAAATAATGATGAAGGCCTGATAAAAAGTATCCATGTGAGCTTCATCTAATAAAAAGATAATTTAGTGCGATTAAATATATGCCCCCTATCCATACCTAAATTCAGTAATAAGGAAGGTTCCTACCATTAGAGCAATTCAAGCTTGATATACCACCTTGATATGGCAGTAGGGGCAGTAAGTGCTCGAGTTGTACAGGTACATGCCTCGTTAAATCAACAACCAGCCTTCTTCAGACACACTCACACGCTCAAAAACAGCTCAACGAGGCACAACAAAATGCAGGTATGTGGGAAGCATTTTTCTACATTTCAAGCTACATTAAACATGCCACATCATTCTAAAAGCACAGAGTTTACGAACAGAGTTGTTGAAAACTAGATAATGTGACACAATCAATGTGAAACACTCTAAATTACATTAACCAACATTTAAACATAGCTCAGACGAAAGTAGGCCAAACAATAGTTTGACTTTTAAGCCACGTTTTGTGTTGTATAAATGCTTAACTTGTCTGCTGCCACAACTAATGTAGATTATGGGACCAACTTTATATTAGGTGGCCTTAACTATTATGTATATAACCATTTGATACAATGTACTTATTATGTACATACATGTAGTTGCATTGTAATTACATTTAATGTACTTGCATTTAATTACATTTGTAGTTACACAGTTAACTTTACCCCCAACCCATCTATTACTCCAAAACCGAACTCTAACCCCTAATCCTAACCCTAACCCTAAACCAACCCGTACCTAAACCTCAGTAGCAGCAAATGTGGGATTTTGCAGAACAACATGTAGTTACACATGGCCATGTATGTATTTAATGCTAGTACATTGTAGTTAAGGCCACCTAATATAAAGTGTGACCGCATTATGTAATGCTGTGGATCTCAATGTGTGGGACACCCCCGAACACACTGTCTACACCGGATGCGAGCTTCACATCAAAAGGATGAATTTTCTAATATTATCTGTGACACTGTCTACACTGGAAGCATCCTTGCGCAGCGCGCCTACAGTTTAAGCTCAAAGTATAATTCGAGAGCACAGTTAGAAGGGGAAGAGTGTGCTAGCTAGTTAAGCAAGGGAAAGTGCAGAGAGTGTACCATGTGAGTAGAAAGAAGTGACTCTGATGAAGAAGATATCTTCACAAATCCCAGCTTGGAAAAAAATGTGATCCCTAAAGTAGCTCCATTGATGGTTAATGAGACAGACAGACAGACAGTTTGGAGTGGACACAGTTTGTGGTGTTACAGTAATGAATAGGATTAATTACTTCAAGTTATGGGAAAGGGAAAAAGTTCTTCAATTTAAGACACTTTCTTTGAAATTTAAAACCTTTCTTTCAAGTCAGTCACTTAACATTACGTCTGTTAACTGATGCTAGGGGTCACTCCCGATAGCTCAGATCTCTCTGAATGGTTTTTCATCACTCCAATTTCATTGGCAAATTTATTTCGAAGTCCCACCTTCCATACTCAACGAGCATATATAAGGCGGGTCGGAAGACAGCCTCCTCAGAACTTCTCCTTCAGAAGTGAGAATGGATATCTCTCTGTGGATCAAGCCCTTCGTTGAGCATTGTACATAGAGTTCAGGGGACAGAGACATCTTACCTCCTGCCTATTAGTGCAAGTTTTCTTTTTTGCCCTACAAGGTTCAGCAGAAGACCTTCTGTACCTGGGGTGCACAGCATAGCGTATATTAGTGTAGGCATTATATTTAAAAAGAAGATTGGAAACCCTCTTGATAAAATACTCTTTTGTGCGTTCTTTTCTTTAACATACAAAACAAACAAATGCAAATACTTGTGCCATATAAGTCCTTTTCAGGACAGAATAATCACATTATTTCCACAATGTATTTCCTAAAACAACCGCTGTCTTCCATGCGTGGGCAGTAGCCCGCGATGCAGTAATGTTCGATGATGCACAATGTATTCTCTGCAAATACATTAAGACACTACGCTCATGGTAGGCATTATTTTCGAAGAACACTGCTACATCTACAGTTTCCCGCAACACCTCCTCTGTGTAACACAGAGGGGTGTTGCGCGGGGCTTAGACATGGAGCACAGAGAATTCAAGGAGGCTCCCACCAGTGCAAGCTTTGCAGGCCTCTTGCTCTCCATTTATAGCATTTTTGCCTGTGGAATATGCTAACAAAATTTGAAATTGACGATCCAATTTCATTACGCATATCCCCAGCCAACTGTTCAGCGTCGAAAAGTGAGGCATCGAGGTCGAGTGGTCTTCTCCATCCGAGTCTGAACACTCTCGATTGTGCATATTATATGAACATGCGTCATCTAGCCACTCTTCAGCGTAAAAGTGCCATTCTTCCAAACCATCGGAGGATCACTGGTCAGTTTGTTGGTGCTCGACCGGCATCTCTGGGTCAGAGATGCATGAGGCAAACACTATGATGTCGCAGCTGAGATTGTTCAGAGATGCAAATATGTTTTCTCTGAAAAACTCTAAGCTGCAAATAAGCACTCGTAGGCTATGAACATTTTCTTGCCTCTTCTTACTGCTGTTGCTAAAATGGTGCTTCACTTATGATTTTTGTCAGGGCTACACCCTGTAGGTGTGCACAATAAACATTGAAAATATGTATTTGGAAGAGAGAACAAAAGCGTGGAGTTTCTTTGATAGCAGAAAGTAAGAAAATGACTCGTTTATGTTTATGTCCAAGCATTTTCTTGGTGAATTTAAATTACTGAGGTCTCTGATAGTCCTAAACGATAAGGTAATATTTAATTATTGTCTAATCATTAAATGATTAGACATTTAATGTCTTCAGAAATTGGGACAGATTTTAAATATTTCTTGTTGCTTAGTACTCTGAAAGACATTATTGGTGAAGCAAAAATGTGTGTGAAAATCACTTGTGTGACGTCACTTCATAGACTTCAATGTATTCTGCAGCGCTGACACGAGTCATGTGATGACCCTTTACGCCTATAAATACTACTCACTTCTGCACATTAATCACTGCTCTTCACAATCACAAAAGTGACTGATTATGCTTTCGATGACGAATTTCTCTGAAAGGTGAGGAGTTTGGATCCCTGAAATTATTATACATTTTTTTTTCATGCATTTATTTATTTTGTGGAATTTGATCATTTTCCACGACACACCTGACAATCTTTCACGCCACACTGGGAAACACTGCCTCAGAATCTACACATGGTATCACAGTATTTTTGAACTTGTTTTAAACAAGAGAATTTGCTTTTAGTAATCGTATGTAACAGTTTCTCATATTCTTTTAATGTTTCATGAGAGAAATGCGACAAGTAAGCCACATCTGTTTATAACATCTGTAACTCTATGCTGTGCACAAATAAACATAAACATCTTTGAGTAAAACAATACACCTGTTGTATTCTATTCATTCATTCGGTTCACTGACTGAATGTTTTTACTACAAGTGTGATGATGAAGCATCATTTTGTGTGTTTGTGAGGTGTGCGTTTGACTGCAGACTAGAGTTTGTTAGAACTATAATGTTATGATGGACAAAATATTTAAACTGGTTGCATAAAATACTTTGTAATGGAAAATATACTAAATTGGCAACTTTAAACTCTTCTACCCTCTATTCTTTTCTGGCAGGCAGGGCGATTTTTGCTTTCGTCATTGTATTTGCCATTCCAGCCTATTATCTGCGTCCCTGGGCTATAAAAGCCGCAACGTCTGTGCTGCTTGTTATGCGTCACTTTTTGAACTGCTGCGTCGTTAACACGCTTCCGTCACCACTTCCGGGAAACCGGATGAGAGCACCCGAGCCGGTAAGGAAAATACACTGCTAGTTTGGAGGCCATGAAGCGTATTTAGTTATGGAATGCGCGTCTTGACTAATGTGCATTTTTAGAGATGCTGATTTGTGTTGGAGAGCATGCTGCAGTCTCTCCCGCTGTACGAGCTTGTTGCTATGTGGTCGCTGTTTGCGTGAACTGGAGGAGGACACTGAAGACGGTAGGGAGAATTGGTTGTTAATCTCTCACTAATCGTTCGTAGTGGTATGAGGTGCGTGTTCCTGAAGCGCTGGTCTGTACTTAAAAATGTTGCCTAATCTATTCCCTTTCTCAGCTGTGAGAATTTGATGTCGTAAATGCTGTTTCTCTACTCTGTCTTATTTTGAGGAATTTGATCATTTTCCATGGCACACCTGACAATCTAGCATGGCACACTAGTGGTTGGGAAACACTGGTTTAGTTGGCCAAATTGTATTACAGAACATTTGGCTGAAATCTCTCAGACAGCCACAGTTTCTTCTCCTGTCTCCCTCATTCACTTTCTTGGTGTGTGTGTGAAGGGGGACGGGGAGGGGTGACAGCTATTAACAGTAACTCAAATTTCAAACTAGAAATGAGAAAAGTTATTGCTTGCATTTGAATCAGGAACTTTTACATCCAATCACAGTAATGATGTTAACAAATAAATCAGACAATGCACATGCAATGTAGTGATATCCCCACAGTTGTGGTTTTGACTAGTCTTGAAATAAAATTCCATGTCCTCTTTGTCTGAGACCAAGACAAGAGAGAGTAAAAATGTGGTTGATTCCAAGAAGAGACAGAGACCTTGAGTACTACAACACTGCCTCTTGGTGAACATCTCTTGTTAGAAGTTGATCCAAATTCAAGCTGGCTGTGGGGTTTGACTATATCCACTTGGTGAGTCCTTTCAGACTGGTGTTCACTGCAGAATGAAAACCCAGGATATTGCTCTGTAAAAGTGATGCTTAATTTCCTGCAACAGTGCTTGGATGCGGGTTTTCCCCCCATCAACGCTAAAAGTATATGTTACAGCCTGTTGGCGGCATTTCGATGAGCAAGCATGAGCTTGTGATGACATTTTTACATGGTGCAAGACATCTCAGACCCTCTCGCCTTGACACTATTCCAGTGCGGGACCTGTGTTTGGTGCTGAAAGCTTTAATTTCAGTCACTGTAAACAGAAGAATTGCACACTCTCTCGATAAAGATTGCATTACTACTAACGCTGAAACAAGTGCCTTGTGACCCAAAATTTGTATAGTCACCTTTTCAGGCTAGTAACAACATGAATGTCTCTGTTAGTCTTTGCTCTTAAACCACATAGAAGGTTTTTTTCCATTCTGGGTTGTTAAGCACAATAGCAGTTTAATACCACTCTAGTGGCATCAGTCTTTTTTACATAATTACACTAAGAACTCACTTCGGAAGGTAAACCCCTTCCGTACCTGCACAAAAGAAGTGTTCCCTTTTGGCAAACACCTCTTGTATGCATTGTGGCCAACTTTGAATTGGTGTGAGGTTTTGGCTATCTCTATTTGATGTAAGAAATCAACCCTATCTCAAGTTATACAGCACCATTATGTCTGCGGGACAGTGTGTCTTTATGGTAAGCCAGTTATCATGTTCTTTTATTGCTAAAAATTAGGAAATATTATCCATCAGTTAACAGCTTCCCCAAGAGGGAGACTTTTCAGTTATTGTTAGCATTCTAGCTTAGCATTATATTCCTGGACAACACGTAAGAAGTCTATCTATTATGAGAAAGCAGCTCCCCACGAGTGAGTCCTTTTTTACTATTACCTTAGCAATTTTGTTTATGGAAAAACTGTTATTTAATCATTCTATTCTAGTGATTTTTTCCTAGATTACACACAGGATACTTTCCCTTCCTGTCTCCAATTTTTAAAGATGCTCCCCTGCTGGCGGCCCCTTTTATAAACATGTTCAAAGGACTGAACATGTTCAGTCCTCCCTCCAAACAGCTCATCACCTCACCTGATGTGAGTTCTGTGGAGAAAATTGTCTACACTTGGACTATTATCTTTTCAGGTAAGATTTATTCAGTGTGACCATGTGTCATTCTATGTCCCAGGCTCTTCCCCACTTTGGTGTGGAAGTGGGTTTCCTGTAAACTTTATACCACATTTTTGGTAGCAAGTGCAACCAAATCATTATTGTGGCGTTGTGCTATAGGGTCCTCTACCGTAAGTTCACTGACTTATCGTTGAGTGACTGACTTGAAAGGGAACATCTAGGTTACTATGATTACCCCAGTTACCTGAAAGGAGGGAACAAGACGTTATGTAACCTTATCACAACACTGACTGCCTCCTTATATACAGTATGATAACTGAGCATGGAAGGCGGGACTTCGAAAGACATCTGCCAATGAAATTGGCATAATGGAAAACCATTCAGAAAGATTGATGCTCTCAGAAGTGACCCCTAGCATGAGTTCACTGACATAACATCTCATTCCTTCCTTTCAGGGACGTAAACATAGTAACCTAGATGGCTTCCGCTATGAATCGTGAAACAATTCCCTGTTCAAGAAAAAGTTGGGTACATTAAGTGATCTTTGCAGTTGTACCTGGTGGTTGGTGTTTGTGTTGTAAAGACCATTTAGGTTGGCTTCATGACAGTTCTTGTACCACCAGCCCCCTCTATAAGACATGGCACAGCGGGTGATGAACGGCTGAGAGTCTCTGTCCCGGGTGGAAAACGGCCGTCCATTATGATATGTCATAGAGTCACCTGTACATGAGGAAATGCTTTTTAGGTACATTTAAATTTGTACAGGTATTATAACTAGTATAATCAGCTCATTCATTATCTGTCCTGTGCCAGATGCATTTGGCTTAACTTGGCTTATTTATATTTTTAGCTTTAGTGTGTCAATAGGAAATATATATTTTAGACTCCCAAACATTTCTTTTGGAAATAGAATAGAGAAGGACAGGGAGCCCTGCAACAGATGTCATGACCCCCACAGAGCCCCCAACCCCACTGTCAGTCTGAGATTACATATAGAGACAGAAGCAATTTAGACCTAGAAAAACTTTGTCCAAGTGTACCTTGGAGAAATTGGGCTGTTTTGAAAGGTGGTCACACCAAATATTGATTAAGCTTGTTTTATGTTTACTGGACTTTGTATGACATTAATTGATACATTTATGGTATTATTTTTGAAGACATCCTCACTATGCAACACTTTTCAAGTGCCTAAAACGTTTGCACAGTACTGTACATTTACAAGAGTTTATGACACACTTACCGGCTGTGCCCGAGTATCCAGACACTCTGATGGTGTAATGTTTTTTCTGGCTATCCACAGAAAAGGAGGAATAACGAGCGTAGACAGACTGGTCTTCTGCTTTCAGGTCCACTCTCAGAGTCATTGGGCTCATCTGAGTGAAGTTATGAAGCTGCTCATTCCCTGCAGAGAAAGAAGACACATACTTTTGTCAATACAGTAGATGACATGACTTTGTCTACTAGAGGGCAGCAGAGATCAGAGCTGGCTGTGTTTTACACTGCCAAGCACCAATTAAACAAACATATTTTTTTTAACAAGGAAACAGCTAAATTCAACAATATCTGGCCAACTTGTTCTTTGCCTATTTGTGATCTGTGGTGTTTCAAGAGAAATGATGCATATGTCAGCACAACTGTGGACCTGTATGACTATAATTTGGCTTGGTAAATAGTAATGGCTGCTATCCTCACCGAGCCAGAATTCTCCATCCAGATCTCCAAACCCACGGCTGTATTCATGCCAGCCCCTGAAGAAATTAGTTTTCCCATCCTTTCTTCTCTGAAACACCTAGACACACACAAACAAACACACTGAAAAAAAGATCCTGTGCCACTTAATGGCATGCCGTGGAATCTTAGAAATCTTAGTGTTTGCAAAGGCAAGTTTCAAGCTTCAAGCTTATTACTGTTGCTTATACTAATGGTTGGAGTTTTGAACAAACTCTTAAACCTAATTACTAAATTGGCAAAATATTACATAGACTAACATTAAAGGAGGGGCCTGAGCCATATTCAGAGACCAGAAAATCATAGAGACTTGGGGGTCCTCCCCTCCTGAAAAGACCAGATTAACCTGCATGCAGTTCCCATGCTATGAACTCAAATATTTCACAAATACTTTCAGAAATTCTACCAATACCAAATGATCAGAGTTCATTTTATATGTATGCTAACCTCTGTCTGATTTGTGTCTTTTTATTTCTTATAAGGAATTTTAAAAGAAAAACCTAGGAGAAAGATATAAAAAATGGTTCAGATTTTTAAATTTTTTGGATTATAGTGATTTTTGTGTAATAACAGATCTTTTTAGTACAAACAAATAAATAAATAATGAATACTCTCATTGGACTATCTTTTGCATGATGTGGGCAGTTTATGCTGCAGTTATGGTGAATATGTGAGGCAACTCAAGTCATCTGCATTTCCTAAATTGCATGAAATGACGTCTTCCCTCTTTACTCAACTTTTTGCAACTAATCAGCAACTCTTGCTCATGAGTACTAAGCCTGTGACATCTGTGTTTCCAAGTCTCTATGAATGGAAAGCTAGTGCAGATGTGACTCATTCCTAACAACACCCCACATACCGTCCACCCTCCTCCATCAGTCTCCATGTCACAGTACACAAGCACTGGCTTTCCCTGCTTCCCCTGTGGAAACACCTCAACAATTCCAGAGTCCAGCTCTCCATTCTGTTTCTCCTGTGAACAATCAGTGGGAAACGGAAATCGAAGATTCCCTAAGGACAACAGAAAGAGAGAGAGAGAGAGAGAGTTGAGCAGTGAAAACAGTCCCCTCTCTACTAACACCATCACACTAAAGCTCTGTACCAGAACAATACTGACAAACCTATTACACCTGTTTCACATCACAAGTGCAAGCAAGGCATATGCATAGCTACTGCACAGCTGCATCGTAAATACCACTGCAAACTTGCTAGGGCTTTGTTTTTTTTTGTGTTTTTTTTTTACAGGTTTACAGCTGTGGATCTATACTGAAAATAAAATTATTTCTTTGTAACTATGTTGAGTATTTCCTTTATTGATGGCTAAAAGTGGTTATCAGTAGTGGGCAAATGATACTATAAGTATTACAAACTTGATCGTCACCATTGGTGTCACCTAATATGGTCTTGTAGAAGTCTTTCATGTAGTGACAGCCAACACAATAAGTTCCGCTCATTTCAAACATCATCAAACAGTGTTATTTTGTTTGTTTAAGCCTATAACTTGTAGTACACTGTAGTTTTAAATGATAAATTCATACTTCTGCGTTTTCATTTTGTTTTGTGTCATTTTACATCTGACAGTAGTTTTCTTTTTTCCACTTGCTCTAATTCATATAAATACAAACTAGACTACAAATATATGCTTATTGTGTGCAATTTCTACACTTTCGTGTGAAATAATACAAATCATGTACATCAACAAGTCAGTGTCACTTAAATTGAGCGTGAGCAGCGCTGCAAATATAGACTCAGACATGAAACCCCCGCAGTACTTCCGCTCACACGACGCTCAAGCTACACTCTAACGTGCTGCTGAAGCTTCTGATGTGAATGCTCTAAATTAACATGGGCACAGAAAAAAATACTTTCTGCTCACTTGCTGATCACATTTGCCAATTGAATCAGGCCTATTAAACAGGAAACTATAAGATTCAACCAAACACACCCTCACTTCAGAAACAAAACCCCAGTATAAAAACAACTTCAATACAGAAACAAATTCTTACTATAGAAACACAACTTCAATAAAGTGCTAAATCTGACTACAGAAACACACACTTGCTATAAAAACACAACTTTACTATAGATACACAATTTCACTATAAAAACCCACCCTCACTACAGAAACAAAACCTCACTATAGAAACACACCCTTGTTATAGAAACACAACTTCACTACAGAAACTAAACCTCACTATAGAAACACACCCTCACTACAGAAACAAAACCACACTACAGAAACACAACATCGCAATATAAACAAAACATCACTATAGAAACAACATCTCTACATATACAGAACCTCACTATAGAAACACAACCTCAATACAGAAACTAAACTTCACTACAGAAACTAAACCTCACTATAGAAACACAACCTCAATACAGAAACTAAACATCACTACAGAAACTAGAACCTCACTATAGAAACACAACCTCAATACAGAAACTAAACTTCACTACAGAAACTAAACCTCACTATAGAAACACAACCTCAATACAGAAACTAAACTTCACTACAGAAACTAAACCTCACTATAGAAACACAACCTCACTACAGGAACACACCCTCACTACAGAAACAAAACGACACTATAGAAACACAAATTCACTATAAAAACACAACCTCAATACAAAAGCAAAATATTACTACAGAAACACAACCTCACTACAGAAACACAACCTCAATACAAAAGCTAAATCTTGCTACAGATACACACCCTCGCTATAGAAACACAAATTCACTACAGAAACAAAACCTAACAATAGATACACACCCTTGCTTTAGAAACACAACTTCAAAATAGAAGCATAACATCTCTACAAACACAGAACCTCACTATAGAAATATAACTTCAATACAGAACCAAAACCTTAATACAGATACACACTCTTACTATAGAAAAACAACTTCAGTATAGAAACACAACATCACTACATAAACAGAACCTTACTATAGAAACATAACATTGAAAGGTAAACACAGCCTCACTACAGAAACACAATTTTACAATAGAAACACAACCTCACTACATACACACAACTTTACTGTAGAAATACAGCCTCGGTATCTAAATTAGGATATTAAGATATAAAACTCTGATCAGTACCAGTGGTGAACTCAGTAGATATGGCAACCATGTGTAGACCATCTCTCTCGGCCTGTAGATTAGCTGTGTATGTTGACATTGGATATAGTTGCTTTAACTTGAACTCCTTGATTGAGGGATCAAGAACTACTTCCTGTGTAGAAAAAACAGATTTATTTATATAAATTGCAACAATTAATAAGCAGATAATGTTTTCAAAATAAAGTATTAAAAAGGAACATATTAATACAATAGTTAATCCTGTTTTATCCAGGACCAGACAGAATCTTCAAACTTTCAGTGCATTTTCTGTACTGGATTTCATGGATAGGTTTTAAATATGGTTAAAAAACGAGTGAGAGTAATACACTGTTATTGATTGACTCACTGTAATTGATAGTCACACAAGGGGCGGGGATGTGTAGAATTTTGTGAATGACAGTTATTCAAATTGTGCAGAAGAGCATCCTGTGTGGGCCCAGTCATCAATCTAATTGTACTTCTGATACTATAGATATGCTGTCATCTTTTCTCTGCTGATGTGTGATGTTTCACCTTAATGTCCTGGCCGTCTGTGTAATATCTCAGCTTGTAACTACTGATGGCTGATGCAGGTGGTTCCCATGACAACACAGCAGTACGAGGAGTCACCTGACTGGCTTTGAGATCACGGGGACTGTCCCCTCGTTTATCAGAGCCTGCCACATTCAGAGTATTCATGAGAAATTTACAATCATATATATGTACTTTTAAAATGCTTAAAGGTCAACTGCTATTCAGGAGAAGTAGAAGATCATAGAATAAACTTTGACATCATATATTCAAGACACCATCAAGAAAAAGTACTGAATTTTTACACTTAAGTGACAATTAAATGGAATTTAAGAAATATTGAATTCATTAAACTTCAAAATGACTAAACAAGCAGAATGCATTCATGCTAACCACTGGAGGTTGTGAAAACTGTGCTGGCTGCTGCACTGCTCAGATCTCGCAGTTGGCTTTGAATGGTCACGCTATACTCGGTGGAAGCTTGCAAGGCCTGCAGCTGCTGTTCAGCTGCATTGCCAGATACTTTTATAGTTTTTCCAGATCCAGGTACTTAAAGAGAGAACAGAGAAAAACACATGAGTGTCATTTTTCAGGAAAATTGTAATGACTGTGAATTGTCACTAGTATACTTTTTAGACAAATGACTTTCAAACCCATCCTTTTTATGATTATGTATATATATATCTATATATATATATATATATATCTATATATATATATATATATATATATATATATATATATATATATAGATATATATATAGATATATATATTAATATAAACTACATTTGGGCATTTAAAGCCACCTATAGCTGCACTCCCAGCATCTAAGTACATTTGAGAGTGCTTTGTATTTAAGAGCAATTTAAAGGTAGTACAGGCTGTGAAAGTTGTCTTATCCATTTGAACCAGCGGTGTCATGCCCTGATTTTGATTGGATTATATGAACTCCAAAAATGTATTTGTACCTTCAATAATTAAATTAATAGATTGTCGCATGTAAAAAAATCTAAATAAATGTCTGAGGCAGAAATCTTTATTCACATGTCTAAATTTTAACAGTCCAATCAAGTCACATGTCTCACTATAGCCGTAGCCGGAAGGTTGAGCACCTAAGGAAAGCGGCGTTATGATTATAAAAACTGAATTGCAAATACTTCCGTGTAGTTAACATTTGTCAACTATGTCTATCTCTGTGGATCAGTCCATCCTTTTTATTATAGTCAAATATAGATTATCTTTCTATATTAGAAAGAAAGAAAAGAAAAAGAAAGAAAGAGAACCCTATATTTATCACCATTATGAATCTCATTTCCATTACAACTAAAAAATAGCATTCTCATTACTGTGGAAAAAAATAATAAATAATGTCTATGTTTTTGTTTGATCAGTCGCCGTTCATTTCCTTTGATGCCGAAATGCACTTCACAGGATCTGTTCTTCATATTTAAAGAAAGTAACTGATTACAGCACACACTGTGATAGATAAAACTATTTGATCTATTCGTGGCTGCTCTGTGTCATTGACAATCTCACAGATAACTTTAATCAACCAGCATTTAGCTTTTAATGATTTAGTTTCCTTGAGCATAGTCTAATCATCACATTTAGGCTAGTTATATATGTAGTTGAAATATTTTGTACAATAATAACACAATCATGGAAAAATAAAAACTATTTTATTTAATTTTCTTAGTTTTATTATCACTTACACTAAATACAGAATATATATTTACAATAATTGCCACATTGCTGCATCTACTGAGCTAAAGCAGTTTTGGGCTGATACTTTCTGCACCGCATCTTGGGTCATGTATGAAAAATGGCCGTGTGTGGTGGTTGCTGTGGCTAAACCTGGTGCCCCTCCAAAAAATTTAAATAAATAAAAAAATAAGTGCATGACGCTCCTGATGTGAACTTTCTGATAGATAAAGAGCCTGTTTTTCATGTGTGAAGATGTCTATTAAAGTGAGGAGTACTGTATAGGCAATTGCACTTTGATATATTGAAAATATCTTAAGCAAAGCAATAGTCGCACAATAACAGGTTATTGCTTACCTGTGTCAGAACTGTACTTAATGATGTAATGATCAATGGTTGCTAGGGCGGGTCTCCACAGCAACAGTGCTTTACTGTCTGTGATATTTATGGCCCTCAGGTCTGTTGGTGGGTCGGGCACTGAGGACATATGTTTGATAAAAATGAGCAACATAGATGAAGGTAATAATGCAAAAAAACAAAAAGGAGGCAAAAATAATCTTTTCTAGGTACTGCACTCATTCAAGTTATCCAAACAAAAGAGGTTTTATAAAATATGGCTATAATAGCAAATCCTAAAAATACAAGAGTAAAAGAGCAGTTCAACTATTGCTGTGTTCAGTCCTTCTGTAATAAATCAAGATTCAGTGTCAAGGGCACAATGATGGTTTATGAATCAACCCTCGAGCGTTCATTCAACCGTATACCATTTCAATTACCAGCCCAGATCTTAAACCACTATTGACTATATTGGGTGAGTCACACAAACCCATCAGGATCATCCAGTGTCATTTTTCACCCCAAAGTCAAAAGAAAGAAGGAAAGACAAAATTCAAGACCAAAAAAAGAAAGGGAACCCTATTTTTTTTCACGATTACAAATCTAATTTCCATTACTGTGAAAAAGTTGCATTCTCATTACTATGGAAAAAATTATGATAAATTATTTAAAATGTAAAAAAAGAAAGAAAAAGATTTATACATCATGGTAGTATTTGTTTATCGTATTTAGTATATAGCCTTTAATTCACGCTGATATAAATAGAAACAGTATTGTATACAGTGTTTTAACTGCTATTTTGAAATATTACAGTAAAAATTCAAGAGTAAAACATTTGAATGCATTTTGGAAATTTGAATTTGGAGGGATTGAAATGAAAAAAACCAAAAAAAAACCCTCAATGGTCCTAAAAATGTGCTTTATTTTCTTAAACATAATTTCTTGTTCTTAACAGATTGCACGAGGTATTATCACCCAAATTATTTTGCAGATAGTAATAATTGTATATTTACTAATAATAGTAAACGTACAAGTGGTGACGGTATCCTTGATGGAATCGCTCTCATCTTGTCCGAGCAGTGACATCACGCTGACCTCATAGGAGGATCCAGGTGGCATACTTGAGAGAGCCAGACGGGCAGTGTCTGAATCCACAGTAACAGAGATCGGCTCACCTGCCATTACAGCACACATTTCATGTTTTTTTGAGCTAACGTAATGAAAGTTTATTTATGTATTTATTTTTCTGAAATAGAGGTTACTGTACCTTCTTGTACGTGAGTGTAGGTGATCTTAAAGTCAGACACTTTGCTCTTGGGTTTGGTCCAGGACAGAGTGAAAGAGTTGTCGGTCACTTCACTGAACACAAGATTAGATGGCGGCTCGGGACCTGAATGTGTAAGTACAGATCATTAAATACAGCAGGAAAAGAAAAGAGAAAGACAGAGAGATAGACTTAGAAGAGAAGATGATGAGCACTGATTCTTGAGGACGGGACAAAACAGACAACAGAACTAAAGAATTGAAGTTTAGTGATCATGGAATCATTTTGGATTAATCTATCAAAGGTGTTGAGAAGTATACAATCTGCTTCTCTCATTTTCTCACAAAATAGGTTTTTCCTATCACTCAGTATGTGTCTCAAAAACAATATGGCAAAAATTCATAAAGATGTTGACATACCAAGCTTTCCACTACAATTATTGATTTCAGAATACGGGGTGGATCTATTGAATTGTCATCACTGTCAGTCACAAAATCTTACAGTAACGACAGCTTATGATGCCAAGTGAAATGTAGAAAGAAGCCCCTTTAGAATGAAGGAAGACTCTGATGTTGCCTGATTTGATCACTTTCAGAAATATCTGATTGTGTTATCTGAGAAACACATGAAATGAAGTATTTTTTTAAATGAATCCTTCTGTCAGGATATAGTAATGCTTCTTTAAAAGATGAAAATGTATAGGTCTGATGTGGTTTAGGCAGGACACTCATCAATGTATTATCCATTTCCATTTTGATAATATATAAAGAAAAAATACAAGTATAGAAATTTGATTGGTTGTTGGCAACCATTTTTGCTGTTGGCAACCATTTTGAATGAATTGTTATGGATATGTTAGCACTTGAACCAAAGATGCTTGAAGATGCATTGGTGGGAAAAAAAAAAAATAGACAGAAATTAAAAAATGGATTGTATAAACTATATGTAGAGTATTATCTTCTGTTTTTTACATCTGTTAGAAAAGGTGTATTGCAGATGAGCAAAAAACCTACAAAAATAATAAGTCTTTCAGATGTAAACACACACATCAAATCAATGTTTAGGTGATGTATGTGTGCTATCAGGGACTATTTTAGGGCATAAAAAGAATAAAATCAGTACAATACAACTGGTTCCAGCACCAACTTCAAACAAAATGGTACTGATTCATTTTAAAATTGATAAGTTACAGTATGTTTAAAGACATGTATTGTCCCCTGTCTCAACAATCAGAGAGAGGTGAAAGTACCTCTTTAAACTTACAAAAAGAAAGAAAGAAAGAAAGAACAGGATTAAAGAAAGAACAGGAATAAAACCATAAAGAAAACGACAAGGTGACAGAGGTAAACATCAAACAAACCTCAGAAAAAGACAGCATATTAATAGGAAGACATAGTGATAAAGATAAATACAAAGACTGAATAAAACATTAAGCAGTACATTTTTACTTGCACTCTCAATTCTCTCGACTGTGTGAAGAACCATTTTACATTCATGTCTCAAAAATAAAAGGCTGGCTATTGGCTGTAGCAGTGAAAACATCAGTATACAGTATAAGTGTATATATGTGCAGTCCAAACATATATACAATATATAGGCAACTGCCTATACAGACACCAACAGAAACATCACTGTTAATAACATGAAACCTGCACAGGAGCAAGAAAACAGAAGCATGATATTAAGATGCCGATGCTGCTCTTTGATCCCGGAGAAAGGACGAGGAATGCAAAGAGGAAATGAATGAGTACGTGAAGACACTGAGGAGGAAATGGTGTGAGGTAAGTGATTTAATTTTAAAACAAATGTACAAGAGCACACTTTGTGTTTTGTTGGCCAAAGGGGTAGAGGTGTATTCAGATTTAATAACTTATTCTACATGAGATTCAACCACTGGGAAATCAAATCAGCAAAAAGCTGTTTGTTTGAAATCAAATAGCTGGCGGTGCAAGGATTTGGGGGCCGACCATAGTCTTACCCTGGATTGGGGTGAGTGATGAGGGTAGACATGAAGGTGGCTGACTGTAATCTTACCCTGGATGAGAGAAGATCAAAGCAGCTATCAATGGTGAGAGCAGGACTGTCTACTGAAAATTTTAATATTTCTTCCAGCAATGTAAAATTTGTGTTGACCAGTAGTATCCTCTGTATAGCAATTAAATCAAGATTCTGTGTTAAATACAATTTAAGTTGTATCAACAACATTGGTTAGTTGTGAAAAGTTAGTTATTACCATATGAATGGAGACAGCATTAAGGTAAAACTATTAAATAAACTTTTTCTGTTGATCTTCATGAATGAAACACATTTGCATGGTGCAACAGTGAGTGGACTAAAATACTGGCGTTAAATGTTATAAATAGTTTACCAAAAGAAAAACTAAAATTGGCTAATGTTACACCATTGACAGGTGTATTAAGCATGTTAACATATAGATGGGGACTTACACTGCCAACACATGCTATCGTTATTATCTTATCTCCCACTCTTCACCTCTAAGGTCGTCATTTTTAGTAGGTCACGTTCAAGTGCTGTGTTGACAAAAACATGGGTATGTGGCAGTGGTACCTGCAGGTGTACGGCTATACATACATGAATGCTCAGACTGACCAGAGAAACATTTTCTTTCAGAATATTCCAGCTATAATGAGGTGAGTCCCATATTTGTGTGGGCTGTTTAAAATTCAGAACTAGAATTGCCCAATTCATGAATGAATCATTGTTCCTTTTCAATGAATTGGCTAAACGGGCTTGCAAAACAGATGAAATCCTGCAGGCACCCATGCTTTCCTGCATACTGTATTTTTTGGGAAACTTTTATTTTGACACTGTAAAACATGTTATTCAGGTGAAACCTTTTTTTTACAATATGCATCAAATGGTTACTGATATGCGTAAATGTATATGACAGTAAAGTGAAGCAACAACAAGGTAGCTGCATTTATAAAATTGAATAAAAGTCATTATTATCAATCTCTCTGCCCCTCAATATAATCATTCTCTACAGAAACGCAACATTGAAAGTTAATGTCTCCTCCCAACATGGAAATTCTCGGATCCAAATCATCAAAATTGCAAATGAAGTACAAAAGAAACAATGTATTGAGTACATAAATTTACATAAACACTATAACAAGGTCATGTATTGCCCCTGTTGCAATTACAACTTGTGGGGACCCATATGCATGATAATTCAGATATCTGATTTATGAAGGCAGCTTAAGTCAATAATGAAAACACATTTATTTCCATTAACGTTCTTTACTAATTGCCCATTTACTATTTCTTGATTATTAAGCATGCTAGTTTATTTGTGCTGTAATTTGGTGCTGCTCAGTATGTAGTCCACACATTGTCCACAAAAGACCAAATGCAGAAGGTTAACACTTAGAAGAAAAAGCGTTGTTATCACATTTTATTAACAATTACACATTGCACATTGCATGAATTTTAATCAAAGCTTCAAAGAAGTTGCCTTTGCTTTGATTAAAAACCCTTCCTAGTCAAGGGTATACAATGAACAGCATTGGAAAGTAACAGTTTTGACAAGCTGAGCACTAACACTGAAATTTCCAACAATACTTCCACAAAATGTCATTGTTAAGCTATCAATTAGGTAATGTACAGTATTATATAAGTAGATTAAATGATTATCAGTGATTACTTTTAATTTTGGGTACCTGTATGTATGATGAGGCTGTGAGTTTTGGAGCGAAATGCAGGTCCCATTCCAAAAATGGACACAGAGTACTTAGTCTGTGGGCTGAGATTCGCCATATGGTGTGAGCGGGCTGATCCAGGGAGAACTGAAGTAAATTTCTTAATGTTTTCTCCACTCTTATTTGTCGATGTACTCATTTCATCCTCAACTTCTTCCTTGTTCTGTTCCTCCTTGTCCATCTCATTCTTCTCTTCTTTGTTTTCTTTTCCAAGCTCAGCGTGGTTGATTATAAAATGTTTGAACTTTCCTATCGGTGCGCCCCATATTAAAACAAACCCTCTTGATGTTACATTATTGACCCCTAAATGCTCAATGGAGATATCCTCTTTATTCAACACATATTTCTCTTGGCTCTTATTATTATTTTTCGCTATATGGTCTGTGGAGAAAGAAATATCCTTTCCGTTTCCTTTTCCATACTGACTGATGTTCGTGACCACTTGAGTGGTGCCACTGTGATTTATTTGGGACTGTCTGTTGGCTGCAAGTCTATTGGCCAATCCATAGCCCCTGCTGAGTGTTACATTGGGTCTACTCTTGATACTAGTGCTATTTAGTCTTGAAGTGGTGATAAAAGGTTTTACTGGATGGATAGAACTGACTTGGCTGAGGGTGTTGTTGTCTCTGATTATGGGTTTTGAAGGAAAAGGTCGCCTTATGAGACCCCGGGAGGGATGATGAGGTGGTTCTAGAAATTGCCTTGTGCGGTTCCGAAAGGGACTGTTATTTGATCGAAGAGGAAGGGAACCTCTAAACATCATATGGCGGAAAGGCATCAGACTGGATGCTTCATTGCTTCCGTTTGTCTTTGTAGTGTCTTTTTTCAAGGGGTATTTAACGAATGATGGAGCTGTTGAGTTAAAAGCAGGTTCAGGAGTTGAATCTTGGGGTTCTGGTGTGATTTGAATTCTTGAATGTTCCTTCTTTAATAGAGCATCTTTTGCTAAATGAGAAGCAATGGAACTAGGCCAAGATGGATGCTTGTCTTTCTGTGTCTCTAAAGATGATGAAGAGGAAGCTGACTTAGAAAGTCTACTTTCAAATGCTGCAGAAGGTGAACCTGGGAATTTTGCTCTATTTGGCTGTCTAGGTATGAATGATGAATGGATAGTAGTTTTCATGGGGGGTCTTTCTGCGTTTGGCCGATTTCTTCTTGTAAGCTGGTTCACTCTCTCAGGTTGTGCCAAATAGAGTGGTGTAGGAAGGTGTGGATTGGGTTGATGGGGAAGAGAAGATGAGGTGGTAAAGGAGGGGGAAAGTGTTGTCTCAGGTTGTGCAGTCAAAGAGTGGGTGACATTCAAGACACTTGAATTCTGTTCCACTTCCTCTTCATCACTTTCTTCTTTCTCCTCGCCTTCTCCCTGTTTCACACTCCCAGAAGTTTCAACATTGGGTTGAGACTCATTTAGCCCTGTAACCTCCTTATCATTAACTATATACCTGGTAAGAAGTTTCTGTATAACATCATTTCCATTTATATGGCCAACTATGACTGTCAAGTTTTTAGACTTGTTTGTGTTTCCATGTATATTCCTGTACCCAACCAAAACCTTTCTGACACATTTTGTCCCATTTATGTGGACTGTAAGGTTTTGCACTGTTGTAATTGTTGGCTCTTCAGTTGATTCAGTGACATTTGTGAAAGGCAATGGGGTGGTGAATGGTGTAACTATGAGTTTCTTAGGGCTAGAGCTTGGGGTAGCATTTCTCAGGGGCTTGACAGGTTCCTTGCTGAAATGCTTTCCACCTTGACCTTCCTCAGATTTAGTCTCTTTCATTATCAGTGCCATTGGTCCACCAGAAACAGGATAAGCTGAGTCTACATTTGAAGTCTTTGGTCTCATTGGATACCATATTGCTGACTTATTTGAAGAAGGCACCCCAATTTGTTTACCTCCACCCCCTACCCTGGTAGAATTAAAATGTTTTTGTTCTGGACTATAAGGTCTTCGTATGATTCCTGGGCGTGTCCCAGGTTTAAGGAATGTCCTATCTTTTCCTAAGGGTTGTGGTCTTCTTTGCCCAGGTTTAACAAGAATACTTCTGTTGAGTTTGCTGATATTTCCTATCCTTTCTAAATCTTCAACCCTTCCTTTTGTTTCCTGATCCTCTTTGTTCAGTTTTTGCTTTCGCAGAAAGAGTGTTGTGTGTGTCAACTTTGGTGGATTTCCTTTATTGTTGCCAGCCTCCTGCATGGTCGAAGTTCCCATAGACATCCTGGTTGCAGGGTTTGAAGCAGTCCCTGAAGGCATGAATGAATTTTAAAATTTGGATTCAAAATGAACACCCACTTCTCTTTAAGTGGCTAATCTGGAGAAGGAAAATCCTGATAATGAAAGGGTTGTGTTACTCAAGAGGTTAAGTCATTTATTAATATAATTCCAGGTCTGGAATGGCCCCGATTCCTGTGCCCTTTATTTGCAAATTAAAAGTAATGTCAGTAAGTTTTGGTCCATTTTTAGTCCTGTAGAAAAAATTGTAAGTTTATATTATCTGCAATAAAGAAGAAAAGTCAGCTTCCTGAAGAAAATCATACATTGCTGGTGAGTTACAGCAATCGTGTTGTGCGAAGGAAAGACATGAATAATCACAAAACACAACAAGAAACCCCCCCCAAATAACAGAAAATGAATTTATAATTATTTCCAATGAGGCCCTTCTCTTTTCAATAAATCTCTCTGCTGTAGCACATATTGCAAGCTTAAGTTGATCATAGAGACCATTGGCACCAGTGGCTTCTACAATGTACTTAGGCTTACAATGCTTTTGGGAAATGCAACCCAGGACTGGCCTCACCTGGATTCACATTGTTTGGCAGCTGTAAAACGTATGTGTAATACTCTGATGACTTTACCTGCTGCTCTCATTACCCTAGCAGTTCATCAAAACTATCTCCTTAAGGAATTGAATGTTTCTTTTAACTTTAAATTATAAAGCCAGAATAAATAGTATCACATTGTCCATAGTGACTACTGTTATCTTTGTGACAATACTAATGGCTGCTGAAGTAAACAGTGTATACTGCCATTTTTTTTTACTTTTAAACTGTTTATTAGTTCTCATTTAATGGCAGTTTGGTTTCAGCTCTGTAACAAGTTTGAAGGTATGCTTACAGTAGTTTTATTCAGGTTCACAGATGATTTTGTTTATTGCACCCTGTCAAATAAACCATATTGATTAGTTTATTGATTAGATTGTTTAAAAGGAAGAGAAGCTTTTACAATGCTGTTGAAGAGCAGTAAATTAAGAACTTAAGTCATCAGTTGCCTACTATAATTTATCTTCCAAATAACTTACCAGGAGTTGCCTGTACAGTTGCTGGCAGGCTCTGTAAGCTATCTTTCTGCACCACTAAAGTGATGTCATACAAGCGGCCTGGCTCCAGGCCATCAATCTGGGCTGAATCCCTCTGCGAGGGGAGGTTCATCTCTGGAAGTCTGATCAATGATCCATCTGTCTGATTGGGTGCAACGGAGAGGATGTACCCGTCAATCTCTCCCAGTGCTTTCTCCCACTGGACAATGACTGATGTAGTGGTTGTCTTAACAACTTGCAAGTTTTTGGGGCCAGAGATCACTGTAAGAGAACAATGCAGAGTGTATGTTTCTAGAAGTGATGAATGCAATAAAACAAGATCCAATGACAAGTAGATGTGTGAGTTTGAACATAGATATAGGTATCCTGAGAAATCACACCTGTCTATGTGACAGACTCTATAAACCGCAGAAAGTGTAGAGTAGTGGCCTGTGTGTGTTTTTTTTGTTGTTTTTGTTTTGGCCAATTTCTTTGCAAATCAGAAGCACTCTCTGCCCCTCAATAATTTTGTGTTTGGGTTTACTGACATCAAGCTTGATGTCATATATTTGGAGGGCTGTTTTTTTTAAGAGAGGGCATGTGGTAGAAGTAAAAAGGTGTAAAGTGGCAAAATGGTGAACTTTTGCAAAACAGCTTAAATAATATAATGCACACAATATCTAGACTCACAGGTGGTAAATTCAGCTGTGCTCTCTGCTCCCATCACACCATCTTTTTCTCCAGTGAGGCTGACTGTGTATTCCTGTCCAGCAGCCAGTCTAATCTGAGTGTAAGTGCTCAGTCTGCCACTGACTTTGTAGGTTATTTTCTGATCACGTTCTTTCTGTAGAGAAAGTAATGTGAAAATCAGTAGACAACAGTGAAGAAGATTGCATTTAAACATTGAACAATCACAGTGAGTGTTTGTTATAAAAACTAAGCAAATGGCTACACACTTACAGTCAGGTCCATAAATATTGGGACATCAACACAATTCTAATCTTTTTGGCTCTGTACACCACCACAATGGATTTGAAATTAAACGAACAAGACGTGCTTTAACTGCAGACTTTCAGCTTTAATTTGAGGGTATTTACATCCAAATCAGGTGAACGGTGTAGAAACAACAGTTTGTATATGTGCCTCCCACTTTTTAAGGGACCAAATGTAATGGGACAATTGGCTGCTCAGCTGTTCCGTGGCCAGGTGTGTGTTATTCCCTCATTATCCCATTTACAAGGAGCAGATAAAAGGTCCAGAGTTCATTTCAAGTGTGCTATTTGCATTTGGAGTCTGTTGCTGTCAACTCTCAATATGAGATCCAAAGAGCAGTCACTATCAGTGAAGCAAGCCATCATTAGGCTGAAAAATCAAAACAAACCCATCAGAGCGATAGTAAAAACATTAGGTGTGGCCAAATCAACTGTTTGGAACATTCTTAAAAAGAAAGAACGCACCGGTGATCTCAGCAACACCAAAAGACCCGGAAGACCACGGAAAACAACTGTGGTGGATGACCAAAGAATTCTTTCCCTGGTGAAGAAAACACCCTTTACAACAGTTGGCCAGATCAAGAACACTCTCCAGGAGGTAGGTGTATGTGTGTCAAAGTCAACAATCAAGAGAAGACTTCACCAGAGTGAATACAGAGGGTTCACCACAAGATGCAAACCATTGGTGAGCCTCAAAAACAGGAAGGCCAGATTAGAGTTTGCCAAGCAACATCTAAAAAAGCCTTCACAGTTCTGGAACAACATCCTATGGACAGATGAGACAAAGATCAACTTGTACCAGAGTGATGGGAAGAGAAGAGTATGGAGAAGGTAAGGAACTGCTCATGATCCAAAGCATACCACCTCATCAGTGAAGCATGGTGGTGGTAGTGTCATGGCGTGGGCATGTATGGATGCCAATGGAACTGGTTCTCTTGTGTTTATTGATGATGTGACTGCTGACAAAAGCAGCAGGATGAATTCTGCAGTGTTTCGGGCAATATTATCTGCTCTTATTCAGCCAAATGCTTCAGAACTCATTGGACGGCGCTTCACAGTACAGATGGACAATGACCCGAAGCATACTGCGAAAGCAACCAAAGAGTTTTTTAAGGGAAAGAAGTGGAATGTTATGCAATGGCCAAGTCAATCACCTGACCTGAATCCGATTGAGCATTCATTTCACTTGCTGAAGACAATACTGAAGGGAAAATGCCCCAAGAACAAGCAGGAACTGAAGACAGTTGCAGTAGAGGCCTGGCAGAGCATCACCAGGGATGAAACCCAGCGTCTGGTGATGTCTATGCGTTCCAGACTTCAGGCTGTAATTGACTGCAAAGGATTTGCAACCAAGTATTAAAAAGTGAAAGTTTGATTTATGATTGTTAATCTGTCCCATTACTTTTGGTCCCTTAAAAAGTGGGAGGCACATATACAAACTGTTGTAATTCCTACACCGTTCACCTGATTTGGATGTAAATAACCTCAAATTAAAGCTGAAAGTCTGCAGTTAAAGCACATCTTGTTCGTTTCATTTCAAATCCATTGTGGTGGTGTACAGAGCCAAAAAGATTAGAATTGTGTTGATGTCCCAATATTTATGGACCTGACTGTATATTCAGTCTGTTGTTTATTTGCATGTTGTAACACCAAGGCAGTCTCATAAGTGAGGTGACAGCATAGGGACATTTTTCCTGCACTGTAAAAACATTCTCTTCTCAGGTCGGACGATTCCATCACAAGCTCAGCAATTTTCGGATTTATTTGCGTATTTAAACACAAAATGTTTGATTATACTTAGAAATGCATTATTTTAGTTACAGTACAATTATACTATGATATTGATATTTCAGATCCCTTAACCCAACTCCATTCTTAGAACTCAACCATTATAAACAATATGAAATTCATAACAAGCAACAATTGCAGACAAATTAACTGTTTTTAGTGGTAGACCAATGTATTGATTTGACCAATTAATCATTGCCAAATGTTTGTATTTTGGAACTATCGATTATCTGCAAATATCTATTTTTAACATATATTATTTACATTTTTCAATATTATTATTATATAGGGGGACAAAAAGGAAATAATAATATAAATCCAAAGATATAGTTTTAAGTTTATGATCATGATCATAGACAAATGTTCTTGAATAAAATATGTAAATAAAAGTAGACCCAGTTTCTATGTAATTCAGTATTGTACAATAATGATCCAAATCAGTTATCCAGACCAATTGGATTATTTTTCTGCTTTACAAAATTGAAGGTTGGCCGTAACATGGATGCCAAAGGGTCCTTTGATTTTGGGGTCCTTAGAAATCTAAGGCTATATTGCACAGAAATTGCAAAACACACCATGGCTGACAGAGCCACGGAGACAATCTTTAGACCAATGATGATTTAACTCAGACATTAGCAGCGGCATGTGATACACAGGAGAGATGTGGCCCATCGCATGGCATGTCCATTACCACAAGCTCGACTTTCCACCAAACTACTGAGGTGCAGTCACTATTCCACCGGGGCACCCCAACACGTCCTCTGGAACCTATAATCTCCATCACTTTATCACTGAACGCGATTAAGGAAGTTGTGTAATTCTACAAAATAATTAGAGAAGTCTGCCATTTTTAACTGTGCCTGTGATGAAGGACCCCTTGGGCTTCCAAGCCCTGGTCAACAAGAAATTGTTGAAGGAGAATACCCCACATCATATGTGGAAGGCTGATTATGACAATCATGGTGTAAAACAAATATTTATATTAAGCATGTAAACTGTTTTATTCAGATATGACAAATTAGAGGGTGTTATCAATAAGCCTGATCACAAAGAGATTTCATAAAAATATATTTACACTTACAAGTGTATGTTCAGGTTTATATTTATATATTCAGATGTTCAGATATACATTCAGAGTTTACAAATTTATAGTTATAAATTTAGACTAACTATAACTATATATTCAGGATTTTAAACAACAGTGCATTCATAAATTATTCAGACCCCTTCATTGTTTTCACATTTTGTTATGTTGCAGCCTTATGCTAAAATGCTTTAAATGTTTTATTTTTCACATCAATATTTACTCCATACCCCATAATGACAAAGCAAAAACCAGATTTTTGATAACTTTGCAAATTTTTTTTAAAAGAAAAAACTAAAATCACATTGACATAATTATTCAGAGGTTTTACTATAACACTTGAAATTTAGCTCAGGTGCATCCCATTTCTCTGGATCATCTTTGAGATGTATCTACACTTTGATTGGAGTCCACCTGTGGCAAAGTCAATTGATTGGACATGATTTGGAAAGGCACACACCTGTCAATATATTATCTCACAGCTGAAAATGCATAACAGAGCAAAAACCAAGCCATGAGGTCAAAGGAACTGCCTGCAGAGCTCAGAGACAGGATTGTGTCGAGAAGTTTGGAACAACCAAACGTAGAGCTGGCTAAACTGAGCAATTGGGGGAGAAGGGCCTTGGTGGGAGAGATGACCAAGAACCTGATGGTCACACTGGTTGAGCTCCAGAGATCATGTGTGGAGATGGAAGAAACTTGCAGAAGGACAACCATCACTGCAACACTACACCAATCTGGGCTTTATGGCAGAGTGGCCAGATGGAAGCCTATCCTCAGTGCAAGAAAGCAAAAAAGCACCAAAAGAACTCTCAGACTGTGAGAAACAAAATTCTCTGGTCCGATGAAATGAAGGTAGAACAATTTTTCCTCAATTCTAAGCATCATGTCTGAAGGAAACCAGGCACCACTCATCACCTGAGCAATATCATCCCAATGATGAAGCATGGTGTAGGTAGCATCATACTGTAGGGGTGTTTTTCAGTGACAGGGATTGGGGACTGGTCAGGGTTGAAGGAAAGCTGAATGCAGCAAAATACTGAGATATCCTTAATGAAAACCTGGTCCAGAGTGCTCAGGACCTCAGACTGGGCCAAAGGTTCACCTTCCAACAGGATAATGACCCTAAGCACATTGCCAAGACAATGCAAGGGTGGCTTTGGGACAACTCTGGGAGTGCCCTTGAGTGGCCCTGCCAGAGCCCAGACTTGAACCCAATCAAACATCTCTGGAGAGACCTGAAAATGACTGTCCGTTGATGGTCCCCATCAAACCTAACCGAGCTTAAGAGTATCTGCAGAGGTGAATGGCAGAAAAACCCAAATCCAGGTGTGCAAACTTGTTGCATCATACCCAAAAAGATTTGAGGCTGTAATCGCTGCCAAAGGTGCTTCAACTAAGTACTGAGGGTCTGAATACTTTTTAATAAATAAATAAATAATTTAAAGCATTTTAGCATAAGACTGCAGCATAACAAAATATGAAATAAATTAAGGGTTCTGAATACTTTATGAATGCATTTGGATGTATATTTATATATTCGGAATTAAAACTATATATTCAGTATATTCCTGTGTCATAGTAAGGAAAGAATAATCTTTTTTTTTTTATTCTATAAATCTAGTGACCTAAAAAAACTATTGGCCGATTAATCGGTTATCTGCCATTTCCACCACCTTATTTACTGGTATCTGCAAAATTCAATATCCGTCAGCCTCTAATTGATTCCAAAAAATATGACAAAAAGCACAATACAAAAGGTTGAAATTTATCAGTAGTTCCTCATGACACAACAACATCAGAATGTTGAAATCGGTCAGTAGACATGGGAGAGCCCTGAAATCCAGGGTTGGGAAGGTTACTTGAAATGTATTCCACTATAGATTATAGAATACATGCTGTAAAATGTAATTTGTAATGTATACCGTTGATTACTCAAGGTCAGTAATGTATTCTAAATACTTTGGAATAATTCTTCAGCACTGGTAGATTTTTTCACTTGTTATGACTATACAGTAGAACAAAATACACATGTTAAAAATAAATTCTCTGAAAAACCTAAATATATTATGCTGTGTTGTTTCTAAAACAAGATCAATCAAACTGATCTTGTTTTAAGGATTTTTAGAAATTTTTACAGGAAAACAATAAAAAAATTATTAATTAAATTATTATTAAGAATATGTTCCCCTTCTGTCACTCACTCGACGTTGTGTCAAATGTAGTGTCACAAGGGGTCTTTCTTGAGAGTCTCGTGTACCTCTAGATTTGAGAAAAGGCCAATGAGAAATTGGCAGACAGAATTTGCATGTCCCGCCCCAGGACATACGGGTATAAAGGGAAGCGGACGTGTGTTTGTCAGTCAGATTTTTTCTTCGGAACTGAGCGGTTGTGCAGCAGCAAGCTGAGTCTCACTACTGTTCCACTCACCTCTACAAGCAGAGCATTGCTGTTGGATCTACGGCGCATTACCAGCAGTTTTCTCCCTCTCTGCACAGCGCTTCTGTTAAAAGAGTGTATACCTCTAAAAGAGAAGTATTTTCCCCACTTAAAGAGTATATTTTCACTCACAAAATAGCAATACACAGCAGGCACTGAACGTCCTTTTCAGGACGCGAAAGATTCCCTTCCGCCCCTGAGTAATTCCTGGATGCGGTCGAAATCGCACCAAGTCTGATGGTCATAGACGCTGCCTTGTGTGCCTGGGTAGCGATCACACTGAGACAGCGTTTGTGGATGGTACATGTATTCACTGTGAGAATATGACCATGTCAACATTGTGATCGCGGCTTTCATTTCTCAAAGTGAAGATCCGGTTACATCCCCACGAACCACCCACCCCACGGCACACTCGCTTGCTTCCGTCCAGGCTCAATGTGTAGTGCGGCTCGCTTCACGGCCAGTCCACGTTCTCCCTCGAGCCCACTGAGTTGGATGATGACGTGGCTGCTGCATCGGAGAGCGTTCAGGCATATGACACAGAAGAATCGACTGGGCTGCCCATCCCCGGCAAGCCAGCACTGACGAGTTCTGAAGACGTTTCTACAGGACCTCCTCCTCAGTCTCTAACCCGCCCCCTGCCAGGTACGTGGAGCAAGGTAAGTGCTTTGAGTCTTTTCTCAGCATCCAAGCCTCGGGACGCGCTCTTGCCTCCCGACGCGTTATTACCTGCTCCACCCGCTGCAAAGCCCCACCCGGTATGTAAAAAACGATCGTCTATAAAGTGCCCCTCACACAGAGCTTGGATGCATGGCTTTCACTATCAAACCCGTCGCATCCTCGTGGGCACTGGCCAACGGCACATCCCTAGACATCTGCAGAGCAGCGGGCTGGGGAACACCCAATACCTTTGCGAGATTCTACAGGGTCTATTTCGTCCCGTGTTTTGTCAGGTCCGAGCCGGTAGAACTCGGCAATATGGAACAGCCAACCGGGTGTTCCACTTGCACCTAGCGCCCTTCACTAAAGTGATCCAGTGCACTCTCTCTCCCAGGTTAGCCACTAATCTCTCACTTCTTTGATGTTTTTCCTCCCTAGCCTTCTGGCCAGCGAATTCAGCAGAGGATTCTATGATTCTACTAGGAGCCTCAAGTGCTCTGTACTGGGGTAGGCCTAATTCCCTCTTCAGGCAACTCCCTGTGATTTATTTTCCGTGGTACAGTCCCCTTGTCGGCTGACTCGTGTCTCCTTTGGACCTACCACCGACAACCCATGACAACCCATGTGACGCATTGGCCACATGTTACCTCCCCCCAGTCTGGTCTCCGCAGGGTCTTTTGCCCCTGAAAGAATCCATTTACATTTATGCATTTGGCAGACGCTTTTATCCAAAGCGACTTACAGTGCACTTATTACAGGGACAAATCCCCCCGGAGCAACCTGGAGTTAAGTGCCTTGCTCAAGACACAATCGTGGTGGGGGATCGAACCAGCGACATTCTGATTAACAGTTATGTGCTTTAGCCCACTACGCCACCACCACTCTATAATAGGAACAGAAAAGATTTCCTTCCCTGATGCATTTCATAGCATTAAGATAGAGCTTTATGCTCTATGACGAGAAACATAGAGAGAGAAAAGGCCGTGGCTGGCCGGCTTGCTCCCATGATAGTCATATCGCCTGTTCCCCACTTAGGGGTTCTGGGAACCTAAGGTCTGTATATGAGACCTTTTTCTGGGGCATTGGGGAGGGTTATGTGCGGCCGATACAGCTGCCTCTAGCACGCAGTAGCTTGCTTGCACTTGTGTCAGCAGTTCACATAACACGGTCGGTCTAGTGCATGGCATTTTTAAATGGGACGCCTTGTGTCACTACATTCGACACAACATTGAGTGAGTGACAGAAGGGGAGCGTCATGGTTACTGTTGTAACCTCCGTTTCCTGATGGAGGAAATGTTACATGTATTCCGTTACTCCGAATGTTTTGAATGTTTAAAAGAGAGTCGGTCGGGATCTGACTGTTACGGCAAATATTCTGAAAGCTCCCTTTGTGTCCCCCCACAATCAAAATAAAAATTAATTTATAAAGCTATGAGTAAATGATGACTGAATTTTTTTCAAATTTTTAATTTGAGCCAATATTTACACTATTCATCTCATAAACTGGAACACTCACTCTCCAACATTTTAAGTCATACATTCAGTTTTAATTCAGTGTGCCAATGTGTTGGTGTTCTCCAGTCTTTTTTTGTGAACTTTTGAAATGGTTTTTATAATAAATGTAATTGGGTCCAGCTGAGAGTCAGGCGGACTACAGCCCCTCATCTGAAGAATGTAGCAGAACTGCATGTTTTACTGATGTCTTTCTGCCTGTATTTGTTATTTATCAGTAATTTAGAGAACTGATTGTACATCTCTCTGTTACTGCTGCTATTTTTATTAGTATTGTCTTTTTGCTTTCTCGTGTGCGTGTCACAGCAGCTGCTCTGTGATGTCATTGCTCTGGCCAGCGTGATGTTTTTGACCATGTTTACACCATCCCTAGCAACAAGCATCCCACATCTCTCTCCCTCTCTCTCTCTCTCGCTCTCTCTCGCTGCCTCTCCCTTTCCCTGTTTCTCTTTGTGTTCCCTCATTACTGTGTCCATTAATCTCTCTTAACGCTCTCGTTTATATTGTCATTTTTATCATCTTTTATTATTTGATAAACCTAGTTTATTTTATTTTATTTTGTTTGACTAGTTCCAACACACTACCTCGCTTTCATTATTGTTCTCTCCATTTTTATTGCACCCACCCATTCATGCTTTGTGTGGGAAAATGTGCCTTTTCTGCCCTTTTAATTTTTTCTGTGGCTCTCTGTGTCTTTTTCAATGTATCTGTTGTTGTTTGCATGTGAAACACCGATACTTGAAGCCTCTTTTCTGTCTGCAGCCTAAATAAATTGTAAATAGTCTGTATTTATATAGTGCCTTTATTAACCTTAGGGGTTACCAAAGCACTTTTCACAGTCACACACACCCTCACACACACAATTTGTAACCTAACAAATTGTCCTGGATAACCACATACACACACACACACACACACACCAGCAGAGTTGCCATGCAAGGCACTAGCCTGCCATTGGGAGCAACTTGGGGTTCAGTGTCTTGAACAAAGAACAGGAGTCATGTGGGCCGGGAATCGAACCACCAACTCTATGACTAGTGGCTGACCTGCTCTAGCACCTGAGCCAAATAAAGACAAACTGGACAAAATGGACAAACAGACAAATCTACTAAATCTACTTTTCCAGACTGTCTGTAAAAAACAATAAAAAAAAAGCAAGAAAAACAACACACTTTTCAGTCATATCAAAGAAAATACATAATTATTTAGATATACAGTATATATAGAATAGTCTGAAAAATCTCAGTGCTGAGTGACACCAGTCCGATTCTTAAGCAACCAATTGGTCCAGATGCTGGGGTAGAGTCACATTGGGTTAACCTCCTCGTGGTCCTTATAATGTGGTTCTCGCTCTCGGTGGGGCGCATGGTGAGTTGTGCGTGGATGCCGCAGAGAATAGCGTGAATTCTCCACATGCGCTAAGTCTCCACGGTAACACATTCAAGCCACGTGATTAGATACGCTGATTAACGGTCTCAGACGCGGAGGCAATAGAGATTCATCTGGTACCACCTGGATTTAGGCGAGTCACTTCGCCAAAGAATAGTCTGAAAAATACCAAGATGTAGCTACATTTTTGTAGGCGTATTGCCATATTACTGTTGTGACTTTAAGAAGTCACTGTTGTTGTATATTCTGATTCAAACTTCAACTGTATATATATATATATATATATATATTTCACAATATAGATGTGGGAGTGCAATCCACAGTTGACAAGACATAATCACCTTTATCTTGTTAGAAAAATAATCAAAATAATATTATTTAATATAATAATAAGAAGAGATTATAATTTTATGAATTATACAAGGCATATTTGATATATGGAAACTATAAATGAAAATTTAGTTTGGACTCATTTCTGGTGCAAACCCCGTCCATATCCGGGAATATCCTAATATAGAGACAGACACATCATATTGCCATTGCATCAAATCCAGACACAGATATACATAATAGCTTTGCTGCATACCACTAATAAGTATTATAAATGGATTAAAATGAAGATGCGTTTTATAAAGTGTTGTCTCCATTTCAGGTCTTAAATACATCAGAAGATGATGATGATATGAAGGAGTAATGTTCCATTGCATGCTATTAACTCTTGTTGAATTTCTGACGGTCAGATGAAGTCAGACTGAGCAATGAGAAAGACACAACGAATATTATTCAATAAACTATGCTCATTTTTTTACCATCACTTCATCTCCCACCTTCTGCTATTGCCCTGCCTCATTGGGCTGCTAGAAGAGTTACCATGACAAGGTGTTGATATTGACTGGTTTGGAAATAAGACAAGATCCTAAAATGTTGATATCTTCTGACGGAGAGAGAGATCTAGTAAGAGACTGGAAATAGCAAACCCTTGATTCATTCAATTTCTAAGCCTGGTTTCTTTCATCGATAAGTTATTAAGAAAGCGATTTAGTGAAAATATAATAAGCAGACAGTATTACGATTGGCTCAGAGACATTTATGCAGCGTTTATGCTTAAATTACCATATTGTATAATGTAAAATCACAAACACATGCTCAGAACTGGGTCTCTGTGATAATTACACATTTATTTTTTCTCTCTGTGATGGTCTTTTAATCTTTGTAAGAACAAGGCCTGAGAGCTGAGGATTAGACTGAAGCGCTTCAGATCATGTTGCATGTAAAAATAAGAGCTTCAGGATGTTTGGATATTTCGGAGATTACAGCAACATCACAGTTCATTCCCAAAGCATCTGCGGCAATCTCTCATGGATAGCTTTACGTCACCCACCCCACAGCAGATTAACAGCATATGTTTCTTAATGGGCAATTACTGCTAGAAACAGGCCATCAAATTGAGCTGAAATCACCCTTCAACCTTGAGACCAAAATAGATTAAGTGACCACGAAAGAACAGAAGAACTGAACCATCTAGGTTATGAATGTAACCTCCGTTCCCTGATGGAGGGAACGAGACGTTGTGTCGGAGGAGCGACACTAGGGTCTTGAGCCCTAGTGTCGCTTCTCCGACACAACGTCGAAGAGAGCGACAGACGGGGAACTGGGGTGGGGGGGTTGTCTTTCACGCTTTTGACAGAGTTTTCTGTCAAATTATCACCCTGACACAACACAACACAACTTTGTCCATTTGTCCAAGTTTGTATCCAAATAAGACGTTTTTCTGTTGGAAAGATTTCTAAGCACATTTGCAGGCAGAAACACTAATTTATGAAAATCCGCCTATGAAGCAGTCCAAAAGTATTGTTGTTGTTGTTTATGCTTGTGGACAAGCTCTTGAATAGCTGTTGTATTCGCAATATTAATGAGGTAGGTCTTTGCAAGATATAAAGGAATATTTGTTCCTTTGAGTTACACATGATCCTGCTAAGGACAATCTCTCCTACTGATTATACGTGCAACACTTACAGTACATTGTCATTACTGAAAAAAATGATGTTGTCTTAATTAAACATTAATTGCAATCAAGTTCTCACATCTTACCTTCTGTTGTCTCCTTATTAAAGAAAATAAATACATTTCCCTGAACTGATGATTTTTGTCATTTCTTTCATCAAGGAGAATGGGATCCATTTGCACCCCCTCATTTGGAGCCCTGACACCAAGTTAAGTGAACTTAATTACACATTTTGCAAATGCCATTACTCAAATTAACTGATGGAATGAGTTTACTCAATCAGTTGATTAAAATCAATTAGGGTATTAGGGTTTTCAGTGAATTTGTCAGAGGGCCGTTTCTAGGAGGGTGCTGGAAGGGCTTGAGCTCGCATAATTTTATTGCATGATTCTGAACCACAATTTTGAATAAATAGAAGCGCAGCGTAGTTCTAGCGGGAAGACTAGCAGCTGTACATCATCAGATCATTAGGTGGGTAATTCCTAGCCAATCGCATGTAAGCCATTGCTTTATAAGTCTGCTCACAATATATCACACTGCTGTTTTGGTGTGCTAACACGGCAACCTCCACCACCCCACCACCACAGGTTGAGCCCTGTCCCGAACAGGGGTAGGCTCCTCGCCCCTGCCTCCTATCTCCGGCAGAACATGACGGTTCCAGGTACAACTCCCACGGACCGCCGGACGGGGCCTATGCCAAAGAGAGAGACATTACTTTCTGTTTTACATTTATCAAATAAATGGCATCTGAAACTTCACTCAAGCCTGCGTGTCTTCCCGATAGAACTGTTATTCTACATAGACAATGCACAAGTGATACAGTAAATCAGAAAGTTTCCTCAAAGACTGTATGGTTTAGTGGTAGAATTGTTCTATGAATCAAAGACCTGGGTTCAATTCTTGACCCGACTTGTCAGCTAACAAAAATTACTTTTTGCAACAAAAAGTGGAAAGAGAAAGATGTCAACAAAAGCAGAAACAGCGATTGCAAATACATCTCACAACTTTCAGCATGTAGTATATGTACTGCAGACTCTGACAGCTGTTTAGAACCAGAATTGCGAATGTCTTCCACTACCTTGTACCCCTGGGCGACTATACCTAAATCCGCCACTGGTGACAGTTGTAGGATGCAGCTCTACTCCTGCCTCACAACATCTACCCATCACTTTAGCTCATTCAAATGAAAAGGATGCTCATGCTGGATAACATGATAACATGTTATCAGAAAAGAATGTCAGCCTCAACTACCAGTTCTCCACCTCTGGTCCCTCAACATAATAAGAAATTCGACTAATGTTAAACTATTATACTACATCAATGTTTTTACAATGATCTTAATAGTATGATCCCCACTGCCATTAATCACATTTCAACGTGCACCTCGCTCAGCCACCATGTCCCTCCATCTCTCTCATCAAAAGGTTGCTTCTCATCCCGCTCCTGAAATTCAATTTATTCTCCTTACTGGAACTTCCAAAAACTCTTACTGCCTTCCAGTCATGGTAACACGTGGTGTCCATCCTCTATGGCTGCACAATAAAACATTACTTTCTACAGTCATTCATAGCAATGGCGGATGCGTATGGCTTCATTACTTTTGAGGTTAAATGCATGCTTACTGAGCAAGAGATGGATACTCTCTACCTAACAGTTTGAAGGCTGTAAATCGGTTCAGGGCTTCAACCCAAAGCAAATAGTATTTTTTTCCATTGCCAGATTAGGCCAGTTGTATGCCTGTGTAAACATTTTTCTTATTTTTCCTTTGGACATTTTTAGAGTTTGGGTTACCATGGGAATTGTAAAATGCTTCACTGCAGTACCTGCTCTCATCAGATTGCAAAAAAAAAAAAAAAAAAAGGAAGAGCAGAGCAAATCTCATGAAAACATGTACAGGTCACATTTCACCCCAAAATCAAAAGAAAGAGATAAAAGTTATATTTGACATAAAGTAAATTATGTTTATTTATGACCATTGAGACTTTTTGAATTTTGTTTTGACATTGTTTTCATGAAAATTACTCATACTGCTACATTTTCTTTTAGAAGAAAGAGCTTGTTTTTTTTCTTTTGATTTTGGGCTGATATATGAGACTGGCATGTTCATCACATGTGAGAAATTACAGTATTCTGCCCTAAAATAAGAGTTCCACTTGATGTGATCTCAGAGTGACCGCATCACCTAAATGTCTTGATTTTTATGAAAACAAAGAAATGTTTACATTTTTTGGTGTTGTTACACCACTGGAAGATCCCACCCTGACCAAATGATCATAACAATTGTAGAATGGGAGCAGGAATGGGCCCCCAAGAATAATCTCAGATAATGGGGTGCCTGAGCTTCATTAACTTACAGACCATATATTTTAGGGTTCTTAATTTACATGGAGAGCAAAATATTTGGAGGCACAAACTGGTGAAAAATTTTTAGTGTACCGGTACAATGCTCTTTGTACAGTTCGTTGTTCTTACAAAAATCAGGATATGTCAATGCTTTTTGGCATCATGGCAGTGACCTCATGTTTTTCCAGTTAAAACCTACAGCTATTATGTATCCATTTGCTCTTTTACAGAGCTGTCAGTGAGATCACTACTCGTAATGTTTGCTTATAGATGAGTGTCATAAAATTGGTGCCATGACCCTGAATAACTCTAATGCTGTTTCAGCTACTCTGTAAAAATGACCACGTGCAGTAGTTAAAGAGGTCACATCATAAGGAATCAATTTTTCCTTGATCGTTTGAGATAAAAGAGTTCTGTGAAAGCCTACTGTAACATTCAAAACTCAAAAACTTCTTCCAAGACCAAGAACAAAAATAATGTTATGTGCAGTTTTAATAACTAAGAACTTTTAATATTCCTAAACACTATTCCTAAACTGTTGTGTGAAGTACCCAATCACCATACTCAAGTAAAAAGAAAGATATCTTTATGTAAACTGACTCAAGTAAAAGTGAAAGTATTAAAGTAACTGACATTAAAAGGGGTCATGATATGAGTAATCACATTTTCCTTGATCTTTTCACATATAAAAGATCATGGTACTATGAAAACATACTGTAAGTTTCAGTACTCAAAACTTTCTCCTTACTGCAAAACAATCATTTGTTAAAACCAAGACTCGTTGTCTACTTCCTCCGCATTGTGATGTCACACTGTGGTAGATGTTTGCATCTGACCGCCTCCACAACAACTCATCAACACCTACTTTACCTTATCACTTCTGTAGCTCCGCCCAGTAGCAGTGAGATGGCAAGTAGAGAGAGCAGTTCAGTCAAGAGCAGGAAGCCAATCAGAACTAGTACTGTCTAATCTTAAAGGAGAAGCAGCACCAAAACCAAGTGTTTCTGACAGAGGGTCAGAAGGAGGGTGGAAAATGATGTTTTACAAATATTTTTTATATGATTTTTGTGTGTGTGTGTGTGTGTGTGTGTGTGCAAAATGCTTTACTAATATCATAAGTGACAACATTTGTAAGAACACACGCACACCAAAAACAAACTTTGTAAGGTGCCGAGACAAGGTACTAAGATGTTTTGATAATATAATAAGTGAGCCTCAAGGAACATATTCAAATAATAAAAAAAATCCATGTCATGACCCCTTTAAATGCACTTAAGTTAAAAAACATAGAAAATAAGCGCTTAT
This sequence comes from Xyrauchen texanus, assembly GCF_025860055.1. Lineage (NCBI taxonomy): Eukaryota > Metazoa > Chordata > Actinopteri > Cypriniformes > Catostomidae > Xyrauchen > Xyrauchen texanus. The sequence goes on from NC_068285.1 coordinate 45,846,938, forward strand.
GTTCTGTCATTTTTTCCATTATAGCATTCGAGATTCCAAAATACCACACACCTATTCATGACATGGCATTACATTGTATATGTCAGTGCTCGTTCTGGAAGATTGAGAGAGATGGTGAGACAAACTGCAGCACTTTTAACACAAAAGTACAGTACATGTGTAGTTAAAACACTACATATGATTTTCTTACATTTCCCTTGTCATAAACACTATACTGCCAAAACTTTGACACAGTGATCTAAGGAGAAAGGGGTTGTCCTGTATTTGGCTAATAGAAAGATGCGTCTGACGCATGTGTGCATAGATGCGTCCTTTGAAAAGCCCTTATAAGAAGTCTACCTCAGATGGATTGATGAATTAAATTGCAAATTCATCAAAAGGTCAAAGTTATATACTATATTAATGCTTGTTAAAATATAAATGAATCTCGAATAAAAATAAATAAATAATAGTTTGATATGACGCCTTTTAAGAGCTACCTGATCTTAAATGTACTTTCCTTGGTGTAACATATCAGATAAATAATAAATGCGACTTGAATAAAACCAGTTCATTTTGATCTCCATATGGTGATTGTTAAAGAGTGATTGACCACACGTGAGTGGGGCGTCATTAAGAATCATGATCATCCTTTATGTTCTACACACAGTAATGGACTCATACAGGTGCATGTGTTGTTTTACCATGCTGGTGAAAGTGATGTGGTAGGTGTCATACTGCACTGCTGGTGGAGTCCAGAACAAAGTGACAGACGACTCAGTGATGTCCCGAGTGTTGAGACCAGAGACACCCGCCAGTACTGGAGAGAAAACCAGACACATCCATGAACAGCCTACATCTCTCCCATTCAAATGCATCTGGTTTTAATTGAGCAATAACGGCCATGCTGTAGTGTGATTTCTGCTGACTTGCTGCTGTATTCATTCTAATAAAGACAGCGTGAACACTTAGGGCAAAATGTAATATTGCTGTGTTACCAGGTTATTTGAACACCTCCATATGGAATATAAAGTCTCTTTTTAAAGTGAATGTCTCCTTAACGCTATTGCATTATCTGATGAATTTTATTACAGAAAAAAGATGGACAAAATCAGATGGCCTAAAACTCGATCGTGGATAGGGTACAAAATGGGGCTTGGCGCCCTTAAAACCGAATTTTATTTATTTTTTTGAAAGAACGACAAGTTCAAGAGGTCAGACTAATTTTATATGAGCTGTTTTACTTTATATGTTTAAAAATGTTCAATCCTGTTACAAACCTTTTGGACATTTAAAGCAGCTTTTTGTGGTTTTGTTATTTTCCAGAAATAAATTACCCTGATGCCATCCCAGATGTGTATGACTGTCTTTCTTCAGCAGAACACAAATGAAGATATTTAGAAGAAGATAGAGCTCTGTTAGGTTATATGCAAGAGATATGGGTGCCAGAACTTTGATGGTCCAAAAGTCACATTTAGGCAGCATAAAAGTAATCCATGTGACTCCAGTCGATCAATGCATATCGATAAAGTTCAGTCTTCTGAAGCATATCGATAAATTTATGTAAGAAACAAGTCGATAATTAAAATGTTTTTAACCTTTAAAAAGTGCTTTCTGCCAGCAGTTGATGCATCACATAGTTGTCACGTGACACAAGCGTGTCGGCACACAATTCGGAAGTGGCTCTTATTTACAACAGAAGAATGAACGTCATGCGAGAGTTCGACCATTTCAAACCATCAGAGCCCTGGATAGATGCACTGATTTAAAGTTAACAACATTTTAATTATCAACTTGTTTCTTATATAAACTTATTGATTCACTTCAGAAGACCTTCATTGATTGACTTGGATTACTTTTATGCTGCCTAAATATGACTTTTGGACAGTATTTTCATTTTTGAGTGAACTTTTCTTTTAAAACATTTAGTATTAAAATCAAATGAACATTTATGAAATCAAAATCATGGTGGCAGATTAGTTATTTTAGCTCAAATTAAGATGGCTAAAAGAGTCCAAATAATAATAATCCATGTTTTAAATGGTAAAAATGTCAATATAATGAGATTTGAGGCTGTTGATTGATGGTATACACATCTGTTGAAGCAATCAGAACACATTCGTTTAAAAAAAAAAAAAATCTTATTTCTCTGTATAATTCCTGGTGAAGAACTACACTACCCATGATTCTAAGGGAAAACGAGCCACTAATCAGAAAATTACAGCCAAGAAAGTGCCCATGATGCACTGTAAATGACACCGTCAAATAGCTTTCTCTACACTCTTAAGCTACTTGTAGCCTATATTTTAAGATATCAGAATATTTGGCAAGAAAATTTAAATATATGGTTTCTATACGTATAATCAAGTACAATAATGCTCCTTGTGGCAATGCTGAGAATCCAACGCATACTTGCATTGCGTTATGAATAGCAATGCCCAATAAAACATGGTAATGTGCAGTGCTGGGTAAATTACCCAAATAAGTAATCCACTACAAATTACTAACTACTTATCAAAAATTGTAATAAGATTACTTTACTGGTGGTTACTACACCAGTTGCTAAAATCACATTGCTAATTACTTTACTTTGAAGTTGCTTTCTAAAATGTTTTTTTTCACTCAATGAATTAAAAAATAATGCCTATATTTCCTGTGTTTGCTTAAGTTTATATTTGTCTATATATTTGTTAATTGTCACACAATGTCAAGGCCATTTGTAGTGGTGTTCATGTGCGTTTAACTTGAAAATACAACCATTCCAACATGACTTGAACGCACCATAACTGTAGATATATATACTGTGTGTAGCACTCACCAGAGTTGCAGTCGGCTCCTGTGAATCCAGACTCGCATTCACTGCAGTTGGGTCCAGTGAAACCATGGTTACACACGCAGCGGCCCTTCACACATCGCCCTTTGTTGCTGCAGTTATTGGGACAGGTTTTGATGGAGCAGTCCTGACTGGAGAATCCCATGTCACACACACACTTCCCATTCACACATCTGCCTCTGTTGCTACAGTTACTGGGACAAGCCTTAAATGTGCAGTCCGGTCCAGTAAAACCGACCTCACACACGCACTGGCCGTCCACGCATCGGCCCCGATTACTGCAATTCCCGGGACATGATCTGATCGAGCAGTCCGGCCCCATAAAGCTGCTCTCGCACACACACTGTCCATTTACACACCGTCCGCGTTTGTTGCAGTTCCCGGGACAAGACATCTCGGTGCAACTGAGACCTGTGAATCCAGTGTCGCACACACATTTCCCGTTCACACAGCGGCCACGGTTATGGCAGTTTTCAGGGCAGGTCTGTGTCCCACAGCTGGGCCCGGTAAATCCAGTGGCACATACACATTTTCCATTTACGCATTGGCCTCTGTTATTGCAGTTATCAGGACAGGTCAGTGTCCTGCAGTTGGGCCCGGTAAAACCGGCATCACACACACACTTGCCATTTACACAGCGTCCTCTGTTATTGCAGTTATCAGGACAGGTCAGTGTCCTACAGTTGGGCCCGGTAAAACCAGCATCACACACACACTTGCCATTTACACAGCGTCCTCTGTTATTACAGTTATCGGGACATGTGCTGGTGGAGCAGTCTGGACCGGTGAAGCCCCTGTCACACACACACTCTCCATTCACACACTTGCCCCTTTTGTTGCAGTCATCAGGACAGTCGGCTACGCTGCAGTCAGCACCACTGAATCCCGAGAAACACACACACTTCCCATCTACACAGCGGCCCTGGTCACTGCAGTCATCCAGACACTCGTCTGTCGCAGGACGAACTGTGGTACATACTGCACCTGCAGACAGGTACATTTTACGATGTATTTCAATATAAAAGTCAACTGCAACCTTTATTACACTAATGTTAACTGGCATTAAATTACTACATTGACTATTGCCGATATATTAGAAAGGCTGCATTGCCAACCTGGTCACATAGAATCACATTATATACTAACTAAGTGTTTGCAGGGAAGCCACTATCTGTGTCTATGTGGGCAGGGCTTGAACTAATAACTAGTAATATCTATATGAAAAGAAATTTTTTAAAGCAAATTATGTATTTTATTATTATTATTATCATCATTATAATTTCTAACCAGATGAAGCTGAATATGTATAGTAGACTTTGAAATGCTCTTTCTTATCATCCATATTTTATTGGGCTTATTGTACATATCACAGCTCGTTCCTGGTGAAATGAACACTAGAGGTGTTAAAACAACAATTACTTTTATTAACGTTCATACAAATCAGGAGTAAAAAGGCAGCTGTTTTGCTCACTAAGTAAGATTATAAGCACTACTTTTCTATCTGTTCCTCACACAATGCTATCTTATGACATCAAAACACTGTTACTATAGCGGATGACTTTTAAGGCTATACATGTGAATGTTTTCATTACTACACCAACTACAATTACAAGCTTGTTTAAATGTGATCCTATTGTGTGGTAGCTGAACTGATAGGAGACTAGGGTAGTCAACAAGTCCTGAAGAGGGAGCCAAATGTGCACCACAATATGGCGGGGTAATTCTGCATGTTTTTAATTTTTATTTCACATTTGCTTTTTATGACACCTTTTGTTAGGTTTAGGTTTAAGTTTTGGATAAGGGAGGTTGGTTTGGTTGATTTAAAACTTGAGAGAGTGTTAATCTTTAAAAGCACATTTGTTTGGGAGAACTTTTAACTCGCTTTCAGCGCCCCCAAGTGGACATTTTACCTCAAAACGGCAGCAAAACCTGTAATACACCACGCAACGTAATTTTGCATAACATTTCGCTGCAGTCACATACTTTCATGATATCAGGCTGGATAATGTCTTCATATATTTTGCAGTTGGGTATCTTGTGTACATTTATCTTGTTTTAAAGATGTTTAAATATTTGTACTGGAAAACAAGACAAAGAATCTTACAGTAGAAAACTGTTTTTTAGATTGTGGAGCGCATATTGTTTTTTCCCTTGGAGGGTAATTTGACAAAACAATGTTAAATTAGTTTTATTTTGAAAAACTACAGTTTTATTCAGTATAATTGAATGGCTATGTTTCTTGTTTTCTATCATTATTATTAATATTTTACAAAAATAATCAAATCAAATGTACCTCCTGTGTATGATCATGCATGTGGATAGGGACTGAATTAAATCTGACTTTCTGAAAGTCCTAAAAGATGTGTATAGAATTTCTGTGAATTTCTGTCATCTGGAACCAATCCTAAAGGTTTCTAATCTTTATAAAGTAACTCATACCTACTTAAAAAAAAAACAAAAAATGTATCCAGTTAGATTTCCTATTTCCTTAGCTCATGAGAGCTGGTCAGGTCTGGAACACGTAATCGTCAGGAAGATCTTTACCTTTGCTCTGCTGGGAAGTGCAGCATCCCTCTGGACCACCACATTTCTCTCTCAGGTCTGACACCTCCTTCTCCAGTCTCTCAATTCGATCACGCAGGGCTGCAAAATCCACCTCACACCCTCCACAACCCGCCCCTGACCCTGGCACCAGATGGATCCGATGGGTCAACACCAGAGGAGAACCAGGTTCCAGGTCTATCTCTTTGCCTCTGTTCTCGTCCTGCGCACATGTGTCCGAAATCACAACTTTAAAAGGTTGAGGTTTGATAGCTCTGGACACGCGTTGAGATGCTGTCAGCAGATCTTCACTCAACAGAGCAGGACTCGGCAAGACCAACAGCAGGAGAGCCAACACAAATGCCATGTTTGATGGCAGGAAGACCTCCAGAATCAATGAATGTTTCATTGCTTTGCAAATGAGAATGTATTTTACGATAGTCAGTTCAATACTCAAAGCACTGATTCAGATTTTCCACATGCACTGTTGGCTCCACATGCTCTGGTTGAAAACTCTGCTGTCTCCTAGTCAACCTGTTTCAAACAAATATGAATTTCAGTCAGTTTTATAAAACAGGATTCCAATCGAATACTTACCATACAATGAGTCCACGGTCAAAGTAATCATGATATGGGTTCAAAATAAAATGTAGGACAGGACTTGGTTTCTTCCATTGGGGATTGATTGGTGGGTGAAAAGTGGTCTCTATATGACTACATTTTGTCCAATGAAATGCTCTCTAATTAATATGATTTGCCACAGACTAGAATACGCTTCATGGCTGTGACGTAACTAAAGGTATTGGCTATTTTACAAATGGTCCAGCCCTTTGATAAATAACTGTTTCCATGGTAACAGCACTCATCTAGCCAGTTCATGGGGTCACAAGGTACTACACAGCAGCTTCCATGTCTTGTATTTATTTATTTTTAAAAGATGCCATAGCTATATCGAAGCATGAAAATCTATATTTGTATTTACAACTTATATATATATATATATATATATATAAATCCTGAATCTATAGTTGTAAATACAACTATAAATAAGCAATTTGTTGGTTGATTCCCCTTGAAGTTCTGTGGTGTTATAAAACATTGCTCTGTTTGTTCAATTGGCCTGACCAGCCCGGCACAGCAACTTTGATTCAACCAATGCATGAGTTTGGAGTGACTGCAGGAATACCTGTTTCTGACCAATGGTAGACAGGGGGAGTGTTCAGGAAAACCTATCTGAAAAATTATACTATTGGAGCAGAAGTTAAAAGGTTTTACATTCAAACAAACAGATTCTTATTAGATTGTTGTTTAATTGCTTTAATTGAGCTGCAGCAAACTTTCTTTTGAAATGTTCCGCTGTTTTATTCCTCATTCCTCTCCTGATGAATTTCCCTGCATGTCTCATTTTTCTCTCATAAATAAGCAGTCCAAACTCTGGCAATCTCTTATAAAAGTTAGATATTCAGTGAAAGTTACTCATTAACAATCCAGACAGACATATAGACTGTGTAATATGTTTAACATTCTCATAATAAACTATTAAAGTCAGAGGTCACATAACCAACTGACAAGATCAAAAACAGCAGCTTGTAATGTGATTGCATGCAGAACCTCTCCAGCTAGAATATCCACTATCAAGACTGTTTAGTCTTTGGCTATGTACCTCTCTGATGATGTCCACAACAGTGGAGAGATCTTTATTAAACATTTAGGTAACATTTGACAGTATTGTTCCTTATTTAAGGGATTATAAAAAGGTTTATTAATGACTAATACGTCATTTAAAAATGCATTATAAATCATATGATATGTGGTTATAACAACATGAAAAAAGGGTGAATTACATGCAAAACCTGCCAAATATTAAGCATCTTAACCTACATGTTACAAATGCTTAATTCATACACATATTCATACTTATTAATTTAAAACATAAAATGAATGATTTATGCCAAAGGAGGGATAATGTCATTTTGTGTTTATATTCATGACTGTAATGTCTTGACTCATTTGTGTTGTCTCTTTTCTTGTCACGCTGATGTCAAAAGAATGGTGTTACTCCAAGTGCTGTCCCAACTTAACTAGTCCTAGTTACCAAAAGTCCTCTTCAAAAACACTTTTCAGATCTTTGTGCTCATTCACAGCAGATATCATCTAAGAAAGCCTGATGACCGTTAAACCACACTGAACTTTATGTGCATGGGTTACTAATGATGGCAACTTCTTAAAAGATTATTCAGACATGCATGTGTCCACTTTACTTTAAGGTACTCTTTCATAGGTTCCTAATGTTGAAAATGAGTTAAGTATTTAGAACATGGGATGTAAAAAAAAAAACACTATGTGGCCAGTCATTGCATGAGAGTCACACTTTTTAATCATCTTGTTATAATTGCATATCAATTATTTATAATGCATTTTTAAATGAGTTATTGGTCCTTAATGAATTTATAAACTCCCCTTTATATGGAACATTCACGTAAAGTGTTATCTGCATTTTTAACCAGGGTGTGACCTTACATCCAAACCACCATAAGTGATGACCTCTGACCCTTCATAATTCTCTATAACTGTTCTTACAGCTCTGGATAACATGAAGAGACCACTGCAAATGTTCAGTTTCTCTGGATTTATTATTTATAGGAGTGTGTTCTTCTATAAAGTACTGGCAACATTTCTCCCAAATTCCAAATAAAAATATTGTCATTTAGAGCATTTATTTGCAGAAAATGACAACTGGTCAAAATAACAAAAAAGATGCAGTGTTTTAGACCTCAAATAATGCAAAGATAACAAGTTCATATTCATTTTTAAACAACACAATACACATTTTTAAAATTAGGAAGAGTTTAGAAATCAATATTTGGTGGAATCATGTGTCTTGGCATGCTCAAAATAAAAAATACATAAATATTAAAAGATTGGGAATGATTATATTGTTGTAATATTTATTGTTGTAAAAGAAAAAGAAATTCTCCTTTGCGCTGTAAAAAAAAATCAACCTACTCAAATTGGAGGTAAGTGTTATGTATACATTGCATTTTATCAACCACTTTGAATCGAATTATTGGTTTAGAAAATCAAGTTGAAAGTTGAAACAACTGATTTACTTTTATAAAAATAATTGAATAAAAAAATATTTATAAAAGTACATATGACAGATTATTGCAAGTTAAATTAAGAAAGAATTAAGAAATAAAGATGTTGTCATAACATACTGATTAATGATTCTTGCATTAGAAAATTAATATTAAGCTAATCCTTATTTGATCAGTGACACACCGTCTATATGGTGAATGCTCAAGTCTGATCACTAGAGATAGAGCGACAGATCTTACCTGGAGAGTCTGTGATGCCTGATGCTCCACCACTGTCAGATTGCTCTAACACTGCTCTCAAAACTCCTGATTGACTGAGGAAGAGAGGGAGGGAGAGGCAGAGGAGGGGAGGAAGGCAGTATAATTTCCTCAGACTTCAAGAATTTTCCTCCTCTTTCTTTCTCCATTCTCTCTCTCTCTCTCTCTCTCTCTCTCTCTCTCTCTCTCGCTGATGTAATTCTATGTGCTTTACAGGTCCCTGTTGGGCGGTGCATTTCGATGGAAAACATCTGATATTTTAGATATTTTGAATGACCAGATTGAATCTTTCATGTTTTGAAGTCATCTCGGGACTCTCTTTGTCCTGTTTTAAAACATATTTGTGCATAAAGCAGCCATCTTCACATGGACACAAGTTCTTGATTATCTGTCAGTACGCTTTAGGACAGACACATCTTTCTGTATTTAGATTTTACTTTTATAATGCAGCTGTGTTAAGATAGCGGCAAATGGCAAGAGGAATGTCCAGAGCAATACGCCGCAGCACAGAAAATAAATGACCTGACATGACATGACAAAACAGCTGCAGAACATGTAATTAAACAATAAATGCATTCAGTTGTTTGCTTGTTTGTTCAAACATATAAATAATTAGGGGCTTCCATCTAGATATATTATTCTGTAGTAAATTATAGAGCTGACACTGAACTAAAACTAAATGAAAACAAAAAATTCTAAAGAATGGTTTGTGCTCAAAAGGGGGGTGCGTATCAACAGGTTAAAAATACACATTTATAAAACACATTAGCAGAGATTGAAGAAAAAGCAACTAACAATTGTCCAGCACACATGTGAACTCCTCATCTCAGGATGAAGCACCTCGTGAAGCTGCTCGAGACAATGAACAAAGTGTGCAAAGCTGTAATCTTCAAAAAGAGTGGCAACTTTGAAGAAGTTAATTTCATAATTCATACTTCTAATTGTGTATTTCAAAGTTTCAATGACTTTACTATTTTTCTAAAATGTGGAATCTGGTAGTGTATATCTGTGTGAAGCCAAGTGGAGAAATGTCATGTCATTTAATTTAACATAAATTGGAATTGGCCCCTTTAAGAACCGAAGTTTAGCAACACCTGTTTTCCAGCACTCTCTCATGTTGGACATGTGTGCTGGTTAGAAACGTGAGAACGTGAATTGCGTCAGATAGCTCTCAGTTTAGTTCATCATTTGAGAATTATTTGGGAAAATATACAATTTTTACACAAAATGCTTTTATAAATTGCATTAACTGTGTGTTCATTAGAGTTACATGTTAAAATTTTGTGCTTGTTATGGATCATTTTTGAAGGATGCATATGGATTGCATGTGTGGAGTTTGACCACGTATAGCACACATGCACTGGGTATGTAAATTTAGTACTAACCATCACTTTTACTTACAGTAAATGATTCATGGACCAGTGTTTTCCACTTTCGTGAATAAGTTTAATACATGTTATATGATAAAATATGTGTGGTATTGTAGAAACTGCAATACATGTCCTTAAAGTCTGTTTAAAAATTATTTTAATTATTTAAGCAAGTACTTAAATGTATAAAATGTTCTGAATGATGTAAGCATGTATTAAGGTGATGTATGCTGAAGCATCTGAGTAAGCTAATGCCCTGTTTGTATTTTCTTTTGACATTAGCTCTGCCATATTTCATTACCGTATATTTCATTACCGTATTTAATTTCGTATTTTCTGGACTTCCTGTTGCAGATGTCACACTGCACGAGTGTTTGTAGCCTGCTTAGCATTGCTTATTCTCAAACTTTCATAATTTTATCCTTTGACATTTTACTGCGTGTTTTGGGTTATTCCTCTTTTCTACTGTTTCATCTGAGTCTGTGTTTGTCGCCTGCTAGATTTTTTAGCAACTCTTAACTGTTTTCAGCTTTTAATATTTACCATCTGCCATTTTTCAGGGCGCATCGGGATTTACCCAGCATTATTCTCTTATCGCAATTCAATTGCATGCATTTTCCACGTGCATCCGCTTTCTATTTTTATCGTGATTAAACTGCATGCATTTTACAGCGCACACCCGTTTCTCTCCTTTGTGTTACATGGATTATTTCATTGATCTCAAAGCACTGCTTATCAAGAACAACCATAATGATAAACAATTTTGTGAGGGATTCACATCTCAAACCCTCACCGTTGAGGAACAACCAACAACAACAATAACAACAACAATCAAATGCGGTAAGTAATAGCATCTGCTCATTTAATTTCTTCCTGCATTGCATGTCACATGTTTACAATAGCTTCTTCCGTCAGCAGTTAGGGATTCACATGTGATAAATGTAAAGAATTTGTCAGGCTGAGGAAGAAGGTTAATGAGTTAGAGACATGGACCTGAACGCTAGTGAAGGTCAGTGAGAAAGAGAAGCCGGTAGATATTGTTTCGGATGTGAGTAGTACAGTGAGCAAAGACACACACTTTGGTTCCGGATCTAAAGCCCCTGCAGCAGGGCATTTGGGTGACGTCTCGGTGGCATACTCACTCAGCAAAGCGACACCACTCTCCCATTCCTGTTAGGGTTTCCAATCGATTCTCCCCACTCAGTGATGCACCTACTGAGAATCATGTTGAACGAGCCCTTGTTATTGGCGATTCTGTTGTAAGGAACGTGGAAATAGAGACTCCAGCCACAATTGTTAAATGATTTCCGTGGCTAGAGCATCTGACATCAGATCAAATTTACAAGTGCTGGCTAGCACTAAATGTAGATTTACTAAAATTGTTATTCATTTAGGCAGTAATGATGTCCAGCTTCACCAGTCGGAGATCACTAGAGATAATGTTAAAGAGGTGTGTGAACTTGCAAAAACACTGCTCCCTGCTCTTCGTGGTGATGAGGTTTATAGTAGATTAGTGTCACTGAACGGCTGGATGTCTGAGTGGTGTCCAGAGAATAACATAGGATTTATAGACAATTGGAAGAGTTTTTGGGGTAGACCTGGACTCCATCTCTCCAAGGAAGGTGACGCTCTCCTCTTTAGTAATTTGGCTCAGTCTTAAAAATTATTTTGACTAACTGGGGCCAAGGTCAGGAAGCAGACAAACTGGTTAATCCTAACGTCTGCTAGCTGCCTTGTGACGTCACACAGGACACATAAACTACAACACATAGAGACTGTATCACCTAGATATCTTATAGAGACCCCAAAATACCAAACACTGAGGACAGGATGTAAGTTTAAGTCTTTTGAACTAAAAATGCTTAATGTGACTCCGTCAGATATAACTAGTAGCCCTAGGTAGTTACTAGTTAGATCTACTAGCACTAACTGTAAATTACATTATGACAGATCATTGTTTGGATGCACTCTGTTTGACTAAAACCTAGCTTAAAGTGGATTAATATATTAGTTTAAATGAATCTACTCCCCAGGTTATTGTTATAAATATGAGTCTCATCTGAAGGGTTGAGAAGGAGGTGTTGCTACAATTTAAAGTGAAGTTTTTGGTGTTACTCAGAGGACAGAAAATAAGTTTAAGTCTTTTGAACTAATAATGCTTTATGTGACACCATCAGATTTAAATAAAAAAAACTCTGTCATCTTTTGCCTTTGCTACAGTATATAGATCACCCAGGCCTTATTCTGATTTCCTTGGTTAATTTGCTAATTTTATATCAGATCTTGTAATTACTGTAGATAGAGCTTTAATTGTCATCGCCATAATCATATGCTAGATTTAATTCTGTCATATGGAGATGATGTTGATACTATAGAAATTCTGCAGCAGAGCGATGGCATCTCAGATCATTACCTTGTCTCTTGTATGCTGCGATCATCTAATATTACTCAATCTACACCACACTATCGTTCAGGTAAGACTATTCTTTGGACCACTAAAGATTGCTTCACTAATAATGTTCCAGATCTATCTCATACACTCAGTAAGCCCCAAAGCCTAGAAGAACTTGATGAAATAACAAAAAATATAAATACAGTCATCTCTAGCACTCTTGATAGTGTCGCCCCCCTTCAATTAAGTCATTAAGTGTTCTATTATTATATTAGTTAAATCATTAAACATGTCTGGGTTTGTTACGTATGCTCAAGTGTGTTATATGCATGCGGATTAGTTAATGAGAATCAGCTGTTTAGACCACTGTCTGATATGGGTTACATTTAAAATGTCATGTACAAAAAACTAACAAAAAAAAAATCTGATTTAAGCAGAAAATGAGATCTGGGTCGCATTCAGCAGCAGTGTGAACATAGTTTATGATGGGCAGGTGGGCTTAGCCTACCTTAGCTTAGCTAAGATGTGGCGCTGTTGTGCAAAATGCGTGGCATAATCATACATTTATTTTAAGAACAATATAATTTCTTCATATTAAACTTGTTTTATGTCCATTATACAAAACAGTAGTAGAGATTATTTTGAGAAATTCTGTAATTATAAAGGTATGTTGTGTTAAAGCCATTTAATTGTTCACATTTGGTGTACGTGATGCTAGCCTGTTGTCATTCATGTAAATCAAGCGAATTCTGGAGAACGGCATGTACATGTGTCACAAGTGTTAATAACCTGATAATAACCCGAGGGACAATATTGCCTTTACCCCTGATCAATCCATACCATTATCTTTGATGAGCTTTGATCATATGTCAAGTTTCCTTTCTTTTTTTTTTTTTTGGAAAGGCTGTTCCAGCTTTTTTCCCCCTATCCTGCGCTGTCTTACTCTCAGCCCATCCCAGGTTTGTTTGAACCTCTGATTTTCCTTCCTTTGTGACAGGCTCTTCCACTATCAGAACGTCATTACTAGGGATGATCGATACTTAATTTTTGGGACTCACTTTTATTTTTTTTATGAAACTTTTTTTTTTAAATAAATTAGTTAAAACTTGAATCTTAAATTAAGTGCTTATATAACAAACCTCACAGCACAATCCAAAATGCAACATTGGAGTTATTTTTGTCAAAAGCTGCAGAAAAGAGCATCACAGATGTTGGATACTGATTAAGTATAATACAATTACTACTGATTTATTATTATTATTATTAGGGCCCAAGCACAGATGGTGCGAGGACCCTATTGTTCTTCTAGGCATTTATAATTTTTTCCAAAATTAATTGCATTTTTGAGGACCTAAACATACTCGAAAACTCATGAACTTTGCACAACCATGTGGTGAAATTTTTATCTGATATGGGTTTCAGAATTAGGTGTGGCAAAATGGCTCAATAGCACCACCTACAAACTTTCAATGGTGTGAAACTACGCTACGTTTCATTTACACGTACGAAAATCGGTACACATGTGTAACATGCAAGTACCTACAAAAAGTATCTTGGACCCATGCCCTAAACACCAGGAAGTCAGCCATTCTGATTTTTCTCTTACATTTTTGCTCAGTTTTTTCCATTTCCTGGCCTTGTACATTAACAAACTCCTCCTAGAGATTTCATCAGATCTACTTAATATTTGGTTAGTTTAATCTAAAGGCCTTGGCGATGTTAAATTGCAAAGCTTTGAGCTTTCACTGCAAGGTGTGGCTGTGATGGTCTGACAATTTCGATGTTTTGCTTTGAAACAGGAAGTTGTTATAACTCATACATACAATGTTCAATCTGCCCCAAACGTCACATGTTTGATAATAGTCCCGGCCCGAATACGTACCAATATTCAGTTATAGTCATAGCTCCACCTACTCCAGGTCTTGTACTTTAACAAATTCCTACCAAAGATTTAATCAGATCAACATAAAATTTAGTCTGTCTTAATCTAAAGGCCTTGATGATGTTAAATTGTGAAGATTTAGAGTTTTCGTTGAAGGGCGTGTCCGTGGCAGTTTGACAAATTTTGATATGAAACGAGTCACATTTTTGAGGCCTAGACATGCTCGATAACTCATGAGACTTTGCACACATCTGTGTGGAAAAATTTTGGAAAATGTACATCTGATACCAGCTTTAGAATGAATTGTGTAAAAATGGCTCGATAGCGGCACCTATAAAATTTAAATGAAGCAGCCCTCAAGAAAATCAGTAGGCATATGTAACATATCAACACGTACAAAAAAGTCTCTAAGAACCATATCCTAAACCCAACAGGAATTCAGACAATTTTTTATCAGTTTTTGCCATTTCCAGGACTCGTACTTTAACAAACTGAGATTAAATCAGATCAACAACATATTCTCTCAGTCTAATCTAAAGGCCTTTGCGATGCTAAATTGTGAAGCTTTTGAGTTTTCTTTGAACAGCGTGTCTGTGGCGGCCTGGCATATTTAGATGTTTCACACTGAAACAGGAAGTTGTTGTAACAAACATACAATGTCCAATCTACCCCAAACTTCACATGTTTTATAAGAGTCCTGGTCTAAACACTTCTATATGCCAATATTCAGTTATAGTCATAGCGCCACCTACTGGCAACAGGAAATGTCATTTTTTCACTGTGATACACTCTTAACAACATTTAAGTGCTAAAAAATGTGTGATATTCCCCTGGCACAGCAGCCCCAACGTGCACCAGGGTGCAAGGGCCCGTTCAACGCTGCTTGCTGCTAAAGTTATTATTATTATTCATAGTGTAGATGGTGGGTTGAAAATAATCACCACAGGATAAAAAAAATATCTATTTGGGGTTTTATTCTGATGGCTGTTGGAAAAAAGTGAAAGAAATAAAAAAACTGCAGTCGATGGGGCCGTATTTGATATATATATATATATATATATATATATATATATATATATATATATATATATAAAGGAATAAAGAAAATACAAAGCTGTGCCTTTGTGCTTATATTGGAAAATTAACAATTGGATTACAATCCAGGAGTTTTCTGACAATTTGTAAATGTGACTCAAAAAGAACAATGTCCCAAATGAGAGCAAATTTTATTCAGTAAATGTCAGCACAATGAAAGAAATACGGTATAATGACATGGTAGAGGCTAATGTCAAAAGAAAACACAAACAGGGCATTAGCCTACCCCTATGTTTCAGCATACATCACCTTAATACATGCTTATATCATTCACAGAATTTTTTTTGCATTTAACACATGCCCAAA
The DNA here is from genome assembly GCF_025860055.1 of Xyrauchen texanus. Taxonomy (NCBI): domain Eukaryota; kingdom Metazoa; phylum Chordata; class Actinopteri; order Cypriniformes; family Catostomidae; genus Xyrauchen; species Xyrauchen texanus. The sequence continues at coordinate 45,862,692 of NC_068285.1, forward strand.
TCATTCAAAGCATTTTATGCATTTTTAACTAGGCTTTAAGGACATGTACAACAGTTTCAAAGTAAAAGCAGAGCGCTATGTAACTGAAAGTGCTTCTAAGTATGTAATCTGTATGTGCCTCACACTGCAATGTAAATTTGCACTGTTTACTGTCATCTGCTACAAACAGAGTGTGCAATGCTCATTACGGTAGTTTCCCTGTATGAGCCAAGGAAGAGCTTTAAAGGTATGAACAGTCGATATCAGCACAACACTGTCTCCACATATTCACAAGAACTCACATTTGAATTACATGCAAACTATTTATTTATCTCATTAAATCTCAGCTTTTGTGGTTAAATAATCTCACTAGGACATAACGTGATTTTAATTTTCACACGTCTGATGTATCGGTTTTTGGAATCTGAGCATTTTTACAAGTACGAGTATGAGTACCCATACATGAGACTGGTATCTGACCCGATACCAGTATCAGTACCACAACATCCCTACTCATTACCGACTTCTTTGCACATCCTCAGATTTTTCCTGTTCCTCCTCAATACTTGTCCACTGTCCATCTTGAATTCATATGATCTTTGTGCCCACTGGTTTTACAACTGATATTGGCTACCATTGTGTCTACCCCATAATAGGCTGGACCCTCACTCACTGTGCAGTTAATTGAGATTTTTGGCTGTACCATTGTAATATTGGGCCTGTAGCAACTGTCTGGTTTTGCAATTCCCTGATTTGCTGAACGTCAGACCTGGACAATGTAAGCTCTCAATCATTGGCAGTAGTGTTTTATTAAGTTGTCCCATCAGAGCCATTGCTGGGCTGCTATGAACTCCCTGGGTTGGTGTATTCTGGCGATCCAACATTACTAAGTAAGGATCAGCCCCTGCCATTTTTGATTTGGCCATGAGTCTTATCACAATTTTTACAGCTGATTCCACTTTACTGTTACTTTTTGGATATCATGGTGAGGATGGTTTCTCTGTAAAGTCCCAAGCTTTGCTGAATTTTCTGAATGCCTCTGATGAATACTCTGGCCCATTAAAACCCTATGTCTGAAATGCCATATATTGCAAAGTTTGCTTATAGTTTGCATTTAACTCTTTTTGACAGTGTGTTTTTTCAGATGATCCACCTCCTAAAAATTCATATTTTTCTGTTGTTTAACCCTTCATGCTGAACAGGTGTTGCATTGCTCCATAAATGTTTTCAATTGTGCATTCATGCCTGGTCAGTGTACACATTCACTGCTCTCCTAAAGCATCATTCAATTCAAACACATGATGAGTGGATTATCTGCATTATTTCTGACCTCAATGCTGTTTGCACAATAACTTGTTCTCCTCTGAAGATTATTCCATTTTGCACACTCAGTTCATCTCTGCTGTGGAAGTACTTTGTCACATCCATGGGCAGGTGTTACTTTCTATCAGGCCAACCCTGTAGTATCACATGATCTCGTATTGCCCCCTCATCATTGACTCCTTTCCCCACAACCAGTATATTGTCTGCAATTATTTTTACACCATGGATTCCTTCCATCACTTGGTTCAGCTTCCTTTGAAAACTTTCTGGTGCTGGACTGATTCCCATTGGCTGGACTGATTCCCATTGGCATAACTTTTCATCACAGACTGAAAAGTTACATGCTCTGTTCAGATCTGGCAGTACATCCTCAATTGTGATCAATGGGTAATGGCTTCTCTTAAGCACTTTATTGAGGGGTTTTGGATCAATGCACACACGCAATTGTCCGGAGGGTTGCTGTACTATGGTCAAACTACAAATCCAGTCTGTGCTTCTTCCAACAGGTGCTATGATGCCTCACCTTTGCAGGTCTAATAGCTCATCCTTGAGGGCTTCATAGAGAGCTGCTGGAACCCTTCTTTTGGGGCAGATTCACTGGTTCTACAGTCTCATCTATTTCCTCAAATACTCCATCACCTTCAAAGACATATATAGTCATGTTTTATTTGTTCTTTAATCCACTGCTTTTTTTAATCATCTACATGCTTTTATCAACAGCCATGATGTTTTGATGAATTACATTAATCAGCTGTATTTCCTGGCATTCTTTACTAATCAGGATGCATCTGTATGCATCTTTTTCCACTACAATGAACTTCAGTTTGTATCTTTTTCCATTGCGTGGATTTGTCACTTGGAGTTTACACTTTCCCAGTGGTGCCATTGTGGTTTTATTGTATGTCAGTAAGACGTGGTTGCAGGGTTGTATCTGTATGCCTTTTGTAATATTTGCCACCACAATGCAACTGAAATCAGACTGACTTTTTGATGACCCACATGGTGGCATACACAGTTACGCTGTGTTCAGGGTCTCCCTGCATCATGTTTATACTCCGCATTACTGTGACTCTCAGAATCTGCATCAGCCTGCTCCATTGCCAAGACCGATTTTTTTCCCGCTGGGCCGCATACTTTTACATACAGCTGCAAAGTGGATATTTTTCCCACTTAATTTACACCTTTTCCCAAATGCTGCACATTACTCCTTCCTCTTTTCATGAAACTGCCTACAGTATTTACATTGTATAATGCCCCACTCCTCAGGGGGTCTGTTTCTCTTTTACAGACTTGGCATGTACTTCCATGTACTGTAGTCTGTGTTTCAATAAATTTGGCTCTCTGTCTAGACAGCTCTGCCACTCTTCCTATCTGCAAACACTTGTCCAAGCTTAGGTCAGACTCTCTGAGCAGGTGCTCTCTTTAGTGTGAGTCCCTTGTTCCACACACTATTCTGTCTCTTATGAGCGAGTCTGTGATCACCCCAAAATTGCACATCGCTGCCAATGTGCTTAATTCCTTCAAGTATCTGTCCAAACTTTCATCTTGATCCTGTTTGTGTGTGAAACCACAAACACATGTTTCTTTCAAACATTTTGTTTTTGTTAGGGTCACAAAATCCATCCAGTTTTTCTATCACCTCATCCTCTGTCACTTCATTAATAAACTTCTGTTCCAACTCCAAGTGTTTGACATACTTCTCGCTCTTCTTCTCCAATGAATTGATTGAATTCTTCCATCCATCTTTTCCAAGCAAGTGCCAAATTGCAATCATCAAAACATTTTGCATGGTGGTTTCAGTGCATCCTCCTTCCTACCAGTGAATCATTGCGGATAATCATTTACTCACATTGATTTTGTAAAGTCCAGTACCTCTGTCTGTGTGTCCCATCTGGAGTGAACACACAGACACCTTGCACCGCCTTGAGCAACGGTTATCCACCATTGCCTGTACTTAGGTTTCGTCAGTTCACAGATGAATCAACACCAGATTTCCCAGCTGTTTTCTTTTAGTTATTTTCATTATGTACTGCTGCTACCATGTTTCAATGACCAATGGTTTGTAAGATAAATAAAAAAGACCAACTCAAGGTTAACTTCAAGATCTTTTCTCTTTACATCTGCTCTCTGGTAACTATAACAATGTCCCCTCTTTCCTGCACATACACTGCCTGGTTAAAAAAAGTAGCATACTCTAATATTTCATTGGACCGCCTCATCATGGCATTGTTTCGCCAAATTTATGCAACGTCACATCATTTATTTCTATCCAGAGTTGCATTAAGTTTTGGCTGAGATCTTGTATTGACGATGGGAGAATTAAATCACTCCATAAAGTTTTCTACAGCACATCCCAAAGACTTTCAATAGGGTTTAGATCAGGACTCTGTGGTGGCCAATTCATGTGTGAAAAAGAATCCTCATACTCCCTGAACCACTCCTGAATCACAATTTGAGCCTGATGAATCTTGAAGAAAAAATCAATTGAATCCATTCATTCAGTACATTCAGGTAGTCAGCTGACTTAATTTTATTGCTGCATAATGTTACTGAGCCTAGACCTGAACCATTGAAGCAACCCCAGATCATAGCACTTCCTTCAGAGGCTTGTACAGTGGCCACTATACATGACAAGTGCATCACTTCATGCACTTCCCTTCTTACCCTGATGTGCCCATCTCTTTGGTATAGGGTAAATCTGGACTCACCCGACCATACCTTTTTTCCATTGCTCCACAGTCCAAACTTTATGCTCCCTAGCAAATTGAAATATATATTTTTTCCGATTAGCCTCACTTACAAGTGGATTTCTTGTGGCCACACAGCTGTTTAGTCCCAATCCTTTAAGTTATCGTCGCAGTGTGCATGTGGAAATGCTCTTACTTTCACTATTAAACATAGCCATGGGTTCTACTGTTGAATTTATATGATATGACTTCACCAAGCGTTTTAGTGATCTTTGATCACGATCATTCAAGATTTTTTCCGACCACATTTCTTCCATGAAGCTGATGGTTCACACTACCCTTCCAGGTTTTAATAATGCGTTGGACAGTTCTTAACCCAATTCCAGTGATTTAAATAATCTCCTTAGTTGTTTTCTTTTCTTGATGCAGGCCAATAATTTGCCCCTTCACAGAACCATGAAATATGTCTTGTGTACACAAATCCTCCACAATCACACTTAACACAACTGAAATCAGACAGAGAGAACACTGACTGCACTAAAGGTCGAGCAACAACACAAGGCCACATACAGTATAAGGGCAAGCATGAAGACAGACATGTTTTAAAGTAGATACAGCAGCTATTCTGGGGTCAGTGGTCTTGCTCTCCTCTGATTCACATTTCTGTGAGATTTATCTTATCTTGCCACTGAATGAGAGGGGGTGTGCAGCCATTTGTGCTTTTATTTTAGTTTCTACCTTGTCAAGTCATGTTTAATTGTATAGCAATTTTTATAATCCAGATTGTTTCAAAGCAGCTTTACAGAAAATCAGCTGTAATGTCTTAAGTGTCCAAAATTCCTCACTGAGTAGTTTCTTTGAAAAGTGTTATTGAAACGTTTTTCTTAGGTTCCCAGTGAACAAGTCTAAGTCGACTGTGGCAAGGAACCCAAATCTCCAAAAGATGTTATTTTATGGAGAAAAATAACCTTGGGAGAAACCAGACTAAGCTGTGAGAGCCAGTTGTAAGCTGCATGAATATAATGAAAAAATGTGTTATTTATGTGTAGTACAAGTCATGTACAGTGTACGGTACACCCCATCCTGATTATTTTCTGTTTTTGCGTACATCTCATACTACTTTTTCAAAATAAAATAAAATCTATTGTGTACCAATCTAATAGTTTTGAATCTCATTAAAAAGTTATGCAATACCAACTGGGGCTGTGCGAAAAAGTATTTTCCCCTTTAGTTGTGAAATCTATGAAACTGCATTCATAATGGGGTTCAGCTGGACTAGATAACATCCAGACCTGATTACTACCAGACCTGTTTAATCAAATCAACACCTAAAAAAACTTTTTCAGCAGCATGAAGTTAGCTAAAAGGTCTCACCCAGTAGCACACTATTCCAAGGTCGAAAGAAATTCCAGAAACTATGAGGAAAAATGTGACTGAATTACATCAGACTGGGAAGGGTCACAAAGCTATTTCAAAGGCTCTGGGACTCCAAAGAACCACAGTGAGAGCAATTATCTCCAAATGGAGAAAATTGGCACAGTAGTGAACCTTCCCAGAAGTGGCCAAACTTCCAAAATTCCTCCAAGAGCACAGTAATGACTCATCCAGGAAGTCACAAAAAAGTCAAGGACAATATCCAAAGAACTGCAGGCCTCTCTTGCATCAATAAATGTCACTGTTCATGATTCCACTATCAGAAAGACACTGGACATAAACGGCATCCATGGAAGAGTGGTGAGGCGAAAACCACTGCTAACCCAGAAGAATATTAAGGCTTGTATGAATTTTTCCAAAACACACCTTGATGATCCTCAAACATTTTGGGAGAATGTTCTATGTACTGAAGAGTTGAAAGTGGAACTGTTTGGAAGACATGGGTCCTGTTATATCTGGTATAAATCAAACACCAAATTACACAAAAAGAACATCATACCTACAGTCAAGCATGGTGGTGGTAGTGTAATGTGTGGGAATGCTTTCCTGTTCGGGGCAAATTGCAATAATTGAAGGAAACATGAATTCTGCTCTCTACCAGAAAATCCTAAAGGAGAGCGTCCGGTCATCAGTCCGTGAGTTGAAGCTCAAGCGCAACTGATTATGCAGCAAGACAATGATCCAAAGCACAGGAGTAAGTCCAACTCTGAATAGCTCAAAAGTTGCTAAATTGAAGTTTTGGAGTGGTCTAGTCAAAGTCCTGACTTGAACCCGATTGAGATGCTTTGGTAGGACCTTAAATGGGTAGTTCATGCTCAAACCCTCATATGAGGCTGAACTAAAGCTGTTCTGCAAAGAGTGGGTCAAAATTCCACCTCAGTGTTGTGAAAGACTGCCCTCCAGATATCGGATGCGTTTGGTTGCAGTTGTTGCTGATAAAGATGGCACAACCAGCTGTTAAGTTTAAGGGGGCAGTTCGTTTTTTCACATTGGTGATATAGATGTTGGATAACTATTTTGCATCAATAAAAAATATTAATATTTGAAAACTGTATTTTGTGTTACTCAGTTTGCCTTTGCTTTATGTTATATCTCGTTTGAAGATCTAAAATAATTTAGTCTGAAAAATACTCAAAAATAGAAGAAATCAGGAAGGGGGTGAAATACTTATTCACAGCAATGTAGTTATTGAGTAATCTGATTTATTTATAGAATTTAGAATTAATTTATTCTTTTATCTTTATTTATGCAAATGGTAGTATTACAATCACAATATTTGCAATTGATTTAAACATTCTCATGAAGGTAAACTGCACTGTAAAATAAAATCTTGTTAAATTTACATTTAAAACTGGATGTTGTGGTTATTAGAAATTCAACATAAACAATACAGTGACCATGTTTTAGGCATTATGGCTTGTAGTTTTGGTACCTGTAAATTTTACTGCATAGATCTAGTGTCCCACACAAAACACCATCAGGTAATACGTGTGACAGGAAAATAATGCAATAAAGATTCACAACACAACATTAAATATTACATAGCACCCAAATGTACATCAAAAGAAGAAACATAATATTTGAATAAAATATAATAAAATGTGATGGGACCACCAAATTATTGTGCCCCGTCTGTCCCTCTCTTCGACGTTGTGTCGGAGAAGCGACACTAGGGGTCTCTCTTGAGCACCGAATATACCTCTGACCTATGAAAAAAGGCCAATGAGAAGTTGGCAGCCAGTATTTGCATACACCGCCCCCAGACATACGGGTATAAAGGCGAGAAAATACTATCAGTTCATTCAGAAATTTTCTTTGGAGCCGATGGTTGTGCATGCTGTTTGTTCAAAGTCACACCAGTTCCAGTATTCCTGTGATGCTCTGCATGCTGTTGGATTGACGGCGCATTACAGCGGCTATTTCTCCTTTTTGCACAGCAGTGCAATTTGCCCCTGGGCGCTTCGACAGCACAGAAACCAAACTCAAAGAGAGATATTTAAAAGAGTGATTCCTCTAAAAGAGTATATTTTTCACTAAAAGAGCAATACACAGCGGCTTTAAACGTCCTTTTCAGGACGCGTCTTTCTAAAGATGCCTTTCTGCCCCTGTGTAGTTCCTGGATGCAGTAGCGTGTTCTCCGCTTCAGACTGCCACAGGCGTTGTCTCGTGTGTCTTTGCAGCGATCACACAGAGGCCGTGTTTGTGGATGGTTCATGCTCTCACTGCGAGGGCATGACCATGGCAACGTTGCGGTCGCGGCTCGCTTTCAACAGAAAGCAAGCCACTCCAGCTACCCCCCGCATTGCTCCTTCTTCCCACGGGATTGAGGATGGTGCGGGTGGCGCTGGAAGCGATCTGGGGATGGCAGTGGGTGCAGCTCCGTCGGGTACCCCCCTCGGGCCACTCGTCCCCTGGCACGCTCGTTGACTCCCGTCCGTGCTCGAGGCAACAGCGGCTCACCTCACAGCCAGCCTGCCTTCCTCTGGAGCTCGAAGTGGATGAGCTCGCCGCTGCATCGGAGAGCGCGGCGTCTGATGAGGATGACTCCCCTGGGCTGCCGCCTTTGGGCCAGCACTCCCAGGCTCAGGCTGACTCTCAGATGACTGATATGCTTTCCCGGGACGCCGCGTAGCGTAGGCTTGGACTGGAACCCTCCGTCCTCCACACAGTCATCGCGGTTGGATGACTGGTTCCTGGGGTCTGGGCGCCGCTCATGGCTGCGGTACCCAAATTCTCAATAAAAGAGCTATTTCTTTTGTCTCTGGGTCATCTGGCCCTCAAATGCCATTCTCACGGCACTCTGCCACCAGATCTCAACAGTCCTGGCATGCTGGACGTGGACCCCCCACCTTCAGCCCCACGACTGTTCCCTGGCTGGTCGGTTCTGAGGAGTCCAGAGGACGCCGCTACAGGACCTCCTCCTCAGTCACTAACCCGCCCCGCTGCTCTGCCGGGCACGTCAAAAATACTCGTCCCCTTGGTGCCCCTAGCTCGGAGATTGGATGCGTGGCTCTCACTTCCCAACCTGTCACGCTGGCTAGCCCGGACCATCCGACTCGGTTACGCAATTCAGTTTGCCAGGCCCCCGCCCCCCTTCGAGGGCGTCCGCTTTACTGCAGTACACGGCGAACATGCCAAATCCCTGCATGCGGTAATCTCTACTCTTACTCAAAGACGCGATAGAGCCTGTCCCTCCAACCGAAAGAAAGAAGGGTTTCTACAGCCCTTACTTCATTGTACCCAAGAAAGGCGGCGGCTTACGACCGATCTTGGACTTGCGAGTTTTCAACCGGGCTTTGCTCAAATTCCCATTCAAAATGCTCACGCAAAAGCACATCTTAACTTGTGTCCGGCATCTAGAGTGGTTTGCAGCGGTAGACCTGAAGGACGCGTACTTCCACGTCTCAATTCTGCCGCGACACCGACCCTTTCTACGGTTCGCGTTCGACGGCCAGGCATTCCAATACAAAGTCCTCCCCTTCCGCATGTCTCTGTCCCCTCGCGTCTTCATGAAAGTTGCAGAGGCAGCTCTTGCCCCGCTCCGAGAAGCCGGCATCCGCATACTCAATTACCTCGACGACTGGCTCATACTGGCCCACTCCCGAGAGTTACAATGCACTCACAGAGACCAGGTGCTCAGGCACCTCAGCCACTTGGGGCTTCAGGTCAACCGAGAAAAGAGCAAGCTCACCCCGGTTCAGAGCAAACTCAGTCTCAATGTCAGCACGCCTCACCAACGAGCGTGTGCAGTCGGTGCTGAAATGCCTCGCCAGGTTCAGGCCAGGTACAATGGTCCCTTTAAAACTCCTGGGCTTAAATGGCTCCTGGGGCATATAGCATTCTCCGCGGCGGCCGCGCCACTGGGGTTCATGCATATGAGACCGCTTCAGCACTGGCTTCAGACTCGAGTCCCGAGATGAGCATGATCACCCCCGTCTGCCACCAGACACTCAAACCCTGGACAGACCTCTGCTTTCTACGGGCAGGTGTGCCCCTGCAGCAGGTGTCCCGACGCATCCTTGTCATGACCGATGCCTCCAGACTGGATTGGGGCGCCGTGTGCAACGAGCAAGCAGCTGCGGGCCATTGGAGAGGGGCCCCACTGCACTGGCATATCAATTGCCTAGAGTTGCTGTTTTCTTTGCCCTGTAGAAGTTCCTCCCGTTAGTTTGGGACAAACATGTCCTAGTCAGGTCAGACAGCACCTCCGTGGTAGCGTACATAAATCGCCATGGCAGCGTACACTCCTGCCACATGTCACGATTCGACAATCGTCTCCTCCTTTGGAGCCAGCAGCGACTCAGGTCGTGCCACTCACATCCCAGGCAAACTCAATGTGATAGCGGACGCGCTTTCACGACAACGCTTGCCCAGTGGAGAGTGGAGGCTTCACCCCAGTCGGTCCAGCTGATTTGGGAATGATTCGGCGAGGCTCAGGTAGATCTGTTTCCCTCCCGATAGACCTCCCACTGCCCGCTCTGGTATGCCCGGACAGAGGAAAAAACACATTTTCCCCAGTGAGCCTTCTTACACAGGTGCTGGCCGGGTGAATCGCTTGCATATAGCGCCCCTTCCCTCGGTTGAGGTAAAATTGTGCTTTTTCTCCCAGGAGATCCCACTCCTCGGATCCCTGGACGATCCCTCACTATACCTTGTGGGTCCGCAGTTTAGCGGAGGAACTCGCCGACCCAATCCACTGCGGGTACTCAATCTACCCTGTACTGGAATAGGTACTCCCCCCTCCTGAGGCTGGATCTACCACCGCGCCACTTTCCACGTGTCGCCTAAAAACACATGTGATGCATTCACCACTCTTACCTCCCCTTCCGGGCAGGTGTGGTCTCCGCAGGGTCTTTTGGGTAAGACCCCCTTCCCTTGATGCATGTAAGGCCCCGGCCGTTTATTGCTCTATGCGAGAAACATAGAGAGAAAAGAGGCCCAGCCAGGCTTGGCCCATTCCCAGGTTGGCAAGCGGCACCTTGTTCCCCTGTCTAGGGTAACCAGAAGGACTCCGACTACTTTTTTGGGGCATTGGGGAAGGGTACATGCAGTCTGACACAGCTGGTCATCTTGGCACATAAAATACCTGCCCGTTCCTGTGTCAGTAGAACACGTACACGGCTCAGCACATGGCGTGATTTAAATTGTCCCCTAGTGTCGCTTCTCCAACACAACGTCAAAGAGAGCGACAGACGGGGAACGTCTAGGTTACGGATGTAACCTCTGTTCCCTGATGGAGGGAAAGAGACATTGTGTCGTCCCGGCCACATTGCTGAGCCGAGCCACTGTAGTGGCCGGACCATTTCCGGCTCCTCAGAAAAATCCTGAATGAACTCATAGTATTTCCACGCCTTTATACCCGTATGTCCGGGGGTGGGGTATGCATATACTAGCTGCCAACTTCTCATTGGCCTTTTTTCATAGATCAGAAATATATTCGGTGCTCAAAAGAGACCCCTAGTGTCGCTTCTCCAACACAACGTCTCGTTCCCTCCATCAGGGAACGGAGGTTACATCCGTAACCTAGACATTTTTCACTATAAATGTAACTATAGCATAAAAAAAAGGATTATCTTGTTTATCAACATATTTATATTTATATTGTTATACTGCACATTTTCCCCACAGGCTAGACTTGTAAGATTTTTGTGCCTCGTCCATCTCAAAGGGAGCAGAAGAAAAATGCATTCAAGGTTTCCACCTGAGCCCTAAAGGGAGTGGTAAAAACTTGGGGTACATAATCGTGTCTATGCTTAAGCATAGCCTTTGACAAGCCAGGCCCAAACTCCATACAAGAATCATGGACCAAAATGTCCTGATGGTCTCCCACACGGTTTACTGAAGCCAGCGCGAGAAACAGCACAATCTTCAAAGAGACTGTGTGCAAATTTGACACCTCAAACGGTTCAAAAGGGGGGACCAATAAGCATGCTCAAAAGAAGTGCTATGACCCAGACCGGGACAGTAGTGGGACAAGAGGGTCTAAAAAATCTAATGACCGAAGGGTGTTTGCTTACTGTCTGACTACCTAGAGTGGAGTGGTGCACTGCTATGGCTGCCACATATACTTTGAGCATGGATGGATTAAGTCCTGAATCCAACCGCTCCTGTAAGTAGTACAGAACTGTATGTACGGGACAATGCACTAGGTCCTCACGCCAAGAGAAGCATCAGTCAGTAATCTTGTTAGCCTGAATCTGTATCTCGATGCAGCACTTAAAAAAGCTTGGGATCTGGACCACCCTCATCCATCTCTTCTACCAGGTCAGCCTGATAAGCTTAATTATGAAGGACGCAGCATCAGAAACATGCGGGCCTGCTGAGTAGGGTGCACACCACGTTTTCACCAATGTATCATTGGAAGAGAATCTGATTCAACTCAATGTCAGAGATCTTAGTACGTTTTTCTGCCCCACAGGGGGAAATGCAAAGAGACTCATCAGCCTTTAGATGCCGTGAGTGAAAGGCCATCCCCTTCCTCATCATAATAGCGAAATGTAAGAGTACTGTGTATGCAGATTGTGGGGTGCAGGTCATCACAGGCATATTCCATGGGCAAAAATGCTGTAAATGGAGACGGGAAGGCACGCTGGCTATACATGGGCTCGGCCACTGCAAATACGCAAATAACTCGTGCCCATCAGTAAGAGGGATAAAACGCTCAGAGGGTGGAAAACGTTTGAAAAACCCCATCTTAAAAAAGTCACCGTTAAGCAAACAGCTCTTTTAGTGCTTGTGCACACAATACAACACACAACACAAACACAAACCAACAGCATATGAAATGTGGAAGTGATAAAAGATCCTCTTGTTCATTAGAGCACAACAGGGAAGCATAGATGTGGGCATCCAGAGCACAAGAGAAGAGAAAAATAAAGGAAAGAGAGAAAATTCTGAAAAAGATAAATAAAAAAAGTGTGCATCAGGGGCAGAGTGTCAAGTGCCATCTGCCAATAGATTGGCATGATTGAAAAGGGCTATTCAGAGATCGTCACTCCTGAGAGGAGCTCCCATAGCATCAGCAATTGGCGCAGCGTCGAAGTGACCTACTTAAAAGGGACTAATAATCATACACACTGGTAAGAAAATAACACTTTTGGGTCTGGCTCTTGAAATATCTGGGGCCTCATGTATAAAACTCTGCTTAGATTTCTTACTAAAAGTGTGCGTACGTGTGTGCTTAATAAATCCTAGCTAGTGGAAGATTGTGTGTATGTGATTCATTCCCCTCCCTGTCTCCTCCCCAAAATAACCATATATGGAGTGTACAACACCTGTTTTTACTATGCACATCCTCATCTGCATACAATTAATAAATACATTTCACCATCCAGACACGTGATATCTGTGTTTAACAGTACAAGAAACTGTATTATAAGAGATAAGACTGTAAATGTCACATGTGCCCAAAGGTTAGATGCTGCACCATGAAGAAACATTATTTATTAAGATATTAACTTGTTTTCAAAGAATATATCTTGAAAATGTTTTTATATTTGCAGACATAAAACTAACTAATCTAAGCAATTTTGCCTCTCAGAAAACCTTTTAAATAATTTAAAGGGTGTTTTAATTGAGAAGTTAAATATTTAGAACTGGAAGCAAATGAAAATTATTAAAATTCTTTGTGTAGCATTGTGATGTCATCGGATTACTAAGATTTTATATTTGACTGGTATTTTATACTCAAAAAACAGCTGAATATATTTTTCATAATGTTTTTATTATACTAGAATGGGGGTTTCATTGAGATAAGGGTCAGGATGAAGTGGAGCAGGCAAAACATTTGATGCATATTTTATACGCATTGCTGTACCTGTTTGCAGCTGTACAATACTGTTTCTGATGGGACATGTATCTCCAAAGGTCTATTGAATGTTGCCAGCAATGTCTGTCTTATAGCTACTGTCTGTTTTACTGAGCCATTTCACGTCAGTACTGAGTCAAGTCCGCATCGCATTTCAGATAATCTTTATTCAAATGTAAATGTAAAAACAGAAAATATCTCAAACTAAGGAGTCTTTGCTGTAATTTTTAGTTACTGTATGTTCCTTCTGTATGATGACATGGGAAATTTGGCAGCACATCCCAAACCAATATTTCCCTTTTACAGTTGCCTTATCAAATAGTTACATATATTGTTGGTAAAGGTGCTTAACTGCATACTTTTTTTATTCTAAATGGGCACCACCACCTCTGCTGGATCTATCGGTGTTAAAGTCTTCTGTAATGAGAGAGACTTATCATGCTCATCATTAAGATCCTTGTGCAGTATTTATTATGCAGCAAGCAGATCAGGGTCATAAACAGGCAGAAGGTCCAGTACACCGTAATCAGTCCAACCAGGCAAACAAATCTAAAGCGTGAGACACAGAGAATAAACATGAAATGGGCAGCAAGGTAATACACAGGATATACAGATCAGGCATTTAAATAACGCTCAGTAATGTTCGGTGGCGCAGAGGGGGAATGGCGGAAGCCGATGTGACATGCCTGTTATCTCATAGGTCTCAAAATGTATTTATTATGGAAACATTCAGATAGGGCTAAATAAATAGTCTGTTACAGCAAATTTCCAAAATAAAACATTTCCATAATTACGCATAATCTATAACACCACATTCTGAGTAATTTCTGATTTTTCTTGTACATCAACTGTGCTTATTCATTTATTAATAAATTCATCAGTCACTGATTCAGACTTGCATCACTAAAAATAACTAAATAAAGTCAGCACACACTGGCACATTTTGAGCATTAGCAAAATAAATTTGTACGTACGTACATTTTATAAATGAAGCCCCATTTCATGTTTAAAACTTTTGAGATACATTTTTTTGTTGTCTCTAAAACAAACAAATTTTTTAGATTCTACTCCTTTGCATATATAAGGCATTCATAGTAGGCCATTGTGATCCATCGTCAGTGAAATGCCTCCTCTCGCAAAAACGCAGAGAACCGTCGTGATTTTGTGATGTTTGCTCATCATGTTTGCGTTTTAGGGGCGTAACACCTGGTATGTGTCGCCACATTCTGGGGTTATGAAGTCAAGTCAAGTCATTTTCATTTGTATAGCGCTTTTCATCATTTCAAAGCAGCTTGAAACTGTAATATCTAGTCTTAGAGTCATCATTGTGTAGTTTGATTAAATATGATTGTAATTGTGTATAAAAATAAATAACTGATAATTAAGTAATAATTGTATTTAGAACCCCAGTGAGCAAGCCAAAGGCAACTGTGGCAAGGAACACAAAAACTCCATAAGGTTAACCATTGGTTAATGGAGTAAAATATCCTTGGAGCCAGGCTCACTGTGGGGGTCCAGTTTCCCTTTGGCTAAACATCATATATATAATGCCAATATTACTTATTTTGTGCAGTGCAAGTCATGGTTTAAAATATGTAAATTAAGTAAGTCCAAAGTGTTTAAAATCCAGTGTTTAAACCAAGATTTGGTATTTATTCTAAGATTAATGACTAATGTCTTTAAAGTCCATCCTTGATTAACTGCAGAAGTTTACATGGATGCATTGTCTTTTGATAATTGGCTGATGAAGGGTTTTGTTTGGCAATTAATTAATAGTATATGTATTCAATTTCAAGAGTGTAGTCCATCATTAGACCAAGGTGATGCAGGCAGAAATCAGTGAGGTGCATCGTAGTTCAACATGCAGGTCATTTCGGTGAAGTCCAAGTTTCAGGCAGTGGCATATGAACTGTAAGAAACTGATTTCTTACAGTTGGAGTTGGCATCAGTTCATCCTCTGAAGTCCATCGTAAATTACTGTGATGTCTGGCTAGCACCGGCTGTAGTTGGTCATCATCACTCAGAAACACGTAGCAGTGGAGTCTGACACCAAGCAGGAACGGAGCTGGATCTGGCCAGCTCTGGTAACCACGGGACATGAATCCCGGAGCTAAGACAGGGAAACAAATAAAATAATATTAGCATAGATGCCATTCAATTTATTGCAGAGATATAGATTATGAGAAATGTTTCTGAGAAATGTTTCTGGTTCTGGCCGACCTAACTAAAGCAGCCTAATTGCGAATTGATGGATAAACTAGGTGTATGTCTGGCTAAATAGATGAGTCTTTAGGCTAGACTTAAACTGAGTGAGTGTGTCTGCATCCCAAACAGTGTTAGAGAGACTATTACATAGTTTAGGAGCCAAATATTTTGATATTCTAGGAACTATTAACAGGCCAGAATTTTGCGATCTTAATGAACGTGATGGAATATAGTAAAAAAGGTAACTTAAGTACTGCGGAG
The DNA here is from genome assembly GCF_025860055.1 of Xyrauchen texanus. Taxonomy (NCBI): domain Eukaryota; kingdom Metazoa; phylum Chordata; class Actinopteri; order Cypriniformes; family Catostomidae; genus Xyrauchen; species Xyrauchen texanus. The sequence continues at coordinate 45,878,388 of NC_068285.1, forward strand.
CTAGACCTTTCAAAGCTTTGTATGTAGCTAACAGAATTTTTAATTAATACTAAGTTTAACAGATAGCCAGTGTAATGATGATAAAATGGGGCTAATATGATCATATTTCTTGGTTCTAGTCAGCACTCTTTATGGCGGCAATTTTAGGTTCAAGGTGAATATGTCTTGTATTAGTTTATGATTTAATCACTTTTGTCTTTGTTTCTTTAATACAAAGATACCTGTATATATTAATGAACCTGTAGAGTTGTGTTCACAATGTGTAAGAGCGAACTGCTCCCTAGAAATAAAGCGAAACTCATGAGATGATCGGAGATCATTTGAAACATTCTCATATATTACATTATCTTCCAAACAGTTTTCGAATGAAACAGAGATTGATAACTATTTACATGTGCTTGCTTCAAGAGACAGGGTCCTGCTGCACGCCTCTGAACAAACAGCGAATCAAACACAAGCACTGGCGGCTTTTCTTTTGTCTGTTCTTAAAATATAATGAAGTGTGTTTCTTCAAGTGTGTCTTTTTGACTAACAGCATTTCAAGCCAAGTCAAGTCAAGTGGTTTTTATTGTCGTTTCAACCATATACAGTTAGTACAGTACACAGCAAAACGAGACAACGTTCCTCCAGGACCATGGTGCTACATAAAAACAACATGGACCAACACAGGACCACATGAGACAACACAACGAAATAAAATACCTATATAAAATACCTATATATACCTATATAAAGTGCACGTGCAAACATGTGCAAAGTACAGGACAGTACAACAAATTACTGACAATGAACAGGACAATAGACACAGTGAAGCGCCGACCAGTACACAGTAGTGCAAAAAGATGACAGTTTCTAAAAACGTAAACATAACATACTATGAGATAGTATTCTATGCACATAGCAGTCTCTGAGTATTGAGGAGTCTGATGGCTTGGGGGAAGAAGCTGTTACACAGTCTGGCCGTGAGGGCCCGAATGCTTCGGTACCTCTTGCCAGACGGCAGGAGGGTAAAGAGTTTGTGTGAGGGTGTGCGGGGTCATCCACAATGCTGGTTGCTTTGCGGATACAGTGTTTTTTGTAAATGTCTTTGATGGAGGGAAGAGAGACCCCAATGATCTTCTCAGCTGTCCTCACTATCCTCTGCAGGGCTTTGCGGTCCGAAACGGTGCAAGTCCCAAACCAGGCAGTGATGCAGCTGCTCAGGATGCTCTCAATAGTCCCTCTATAGAATGTAGTGAGGATGGGGGTGGGAGATGTGCTTTCCTCAGCCTTCGAAGAAAGTAGAGACGCTGCTGGGCTTTCTTGGCTATAGAGCTGGTGTTGAGGGACCAGGAGAGGTTCTCTGCCAGGTGAACACCAAGGAATTTGGTGCTCTTGACGATCTCCACAGAGGAGCCATCGATGTTCAGCGGAGTGTGTTCACCTTGTGCTCTCCTAAAGTCAACAACCATCTCTTTTGTTTTGTCGACATTCAGGGACAGGTTGTTGGCTCTACACCAGTTTGTCAGCCGCTGCACCTCCTCTCTGTATGCTGACTCGTCGTTCTTGCTGATGAGACCCACCATGGTCGTGTCATCGGCGAACTTGACAATGTGGTTCGAGCTGTGCATTGCTGCATAGTCGTGAGTCAGCAGAGTGAACAGCAGTGGACTGAGCACAGCAGTTCGCTCATAGCCCCATACAGTGAGCGAGTCTTACCACAGAGAGCTGTATTTCTGTTGGCACGAAACGAGGTGAGCCCGTCTAGCTGAATGGCGGCATCCGGAACTCTGTCGCTGAGCCACGTCTCTGTGAAAACAAAGATGCAGCAATCTCTAAACTCACGCTGCGTAGCCTGCTGGAGTTGGATATAGTCCAGTTTATTGTCCAGGGAGCAAACATTTGAGAGCAGGATAGACGGGAGAGCCGGCCGGCTAGGGTTTGTTTTTAGCCTAGCATGAACCCCCACCCTCTTGCCGCGCTTCCGCTTTCTCGCACACCGCTTACAGTCCTCGGCATCAGGCGACGCCGAGGACTGGAGGCCTGGTCTCCGCAGCAAGCTGAGTACGCGTAGCGCCTCCTGCAGGTCATCATGCAGCTTGGTTTTTGCATGAGTCTTATATTTTAGTAGTGTCTGGCGATGGTAGACACGAACACCGGTTGCTCCGATGTCCATGTGCTGCAAAAGTCGGGCTTTTTAAACAAAAATAGCACCATTGTGGATCCGGAGTGGCCGCTGCATGCTACCGCGCCGCCATCTTGGATCTAGTCTTTGTATCTTTCTAGTCATGTATCACTCTGAGACGTTTACAGGTCACTCACCTGTTGTGGGTAGATGAGCAAAATTACTCATGTATAAAATACCTGCATTTGAACAAGGAGCTTGCGAACTGGATTGAGCCTCGTCACATTTTGTGGTTGACGGGTGCTATATCACATCCTGGGTGCACGTAAAAATAATAAAAAACTTCATAACATTTGTAGAAAATACTCTAAACAGCTAAGGTCAATAGTTATTGGCAAACAAGGCCCAGAACTCTACGCATGTGCATGTCTAGGAGAAGCGCTCTCATTGCACTTGTGAACAGCAGAGCTCACTGCACACATATATAAAATCAGACATTTTTCTAGACATAAAATCGGTGGCTTTTCTTTCATCTGTTCTTGAAAATATAACCACGTTTCAGCAAACATGCATCTTAGTGTCTAATTTCTTGTGATATATCACTCTGAGAAGTTTTACAGGTCGCCTTCCACCGTGGCTGGTACATCAGCAAAATACTCCACATAAAGATTTTCATTTGGCGGGTGTTCATTTCAATCCTTGTTCACCAGAAGTTGGCTGTATGACAAATTTGGAAGAAAGGAAATCAAAACGGTGTCAATGCCTTCAAGCTTTGCAATCGCACCCACACTTTTTTTTGGAAAATTCTCTCTAGAAAGTTTTAAACGATCATATTTTGGTGAATAGTGAGACACTTGGCGAGCAACTTAATTTTGAACAAAGAGCCACTTGTGGTTTGCAAGCCATAGGTTCCTGATCCCTGATCTACAGTAACTACAAGATCTGATAAAAAATATTTGCTAATTCACCAAGTAGATCTGAGTACGGCCCAGGTGATCTACTGTAGCAAGGGAAAAAGACAACAGATATTTTTTAGTTATATCTGACGGTGTCACATTAAGCATTTTTAGTTCAAAAACTTAAACTTACATCCTGTCCTCAGTGTTTGTTATTTTGGGGTCTCTATAAGATATCTAGGTGATACAGTTTCTATATGTTGTAGTTTATGCGACCTGTGTGACGTTTCAAGGCAGCTAGCAGATGTTTGAATTAACCAGTTTGTCTGTTTCCTGACCTGGGACACAGTTAGTCAAATACTGTCACTATTAAGACTATGAGCCATGGTCTCCCAATTGAAATCTATAAAAAATGTAAAAATAAATTGTTAACTCCAATTTTTGAAATGTTTACAGAGTCCTTCCGAAATCATACCTTGCCGTCATCGTTAAGAGGAGCATTAATTACTCTGCTCCCGAAGGCAGGTAAACCAACTAACAAATGTGAAAACTGGAGACCTATTAGCCTGCTAAATGCAGATTTGAAAATACTTTGTAAGATTTTAGCAAAAAGAATCGAAGACATAATAACTACAATAATTGGGAGGGACCAGAACGGGTTTATTCGTGGCAGACAAGGCTTCCATAATGTCAGAAGGATCTTAAATATTCTTTACCATCAGAAGGAGGCCCCAGATACTGCTTTGCTGTCACTCGATGCTGAAAAAGCATTTGACAGAGTGGAATGGTCTTATTTGTTCGAGGTTTTGGCTCGCTTTGGTTTAGGGGAGACGTTTTGTAATTGGATAAGATTACTTTATAAGGAACCATATGCACACATTTTAACTAACAGTAATATTTCAAAAATTATAAAAATAAAGAGAGGGTGTAGACAAGGGGACCCTTTGTCTCCATTGCTGTTTATTATGGCAATTGAACCCCTTGCAATTGCAGTGAGGTCACATGATAGCATTTCTGGAATAACTATAGGACGGACGGAGCATCGTTTAGTTTTATATGCAGACGACATAATTGTTTTTCTCAAAAATACTAACAAATCCATCCCGGCTTTGCTAGATTGGATTGGGAAGTTCGGCAAGATCTCAGGTTATAAGAATAATAAGTCTAAAACATCCATTATGTTATTAAACCAAGTAGACAGGGAAAATCCAACTAATGTAGTATCACAATTTAAGGTCGTCAATTGCTTCTCTTATTTAGGCATTCAAATTGTCCCATTGCTTAACAATATCATAGAAAGTAATTATAGACCAGTTATGCAAGGGATCTCAACTTCTTTAGATAGATGGGCTGCTTTACCAATGTCGTTAATGGGGAAGATAAATACTCTCAAAATGAATGTACTTCCTAAGCTGTTGTATTTGTTTCAAAGTTTGCCTTTGCCTCCACCAAGCAACTTATTTTCTCAGCTGAAGATACTTTTCATTAAGTTTCTATGGAACAATAGACGCTCCAGACAGCCTTTCATTGTTGTACTTGCCTTATGACAGAGGTGGGCTTAAATGCCCAAATCCACTATGGTACTACTGGTGCAGCAACTAAGAACAATGATGTTCTACTATTCTGAGGAGAATGTGCCACTTTGGAGAGAAATGGAAGGCGATACATTGAAGTTGCCTTTGCCCATTTACTTGTACTCAGCTAAATTTAAGAAACTTAAAAATACCACCAAGAACCCTATGGTTAAAAATATGATTAGCGTGTGGCAACAGGTCAAGAAATTTCTCCAAGTAGCTGACTCGCTCTCAGTATTTAGTCCGATATGGGGAAATGATCTCTTCCCCCCAGGAGGGAAAATTTGGGCTGATCAGGGGTTACAAAAAATAGGAGATCTTTATAGCCCTGACGGTACACATCTGATGTCTTTTGACGAAATTGTTGTCAAGCATGACATAGCGCGCAGCCAGTTTTTCAGATATTTACAACTGAGAGATTTTATTAGAACTCAACAAAATCAGTCCTTGTCCATTCCTAGCTTATCAAAGTTAGAAGAAATGATGGTGAGGGACTGCCAGGGAGGGGGCGTGATTTCCAAAATATATAATGAACTGGTTGGTGAATCCTCAGAATCATCAGTACATAAACTTGAGTCCTGGAGAGAGGACCTACAGGAGAATATCTCCATTGAGGAGTGGGAAAGGGCGTGTATCAAGGCACAAAGACAAACTGTGAACTCACGTTTAAAACTTTTGCAGTACAACTGGTTAATGCGTTCTTATATGACCCCAGTTAAACTTAACAAATTTAATAACGACATACCGGATGTTTGCATAAAATGTGACAAGGTGAAGGGCACGATCTTCCATTGTTTGTGGCAATGTTTTCAAATAAAAGAATTTTGGGGAGAAGTGAAACAGTGTATTGAGGAAATTTTAGAGATAAAATTACATTTAGATCCCAAAATGTTTCTATTGGGTATCTATCCAGCTAACTGTAGCATAAGAAAGAAGCATAGAATATTTTTAGATATAGGTTTGTTGCTGGCCAAAAGAGTTATTGCTACTTCCTGGAAAGAGGTGGCTAGACCAAGGATAGGTAGATGGCTTTCAGAATTAATAGCAACGCTGCCCTTAGAAAAGATCACGTATGCAATCAGAGGAAAGTTACCGATTTTTGATAGCATCTGGGGCCCCTTTAGTAACTTTCTTGCTAATAAAGACCTATCTCGTGTGGTGGAGATGTCTGGGGACGATCCATAAGTAACCTGCAGTTCACCTGGAAAATGTTTACTAATTCATGTGTATTGCACACTGGTGAGAACTGTGTGCATGGTAGGTTTTGTACTTATTCTCTCCATTAAATTATTATTATTATTTTTTATGTAGCATTTGTTTTTATTTTTGTTTCCTTTGTTTTTAGTTATTCATTTGTATTAGTTATTGGTGTTATGAGGTCATGTTTTGGATAGTCTGATGGACAAAGTTCTGTGGGTTGTGGGGCAAGAGTTTTTGAGTTTATGTAATGTTATTATGTTTGAAAATAAAGATATTGTTGGAAAAAAAAAAAAGACTATGAGCCAAAATACTAAAGAGGAGAGTGGCACCTTCCCTGGAGGGATGGAGCCTGTCTCTCTTTAGCAGGTCAGGTCTAGCCCAAAAACTCTTCCAATTGTCTATTAATCATATGCTATTCTCCGTACACCACTCAGAAATCCAGGCTTTCAGTGACACTAATCTACTATAAACCCTGTCACCACAATGAGCAGGGAGGGGGCCAGAGCATATTACAGTGTCTGGCATAATTTTTGCAAGTTCACACAACCTCTTTAACATTACCTTTAGTGATCTCTGATGAAGCCAGACATTGTTAGTGTCAAAATTAATAACAATTTTAGAAAATATACATTTAGCATTAGCCAACACTTGTACATTTGATCTGATATCAGATGCTCGAGCCCCGGAAATGCCTTTAACAATGGTGGATGGAGTCCCTATTTCCACATTCCTTACAATAGAATTACCTATGACCAAGGCTATTTCAAAATTATTCTCAGAATCGATTGGAAACCCTAACAGGAACGGGAGAGTGGTGTTGCTTTGCTGAGCAAGTATGCCACCAAGACGTCACCCAAACACCCTGCTGTGGGAGCTCTACAGCTGGCCAAAGTATGTGAGTTGCTCGCTGTTCTACCCATATCTGTAACAGTATCTACTGGCTTCTCTTAATCACTGACCTCCACTAGTGTTCGGATGCGTATCTCTAACTCATTAACCTTCTCTGTCAGCCTGACTAATTCCTTACATTTATCAAATGTACATCCCTCACTGCTGATGGAAGAAGCTGTAGTAAACATGTGGCATGCAATGCTGGAAGATATAACATGAGCGGATGTCATGACTTACCACAATTGTTTGATGTTGTTATAGTTGTTCTTGAGTGGCGAGGGATTGAGATCGATATGGTTCGATGGGGTTCCTGCTCAGAGATAGAGGTTTGAGACTGATGCAATAATCTGTGTAAAACACAGTGGAGAATACTAATCCATGCAGTCGAGACACGAGATGTAGACAAGTGGAGAAAAAAAAAGAAAGAAAAGAGAGAAAAATGGGTGCATGTGGTAAAAAACACGCAGTTGAAACATTAGAAAAGTGGAAAAAAACAGAAGCAGGTGGTAAAACTGAACAACAAAGAAGGAAAAACTTTTGACTTCCAAGAAAAACGTATTCTTCCGAAGCAAAGCAATCTTCTCAGGTAAAAGTTATAAGAACCGTGATACAGAACATCTAACCAGTCACTGCTCTGACTGCTTGTATCTGATTCGCTCACGTCGCTTACGACAGAACAGCTAACCAATCACTGATCTCTTCTTCAGAACACAACTTGTATACTATAATTTGATTCACTTATGTCAGATAAATAGAAACAGTGAATGTCTGACTATCTCTCTTTGAAAATGTACTATCCTTTTCACAACCATGCATTGTTACAATTCATAAAAAAGTTACCAGCCAACTGGCGGTTAACACCATTTCATATACTCCTCAATGACCATTTTTACTTGCATTTGGAGCTTGGCGAGTGTTAATTGTGTACCCTGACTCCAACTCTGTATTCAGATAAAAGTCTCAACTATCAAAAATCAGAGTTTTTGAAATTATTTAGTCTTTCAGAGGTTTTCCTATACAGCCAGACATGGGCACATCTAACAGAACATTAATGAATGTGTCTACATGGAAAGCAAATTTGGCAACCCGTTCTCACTTCCGAGATGCCAAATACTGCCACTTGTGCAAGAGCCTTGATGGACAAAAATGTAAGTGTGGCATCCAATTTGAGTGGGTTGATTTTATTTACAGTGCAAAGGATAATTTTTTTTTTCCATTTACAACAATAAATATAACAACAATACAATTTTCCAATTCACAATATTTAGATTTTTATGTATTTTTTGTTTTTATTTTGAGAGAGTTACATGTCTGTCCACTGGAATTGAAGATAATGGTACATTTTCCAGAGGAAGTTGGTGCATGACCACTCATCATAAATAAAAACACAAAGACATAACATACATCTCTGGAAAAAACTAAGAGACCACTCCAAAGGTTTCTTAAATCAGAATCTCTACGTGTATGGCAGCCATTCCAGTGTCTGTTAAATTCCTGTTGGAATTTTTACACCAGGAGTGGCATAAAGTCACCCAACAGCAATGAGAAAGACTGGTAGAGATCATACCAAGACGCATGAAAGCTGTGATTGAAAATCAGGGTTATTCCACCAAATATTGATTTATGAACTCCAAGTTAAAACATTAGTATTGTGTTGTTTAAAAATGAATATGAACTTGTTTTCTTTTCATTATTCGAGGTCTAAAAACACAACATCTTTTTTGTTATTTTGACCAGTTGACATTATCTGCAAAAACAATTATCTAAATGACAATATGTTTGTGCTGTTCTAAACTAAAGTGTAAGAACAGTGCATTAATATTAATTAATATAACAGTGTGTTAATATTTGGAATTTGTGAGAAAAGTTGTCAGAACTTTATAGAATAAAACCAAAATGTTCATTTTACTCAAACACATACCTATACATAGTAAATCCAGAGAAACTGAACATTTGGAGTGGTCTCTTAAATTTTATCCAGAGCTGCATATACATGTGTGTGTATATATATATATATATATATATATATATATATATATATATATATATATATATATATATATATATATATATTGGAATAATGTACCGATTTAGCTGTTTCAGAACAAAATTGGCATTCAACTGATCAACTGAAAGTATAGTCAGGACATTACTGATGTAAAAAACAGGACCATCACTATTTGAAAAAAGTCATTTTTTAGCAAATCTAGACAGCAGCATCACGTTATCCTTGAGTAAGGATATATATCTTGAAAAATAAATTGATCATTTGGTACTAGAAAATCACTTGCCATTATATCAAACACAGCTGAAAGTTATTTGGTTCATTAAAAGAAGCTGAACATTGTCTTTGTGTTTGTTTTTGAGTTGCCACAGTATGCTATAGACTGGCATGTCTTAAGGTCAATATTAGGTCAAAAATGGCAAAAAAGAAACAGCTTTCTCTAGAAACTTGTCATTGTGATGGTCTGTACGTTATTTCCAAACTTTTGCCCGCCAGTGAGTATGTATATATATATATATATATATATATATATATATATATATATATATATATATATAATATCATATATACACAACAGTTAGTTCCGGTCCTCAAATCTGATTGGAAGAGAGACGTTCCATGAGCACAGATGGTCTGACATCATTCAGCACTTGGAAGCTTCACTGTGTGTGTATCACTCCACTTGTGTTCGTGCTGTTCTAAACTAAAGTGTAAGAGCAGTGCATATGTTTTAAGAGCTATAGTTTGTCTTGTCTGTTGGTGGCAAAAGATAATTTTTGTTTGTAATATTTAGTTAGGTGATGTGAAGTGAATCCCTCAGCCACTATTTACATACAACAGCTCTTCGTGTTCACTTGTATTACTACTAGAACTACTAAAGCTAGGAAATAGTTTAAACTGTTTTAAACGAACAACTTCAGCATTACGACTCATCACAGCTGAGAGACACAACAAACTGATTAATTACACAATGGGTGCTGTTTTAAATGGCGGAGAACATTAGAGTTTCTATAGTGATCGACTCTTGTGCACCGACAAACTACCGTGCAATATGGAGAAATGCCTCCGCTTGGATTCTATTTTTCCACTGAGAAAGCTGATCTTCAGAAAGCTGACAGCATATCTGCTTGGGAGTGGCAACAGGTGATCGCACACACTCCATCTCTGTCTCTCTCTCAATCACACACACACACACACACACACACACACACACACACACACACACACACACACACATCCATCCTTGTTTATCCAATAACTTAAAATTTTTGAATTACTCAATGAAGGCTTGGACGCATCATTTGTTTTGAACCAGCAACGGCAAATTCTGATCTGTCGCGTAAGAAAGGAGTTCCATGCACAAATGCGTTTTTATGACCGTACAAATTTTTTAAAATGTACTTGTTCATTGAACCACAGCATCATGGCAGTGCTGATGTACGGCCATATTGCACTCTTGTGCTATTGTGATATTGCTTAAATATATATATATATATATATATATATATATATATATATATATATACGTGTACACAACAGTTAGTTCCGGTCCTCGAATCTGATTGGACGAGAGACGTTCCATGAGTGCTGATTGTCTGACACCATCAGAACTTGGATGCTTCTCTGTGTGTATCACTCTGCTTGTGTTTGTGCTGTTCTAAACTAAAGTGTAATAGCAGTGCAGATGTGTTTAGAGGTATGTCATTTTTGTGTGACATTAAATATTTTAGCCAGCAGGTTGAGGCAAAAGACCATTTTGGTTTGTAATATGAGCCAGTTGGTGACATGGAGTGAGTCAGCATCACTATTGTTTAAATTCAACAGCACTTCCATATTGCACTCTTGCTCATGTGCTATTGCTTAAATACAGTATATGCATACATTCTATACATTATTGTTGCAGAGGAGTTAAGCATTGATAAGACAATACAAAAAGCGGCTTTACAATCCATTGTATTATTTATTTCCATATTATTGAATATAAGCCAATCATTGGCATACAGTTCACAGCAATCCATTTTGCAAGCGATTTTGTCAGTGAGTTAGTCTTTTATTTATTATGAGGGCTTGTCTAAGGACCCATCAATGTACACCTGCATCAGATGAATGCTTTTGGAGCGGCTCACTTTCGTTGCTTTGTGTCATACCATTTTTAGGTCGCCATGTCAAGTTAAACGTAGTCTAATAATTACAAGAACATGTCTTGAGATCCCTTAGTTTGGATTTGCACTCCATCAAACTGTGTTTTGAACACAAGTATGTATCTTCATTTTGTGTTGTCTGCTGAAGGGTTTTTTTGTTTTCTGTATAAGCTGCATTGCCTATATAGCTGAGGTTTTGCTTACTGCCCCCTGGAGAAAACAGGTGGTTCTTCAAACTTGAATTTCTCATGAATCTTCCTTATTATGGTCCGGGGACATGATTTTTTATTTGGAATGCCCAATTCCCACTACTTAGTAGGTTCTCGTGGTGGCTCGGTTACTCACCTCAATCCGGGTGGCAGAGGACAAGTCTCAGTTGCCACAGCTTCTAAGACAGTTAATCTGCACATTTTATCAAGTGGTACATTGTGTTTGACACCGCGGAGATGCCACATGTGGAGGCTCATGCTATTCTCCCAGATGTGGTCAGCTTCAATACTCGCTGAGCTACCCAGGCCCCCATAATGCATAATTTTTTATAAAATGAATCCCACTGAAATAACACATTAAATCGATAGTACTACTTTTTATGGTTATAGTAATTTGCAAGTATGTTTGAATCATGTAGTGCAACACACAGCACCTCCCAGGTGCTTAAAACCATTTTCGGGGGTCTTGAGTATTTGTGGTATTTGAACTTCAAATGAGTCCAGATGTTATGGGACCATGCAACTCTAACACAGACTATATGCATTTACTCTTGAGATATGCTGGAATTTTTCAAGTGAAACACTCTAGACCATCATGGAATAGCGGGGCATGGAAATACAGCTAAAGTGTTGCTGATGTTTTCCAGTGCCAGTTCTACAAAATCTGCAGAAGAAGACATTTCATCAACTTGCCTCATTAGCTCAGATTTAATTACCACAGAACAGTGCCCTGCATTTCCACATATACACATATATTTTGTGCAGTTGATGCTGAGGACTGCAAACATATCTTGCGTGTTTTGTCACAGAGTAAGTGATAGGATCTTTCGTGGTAATCTTGGTTCCCATAGACAAACAAGCATTGTTTCAAATCAAATTTTGCTTAGCCTCCTACACAATGCTTTATTTTAAGAAAAAAAAAAAAAAAACATCTGTGAAGAAATCTGGTAACTTATTCCATACTTATTGTTTCATTACAATTGAATGATGAATGTCAATAACCTGTAACACGCTTCCCTTGTCTCATTCCAAGCGCTAATATTTTCTTTCTTCCTTGGTTCACAAAAGTTATTTTCCTATTTAAATCATGGTTAGATTTAGGGTTTGAGTAAGAGGTTTCACTTTATAGTTAGGTTTAAGTTTGGGCTAGGGGTTCAACTTAGGAAAAATGGTTATAACACTGTTCGTTGGTTCCTTTATTTTTCTTTATGGGAATAAAAGTTGTCCATTTTTGTTTATGCCAAGTTGTATGATTTGGCCATTTCGTTGTATTATTACGACTTGTTATTAAAGGAGCAGATGAGAAGGTGGGGATATTTCCTATTGAGAGCTGTTTGTCTGATGACTGTACCTGATGTGTGATTTTTCAGGGAGGATGTAAATCCATTAAGTGAATTTTGTAAACTGTAAACATGTTTATACACACACACACACACACACACACACACACACACACACACACACACACACGTTGGTCTACCTATCATTATGAGGACTTTCCATAGACATAATGACTTTTATACTGTACAAACTATAGATTCTATCCTCTAAACCTAACACAACCCCTAAACCTAATCATCACAGAAAACTTTCTGCATTTTTACATTTTCAATAAAACATTGTTTAGTATGATTTTTAAGCGATTTGAATTATGGGGACACTAGAAATGTCCTCATAAATCACATTTATAGCATAATACCCTTGTAATTACTAATTTGTAACTTACAAAATTGTCCTCGTAAATCACAAAAACACGCACACACACACACACACACACACACACACACACACACACACACTCTCTCTCTCTCTCTCTCTCTCTCTCTCACACACACACACACACCCTCTCTCTCTCTCTCTCTCTTTTTCTCTCTCTCACACACACACACCCTCTCTCTCTCTCTCTCTCTCTCTCTCTTTCTCTCTCTCACACACACACACCCTCTCTCTCTCTCTCTCTCTCTCTCTCTCTCTCACACACACACACACACACACACACTCTCTCTCTTTTCTCTCTCCCTCTCTCTCACACACACACACACACACACTCTCTCTCTCTCTCTTTTTTTCTCTGTCTCACACACAGACACACACATACTGACCAATGGAGAACATGAGCAAACATGTCAATCATCCTCCACTTTTTGAAGTGGAGGCTTTCAAATTGATCAATATTTGCTATTTATTATTCCTTTATAATATTTCAAACATGTATTATGTTCATATATGCATTTGTTTGCATTTCTTATAACATGAAAGTCACTACGGAGTCATTGTAAGGGAGAAATGTGTGATGTCAACTGTACGACTTGTGAGTGACAATGAACGAGGAGGAAATATTGACATTTTAATTTGCAGAGTGAAGATTTCTTTTAATAAGAATTTATTCTACATAATAACTAAATAGTAATTAGTAATGTGATTACTTTTCCATAAGGTAATATGATTACATATTGGTAGTGGATTGCTTTTTTGAGGAACTGAAACAAAGCTAACAAGAATGTGGCTGTCATGTGTGTGTGACAATCTGCATTCATCAAGAGTAATTAACAACATTTGTTGTGGTCATGCTGAATCATCCCTACATTTTTTGTTTTGCAGAAACAAAAAATGTTTTCTGTTGGTTTTCTACGAACAGAAATATACAGTCAAACCATCTGAACCACAAAGAGTCAGTGAAAAAGCAAATCTGAGAGCAATCACCGGAAACATGATGAGATTATCATTGTAATGTGTGCAGTGTGTCAGTGGGTGTGGATATTGAGATACATAAGTGTCATGGAGATATTTATTTGCCAGCAGTGATTTCATTCTGCTGATTTTCATTTAGCTCTGGAGTCCTGTGCTTGCCTGAATGATGGAGCGGTGAAAGTGTAGATAAAGAAAGTGATAGAGCCACAGTGTGTGTCCATACAATTATGAGTGTGGCATCACAGCGGCATATGGTGAACCATTGACGATCTGCACCTCCTACTTGACTCTACTGCAGACTATGTAGGTCACACAATAAGAATAAAAATGTGTATACATACACTCACCTAAAGGATTATTAGGAACACCATACTAATACTGTGTTTGACCCCCTTTCACCTTCAGAACTGCCTTAATTCTACGTGGCATTGATTCAACAAGGTGCTGAAAGCATTCTTTAGAAATGTTGGCCCATATTGATAGGATAGCATCTTGCAGTTGATGGAGATTTGTGGGATGCACATCCAGGGCACGAAGCTCCCGTTCCACTACATCCCAAAGATGCTCTATTGGGTTGAGATCTGGTGACTGTGGGGGCCATTTTATTACAGTGAACTCATTGTCATGTTCAAGAAACCAATTTGAAATGATTCGAGCTTTGTGACATGGTGCATTATCCTGCTGGAAGTAGCCATCAGAGGATGTGTACATGGTGGCCATAAAGGGATGAACATGGTCAGAAACAATGCTCAGGTAGGCCGTGGCATTTAAACGATGCCCAATTGGCACTAAGGGGCCTAAAGTGTGCCAAGAAAACATCCCCCACACCATTACACCACCACCACCAGCCTGCACAGTGGTAACAAGGCATGATGGATCCATGTTCTCATTCTGTTTACGCCAAATTCTGACTCTACCATCTGAATGTCTCAACAGAAATCGAGACGCATCAGACCAGGCAACATTTTTCCAGTCTTCAACTGTCCAATTTTGGTGAGCTCTTGCAAATTGTAGCCTCTTTTTCCTATTTGTAGTGGAGATGAGTGGTACCCGGTGGGGTCTTCTGCTGTTGTAGCCCATCCGCCTCAAGGTTGTGCATGTTGTGGCTTCACAAATGCTTTGCTGCATACCTCGGTTGTAGCAGTGGTTATTTCAGGCAAAGTTGCTCTTCTATCAGCTTGAATCAGTCGGCCCATTCTCCTCTGACCTCTAGCATCAACAAGGCATTTTTTCCCACAGGACTGCCGCATACTGGATGTTTTTCCCTTTTCACACCATTCTTTGTAATCCCTAGAAATGGTTGTGCGTGAAAATCCCAGTAACTGAGCAGATTGTGAAATACTCAGACCGGCCCGTCTGGCACCAACAACCATGCCACGCTCAAAATTGCTTAAATCACCTTTCTTTCCCATTCTGACATTCAGTTTGGAGTTCAGGAGATTGTCTTGACCAGGACCACACCCTAAATGCATTGAAGCAACTGCCATGTGATTGGTTGATTAGATAATTGCATTAATGAGAAATTGAACAGGTGTTCCTAATAATCCTTTAGGTGAGTGTATATATATATATATATATATATATATATATATATATATATATATATATATATATATATATATATATATATTTAAGCAATATCACATGAGCAAGTGTGCGATATGGCCCTATTTCAGCATTGCTGCAGGCAGAGTGTCGTAGGTAATCACAGCATTACTGATTTAGGGCCATATAACATGATTGTGAGTGTGATATTGCTTATATACAACAGTGGCTGCACTATGCATATATTGTTTATTTTGCACAGATGCCTTGAAGGCACACGCCGAAACGCGTCTGTGCAAAATAAACAATATATGCATAGTGCGGCCTCTTTTTCCATTCTATATGTTATCTTTTAGGCTAGCAGTCTTAAAAATCATCATATACACCGAGTGAAGCCTGCTCTCATCCTCACTTACTTGTATACAACAGTTCAATGAACAAGTAAATAAAAAAAAAAAATAGGAAAAACTGAGTAGAAAAACTTTGTGCATGGAACTACTTTCTTATGCGACAGATCAGAATCTGCCGTTGCTGGTTCAAAACAAATGATGCGTTCAAGCCTCCATCCACTCCCAAGCAGAGATATTGTCAGCTTTCTGAAGATCAGCTTTCTCAGTGGAAAAATAGCCTCCAAGCGAGGTATTTCTCCATATTTCACGGTAGCTTGTAGCACAAGAGTCGATCACTATAGAAACTGCAAAACTGTATAAAAAAACACATATTCCTTCTGATAGATTCATATTCGAAGTACAATTCTGCTTGTTTGCTACCTCGTTTAAAATTCAATTCAAATTCAGGAATTAAATCGGAATATTAAAGGCATTCTCGATTCAGTTCAGAATGGTGCACCACTTTGCACATTTGTTTTTTAAGGGACATTGCAAATGTATTTTCTAGTCAGATTGGAGTGGGCAAAGATGCAATCTGTTCTCATCATCCAAATAAACAATGGCTGCAGTAACTGGAGGATTGCAGGGAAAATTCTGCTTTGTCCATTTTCAGAAGTCAAAATACAGACTGGAAGAACATCAAGAAACAACTGAGACTGCTGGATATCACTCCTCAGAGAGACAGAAAGAGATCGACAGACAGACATAGAGAGAGAGAGAGAATACAGGCATGAGGTGTACAAAGACAGACTGTCTAACTTTACAAGGCAAGGGGCAATTTTTCTTTAGTGTTTTTTACACACCATATGTTGGTGCTCAGCTAATAAATGAGTGGACAACAGGGGCTGGAGAGAAAAGAAAAACATGACCTCTGATCAGAGAGGAGAGAGGATGTTCTCCTGTCAATGAATGACACGTGTCAGTGTCTCAATACTGACAACACTCATTACAAAGAACTTAATTTGGATACACGAAGTCAATCTATCACTGAGCTTTCACATCAACATTTCAGAGTCTTCAAACACATGCTATTCTTCATCAAGATTTAAATAGTTTCATTTGAAAAGATTACAGCTGAAACTTCAAGAAATCAGATTGCGCGCATGAGTGTTTCTCCATCTGGGCAACAGTACCTACATCACAGAAGAACTGCTGTCATGCAAGAGTTGCTGCCGGTGCTGTAACTTTAAAAATGTATTTTTTTTGTTGTTGCTGGTAGAATTGTATTAAATTCATGATATGCATACTGTAGGTAATGATTCTGGTAGTGTCACTCAGTTTCACACATTAGAATTGATTTTGTTTTCTATATTTCCCATAATATTAATCTTTCAACATTTGGTTTGTGTCAACCCTGTTACATTAACCTGTTCTCACTTCCAAGGCATCAAATACTGACACTTGTTCTGAGGTTGCATTTTCCCTCTAAGAGTGTTAGGTTTAGAGTGTGTGAACTTGCAAAAATAAAGTCAGACACTGTAATATGCTCTGGCCCCCTCACTATGAGTGGTGTCTGAAGAATAAAATAGGATTTATAGACAATTGGAAGAGTTTTTGGGGTAGACCTGATCTGCTAAAGAGAGAAAGACTCCATCCCTCCAGGGAAGGTGCCGCTCTCCTCTCTAGTAATTTGGCTTATAGTCTTAACACTCTGGGGTCTGAGGGTGTTTTGGGCCCTGGAGAAGTTTTGACATGCCTTGATATTTGTTCTTTTTTCAGTTGCTTAAAAACATATTAATGGCGAAAGTCTGATTACACTGTATTCAGCACAAACTGGGCTACAATAATATGTGAGCAACATGCATGTACAGGTTTGTATTTTTGAGAAAATAATGTTTATGCGTGGTTTTTGAAAAAACTAACATTTTAAGTCACTGAAATAAGGCCATATAACACATACTAAGCATTTGTCCACAAGACTTTGGATCTTGTAGCCTAGAGTTTTTGCTACAAAAGGATGTGAAAACCATCCTGATCACTCAATCATACAAAACAATATAGTAATTTAACTTTTGTAAGACAACTTTAGTGTTGAAAGGTAATATGCGAGGAGGCGTGAATGATCATGAATATGGATTGTAATTCACACCTGAGGAGACAAAGACCCTCCCCTGGGCCCATCAATGAGGGATAGAGAATGAATGTGAGGAGACTTAATGATCAAAATCAAGTTTTAAGTTAAAGAAGTAATCTGACTATATATTTTCTTTACATAAAGACCTTACTTAATTTTAGACCTACACTACCGTTAAAAGAAGTCTCTTCTGCTCACCAAGACTGCATTTATTTGATCCAAAATATAGTAAAAACATTGTTTGAACTCATTTTACAATTTAAAAGAACCGTTTTCTATTTAAATATATTGTAAAATGTCATTTGTGATCAAAGCTGAATTTTCAGCATCATTACTGCAGTCTTCAGTGTCACATTATCCTTCAGAAATCATTATAATATGCTGATTTTCTAATATGGGCATATTTAAAGTGCATTTTACTAATGTAACCCTAACACATATTTGCAAGCACAAGCTTTGTTGATGATAACGAGGCATTATAAACACTAGATAAAATATAATCTAAACATTCATATTATTTTTATATCATATTACATATCATATTTATATTATATAGCATACAATGTAAATACCTGCTTTAGCCGAAACAGCATTTAAATGTAACTAAAACTTGCCTATTAGGACAATTTCAAATGTCAATACTTTGAATCCTGTCTGGAAACAGTCACACTAGTAAAATGTGTACATGTTTATATAAAATAGCATGTCAGCTAATGAAAACTAAATGACTTACTTGTCCGAAATTGTATCCTCGGCTGGATCAAGTCTCTCTTCAAAATACAAATGTTCATCTGAGTCCCGCTCTTCTTCTGAGGAAAATATTAACTCATCCTTACATAAAGGAGATTACAAACACACAGAAAAGTTAAGCTGTGTTGTGTTTACATCAAATCTCGCAGTCGGGGAAGTTCACCATTTGCCTTGATTGTCTCAGCACATTAGCTGAAAGCTGCCAGGTCAGCTGCCATAATCAGCTAAAATGGGTTTTATTCATGTTTTGATTTAATGTCTTTTGTTTTGAAAGTTTAGTTGCCATGTTCCTGTTCCTGTCATGTGATATCCTGTTTCCCTCCATGTTCATGTGTCTTGTTCTCATTGGTTTATTGTCTTGTTAACTCGTTATCAGACTTGTTGTATCATTTGTTCATGTTTTAGTATCTTGTAATCATGTTCATTAGTTTAGTCTCATCATTGGTTGTCTGTCATGTGGTTACCCATGTCAATGTTTTATGTTGATGTAAGGTTGTTAAGGCAAGTCAAGTCGTTGTTTTGGATTCACGTTTTTTGATTTATTGCACTTTCTAAAATATAACTGCACTTGGGTTCTCAATTCATCATCGTCTCGTCCTTGTCCATACCTGTTTTAAATCTGTCCTGCCTTGTCCGAACATTACAGGCAGATTTAGTTGGATTTGGTTGAATATATTTACTTTTCTCTTCGATTGAGTGGCTCAGCCTTCACTGTGTGAGTGGCTGATGAGGAACACGGCACTCCTACAGTAACCGTCACATCCGAGCCCTCAGTTGCCCTGATTTCGCCATCGTACGAGTCAACCAAGGTTATTCCCCGTCCCCTCCTGTACTCACAGCCACAAAGGCTGTTTCCCCATCAAGGCCAGTGCCTATGATCATGGTCTCATCATTGTCTGTGATCACGACCATGGAGACTGTTACCATGCCACTGCCTGTGCTCACAGCCACTTATAATGTTCCCCTGTTACGGCTAGTGCCCGAGACTTCCGTTGCTTTGCTCATCGAGTCTTCCACAGCACCTCCCTCTAAGTTGCTCCCTCCTGACCCTGTCCGGACCCTGCTTCCTTCCTGGAGGCGCCACCCAAACTGCCAGACCCCGCTCTTCTTGGAGCCACTTCTCTGGCCACTGGCTCTGCCCTGGTCTCCTGCTCCATGCCCTATCTCCCCAGGCCATGCTCCATGTCCCCCACCATCCCAACCCCAGTTCCCTAATGAACTCTAATATTTGTTTATGTTTAGGTGTCGGGAGCCGCCCCTTGTCGGGCGCATATGTCATGTTTAACTGTGTTGTTGTTCATGTTTTGATTTCATTACTTTTATTTTGAAAGTTTTGTTGCCATGTTCCTGTTCCTGTCATGTGATATCCTGTTTCCCTCCATGTTCATGTGTCTTGTTCTCATTGGTTTATCAGTCTTGTAATGCCATTTGTTCATGTTTTAGTATCTTGTAATTAATTACATGTTCATTAGTTTAGTCTCATCATTGGTTGTCTGTCATGTGGTTACCCATGTTCATGTATTTAAGCCCTCATGTTTGCCATTGTCTTTTGCCAAGTATAGTGTTGATGTAATGTTGTCAAGTCGTGATTTGTATTCACATTTTTGGATTTATTGCACTTTCTAAAAATAAAACTGCACTTCATCATCGTCTCGTCCTCATCCGTTCCTGTCTTCAGCCTGTCCTGCCTTGCAGATGTTACAGACTTGACTTGAATAAGGTCTATAGTTTACATTAATTTTAAGAATAATAAAACAAATGTTTTATTTGAGAAAATTATTATTATTATTATTGACTATTGAACTTGACAAGGCCAATATACAGTAAGTGTAACTGATGTATAATGAAATACTGAAAAAGACTTGAATACAAATGTACCTATATCTGAACAATTTGCTCTTTTGTTCTGATGTCATAACAAGGTTGAAAAGAAAGTGCAGGTACAAAGACAAATTCTGCATTTTCTCAGAATAGAGAAATAATATTTATAGACAGTGAAAACAAAATTTTTAATTAAAGCAAAATATTCGTAGAATTGAAGTATTTTGCATTACATAATAACAGTTGAGTCAGTGGTTGTGGGCTGTACTGTCTGATCTGAGGACTGTGGAACTGTCAGATGCTGAGAGACCATCATTGTTTGTGAGGGAATGCATCAAAGCTGATCATTCAGAAAAAGGACAGAGAGAGAGAGAGAATGAGAGAAGAATCCCAGCAATGCTAAGAGTGGGAGTGAGAGAACAGAACTCCACAGACACATCGACGTCAGAGAAATAAAAGTGAAAAAAGAGGATGTTTGGGAAAAAATATAAATTATGTGTGTAAAAGAGAGAGAGAGATGAGTGTGAATGCATCAGCCAGAAGAAAAAAAAATAACAGGGTGATCAGGGCGCTCGTGTCTATTTAATATAGAAATAAAATAAATGAGCATGAATTATTGATTTAAGTTTTAATTATTTAATTATGTGAGAAGAAAGATCACACAATTAGTGCTGTCCAATTCTAATTTCCAGGTTTTCGGAATAGATGGAACTGATTCCAGTTAATTTTCTAATAGTTTGAAATGATTCCAGTTGGGAATCTCCTCTCTATTCTCAAGACATCAGAATCAAAGTATTGACTCCCAGCATTAAGTGCAGTGTGATATGAGAGACATGAGACTAGCACAGCAATGTAAGAAATCAATTGCCTGGGACAAATAGTCAATTGTACAGTTTAATGATCATTATACACAAATATTTAACCGCAGAAAACCACAAACTTCATTGACTTCATTGCAGAAATGTTCATGGTTTCCTTTGGGAACTATACAAAGTCAGAAAGTTTCTTGTCCTGTAATAAAATGTCCTGCAGCTGACCCCCTTCCTCTCTGTCTCTGCTCATTTCCTTTTATACGTGATCTTGTGCTTTCTGGTAAGTCTACATTACAGTGAACTTTCTCACCCGCAGTCATTCACTCTGAGAGAGAACTGACCTTCTTTTGAGACAGCAACTCTTTTTCTCAGAGAGGGTTTGCTGTATTTGTTTGTGTTTGTCCATATATGCCTCTAGGTCAGTGAGTGCATGTTCCTTCATGCAGCTTAACTGTATGGTACTGACAATACTAAGATCATGGTTTTATTTACAGTGGTAGATTGTATATTTAAACCTCTGCCTTCCATGGGATTCATGATTTGAAGAAAACACTGATTTGCAATAGGACACTGTAATGGCGGTAAATCTCATTTAATGAGCATAGACTGTCATCATAAGTATACTCCAAGTTCAATACAAGTTGAGCTCAGTCGACAGCATTTGTGTCATAATGTTGATAAATCTGAGTTACAGTGAGACACTTACAATGGAAGTGAATGGGGCAAGTCCGTAAACTTCAAAATACTCACTGTTTATATATAGTATAGCCACCAGATATAAACAATATGCATGTTAACATGATTTTAGTGTGATAAAATCACTTACTGACCTTGTCTATCAAAGTTATATCCAATTTTACAACTTTGTTGCCGTGATGATGTATCTATCGTCTTAAACCCTGTAAGTTTAAACTGAAAATTAATGTTAGTGCTGTTATGAAATTCTTAAAATATTTGCCTTTAAACCCCATTCACTTCTATTGAAAGTGCCTCACTGGAACCTCGATTATTGCTTTATTTAAAGAAAAGAAGGTTTAAGTCAAAATAATTTTTATGGTAATGAACATGCCACAAATGCTTTCGATTAAGTTTAACCCACAACATTTCAATAAAAATCCATAAGTATTAATGACCAAATTCAGGCATGAAACACTGAATGGCACATGCTGACAGGTTCTATCAAAAAGACTCGCAATAACTGAGAATTCATCAAGAATATGGAGATATAATTTTTCCTTTGGCATAAGCCCTGTACTAGAGTTCAGCGCTCATATTCTCACTCGAATGGTCAGATCCTGCCAGAAGAGGATGATGGCAGAGGAGAGGAACTTACCCCAGGAGTAAACTAGACCTAACTAAAACGAATAACCCCAAAAGTAGAAAAAAAAAACAACACTTTCTATGAAGCCCATATTTGTAAATCATCATAAAGGCATTATAATGCATTAGTAATATCTCATAATACACAATGCGTATAATATAATATCTTCTCATAAATAATTGTAACCACAATTATAACACATTATAATAATGACTTATTCACAGTTATGACTTAGAGTATAATGTATTATAACACCTGCAACATCCAATATTGTCAGCAGAAGTTATGATGTTTTATATATATTTGCAATATATATAATAGGTATACTTTAAGTGACGAAAGCAGATTCTTGTTATAAACATCCATAAGATATTTTTAAGTGGTTATAAGACATTATAAATCATGCTGGAAATGATATACATTACACATACACAACCTTTAAAATAACACATTCAATGTCCATTTTGAGATATTATGAAAAACACTTGTAAAGCCTCAAGGTTAAAATATATCAGAAAGTATCTCTTGAGAAACAAATATGTATGTTGATCACACATGTAGCCAATCTTCTTGGGTGTAAACAAACCCAATATTAATAATAAAAAAAATCAGTAACACTTCACTTTACAGTACTGTTCTGCTTTACGTTCTATATACATCAACTACAGTATTTACTAGGTACTAAACCTAACCCTAACCAATAATAAGTACATGTAGATAACTAATATTACTCAGTACTTTCTTGGGTAAGTACACTGAAAGTGCGTGTACTGTAAAATTAAGTGCAACCAAAAATAAATAAAACTAATTCTATACTGGAATCTATTCAATAAACTTTAATGTTAGTGCATCTTATTTGGAGCCTTATTTTTATAAATAACTTCCATTGTATATGTTTGAATTGTAATGCATTTTATGCTACAAGTTTATGTTATGTTTGTTTATAAGAATATATTGCTTTTGTAACTTTAATTAAAGCAGGCAATGACCACTTATAATATGATCTTGCCATAAAGCCTATTGACTGCTTACACTGCTGCATTTAATCTTAAACAATGTATTGTTTGTATATGTATGCAATGTATGCATGTATAATGCCTGTATAATGCCTGTATAATGTCTGTATAATGTCTGTATAATGCATGTATAATGTCTTTATAATGCCTATATAATGCCTGTATAATGCATGTATAATGTCTGTATAATGCATGTATAATGTCTTTATAATGCCTATATAATGTCTGTATAATGCATGTATAATGCCGGTATAATGCATAATGCATGTATAATGCCTATATAATGTCTGTATAATGCATGTATAATGTCTGTATAGTGCCTGTATAATGCCTGTATAATGTCTGTATAATGCATGTATAATGCCTGTATAATGTCTGTATAATGCATGTATAATGTCTGTATAATGCATGTATAATGCCTGTATAATGTCTGTATAATGCATGTATAATGTCTGTATAATGCATGTATAATGCCTATATAATGCCTGTATAATGCCTGTATAATGCGTGTATAATGCCTGTATAATGCCTGTATAATGCATGTATAATGTCTGTATAATGTCTGTATAATGCATGTATAATGTCTGTATAATGTCTGTATAATGTCTGTATAATGCATGTATAATGCATATATAATGTCTGTATAATGCCTGTATAATGCATGTATAATGTCTGTATAATGTCTGTATAATGCATGTATAATGTCTGTATAATGCCTGTATAATGCATGTATAATGTCTGTATAATGTCTGTATAATGCATGTATAATGCCTGTATAATGCATGTATAATGCCTGTATAATGTCTGTATAATGCATGTATAATGCCTGTATAATGCATGTATAATGCCTGTATAATGTTTGTATAATGTCTGTATAATGCCAGTATAATGCCTGTATAATGTCTGTATAATGTCTGTATAATGCATGTATAATGTCTGTATAATGCCTGTATAATGCATGTATAATGCCTGTATAATGCCTGTATAATGTTTGTATAATGTCTGTATAATGCCAGTATAATGTCTGTATAATGTCTGTATAATGCATGTATAATGTCTGTATAATGCCTGTATAATGTTTGTATAATGTCTGTATAATGCATGTATAATGTCTGTATAATGCCTGTATAATGTCTGTATAATGTCTGTATAATGCCTGTATAATGTTTGTATAATGTCTGTATAATGCCAGTATAATGCCTGTATAATGCATGTATAATGTCTGTATAATGCCTGTATAATGTTTGTATAATGTCTGTATAATGCCTGTATAATGCCTGTATAATGTCTGTATAATGCCAGTATAATGTCTGTATAATGTCTGTATAATGCATGTATAATGTCTGTATAATGCCTGTATAATGTTTGTATAATGTCTGTATAATGCATGTATAATGTCTGTATAATGCCTGTATAATGTTTGTATAATGTCTGTATAATGCCTGTATAATGTTTGTATAATGTCTGTATAATGCCAGTATAATGCCTGTATAATGCATGTATAATGTCTGTATAATGCCTGTATAATGTTTGTATAATGTCTGTATAATGCCTGTATAATGTTTGTATAATGCCTGTATAATGCCAGTATAATGTCTGTATAATGCCCGTATAATGTCTGTATAATGCCTGTATAATGCATGTATAATGCCTGTATAATGCCTGTATAATGTTTGTATAATGTCTGTATAATGCCAGTATAATGCCTGTATAATGCCTGTATAATGCATGTATAATGTCTGTATAATGCATGTATAATGTCTGTATAATATCTGTATAATGCCTGTATAATGTTTGTATAATGTCTGTATAATGCATGTATAATGTCTGTATAATGCCTGTATAATGTTTGTATAATGTCTGTATAATGCATGTATAATGCCTGTATAATGTCTGTATAATGCATGTATAATGTCTGTATAATGCCTGTATAATGTTTGTATAATGTCTGTATAATGCATGTATAATGCCTGTATAATGTCTGTATAATGCATGTATAATGTCTGTATAATGTCTGTATAATGCATGTATAATGTCTGTATAATGCCTGTATAATGTTTGTATAATGTCTGTATAATGCATGTATAATGCCTGTATAATGTCTGTATAATGCATGTATAATGTCTGTATAATGCCTGTATAATGCCTGTATAATGTCTGTATAATGCATGTATAATACCTGTATAATGCCTGTATAATGTCTGTATAATGTCTGTATAATGCATGTATAATGTCTTTATAATGCCTATATAATGCCTGTATAATGCATGTATAATGCATGTATAATGTCTGTATAATGCATGTATAATGTCTTTATAATGTCTATATAATGTCTGTATAATGCATGTATAATGCCGGTATAATGCATAATGCATGTATAATGCCTATATAATGCCTGTATAATGCATGTATAATGCCTGTATAATGCATGTATAATGCCTGTATAATGCATGTATAATGCCTGTATAATGTCTGTATAATGTCTGTATAATGCATGTATAATGTCTGTATAATGCATGTATAATGCCTGCATAATGTCTGTATAATGCATGTATAAGTATTATACAAATACACTTGTGTGAGTTCCATACGAGTTAGTGCTAACTACAAACAAAGTAGTAATTTGAGTATCTAAATAATAAAGCAGACTTTATCCACGTGAATAACGGTGATAAGGAGGAGCTGCACGACTGCACATCCAGGTAGCGCCCTGAATCGCCGAGGGGTTCAGGGTTCCCCTGGCAACGAGGGATCGTAAAGAGTCCAGGACGCGCATATCAGGGACGAAGTGAGTGATCGGAGTTTCCTAACACGGGAGGACTCATTACTTACGGATTGAAGGTATCCCATTTAATGTTTATTTGGCTCTTCGGAGTGAAGCGGCCAATTATCTCTTTATTCTGTATAATGCCTGTATAATGTCTGTATAATGCATGTATAATGTCTGTATAATGTCTGTATAATGCCTGTATAATGTTTGTATAATGTCTGTATAATGCATGTATAATGTCTGTATAATGCCTGTATAATGTTTGTATAATGTCTGTATAATGCATGTATAATGTCTGTATAATGCCTGTATAATGTTTGTATAATGTCTGTATAATGCCTGTATAATGTTTGTATAATGTCTGTATAATGCCAGTATAATGCCTGTATAATGCCTGTATAATGCATGTATAATGTCTGTCTAATGCCTGTATAATGTTTGTATAATGTCTGTATAATGTTTGTATAATGCCTGTATAATGCATGTATAATGTCTGTATAATGCCTGTATAATGTTTGTATAATGTCTGTATAATGCCTGTATAATGTCTGTATAATGCCTGTATAATTTCTGTATAATGCCTGTATAATGTCTGTATAATGCATGTATAATGTCTGTATAATGCATGTATAATGCCTGTATAATGTCTGTATAATGCATGTATAATGTCTGTATAATGCCTGTATAATGTCTGTATAATGCCTGTATAATGCATGTATAATGCCTGTATAATGCCTGTATAATGCATGTATAATGTCTGTATAATGCATGTATAATGCCTGTATAATTTCTGTATAATGCATGTATAATGTCTGTATAATGTCTGTATAATGCATGTATAATGTCTGCATAATGCATGTATAATGCCTGTATAATGCATGTATAATGTCTGTATAATGCGTGTATAATGCATGTATAATGTCTGTATAATGCATGTATAATGCCTGTATAATGCCTGTATAATGCATGTATAATGTCTGTATAATGCATGTATAATGCCTGTATAATGCCTGTATAATGCATGTATAATGTCTTTATAATGCCTATATAATGCATGTATAATGCATGTATAATGTCTGTATAATGCATGTTTTATGTCTTTATAATGCCTATATAATGTCTGTATAATGCATGTATAATGCCGGTATAATGCATAATGCATGTATAATGCCTATATAATGCCTGTATAATGCATGTATAATGCCTATATAATGCCTGTATAATGCATGTATAATGCATGTATAATGCCTTTATAATGTCTGTATAATGCATGTATAATGTCTGTATAATGCATGTATAATGCATGTATAATGTCTGTATAATGCATGTATAATGCCTGTATAATGTCTGTATAATGCATGTATAATGTCTGTATAATGCCTGTATAATATCTTTATAATGTCTGTATAATGCATGTATAATGTCTGTATAATGCATGTATAATCCCTTTATAATGTCTGTATAATGCATGTATAATGTCTGTATAATGCATGTATAATGCATGTATAATGTCTGTATAATGCCTATATAATGTCTGTATAATGCATGTATAATGTCTGTATAATGCCTGTATAATATCTTTATAATGTCTGTATAATGCATGTATAATGTCTGTATAATGCATGTATAATGCCTTTATAATGTCTGTATAATGCATGTATAATGCATGTATAATGTCTGTATAATGCCTGTATAATGTCTGTATAATGCATCTATAATGTCTGTATAATGCATGTATAATGCATGTATAATGCCTGTATAACGCATGTATAATCTCTGTATAATGCATCTATAATATCTGTATAATGCATGTATAATGTTGTTTTATTTGATTATTTGATGTATAGAGCAAAATAAAGTGGGTCACTTCCTGACATACAAATTGAATAATATTAAGATCAGTATCATCCATAAAAGCTGAGGGTAAACTTGTTGAATAAAAGTGACGACACCAATCAATTCTCTCACAAGAAATTCACCAGATGTAGTCGAAAGCATCACAATGTACATCACAAAACAGTTAAAAGGAAAAATCATAAAAGATAATAATTCTAATCCAAAAAGTGTCAAACAATAGAGTAAAACCATTTATTATCAATACACAGTTAGGCCATAGAAAGACCCTAAATGGTGTTTATTGACTGCTAGAAATTCAAGTAAAGGACACGTTGCCATAATTATGACACAGCCAAACTGAGATTTTATTGAATTTCTGTATTATTGGTGCAAAATAGCCTACCATTAGGTGTCAGAAGGACACAGCAACAAATTATACTTCCCCTTTAAGAAAACAAACAGTTTTCTGAACGAAAAAAGATGATCAGACAACATACACTGAAAGTACTTAAGCACGATGAATGTGCGTGATTTGTAAATATTGAAACAAAACTAGTTTATACTAGGGCATGCAACACTAATGTAAATATAGAAGCGATGTGAATCTGACTGGCTCACCCATGTAACACAGCTGACATGCTGGTGGAACACACAATCGTTCTCGCGCCAACCATGATAAAAGTACTTCTTGTAGATTGAAAAGTGATTGCTGAAGCAGTTTAATGAATATGATGAACAGTGTGTTGAAAACATTGACAGCATGAAAGCATAAAACCCCAACAGCCACCAGCTAGATGTATGACAATTTCTCCCCCAAAAGAAGACTAAACAGCAACCTTATCCTATGTGTCTTGCTAACTGATACCAGCTGTGCTGAGGAGCGTGAACATCAAGGTAAGTAAATCACAATGTATATTCCACTGTGAAGAGACTGTTTGCTTGAAAAGCGAAGGCATAGTGTGTAGATGACTGTGAGTGAGTGAAAATAAACAGTGGCTCAACGAGAGATGATCAACAGCTGTGGAGCTTATAAAGCAGAGGCTGGATTATGATTGATGAGATACCTGAATTGAATGAAAGGCACAGTGCTGCTACGATTCTTCCTGACAGAACTACTGCTAATGCTTCCATTTCTTTTACATTTTTATCTGTTTGCCACTCAGCTCGCTCACAAATGATACAGTATATCAAGCCAATAGGCTTACATAGTGTAAGCTAATTTTTGCTGTGCAATCGGGCAGCCAATCAACTTGCTTACTTTCTATTTGCATAACATTTATATTTGTTCAGTTTGCAGTTTCACTGCAGCACGCTACAAGATTTTTCTCTGAAAATACTATTTGCTCAGGTTGTTGATGGGTCTTTTTCTTCTACCAGCTTCCAGGGTAAGGTCTGCTTTTGGCCATAACACATAGATGTGTGTCTTTATCAAGGTAAGCCATAGCCAAATCAGGCACAGGCACACATAGCTATCTTAGGTCATTAGTTTCAATCAGGGGTTCTCAACGGGCTGTTTAAAGGATGCCAGGGGGCACTGAGAGCAAATTAGTAGAGAGGGGGGGCATTAGGTTACAAATGGGGGAGCATTTATCAGTCATAATAATAAAATCTGTCGCCAATTTCCTCTTTGTATTAAAACGTTTATCTAGACTTGGAGTATATCAGTTGGTTCTCAGTTATACAGGTTGGTAAGCATTTGTACCGCGGGTTCATCTGATTTTGCCATTTAGCAGCGCATCTGAAGTATCTGGTTTAGCAATATCAATCACGTGGAGGCACAACCTTGGCTAATGCACCTGTATGGCTCTGTAGATGGATACAGATGGGGTAAGGGAAGGAAGTAGGGGTTTATCAAAAAAAGTTGAGAATAAATCCACACATAACTAGTCTAAATCACTAGTTAATTAAGCTCTGGGTCCAGATACACATTTTGAGTCAGATCACAAGCAGGCGTCGAGACACACAGAGATTTAGTTCATTAGCCTTATTTCACTCTTCCAAGCAGGCCAACGCACACCTACAGTAGCTAGCATAAACTCAGTGCACATGGCTCTTCTAGCAGATCTAGTCTGCCAAGACCAAAATCCTATCAATGTTTTATACCCACATTAACATGCTAAATCTTAAGAGAGTTGTCATGACTGAAATTATATTCTTAACAAAAAAGGACTCATGAACATGGACTTTTATGGGAAAGGTTTATTGATATTACCATTAGGCCACTTATATCATTAAATGTTGATTGATTCTGATGTCTCTGAATGACTCTGATGTGGAGAAAATGTATGTTGAAATATAATCTCAAATTAGAACATAACCAAGTTTAAAACCAGCCCAGTTTAAACTTCACTAAACCAAGTGCAAGCAATAATCAAATTAGAAACTTATATGCCGTTTAATAAATCTGATAGAAATATACAGCCCCTGACTTCAAATTAACCCCATTCGAGGGCATCAAGGGGGAGAAAAAAAATAAGTGGAAGAATATGAATACAGTTAAAGCCAGGATGGTCCTCCAAATCAAGGATTATCCTACAAGAAGATTGTTTCACAAGGAATATTTTAAACATTCATCAGAGTCATCAAATATTTCGTGTAATCTCTGCTGGCCAAAAGGAAGTCCATTACACAGAGATGCTTTGAAGACAACGATTCAATATCAGAGTTGTTGTTTGAGTGTGTGTTGGGTGTCTGTGTTATATTAGTGATGCATATTTGATGGCAGCTGTTAAATCCATCATGGAGGAAAGCCCCTTTACAGGGGACACATGACTGCACACAGACCCAGGCCCCTCCATCTGAAAAACAGCTGTAAGGTTAATGGATTGCAGGTGAGTGTGAGGTCAAGCTTCTGCATGAGGCTCATGTATCTCTGTTTAAAAACCTGCTCTTGTGCTTCTGTCCTCTTGTTGCAGTGTCTCTGAAACATAAACCATCATAAACATTACTATTCAGTTAACACCATATTGGATCAAATTAAAAGAATGTTGGTTTTCTATGAGTTTCTATCCGAGATGACAATGAGTCAGAAGGGATTTGCTTGTCGAATTTCAATGCCAAATCAAAGATGACACCAAGGTTTTTAATCTGGTCAGATACATTTAAGGAGATAGAGGTTAGTCTGTTAGTGATCACATTGGTGGCCAGAGAAGAACCAAAAACAATGCGTTCCATTTTATCAAGTTACTTGCAACCAATACTTAACCTCATCAAGGCAGCGTGTTAGAGAACAAATGACTGAGAATGAGCTGTTTTGAAAGTAATATACAATTGGGTGTCATCAGCAAACAAATGATACTCAATATTATATTTACAAAACATTTAACCTTACAGGTCCAATAAAGACTGAGAAGGATCTATTGCTTAAATATGATTTAAACCACTTTAAGGCTGTACCCTTGATACCCAGCTCTGCTTCCAGGCACCGTAATGGAATCTCATGATCAATAGTATCCAAGCGACTGTTAGATCGAGCAGGATAAGAACAGTATTACAGATAACATTATGTCATTAGATACCTTGATCAGAGCGGTCTCTCTGCTGTGATAGGTCCTAAACCAATTGAAATGTATCTATAATATCATTCTCTTAAAAAATGGAAGAAGTTGAAATAAAACTACCTTTTCTAAAATGTTCTATCAAAATGGTCATTTGGAAATAGGCCGATCATTTTTTAAAACAGAAGGATCTAAATGAGATTTTGTGATGAGAGTCTGTGCTACTGCGTGTTTCAAACTAGTTGGAACAAAACCATTGATGAAGTTATTATTTATAAGAGTCTGAATACTAGGACCTAATCGGTCTACAAGGTTTAACAGCAGTTGAGGAGGAATAGAATCAAAGGGACTGGAGACTTTGAGGTATCTCTAGAGTCATACAAAGTTGAAATGAGAATAGTCCAGAGGTTCTTCATTTTGTTCAAGAAAAAAATACTTTTTGCATTATCCTCAAGGCAGTTTGTGACTTAAAGGAGATAACATTTTAATAATTGTATCAAACAGAATATTAGGCTTATTGAAATGCTTAAAATTATATCTGAAAAATAACTAGCTCTTGCTGCTTTCACTATATGCTGAAAATTAGACGTAGATTCCTTTAATATTTCAAAAGAAACTTGCAATTTATCCTTTTTCCATTTCCGTTCCGCTTTACGTCAGACTTGTCTAAGGGCATGAACTTCATTATTCAACCACGGCTGAGAATTATTATTTTGTTTTCTATGCTTAAAAGGAACAATAACATCCAGGATGTTTGTACAAACAGAGTGAAATAGATTCAAATGCTCTTTTATTCATAAATCAGGAGGCGGCGACTCTAATGTTTGAAATAGTGATGAGGCTAAAAAAAGCTTCAGATAAATTATTTGCTATGGAATTTTTCATTGAAGGAGTATAATTGCCCGGTCTAATACAACATAAGTTTGGCAGAGGAAATGTAGCATCACAGAAGACAAACATACAGTATATCTCTATATAAAATATCTAAACAACATTATTGCTTTTGCACTGGAAGCTTCTGTCACCATGACAAATTCTTGTGTGTAATTATAATTAATTTGATTAATTAATTGGCAGATCATATAATTAATTAGATTAATTATTTTTGATTGATTGACAGCCTTAACTAGGAATAATCTTTTGGTTTTCATTCATCAAGTTCCAAAATATGCATAAATGCTGTTGAGTTCGATTTTATAGATTGTACACCTCGCACTAGCTGAATAAAATTAACCTTCAGGTTCAAAGCTGTCTAGGTTTGGGTACACTATTGCTAGAACCACAGCTAGTTATAATCATCGATTAAACAAGAGTACGATACAAAGTCATCATAAATACAGAAATATTCTCAGCTATAGGGCTTATCATTATTATAATGAATTTAATTAATAGCATACGTGTAATAAAATGTTCACTGCATAGATGTGAGTTTAAAACTTTGAGTGTATTATATTCATTTCTAAAGTTCTAAAGTCACTAGATTATTAAAAAAAAAGTTATTACTTAATGGTTATGTGATATAGAAAATATTTTGTGGTAGAATTACCAGCAAAAATAAATATATTGGGATAAATAACCATGCTGTTGGGTTTTTTGTTTCTTGTCTTAAGATTCAGCTCATAATTAAATGGCAAGGCCATATTGGGTTGTGAAGCAACTTGCATTATTCATTCCCAAACTAGAATTCTTTTAAGGGTCATTTGGCCTCTATCACCTATTACCCTTTGACTTTAGCTTTTGACTTTCTCTAAAAAAAAGATGTTCTTATGGACAAGGTGGTCTTGTACCGATTGCAAATTAACCATGGATTGGTTCACTTGTGTTGAGAATGCAATCCGACCCATCGGACCACACAATATCCTTATAAAAACAATGAACATCCATGATGGATCTTGGGAGAAGACATTTGAAAATCACCAGATCACTGTAATTCATCATCAAAACCTGGATACAGCCTTTTGGTGTATATTGTGTGTGTGTGTGTGTGTGTGTGTGTGTGTGTGTGTGTGTGTGTGTGTGTGTGTGTGTGTGTGTGTGTGTGAGCGTGTATTTATCACTTTGTGGGGACCAAATGTCCCCATAAGGATAGTAAAACCCGAAATTTTTGACCTTGTGGGGACATTTTGTCGGTCCCCATGAGGAAAACAGCTTATAAATCATACTAAATTTTGTTTTTTGAAAATGTAAAAATGCAGAATGTTTTCTGTGAGGGTTAGGTTTAGGGGTAGGGTTAGGTTTAGGGGATAGAATATAAAGTTTGTACAGTATAAAAACCATTATGTCTATGGAAAGTCCCCATAAAACATGGAAACACAACGTGTGTGTGTGTGTGTGTGTGTGTGTGTGTGTGTGTGTGTGTGTGTGTGTGTGTGTGTGTGTGTGTGTGTGTGAGCGTGTATTTATCACTTTGTGGGGACCAAATGTCCCCATAAGGATAGTAAAACCCGAAATTGTTGACCTTGTGGGGACATTTTGTCGGTCCCCATGAGGAAAACAGCTTATAAATCATACTAAATTATGTTTTTTGAAAATGTAAAAATGCAGAAAGTTTTCTGTGAGGTTTAGGTTTAGGGGTAGGGTTAGGTTTAGGGGATAGAATATAAAGTTTGTACAGTATAAAAACCATTATGTCTATGGAAAGTCCCCATAAAACATGGAAACACAACATGTGTGTGTGTGTGTGTGTGTGTGTGTGTGTGTGTGTGTGTGTGTGTGTGTGTGTGTGTGTGAGAAAAGGCACAAAATGGAAAAGCAACTAATAACGCTTAACCATGCCATTCATTTCACAACTCGTATCCATCGAAGTGAAAGATAATGTTTATTTACCACACAACCTCTGATTGGAATGTGCATTCTGTACTGTGCGGTGATACTTTGCATGGATGAGCTAAATCCCGGAACAGCACACAAACATTGTGAACAGTGAGGGGACCGGATGCTCACATGTCACTTTTATTAACACAGTTTTGGCCCATTTTGAAATATTGCCATGTGAAAGTGAACCAAACCAAGAAGAAAATTCAACATTGTAACAATTTTAACCCCTGTTTAGGAACAATCCGAACAAGCTTCTGAAAACACCCTTGAACACTTTGGGGGTGAATAATCTAACAGTTATGCCACGTTTCCAAAAGGTATTTACAATATATATATATATATATATTTTTTTTTTTTTTTGGTAATAAATAAATATTTTTCGCTTCTTCAGAAGCGACATAATAGATATTGACATACGTATATCCCACAATACAAATTATAAACAGTTTAAACAAATAATCCTGTTCAAACATTTATATTCCCTTGATATAGTGTGTTACCTTCAATTAAAGCAACAATGAATGTATCAATGAATGCAGCATTTATTACAGTTGTCTGTGAGTCCCGCAATTTTCCTAAGTACTCGATGTCAACATCAAATAGCAACTGCAGGAAAGAAATGGAGTGTGCAGAAGATGCTGGGAAGCCCAAGACCGTGCAGTGGCTGTAGGATTTTTCTTAAGAACATTGACAGCTGCTCAAGACAAAGCAGGGAGTCATGCGCAACTATCACAAAATAAGTCATTAATTATCGAGGAATTCACTTATCATATTTGTTTTGTGAAATATACAATATGTCAAATAGCTTTATTTGGAGGTACTGAATAAAAATACCAAATGCAGTTTTGGTTTCTTATTTTTACAAAATGATAAACAACATACAGATTCATAATGCATACAATAATTTGTGCAAGTGAACCAGTAGGCAAATCGAAAGGTACAGTAACGTAGAAGGGGGCTCATTTGAAAACAAAATGTATACTGCTATTGAGACAAATCATTGTCTCATTAGCAGTATACATACCATTCATCCAACCAGCCAAAACACTTTGATTTGATCATATGGATTATGATGACTTCTTTTAAAGTAATTTTTTTACCTTTGGAACATGACAGCCCCAGTTCCTATTCAATCATATTGTATATATTTTGACAATATTAGGGCTTTTTACACTTAAAATTGTTTACCTAGGGTAATCTTTAACCATGGGTATACAAAATCCTTGTTCTTATCTTGTTTCATTTTTCACACTGTTCATTCTTTACCCTCAGTTAATCATTAAACCTGAGTATTCATGTTCTGAGGATTCACACTGTACATTCCTAAACTCTTAAAAAACTGCTTAATTTTTGCATATTTGCGGTGACAAAAACAATGATTGGGCGAATTCATGATGGACATGAAACCTGTCAATGAAGCTGTTAAGCAAATCAGCTCTGTTTGTCTTTCGTCTTCTGAAGCCTTCTGAAAAGCTTGAGAGAAAGCCTGGGTAAGGGTAAACGTATGTTACATGCTTTCTGCAAAGGAGGGTCTCAAGGATGAGGTTCGAATCAAGCTAATCTTTACCCACGTAAGGGACTACTTAATACATTGAGGAAGCTATAGTGCAGAAACTCTTAAAAGATTGAGGATGGAGATGGGGTGGGGGGATGCTGGAAAGCCTGTCGCTAGAGTGAGGTAAGCAGTGGCTTATACAGTTGAAGTCAGAAGTTTGCATACACTTAGTTTGAAGTCATTAAATCTTGTTTTTTAACCACTCCACAAATTTAATATTAGCAAACTATAGTTTTGGCAAGTCATTTAGGACATCTACTTTGTGCATGACACAAGTAATGTTTCCAACAATTCCAGTGGGTCAGAAGTTTACATACACTAAGTTAACAGTGCTTTTAAGCAACTTGAAGAATTCCAGAAAATGATGTCTTGCCAATAGACAAGTAGCCAATTAGCTTCTGATAGGAGGTGTACTGAACTGGTGGTGTACCTGTGGATGCGTTTTAAGGCCTACCTTCAAACTCAGTACTTCTTTACTTGACATCATGGGAAAATCCTTCGGAGCAATTTCCAAATGCCTGAAGGTACAATGTTCATCTGTACAAACAATACTATGCAAGTAAAAGTGGAGTGGTGGTGGTGTAGTGGTCTAAAGCACATAACTGGTAAACTGGTAATCAGAAGGTCGCTGGTTCGATCTCCACAGCCACCACCATTGTGTCCTTGAGCAAGGCACTTAACTCCAGGTTGCTCCAGCGGATTGTCCCTGTAATAAAGGCTCTGTAAGTCGCTTTGGATAAAAGCGTCTGCCAAATGCATAAATGTAAATGTAAATGTAAGTATAAACACCATGGGACCATGCAGCCATCATACCACTCAGGAAGCAGATGCATTCTGTCTCCTAGAAATGAACGTAATTTGGTGCAAAAAGTGCAAATCAATCCCAGAACAACAGCAAAGAACCCTGTGAAGATGCTGTTGGAAATAGGTAGACAAGTATCTATATCCACAGTAAAAATGAATTGTATATTGATATAACCTGAAACCACCATAAAAAAAACATACTACAGTTTGCAAGTGCACATGGGGACTAAGATCTTACTTTTTGGAGAAATGTCCTCTGGTCTGATGAAACAAAATGTAACAGTTTGACCATAATGACCATTGTTATGTTTGGAGGAAAAAGGGTGGGGCTTGCAAGCCGAAGAACACCAACCGTGAAGCATGGGGTTGAAAGCATCATGTTGTGGGGTGCTTTGCTGCAGGAGGGACTGGTTCACTTCACAAAATAGATGACATCATGAAGAAAGAAAATGATGTGGATATATTGAAGCAACTTCTCAAGACAGCAGCCAGGAAGTTAAAGCTCGGTCGCAAATGGGTCTTCCAAATGGACAATGACCCCAAGCATACCTCCAAATCTGTGGCAAAATGGCTTAAGGACAACAAAGTCAAGGTATTTGAGTGGCCATCACAAAGCCCTGACCTCAATCTGATTTGATTTGTGGGCAGAACTGAAAAATTGTGTGCGAGCAAGAGGCCTACAAACCTGACTCAGTTACACCAGTTCTGTCTGAATGAATGGGCCAACAGACTTATTGTGAGAAGCTTGTTGAAGGCTACCCAAAATGTTTGACCCAAGTTAATTCATTTAAAGGCAGTGCTACCAAATACTAACAAAGTGTATGTAAACATCTGACCCACTGGGAATGTGATGAAATAAATAAATGTTGAAATAAATAATTCTCTACAATTATTCTGACATTTTACATTCTTAAAATAAAGTAGTGATCCAAACTGACCTGAGACAGGGGATGTTTAAATGTATTTGGCTAAGGTGTATGTAAACTTCTGACATCAACTGTACACTCTAAAGCTTGCAGGTTGATTCACAGATTACATGAGCAAGCTCCTATCGAACATTCGTTTAAGAACTGAACTTTAAAAGTGGTGTT
This sequence comes from Xyrauchen texanus, assembly GCF_025860055.1. Taxonomy (NCBI): domain Eukaryota; kingdom Metazoa; phylum Chordata; class Actinopteri; order Cypriniformes; family Catostomidae; genus Xyrauchen; species Xyrauchen texanus. The sequence goes on from NC_068285.1 coordinate 45,916,197, forward strand.
TTTTCCATGTCTGCTACCTTTGATGTAATAGCTCAGGATAGTTGCTAGTGAACGGTGCTTTCTTTTTGGTGCCATCAGCAAATCATTTTTGTTATGACCTCATACAGATTTTTTTATTGGCTCAAAAAATTTTCACAGAACTGATTGCCTATGAGCAAAGATGGCAGATTTCAAATTGCGTCAGCATAGGAATTGTCAACGAGATGAACAGAAATGCTAATGGATAGACAAATCCAGGTATCATTGAAAGGTATCATGGCAAAAGTATGAGGATAGAGAATGAGTGAAAAAAGGCAAAAACTCAAATCAAATTCAAAATGGTAATAATAACAACAAGATCTAATAGTGCAGTGATGGGAATTCACTTCAAGAAGCTCTTTGGAATACATAGCTGTGTTTTGAATGAAAGAAGTAGTGAGCACCAAATCAGTGATGCAGTGGGACAGTTGTGTAGGAAAAACCCATTACAAGCAGCCAAACACTGTGTTCTCATATTCTGATGGTCATTAACATGGACTGCAGAAGACATTATGGTTAGACACTAAGTTGACTTGAAATACTGATCCAGGAGCAGCATCTTTTTACCCAAATCTTGATCTCCATGATATTGAGAACATGGAAAACTGATCTAAGACCTGTCTAACATGCTGGACAGAAGAACAGGGGACCTCAGTGGTTTGGCCAGATCAGCTCTGGTCAATACATCTGATGTGCTTTAAGTCCCGGTTAGAGAGATGGTATTTGCTCCTCTCCTCAGAACAGAGTGGACTTAGAGATGGGCTTCAGATGAATGCATATCCAGCACTGCTGCAACAAATTAACAGCGCCTCACAACCATGGCTTCATGTCGGTCAACCCTTGACCCCTGAGTCAGAGGACAGGAGAAGTGCTCAACCTCTTTAAAACTGTAAAATAATTCATCAGAGTCCCTGCACATGGTGCCCACTGTGTGCAGATGGTACAAGAAACCTCTGACCCAGTTACATGTCTCTCTTGGCAAAAGAGTAAGATTTCATTTGTATGATATATAAGACTTTTATTCCAATTGAGACAAATCAATTTACCAACCACCACAATTTCTTTTGAAAAACATTCCAACAATATATTTTTTCCTAAGGCTGGACCCTAACCCCAAATCTAATCCCATACCTAATCTCAAACCTATCTCATCTGTTTCCCACCTACACCTATTTATCACTTCTGAAGACATTTATTTAACCTCTGGAGTCATATGGATTACTTTTATGCTGACTTATTCATATTCACTTGCAATGTATGGACCTACAGAGCTGAGATATTCTTCTAAAAATCTGCATTTGTGTTCTGCAGCACAAAGTCATACACACCTAGGATATCATAAGTAAATGATGACAGTATTTTCATTTTTGGGTCAACTATTCCTTTAAATGTTAGAGAAAGAGAGTGTATGCAAGTTGATTGGCTAGCAGATTACATGCCAAAAGACCTATCAACTTGTGCCATGTAGAACTTAAAATAATTTATTCTTACTAATATTTATAGCTAGCTACCTGAATAAAAGCACATCTGGTTGAAAGGCACAGACTTTTGAAAGCAACTCTGTCAGCCCCCTTATTACTGGGGTTTTATTACCACCACAGCAATGCATTAAATGGTACTGTGCATTTGTAATTTATTAGCCAAGCATTCCTCATCTGAATTTGTGTAAGCATAACATAAAGTGTTTTTCTGGCCTTAAACTTCAGCATGTAACTCATCTCACACCGTTTGTGCTAGGGACATGAATGATACCTCAATTGCATTTGAACTTGTTGAAGAGAGAGAGTGCTATTACTTTTATCTGATCGAAGTATCCAGGTTTATATACCCCAAAAGACCCTACCACATAGCAAAACCACTCAAAACACCTTAGGAACTGCATTGGACCAGCTGGGATTTCACTGTGGATCGTGGTTGAGAGTTTTGCAAACACCCCTTAGATTTTCTTGCTTGTACAAATTAACAAATCTAAAATAGAATTTTGCTGATTTATGGGTGTATTCTAAAAAATACTTGTGGACCTATGCTGAAAAATAAGTCTTTTGTTTTGCACTGTTGTCTTTAAGACTACACCGTCTCCATGGTTACACACCCTGGCATTACCAGTAGAGGGATGTAAACTCTGTGTCAGGTCATCTGATAGACACAGACTACTGAGTGAGTTTTTGAGCAAATCATTTAGAGAGAGACGTGTATCCCTGAAGACAGACAGATGGAGTTCCAGGGAGACAGGATCTCTTAAAATGGTCAGACTTTACAGCCTGACATGTGACTAATTCATCAGAGAGCACAGAATGGTATGCACACACACAACCTCATCGACGTATGTACAAAGATAACTATATTTGCATATCCTAAAGGAAATAGCAATGTTTGCAAAGTAGCAAAAGAATGTTGTAAAAGTGTCCTTTGGTTGTTTTCATATCACCATTTCATCGCTTGTGGTCAGTTCCACCGTTCGATTTCGTCGTACGTTGAGTGCCCATTTCACCCCGGGCCCTAGTGCGGCTGCATTGTCTGTAGTGAAGTGTCACTGCATAATCAATTGTGAAACATATGTAGAAATAACTTTTTTTTGTTTGTATCAGTGTTGGTATACTGAATTGACATCATAATCAGACAAAAACAAGCTGCAGTGCAATCTCGCATTCAACTTCACTTTCACACAGTCTGACTGCAGCTGTTTTCCTAAGAGAATACAACCAGACGCCAGAAACAATGACATACCACATGAAATCACTGTTACAACCCTGCACATACTGAAGCATTAAACCAACACATTTTCAGCTGTATTAAAGGGGCACTTTTGATTATGTTGCACTTGTAAATATGGCAGACGTCTTGCACTTATAAGGACACCTCGTGGCGTGGATGCTTTGTAAATGCAATAGTTGTGAGTTATTGATGCCATTCTAGAAATGTGCTCATCACAGTCAGCTATGATTAATCAGACTGATCTCACAGTGAAATCAGAAACATTAGGTTGACTTTTCTGTAGCTAAAATCTGCCTCTACTTACCGAAATTACTGAAACACTGCCCCTAGCGGCCAAAGCGGTAACTGTTGTTGGGCGTTTGGGCACGTGTGAGCTCCATTTTTCGGGTGCTTTTAAAAAAAGCAAAAATTGAGGTTACAGTGAGGCACTTACAATGGAAGTGAACAGGGACCATTTTTGGATAGTCCCTTCACAAGGCAGAAATGTGAAGCTTATCATTTTCTAAAAACACTTCCAATAAAACTCGTGTATTATTTGAGCTAAGTTGTTCAACCTCGTGCAACCCTGCATCCACATGCTGGACGTTGTATTTTGGCTTTGCTATACGCATCGCATACGCAACGCAATTTAGACTGACTGAACACTCTATCTACACTGTAATTTAAGGGTTAAACTTCTGCCGCACGTGTCATGTGACACAACAGCATGTCGATTTCCAAGAAGTGCTCATACGGGTGCAGTGCCAACAAAAGTCCCTCTAGTAAAAAAACCTCTTTAAGTTTTCTGATTTAAACCTGTTTGGTTGTAAAGAATAGCATCTCTAGATTTGTTTCATTTGCCATTTAAAAAATCCATTCATTATATAAACATTAAACATTAAGTCTGCATATGTGGAAAATGGGACATTATTGTCTAATTGATGAAATAAATCAGACTTTCTATAGCTTGGTATTATATAAAATTTCACAACTTAGTCCCGCCGTACACTTATGTGGACATACAATTTTAGGAAAACGATTTGCTCTGTAAAAACAATGCTTGTTTATTAGGTCTACTAATGTCTACTAGTTATAAAGGGAAATGGAAAATGCACATAGCAGTCGCTCGGGTCTCGGGAGGTTAAATCATTGTTTCAGGGTTAACAGCATTAGGTAGTTATAGCAACGTAGTTGTAAAATTGGATATAACTTTACACAGAAAGGGTAAATAAGCAATTTGTCACACTGAAATTATTTGAACATGTATATTCTTTACTTCTTGTGGCTATATTTGTTTGAGTATTTTAACATGTACAGAGTGACCCCATTCACTTCCATTGTAAGTACCTCAATGTAACCCAGATTGTTTGTTTTTTAAAGAAAATTATTTTTGCAATCAGCATTATTGTTTTATGTTGTCATTTGACCTTACCTTTCAGTGAACTCGGAATATTCCTTTAAATCGCATCCTTATGTTTAATTTAGACTTAAAGTTCAAATGTAATGTTTCATGTTGGTAAGGCTGTCAAGTATAATACATCAAAGCTGTAAACAGGCTTTGGGCATTCAGGAACAAAGTATGCATCTTTCTAACTGCAACTGCACATACTGTATATGTAATGATTTTATTGACAGTGTACTGAAACAATCACAGACAATACACAGTCACTGTACATTTTGCACACACCCCAAAACAGCATTTCACCTGGAAAATGGAGCTCACAGGTGCCCATACGCCCAACCACACTTAGTGCTTTGGCCAGTGGGGGCAGTGTTTCAAATATCAGTTAGCACAGACTGATTTCAGTCTACTGCTTCCGATTTAACTGAGAGACCAGTCTGAAGCGGCAGATCTCTAGCGTTGTGAGCAGCATTGAGCATGTTTCTTCCGCACCAATGGACACATATTATAGCGTTAGATCTGATGGTGATCCTGGGAGCTCTTTGCTTCACACACAAATACATATAGACGCACACTTTTTCCAGAAATTGTGCTTATAAAGTCCTTATTGAGAGCAGCATAAACTAAAAACTCCAAATAATTTACTTTACCACCATAATGGCAATGATGACTTAAATTTTGTCTATTAATTTCCATTAGCATGTGCTTCCCACACACGCAGAGATGCTCGTGAACACATTGTTAGAGCTTTAACAGCGTCATTACGGCTTATTTGTGGTATCTAATTGTGACATTCAGTTCTCTCAGTTATGACACACAAACAACTTTACACACTTCAATGTGTGTTTATTAGAAAAGAATTGGCTGGAATGTTCATATTAAACAAAGAAAGCAGAAACAGGGAAGTGTACAGTGTTTCCACAGTCTGAGCACACATGTGGAGATATTTAGTGTCGTTTTAATGAGCTTCTGTCTTAAAACTGCTATAATTGAAGAGGAAGAGCGTTCAGGAGGTACAGTCATTAACAAGTATTAGTGCTCAGCAGAGACCAGCGCTGACTGTTATTTATATTTCGATGCATATATAATGACTTTATTCCTCTACGACATGGACACACACAGACACGTGCAGTCTCAGCTGCATACCCTAACATAGCTGCTCTTTCACACACTTAGACATGTTGCATGTGATAGTTTGGTCATATTTCCTTCAGCTTTAAAGACTACCAACATATGGACTTCATACACAACATATGCATGTGACCTGAGCCATACAAACTCCATGCATGGATTCACTAAAGTAAATAACACACATAATTAAACACACATGTACAGACATGTAACTTGTATACTTATGTAAATCATATGTACACCCATGACATCACTGACATACTTCAATACATACACCGATCAGCCACAACATTAAAACCACTTGCCTAATGTTCTGTAGGTCCCATTCGTCAATCATGCCACGGTCCAAATCATTGAGATCAAATTTTTGTTAATAAAAATCACTTTGTTAATAAAAATCGACTCATGTGTACAGTGAAAACTGATTCCCGCTTCCTCATTTGATCCAAATACGAACTTTTGTTACAACATGAAATTGTGGTATGAATGAATATAATGCCAATATTAGTAATGTTTAGAACTATTACTGGTTAAAAGTAGTAAACTACGTTAGTGTTGTGGGTCAGTGGTTAAACAAAATGATTTGTAAGAACTATACGTTTTAGTGTTAAAGTCCTTGAAGTCATCCCAAATTAAATTAGGAAATACATGTAGATGCATTGTCCTTTGATTTTGGCCTATGAAGGCTTTTGTTAGTGGTTAATTCATTTTCTATGTAGTTAATTTGTATTAAAACTATTTAAGATTGTGTTGTCCCTCCTTTGACCAAGTTGATATAGGCATCATTCAGTGAGGAGCAGCACAGTCTGGCTGGAAGCTTATGGCAGGTAATTTAGGTGACCTCCATCCTGAGTCCAAGCTTCAAACAGAGGCTCATGCAGAATCCCATGTCTTTGAGATTGCATCAGTTCATCCTCTGTGAAGTTTGTCTTAGTAGACTGAAGTAGCTGTAGTTGGTCATCATCACTCAGCAACATAGTGGATGTCGGCAATCAGGCAGGAGCTGAGATGGATCTGGCAGGCTCTGGTAGATATATTCCAGAGGTTTAGAGAGGGAATAAAATGGAATAAAAATTGGTGTAGATGCCATTCACTTTAAGTGGGTTAGTGAATAAGAGAAGTGTTTTAGGTTCTGACAGACCTGACTAAAGCAACATAACTGAATTAAGGGATAAATTAGGTGTATGTCTAGAATTAGACTGAGAGAGTGTGTCTGAGGTCCGAACACTGCTAGGAAGACTATTCCATAGTTTAGGAGACAAATATGAAAATGATCTCCCTCCTTTTGTGGATTTTGCTATTCTCTGTATTGTTAACATGGCGTAGTTTTGTGATCGTAATGATCATGATGGATCATAGCATTATAGAAGGTCACTTAACTACTTTAGAGCTAAACAATTCAAAGCTTTGTAAGTAATTAACAGAATTTTTTAATTAATATGAAACTTAACAGGTAGCCAATGTAATGCCGATAAAATGGTGCTGATATGATCATATTTCTTGGTTCTAGTTTGCACTCTAGCTGCTGCATTTTGAACCAACTAAAGCTTAATTATTAAACCTATAGGACATCCACCTAGTAATACATTACAAAAATCTTGACTTGAGGTCATGAACGTATGAATTCATTTATCGGCATTAGAAAAAGATAGCATCTGTTGTAACAGCAATAAAAATATTGGAAAGTTGTTTTTCAAAGGTTAGATTGCTATAAAATATAACACCTACATTTTACTGTAGAAGATATCATTACAAGACATCAAGAGTCAGATTATATTTAAGAGTTTTACTTAGTACTTCTGTTTTATCGGATTTGAGTGGAAGGAAATTTCTAGCTATCCACTTTTTATATAACTTATGCACTCTGTTAATTTGGAAATTTCATCAGGTTTTGGAGAAATATAAAGTTGGGTATAAGCTGCATAACAGTGAAAACTAACTCCATGGTTCCTGAATATATCTCCCATCTGTATTTAGGGAGAAAGACAGAGGCCCTAAAACTTATCCCTGTGGCACTCCATACTTAACTTTAATTTGATATGACATTTCCTTATTTACACAGATAAAGTGGTAGAGATCAATCAATCAAATCAAATCACTTTACTGTCACATGACCATATGCACAAGTGCAGAAGTGGGTGAAAGTCTTGTGTGCAGTTCCGAGCAACATAGCAGTCATGACAGTGACTGAGACATATACCAATTTACAATAAACATCAGATTTACACAACACAATTTACATATCAAATGCACACATAATTACACAACACAATAATAATATACAATGAACAGTAAACAATAAAAGTATATAAAGTGTTTTAAAAAAATATGCAGTAGGTTGTATTGTAAAGAGAATATAATTTTTGACGGTCCAGTGTAAGATTAATAAAGTGCAGTGCTGATTATTGATCGTTAGAGATCAAGTGTTCAAAAGTATGATTGCTTGGGGGAAGAAGCTGTCATGTAGTTGGCTGATACTGCAATACCGCCTGCCCGATGGTAGCAGTGAGAGCAGCCCATGACTCAGGTGGCTGGAGTCTCTGATGATCCTCCAAGCTTTTTTCACACACTGCCTGTTATATATGTCATGGAGGGAGGGAAGTTCACCTCCGATAATGTGTCTGGCAGTTTGCACCAGCCTTTGCAGGGCTTTGAGGTTGAGGGCGGTGCTATTGCCATACAAGGAAGTGATGCAGCCAGTCAGGATGCTCTTTACAGTGCTGGGGTAGAACAGTGTGAGGATGTGCTGGTTCATTCCAAATTCCTCAGCCGTCTCAGGAAGAAGAGGTGCTGGTGAGCCTTCTTCACAATGGCCCCAGTGTGGCCGGACCATGTGAGTTCTTCAGTGATGTGGACACCGAGGAACTTGAAGCTGCTGACTCTCTCCACTGGTGCTCCATTGACGGTGATGGGGCTGTGTTCTCTGTCTTTCCTCCTGAAGTCCACTACAAGCTCCTTTGGCTTACTGATGTTTAGGGAGAGGTTGTGCTCTTGACACCAGAACATCAAACACCTGAACATAATATATCATATTGAAGATATAAATATATGTATGATTATTTAAGGCTAATCATCCTTTATCATTAAGATTTCACACAGCACTTTTTACAAAAATCTTCTCCAGCCACCGTACATCATCAGACAACTACAATTTCAACCATTTTAATTACAAGCTAGAGGAAAACTTAGAGTGTATGAAATATACGTAATTTTGTGGGCAATGTAGAATAGACAGATTAGAAATATAATCTATTGTTTAAAAGTTATGACCATTCTAGTGATTAGTGGGAAAATGGAATAAAACAAATATTTCGAATGTTAAGATACATTTCACATGACCACTGCTCAAATCACTCCTTTTGAGCAACTGTAATAATAAATTGAGATTGCATCTTAAATTGAAGGACACAAACACTGAAATATAAATTTTATGTGTTCAATAAAACACACACTTTATTTAATTTGAAAATTAGAATTACACACAAATTACACAGCAAAACATACAAAATCAAACTTTCTACAGTAAATACATTTATAATAAAGAGTCCAGAACCAGAATATATAAAAATTAATAAATACTCAACAACTGCAATACCTGTGGAGAGAAGAGAGGGAGAAAAGAGGGGAGGACGACAACACCAGTAAACACAGCCCAACCTAGGCATCTTCACGAAACTGGCCACACTCAGCTGAGTGCCAAGACTGAAAACAGTTCCTTTCGCAAACCAAGCAAAGTCTTTTGCCATTACATTCTGGCACACAACAAGCTACTTTAGTTTTATTTTCAGTCCTACTTTTCCCATAGCATAGCCAACATCTCTTAGAGGACTCTTCAAATTTAGGGACATGGGCTGTGTGGAGTGATGACCAAGGAGGGACTATAGGCTTTAGTGTAAGCAAAGGGAAACTTGATTGAATATCGATATCTCCCAGCTGACGAGCCAGGTTTTCTCTGAAATCTATCTGGGTTAAGTTCAACGGTCTACGCTCATCCCCTGGTGCCGCATGAATGTGTTGCCATTCCTTAAACAATATGAAACTATTGACGATTGCAATGTCTATGAAGTGGAAAAAAAGAGTCTTCCACCACTTCTGAGTTTTTTGTAGGATGTCCTAAGATTTTATCATTTGGTCTGACCTATCAATACCGCCCATGTTTTTGTAATAATCACTGATGACAGTGGGCTGGAGGGCTACTTCTTTTGTCCAGTCGCTATAATTTTTTACAAACCTAGTAATTTCGGTTGAGCCATTCGCATTGTGGAAATTTGAGAGGCTTGTACAGTAACTGTACGTGTGTACTTCCACTGAATTTTAAGTATATTCCCCTCAATCCTACACCTCCTCATATCCCCATGAGCTGTCTTGTGTTCCCAGCTTTTGATGTCTTTAAATTCTGCAGGAAACAGTTTACGATTCACCCTGCATGTCCCACAGGGATTAGTTCCCATTTCTAACAACTTAACCATAAGAGCTGGGGATGTGTAAAAGTTCTCAAAACAAACATTGTGGCCTTGGTCACATGGCAGCAGTAACGATTCAACTACTTTGGTGGCCAAGTCAGTGACATGCCCATCATGACTACCTGTGTAAACATTAAAGTCGAGAGTATACCCTGAGTCTGATGTTGCAATTACCCATAATTTTAAACCCCAAGAGTAGGCTTGCCCTTCGTGTATTGTTTAAATCCTGACCGAGCTTTAGACTTGACCATACGTTCATCTATTGCGAGATTTTGGTTAGGTTCAAAGAGCTGCTTGCATTTTTGTTTAAAGTGGTCCATAAGATAACGCAACTTCCTAAGGTGATCCTGATTATCCTCTGTGGGAGGGTCTACAACATGTAGAGCTGCTAAAAGTGCTTTGTAGCGGTCATGCGACATAAATCCCCTTGCCCACAAACCCTGAAGTGACTTGGTTGATGATGGGAATCAGGAAGAATTGAAAACCCCATGTAAATGAGCAACCCAAGAAATTTGTCAAATTCGTTGGGGGTCACCTCCATCCAAGCTCTTTGGTAGCTGGAATATGACAGTTTAGGACGAGCTCCAACCCCTGACGGTTTGTAAAGCTGCATATCTCATTAACTACATTAAAAACAGCATGAAAAAGTCAATTTCTCACAACATCATATTGGAGGTTGACCGCACAGCCTGACGCATGCTACCTAGGTCAATACCGAATGGATGGCTAGGCTTAAATGGGAAAGGTTTTGGTGCATGTGGATTGATGTCAGAGTACGAGGGAATAAGAAACAGTGTTAGGGAAGCGTTTACGCTTTTTAGATGACTTGGGACATGTGCGAGAACGGCTAGCCATATCCAAAATAATAAGATTAACAGTTTTAGCGTTACTGTGAGTATAAGTCTTATGAGAAATAGAAACAAACAATGCAGACACATTCATATATATACACACGCTGTTGGTTTTGGCTGGGGATCAGGTTCCATCTCATCCTCCATCTCCTTGTGGTCTGGGTGTTCATGCAGTAGTTCCTGGTCCAGCAGATCTTCCTCCTGTGTGCTCATGCCCTCAAAAGTAGGGAGCCATATTCTCTATCCATCTCTACAACAGAAAAAAGTACACAATTGGTAGCCAGCAGTGTCCTTCACAAGTCCGTACACTGAATATTCTAACCAGAATGTCCAACTGCAAACAGCCCCTCACACTTTCCTTGTGAACAGGAAGCTACACACAATCTAAAATCATATCATCATATCATGTCTTTGTGATGGATGGGTAAGGCTATCTGCTAAATTATAGAAATATATCTAAAAATAAAATAATTACATGGTAAAATCAACAAGCTAGATAACTTCTCACTAGCAGACCAGTTTCCAGGTAGGTCTTAACAGCTTTAAAAAAAAAAAAAAATGTTTTTTAAAAAAAGATCTGCTCTCTGCCTCATTACTTTAGGCAGATTTTTAAGCAACTAAATTGGCAAAAGTTATTGATATTTAGTTAAAAATGTACATAGTATTGCTAGCTAATGGTTATTTAGCTAGTTTCACAGAAACTGCCAAAAACAAAGTTTATATAAAAAGAAGAGGCTCGCCGATGACGGTCACGCTTTTTTCCAGGAAAAACATTGTTAGCAGCGCTACTACAAATAAATTCTTCGTAACTAAGAAGGTTTGGCTATCTTCCACAAGCAACAAAATTGGCCAAAAAAGTTACTGATATTTAGCTAATAATATACATAGTATTGCTAGCCTTTTTTTTTAAATCAAGTTTATCAGAAATGTGCTTAAAAATAGAGGCTTGCTGTCTGTCTGCTTGCTATTTTTTTTTTAAATAACTAGCATTACTCCTACAAATAAATGCTTCGTAACTAAAACGTTTTGACTTTCAATAGACAATATTGACAACACATATTAAGTAACTTGTCTTACCTCGAAAGATTGCCTCAGTTTTCAATTTGAAGCAGTAAGTCCAACACTGGAGTAAATCTCCCGGGATATCCCCTTTGGCTCCGCCCAGGCAAATGGAGGATGAAGCAGATGATGATAAATGTATTATTCACGCCCAGTAGCCCAGCAAAATACAGAGATATCCTTAATGCAAACCTGGTCCAGATCGCTCAGGGTCTCAGACTTTGCTGAAGGTTCACATTACAACAGGACAATAACCCTAAGCACATTGCCAAGACAATGCAAGAGTGGCTTAGGGACAACTCTGTGAATGTCCTTGAGTGACCCAGCCAGAGCCCGGACTTGATCCCAATCAAACATCTCTGGAGAGACCTGAAAATGACTGTCCACTGATGGTCCCCATCAACCTGAAAGAGCTTGATCCCCAAATCCTGCTGTGTAAAGCTTGTCACATCATACACAAAAAGATCTGAGGCTGTATTCGCTGCCAAAGGTGCTTCAACTAAGTACTGAGTTAAGGGTCTGAATACTTATGTCAGTGTGATATTTCAGTTTTTATTTTTAATACATGTGCAAAGTTATCAAACATTTTGCTTTGTCATTATGGGGTATAGAGTGTAGATTTATGTGAAAAAATAACTAAATCATTTAAAGAATTTTAGCATAAGACATCACAAAATGTCTGAATATTTAATGTATGTCCAAACTTTTGTCAGTGCCCTCAAAACAATTCATACAGTCAACGAAACAGACTCTTAATTTAGCAGAACAACTCATTTTCACTGCATAATGAAGCAATGTACTGATTTAAGATGCATTTAATGCATTTATTAAAACGAAATATTAACAATCATAGATGTTTTCTCTTTTGAATTCAAAACATATTCAGCAATAGACACAACTCTACTTTTGAAATAATACATTTATCATAAAAATCCACTATAAAGACCCTTGTCCATGTGTTTTTGTAAAATTTCTCTAAATGTCTACTTGTTCCTGCTCTTCCTCTGGAAAAAGGATGAGGAAGTTTACTGTAAAAGAAATCTGTCTTGCTATATTGTATAGACTTACTTAAGACAGCACTGTAAGCACATGTGGTACAGTAACTGTGGGCATTGATTGTGGCATGCAGACCAATGCCATTCCTCCCTCTTCTTTTGTCTGTGTTAACTGTTTGGAGAACAGTGACATGAGTTTTGAGAAATGTGTAATATCGATCGAGAAAAACTGTAAGCTTGTCTTTAAAGCGGTTTATAAAACATACACACACTTTGCTGTCATTCTAAAACACATCTGCATGTACGAATACATCTTTCTGCCGATAGTGCTCATCAAACATTATTATACAGACACGATCTGCATGTATTTGACCATCACTTTATTGCGAAGCCTGACACTTGGACACTTGTTAGCTGAAAAATGTTTAATTTCCATATGCAGAGCAGCTGGATATCAGATGGAGTAATATTACACACTCAATGCAAATCAGCTGACAACGAGTGCCAATAAAAGTCATGACATCAACGCTCCTTACCACACTAAAAGGAAATAACATGAAATGATGTCAAGGGGCTTTTTAATCTGTCAGAATCTATCAGATTATGAATCCACAGACACAATGAATTATGCAGTTCTGTCAGTATTAATTTACAATAAAAGTTTTGTGAATGTGTTTTATTATCTCATGGAAAAGTTATTATTTTTGTTCAAAATATGTGTCACATGTTTGCATTTACTTTTGCTAAAGGCCATTCATCTAAATTGACCCTAATGACATATGTCTTTCATACCATTATTCTCTAGATTTTGCCTTTTGCCACATTTACCGTGACGACATTTAACGCATGGTAACAAAAATGTTGCAGGTATCACCAATTTCTTGTGCATGGCTCTTAACCAAGGTTTCTCCAGAGAAATAGTCTCTATAATAAAAGAAGTGTACTAATAGCTAAATGACTGCTTTCAATAGTTAGTATTAGTATTGGGGGGGGTCAATTTGGAATGCCCAATTTGGAAGTCCTCGTTGTGGTGTAGTGACACCTCAATCCGGGTGGCGGAGGACGAATCTCAGTTGCCTCCACATCTGAGATCATCAATCCACGCATCTTATCACGTGGCATGTTGAGCGTGTTACTGCGGAGACCTAGCGTGTGTGGAGGCTTCACGCTATTCTCTGCAGCATCCACGCATGACTCACCACGCGCCCCACCGAGAGCGAGAACCACATTATAGCGACCACGATGAGGTTACCCCAAGTGACTCTGTTTGGCCAATTTGGTTGCTTACGAGACCTGCCTAGAGGCCTTCCGCACACCGTCAGCGTCAATACTCGCTGAGCTACCCAAGCCCCCCAATATAAAGCGTTCTTAATGTGACATTATAAAAGAAAAGATCTTGACATTTCAAGCTTTGAAGTCAACTCGATTCTCAAAGCCTCGGAATCGAAGAAGTCTTAATGAAGATCTTAAAGGTATAGCTCACTTTCTCTCACCATTTACTCACCCTCATGCCATCCCAGATGTGTATGACTTTTTTTCTTATGCAAAACACAAATTTTTAGAGGAATATTTCAGCTCTGTTGGTCCATATAATGAATGTTAATGGGTGCCAAGCTCAAACAAAGCATGTAAAGGTAGCATAAAAGTAATCCATAAGACTCCAGTGGTTTAATCACTTTCGTCAGAAGTGATATGATAGATGTGGGTGAGAAACAGATCAATATTTAAGCCATTTTTTACTATAAATTCCCCCTGCACAGTAAGGTGTCATTATGCATGAATGAATGCAAATTGACAAAAACAAAAGAAGAATTTGAAGGTGAAAGTGTTGATTGATAGTAAAAATGACTTCAATGTTAATGTTTCTCACCCACACCCATTACATCACTTTTGAAGATCTGGATTAAAACACTGGAGTCATATGATTATTTTTATGCTGCCACTATGTACTTTTTGGAGCTTCAAAGTTCTGGTTATCATTCACTTGCATTGTATGGACCTACAGAGCTGAAATATTCTTCTAAAAATCTTCATTTGTGTTCTGCTAAAGAAAGTCATACACATCTGGGATGAGTGAGAACATTTTTATTTCAGGGTGAATTATTCCTTTAATACCATGAAACCTTTGATGCTAATGATCAGGCAACCCAGGGAACTGATTTCAAAACAACATTTCATGTCCATTTATTGATTTATTTGGTTAGTCGCCGTGCAATAAGAGGAATAATGTACTCACTTCTGCTTTATTTTAGACTGTCTAACTGTACATTGTACATAGCATGCTCTTTAAACAAGGTAGTTAAAGGTGGTGTTGTCGACTAATGGTAAAAGTTGGCAAATAAAGAAAGCCATTGGATTGAACTCAAATCTCCAAGCTGGTTTGTTACCATTGAACAGTGTTTAAGTATTTCAATTTATCTCTTGCGCCCTCTTGCTGTAGGAAATCTCAACGCCACAACTTTTTCTACCCCTAGATGAAACCTGGACGCTTTAAATACCGGCGAGCAATGGGAGGGAGAGTGCCCTGAACTGGCGTTGATCCATGATGGAGGGTGGTGTGTTCTGTTATGTTAACTCTTCACTTTATTTAGTTGACCAGCTACTGGAAGATTGCTTCTAAAACCACCAGGCCAATTTAACTTAAACTTGTGTAAAATCACCATGCAACAACTGCTTTATACAGCACAATGAGCTAATAGCTAACAGCTGTGTTATTGTTTTGGTCAGTTTGTGTCGTTTTTAAAATGATGTCACGTCATTAGAGGCGGCGCAACTATGACGATCAGCCTATAATCCCACCCACGTTGAGGCGGCAGTAAACTGCAGTGTAAAAGTGCCTAAAAGGTGTGTGTGAGAGGTATTTGAATATGCAAACCTGGGCGTTGTTGAAAACTGGCAGTTGAGTAAAGAGGGAAGCTAACAATATATCAGCCCTCTTTCCAGTCAAATTATACAAGCATTTTTCTACTTTGACCAAGTAAAAAAAGAAAATGTAAACAGTTAGAAACATGCATTTATATACTAAACCAACAAGCTGATTTTATTAGTATTTAACAAATTTAGTTTTCCTCTACAAATGCAGACAGTAGTTCAAAATACTCAGTCAGGAAGAGAAAATTAAGCACTTTTTTTTGTCAAAGCTCATTTAAATAAAAAAAAAAACAGAGTAAAAATAAAAAGCAGATTTAACATGACATACATCATCCCTCCATCACAGATAACAGAAACATGCTAGAGCAGTGCATCATGGGAACGTTTCGGACACATGCATCACAGAAAACAAAATTATCTTCCGTTAAAACAACAAAAGTTAAACACCCCATCATGATAACTTCACAGATAAAAAAAACAAAAACAAATCTTGTATAAAAGTATCTTCAATGCAACATTCACATCCAGCTGCAGGTCTTGTGAAGCCTTGACACAGTTTACCAAGAGATTTGAATGAACTCTCATTTGGTCAAATTTATTTTTGGAACCCTGTTGCACAGTATAAATCCAATGACAAATGACATATGACATTTCAATTAAACGAAGTATCCATGGAAACACTTCCTGTGATCTACAGTAATTTAATCAGTTATGAGTTTTCTGATTACACCTTCCCATCTCCATTTTTAAAATATTTTTTTCATACAGCTTGAAATCTTAAATTTAACTTAAGACCACTGCCTGAGAAAACAACTCAAATAAAAATCTAAACTCCAGAAAATGTGCATCTGCCAGATGATTATTGTATCATGTTAGTGGTTTGTGACAAAAGCAGCAACACATTGAGGACATTTACAGAATCAAAAGATTTGTAACGTCAAATCATTTTAAATCTAAATCACAATCTCACTTACGCTCTATAAAACATTTCTGTTAATTAAATCATTTTGTAAATCTGGCCTGAAATATCAAACAGGTTGATATAGTTAACAAGACATTTCTGTGAACCTTTTTTTCAAAGTCAACATATGCTCTCATGCTGAAAACTGAACATTCACTACCAGCAGTTTCAGAACTGAAAAAAGAGAAGGAAATGTACAAATGCCTGACTGCGGAAGGGCAAGATTACACGCACAATTATGTTTTATATTCAAATGAATATTTATAAATCACACGCACCTGGTATAAGCACAACTTTAAATAATCTCAATAAAAATCTGTAAAAAAAACAAACAAACAAACAATACAACATATAAAAACAAGGACAGCAGATGATAAATTGCATACAGGAAAAGAGCCTGAACACAAAACACACCAACGATTACAGTTAGGGTCACTGTATGCATTTCCATTTGTACCCCTGTGCAGTCCACTAGTGGAAAATACACCACACAATCCGTATAAGTGCAATGGACTGTTTATGTTGGGCTGGAGAAAATAATGCTTCATTTACCTACTGATATATTATTTGGACTAATATCATAATGATCATGTGATCATTTGGGACAGTTACACTACTTCTCCATGTGCATTGTGTGTTGAATCATGATCAGATTGGATTTGAGAGTCAGTTTAAAAGTTATTCCCATTATTTGCGGAGATGAAATAAAAAATCGTCTTGCACTGGACTATGCAGGGCAGCAACAATGTCCTGAATCCACATCATCTATAGACCTGTATGTATATTTTCTAAATAGAAAAAAAAATCCCTGGTTTTCTAAACCCTCCGTTTAAAATGATCCTCTCACACGGTTCCACCCTGACTTATGAAATAATCCGCTCCCCTCCGTCTCGGTGAAGGTCCGTTGCCATGGGGGTGGTGGTGGTGTCGGCTGCGGAGGGAGGTGTGATTGCCATGGTGATGGTGCGGGGTTGGGGACGGGGGTGGGTCTCTGAGAGAGGGCGGGACTACAGAGGACTTGATTGGGATGATCCTGGTGTCCATGACCTCACAGTCCACTTGCATCATCATCTCATAACCGCCCTGGGATGAGTTATACACTGAATCTACAGAGCAAAAAATGACAATAACAGTGCACATTGAGAATCGTTCACTAACAATTGTGTACAAGCGTTTCACTCATGCAAGAATGCAGGAAAGGTAAACATTTTTCACCGGATTCACAACAGACTCGTATGCACAAATGTATCCTTACCCTGTTCTAGAAAATCCACATTATTCAAAACGAGGGAGACACACCCACAATTAGCAGTTAGCATTATATTCTGTACATCATTATGTCATCTGTATGGATGAACGGTGATTTCAAAATACTACTGAAAGATAGTATTATGGTAGTATGCCATCTTTAACTCAGTTCTGATTCATTTGAGCATATTTCAGTTATAATGTTCATTTTGCTTAAATATGAATGATATTCTCTCTTAGCTAATGCTGTTCATTATAAAAGGGGAACTCCTAACTAAGTACATTTCGAAAATATTTATTTAATTTATTTTCGGTCACATTCACAAGTATTTACATTGATATGTAAAACAAGTGCGTCTCACAGAAGTGATTCGGTTGAGTGCATACTAACTGGATTGAGGGGAGTCGGAAGGCTTCTTTAACGCATCTCGGCTATGTTGGAGTAGAATTAAATGTTTCCTATTTTAGTTAATAACAGAAAGGCTATTAAATGGTAAATGGTCTGCACTAATATAGCGCCTTTTTTAACCTTAGAGGTAACCAAAACGTTTTATACTGTGCCCCATTCACCCACACATTCACATTCACACACCAATCAATGGTGGCAGAGCTGCCATGCAAGGCGCTAGCCTGCCATTGGGAGCAACTTGAGGTTCAGTGTCTTGCCCAAGGACACTTCAGCATGTGTAGTCATGTGGGCTGGGAATCGATTAGCGGATGACCCACTCTACCACCTGAGCCACTGCCGCCCCATTAAAGAGACAATATTCAATGACAAATGGACTGAGTGGATCTTGTCTTTTGACACACACAGAATGAGTCAAACCAAACTTTTACTCATAACACTCAAATTGTCTCGCTTCTCCTCTATATGACTCAATCACTGGAGAGTGAAATCCAAACATTTACCAGCCAGTGGAGAATCGCAGACATGTTTAGTCGCATTGCGTGAACTACTCACATTGTAGAGGGCTGCACATATGAGTAAAAGATCGATCCTTGGGTTTTAAAAACGTATATCGGGATCGTTCAAATAAAGCTTGTAATGTGTACACATGGTTGGTGAATGAGAGCCGTTGAGAGCAGATCTAGCTCTAAAACAAACATCAACTGACCATTGATGGCCATCGCAGGCATGACCAGAGACATTTTGGGTCGAGATGTTTTATTGTGGCTGATTGCAGGTAACAGCAGATGATCCTAGAAAAGACCGAAGAGAAGTTGTGAGGTGACATGGAAAAAGGTTGCTCAGATCGGTCATATCAGTGTGCTGTTCCTCTTACCCGTCTGAAGGACACAACATAAAAAGTGTCCTCACGACGATCAATAGCATCAAGAAAATCACTGTAACTGATCTCTGGTCCAGGCAACACCTGCAGCTGACTAAACAGAGAAAAGTTCATTCAATACAGATATTTCCATAAGTCATATCACCCAAGATTGCTGTGAGATGCAGCTGTTATTTACCTTTCAATGGAGCGATGGGTCTGAATCGGCAGGTATCTGGAGAAGTTTGTCTTCCTGTGCTGAGCTTTCTGTTAAATACAATGAAACAATGGAAAAACCACACACGTGATCTGATAAGAGCTGCTTGTCAATTACACTAATGTTACATTTACTGCACCTCATCTCTGCCTGTACACATGTGGACTCATGCAACAAATGTCCCTGTACTTGAGCATACTTGACCATGGGAACTGCATTGTATTGTTCTGAACTCAACGGTACTGAATTGAAGAGAAATGTATTGCTTTGAATTTAATTTACATGTTCTATTGAAATGAATGGAAGTGCATTGAACGGCATGTCATTCAGGCTGGTTTTGCTCATGTTGAGATATCTGTGGTTTCAAACCTGAGCTATTTTAGTTTTCTTCGCTATCTTGGGTTTTCCATCAGACTTGCGGTTGTTTTGATGCCGATGAACCCACCCTCGCAGTTCATCAGCCAACCTGATGCAGAAACAGAGACAGATAATAAAACAGTCTGTTAATAATCTGCATCACTTCACATGGGCATTACATCATGGGAGTAAATCAAATCAATTTATTAACTCCAAAAAAGTAAGCAAAATGCTTTCATATTGACAAATAAATAGACTTTTAAAATGTAGTTAAATGTAAGTAAAAACTTGGGCACAAGTGGGAACAGCTGGTGTTTGTTTTTGTTTTTAACCCTATGCCAACTTCTATAACAAATTGTGGCGACATCTAGCTTAAAATAGAACTATTACAGCTGATAAAATAAATGCTTTAATGCATGCGATTAACTTCAAATGTTAAACGCATTAATTGTTCTTTAATGCAATTAATATGTTGACCAATTTTCACATTCGATTCGGACATTTTCTGAATTTCAGTGTTCTGAACACTGGCGGGAATAGTGGAATTTTTGTGCGCTTACACACGAGTTAACGCTGTGAGTGTATTCATTTAAATGGGGATGATGCTTCTGAAGGACGGAGAGGGAAAATGTGAGGGTTTGCAATAGTGCCGCTCAGTCATCTGACCAAAAGCACTTTAGTTGCAACGCACTCATGCGTTGACCAATGGGAATCTTGGAAAGGCGGAACTAGCTATACTGTGAAATATAAAATACCATGTGGGCAAACTCGTACATGCGGTGTATTCTTTCCCGATCCTTTATTATTTTCCTCTGGCTGGCTAAAAAGAATTGTGGAGAGAGAGCCTGGAGAATAGTTTACTGGTACATTGTTGAGAAGTTGTATTATAGATAGCATCTCTATCTATAATAGATAGAGATGCTATCTATAATACAACTCTTCCCTTCAGTACAAGCCTTGCTAATGAACCTTATGAACTCCCTTGCATCAAACGCAGTGTGTAAGCGTCCTTACCGGACAATGCAGAGTTCAAAGCGGCATGAATCATGTAAACGCAGCTTCAAGATTGCTGTAGCAAAGTGGATTGCCACAATTAATATAGTGGAGGATGAAGGAATGAGAGTAATACCAATTGACATAAATATGGAAAGAATGGGGATAAGTCATTCAATTTAGTCAACCTCACACTTAGACTTTGGGAAATGCAATTATAGTGCATTTCTATTTTATACTGTAGAATAATTTGATTGGAAAATGTTAATAAATCATTGTTACATATAATTTAATTGTTTGTTTTAAGAAGGAACTAAACAGGTTTTGACTGGTATAGTATGTATGGAGTCAAATTTCAACACATTCAAAATTTGCATTTAAAGGGATAATTCACCCAAAAGTGAAAATGATCTCATCATTTATTCACCCTCATGACATCCCAGATGTGAATGACTTTCTTCTGCAGAACACAAATGAAGTTTTTTAGAAGAATATCTGAGCTCTGTTGGTCCATACAATGCAAGTGAATGGTGTCTAGAATGTTTGAAGCTCCAAAATGCAAATAAAGGCATCATAAAAGTAATTCATAAGACTCCAGTGGTTAAATCCATGACAGGTATGGGTGAAAACAGATCAATATTTAAGTCCGTAAATTACCATAAATAAAAATTATTTAATTTAATGCAAATGACCTAAAACAAAAAGAACAATATGAAAGTGAAATTGGAGATTAATAGTAAAAAACTACTTAAATATTGATCTGTTTCTCACTCACACCTATCATTTCACTTCTGATGACATGGATTAAAGGCATCATAAAAGTAATCAATACAACTCCAGTGGTTTATGTGCTTTTTGGAGCTTCAAACATTCTAGACACCATTCATTTGTATTGTATGAACAAACAGAACTGAAATATTCTAAAAATCCTCATTTGTGTTCTGCAGAAGAAACACAAATGAGCACAATTTTTTAAATTTCAATTTAATTAAAACAATACCCCCCATCCCAAAACAAACCAGCACAATCTCAAAATAAATCATGACAGACTTTTACTTAAACAGGCAGGAGTACACATTCAACATGGCCTTAATCTTGCTTATTAGTAAAACGCGGTAGGCTATATGCAAGCTTAAAATCCTCAAGGCATGTTTTCCACATTTATATCACATTCAAATGGCTTTATTTACCATTATATAAATAAATGCAAATTAGAGTTTGATCGACATTGGATTGTGCGGACTCGATTTTGTATAGAAAGAAAGCCAGTTAGTCTGCCAATAGTTATTAAATTGGTAGCCTATATTACATGTCCTTAGTATTTCCTTCTTGAGATGGGGAGGGCCAGACAAATTCTATTCAATTCTAAAATGTGCACTCCTTCAATAATCTACAACTTATTACAATTAAAAGTAAACATTGTTGTATTTCATCAACATTATATATCATCATAATCATCTACAGGTGATCATTTGTGAAATTCCGACATGTCCTAAATATTGGGAACTGCTCTGTAACAGTGTGCTTGGAGAATATACGACAGTTACGTTTTCACACTGAAGGACGCAGCGCATTCACTTATATAATAAAAAGTATTCTTTTGAAGTTTGATAACTAACATTAGGTCACATTACGATTCCTGTCTTTCCGCCCCAAAATTGAAGACCTCTTTAAATAAAAATGAATACTTTTAATCATTTGAAATATTTAAGACTTTCTATGACCTTAAACTTTGGAAAAGTTAATTTAAGACTTTATGGATCCGCAGGAACCCTGTTTAACTATGAAAGATTATGAGATTAATCGTGATTCTATATTTCAATTGAACAGTTTGCATTTATATAGATCACCTGCTTCTTTATTTAAATTGTAATACAAGGATGCATTACAGTTGGAAGTAAATACAGGGTATCTGCAGGTTTGAAGGAATGACATTTAAGACTTTTTAAGGCCAAATAAAAGAACAATTTAAGACCACTTTTGCAAAAAAAAAAAAAAAAACAAAAAAACAGCAATTCATAAGCTGATAAATACCAAACCACTGATGCTACTTGAATGTCTCTGGACATGTTGTTTTATATTTTATTGTGCATTTATGTGTTAATGCAAGATTCAAACTAAATGAACTCAAGAATGCATGTAGCCTAAAATGTTGTCTATATTGTGACCCTTCTCTTTAGTCACTTGTTTTCCAGCAAGACGTGACACATTAGACCAATGCTTTGGCAATGTCACCGCTTATGTCAAACACGGAACAAGTAAACGTTTATGGGATTACATTGTTGAAAAATGATTGAGGGCTCAAGATCTGCTGTGGTTTCAAGATCATCAACAGATCTGACTGGACTGAGATCATTTCCACTTACAACTGTGCAGCATACATTTATAGAGAACATGTTTCCATGTTTGTTATTAACTCATTATTATCATCGTACTTTTAATCGCTAAGAATATCTTTGTATTTATGATTGTTTTGTGTCATACTTTCATTTAATCATCTTATCTGTCAAATCTAACGCAAGAGTCAGTGGGCTTTCTGCCATCACTGCACATGCGCAGACCATTTAAAAATCGGTCATCGATGCTCACCCTTGAGTCTGTATGAATTTTTCTCTGCCGTGGAACAAAAAAGGAGATGTTAAGCCAAACATTTAATTTCATTCACAGTCACTGCATCTTTTTATCATTCAGTGTAAGTGAATGGTGACTGAAACTCCCTAATATCTCCTTTTGATATCCACTGAAATAAAGTCATACAGGTTTGCAACAGCATGAAGGTAAGTGATGACAATTTTCACTTTTGCGTGAAATATCTCAAGTAAAAGACAAAACTCATCAGTTACCTTAAAAATGGCCGTTTAAAGTGGACAATATGTATTGAAAATATTAACAGATTAAATTATGAAAGATAACTGTGCTGCATAATTAGATATTATGTATACTGAAAAAGATTATTTACAAAATATTAAATATAATACGTTCATATTATGAATATTATAATATTTATATCATTATATTCTGATTGTTTTGTATATTGTAATTTTTAAGAGAAAATCACTGCATATGTCAGATCTAGAGAGATGGAGATGAGAGATATAACAGGTGTAACTCTGCAGCGGAGTAGATCTGTTAGCTTTACAATTCTTGTCAAAGGTAATGTGAAATAAGGAAGCACCATGATTTGAAAGGCATCAAAAGACGTTCAAACCTCACGTGCTTGAAATTGCAACATTGACAGCTTTGGCGATTATAAGCAGGAGTGACAGTGTTACAGAGATGCAGAATAATGCCATTTGCATTTTGGATTAACAGGATTATGAAGGTTTATACTTGTGTGACATCATACGTTCAGTAAAAAGGTGCTTTCAGCACGTGCTCACGTGTACTAAACTCAAGCGTTAGCTGCTAAATGACGGATGCGTGCGAGAGAGAGAGAGAGAGAGGATTGTGACTCGCGTCTCCTCGATTCATGCCTAAAATTTAAGACCACAGCAAACAAAATGTAAGACTTCTTGTAATTTATTTAAGACGTTATGGTCTTACATTTTAGAAAGAAAATGTAAATAACACAAGGGTGTTGCCTTTTCGATTCCAGCTGTGTTGAATATAAAATTCCATTCAAGAGTGGTGTAGTTGTGATGATGAGAGATAAACTGGTATATGATGGTGATGTCACAATGGCAGGTGTGTGCTGACCTGAGGGACTCGGAGCGGTTGAACTGCCGGCAGTCCGGTGAGGAGAGGTATCGATCGATATCCTGCAGGAGCAGATCTTTGACATCACTGAACACACCGCTCTGATTCCTGCGCACACACACAACAGACGGTCACAAACACTGATGATGTTCATAGGTGTATGAGTGCGAGTGTGTGTGTGTGTGCAGTCTATCGCACCTGAACTGATAGGACAGTGCAGACTCTTTCTCCAGGTCTCCTCTCCTCCATCGGTCCTCTCGATTGATCCTCTCCTCTGTGGTTTTCACATTCACAGGTTTGTCGCTCATCTCTTGTGTGTTCTCAAACTCCAGCAGATGGCGTCCTGTGAGCGGAACGGCTGCTTCCTCTAACCCAGAGTCCAGTGTCCTGTCTTTAAGACTGCACATAAAAAATATATTGTTAACTTTTTATAACTTTCATGAATAAACATAAACATTAGGCATTATTACATTACATTTACATTTATGCATTTGGCAGATGCTTTTATCCAAAGCGACTTACAGAGCCCTTATTACAGGGACAATCCCCCAGAGCAACCTGGAGTTAAGTGCTTTACTCAAGGACACAATGGTGGTGGCTGTGGGGATCAAACCAGCAACCTTCTGATTAACAGTTTAGTGCTTTAGCCCACTATGCCACCACCAATCCTTTACACCATGGTCTGTTCAAATACTCGATTCTGATTGGTTGGAATGAGTGCATTAAAACGGTTTAATGCACAGGTAGTTCCAGTCAGTTTTAAATCACCATTCTATATTAATACATCTTCTCTGCTGTCCTCCGTAATGAGACATTGAGAGAGTTTTATGCCTCTGTTCAAATGACATCTGGATGCAAATATAGTCTCAGAGCTGGGTTTAACGGTCACAACATCAGGTCATGCAGTGCGGTCTTCAACTCAACTGTGAAGTGTTACAGGAAACACGGAAAAGACAGCAGTGTTCATCAGCCCCGTGTTACTCACCTAAAGTGTTTGTGAGGAAAGTATGGTTTGATATTCAGCTATTTCCCATGGAGGGGAAGAGAAGGTAACCGGGACCCATTAAATGTCTTTCACTCTCCAGTAAGATGAGACAAGATGATTTATATTGAAATATGAAAAATATAAAACATTTCTGATCTGCTCAACATGTGCACTAGAGGGCTCTCCGCAACCACACATTACTGACTGAAGCTCTGAATGGAGACTGTTTCAGAACACGCAGCTTTTTTTATTTTTTTCTTAAGTAAGGCCACATTGTGATTTCATTCTTAATTAAATGAATCATGCAGCATTAAATGGACACCATATGGATGTTTCAGAGGTCAAAGTCTGCAGGTTTAGAGTGTTTTGGATGATCTTATTATGAACAGTAAAAGCTACTTTTATAACTCATTTCAGCAAAGCTGGTTTTTCCTCATTAATGTGAAAATGACAAAGAATAGGAATTAATTATTCCATGTTCTGGGGAGAGCCAACCCATCTAAATGATGTGGCTATTATTTCTGGAATGAGTATTTAAATTCATTTTACAGAGCGTGTGGTCTCCCAAAAACATAATTTATTATTTTTTACGTATTCATACAGCTTTCTATTTACATTTGGTCACTTCATGAGTTTTTACTGATCGGATAGCTATCCAATCATGAAAATACCAGGTGTAAATGCCCTCCGAAATGCATTCAAGATGGATTGCAATCGCTCGAACCACTTCAGGAGGTGCATTGCAGACGAAACTGGTAAAGTATAAATTAATTTGGCTGTTCAAGATGCATATGTAAACTTTACTCCACCCAAACAGCACTACATCAGCATAGGAAAAACACAAAATATAACAGCTGCTACAGAGTATTTAAAGATCAGACTTATCTATGTTTGGTGGAGACACATTGATGTGGCCAAGTGTACTGTAAATGGAATGAGCTTATTCAATTGGATAGCTATCCGAACAGTGAAAATGTCAAGTGTAAATAGGCCCTTAAATAAATGGGATATTATTGCACTAATTTGTCTCCGTGTCCTGATTTAGAATGGGCAGAACTCTAGATGTGACAATGTGTGTAGATAAAGTGAACTGTTATAGTTATTATTCCAGTCAAAACAAATCAGTGACATCTGCAACTAATCAATGCTGGCAAGTGACCATGATAGAAGCAGGATAATCCATGGTAGCTCAGTGGTAAAGACGCTGGCTACCACTCCTGGAGTTTGCTAGTTCAAATCCCAGGGCGTGATGAGTGACTCCAGCTGAGTCTCCGAAGCAACCAAAATGGCCCAGTTGCTAGGGAGGGTAGAGTCACATGGGGTAACCTCCTCGTGATCTCTATATAATGTGGTTCACTCTCAGTGGGGTGCGTGGTGAGTTGTGCGGGGATGCCACGGTGGATGGTGTGAAGCCTCCACAGTAACATGCTCAACAAGCCACATAAGATGCACAGATTGACGTCTCAGAAGAGATTCGCCCTCCGCCACCCGGATTGAGTCACTACGCATCACGAGGAATTAAGAGCACATTGGAAATTGATCATTCCAAATTGGGAGAAAAAAAAATAAACTCACAACTAGCCGTGGATTATTCCCTAAACTATACCACACTTAACAGAGATAGTTCCAACTGAAAATACATTCAAATAGTTATGTCATGAAAGTTTGATTTAATATATTTAAGTGTTCATGAACTGCTAAT
Source organism: Xyrauchen texanus (assembly GCF_025860055.1). Taxonomy (NCBI): domain Eukaryota; kingdom Metazoa; phylum Chordata; class Actinopteri; order Cypriniformes; family Catostomidae; genus Xyrauchen; species Xyrauchen texanus. The sequence continues at coordinate 45,943,108 of NC_068285.1, forward strand.
CTTTTAATTACTACTAATAATATTTTTTACTGGTAAAAAGTGTCAAGCAAAGGGAATTTTCTGTAAAATGAGACCAATATTTTGCAACTAGACCACTAAATGTGTAATGTGCTTTTACATTTAGGTGTGAAAAATTGCAAGCAGCAGCCCAAAAATACAGCACAGCTTAAAGGTGCTGTAAGCGATTTTAACATTCTGAAGCTTTTACATGACTGAGCCGTTGAATTAGACATGACCCCTCATTCCAAAACCCTGCCCTCCAAAGATAGTGGCACAATAGCGCCCTCAACTAACAACCATTATGAATCATAGTTTTAATGACCCTCTTCAAACACCACACTATGAGAATGAGCAAAATGATTGACAGGTTAAAAGCATCAATATCCACGGTTTACGGACACATTTTTTTGCATACTTTTAGTATTTAAAAAAAAAATGTAGTGCTTATAGCACCTTTAAGGGGTTAAATCTCACAAGTCTTAAGCACACAACACATTAACAGTTCTTGGTTCCTTTTGAGCTGGACGTGACAAAAGTAATTAACCATTTGGTGAACCGTTTCAACCGATTCAGCAAGTGAGTCATTCTATAGATTCAAATCAATAACTTATGAGTACAAGTCTTTATGATCTTTACGCATCGCTGAAGATTCAGTAGCACTGCAGGAAACACTGTGAGAATATTTTATAGCATCAACGCAAGAATGCGACATTCAAGAAGCGTTAATGAACAAGTTGAGCAAGTTGAGCAAAAACTGGTTCTTGCTTTCCAATCTTAGTCAGCAATGTTTGTCGATATTGGGTAATGTGCGTGTGCAGCTATGGTGTTTACCTGACGGGGCCAAAGGTAAAGGTGATGAAGAGAAACAAACCCATCACACAAACAGCTCTCTTATTGTTCCCCGATACACTCGCCTGCAACACACAATGTCACATACTCAGACACACACAGAAATCCTCCATAACAAGCCACTGCGTCTAGTGTTCTGTACACGAGTGTGAATTCAGGCAAACATTATAATGGAGAGTTTGTTTGTTGTGTGTGGCATATCTGTCTTAACCTCTTTGCCAGCGAGTCGCAGTCGCAGTGATTGATTCTCTTTGCGCAGTTGCTCGTTCTCCTGCTGCGCCTCTCGCAGCTGCGCCTCAAGATTCTGCAAGTACTCTTTCTTCTTCTTGCGGCTCTGACAGGCCGATTCTCGGTTCTTTATCATCCGCTGCTGCCTCTTCAGAACCTTCATCTGATCATTAAGACATCAAACATGATACAGTGATCAAATAATGCCCTCCATTATCAACTGAAGAGGTTTATTTTTTCTACACAATCTTCTCATAACAGTCTGTGCAGCCTGAATGCCAGTAAAGTAGGACGGCAGAATGTTTCTTTAAATATGACAACAAACAAACAAAAACTGTGAGTCGGGCAGAATCAAGTTGTTCTTTTTGTGGTTGTCATTACTACATCATACATAAGACAATGGCCACGTTCCCAGATGAAGTATTGAAGTATAGTCCAAGAATGTATAGATGCTACACACTTGCATACCTAAAGAACGTACTTAATTAATGATAAACAAGTTCTTCAAACAAAGTACATACTCTGAAAGTTTGCAAGTTTGGACACAGTACAGTACTTTGTAGTCAAGTCAATGTATTCTAGAGTGCAATGACATTATCTGAAAGCCCATTTCAAAGAAAACAGAAAACAATCCAGTCTGAGCTGGAATATAAGGAAGTTACTTTGAAGCTTTAGTATGTAATGTAACCAACAGCCAAAGATGTTGATCTACCGGATTCACTGGTATTCACTGAAAGTAAGAAACACACACTGAGATTGTCACTCACGTCAATATCAGTGCAGTTGTTGGCAGGCAGCGCAGCCGCTGGGATTATGGGTTTACTGGGGGGCGGGGCTGATGGGCTCGTGCAGTGAGGCATGCCGGGAGATAACGGCTCCATTTTAACAATAGCAGGTGCAGAACCCAGACACACTGACTGAGAGAGTACCACTGCAGGAAAGAGATGGAAAAACTCAATACTACACAATTGGCAAAAGTTTGACATACTGATTGTTGTTATAATACATGACACGTGGGCCACATTCACACAGCAGCAGAATACGGTTGTCAGTCCTGTTTTGGGTGCATTCATTCTGGTCGGTTATCCTCGAGAGTGACAACCGCATTCAATTACCAACTGACAACAGCACATTTTCATGTCTCACCACCGCATTCATGGCAATCCTGTGCTGTATGAACGGAACTGTACTGGACAATGAGTTGTTAGTTACGTCATGTAAAGTGAGAGCCAACCTGCACTCTACACGCATGTGTCTCATGTTTATGTGGGGTTTCGTTAACTCACAGAGACGGGAAAATTAGCTGTATGATCCGAAGATCCAACCAATGTCTTCCACCAGAGCTTCTCATGGGCACGAGCCACGGGACACAAAACGGGACTCATTTAATCAATGGCGATAAGACAGTTATGTCTGTCGTTAAGAGGTGTTATGGATGATGTCACCATCTTTTAGTCACTATCACTATGGTTACAGCTATTATATTTATTATTATTATTATTATTATTATTATTATTATTACAGAGATATATTTATCATAACGGCTTTTCGACCATCAATGTGAAAATGCTTCAGACGAACACTTTGAGTGCTTTCATGTATCGAGATTCTTGCATCCGTCCAGCGGTGTTTGAACGCAAGAACACGTCCTCATCTTGTGCTGTTTGCTGTGGGTAAGTGTGGTTTGTTTTCTGTAAAAGATAAATGTTGCCTATACAGCTGGAGTTGCGCTTACTACCCCCTGTTGAAAACAGGCGGCACTTCAAGCTTGAAATTTTCTGAGGGTAGAAATATTTCTTATTACGTTCATTTTTACGTGTTATTTTTTTATATAATTAACTCACAGTGAATGAACGCATTCAATCTGCAGCCATAATTCCAAATGACACATTTAAATGGAAAGGGATTCAAAAACATTTGTATTTTTATTTAAATGATGTGGAAGACCCGTCATGTCCATGGCAACAAAAAACCCTTATCAGTAAATAACTATTTCTTAAATAAGTATTTATAAAAAATTATTATATTTTTTCAAAAATTTTATATTGTGGCCACGAATTAAGAAATAGTTCCCACGACTTAATACAGGAGCACGTTTTATTAATTTGATCCCTCGTTTTTGTTAAATCACGGCCATGTTTTATTATTTCATTCCCTTGTTTTAATTAAATGTGACCAGTTTGTTCGTTCATTTATTACTCTTGCTCCCCACTTTGTGAAACGTTTCCCAAAAGCATCGTTCGTGAAACCGTCCGTAATTTAACGTACTTTGAACCGCTCTTAAGTTCATAAAGTGCAACTTAAAATGTATCTTTCTGGCTTCTTTCACAGTTTATCAAAGAGAATGGGACATTTAATATATTGTATTAATATATTTTGATAATTGTAAAGCCATTGTAAATTATTTCAGAAAAAAAAAAAGCTATGAAATCAATAGGCTATGACTCTGCAGTCTGCGCATGCAACATGATAGGTCTAAATTTAATACATGTAATACAGTATAATGATTTCCTTTCTCTTCCTCCTCCTCTTCTTCTTCCTCCAATGTCTGGTTCAAATCGGCTCGCCTATAGTCTTTTTACAACTCTAACCAGATGATTTATTCATATGTAGTTCAATACTGATGCCAGTCATTTTAATCCTGTTCTGGACGTATTTATTCAGTTTCCAGACTAAGTAAAACAAAAACTTTAATGCAGTTATTGTGTCACTTTCATTAATCTCTATAATTGAGCATCATTGCATCTTACTAAAGCCATCATTATTTCTTTAATTCCATTCTGTAATAGTTAATACATTTTGGCGTCTCAACAAGGTTACAAACAACTTCCATTTGTGTCTGTATTTCCACATTATTTTCATGTTGCGAAGACAAACTTCTGGACATATATTGGCCAAAGATTCATCACCTTTGGACGGAACTGCTCCCATAACAAAGAATTTAAGTTGTACTTTATAGCGAGCGATCTACGTGCTGTTTGAGAAACAGGGTTACTCCATAAAATAACGTGTGATGTTAGTTAAGATGATCGTAAAAGCTTAAGTTGCAAAGCTATTGGGAAACCCAGCCATCGCTCATTATTGTACAATGGAATTATGCCTATGACGATGGATACATAAAATTGCAGTGAGCGGACTAAGTGGAGGGTCAGTTCCACACCAAGGAGGACACAGCAAGCTCTTTCTCCTTTTCTTTTGGAATGTAGTGTTTGGAAGTTTGGAACTAGAGGTTGTGTTAATTGGAAATGTAATTTATTATTTATTTATTTTTAAACATTGATGGATTATTTCAAAATGTTGTCTGTAAAATTGGCAGATTAAAAAAAAAAAAAAAAAAAAAGAAAAAAAAGAAAAAGAGAAATAAAACCATTTAGGAGGCCAGAAATAGAACTAATGCATCAGTTTTCATTTGAACCAACTTTATATGTCTTCACTCTCTCTGCCCATGCACGAGAGTGCGAGAAAAAGGCACCTTTTTTAATACAAATATAACTAATGATGGTGAAAATCAATATAATGATTATTTGTAATGTACCTCTGACTGGAAAGTGCATTCTGTACCATGCGCCGGCATTTTGCATAACTGCAATACAAACGACACTCAAAAATGTCTGCCGGTATATCACTCACTCCTGGAACAGAATGAGCGTTCCAATTATAGGTTGTGCAACAAATAAACATCATCCATCACTTGGACAATTTGCAACTCTAAATAGCAAAATTTTCCATTATTAGTTACGCCATTTCTGCATTAAAAAGTCAGACAGGAAAAAAAATATAAATTGGAGCAGCATCTAGTTCTTGTGATATAAAGGAAGCAATGGAAGTGTATGTTATGGGTAGAGATGGGTGTACTCTCACCAGGTGTCGTGTTTGGGTCAATGGCAGGGACAGGTACCGGGACACTCTGCAGGATGAGGGCTTTAGCTGGACTTGAGCTTTGAGTCACAGGCATTGCAGCCACACACACGGGTTTGGGCTGTATCAGAGGTTTACTGCTCAGAATGCTGTTGGCTTTTAACGTCGCCGCTGAAGACAGAACGAGAGAGAGAGTGAATATCAGCTAAGGGTAAAACCCAAAAAATATAGCCTCTCCTTTCAAACAAGAACATGGAACAACATGTCCAAAGTACTTCTGTTGTGTTCCACATATCCAGATGTTCAAGAAGCATAATTTTAGTTTTTAGTTTCGTGGCGACTATGTAAAGTGTCAACCTATAGAGATTATGCAATATTGTGTGAGGTGTATATCGTGATATGTAAATATCCATGTGCGCATCATGGGTTTTTATGGCATTATGGGAGTTTTTAATGGGGTGGCTTTTGATCAGGTGGTAGAGCGGGTTGGCCACTAATCGCAGGGTTGGTGGTTTGATTACCGGCCCACACGACTCCACATGCCGAAGTGTCCTTGGGCGAGACACTGAACCCAAGTTGCTCCCAATGGCCGGCTAGCGCCTTGCATGGCATCTCTGTCATCATTGGTGTATGAATGTGTGTGTGAATGATACGTAGTGTAAAGCGCTTTGAATACCGCTAAGGTTAAAAAGGTGCTATATAAGTGCAGACAATTTACCATTATATTTTTTTTGACGGCTGCACACGGAACTTCAATAACATTCATCTTGTGTTCGCAGTTTCATAAGAGCTTAATATGCTTTTCATCAGACGCATCTGTGTTTCATGTGTGCGTCGCATGCGCTATCTCCGGCGCATGCAAGTGTGCGTGAGTCCAGCAGGATTCCTGATATTTACAGGCGAGCGCAGAGCGGGATCACTCATGCTACTCAATCATTTTTGAACCAGGAAAAACCCTGAGATGACTCTTTAACAAGTCAAGAATATGAAGGAGCTTGTTATTACTGAAAAACAGGTGCAAAGCCAACACTGAGCAGAACAAGTGTATTCTGCAAACTGTGTTGCACCACTTGTATTACAAGCAATTTGTTTAACCTCCTCCAATTAAACTATGAAAGCTAAGAGATGCGCATTAAAATGAGCTACAGTATACAGGTTTTCCTTTGATTTACCATCTTTGTGTTCAGTTTCAGATGACTTATTACAGCTCAAGTTCTCCAGCACAGAGTAGTTTTCTCTTTTTCTTGTCAATATTGTTGGTTAATAATTCCTTAATGAATAATTTCGTATGTAGATGTAAAGTCAATTTAAATGATTTTTACCCCAATGTTAGTATATAAAACAATAAAATTGATCGTCGACCACATAAGCTCCAGAAGAGCTTGCGTTGGTTTCATTAGGGACCCAAAACATAATACATTTGGTCTGGATATGATGACGCTTCTCTAATCTGGCCCACAAAAGCCGTTTTACAAGAAGAATGTCTGTATGAGGAGGGCTCTACACAAACAGTAACACACAGTCAGTGTCATGTTACACAGGTAGCAACAGTCTTTTTTCACTGGAAGGAGTCATCTGTCCTCTCTTCACACTTTAAACCTCAGTAGAAATGCATCTGTGTGTCAATAGAGTGTGTCTAAACCATGAAGTGTTACTGTGCGTGTGTGTGCACGCGTACCTGTGGTTTGTGTGTCGAGGCCGTTGAGTGTGTGAGTCTGTAAGGGGACAGGAAGTGGAGGCTGATGCTGTGGAGTGGTGTTTGCTACGGTCACCTCCATGCCGCCCAGTGGTGGCAGCAGCACATCTCCATACATGTACGGAGGAGTGGGTGGGTTCTCGCCTTTCACCGTCACCTGAGAGACAAAAGACACATTGCATTTGTCGTGTAAACGCTAGTTTAAACGTCAAGTAATTTGTATCCGATGCCCACTTGTGATCAGATCAGCAAGTGCAAACAGAGCCGTAGTGGCTGAATGTGAGAAGAGTGTGAAGATCTCATCGAGAGATAAGGGTGGGGGAGGGTGTCTTAATATTTGCTCAGCTGCGAGTGGAGACAACATGAGTACACACTGAGGAAATTGTGTCAATAATGTGTCAAGACGAATTCAAACTGACACGTTCTGTGGAATATAAACCTGAATGTTCAGGTTTATCAGAACCTCCTAAAATACTAACAGACACGTTTATACAACAACCCAAACCATCCCAGTAATCAAACAGATAGAAATGCAAAGCAGTGCGTTCAACATTTTCATTCATTCACGTAGCAGATCCTCTTATCCAAAGCGACTTAAAAACGACCAATACTGCGACATCGTGAACACAGCCCAGGCTGCTGGGATTTGTTGGTGTTTTACTCAGTGGCGGCTTGTCAATAGAGGGCGCTGGGGCGCCGCCCCCATCAAAATTCCAGAAATATACATGAATACAAAAATGATATAAAAATGAAATAAAATAATAAAATAAAATAGTTTACTCGTACGATGTGCAGGCTGGTAGTAAGAGCCTCAGCATTTAATAAAAAACTGTCTTTAATCGGTTAACTATTTTCAATATGTTTCATGCGGTTTCATGGACGAGGGACGCCGGACAAATGGATGTCTATCCTCAGTCCTTAAATTTTCGGGCAGCATGTGACCTGAAGCTGGTGTCTAATTGGTTTCTTAAAGATTCTCCTCCGGGCGCAGGTCACTGCGTCCCTGGCAAATCAGAATTGGATACATGTTATTTTATCCAATCTGATTGGTTCTCGTCACCGGTCATTCAACTTTACGCTCTTGGCCACTACTGCGAGTGTGCAGGCGACTCCGCCAAAACCTTGCTAGGCAGATCACTTTCGCAGAGATAAAGGCAGCAGTTAAACCAAACTCTGTCATTGATTCACAAAAAAATCTTTCACAAGGCGTTCGCTGAAAAAAAGACAAGAAAAAGGAAACTCTCTCCACACCATTGGTGAGGAAAGCAGTGGTTCTCGGCCATTAAAGAGGCGCCGGGCGCTCAATTCAGAAGAGCGTGAAAGGATTGCAGCTGAGTTGAGTTTGTTATAGAAATTAGTCTAAATACCATTTTACATTGTTGTGCTGCAGAGATGTCCTTCCCATATATCATATTCTACAGACTCAAGAATTTTTTTTTTTGTTCGGTATAAATCCTTACAAAAATCATAATTTTAATATTATACAACAGCATCCCAAAAATAATAAATTGGCAACATAAAAATAAATTATCAAATGAAATATGAAGCCACCAAAAACTACTGTCTTGTATGGGACACAAACTCAAATGGCTCTATTTTTATTTTGAAAGTCATTGCAACTGTGACAACTAGTGGCCTACTCCAGGTTATTACCTTACATTTACATATATATATATATATATATTTAATTAACTCTATAGGTCTGTGACACCATCCTGGGACACACTAGGGAGCATTTCTCCTTCACAGACCACCTTGTCTGTGCCACCTTGTTGCAGGGGGACAGGTTTGGATACCTTTCCTGAAGATGCATTGAGCAGCACAATGAAAGCGTACCCGATGCTCAGTGGAAGCAAGCTGAAGACAGAGCTCAGTATCATCTACAGCAAGGAAGAATTCAAAGCCTGCCATGGTGCTGTGGACCTATTCCAGCTGTTTATGGAGAATAATCTCGAAGAAGTCTTTTCCGAAACTGTGACTCTCCTAAAAGTTCTCATTACCACACCCATGACCACGGCTGAAGCTGAGAGGTGCTTCTCAACCTCGAAAAGAATAAAAACTTTTCTCAGAAACATCATGACCCAGGAGAGGCTGAATGCACTGGCATTGCTCTCCATGGAAAAGAGATTTGTTACTGAGATGACTGACTTTAATCAGAGAGTCATTGAGAAATTTGCTGGCCAGAAAGAAAGGAGAGCAAAATTTATGTTCAAGTAGTCAACATGCTTTCTGGTACTGCTTTGTATTTATTTTCGCCCCCAAAACCAGATCCCCCCCCCCCCCCCCAAAACCAGCCGCCACTGGTTTTACTGCTTGAGTTTCAGTGACAGACGTGAGTGGTGCGGTGTCACTGCTGAGGAGAAGACAAGCATCTGCTCGTACCTGATGTTCAGGTAACGACGGTATGGAGCAGTCAGATGTCAGAGATGATGCTGGTGATGGAGGTTCTGTCTTCACCTGGAAAACTACAACAACCACACACACACACACACACACACACAAAAGAGGGTAATTCCATGTAAACTCAACCAGAGGTCCCCAGCTCAAAATGTTTTTGATTTGGCTTCCGCGGATGGAAACACCTTGTTGATGAGAGAGGTCAACAGAGAATGGTCAGACTGGTTTGAACTAATAAAGTCTACAGTAACTCAGATAACAGCTCTGTACAATTGTGATGAGAAGAATATCATCTCTGAATGCTGTTCTGAGATGTGGGTTGGTGCTGTTTTGGCAGCATGAGGGGGACCTACACAATATTAGGCAGGTGGTTTTTATGTTGTGGCTGATCCTTGTAAATGCTGATGAAAGCAAAAATATTAAACAACATGGATCAATATTTACTGAGGGCAATTTCACGCCTGGCATGTTTGTAGCATTTGTTTTGGAACATCCTCCTTCGTTCATGGCAATTTCACTCGTATCCGCACCAAAACAATTTGGAATGGTTCACTTGTGGTGAGAATGCAGTTCAACTCAACGAGCCAACAAACCAAACAATATCCCTATAAAAACCATGAACATTCCAGATGGATATGGGTCAGTCCAATAATTGTAAAGTTGGTTGCATGACTATTTTTAATTTTCCTAATTTGTTTTGAGTGATTACCTCTATGTATTGGTATTGCAAAACCACAAAGTTTTTATTTTATTTTACTTGTTTTAACCACGACGGCCATCTTTGTGTCATGGCACACAACAAATTAGGATCATACAGCTGTTTACAGAAGCCTCAATATCTCAGCTCATGATGGTCCTAGCTCCTTGGATCTCTAGAGCACGTTACAAGGTACATGTACATACATATATTATATATATAAACATTTAGCATATTCTTGTTCTTTACACATTAAACTTAAATCCTAATGTAATGCTCAAGATTGCAGAAAAACAGAAATAGATAATTCATCCCTAGGGGCTGACAGAGCAGATCACTGTCGTTCTCCCTAGGGATGAATTATCTGTACATGTACTGCTTAAAATTGGCCACATTCACTTCCATTGTAAGTTACTCACTCTAACTCTTTTTTTTCTAAAGAAAAGGTGGTAATCAACAATGCCACAAATGCTGTCGATTGAGCTTAACTTGTATTGAACCTGGAATATTCCTTTAAGACCTTACATGGTTAAATCCCACAGATATAGGGCTGTCAATTTGGCTCCATCCTCCAATTATCAATGGTTGAAAACCAAATGTGTGTCACATGGTACAAAGTTACGTTTTCTTGTCCAAAACAAAATATGTCTAAAGTACAAATAATGCTGAAACTAGAAATGCACCTTTATTTTTTAACATAACTTTTCTGAAAATTGGTTGATTTGACACTGAACAACATAACTAATATACACCCGGTTTACACATTTATACTTTTAATTTGCTCGGATGCCTCAAAATCATTGTATCACTTTAAACCAAAATACCACAGCTACTAGAACACCACATTTTGGTAAAAACATCGTTACCATGGAAATGTTTGTAAAGGAATAATAAAACAAAATCACATCCAACATGCTAACATTTTTAACACGTAGGTTTTGTTTTAAATGTATCAATATACACATAAATGTGACTTACACATGTCCACTGGTAGAGGCTGTGTTATTGTCATTTCACCTTTTGTCACTGGTATTTCATCTGTAAATGTACATGAGACAAAACGCAATAGTAAAGCAGATAGAGGGATATAGAGGAAATGGAGATACAGTTAACAGCTCTACATAGAGTAGTGGTAACTGATTCCATAAACAGCTCAGCTCTGAGTGCAGCTATTTAATCATTAAACATGAATGTTTGCAGGCCAGAGTCCCCCGCAACCAATAAACTGCCCTGCGCAACCTATACAAGGCATTATGGACATCTGTCACAACTTACAACATCAACTAGTGCCGTTTACCATGTTCAACTATCTTTATGAGATTAGTAACTGATGTACATGTACTGGTTGTGCTGTAATGTGAATATAGCAATGGCTAAATGGCGTTGTTTGGCACAGCGTGAAGTGGAGAGAATTTATTTAAAATATACTATGATTTATTTGAGAAAACTCATGAAGTATCATCATTCAGCAAGAACCTAGATTTTCTGATAGTAATGTGGTTGACAGTTGGTCTCTATGGGTGCTGTGCTGTTAGATACATAGAAGCTGGTGAACTGGTCATGTTATAGCTGTTAATATGTCATGTATTTTAGCATAACTGTATGTGAATATATTAATTTCTGAACATTAAATTATAGTTTCAAACCTGTGAAGTTGTTGTCTAGGTTCTTCCATGGTGATGTGGGGTTATCGGGGTCAAGGGTGAGAACAAGATCACTGTCCAACTGAGAGAGAGAGAGAGAGAGAGAGAGAGAGAGAGAGAGAGAGAGAGAGAGAGTTGTTAGAGGTCACAGCTGTACCTCTGTTTCTTCCACCATCACTGAAAACTGTTCCTACATCTGTACATGTTTTATGTACTCTTTCAGCTCAGACAGTATGTTTACATGCACTTAAAAAATTATATTTCAGTCAGACTAAAGCAGTAATTTGTCTTTAATGTGTCATGTAAACTCAAGTCCAACTGAAATCATACAAGTCTGATTTTTGCATAGTCCGACAAACAGACTCAGGACAGACTGTGATAGCAGCTTGGCTTCATCCAGCATGTATATACACATTGATGGGATAACAACTGGACTTGGCGCTGTGTGCATACTTGCTCTGAAAGGTGAGGGTTGCCATTTTCAATCGTCCCACATAATATGTAATCGTCACGTTTTTAAGAGAGCAGAATTGCACTTTGTATTAATTGGCAGATTTGCATTCTTCACACATATTGCCACATACTGGACAGAGAAGAGAATTCTTAGTAAAAAAGGAGTGTTCTTCTGCAGATGAAAGAAAGTCATTCACATCTGGTATGGCATCAGGGTGAGTAAATGATGAGAGAATTTTCATTTTTGGGAGAACGATTCCTTTTAGCCACATTCATTCATTCATCATTTTTGACCTTATAGGCTTATAAGACATTTGGAATGTGTTGTTATGGTGCGTTCATATACAACGCGTAGCGAGCGGTTAGCGCGGCACGATTACATACAAAGTCAACGCAAATATGCGGATAAACGCGAATTTGCGCCGGGTGCCGTGAATGAAGCGACTCGAACACGTTTAAATCGCTTCGTTCGTTATACGTGCGAGTTTACATTTTTCAACTTGAGCGAGAAATTCACATGATGTGTTGTTGCGAAAGCCTATCAACTTTGAGATTGATGAAATATGATGAAAAATGGATGAAATAATAGTTGTAGCGGTGTGTGGGCACCCAGAATTGTATGACACGACGTCATGCATGTACAGTGATCGGACGAAAAAAGACATCGGTTGGAGGAAAGTGAGCGAGGAAGTTAGACTACCTGGTAAGTTCTGAAAATATGCGCGTCTACTTGATTCCAGCTATTGATTTTACTTTACAATGAACAGAGTCATAGAAGCCCCTCCTCCCATCCTTTTCTGGAAGAGAACGGGGAATACTCGAACGTTCGCATTACTCGTACAAGCATGAGTTTAAACACAAATTTATAATCCGGCGGTCAAACTCGCGCGAGCAATGAGAGGTGAAAACTTTCTTTGCGTTGTATGTGAACTCACCAATAATCAAGTCAATTAATCATATAACTTAAAATGCCTCATATTTGGCTAGAAGGAAGTTTGCCACCCACATATTTAACCTGCCATTACACATTGTGTCATGAACTCTTGGACAGACAGATGAAGACTAAAGCTTGACTTGTCAAAAACACACAGTAGCTCGATTTTAACTGCACATGTAAACATACTGATTGTCTGTGCGCATTGCCGTTTCCTGTGTGTGTTTGTGTGGTGTGAACGAACCAATGTGTCATATTTAATTTCTCCAGTGAAATGAGTGCCTTCCCCCTCCTCCATATCCTCACACTGATAAAGACAGGCATCTGAAACAGATAAACAGAAACATGTATTATAAATACAATAAATATTAATGGTCGACCGATATATCGCAGAGGCCGATACATCCGCCGATATTCAGACTTTTGGCTGTTTTTTTTCTTGAGGATGGTGAAAATCGCATGCTTGCATGTGAAGCGACTGAGAAATGTAAACGACCAGTCATGGTTCATATTGTCGTTACGTGCATCATGTTACTACAATAATAGACCGGTGTGCAACACAGTGTCATTTAAACAGTCTGCATATCAGAGCCGAGTCGGACGCAGACGCGTTTGAGCTCATAATGTTAAAGTGCTCGTCTGTTTCATTCTTCCTCTCTCTCTGCTCATCAGTTCCTCTAACTATTAACTGTTTTGTCTAATGATAAAAAGGCAAATATCAATTAAGCTAATAACATGTATACCTACTGCATAGACATCTGCTAATATGCACATATCTCGTTTAAAGAGATATAATAAACTAACCTCACAAAACTTGGGCAGATCCAGCATCCTGTGGAGCGCTAATAAATCTTCCTCTAAAGCACATATTCTATCAGCCTCTCCACAGCAGTTCCCTGTCACTTTTAATGTTCTTTTGTAATGATTAAAGGCAAATATCAATAAAACTTATATTCTGTTTGCAAATATGCATATATAAACAGAAATAATTCACGAATCTCACAAAAATCCAGCATTTTCTTCCCGTTGAGTATTCAACAAATATCTTTCTCTGAAGCGTGTATTCTATCAACCAGAATGAAAAATGTCAGGATCATGATCAAATGTTCCTCTAATTCACAAATCATGACGGTCACTCTGTGACAATCCAAGCAGGTGATCCAGGCTGTTTAAACTCTTTGGAGATTGCCGATTGCGCTAGATCCGCACAAGCACGCGAGTGCAACTTCATAGTAAAAGTGCTTCAGTTGTGCTATATGCAAATGTAAAATCGTGTCAGATTGGTTTGATTCAGTATTTTTTTTTTTGAAAAATGGACATGTGTAGTGGTTTCTACTCAATTCACAGATGATTTTTGATCACGTGTCACTTAAGGTGCGGTTATGAGTGTATCAGATGACCCCTCCCCCTTTTCAATGCTGGGCACCAGTTAAGAATACTATCTTAATTTAAGAACACTTTCAAAAGAGCTGTTTGATCATTTAGAATGAATGTAAATTAGAGAGAATTGGTCATCTGATTTAGCTGAAGGATTTGTGAGAGTCTGGACAACTAGTAGAGTGTGAAGACACAGTTGTAATAAAATTAATGAAAATGATTAACAATAGATCCGCAAGAGTAAATACCACAACGATTAATAATGCTAATAATAAATTTGCTCTGCAAAAGGGTAATAAAAACTCCCGTTCTAATCAAGGCACAGACACGGTGTAAATAACAGATTTATCATGCTGATTAGACTGTTTTGTTTTTAATGAGAGCATTCATGAGAGTGCAGAACAGTGTGCGGAGCGTCATTGAGCTCGTGTCGAAAAGCAGATCTCAAACAGTGTAAACCTGCAGTGAGTGACCGCAGTCATTGTAATGGGAGAGTTTGTCACATTGTTCGATTTGTGTACAATTTATAAAACATTCAATAACAGTTTTGATGTCAAGTTAATAAATAGGCCAATGTGAATTTGATTTGTACAAAATAACTGTTCCAAGTTTGTTTTGGAGGTGTATCCAACATAAACGAATATAGCATGAATAGCATATGTCAGGAATCACCGTCATTGTTATTGTGCATAAGACCCATTTACCACACAGCTGGTATTGGTAAATTTAAAATGTTCACAAACTGGACAAAGTCCTATCACAAATTAATGTTTTTAATTTCCAAAGTGCAACCACTGAGGCAAAAAATGATCTAACGATGATCTTACATGAACAAGATTACCATTGAAGATCTAACGGGATGAATGGTCCCTGTCTCACTGTCATAGCACTCCCTGAATGCAGTAAGTAACTTGGTCAATTTATATAGGCGGTTAAAAAGTTTGAATATTGAATGTCATTATTAACTGTACATGGACTTCTAATTTAAGCAGTAATTCAATTTATTCTGTACCATAGATATCTATTTAATATCATTTTTATTTGGCCTAACATTAACAAACATAACTACAATATTTAATGCTTAAGATGTTTAAAAGATCTGCAGCGCAGCACGTATCCACCATTGAAATCATCTCCGAAGAACCACACAGTTACTTACTTTGTGACGTCACTGTAATTTAATATTTTAACCGACTTTAATAATCGCGATTACAATATCAAGGGCAATAATCGACAATTATGATTTCTGCTATAATCGAGCAGCCCTAGATCCCAATCTAATGAATGAGGCTGCGAAAGTAATTTACATTTTGTCACTTAGCAGACATTTATTTATAGCGTCTTACAAATGAGGAACAGAAGTCAAACAAATGTCAACAATTTTTTTTGTATTTCACCGTCAAGTTCTCAAGAGCATCTGTAGTATAAAAAATAGCACAGAAGAAAGAGATGAAAGCAAAGTTTTTTTTTTATATACACTGGTGGCCAAAAGTTTGGAATAACTTACAGATTTTGCTCTTATGGAAAGAAATATTCACCAAAGTGACATTTAACTGATCACAATATACAATAACATGAAAAATTACAATTAAAATTTGGGGAAATAAATTCATAACTTCTTTTCATAAAAAAAAACCTCCACGTGCAGCAATGACAGCTTTACAGATCTTTGACATTGTAGCGGTCAGTTTGTCCAGATACTCACGTGACATTTCACCCCACACTTCCTGTAGCACTTGCTATAGATGTGACTGTCTTGTCGGGCACTTCTCACACACCTTACACTCTAGCTGATCCCACAAAAGCTCAATGGGATTAAGATCCATAATACTCTTTTCCAATGATCTGTTGTCCAATGTCTGTCTCTTTGCACCCCTGAGACTTCTCTTTACTGTTGTACAAGAAACTGGTGTTGAGCGGGTAGAATTCAATGAAGCTGTCAGCTGAGGACATGTGAGGTGTCTATTTCTCAAACTAGAGACTCTGATGTACTTATCCTCTTGTTTAGTTGTACATCTGTCCTTCCACATCTCTTTCTGTCCTTGTTAGAGCCAGTTGTCCTTTGACTTTGAAGAATGTAGTGTACACCTTTGCATGAAATCTTCAGTTTTTTGGTAATTTCAAGCATTGTCTAGTAGGAGTGTTGAAATTAATCATTTCTATGATGCATCGCGATGTGGAAGTGGACGATTTTGCATTGATGCAGTAATGGACCATAATCGATTATAGCTTACTGACGTTTTTCTGACGTCATTATTCACATACGCGCTTATCGCACTAGCATAAAATGGTGGAGGGAGGCGAAATAAAAAATGCATCCACTATTATAAAAGCCGACATCTGGGCACATTTCGGCTTTTATGAACAAACTGGCAAGCACAAACTGGACAAAACACATGCCGTGTATCACACATGAATAAAACAATATTGGTAATACCACCAACTTAAGAAACCACATTAGCCGTTTTCACCCTGAGATGCTATCGCCTGCCAGTGCAATGGCGGACCCAGCTCAGCCAAAAATAGATCAAGCGATATCAACTTTGTCACCCAACTCGGAGAAAGGGAAGACAATAACCAGATCCGTGGCAGCTTTCATAGCTAAGGATATACAGCCTTATTCTGTGGTGGACAACCCCGGGTTTCGCCACTTGAGTCGCAGCCACTTTACAGAAAAGTTTATACCTGAACTCTACCACAAACCAAAGCCCAGGTAATAGCGTCAATGAGCCAAGCTAATCGAGTAGCAATAACATGTGATTACTGGACTTCGCTCACGACAGAGTTTTATGTAAAGATAATGACACATTACCATAGATTGGACTGGCAGATTTTATCACATGTGCTGCAAACGAGAGCTGTTTATGAGTCTCACATGGGTGCTCATCTGGCAGAGCTACTGTCTCATGTAGTGGAGGAATGGCAGCTATCAGATAAAGATGTAGTCCTTGTGACAGACAATGCATCGAACATGATTGTTGCAGCTCAAGTGGGAAAATTCCCTCATGTAAAATGCTTCACGCATACACTGAATCTCGCGTCCCAGCAGGCACTTAAAGTGACCACGCTCTCCAGGCTTCTGGGCAGAGTCAGACAAATATCAACATTCTTTTACTGCAGCAAGCCACTGTCTGAAAGTGAAACAGCAATGTCTAGGCCTGAAAAATCATAAGCTGATAACTGATGTTGCAACAAGGTGGAACAGTACATACGACATGGTCGAGAGGTTCTTGGAACAACAACCTGCAATCTGTGCCACCTTGCTGTCTCCAGAAGTCAGAAAAGGAGAGTCAGATCTGTGCACTCTCAGTGAAACAGATGTGACAAATGCGGAGAACTCTGTGAGGGCATTAAAGCCTATGAAGGATGCAACCACACTGATGTCAGAAGAGCGCAAACCAACAGTGTCTCTCATTGCTCCTCTAAATGCGCAACTCCTCCAGAATATGTCGAACACAATCAGAGACTCGCCCATGATCCGCGAGATGAAGAGGTACAACAGTGAGGCAGAGAAGAAGATCCTTCATACAGCCTCTGCCCTGGATCCCAGTTTTAAAGGAATGCCTTTTCTCACAGAGGAGGAGAGATTGGAGATATACAGAGGAGTGACTGAGGAGGCTGCATCCTTGGAGGTAATTTAATCATGTTTTTTGTAAAATGTATAAAATTAAAACAAACTTGAAACACTCATAATATTAATAGTTAATAGCTACAATGAGTAAAAATTTTATTAATTCGTTTTTAAATCAAGACTGAAAAAACAGTTATCCTAATATATGTGAGCTGTTGCATTGACTGAGTACACAGTCTACTAGTTTAATGCTATTTTCTATTATTTTGTTCAAACACAGCATGAGTGTACACCTAGGAGGACAAAAGTGGTTGAAGCTCCTGGGGGAACAGGAGCTCTGGAAGAAGAAACCCATGGAGGACAGCCCCTCTGCTCCCAAACGAAAGGCCTCAGTGCTGCTTGTGAGTTTGCTGGGACAGTCTTTCACTGACAATGAAGGTACAGTAGAACCCAAGACCCCCTATGCCAGGGCTGAGGAGGAAATGGAGACATAATGTAAAGCACCATCTCTACCTCTCACTGAGGACCCTTTGAACTGGTGGCGGATCCATGAGGTCACATTTCCCCTTCTCTCTCGGCTGTCAAAAAGATACTTGTGTATTCCAGGCACAAGCGTGTCTGCAGAGCGGGTTTTCTCTACTGCAGGAGATGTGGTCACTGCTAAAAGAAGCACTCTCAAACCAGAGCATGAGGATCAATTTGTGTTCTTACAGAAAAATCTACAAATTCCCAAATACTGAGCAGTGACTCATCTTTGTGATGTTTGGCACATTCAGGAAGTGTCCTGTTCCCAGTGTGTTATTTTATATTTGTTATTTGCTTATATTTTGTATATTAGAGCACTGCAGAATGATTTGTTTTTGAAGACTGATCATATTCACACAATAAGTAGGCTCAGCCTCCATTTCTTTTGGATTATAATTTAATTCAATGTTTATACATTTGTTAACGTTTAAATATTTTATGAAGCACACTGCACTATATATAAGTACTAAAAGCGTATGAAACTGTCAAGTACTGTACTTTAGTATTTACTAGTGTTAATTAGTTCTAAATGCTCCTGTTGTCTGCTGGGTTCAGACTTATGTGTGCTACATTCAGAAAAGTTTACTTTCTTGGAGCAGATAAAATAAGAAGGGAGTTAATATATCTGACTGCTTGTATTTATTGACGATAATGTAGCCATGTGCAGTAATATTGAAATTGAGGATGCAACGCATTGTGATATTGAATCGAAGACATGATAATCGTAATCGAATTAAATCATGAGACCAGTGAAGATTCACACCCCTATTGTATAACCTTCATTCCTCAAAACAATGATTGACTGTCGAGTTTCTAGAGAAAGCGGTTTCTTTTTTGCCATTTTTTTATCTAATATTGACCTTCAGACATGCCAGTCTATTGCAACTCAAAAACAAACACAGAGACAATGTTCAGCTTCATTTAATGAACCTTTAAACTGTGTTTGATATAATGGCAAGTGATTTTCTAGAAACAAATGATCAATTTAGCATGATTACTCAAGGATAAGGTGTTGGAGTGATGCTGCTGTCTAGATTTGATCAAAACTGACTTTTTTCAAATATTGATGGTGCTGTTTTTTACATCAGTAATGTCCTGACTATACTTTGTGATCAGCTGAATGCTACTTTGGTGAATTAAAGTATCAATTTCCTTCTGAAACAGCTAAATCTGTACATTATTCCAAACTTTTGGCCACCAGTGTATATAATTAAACAAAAAAAAATCTTATTAGGTGAACCGCTTCACTGATTATAATAGGAGTTATCTAATATACTGATCTCTCCACTGGGGAAATAATTATGATTATCTAAACTATGATACACGATCATCGGTTCTCTCAGGTAGACGCACTTCTATATAAGTCACTTCAGGATAACGTTTGATGTTCTTTGAGAAGATTTGTTGACTCAAGAGTCTTATTTAAAGGATCCAGTAATGATACCCCATTGTTTATTTTCAGTTTTTGCACATATCTTATTTGTTCTGTTTTAGCCAGACTCTAAAAGTATGAACTCATCATTTTATTTTCACAGTTTTGGTAATAAAAATGCAGTGGAAATGCTTCAGGACCAGATGTTCAGTGGTGTTATAATTTCTTTCTTACCGTTTACATCCTTAAAATGGTCTTTAAATGCGACGGCTGAGTTTCTAATCGCCTCAAAGAAACTCATCCCCCCTTCATTCACACTGTTTATGCCTCCATCCATCCCATTTGCCTTTTAGTCCAACCCATATGCCCCTTCATCTAGTCCAGTCATCCAGTGTGTCTTTATGTGAGTCTCGCTTGAAGCCAGTAACAGAGAAGATGATAATGGCAACATTATAGCTCAACTCACCCCTGGCTAAGCCCTGCTTTAAAATCTATCCAGTCCTACCATAGTAACTGTTGCCATCCACAATATTATCAGACGTTTAGCTTTACAATGCAAGTCTAAGGAAGTCCAGTCCACTGAAAATGGAACTGTGTTTTGACAACCAAAAATATAGTAAACGCTGGTGTTGGGGCACTTATAATTGTACCACAAGGTACCCAGTCTGAGAGGTTCAAAGAAAACGGGATTTAGTATATGAAAAAAAGATGAGTGTGATGTAACATCTTCAGGAACTTTTGTGAGATGATCATTGTCCCAGGAGAGCTGAATATTTCACACGTAACAATGCTGGAGAAGAGATCTGGCCGGATCATTTTACTGGAATAATAGTGGGAGTGACATGGGGAAAAGTTCTCACAGGAAGGAGTGAGAGATGCCCGAAATCATGCAGCTTGAGAGGATTTTAGTTGTGTCACATTGCTCATTTGCAGTGTATTTTCCATCTATGTTCCAAGTTGCACAAGATACAATGAATCTAAAATAATTCCAAAGTGCTTTATCTTGTTGAGGTGATGTTTCTTCAGCATTCATTTTCGTGTGCCACCGCAAACAGAGGTGAAACATACAGCAAGCATCTGGGCGTCAGACTGTTTAAAACTTGCACTTTAGGATCAGTTGTTATCAATTATAGGACAGAGGACTAATTTAAGCATATTTGATTGGCCATTGCCGTTTCATTGCTCAACAGAAATGTCAGTGACTGGTTAGAATACTCAACCGCTGCAAAAATACATAGTAAACGGAATCCATTGAACAACAGGAGTAATCATCAGCTTTCACAATTACATAATCGTGGTAGCTGTAATTAGGGATTCATTTTTTGATTAATTGTGCAGCATCTTACTAATGATTTCTGACTAGCACGGTTTTGAAGCTTGTAATGCAGCACTCCAGACTGCAACAAAAATGGTCACACATGTGACCAAAAATTAATTATTGTGACAATAATTTAAAATCTAGTTACCATTGGCAACAGTCAGGATGTGTGCTTGCATATGCGATTTCGTCAGATATCTTGTGAGTTATTGAACAAATTACTCTTTTGTACCGGATCTTTAAAATGAAGAGCTCGTTTGGACTCAGGAGCTCAGGTTAACGGTTTGAATTCGAGTCACTTTCTCAGCGAATCTGCCATCAGTGAGTTCCCAACTGGGAATGCAGACATTTCAAAATAGTCACATGTGTATTTCGGGCTTGTATATAATGAAAGGTCCCATGTTATGTACGAAATTATTATTTTTTTTATCCTGATTAATATTATTTGGTATTGGAGTAACAAAATAAACTACATCTGGGATTTCATTCAATTTGCATTCTTGTAGTCTTTGTGTCTGTAAAGACAAATTATGATTTTTTATATTATAATATTATATATATATATCAAAAGAGAAAGAGACACACACACACACACACACAAAAGTTGAGTAATGTACAGATTTTGCTGTTTTGGAACCAAATTGGCATTCAGCTGATCACAAAGTATAGTCAGAACATTACTAATGTAAAAAACAACAACATCACTATTTGAAAAAAAAAAAAAAAAAGTCATTTTTGATCAAATCTAGACAGCAGCATCACTCCAACACCTTATCCTTGAGTAATCATGCTAAATTCATCATTTGGTTCTAGAAAATCACTTGCCATTATATCAAACACAGCTGAAAGATATTTGGTTCATTAAATGAAGCTGAACATTGTCTTTTGTGTTTGTTTTTGAGTTGCCACAGTGTGCAATAGACTGGCATGTCTGAAGGTCAATAATGGCAAAAAAGAAACAGCTTTCTCTAGAACTCATCATTGTGATCCATTGAATGCCACTTTGGAGAATAAAAGTACAAATCTCTACATTATTCCAAACTTTTGGCCCACAGTGTGTATGTATGTATATACATATAAAACATTTGTGATGTGAGATCCAGCTTTTGATAGGACAATTGAGGGACTCATACACAACTATTACACAAGGTGCAAACGTTCACTGATGCTCAACAAGGGAACATACTACTACATTATATTTTATGTAAATACCAGTTATGTTGATCCTGAAGGGCAGTACTAAAAAAAAAAAAAAAAATTGTATCTCTTATATTGTATTCTGAAATGGGGTGTGAAAACTTATGAGACAAAAGGGGAATGCAAATTTGTGCACTCAAATATACAGTATAATAAACACCCGATTAATTCATTTTTTTTTTTTTTTTTTGTCTTTCTATCTTGTTTTTGAACAAAACCAAGCAATTCTGTGATGTGACAACTAAAACAGCCATTTGGCTACTAAACGTTTCAGTTAGGAGGCAATGTCTCCTTATGCCGAGTTTACACTACACGATTTTAAGCCCAATTATCGCTCGCTAACAGTTTTGTGGCGATTGCCCCCAAAAGGCCGCAATCCTAGGCAAATCAGAGCTCGCAAGGCATGAATTATCAAAGACGTGATTTTAGAGAAATGCCGGCATGTCTCTGACGTCAGTGAGATATCTAGAATGTTAAATATTTGGACCTGTCTGCGATTCCAAACCATGCCATGTGAATATGTTTTGACTGAATACAACAGCAGCGTTGACCTACAGCCAATGAGAGAGCAGGAAAAAGGGCACAGGAAGTTTCAGTGGGAGGAGTCCTGATGTACCTGCAACAGAACATCAACTAGCATGTCTGCGGTATCAAGAAAGTCTCATTGGACCGAAGAAATGGAGGAAAAGTTAGTGGAACATTGGCAGGAGCACCAGTGCATATTTGATGTTTCCTCTGAAATGTACCACAACCAGGTGGAGAAAGAGAAGAGTTGGAGAGAAACTGACAATTCTCTTGGACATTCAGGTAAACTAAAAGGTAGATTTTTCAGTAGGAGGTACTTTTTCATATTGTAACCAATAAAATATATGATTAAAAACATACACATCATATTCTGAAATGCACAACATATGATGACGCATTTGTTTTCGTATCTCGCATCACTTCTCGTGTGCACTCTGTAATTTGGAGTCCAGGCAGAGTCTTCCGGGATTCGTCAATAGTGAAATGTTTTGTAATGTGTTCACCCGTCGCCGATTCATCGTGCAATTTGAAAAAGCTGGGATTTCCACGACAAGACAGACAGTTGTGTAATATGAACGGTACCACGATACAACGTCTTTGAAAGTCATGTAGTGCGTAGGAGGCATTAGTCAAATTTTTGGAGCCCTGTAATATCTAAAAAAATATCTCAAATGACAGAATAATAGTGATAACAATTTGTATCAAAATAATTGTGATTATCATATTAACCCTTATCAAATTGTGAATCAAATAAAATTCACGTTTGGTGTGAAAAGGTCATCAGACTTTTGTTTTCATTCAATTTTTTTTTTTTCCTTTGGTGGATGATAAACCGAGTTACAATTAATAATAGCATTGACTTACACTTGTCTTAGAGTGACACAAGCTCTATCCATAGACAAGAATATCATCATAGAGACTCGGTAGTAGATTATTTTACATGGGCCAGTAAGTTAACAGCACAAACACCCTAGCAACTACCCAGAACATCCGAGCAACGCCCTAGCAACTACCCAGAACATCCGAGCAACGCCCTAGCAACTACCCAGAACATCCGAGCAACGCCCTAGCAACTACCCAGAACATACTAACAACACCCTAGCAACTACCCAGAAACCACTAGCAATGCCCTAGCAACCACTAAGAACGCAATACAAAGCACAGTAATACCCTGGCGACCACCCACAAAAAACAAGCATTGTTAGGGGGAATTTTTCTTGTCAAAGCCAATCAGGGTTTTTTCTTCAGAAAATGGACTCATCTAGAAACACATTATATATGGTTTTTTTATGCTTTAAGATTAATTGTAATGATCGGCGAGGCTGATTGATCGGACAATATTTAGCCATTTTGAGGCCAGTAACTGTGGCCTCTTGGCTGATAACAGAAATGTTAGTTCATGATTCACTGCCATTTACCAGCAACATTTATAATGGATAGCTCACGCTTTCGGTGAGGTCCATCAGTACTCACCCCAGTCCTCGCTGGTCAGCAAGTTATCAGCGCAGAAGCGGCTGTCCAGATCAGACAGCAGCAGCTCCGCGGTCATCATCAGCAAACACACCACCGGGAACAACACACAGTCAAATTACACTGGCGCTGACGAAGTCACGTCCAGCGGCTGTATTACCACATCACAAACGAGTCCGTCAGTTAGTGAAACTTCCGAAACCATGAAACGGGTCACTGAATTTATTATATTCGTTTAAATTCGACTTAGTTCGTCATCGCGCACCACCGCTCACTGACACACAGACAAGGAAATTAATTTCCTTAAAAAGTCCCTCCTCTTTTTGCTCAGCAGAGCCAATCGAAATGTAGAACAGAAAATTGGCAGGACGGCTCGCCACACGGATAACAAACCAAATGTAATTGGACGAGCGATAAGCCAATCGTTTGACTATCTAGCAGAAAAGGTGGGTTATAGTCCAATCGGCGCAGATAATTTTGAATGATTGCTGCAAGATCCAATAAATGACAAGCTATTTAGAAGTTACTGGAGATTGACAGAATTATTGAGCAATAAATGTAGAGCTTGTAACGCCACGACAGTACTCTGCATCGCTCCTTTGTTCCTGATGTAGTTGTTTTCATGGCGAATTTCGTTCTTTGCACAATGTGTGATACAGTCATTAAAACCGAGTGAAGAGCGGTTTTAATTGGTATTAATTAATAAATTAGAGCTACAAACACATAGAAGGTTCCTGAATTAATAGCTCTTACACAACCCTCGGTTATTTAAGGATAGTCTTGTCACGTGGAGTCGAGCATGAGCACAGCAGCATGTAGAACGCATGACAGAAAGGGGGGGGTAACTTTTGCCCACAAGCCACATTTTACTAGCGTTATAATAGCAGCTATTTTTTTTACCAATTCAAATATAATAAATAACTAACCACACATGCAAGTAATATCAAAGGATTTAATCATGGGAGATGCAATACTTAACTCAGTCAAGTCAATTTTATTTGTATAGCGCCTTTCACAACATACATCAAAGCAGCTTTACAGAAGATAAGGCATTAACAGACGATAAAACTAATGTCTATAATGTCGATGAATCATCATTGTGTAATTAGATAAAATACAATTGTTTATCGTGTTTAAAAATAAGTAATTAAATAATAATTGTATTAATAACCCCAGTGAGCAAGCTGAAAGCGACTGTGGCAAGGAACACAAAACTCCATAAGATGTTGATTAATGTAGATTAATGAAGAAAAATATGCTTGGGAGAAACCAGATGCACTGTGAGGGCCAGTTCCCCTCTGACTAACATCATGAATATAATGTAAATATTACTTTTGCATAGTTAAAGTCATGGTTTAAAATTATTAAACTAAGTAAGTGTTAAGTGTCAGTGTTTAAACATCAATTTTGTATGAACTGTAAGATTAATGACCAATGTCTATAAAGTCCATTCTGGATTAATTGCTGAAGTTCACATAGGTGCAATTGTCTTGTTAATTGGCTGATGAAGGCTTTTGTTGGCAATTGTTAGTCTATGCATTCCATTTCAAGATCATAGTCAATCAGTAGACCGAGGTGATGCAGGCAGATATCAGGGATGTGAAACGCAGTTCAACCTGGCCGGTAATTTCGGTGAGGTTCGGTGTGCTCCATCCTAAGTCCATGGTTCAGACAAAGACATATGAAGTATCCCATGTCTTATGGTTGGAGTTGGCATCAGTTCATCCTCTGAAGTCCATCATAATAGATTGAAGTGATGTTTGGCTGGCACCGGCTGCATTTAGTCATCATCATTCAGCGACACGTAGCAGTGGAGTGCAACACGAAGCATGAATGGTGCTGGATCCAGCCGGTTGACCTCTGGTGACCTCAGGATGTGAGTCCTGAGGGTGAGACAGGGAAACAAATTAAATAATATAATTCAATTACCATTCAATTTATTGCAGAGATATAAATCATGATCAATGTTTCTGGTTTCTTACAATTTATTAACTAAAATGTATTTAACTAAATTAAAAAGAACCAAGTCCTTCAGGTTCAGGTTCACCACTGAAGAGCTGCAAACGTTTGGCAAACATTTGCAGCAAATACAAGCTCATTTGCATGTGGAAAATAATGAGTGGCAAGTTTGTGAGAGCTCTAGATTTTTTGTTATCTACAGTTTTCGGAAATTGAAAACAATCATCTGTTATAAATTGTGAAACACTTCTGTGTTCAGGAAAATTGTGGATAGGGGAAATGGTAACACTGCACAATAAGGTTCCATTCATTTAGTTATTTATTTTTTATTTAATTATCCTTTATTTAACCAGGAAGATTCCATTGAGATATGAGATCTCTTCTTCCAGAGAGTCCTGGTCAAGATGGCTGCACCAACAATTTCACATAAAAAACACAATTACACATTTGAAACAACAAATAGTACATAAAAAAAAAAGACAAAAATGTAAAAGTATTATCCAGAAAATATTTACATTGTATTAAGTTGGTCACGTATCTTTTTTCTGCCCACTATTAGAGTTAGTTTACAATATGTCACCAGTCGTACTCGACCTGCCCCAAGAGGGATTTGAACCGGCCATCCCTGTCATGGGAGTCAGATGCGCTTGCAAGGAGGCTATAAAGCCATGGCTATATATCCACCATGCCCTGTTGTAGACATGTAAATAACATTGCATGTTATTCGTCATGATTTGTGAATTTGTGTGACACAGCCCACTAATCCGCAATCAGTGTTTTGTTTTGTGGAATACTTTTTTTATAATGCTTAAGCCTATATCTCCAAAAGCTGAACAACTTGTCTTGACCAGTTGGTTTATTAATTTTTTGTCAAAGCACAGTTTTTGTCTGTCAACCCTTGTTAAGTTGGTGATAAGTCTGGAACATAAAAAATAGGTGCTCTTCACTTTTAATGGCTTTTTCCAGTTAACACGCAGTCTTGGGGTTCATGCACATTCACTCGTTTTAGAGCTTGATTTGTGAAAACATTCATAGTCACATTTGATCATGTTTGATTGTGTCTTATTGCTCGATCACATTGCCTTGTGTAAGATCATCCAAGACCATCACCACATGCTCCAACCAGAAGCCGTGGATGACTGCGGAGGTGCTTGCGCTGCTGAGGAAGACCACACCTCCCCACAACGACCAGGTGCTCTGTCTTACCATGGCTGATGTGAGGAAAACTCTACATAGAATCAACCCACGGAAGGCTGCTGGACCAGACAAAATTCCTGGCAGGGTGCTCAGAGGATGTGCAGACCAGCTGGCAGATGTTCTTACTGACATCTTCAACATCTTCTGAGCAGCACCGTCATTCCAACGTGCTTCAGCTCAGCATTCAACACAATCATTCCTCAGCACCTGATTGGAAAGCTGAACCTGCTGGGCCTGGACACCTCCCTCTGCAACTGGATCCTGGACTTCCTGACTGGGAGACCTCAGTCAGTCCGGATCGGGAACAGCATCTCCACCACCACCACACTGAGCACTGGGGCCCCCCTGGGAAACCGCGTACCCTGAGGCCGCATTCATTGTTACCGGGGACTTTAACAAAGCCAATTTTAAAAGAATCACACCAAAATACCACCAACACATCAGCTTCAACACACGAGGGGACCGTGTTTTGATTCATTGCTATTCTCCTTTCTGGGATGGCTACAAATCCCTCCCCGACCCACTTACGGGCAGAAACTGAAACAGGAAGCGCCCACTCTCAGAACGATCCAGTGCTGGTCGGACCAATCAGACTCTATGCTACAAGACTGTTTTGATCATGCTGATAGCGTAAAGTGTTTCATCAGGAAGTGCATAGAGGATGTTGTTCCGACCAAAACAATACGGATCTACCCCAACCAGAAACCATGGGTTAACGGCGATGTTCACGCGGCACTTAATGCGCGGACCTCCGCTTTTAATTTCGGGAACGCGGAGGAGCATAAACAAGCCAGTTATGCCCTCCGTAACACTATCAGAGCAGCCAAATGCTAGTACAGGCACAAAATTGAAAGAAAGTTCAACACCACCAACTCTAGAAGTATATGGCAGGGAATTAACATCATAACGGACTACAAAGGGAATAAAAACTCTGTTGTGAACACGGTTGCCTCTCTCCTGGATGAGCTTAATACATTTTATGCTCGTTTCGAGGAAAATAACACCACCCTCACGGAGAGAGCCCTCGCGGCCAACGCTACAGAGGATGGTTCAATCACCGTCTCTGTTGCTGATGTAACCCGATCCTTCCGACGGGTGAACATTCATAAAGCCGTGGGTCCAGACAGCATTCCGGGCCACGTCATTAGAGTGTGCGCGACATAACTGGCTGGTGTTTTTACGGACATTTTCAACCTGTCCCTCTCCCTGTCTGTAGTCCCCACATGCTTCAAAACTTACACCATTGTGCCTATACAAAAGCAATCAAAAATCACTTGTTTAAATGACTAGCGTCCTGTTGCTCTGACCCCCATCGTCAGCAAATGCTTTGAGAAGCTAATCAGAGATTACATCTGCTCTGTGCTGCCCACCTCTTTGGACCCTTTGCAGTTTGCCTACCGCAACAACCGCTCCACTGATGATGCCATTGCATCTACAATACACACTGCTCTCTCCCATCTGGAAAAAAGGAACACATATGTGAGAATGTTGTATGTAGACTACAGCTCAGCATTCAACACCATAGTGCTCTCCGAGCTTGATGTGAAACTCCGGGCTCTGGGCTTAAACAGCTCGCTGTGCGGCTGGATCCTGCACTTCCTGTCAGACAGACGTCAGGTGGTTAGAATGGGCAGCAACATCTCCTCATCACTGACCCTCAACACTGGAGCCCCGCAGGGCTGTGTTCTCAGCCCATTCCTGTATTCCCTATTCACACATGACTGTGTGGCAACACATAGCTCCAATGCCATTGTTAAGTTTGCTGATGATACAACGGTGTTAGGTCTCATCGCTGACAATGATGAAACAGCTTACAGAGAGGAGGTGCACACTCTGACACGCTGGTGTCAGGAGCACAACCTCTTCCTCAACGTCAGTAAAACCAAGGAGCTTGTAGTGGACTTCAGGAGGAAAGACAGAGAACACAGCCCCATCACCATTAATGGAGCACCGGTGGAGAGAGTCAGCAGCTTCAAGTTCCTCGGTGTCCACATCACTGAGGAACTCATATGGTCCGTCCACAATGAGGCCGCTGTGAAGAAGGCTCACCAGCGCCTCTTCTTCCTGAGACGGCTGAGGAAGTTTGGAATGAACCACCACATCCTCACACGGTTCTACACCAGCACTGTAGAGAGCATCCTGACTGGCTGCATAGCTGCCTGGTACGGCAATAGCAGCGCCCACAACAGCGAAGACCTGCAAAGGGTGGTGCGAACTGCCAGAAACATCATCGGAGGTGAGCTTCCCTCCCTCCAGGAGATCTATAACAGGCGGTGTGTGAAAAAAGCTCGGAGGATCATCAGAGACTCCAGCCACCCGTGTCATGGGCTGTTCTCACTGCTACCATCAGGCAGGTGGTATTGCAGCATCAGGACCCGCACCAGCCAACTACATGACAGCTTCTTCCCCCAAGCAATCAGAATTTTGAACACTTGATCTCTTACGATCAATATACATCAGCACTGCACTTTATTAATCTTACACTGGACCATCATAAATTATATTCTCTATACAATACAACCTACTGCATTTTTTTTTATACACTTTATATATTTTATCGTATGTGCATTCTATATTGTTTGTATTGTTTACTGTACATTGTATATAATTATTGTGTTGTGTAAGTAAGTGTACATTTGATATGTAAATTGTGTTGTGTAAGTATGTTGTTTACTGTAATTGGTATATGTCTCATCACTGTAATGACTGCTATGTTGCTCGGAACTGCACACAAGACTTTCACCTACTGATGCACTTGTGTATATGGTCGTGTGACAATAAAGTGATTTGATTTGATATATATATATGCAATATATGTGAATTCAGAAAAATATAATATCTTCAGCATATCTAAACTGACAACAATAAATTCAGAATATGGATTACACTCAAATAAATCCACAATCTTATGACATCCACATAATAAGATCACATACAAATAATTTAGAGTATAAAACTTACAGATTATACCTTTCTCATGAGCAAATATATAAGCAAGAACAACATGTATGCAGCCTTGAGATCTCCACCATGTGCTCTGACTAAAACAAGATGACTGCAACATACTTAATGCACTACAGTTCCAACCAGTAGGTGTCAGCATTCAGACAAAGAAACCACAATTTAATTCAGAACACTGATTTAGGAAGAAAAACACCACTGTTTCTTAGCTTTATATCTCATGCTACATATATAAAAGTGAAGATTTGTTCATATATTCATAAACATTTACAATAAAACAAGTATTAAACTGGATTTGTGAAAGTTTTCACAAATTGATTTTACTAAGTTTGATAGCTTCATACGCATTGGCATTGTGAAATATTAATTGTCAATGGATTAAATGTCTTAAAATTGTAAAAAGTATTAATATTGTTATGATTCTCTTTGTGTTTAGCATCTGTCTTTTGTTTCTGTGGACTACATTCCCCATAATTCACTGCCCTCATCACTACCGGCTGTTCCCAATTGTTTTCACCTGTCTTCCATTACCTCATTTATCCTTGTGTATATAATGCCCTGATGTCTGATTTCTGGTTGTTTTTGTTTCCCAGTCTTGCCCTGTTCCAGCGTTTCATCATTAAAGTTTGTTGCACCTAGATCCTGCTCTCGTGTCGTCCTTCAAACATTACAGAACAACTTATCATACAAAATGGATCTAACAGCTTACTTTATTCATTTGAACCAGGTGGATTTACCCATCAAAGAATACTCTCATCTTTTCTAAACCATTGCCAGCTAAACAGGATTTGCTGATTCCCACCTGGAATCAATTTATCGGCTCTGACTTACAGCTCACTGGTGGAGGGAATTGCCTGAGGAGTGTAACCTCAGTTGGAGAGAATACGTGAGGTTAACCCTTGAAAGTCTAGCGTCAGAGGATCCTCCACTCCCTACCCTGATCCTGGCTTCCGAGCCTTCCACGCCCTGTCACGGCCACGCCTGAGACTGTTCCATGACCTGCCACCCCTGTATCTGCTCCGCGCCATGTCAAGGCCAAGCCTCCCGTGGCTCCCGTCTCGAAGCCTCCCCACCTGTCTCCAAGTGGAATGATCTGCCACTGATGTTGGTGCGTAGGGCCATAAAGACCCTACTTCACAAATTGCCAGCACCAACGCCTGCCACGGCCAACGAGCCAGTTTCCATGCCTGCCACGGCCAACATGCTGGAAGCCTCGTCCGTCTCAGAGCCTGCGTTGCCAGCCTCGTCCGTCCCAGACCCTGCGATGTTTACGAACACAGAGTTTGTTCCCGAGTCTCTGCCCATGCTCACGACCACGGAAGTGATTCCCCAGTCATCCTGGACTCTTAGTCTCAAGCCTCCAAAGGCTCCACCCCTTGATCCTTTCATGGCTCCGCCCCTCGAGCCTTCCACGGCTCCGCCTGCCACGGCTCCGCCCCTCGAGCCTCCCACGGTTCCACCTGCCACGGCTCTACCCCTCGAGCCTCCCACTGCTCCACCTGCCACAGCTCTGCCCCTCGAGCCTCCCATGGTTCCACCTGCCACGGCTCCGCCCCTCGAGCCTCCCACGGCTCCACCTTTCAGAGTCTTCCACGGCTCCAGTCCCTAGTCTGTGGCCACCTACCAGGCCTCCTGACCCAGTCCCTACCCTAAGGTCATCTCCTTTGGTAGTATAGGCCGTCCGCCTAATCTGATCTAGAAGATGAACTTGTAATTTAATTTCCAAATTCCTTTGTGTTGTGATGCACTTTATCTTTTTGATGTGAAATCTTTTCTGATTTTGATAGAGTAAAAGAAAAACTAACGTTTATATTGCTACTGATATTTCTAATTTAGTATTTACTGAATCTAAGCAACATGTGCTACTTTTTTGTACATTATAAACAGAAAAATTGTGTTGCAAATGTGTTTATAAAATGTGATGCAACAGGGTTTTGAGGTATATCTCTTTATCATCATTACATTACATACATGCCCACAACAATAAAAAATGAGCCTTGAAAATACTGACAAACGTTTATAAGATAGGCCCATATTTAAAGTGTGACATTATTTTACATATGCAGCTTGCTCTGTCATTATAAAGATGTCATGGTTTTATATTAGAAGCTATTATGATGCAATTTTACCATAACCTCCTGAGACAGCGTCAATATAGTATTTAGTGTATAAAAACACGATAAGAATTGTTTATATATATATATATATATATATATATATATATATATATATATAAACAATATTGTATTTGATGTGCTGAATTGTAATGTCATACATTTCTATAGAGCAAGGAGAGGACATTATCATGGCCAAACTCACTGAAAATCCTAGGGTGTTCTCTAAACATGCTAAATCTGCATGTTTGCCCTGCATTATAAACAAATAACTTGCCTTACACGGTTGGGGAAATTAAAATATTTATATTTTATTTTCACACACCAAAGTATTGATTAAACTAGATATGTAAAATTTGTCAAACTATAATCTTAGTTCGAAAAAACCTTATCTGAAAGTTTTAAATGGTTGAAATTAGACATTTTTACAGGTCTTACAGTCAGAAAAAAACATGAGCATTCCAAAACAAATTGTGTCAATGTAATTTAGTCTTGGGGATTTGTGGCCACTTTGAAAGCAAAAATGATGCCTTTGCAGGGCACTTGGTTGGGAGTAATATTAATGGTTGCCAAGATGTAGAGTTGTTCCAAACAGAATTTCCATCCATCCATCGTCAACCGCTTATCCTGTGTACAGGGTCGCGGGGGGCTGGAGCCTATCCCAGCTAACATTGGGCGAAAGGCGGGGGACACCCTGGACAGGTCGCCAGTCCATCGCAGACAGAATTTCCAATCAGATAAAATTACCAATATTTTTGGAGGTGGAGGGGGAAGTCTTTGAAGGGAATAGTGCATAACTATTTGATATGAAGTGCATAACCTGTAATACACAAAATAATCAGGGGGTGAAATTGGCAACCGTTGTGTATGTCACATCCACTGGTGCAGGAACAGCTGCCCTGGACTGCCTGACAAATTTGAGACTGGCATACTGCACCGGCGTTGCCTGAAAAACAACAAAACATCCTAAACGTCTGAAATGAATTCATTAATAAATATTATAATGTGATAATGTGATAATGTAATACATTCAGAGCAGAAGAAGTACTAGAACATACTGTATAAATGAGGGCTAGAATCTGACCCAACATGACAAAAGAAGTCAGTGAAGTCTTATTTATACCATTCTCTCATCACTTTCTTTTTGATGCCATTCTTATGCCACTGTTTCTATACTTATGCAATTCTCACACCACTTTCTAAGTTATGCCGTATTTACACTATTTTTATGCCATTCTAATGCCACACTCTTATGTATGGTGTTGTTATGTCATATTTTCAACATTGTAATGCCTGGCCATTTGGAGCTCCGGGACTTTTCCCGGTGGGCCCGTCGAGTATTTGGTCAGTCAGTCGCCCCACTCTTATTTATTAAGTTTAGCTATTTACTGCTGTGCATGGACAACACCAAATAATCCAAAAGTATGTTGAAAACCACAATGCGCAAGAGCCAAGCGGGACCGGACCTTCCTCATAGTGTAGCTCTGACGCAGCACAAGATTTTAAAACATTAAAGGCCCATGTAAAGCTTTTAGAAACCAGATTAAAAAGCCCGACTTTCTAAACAGCAGAGACGAGGTAAACTGGAAAACATTGTGTCATTCACGACGGTAATGACATTCTTTTCAATCCACACATCATCATACTTATTGCATTGCAGTTACTACAGGGTCGCGGGGGGCTGGAGCCTATCCCAGCTAACATTGGGCGAAAGGCGGGGGACACCCTGGACAGGTCGCCAGTCCATCGCAGACAGAATTTCCAATCAGATAAAATTACCAATATTTTTGGAGGTGGAGGGGGAAGTCTTTGAAGGGAATAGGGTATAGGGATGATCACTTCTGAATAGAACGCACTCCATAATTCAGATGAGACGAGATATAACAGCGTGAGCCAGAACTGACTGAACTCTTTAGTTTGTTGGATGAAGCTTATAAATGTGAAAGTTAGTTATATACAGTTCCATTTGATACACAACTGTATAATCAGATTATAGTGGTTATGACGGGTAGTTTTAAATTAGTTGGCACTGTTACATTTATGATCAACATTTTTTCAATGTGTACACTGCATTACAACTCTCTACAGATACATGACTGGAGATCATTTTAATCACATTTTGGCTTTTTTTAAAAAGTTATTGTAGCAATAATATGATGTCAGTAAATTGCATATGGTATCATAATGATGTGTAAAATGTCATGTCAGCTACAGGTTTTCAACAAAAAATAAGATTGGAACCTAAAAATGAAAATAGAATTAAATAATTCTAACATTTAACTTGTACTATGAAAACAGTTGCCTGTCCATGGTAACATGCATGATTTAAAAAATATGTTTTATACTAATACTAATATTAGGTTAACATTAGGTTGATGGAGCAGGGCTCTGCATGAGCTTCAACAATCCCATCCATAGATGCTGTAGGAAACAATTTGTTACATTCTTCAATATTTCAAGTGTTTGATGAAGTTAAAATATGTCATCATTTATTATTGTCCCTTTAAATATATGCACGTTCACACATTTGTCACACATTTTCTTGTTTTTGTATTCATAATTTTGCATTATTTACAGTATTTACATTGAGTTTATATTGATATGTATAGCGAGCGCTAAAATGGTATAATGTGTCTTTAGGAACGGCACCTGCTCAGCAAATGTGTTTCAGTTGAGTGTTTATTTATTTATTTATTTTATTTTTTACCACATCGGTCCTATGTGCGATTAGAATGAATCTGACAGAAAATAACAGAAAGATTGTAAAAAGAGACTTAAATAAATGAAAATGGATTCAACTCTAAAAGATCATTCAGTCTTAAGATAAATGTCCCAGTGGGGCCCTAAAAGAAAATTGGCCCCAGGGCCCTCACTAGTCATAATCTGCCCCTGGCCCTGCAAAGGCACAACTCAACTTTTCAGATAAAACAAAGTGAGGCTATTTTATTTTCCACATTTGTCTTGGCAATAAAAAAAACTGTGAAGCCATTTTTCTTAGTTTAAGTGTTATACTGTATATAGGGATGTACCTTTTCTTGTGCTTAACATATATTGTGACATCTGAATCACAGGTGAACTCAATGTACTGAGCCAGCTGATTCAAAGATGAATGGTGCTAAATTACTGAATTTAATTCTGGTTTTGTGTGTGTGTGTGTGTGTGTTCTGGGGGAGATACTGTATGCATCTATTGGTAAGCAGCACTGAGACAGACAGACGGACAGACAGACAGACAATCGAGCAGCAGACAGTATGTGATTTACTCCACACTGATCACAGACACAAACACGTCCCAATGCACTCAAAACAAGCCTTCAGTTTATTTATATTCACACTGATCATTAGTTAAGTATAAGATTATGTTGCTTATATGTAAAAGTGACTTACAATTGTTGGTACATTAAATACAAACAGAAAAAAACTGAACAGCTTAAATAGGAAGAAAAACACCACTGTTTCTTAGCTTTATATCTCATGCTACATATATAAAAGTGAAGATTTGTTCATATATTCATAAACATTTACAATAAAACAAGTATTAAATGTTGCAGTTTTTAACAGATGAATGACTTCAAATAAAAGGTATAGTAGGCTGTAATAGAAATAAAACTCTTTTGATATGAAGTGCATAACCTGTAATACACAAAATAATCAGGGGGTGAAATTGGCAACCGTTGTGTATGTCACATCCACTGGTGCAGGAACAGCTGCCCTGGACTGCCTGACAAATTTGAGACTGGCATACTGCACCGGCGTTGCCTGAAAAACAACAAAACATCCTAAACGTCTGAAATGAATTCATGAATAAATATTATAATGTGATAATGTGATAATGTAATACATTCAGAGCAGAAGAAGTACTAGAACATACTGTATAAATGAGGGCTAGAATCTGACCCAACATGACAAAAGAAGTCAGTGAAGTCTTATTTATACCATTCTCTCATCACTTTCTTTTTGATGCCATTCTTATGCCACTGTTTCTATACTTATGCAATTCTCACACCACTTTCTAAGTTATGCCGTATTTACACTATTTTTATGCCATTCTAATGCCACACTCTTATGTATGGTGTTGTTATGTCATATTTTCAACATTGTAATGCCTGGCCATTTGGAGCTCCGGGACTTTTCCCTGTGGGCCCGTCGAGTATTTGGTCAGTCAGTCGCCCCACTCTTATTTATTAAGTTTAGCTATTTACTGCTGTGCATGGACAACACCAAATAATCCAAAAGTATGTTGAAAACCACAATGCGCAAGAGCCAAGCGGGACCGGACCTTCCTCATAGTGTAGCTCTGACGCAGCACAAGATTTTAAAACATTAAAGGCCCATGTAAAGCTTTTAGAAACCAGATTAAAAAGCCCGACTTTCTAAACAGCAGAGACGAGGTAAACTGGAAAACATTGTGTCATTCACGACGGTAATGACATTCTTTTAAATCCACACATCATCATACTTATTGCATTGCAGTTACTAACATGACGTTTTGGCAGAAATATTGTATATATTTGAAATAGTTGTCACAATAATTTTAATGACATGAAATATTGTATATTAGGGGAATATAAGTCACTTTTATGGCAGCTGTTTTTATAGTCAATTGCATAGTTTGTATTATAGAAACCATCATTGCACCTGGTATAAAGGAGCATGATTGTACCTGTGAATACCATGTTCTTACTAATACCGTCTAAGCACAGTCAAACTTTGGATACTGTGCAAGAACTGTGATAAATGTTCTTTAAGGCAAGTACACAGGAGAATTTAACAAGCGGTTAAGGCTGGACCCCCTTGAATTAAGGATGAAGCTTTTCATCCTCTGTTAATATGTTCAGTTCTAATGAGCTTTAATGGAAAAAGTTC
Source organism: Xyrauchen texanus (assembly GCF_025860055.1). NCBI lineage: Eukaryota > Metazoa > Chordata > Actinopteri > Cypriniformes > Catostomidae > Xyrauchen > Xyrauchen texanus. The sequence continues at coordinate 45,980,314 of NC_068285.1, forward strand.
ATTCAATAATTAAGATCCTGATGAAAGAGAAATATCATTTGCAATTCAATAATATCACTATATACAATATAATCGACTGCCCCACCCCTCCACACCCCCATTCGATTTTTTGTCCCAGTCCAGCCCTGTTTACATCACGGTTATTCCACTGTCTTAGTTATATTGATCGTATGCAATTCTTATTCCACTGTCTTAGTTATGCCGTTCTTGTGCCACTTTTCAGCCAGTTTTCTTTCATGTGTTACTCACCTTCAGATTTGTGTTTCCTTTCATACAGTTGCAGCAACAGGCTGGAGAACAACCTGAAAGAGAAGCACATACATGTAATTATGTGAAATATCTGTACACTCCAACATAAAGTCTACATATCTGTATGATAGGAAAAACCCTTCATGTGAGTATGATTTATCTGCAGTGATATCTGTGTTATTTTAGGAACTGTTTTATTACCTCGTCTGTGACAGAGGACACAAGTACAAAGTATACCGCAAAACCCACAAGCAATGTAAGCACAAATCAAGAGCGTACTGCAGCCCACACTGTCTGATGCATCAGCGAAGCCCACTTCTTCAACATCTGAAACAAACAGCACAGGGTAACCAAAGCACAACAACACCGATGAGGTGCAGTTTCACTGGAATCTTTCATGAGGCTGTTTAAAAAGAAAAACCATAGCTGTGAAAATGTAAAAAAATTACAGAAAACAAAGACTAGCCCACCCTTCATGACTAGTAATAGTCATACTAGTAATGGAGTGGTGGTGGTGTAGTGGGCTAAAGGACATAACTGTTAAGCAGAAGGTTGCTGAATTAAGACATTTTTCTTGCACATGCACACAACTATTGGCCACAGCCACTGATCTAGAGTCAGCTTTTCCCTTCTTACTAGTAATAAAGGTTTGGACATGTGGTTGTGGAAACTGATCGTAGACCAGCAGTTACGAGCAATATCATCCCTGAGCGTCAATCAGAATTGAATTATTGTAATAATTGTATTATACATTAATGTAATGTGTCTCGTAGTCAGGGGGAGACTAAGCCTTACACATGATATAAGGTGGGGACCAGGTGTAGCGCAGACTCAGGCTGGTTGGGATCCATAAGCAGTCTTTATTAAGAGACGGGGTACAAGACAAAAACATGCAAGGTTCAGTTTCACGGCAGACAGGAATGTAGAAGGTGATCGAGTTCGTGGTCAGACAGGCAAAGGATCGAGACAGGCAGCAGATATCGTAGACAGGCAGACAGGCCTAAAGGTAACAAGGGCAGGCAGCAGATAATCGTGGTCGAAGACGGGCTAGGTAGATACACAGGAGATCTAGTAGAAGGTTGATATCAAAACGCTCAGTATTGCAGCCGGGACAAACAAGACTTCGCAATGATGGCACAGACACGCGTGATTTAAATAGCGTGGAGGTAATGGGGAACTGCTGCGGGCAATCGGACCAGGTAAGTGGGTTTATGGGAAGTGAGATTCAAGGTTAGAACTCGGGTGAGTTAGATCTCCGGTGGCCGGTTGAGGAGGCGCCTTCACCGGCATTCATGACACCAGAGCTGGACTGGTAATCTGGCATACCGGGCATTTTCCCGGTGAGCCGACGCTCTTTGGGGCTGATCAGGGGCAGACTGTCAATCGGGAGAAAAGAGCGGGTTGGTGGGTCGGCCGCGAAACGTGCCAAATGTGCCGAGATAAGTTAAAATGAGCCGCCGCATCATGCAGAACGGACCACAAAATGGCGAACACCATTTTTTAAACATCTTTCTCCTTTACTAGTCTATTTTTTTACAGCTCTGCAGTGTAACAAACACATTTACAAAAGTACAAATATTTTATGTTGTCTCTCAATGAACATGAGCTCTTAAAAATCAAGTGCATAATCATATTTAAAGAATGAGATAAATTATGTTTGAAATACTGTCCTATAAAGAAACCGCAGCTACACATTTTGCCACAACTGAGTTAAACCGAATCAGGTCTCAGGACTGTTTTGTGACAGATGGGTTTCTCTCAACTATGCTCAGATTTAGAAAAACAGAATGTGAAAATGTTCCAAATTCCACATTTGACTGTATATGTATAATCAGAACACAGGATAACAACTACTAAAACTTTTTAATGTCAACTTCCCCTTTTTGATCTATTTATCACTTAAATGACTTTGTTTACATATAACGTAGTATAATTCTTTTAGGTTTATATATATACACTGTAAAAAAAATCCTGTTGTTTAAAAAAAAAAAAAAAAAAAAAAACTGGCAGCTGTGGTTGCCAGAATAATGATGTAAAAATACAGTAAACATGTAAACAACTTTACAGAACAACCTGTACATTTTACAGTTTAAAACTGTTGTAATTTACATGACAATGCTGGCACTGTAAAAAAAAAATCATAAACTTGATATTTGCCTTTTGAAACTGTAAAAATCAGCTTTTTACTTGAAGGTATTGTTTATCACTGTAGAAATTACAGAAGGGCACATGATGACATAAAGTTCATCAAGAGTGGCCAATTTCAGGAGCAATGACCAATAAACATGAAGAGACACACAAACACTAAACACCATCAGGGTAATAATGTAATAAATCTGAACTAAACTACATTAAATATTAAACAGAACACCCCAATATACTGATATTAAAAATAAGAAGAAACAGAACTATTCCCATAAAATATAATGAAATGTAATGCGTCATGCAGGGAATTCTGGGAATTTTTAACAATAATTTACTGTAAAAACTACATGCACTCTCTTGTTGAACATAATATACATTTATACCGTTAATTATACAGGAAAATCTTAATTTTACATCTAAAAATATTTTATTTTTACAAAACCTGCCCCTGGCCCATCTTACCCATGCTTTCTTCAGTGTGATGGATAATGAAAAGACTGTAAATGGTAAAGTTGGCAACTCTCTACATTAATGTTCCCTTTGTTAAGGGTTAATAAAGAGACTCATTATTGTCAAGGAGCCATTTACAAATGCACTATAAATCACTAAAATAACAACATGAATATGCATGCAATAATTGCAATATAGTTAACAAATTATTTAGCATGTGTAATATAGTTATATTACACATGCTAAATAATGAATCTTATTCATACTTCTATTAATCAAAAACATAAAATGTACTAATTCATGATTTGTCACAGCAAAATAAAAGATTATGGTGAAGGGATGGATTATGTCATTTTGTGTTTATATTCATTAATGTAATGTCGCTTGTGTTGTCACTTTGATGTCTAAAGAATGTGTGTTATCAGTCCTAGTTACACCCATTACACCTGAAGTCCTCTCTCTTTCTATCTCTTCATGCGAATTCACAGGCGATATCATAAATAAAGCCTGATGACCATTAAACCACACTTTTTAATGTTGCCAACTCCTAATAAATGCGTCATATGTGTCCACTTCAAGGCACATTTTTAAAGGTTTATTATATTGAATAAATCTTATTAAGCAATTATAGCATGTGATATAAATGATCTGACATTTCATTCATGTTGTTATATCCACATACCAATGATTTATAATACATGTGTAAAGAAGTTTTTAGTCATTAATGAACTCCTTTATAAACTCTTAACAAAGGGAACATTCATGTAGTGTTACCATGACGTTCAGTTTAGAAGAGGTGGTCAGAGTTAATGGTTTGGGTTGTTTTGTACAATCTGAACAGTACTAACCTGTAAACATGAGCCTGACTGCAGTCCCAAAATGCATCATTCCTCTGATACGAGCAGCACAGTAATAGAGCCCCAGATCAGACTCCCTGAGGCCAACGATCACTAGACTTACAGACTCACACACACTGTCTACTTCCAGCTGAAAGTGGCTACTGTCCTCATTATGATCAAGGATAACCTTTTTTCCAATATTTCCTTTTGTTGCAGATAAAAGTAAAATCATCTTCTCTGAGGTCAGTCGATACCAGGCCATAGAAGAGCTGGAGTTCATGTTACAGGACAGAGTAACATTGTCCTCATGTTGGGCGCTCATATTCACAGTGGATGCACACATCAAATAATGTGAGGTGGTGCCTGGCAAAAAGGACAAGAAGACTGAAGATACACAATACAACATAATCCTAGAATACCTTATATCAGTTGCTAGCAAACCAATATTATAATATAGAAATGAATATAGAGAGCAATAAATACATTTATGATTTAAACATAAATAATATATTACATTACTAAAAATATTGATATAATTACTCACTGAGTAAAATGATCACATTGAGAATATTGCTCATCTTGCAATCTCTCTCTGATGTAGTTGAACTTTTCTGACAGGAGCTAGTTGGGGGATCTTACTTATAAATGCTTCAAGCAACCACTTAAAAAGTGCACAACTAGTACACTTTCACTGAAAATGGAAAATGTGTTTGCTGTTGCATAGCAGCACAAATGAGTTTCATTTTTGAGGAACGAGGAAATCGTAGCATAGTTTGGTTTGCATGCTTATGACATCAGCACAACAGACACACAAACACACACAAACACACACACACACACACACACACACACACACTGGTTGGTACTCCTATCATTACAAGGACTCTCCATAAACAGAGATTTTTATACTGTACAAACTGTATATAATGTCCCCTAAACCTAACCCTCACAGAAAACCTTTGCCATTTTAAAACATTGTTCAGTATGTTTTAAATGACAGGGAAACTAGGGGTGTCCTCATAAACCACATTTATAGCATAATGCCCTCGTAATTAATAGTGTGTAACCTAAAACAATTGTCCTTGTACCACTAAAACCAAATCAAACACACACGTACCTATTGAACAGAAGTTTGAGAAGTGTCTGCATTTTGGTAGAAACTTTTATCCAAAGTATATATTTTATCAGTACAGTATGTTCCCTGGCAATCAGGGTTGGGGAGTAATGGAATACATGTAACAGGATTACGTATTTAAAATGTAAAAATAGTATGTTTTTTTTTTTTTTTTAATTCTTTATTTTCAGTCAGCAAGATAGAATTACAGAATAAAAGTAGTAATAATATCTGTCTATTTGCTGTTGTTTTTTTCAGAACAGTACATATACATACTTTGAACAATTAGGGAGAGATAAACTTGTGCATTTCAAAATATATAAATAACTACCTTGTTTGAGACATATTAGGAGAGAATAGGTAAGAAGACAGAACAATAAAGCACAGGATCATTAAATCAGCACCTCTATGAAGTCTGGTCTTAAGGGCCTTACATATTTGACCCATTTGGCCCACCGACTAACAAATATACTTTTCTTAAGACGAATGGAAAAGGTAATTGATTCCATTACATATATCTCATTAACAATATCTATCCATTCTGAAACTGTGGGTCGGGAAGCAGCCAACGTCTTGTAAATGCTTTCTTGCAGGCAGATGTAAGAATAGCATATAAATACTTATCAGCAATTCTGAGCAGGAACCCACAATTCCCCAAAAACAGAGAGGAAAACTGTAAAGGTACTTTATTGTTGAATATTGTAGTTAAGATCTTGTCAATCTCTGCCCAAAACGGTTTGATTTTTTGGCATTCCCAAAATACATGCCAGTGATCAGCCTCCCGAGCGCCACACAGCCTCCAGCATTTAGCACCACCTGGGTCAAAATGTGCTTTTTGCTTTGGTTTTATAAAAAAATGAATAAGACATTTCCAGTTAAACTCACGCCATATATAAGAGTTTGTACATTTCCATTGAAACTCACATATATTTAACCAGTCATCTGTAGATATTGACACATTGCTTTCCTTTTCCCATTTTTCTTTTATGTAGTCTGTGGAATGGGTATTTTTCACCAAGAAACGTTTGTAAAACTTAGAAATAACCCCTTTAACAGTAGCATTTTTATATGCACTCAATATTGTTTTTAATATCGGGTCATTAAGGTCTGTTTTAGGTTTAATATTATGTTCAAAATAATTGCGTACTTGCAGGTATCTGAAAAAATCTGACTTTTCAAGATAGTATTCATTTTTCAGATACTCAAATTCCCTTAATTTTCCATTTTCTGTGAGTGAATAAAAAGTTGTTATACCTTTGAAAATCCATGATTTAAAACGATTATCCATCAAATTTGGCCTGAAACCAGGGTCAAAAGCACACCATTGAATTATCTGTATTTTATCATTTAACTGATACTCTCCTTTTACTTTATTCCAAATTTTTAATTGGGTTTTGATCCACGGATTTTGCGTATCCTTTATAAGCCTATCTAGGTTTGTACAGGCCAATAATGCGTGAATCGGGGGGTCCTTCATGATTGAAAGTTCAATATCTTTCCACCTGGCGTGAAAATTTGGGGAACATAGGTTAATAAAGGGTTTAATTTGGGCCGCGTAGTAATATCCTTTAAAATAGGGTAACCCCATTCCCCCCTCCTCCTTCAAGAGCTGCAATGTTTTAAATTTAACCCTAGGTTTCTTTCCTTGCCAAATAAACCGGGAAATGACTTGATCTATTTCTGAAAATTATTTTAAAGAGATTTCTACAGGAAGGGCTTGAAATAAAAAAAGATATCGTGGGAGGATATTCATTTTCACACAATCAATTCTATGACTCAGACTAAGAAAGGAAACAGAGTTCCACCTTTTGATATCTTCTCTCATTTTTATCCAAAGGGGGCCATATTTCATCTCTGCAAGCCATGAAACATTACTTGGTAGGTGTATACCTAAATATTTCAATGAGCAATTATCCCAGCTTAGCTGGAATTTGTCAGTAAGACATGTTGGATGGGAGTAATTAAAAGCCAACAATTGAGTCTTTTGTACATTCAATTTATAACCAGAATAACTACCAAATTTTTGTAAGAGGTTCATTAAATTCGGAAATGTATTAGAAGGGTCACTTAAATATATCAAGATATCATCTGCGTATAGAGCTACCTTATGATCCTCCCCTTTTATATTAACTCCCCTAATACTCTCTGTCTGTCTCAGCCATTGTGCAAGGGGTTCGATATAGAGAGCGAAGAGTAAAGGGGAGATGGGGCACCCTTGTCGCGAGCCGCGGTGTAATGTAATAGTGTTTGAAAGATTGCCATTCATTTTTATTTGAGCAGAAGGTTTGTCATAGAGAGTCCGTATGACATTAGAAAAATTTGAATGAAAGCCAAATCGTTCCAGAACTTTGTATAGGAAAGCCCAACTGACTGAGTCAAAGGCTTTTTCCGCATCGAGGCTTACCAAAAGGGCTGTTAACTTATTCTGTTCTATATGGTCCATAATATGCAATGAGCGTTTAATATTATCCTGCGTCTGTCTTTGTAAAATAAAACCAGCTTGATCGGTATGTATGAGCTGAGGTAATATTTTTTCTAATCTTTTAGCAAAAATGGCCGTAAATAACTTATAATCAACATTTAGCACCGAAATAGGTCTGTATGATCCACAGTCTGAAAGATCCTTTCCCTCTTTAGGAATAATAGAGATGACTGCTTCCCTCCAGGAGGGTGGCATCTTTGAATCTTTAAAAACAGTATTGCAGGCCCTAAGAAGGCTAGGTAACAGCTCAGTTCGAAATGCTTTATACCATTCTGAAGGGAAGCCATCTGGGCCTGGTGACTTATTTGCCTTCAACCTGGAGATGGCTCCACTTAGTTCGATTTCAGTTATCGCAGCAGTCAAAATTGTATTATGTTCTTCTGGGACAGTTGGTAAGTTAAGAGATTTAAGAAAGGTTTCAATTTGTTGGTCATTCTCCAACTTTGGTTGTGAGTACAGGAATTTTGTAGCTCTTCTTGTTTATACTGTAAAATATTGGAAGCAGGATGCTTTATTTTATATATGGTGTTATCTGCTCTTTGTTTTTGTAACCTCCTTGCGAGAATTTTAGCCGATCTAGGTCCGGATTCATAGTATTTTTGTTTAGCAAAAATCATATTTTTTTCTATTTCTTGGGTATATAATAAGTCAATTTCATTTCTGATTTTCTTAATTTTGGTCAGCAAATTAGAGGTTGGTGCCCTTTTATGTTGCACTTCAAGGTTTTTTAATTCTTTGTTAAGATCTGTACGTCTTAATTGTTTATTTTTCCTATTGTAAGCACACCAAGATATAATTTTCCTGCGAATAACTGCTTTTAAGGCATCCCACACTATTACCGCGTCAAACTCTCCCTTATCGTTTTCCTCCAGAAACTGTTTTATTTCCTTTCTCATCTGAGCCACAAATTGTGGATTATTTAAAGCACTCGTGTTCAGTCTCCACAATGTTTTACATGGATTATCACTGATATGGACCCCACAAGAAACAGATGCATGGTCAGACAGATCAGTAGTCACAATAACTTATTTTGGAGCGATCTCTCTTTAAACACAAAAAAGTAATCTATTCTCGAGTATGTATTATGGGGGAATGAATAAAAAGTGTAGTCACGTCTAAGTGGATTGAAGTCTCTCCAAAGATCTAGTATGCCCAATTCCACCATGAGATTGTTAACTTTCTTATGTAATGATGTAGTAGGTAAATTTTTGGATGTATCTAGTTCCGGGTTGAGGCGAAGGTTCCAGTCACCCCCGCAGATTACAAGTCCTTTTGCTTTCGCCATTAAATCAAACATTTTTCTATACAAACCAAAACTGCTTCCAGGAGGAACATAAACATTACAAATTGTAATTATTGCATTATTTATCTTTCCAGTAATCATTATATACCTCCCGTCCTTATCTGATATCTCTGATATGTACTCAAAAGGTATTCTTTGTGAGATTAATATTATTACCCCTCTTCTTCGACCAGATCTGTAGGATGAATAATATGCCCTTGCGTATCCCATTCTTCTCATTTTTTTATGTTCTGTTAACGATAGATGTGTCTCTTGTAAAAGAACAATCTGAGTATTTTTCCGCTTCATTTTTGATACAATTTTACTTCTCTTAACTGGATTTGAAATGCCCTTCACATTAAGTGATACTATCTTAACGTCCTGTATATTCATAATTTTCCTATCCAATGAACCCAAACAAGGCCTCCCCCAAGCGCCATGTCCAGTTTTTAAAGCTTATGCACCAACAAAATCTCTCCCATAGAACATGTATTAAACAAAAACAAACAAAGTAAACAATGTCATCATTATCATGATGTAGCCAAAATAAAACCCATGTTTCCAAGGTTGAGGCTCGTATCAAGAGAGCCCTGCAAGGCCTTGAATGGTCTAGGTCCCAATAGGGAGACGTCCCACCTCGTCGCAGAGACGGGGCCCTATATACTGTCCGCACACTAGCAAGAATTTGTGTTGCAAAAAACATAAGCATACTCAAAATTTGGTTGTCCCGACCCTTAATTATATTAACCAAAAAAATAAAAGTAGGAACCCTTTAATTGGATTAATTGAAAAATTTACTTTAGCCCTACTCAATTATTATATTTGTAAAAGTAAATGAAAAGGGACAAGTCACTCATACCTCTAGCAAAAATTAACCAACTTTGAGAGATGACCTTGAAGCATCAGTCCTCAATAGTAGATAGTCTTCTGAATCCCTGGAGCTTTTCCTTGAATCGTGCGTGATGGCTTTTCCGTGTATTTTCCCCTGTTGAACCGAGCTCTTGGTCGCCGCTCCGCGCATGTCGTCGTCTTCTCACCGTCTGCTGCAAAGACAAGAGTTGAATATCCTCATGATCCGGGTCTGCTGCGGGCGGTACGGCGGCGACAGGAAACCCGAGAGCTGCCATATCTCTCGTCGCTTCTGATGCGTCCTGGTAGAGACGGGTGCCATCATAATAAAACACCCGCATCTTTGCTGGATATGGGGTCTGAAACCTGATGCTTTCATTCTTCAGTATTTTTTTGGCATCCGCGTACTCATTGCGTTTTTTAAGCACTTCAACTGGAAAGTCATGGTCAACAAAGAAACGCGTTTCATCACAGTATACTTCTTTTTTCTGCCATGCTTTCCGGAGAACTTCCTCTTTTGTACGGTAGCTCCCAAACTTTACCACGATAGAGCGGGGCTTCCCCTGCGCACAGTCTGGCTTTTGGGTCAGTGCTCGATGTGCTCGTTCAATTCTCAGATCCCGGTCGTCAGGAAGGTCTAGCGCTTTTTTAAACAAATTATCCAGAAAAGGAACCATATCTGCCCCTTCCTTATCTTCAGGTATCCCGTAGATCCGCACATTCTCCCTACGTGCACGACCCTCCTGGTCTATCAGCCTAGCTTCCAGCTTAGCTTGACGTTGGGATAGCCCCTTAATTAGCATCGATGCCGCTTGTAGCACCGTCTCTGTTTCCTCTATTCTTCCCTCCGCTTCATCCAGTCTGCCGTTCACTCCTTGTATTTCTTGTTTAATGTCCGCCAGCTGCACGTTATTATCTTTTCTAAATTCATGTAATGCGTCCAGGATACGTTGCAGGCTGGGCTCGTGTGTGTGGCCATCCTGAGGGCTTAGCTCCGGGGGGTAGCCTCGGTCATCAAGGCTCGAATGAGTGGTCTCGTCCACAACTAGATTTGCGGTTTTCCTAGTTCTGGTAAAAACCCCCCTTTCCATCTTGACAAAAATTCCCAGGTATTAACAAAAAGAGTAATTTAGGGGTATATTTTTAAGACACCATCAGGAGCTAACAAATTAACCTCTTAAGATCCTTGCCATTTTTGGGGATTTCCGCCTGGATTTGGCCTACCCAAATTAAAAAGCTTCCCATTCCCACATACTTTGGCCTAAATACACAGTTTTGGTGTCATTTTACAGGAAACCCTTTGAAGTTGCATAAAACACTGCTAAAAATAAAAAAAATATATATATATGTTGTCTGAACAGTAATAACCCTCCTAAAAAAAGAGGCGCTTTTTGATTTTTTTAATATAAATTCATTTTTGAAAGTGTATAACTCAAGCCCTGTAAACCCTAGCAGCAAGCAGACAGTTTTGGCTGTTTCCACTAGATGTCAGCAAATACCTGAAAAAGGAATTTTGTCTGTATCATGTTTTATTTAATATCTATTTCAATTTATTTGAAGGGAGGAATATTACCTTTTTTTGGTGTACTTTCCACCTACCCAAATCTAAAGTCTCCCCATACCCATATACAGTGCTATAAATGCAAAATCCCAGTGTAATTTTACAGAAAACCCTTTGTCATTACATAAAACACTGTTGAAAGTGGTAAATATGCGCTCTGGTGTCTGGTGAGACGCTGCCTGTGTGTTTTGGGCACGTAACCTACCCAGTGATCACTTCACAGTCTGGATGCAATATCACAGCCCCTGATTGGTCTATTTGATCTTGAGAGACATTGCCGGAAAGCGGAGGGTCTAAGCTTTACGGCAATATATGCTTTATCCGGATCGGATGTTTACATATTTTCCTGGATTGTTGAATATCATATAACATTACTTTGTGGTGTTTCTGCACTCGAGGGATTACTTGGGCACACAACCACAGAAAACACTGAAAAACGGCTCATTTTAGAATAACCTAAGGTAAAGGATTATGTAGCATTTGTGGCTAACTGTGCTGTCTAGTGCGAGTAGCACGGCAAATATTCAATAATTTCACTTGTATGTTTACAAATGTTGATTGTATACTTCATGATTCATTCGAAGTGTATTAGATATGTGATTATACCTCAATAAAAAGACTTATTGTAACTTCTTACTGGCAATGAGAGCTTTCATTTGATACATGGTTTGTACATGTGCGTCATATTTGAGCGATATGAGACATATGTATTCAAAAACGCACATAATTATGACACGACTTTTGATGGGTGGAACTATGAAATTTATTGTAAATAAGTTACTTAGTGTAAAACAAATGCCAAAGTGATGCATATCTCAAGAAAGTAGACATTCTAAGCTTTCAAATGGTACAAGATATGAGCTCATAACTCCTCCGCATACATTTAAAATTGGAAGTACATTATTACTGACGTAATTTTAAATCCCGGAACCGGGATCGTGGATTTTTTAAGCTGTCATCCTCTCGCTAGCGGAACTGGAAACCAGAGAAGTACGTTTGAAGTAAGTTTGGAGCAGAAGAAATAGAAATAAATCTTGTGTAAATTGTCAGCTTTACGCTAAGCTAAAATGCTATTTCTAGCCATTTTACCTGCACGTTACCAGACACGATCATATTTTTTTTATCAAGAAAATTCACATTAGATTATAATTTCTTTTTTTCTAGTAAGATCTTTATTATTAAGGCAAAAATCATATTCTTGATAATAATTTTTGTATTGTTTTCCTGTAAAAATATCTAAAAACCCTTAAAACAAGATCAATTTGAAGGAAACTGATCTGGGTAGTTTTGGGACATCTCGTCTGGACTCAACAGACATGGGAATCTGAACAACTACTGGGTTAACCAAAACTTTACCTCCCGTCAAATCATTACTGAGCATGAAAGAAACAATCTCAAATGGCAAACTGGGCCTTCCACCCACAACAACACCTAACACAAGAGGAGACTTCAACCCAACTTTATGCAAAGGCAGATTCACAAAGCCCATTTCAACACCTTGGACTAATACACAAGAGTTTGTAGAAGACCTTTCTGAAAAGGGTAATACACTTTCCATAATGTCCCTCTTAATCTTAACAGGAACTTCAAAGTCATCAATGAGGACTGGCTTGTAGTCATCAAGAACGTTGCATTCTCTATTCTGAAACTCACAAGGAGATGGAAGTTCATGCATAAAAGTGTTCATCAGAGCTACAGGTTTGGAAGAAAAGGCATTTTCCCTCTTCAGCACAAAATAATCAGCCATTTCATGACCTTGATTAGAAACAGAATAGCTGCTGCTTAGACTAAGACTAATTTTGCTTCCATGATTTCATGCCCTGACTGGAGAAGTTAGGTTTGCTTGGAAATGGAGTACTTTAATTGGCTTTGACAAAATGTACATGAGACGACAGAACAAAAACACTCTTGTGAGTTACCACAAACTCATCATCAAGAGCAGCTGCTCCAGAAGGTTCCACAGCCTCAGGAAGGCAGTTCTCAAACTCCTCAAGAATGATGAAGTCTCTAAAGTGGGCAAAATCACTTACACCTTGATAAACACCATCGATCAAACAAAATCTCTTTCTCAAGTGCAAACTCTACAAAGGTTTGTTCTTCAGACGTCATGAAGTTTTAAAATGCAAGTGTTGCGTTGGACGATACTACACTTTCAAATTCATACTGTAGATAGAGAGAGCAGAGTGAAAGTGTGTAGTTTGAGACGTAGCTTATGTTTACAGATATGTTTTTGCAGATCTGTATTTATCAGAACATTGTTGTGAAAGTAAATGCACTCATTGATGTTCCTAGCACCAAGCCAGACCACTGCTAGATTAAGTTTCATTTTAATTTGACATGTACGACAGAACTGTAATGACTGAACAGGAGTCTGACACAGAGTGTTTGATTTCTTGATCTCTTTCTTAAGTATATCTCTGTTCATCTGGTCAAGTTCATCACCAGGGGCGGGATTACGTTTTCTGAGGCCCCAAGCAACCGATTAACCTGGGGCCCCATTTCAAACATTTTGGGTAACACTTTAGAATACTGTACCTTACTTAATGCATAACAAATAAGGAATTACTGCAGAACTAATAGGTCATTCTTCATTAACACTTAAGTCACTACTATTAGCTACTAAGGAAGATGTGTTAACTAATCAGTATGTAATAGCATTTTATAGTTGTGTTAAGTAACAATTAGTTAATCAATAACTATTGAATTCAGTCATGCCTCCTGATGAACTACTTTTAATTATCCACTAATTCAGCTTCAGGAGCAATAACTATTGAGTAACTACTAATGAACAGTCGATTAATTACAATTACAATAATATTATAACAATTAGCCATTACAATATTCAGGTTGTGGCCCTTTCTTCTTCCTTCTAATGTTATTACTATGGAAATGCAATACGCATTTCGTGGAATTACTACACTCCCAAAATTAGTCAATACAGCGAATTTAGTAGTTTTGGCCTGTATGGTCAATTGTTTTGTGAGTGTGGTCTGTAACCAGAAATCAACAACGGAATGGAACCCCATCCCCACTATAAGTGGCTAGCCAACTTACCTGATTTATATACAGTATAGTGTGTGTGTCTCTTGTTTTCCTCATATCACATTACATTTGGGTAAATGATTCCTGTATGTAAGGCAATGACTGAGGGTAAGGGAACATACAGGGAACCCCTGAGTAATTAATAAAGAATTACCACATAATTAAGAGGGAAATACTTACAACCTGGAACAGTATTCTAAAGTGAAAATACAGGGAACCCCATTAATGAATGATTATCTGGTAATTCTGTATTAAATAATCATGGGTTCCCTGTATTTTCACTTTAGAATACTGAATACTTTAGCAGTTGACCATACAGGCCAAAACTACTAAATTCGCTGTAATGACTCATTTTGGGAGTGTAGTAATTCCACGAAATGCGTATTGCATTTCCATAGTAATAACATTAGAAATAAGGAAGAAGAAAGGGCCACAACCTGAATATTGTAATGGCTAATTGTTATAATATTATTGTAATTGTAATTAATCGATTGTTCATTAATAGTTACTCAATAGTTATTTGTCCTGAAGCTGAATTAGTAGATAATTAAAAGTAGTTCATCAGGAGGCATGACTGAATTCAATAGTTATTGATTAACTAATTGTTACTTAACACAACTATAAAATGCTATTACATACTGATTAGTTAACACATCTTCCTTAGTAGCTAATAGTAGTGACTTAAGTGTTAATGAAGAATGACCTATTAGTTCTGCAGTAATTCCTTATTAGTTATGCATTAAGTAAGATATAGTATTATAAAGTGTTACCACATTTGGTTTAAAAACTAACATAAAATGTACTTTAAATCATAATTTTAGATTCATCCTATCAGCCATTGTAGCCAAGAACATTCAAAATATTTACTGAAACATACAAATCTAGTTAAAGATAATTAATGCATGTTTTACAGTTTTCCACAATACAGTGATAAAAAAAACAATAAAAAAACACGGCGGCCCCTCAGCACACTAGAGCACAAGGAAATAAACATTGCCGTCTAGCAAGCGCTGAAACTTTGCTTGGTGCAACAACTTGGAATAATGATAAACATTGTAACACTCACCTCTTTGCAACTTGTTCAGAATGTTAAATCATTGTGACACTTCACTAAAAACAATCTAGACGCAGCTCAACGAATGAAACAGAACACAGCTGTCTCAAGATGCATTTTTGAGACCTGAAGTTCTTTTTAGCAGACGCGGGCAAAAAACACGTTCGGTATGAACAGCCCCTAACTCATCCATTCAACGTATCTGTGAGTGAGAGGTCATGGGCGAAACTAGTTTGGAAGGCCTGTTTATTTTTTCATAAATTTCAAATCCGAACTAAAACTGACCCAATCCGGTGGACGTCTAACATGAACAGCTCTGAGCGCTGTCAACAGCGTATTCACACGTGACCACAGAACAACATGTGACAGGCCACCCCTCAAGCAGTTTTTGTGGAGCTTTCCTACTAGGGCGGAGCCCCCCGATGACTGTTCATCACCATCTATATGCCGTTCAAGTGGATTTCATGATTTCTGTTTGCAGTGTTATAGCTTGTGTGTTGGCAAGTTTGAGCACATCAGGACATCAAGTACACTGCAAAAAAATCATTTTCTTAATTGGTATTTTTGTCTTGTTGCAGTAAAAATATCAAAATATTCGTAAAACAAGATAAACTGACAAGCAAATGGCACAAGATATCTTCCTTTTGAAATAAGTTTATTGTTCTTATAACCGCTTGCAAAATACTTGTTTAAGCATAAACCCCACTAAATTTAGTTAGATTTATCTGAAAACAAGAATACATCTTTCCAACTGTAATTGGGCAGATAATGCATGTAATGATTTTATTAACAGGAAGCAATCACACAGAAAGTCAGCATGTTATTTCCGAGAGTTCCAGAGCCCTGGATACTGGATACCCAGGCCCAGATCGGCCATATTATGCAGGCTCACCAACAAGCACCATCTCCTATCAGACATTTTTGCATTGCTCTGGTGTGCTAACATTCTCTTGTGGCACGTCCGGAAGTGCGTTGCATCATCGGCATGGGAAAAGCAAGTTTGGATCCCACGTCGAAACCAAGAACTAATTGCGTTTGCATAATCAGTGACAAGTGCGATTCAGAGGTTGCATTTGTCCCTCTGATTTGGTTTGGGGTTTGGGTTGGAGGGTGCAGTTTCTAAAATATGCATCCTTCACTGGATTACACCCTATACAGCAAAAAACAGCATGCTAGACAACTTGCTTTTGGTGCCCCTCTGTGGAAATTTAATTCGGAAAATGGAGCTCACAAGTTCCCATATGCCCAACACTTAGCACTTAGGCCACTGGGGGCAGAGTTCCACTTTTCGGTAAGAACAGACAACTTACTGTTTCCAGTTTCACAGTCTGGGTAGAAGATTAGTTTGTGCTTGCTCATATCTGATACCTGTATGTTCACTGTAAGTGCACTGTGCTTTTATTGAGTTGTCCAATCAGTGGGAGAGAGATAAAAGGAGGAGCTGTGGATGCTAGAGAGGGAGAGACGCATGTAGCAATGTTCGTGTGTGTGCAGTTTTGTGTTATGCTGGAAAGCTCTCTTTGTCTCTCCCACTCTCTTTTCCTCTCCCTCCCCTCATCCTACCCAGGTTCCCAGGAGGTGGGAAGACCAGCCGGCATTGGGATGGCCAAAATGGCAACGCCTCATGATTTATGTCTTAAAAATAAGACAATGGAATCAAATCATACTGTCTCAGACAGCAAGTAGACGTCGATTCAACATCTATTTTTAGTTGTAAGGGTCGGGATCCTTCGTCAATCCATTTTCAATGTTGAATCAACATTCACTACTTGGTCGGTACATCAGAACATTGTTAGGTTGAAAATATAACATATATTCAATGTCGGAATGAGGTTGTTTCATCAACATGACCCGCTGACCGATAAAAAAAAAGGATGTTGAAACTTGGTGAGAGAGTTCTGCGCATGTGCGTTTTTGAATCTACACCGGGACAACCATCAGTGGATGCATCACTAGAAAAAAGTACAAATAAATGTATTTTTAGTCATCATTTTACACAATGGTTTGTCAGTATATCATTGAATATCACTTTAGATTTGAAATGTTTTATCCTTCAGTGTTTTAAAAACATTCCCGCTTGGTAATTTAGTCATTAAATGGACTATTTGCACACTGCCCAGTTTTCCATGAGGCTGCCGGTAACTGAGGTAAATTTAGATAATTCACCATGTTGGACTCATTTGCTGTAGATCAGGGGTTCTCAACAGGCGCGTTCAAAAGATACCAGGTGGCGCTGTGAGCAAATTGGAAGACTGGGAGGCGTTTATCAGTCATATATCAAATCGATCGTCAAGTTCGCCTTGCATAAATACATTTATCTAGACCGGAATATTAGACTACCTTCAGCTCCATGCCATGTCACAATAATGCCTCAGTCTGCTTTATGCCATGTCACAACAATGCCTCAGTCTGGTTTATGCTATGTCACAACAATGCCTCAGTCTGGTTTATGCTATGTCACAAGCAAGCTCCACGGTCCAGGCTGCTCTACGAGCCCGCATCCACACCTAGCATGGCCAAGTCAGGATCCTGCTATACCATGTTTCTATGTCATGCCATGAATCCACATGTATTTTTGTATAAATAAAATAATGAGTAACTTAATGTGTTGTGTGTTTAATAAAGAGTACATATATAGGCTGATTTATTAATAAGTATTTGGGATTTTAATAAAAAATACATTTTCCAAGAAAATATATTGATTCTATGACATCATTTCACCCAATTGAAATCAATGTTGTTTCATCATCAGGTAAGCAAATCAATGACATCATTTTTATGTTCGTTTTCAATATACGACGTAGATTCAATGTGACTTCGATGAGCAAAAAGACGCAGAATCAACGTTGTTTCGATGGAGTGAGAGATGTTGATTTGATGTCGGTTTGCTATCTGAGGAAGTATCATAACTAACTATGTATGGATGAATATATAAACCAAACCACTTCACTTCAGTGTTTCAGCATTTGTTTTTGGGAAGTTTCAGGAACAATTGCTAAAGATTCAACTCAACAAACCCAACATTTCGTTGGATCATTCATAAAGCAGGTGTGTATTTAACTGGATCACAGATGCTCAGCTTCTCTGAGGGCAACAGAAAAATGACCAACAATCACATGACCTGCAGCAGCATATAAGTGTTTCATGGAAAGAGGAAGAGCAGAGAAATAAAGGAACAGATTTTAAGAAAGAGACATCAGGAACATTACAGCAACGACACATTATCTATAAGACATGAGGGGCATAGTTTTACTCTATCTGTGGACATATGGATTCAGTCTCTCTGCTCTTGGTGGTATGTCTATTTTATGAACACTACAGTGTATACTACTGTAGCCTTTACTTACAATTATTTAGCAGGTGACTTATTATTTCTTCATTTCTACCATTAATACTTGTAGAATTGCATTTACTGTGATGAATGAATTTTGTATCTGTCAGCTCTCCAGTACCAGCGAGTCCGACCCAATGGCATGGCCATTCTTGCATGCGGTGAGCTGAAGGAAGGTAACGTGACCTGGAGTAAAGATATGAACGGTAGTCAGGTGTCCATCCTCACAACCAATAACAAGGAGATCATCAGACACATGAAGAATAACAGATACAACGCGTTATCAAACCTATCTCTGATTATCTGGTTTGTGTCCGTTTTGGATGAAGGCCTGTTTTATTGCAATGGGATGCCGGTGGCATGTCTTGCAGTGAAACCAGGTAACAATTCAAATCCTTCAAACATTCCTGACCATTATAGGTCTTTCTGTATGATGCTTTCATATGTACATCAATCTGTCAGATGCATTTGAGTATTGAGCATTTTACATGCTAGCAAATTTTGTTATATTGCAAAACTGCATTGTCATATTGTTTTCATTCTATTTAATCTACAATGCAATCCAAAAGTATTCACACCCCTTCATTTTTTTCACACTATATGTTGCAGTTTTATGCTAAAATACTTGAAATAATTTTTTTTTTCTTCACATAAATCTACACTCCATACCTCATAATGACAAAGCAAAAACCTGATTTTTGATAACATTGCAAGTTTAATAAAAAGGAAAAAACTGTCATATCACATTGATATAAGTGTTCAGACCTTTAACTTACTTGAAGCACCTTTGGCAGCGATTGGCAGCTGCAACTGGGAAGCGGCCTCCATGGCCGCGGGCACCATCAGAGACAGGGAAAGCACAGGCAGGGACGGTGGAACGACCTCCACGGTCATGAGCACCAACAGTGACAATGACACAATCCTGTCTCTGAGCTCTGCAGGCAGTTCCTTTGACCTCATGGCTTGGTTTTTGCTCTGATATGCATTTTCAGCTGTGAGATATTATATTGACAGGTGTGTGCCTTTCCAAATCATGTCCAATCAATTGACTTTGCCACAGGTGGACTCCAATCAAAGTGTAGATACATCTCAAAGATGATCCAGAGAAATGGGATGCACCTGAGCTAAATTTCAAGTGTTATAGTAAAACCTCTGAATAATTATGTCAATGTGATATTTCAGTTTTTTCTTTTTAATACATTTTATCAAAAATCTGGTTTTTACTTTGTCATTATGAGGTATGGAGTGTAGAATGATGTGAAAATAATCATTTAAAGCATTTTAGCATAAGGCTGCAACATAACAAAATGTGAAAACAATGAAGGGGTCTGAATAATTCATGAATGCACTGTATTCTATGCTGTTGTCTCACCTACATTTCTGATAAAACATCAAAAAGATAATAAGTCAAAATCAGGGTTTAGACTAGGTTTTCCTAGTTTCTTTTCACGTGAAATCTGCTAAAGCTTAGATCAGTCAGTGTTGCTGATCATTTGAATGTAATGAAACAGAATTCACAGATCACTCTTCTGCACATAAAAGCAACATCTTGTTTTTTAGACATTTAAACAATAGAATTATCCAAAAAATATTTCATTTCACAGATTACTGGAAATGCATTTAATGACTCTATCTGATTTTCAGCTGATGGTCAAAACACAGAAGATCTGAGTAAATGTGCCACAGGTCAGTGATAAGAGAAGGGTCACTCTTCTATTTAAATTGATATTGAACACCTTTTTTCCCATGTCACACAGATTTCTTTTGAATTTTTATTGGTGGAATTCATAACCATATGTTTTGTGTAACACAATCATTTTCTGTATATGTTTCTTTTTCAGTTATGATTTTTGAGTACATTGAGGGTGAACTCACTAATCTAATGCACTGACCACACTGAAATAACACTGTTCTTGAGGATTGCCTCAGGGTAACAAACCCATTTTATTGACATTGCAAGCATATGGCAATAAAATGGTTTATAATAATTTTTTCATCCATCAAAAAATATGATTTTTAATATGATGAAATTCATAATTAATCACGACATTAGAAAGTAAACTTAAAACATTTAGTCATATAAATAAATTATTTGTATGTTACGATGAAATGCATAAATGTGTTTGTTGCCTAGAAGCCTAATGAAAGTATTTTTTTATTTAGATTTTATTCTGCACTAATCGTTATTAAATGATCTACCCATCTAAGATTTAAAATCATTTTCACTAATATTTCGTGTAATAAAAGGTATTTAACAGCATTGTTTTGTCATTTAGCATTCTGACATCACAATTCAAGAATTTTTCATAACAAACATTGAAATAAGTAAAAATGTCTGATTTATTTTCATTGTTGCACAATGTAGCTTCCAAGTAACCTAAAACATTATATTATAATGTTTTTTGTAATGAGGTCAATTTTATGCAAGAAAATCTAAAACTTTATTATGTACGCTTGAATAATTCATTATTAGGGCTGTCGATATAACATGATAATTTAGTGTGATAGGCTATATTATATGTAGATATATAAAAAGATGAACACAATTAATCATGCCCCTGGCCCATATGTAAATGTCATGATACATTATGTTCTAACCTTGGAGCAATTCAAGCTTGATGTACAGGAATGTTTTTGCAGAAGTGGGTCAGTGCAACTCCAGCTGTACAGGCAACACGTCTTATCAAACCAATGAGAGCAACAGGCAGTCAAGTGTTTTGTGAAATGCTTTACACAACACATCATTTCAAAGAAGCTACTTTTAACTTGACACGGCATCCTAAAACAACTGCGTTTATGACTAGAGATGCAACCAAAGAAAGATGCTTGGAAAGTGTCTGAAGCATGAGTAGACCAACAATAACAAAAACACAGAGATATTCAATCATATGGAAATAAAACAAACAATATTTTGACTTTTGAAGACACTTTTTGTATCGCCTAAATGTTTCTCTGTTGCCACAATATATGTTTAGAATATAATGTAGTTTAATTTTCTGAATTAATTATAATATTTGATCATATTTATTATATATTAAAATGATAAAATGATGTTTATACACTAATATTTATATTAAGTTGTGCTTTATTGTCTTTATTATCACATCATGTATTTCGATTAAAAATTGTATTCAATTGATACACCTGGTAATTATACTAATAATTTAAATAAAAATTGTGTTCTTCATGCACACAAAAGTATTTACATTAAAACCTGTTTATCTTATATAAGCACATAAACAGTAGCCCTAATATGCAATAACCCTCTCAATCAACTTAAAACCAAGCAGTGCACAGGCCAGGGACAAATAATGTAATGTTTTTCATATTGGTTCATTTTGAGCAGAAACAGTATTTATTTTTGAATTTCTTTTGTTCCAGTTCTTGTATTTTACAGCCTCCTTTCCAAATGGTAACTGGTTAGAATGAAATAAAATAATATTTAATAACATTCTTTTTAAAATGACAGTACTCTATTCTAAGGGTGGGTGGTATACCAGTTGCAGTGTTTACAGACGTCACAAAAGAAAAAAGCCACCTATTTTGGAAAAACAAGCTCAAAGTAAGGGACTTACTCGCCCAAAATAAGCATAAATTAGCGATCATTTATTATCCTATGTGGGGGAATTTTCAGGATAGATACCATAACAAGCATTGAATACGGTTGCCTATATAAAGTAAAGTCTTTTCAATAAATCTATTCTTAATATTACATATATCCCCCAAAATATTTCAAATATTAATTTGGTCACCTAAAATCAGCCAGTTTAAGATTCAAGTGTCTTGATCTGTAATTGTAAATATGAAATTGGATGTGAGATATATTTTTCTTCTACTAACAAACAGGCCTAGATTCATTTAGAAAAGAATTGAGCATTAGCTTTTCCTACTTTTCGCTTCCTATTCATCCAAGATTGGTTCCATGTGATGTGGAAGGTGGAGTGCTGCGTCACTGGTTCAGTGGTTCACTGTTTCAGTACAGATTGTGTGGGTACATTTGCAAAATCCCTGATGTGTGATTTTAAATGTGGTCACCGGATAATAACATTACTCATCAGTATCTGCTGATCTAACACAAGGACAAAAGTCAAAGCATCATTAATGGGAAGTTGTGTCATCCTGGTTTATTCCCTATTTATTCCCCTTTAAGTTTTTAGGGAACTGAAATCAATAAAATGTTGCAGTAAAAGTATTAGTGCATAGCATCATATACTGACCCATACTCAGATTCACTCTAAGTGTTTGTTCAGATCAGATTTAAACAGTCTGGTAAGATCAATGTTGACCAAAAACTAGGGCTGTAAAAATGCATCTGACACTTAGAATTCAACACGTGGATTATGGAATTGAATAATTCATTATAATTACTATGACAATGCCTAATGTGCCCGTGGATGTAAAACCCTGTGTATAGTTTTATCAATGCTAAAATGCCCACAGTGTAAAATGCCCCTCCAGGGTACGTTTGAAAATAATTATGAATCATACCAAAATCATCGATATGTGAGCAAATTAAAGGTGCCATAAACGATTTTTTGAAGTAAATGACATGCAGAAAATGCTACTATTCCCAGTCAGACATCACTGTGAAATAGGTGCCATTAAATATCACACCTGTCTCTGTCACAGCCCTAGGCTCGGTAAACAGCGGGGAAAAAGATCTCCGTGGGAAGATCCTTTGTTTCTGCTTGTCAGTCATTGTGCATATCACAGGGTATATACAGTATGTCCCGGTGCAGCTCTCCACCTCCATCTATACTCCAATAAAACAGTCTCCAGGTGTGTCTGTTTGTGTGCATGTGTCTTTGGAGTGCAGGGATTTGGAAAGAGGGGGCGAGGCTAATTCAATGGCGAAGTCTGGTGAAAGTTCCAGAACGGCATAAATCACTTACAGCACCTTTAATAAAGCTCCCAAGTCTAAAGGTTTTATGAACAGCATGTAGGACAAATTCAGTTAAATTGAATGCAAACTTCTGATTGTCTCTGTCATTTCATACATATTATCTGCTCTAATGCCAGCTCTAATGCCAACTCTAATGAGTTATCTTTGCTAATGTTCAGGTGCTGATGTTCAAGAGAATGTGATGGCACGAGTGTTGGCATTTGGAGGTGTTGGACTGGCTGCACTGATGTTCCTCATAGCAACTGCAGCTGCAGTGAAAGCTTTCTGCTCTACCATTGCTCACACTAAAGACCACACACACACAATACAGACCGATCAGGATTACATTAACCTGAGAGAACAGGAATTTAGGTCTTAACTAAAGCTGAAATTATTACATTTGTACAGACAACTTTTATTTTTGGCACTATTTAGTGGTTTGCTAGGGCGAGTATCAATATTAATATTACTCATAATTGGGGTTAGTGATTTTAACAAATCTTTAAGTATGAAACTTTGACATGTAACTCATGTGGAACTGCTTATGGCACTGACATAGTTAGGGGAGAGCAGAGATAACCGTGATAACACTTAATACATGTAAAATAATAACTCAACACACATTGCACTCACCATAGCCATTTTAGATCTAAAATAGATATATAAAACATGTAAATAGAATAAACAAATTATAACTTTAAACAGCCTATTCTTTAAGTTACATTTCCCAAACTGATTTAATAAAGTTCCTGTCTGCATGAATGTAACAATTATTGTGCATATGGGTTGCTATAATACATACAACATTTGTTTATGTATAAAGAGAAGGTTTCAGATTAGGTCAGCTCAGCATTTATTATCAGATTAGGTATTAGGTTCAGCATTTATGAAAATATTTATTTTCCATATCAACTGTCTTACTTGATGTGTTTACATGTATTCTGAGTCACAAATAAGGCCTGCGCTTCATAATCTATGAATATGTTTGAGGATGTGCTGTGTATTTCTATAACAAAAGTATTTAAACATAAAATTGGTTTCTTTTACATTTATTCTATACACACACAGTCATAATTACACTGCATGGCTGTTATGGATTTAACATTAGTTACCTTTCAGTTTGGTCACTTTGACGCTGTGTCAGTAGCTGACGATATTGGAACTCCCCCAAGAGTGACTCTGAGAGATCTCTGAAGCCCGTATAGAATCATGCCAATCCATTGGCAAATTGCACGACACCCTCCGTCCCTTATGCAAGTGTCATCGTGGGCATACAATACGGAGCACAAGGCCGTTTTGTCAGAATTCTTCTACTTCTACATCTCTTGCTGTGCAACCCTGACTAATCGTTATTTCTGTACATCTAAACAGCAAGTGGATTATTTCTTCCTGTTGTGCGCCGACGATCAGTGATCGCATGGTGTACTGCGAGTACATTTGAGTGTATTTTGTATTTTTCAAGCAAAGAAACTGAAAGCGAAGTCTGCTTTTCACATCTTTTACCAGCTGGCATTTGGAAGTGTTTCCCTCTGTGTCATCGATTTATACCCGTTTCTGAGTTCCACCACGCGGTGACATTCTTCTCAGGGCTGTACAACAGCCTGTTAAGATTACACACTCTCCCTATTCTGCAAGAGTTCAAGTAATCAGACTAAGGTAATGAAGACTTCAAAAGATTTGAGAGGTATTCGGGGAAGCAGAGGTGGACATGTTTCCCTCCCCGGAGATGACGCACTGTCGTCTCTGGTACTCAACGATGCAGGCTCTACTGATGCAGGCATGGACGCCCTAGCTCACAAATGGATGGCGAAATGCAAGTATGCGTTTCCTCCGCTTCGATTGCTACACCAACTCTGTACAAGGTTCTGGAAGACTGGGGAACCCTGCTTTTGATTGCACCGGCGTGGCCCAACTGCCCTTGGTTTTTGGAGCTGATCGAGCTGCTAGATGCTTCTCCATGGAGAATTCTTTTGAGGAGAGATCTGCTCTCACAAGCTCAAGGCACGGTCTGGCATTCCCTGCTGGAACTCTGCAGATAACATGTCTGGCTCTTGAATGGGGCCTGTCAGTGTCAGTGCTTGATAATATATTACAGGCCAGAGCTTCCTCAAAGAGGCAAAAAAATCAAGTAAAAACAACTCATGTTTTCTTCAGAAAATAAAATAATGTAGTTTCTTTGTAGAGCAGGGATTGAATCTCATGGTCACTTTCACACATGTAAAATGTGTCATAACTAATAAGCTTTGCACTCAGCTGACTGTTTCAACACATGTCTGTGATGACACAAATGCAGAAGCAATATGGTGATTCTGTTTCCTCTGTTTTACATCTCCCCTACTTCTCTTGCCATCACAGTGCTGTAAGATAAGTTACCACAACACCACAAGCACGATCAAAAATCAAGTACAACCATATTCAAACATCTGCAAACCCACTTTTGAGCTTGAGCTTTGTAAAAAATAGAAAAAAAGTGTCATCCAATTTGCTAAAAGTTTTTACATTATTATATTTTTTTTAAATAAAATGTACTTAAATGATAACTTACCAGTATTATGCTGTACATGGTTTGAAATATTTATATTTAAATGATATAAGCATATTTACTTCAGTTGTGACATTCTTACTTGATTATAAAGATTTGTAACTTTAGCTTGAGTAATTATGAAAGTGTAAAAGAATCTGTAAGTGTTAACATGTATAATTGAACTGTATAAGAGAGCACGTTGAGTTTAAGTTTATTTCAATAAACATGAAGATCACATGCAGACATGTTTTGTTTTATTTCTTTGTAATGAAATTCCATATAAAGTTTCTCAAACTTTCAACCATAACTGTGCTAACTCAAATACAGAACTATATTTCTTCAACTTTATGCACTTATGTCCCAGGGTTGATTTTTATTAAAACTAAAAGATTTTAAATTTTCCTTTTTTTTTTATATAGGTCACATTAAAACTAGTCTTTTAATGCACTTGGAAACTTTTTCCCAGGCCTTCATCATTTATTTTTGATATGTTTTAAATGGCTTACATATCTATATTTGCCTGTTTTAGCCTTGTTCCTGACTCAGACTTTTAATATGAATGAAAATCCATTAAATTATTATGTTTAAAACGGATTATCTAAACATAGTGAAATAAGCAATCGCGTTCATTACGAAATTCTGGCCTGTTAATAGTTCCTGGAATGTAAAAATCCACAAAATATTTGGTTCCTAAACTATGGAATAGTCTCCCAAACACTGTTCGAGATGCAGACACACTCTCTCAGTTTAAGTCTAGACTAAAGACTCATCTATTTAGCCAGGCATACACCTCATTTATCCATCAACTCGCAATTAGGCTGCTTTAGTTGGGTCTGCTGGAACCAGAAACATTGATCATGATCCCTAACTCTGCAATAAATTGAATGGCATATATGCTTATATTATTTTATTAGTTTCCCTGCCTCAACCTTGGGACTCCTATCCTGAGGTCACCAGAACCGGCTGGATCCAGCACCATTCCTGCTTCATGTTGGAGTCCACTATTACATAACGCTGAATGATGATGACTAATTCAATTGCAATTGAATTAATAGTAGGTTTTCATTTCGTACAGTGCTGAACTACTAAGTTTATTTACATTTGTAGTCCGATGTCAAATGTAATCATGTTTATGAACTAAAGTGATGACCTGCATGAATAGCATGTACAGTGGAAAAGTATTTGCCCTCATCCGGATTTCTTCTGTTGTGTATATCTCATACTAAATTGTTCAAACAAAAAAGTTATCCAATACCAACTGCCACTTTAGTTACCAAATCCCCAAATCTATGAAACTGCATTCATAATGGTGTTCAGCTGGACTAGACACATCCAGTCCTGGTTACTGCCAGACCTGTTCAATCAAATCAACATCTAAATAAGTTCGGGAGTTCGTATGTTAATGTAATCTTGTGTTGAAGCAGTAAGCGTATTTGGGCTTGCTGTCCGTATACTGGAGCAGTGTTTCCCAACCTTTGTTCTGCCACGGCACACGTTTTACGACTAAAAAATTCTACGGCACACCTCTATCCCACACAGGCTAACCATTGTCAATATTTTTCCTTTTCAAGAGATTGTCCATTATTTATGTGCTTCTTAGCATGTTTACTTGTAATGTTTGAAATTTGGCTATGAAAAACTAAAAAAGTCACATTGCGTTCTCATCGCGTCGGTCAGGGTCATAAAAATTCCGTCATAATCTATTATTAACCGTAATTAAAAAATTTCATATTTTAATGATAAGACATTTAATAGCTTTTATATTCATTCACATTTTCATTTGTAATCATGAACTTACAGGACGAACATATAGCAGATATGCATTTATTGATTTATGAGGAGAGATGAACAACAGAAACACCACACGAAGCAGATGAATGTTTTTTCCCCGCAGTGACAGCGGAGGCCACTAAAACACGACAAATGAACGCAACATTACAAAAAACAAATACGATTAAAATATTAACAAAACACGTAAAAAATGAACTGAACAGAACTCATTCGACAACTCAAATCTTACTCGGTCCACATCGATTTAAACTCGCCTGTGTGCAATGAAACGCATCAAGGGAGACTGATGCTGAGGTAATTGTCATTAGATTTTGCATCTTTGCCTCAGACAGACGATTTCTCGTGGCAGTTTTAATTTAGTTCTGGAGGCTGAACCCTGCGTCAAGCGCCACATTGCCCTCCACGTGACAAGAGCTGCAGAAAGAGTCACAGAGGGTCGATTTTACTATAAAAATCATGTATTTGTAAGAGAGAACAAAAGCTTGCAGTTGCTTTGATAGCAGAAAGTAATAAAATGACTTGTTTATGTTCAAGCGTTTTCTTGAGTTTTTTCAAGTTCAATAACTGGGGTCTCTGATACTCCTAAACGACAAGGTAATATTTATTTAAAAGTAATTATGAGACATTCAATGTCTTCACAAATTGGGACAGTTTTTAAATATTTCTTGTTGCTTAGTACTCTCAAAGACATGTTGATGAAGCAAAAACGTGTGTGTGAAAAACACTTGTGTGACGTCACTAAAAAGATATATAAAGAGGAAATCATCTAGTAGGTGATTATGTGGGGAACAGATTAGTTATTTGACAAGATCCAGCATATAGCTTCAGACAATAAGTCAAAACTCTTGGGGCTGCTTTTACATCCAAATGTGATGCTGACAGAAAAATTACAAGTTTCTCGCTAGCGAACTCCGAAAAGATGCCAGAAATCAGGATGGATGGGCATTATTTTAAATGCTGAAGTGATGTCGACTTTAGCCAGGCTCCATTTCCGACATAATTTGTATAGCTTTGTCGAGGAGAGAGAATTCTTTGAGAGGAATTAGGCTGTTAATGCTTGGGTATTGGGATTCATTCAGAGCCAAAAGATCGATGATGCATTTTTTGCCTGATAATTTTCTAGTCACTACCCCTTTAGGGCTGATGTGGAAGGTTTTGAATGGTGGGGCTTCAACCGGGCCGATCATAAAACCTAATTTTAGCTCCTTATGGATTAGTTCATCCACTACTTCGGGTTCAGCTTGCACGGATTGCAAACTATTGCAAATAACGCTAGTGGAGGGCAAGCTTTCTAGCCCGGGTTGAAGCCAGATTTTAAACCATTCAGGAGGTAGTTTGTAAATTGGGCATCAGGATGGTTACTAGTTCTTTAGCAAGAGAAGAAATATGGGAGTGCTGAGATTTTTTTTTTTTTTTAGATTTTGATACAGGACAGATAGGACGGGCATGCGCGCCGCCGCAATGGGAACCAACATGCAGGAAACGACAGCGTTGCCTAGGGCAACCAAACTCATGGAAGTTGTTGCAAACTTGTCTGCTGGTTGAAACTCTTACAACCCTTCCTCTGAAATGACGATCTGGTTGATCGAAGGGAGGGTTGTTGGAGGGGCATGGTACGTAGCTGGTAGAGTTTTTGGATCTTTAGGCTGACCGGGTGGGAAGGTTAGAATTTAAAAGAGGGTATAATTCAGTTTGATGGTCTGATGATCTACATACTGCACAGGAAATGCTGCAGCAGCCCAGGAAAACTCTGTTATGGACATCTCAGTTGAGGGCTCCCCAATATGGACACTGGTTCCACTGCGCAACTCGAACAGCACATTTGGCAGATTAGAGTTTATGATAGGTGTAGAAATGACTGCCGCCAACAGAGAGAGAGAGAGAGCTCTGCAATGATCATCATGTAATCATTTAGCTCTAGTCATCTGTGTGGAAACACAGAGCAAATAACTTCTGTATAACGGCTGAACGAAATACAGAATTCTGCCAAGGAGAGCGTACGAGTGGAGGCGATTTGTGTTTTTAAGCATGACTGAAAAGTCGGCACAATCTAAAAGATGTTGCAGCTCGTTGGTGGGGTAGAGAGAGAGAAGAGTAGAAGGTCTATATCTGCACCTGACAAAATCTGGGTCCAAAGATTATTGGACACTTGCAGAGGGATTATTCAGACATCTTGCTGGCTTGAGGGTGGGACCCACTTGTCAGGAGGGTTGTCATATGAAGCATGTAAACTGCGGCTTACTCCTGCTCATGGGCTGTGATTTGTCAGATTAAAATTAACATGCTCCTCCCGAACCAGTGTTAATTAACTACATTTGGCTAAAAGGTCTCACCCAGTAGCACACTATGCCAAGGTTGATAGAAATTCCAGAAATGATGAGGGAAAAGGTGATTGAAATTCATCAGTCTACAAAGTTATTTGAAAGGCTCTGGTACTACAAAGAACCAGTGAGAGCCATTATCTCCAAAAGGAGAAAACTTAGCACAGTAGTGAACCTTCCCAGAAGTGGCCGACCTTTCAAAATTCCTCCAAGAGCACAGTGATGACTCCTCCAGGAGGAGGAACTGCAGGCCTCTCTCGCATCAATAAAGGTCACTGTTCATGATTCCACTATAAGAAAGACACTGGACAAAAACGTCATTGATGTAAGAGTGGCGAGGTGAAAACCACTGCTAACCCAGAAGAATATTAAGGCTCATCTGAATTTTGCCAAAATACACCTTGATGATCCTCAAACCTTTTGGGTGAATGTTCTATGGACTGAAGAGTTGAAAGTGAAATTGTTTGGAAGACAGGAGTCCCGTTACATCTGGCATAAATCAAACACCAAATTCCATATATAATCCATGTAGCGTCTGGAGGAATCAATGAATGGAGAATCATGGACTCGGCTATTTTGGAGACAAAAGGACCTCTGTAAGATCACGGAAATGGTCTGTGTTAGTACGAGGAACTGTTGTCAGAGAGACAATCCAACTATTGACAGAGGATCCTCGTGATGCCCCCCCACACACATGTGACATCCTCGTGTTACCATGTGAGGAAAAACCACGTGGAACTTTGAATTAGAAATGTGTGTGCCTTTCCCATAAAGCCTAAAAGGGCTTATTTTTAATGAAAAGTGTTTTAATCCCTGTGTGCTGTGCATTTTGGTGTTAGATCAAAACTAGTAGAATGGTTTAACATGTGTGTAGTTTTAAACCCTGAGGTTTCATATTTAACAGCCCAAGGGTGTATATTCCTTTTAAGTGATACCAAACACATTTTTCTTGGTATCAAATTAAACCTTACTGATGTGTCCTAACGGAATATACATATAAGATAACCTTAGAACTGTGTTCTGTTAGTTTTTTATCATCTTTTGAGTTGTTCAAAGCGAAGGTCTGACTAAATCATGAAGTATGCAAATGAGCTTTGACCAGACAAAGGGAGCAAATTCACGCCCAAAACGGAGGGGCCTCATTGGGTCACTTCTCACACAGGAGGCGTGACCTCCCTACTTTAAAGGTCAGATCCAGCATTGACTCGCTCTCTCTTCTTGCTCATCTCTTCTTCGAACTCTCTTGCCAGCTCTTCAACCCAACTCCCAACTTCACTTCTTCTCCCGATCTTCTGCAACTCCTTGGAACACTCGTCAACTATTCAACTCCACGCTCTGGAAACACCGCACCGAAGTCCTCTGTCTCAAGAACGCCACGAGGACACGCAGTCTCGCTCAAGCAACACAAAAAGGTCTAGTGTGCAAGTATGATTTCACCTGAAATTCCAACGCGTTAAAGTGTGTAATTCCAGTTGCTGGCTCTTAAAGGGTTAATTGTTGTAATAAGTTTGCCATACCTCCAATAATTCTTCACTTTCCCTTACTGCATTTATTTCGTTTATTTTATGCTTATTCTGTGGTATTTGTATGTTTGTCAATTGCACTGATATATCATAGTGCCTTGTATTAAACTCAATTATACGCGTAATTGTCTGTGTGTGTTGGTTACAAAACAAAGCCTCTTCAATGTGCGATTTTAAGCTACGAGCTGATATTATCAAAGTAAGTTAACGTGCTTTTGATGAGTAGGCTTATAACTAGGAATAACCCCTCTGGAGAATTGATCAAAGTACTGAATAAAGTGGTTCGGCGGACGAACCGACTGGTTGCGGTAGCCTACGGGTCAATTCCATTACGGGGTTATTAAAATTAATATAGCCTGTCTGCATAGAATATATATTCCTAATTAAATATAATTCGTTGTGTTTGATTATCTATATATTTTTGAAGCAGACTCTTGGACTATATAAGCCCGTTTGGGGCGTTTTTACATGTAGTGGGTGTTCGGGTCACACTGTACGATTAATCATTGATTTCGATCAGTAATATTAATTGTACATTCCCCAAACCTGACCTGTTCACACGCTACAGTTATAATGGTGGAGAATGCGGGCACATTTTAAGCTTTGTTTTGTGAACGAATGCATTGTCAATTTTGTGTATTTTTGTTGTTAATTTTGTACGCGAGCGCGCCGAACTGAAAGGCACAAAGCCGATTCTCAGTTCAGCATTTAACAGCGGCTAAATATATGTCTTACATTTATTTTTGCCACTGTTGATTGCCACAGTAAACTGCAGTTCATAATATTAAAATTGCTTCTGTAAAGACGCGCTATGTTTTAATATTACAAGCCCCCCTGTTCAGAACGACGTTCTTCTGTCGGGGCGATAGAAGATTGAGTGAAGCGATGCTCCTTCCCTCATCTTAAATAAGGCCTGAGATTATAACGTTATAAAATTAACTCCTGGTTTACATTGACGTAGCTAATCAATTGGAAACCTAATACATTTTGAATAAGTGCTATATTTCTAATGTGTATGGGAGCCGAACACAGACGTACAATTCCTGTGGTTCACATTTACTCGTAGGGCAGAAAAAAGAATCTGCCACGCCATTTATGTAAAGCATAGCACCAGAAAGAAAGAAAGAAAAGACCCGCCGAGGTCTCAATTGAATAAGTGTGATTTTGCAGAAAATCACAGCGTAACACACGCCCAGATTTGAGTCACACCGAAATATAGGGTGTTATTTTGCTAACAAACAATAGAGGGCAGCCTGTAAGTGCTTGATTAGTTCTCAAGTTACTCCCACCCCATGACGTCATCTTGCGCCTGCGCAAGTACGCCATCGTGTGGACATTAGCAGACAGGTCATATATATTTATTTAATTTAGTTCTCAAGTTACTCCCACCCCATGACGTCATTGTGCACGAACACAAGTACGCCATCGTGTGGACATTCATTGTAGGTCAATTTTTATTTTTTTTCTCAAACCCTTTCTCCCCGTGGAGATTTACAGGGCAGTTTAACTGTCAATACATATTGGCATTTTCAAGCTTTGCATGTGCTAATATTATTGGATGTTAAACAATTCCTCTACCTCCGACTGTTACATTTAATTGGTTTCAAACAAAACTTGAATTAAAATTTAAAGTTAAGTCTCAGTCCAGTTGGTTTATTTCTTACAGCAATCTGGTTATCGTCGGACACAATTCTGATCTCTAACTTTTCTTACACTTATTCAGATTTGGTTTGAAACAAACAAATTTCGAATGTAAATCTGAATCAAGTCTCTCATGTCAATAATTAATGATTAATATGATTAATTATTATTAATTATTATTGATATAAAAAAAAAATAATAATTTTGTCAAAGTTTTTTTTTTCCCCTCCCTCTTTGATACTTTATTACGACTGTATCCTTACTATCTTAGATGCTTCTTGACATCTCTTTACAAGCTTATTTAAATTGAGTTTAACAAGTTGAATTCAATTTAAACTAAGTTTGGCTGTTAACCCTGCCTTGTTTACTTCTGTCTCTTCTTGTGGTCAAACAATTTGTCATCAATTTAAATTTATCATCAATTGGTAAAGCTTTGCCTGCTATTTCTACACACATAATTACTCAATTTGGTTTAAGCAAGAAAGCCTTGATTCACTTTAGGACTTTCACTTGCTAAATCCTTTTCCGTATTTGCATGTAGAATTCCCTAGTGTGCTGTGGTGATTCGACAGTCATCTCTGGTTGGTTCCCAGCAAGCTGGTTTGTCCGACCGGCGTTACCGATGCTGGCTGTATGTGAATCTCGGACTCTTCTGTCTCTTTTCATTGGTGCGGCACGCAACGACATCAGCAATTTGGCACTCCAAAGAGAGTCAACCCCGTCAGTCGACACACACGGCAAGTTTGGAATAATTACCTAAACCAGGGCCTAAAGAGGGGCCACTCTCACGAGGGTTCTAGGGAAAATCCAAATCTTGTTGTGCCGTCTGACAGT
Organism: Xyrauchen texanus; assembly: GCF_025860055.1. NCBI lineage: Eukaryota > Metazoa > Chordata > Actinopteri > Cypriniformes > Catostomidae > Xyrauchen > Xyrauchen texanus. The sequence continues at coordinate 46,014,228 of NC_068285.1, forward strand.
TGACACCTTGGTGTTGCCGGTTGTGTTTAAAGTCAAGTTGTTTGAGAGGGCGCACCGTGATAGTAGCAGAGGGCCCGGGGACACTGCTGCCCAGTGTTCGGGACCGTTGGAAAGATTGACCACGCGCTGGCCTCCGGCAGAGTGACATCGATCCACCCCAGGCAAACTAAAAGAAGGTAAAATCCATCCACCAGTATAGGCCACATAATAGTAGACATTCCCCCGGTCATTTAAGCATTTGACCCATTTCGCTTCTTTCTCTCCCCTAAGCCACTCCATCTTCCTAGGGTTTATACCTCGATAGCGCCCCACCCTGTTGGTCCTATCATAAACCCTAGCAGTGGTGGTAGACTTAGGCCCTTTTTCTCCTGCCTATCTATTCCTAACATTAATTGTGTTCTATTTTATTCTGCTGTTCGGCTCTGTTGTAGTGTGTACTTCCAGTTCACAGTAAGACAGAGCCTACAAGAGCCATCAAGGAAAACTGAATAAAGAGACAAACAAGCAGCCCGCATCCTCAGATAACCCTTGTGGGCTGCCGCCTTGTCAAAGTCTTTATTTAGACCTGCACTGACCGCGAAATTCGGCCCACTAACTGTCTAACTGTCAACCCCAGTTAGTCAAAATTACGGCTTATAATAGCCACCTCATTGTAGCTCGCTAACCCTACGCAGTACTTGCATTGGCCTCTTTGTGTGTGCTGTTCTGTTCTCTCGCCTACAGTAAGCCAGTATGTCCCGTTCGTCCAGTCCCGCAGCCCACTGGGATCACCTTGAGGCCTGGTTGAGCGCAATGACGGACACTGTCCTACCCAAGGACGCCAGGGACCTACAGCCCCTAGGTCAAGAGCAACTGGACGCTGAATTGGACAGCCTAATGGCCCACGATCCAACACAGAGCTACAACCACAAAGAATGGACCAAGATCATCGGAAGTCTTGCCCACAATCTCGTCGCCCAGGCACGGATAAATGAGAAAAGCAACCTCGACCTGGAGCAGGAGGCCGCAGCACTAAAACTCCAAGCTGAGGAGGCCCGTAGGAACCAAGCAAAAACTCAGAGTCAACTAGATCAGCTACGCCTCGAGACCGAGGAACAACGAAAGGAAGAGGATGAAACGGACCCAGAACAGGAAAAGGAAGTAGAAAGACTTCAAAATGCCCTGGAAAAACTTCTCCGAGACACAGACCAAAGAGAACAATCGGAGAGAAAAGCCAGAGAGGAACTCGACGAAAAGTTGCAACAAGCCGAGTCTCTCCTTGCAAGAGCAGAGACTGCACTAAAGGACAGAGATGCTAAAGCCAAAGCCTGTGAAAAGCACCTGAACATGACCCGAGCTGAAATCCATGAACTTATTCAGTACAGAGACCATCTCCGATATGAACTTGACACTGTTCATAGAGAACTAAAACATTCTTATAGACTGCAAAGTGAACAGAAAAGGGAAACGCACATCACGGAGGTTCCCCTGACCAGTGGGCCCAATCTTTTCAGCCAAGAACTCAGAGCTGACAAGGGGGGTGAAAGCCCACCATTCAACATGTCACCAGCCAGCCTCCAAGAACCCCCGTCAGCAACAAAACGGTGGGAGCCCGCACACCAAAGCCTGGTCACTGACCAGGGCATGGCTCCCAAAGAACTTGACAAGCTGGCCAGAAACATCCCCACTTTCACCCCAAATCCTGCAGGAGGCCATGACGTGCACGCCTACCTGCAAGACATAGACTTTCACTTGCACACTGTTCCCAACGTAACCATGCGGGACAGAGTGTACCTGCTAAGAATTACGTCTAGTCGCGACGTGCGCAGTTTCCTGGATCGACAACCAGAGACTGTTAAATCAGACTATCTACAGCTACGGCAGGCCTTCATCAGAGAATTCTCTGATCCAGAGTCAGAACAAGGACTCATCGCCGCTATGGACCTCAAACAGGCCCGACTGGAAACTCCACAGGCCTACTACAGCCGCATCCGACGAGCCTACTTCGGAGCACGAAACGAACCTGGCATGGAAGAAGATTTCAACTTCAAAACTCTTTTCCTCCGAAACCTGCATCCCACAGTGAGCCATCACTTAGGGGTCCTGGCCTGCCCTCGTAGCATGACTACCCAACAGCTGCGAGACTTAGCCCATAAAGCTTTCACCAAGCAGAAGATTACTTCTGAAAAGACTGTAAAAAATCCAACCATTTGCCCTGTCACTGATCAGCTCAGAGCTGGCACTAGAGGGCTCCAACAGCACCACAGTAACAGACCTTTTTACCACGAGTCAAGACCGTTACATGACAGAAGAGGGCAGCACAACCGTGATGGTGCCCGTCCTAAGCACCAAAGCGGGCGCTCTGAAAGATTCTACGACGGCCCACGGCCACCCCACAACCAAAAGGGTGGAGCCACGTGGGAAGCCAACCGACGGCCCAGACAGAACCGAACCCCGTCGATGAGAACGTCAAGCCCAGACAGCCCGCACGGAACACCTCGCGGCATGCCTCAGGCAAGTCCAAGTCCGAGCCTACCCCAAAGAAAATAGTGAGGCCACGTCAGAGGCAGCAGAGCTCTTGAAAATCCTGAAAGAGCTTCTCCATAAGAAACCTCACAAGGAAGACAAAGTGGACAGGTTGGACTCCTCATGACTAAGTGTAATGCCTGAAACCAACACCCTTCCCGACTTCCCTCCTACTGAACCAAGCACCCAGAGCACCGTTCTTCAGACACGGACTACCGAACCAGCTATCACATCACCAAGTGACAGCGACACCCACTCACTGCAGTTGACAACCACACATCCTGCAGCGGACAACACAATTCTTCACACCAGTGACCAAGCCCCGAAGATACCAGAAAGTGCTGTTTTGGTTGTGTGTCTCTGCACCGAGTCACCCGAGACCGACCCTAACTGCTTATCGATCACCACACAAGCCCCAACACCAAAACTCCTGGGGAATCTGATCGAAAAGGGGGTAGCACGAAAACTCTATCTCGCCATCACTGCGGAACATGAGGTGAGACTCGAAGCCCTGGTAGACACTGGAGCAGACCTCACTTTGATATCAGCTGAACTTTTTGAAAGACTCAAATTTGAATCTAAGAGGCAAAATCGAACTCTAAACTCTCAGAATTGTGTGCTGAATGTCCAGTCATACAGCCAAAATGACGTCCGGCTTGAACAGGTAGCTCCCATTCACCTGACAATCGGTCCTATGAGTGTGGTACACCCTGTATACATCTCGCCGATGAACACATATCCCCTCCTTATCGGAAAGGACCTACTAGACCGCTTCGAGCCCCTGCTGGACTTCAGACAACTGAAGATGTGGGCTCAAGTGCGAGAACCTCTCCCCCTTCAGCCACCCCGATCACCTGAACCAGACTGTCAGGTCACGGGAACTCTCACAGTCAGCCCCAGTGACACAACATCAGCACCCGAGCGAGATTCAAGTTCGCTACTCTGCACATTTCAACTCACCCAAGACTTTGAATCCTTCTGCCCCAAGGTCACAGCTGACCTGCACTTGAATGGTGTAACTGCCACTGACATCATACTAGCACTATGGGCAGACAACTCAGCCATCAGCCTCTCCCTATACAATGTTCTCATTGAAGACACACCGAACCTTCCATCTGCCAGCAAGCGCACCCGTTTTCCTTTGAACTCATGCCCATCAACAATGGTGACTGCCAAAAGGATCTGTGCCTTGAACTTGAAGTGGAACTACCGGTGTCTGACTCACTACTTCTTGGTCCTTCCAGACCTGCCCCATGATGTCTACATTGGAGCAGACATTCTGATTCGCCTCAACGCTCATGTAGACATTATTAATGAGGTCTTATGGGCCCCACGGACTTTACAGCCTCCTGTGATTCCAACCAACACTGCTAACCTCCGGTCAGGCCAGACCATTCCAGAGGTCTGCACCTTGGTCAGCGAACAGGAAACTGTAGAACCAGCATACACCAAAGGGGTCGCTGTTCGGCTCAACATGCGCTGTGGTCAAACCCTAAACCACACGCTGGGTTTCTTTCAACCTTCACCCGAATGCGTTGAACTTGGACTCACGCTGGAAGCCACGCCCCTCACTGAAGTGTCATCCCGTGCTGTTTACATCCTCTTCAACAACTGCATGGCAATGGACATCACAATTCCAAAAGCCTACCGGGCAGGATGGCTAGTGAGCCACGACTTTCATGACTTTGAACTAACATTACCAATCATTGGACCCATCCCAGCTTCAATGATACCCGAAGGGCACACAGACAACACCGTCTTCACAACCCCCTTCAAAATCATCTCCATAACTTCAGTCATGCCAGTGGACAAAGACCAGGTATGCAGAACAGAACTGACAAAGGACCAACACCTTGCAGTATACACAGTCTCCAAACAGCCTACCTGCGAGATTGACGACACTGCCGCACCTCTGCCTACCAACACGACAGACGACACACCGACAGAGGAGCCATACCCAGGATTTGAGTCTCAAGTTCAGCAAATTCTAAAAGACGCTGACGCAATTAACAACGATGCAGATCGACAAGAACTCAGACGAGTCCTTTACAAGTTCAAAGCATCATTTGCCAAAGACTCTTTAGATTGTGGTCTCACCGAGCTCCACACCGTGCGCATCCCAACGCACCCTAATGCTCCTCCCACGTTTGTCAGGCAGTACAAGATCCCCATCGCGTCACACGAACCGGTGCAAGAGATCATCGACTCCATGCTTGAAAAAGGTGTCATCCGTCCATGCAACAGCACCTATTCTGCCCCCATCTGGCCCGTCCTCAAACCAAACGGCAAGTGGCGACCCACCATTGACTACAGGAAACTGAATCAACAGGTGCCACTGTCACGATGGCCAATGACTCAGCTGGAGCAGGAAATACCCAGAATCAGAGGAGCCACCATCTTCTCTACACTCGATGTGGCCTCTGGATTCTGGACCATACCAGTGCATCCAGAAGATCAGCACAAGCTAGCTTTCACTTTCGGAAACAGACAATTCACTTTCACAAGGTGTCCGTTTGGCTATGCCAACTCACCTGCTGAGTTCAACATCTTCCTGAACAAAGCATGCCCAGATGCAAGAACAAGAGGCAATCTTATCTACGTAGATGATGTTCTCATGAAGAGCACAACAGTGGCTGACCACATGAAAGAAATAGACTATGTTTTGAACCAATTGTCCACTGCTGGCGCCAAGATCGCCCTCCACAAAGGACAGTGGTGCCAAACCAAGGTCAACTACGTGGGCCTACTCATAGGATCAAAGGGCATCGAACCACAGTCCAGCCGTATTCAAGCCGTTCAAAACATCAAGCCACCCACCAACATCTCAGAGCTGCGAAGTTTCCTAGGGGTGTGCAATTACTCGCGGCAGTTCATCGAGAGCTACTCGGACATTGCAAAACCTCTAACTGCCCTTCTGAAAAAAGACTGCCCATTTGTATGGACAGAGGTCCAAAAACAGGCCATGGACGAGCTAAAACGACACCTCTGCACCGCTCCGTGCCTGGCTTACTCGGACCCAACAAAATGAGTTCTACTTAGAAGCTGGATTCTCCAGCCACTGTCTAAGTGCTGGCCTGTACCAACGGCATGACCAAGACAAGAGAGTAATCGCATATGCCAGCAAGACACTTCTTCCACCCGAGAGTAAATTCTCAGACTGTGAAAAAGCTCTGCTCTGCACTGTATGGGCCATCCAGAGATTCTCCAACTACATTGGAGCCCAAAAGGTTATCATAGAGACTTGCCACCAGCCTGTGATGTTTCTCAACAGCCAGCGTATCCGAGATGGCGTGGTCACCAATTCACGCATAGCCACGTGGTTAATGGCCCTCCAAGGGCGCAATGTTGAGGCACGATATGCCCAGAATCATAAGTCGGCGCTAGGCAATGGCCTGGCTGCCTGCCAGAACTGCTCTGATAACACACCAGCTGCAACGATGGATATGGAAGAACCCCAACAACAACAACTAACCTGTCACAGGTTCTTTGAAGAAAATGCGTGCCAAGGTATGCCCACAGCCTACGTCGATGGATGCTCCTACAACCAAGAGGGCATTCGTCAAGCAGGAGCAGGTGTATTATGGGTAAATGACCTGCCGTGCCCACCACAACACTTCAAGCTGGGCCCGCAGTCATCACAGTATGCGGAGGTTGCAGCCATTCTCATAACTCTGCAAATCGCATCGACCCATAACATCAAAGAACTCCTAATCTGCACAGACTCAAACTACGCCAGACTCAGTTTCACATGCCACCTTCCAAACTGGAAACAAAATGGCTTTAAAACTTCGAACGGCAAGCCTATCAAACACCAACACCTGTTCCAAGAATGTGATGACATCACAAGAAATCACAACATGATTGTCTACTGGAAGAAGGTGAAAGGACACTCAAGGCAACCAGGCCTTGACAAAGACTTGAACGACCAAACCGATGCACTTGCCAAGACTGGCGACTGCACGGTACTCTATGGTCACCTCCAACCCTCCCACCCACCGTGAACGTTGCAGTGATAACCCGAAGCAAACAAACTTTTCCTGCAACAGTGCCAACCTCACAGCCTCTAACGCTGACTCCGCAGATGTCAAACAACGACATAGCGGACATGCAAGCCTCTGACACATCCATAAAGACTTTCCTGAACCACCTCTCTGACCCCACCAACCACCCTCTAGCGCCGTCTGACCTCACTGACGACCCGTGCCTCAGACGACTGCATGACATAAAGCACATGCTGCGTGTGATCAACAACATTTTGTGGTATGCACCTGATGACATCACAGCGCCAAGGCTCGTGGTGCCACAGTGCCTAAGGGGGTCATGCTGAGTTATGCCCACGACGCACCATGTGCTGGGCACCACGGCACCAGAGCCACTTATGAGACACTGAAACAAGTGGCATACTGGCCCCGCGATGCAGGAACATGTGACAGAATATGTCAGAGAATGCCTGGTTTGCTGCCAGTTTCAACCGGCAAACCCAAACCACAGAGCTCCACTGCAACACAGGAGAGTCACATTCCCATGGTCAGACCTCCAAATCGACTGGGTAGGACCTCTGCCCAGGTCGACGAGGGCAACAAATACTTCCTCACAGTCGTGTGCCAGTTCACAAAGTGGGTAGAGTGTCTTCCAGCACCCAACGACACTGCCCAGACCACGGCATACCTCCTGATGAACCACATCTTCTCCAGGTTCGGACTGCCCCTGAGAGTCAACTCAGACAGAGGCACTCACTTTACGGCTGAGATTATGCAACAGATCTGGAGACTCCTGGGAGTCCAAGCTCAACTACACGCCAGTCATCATCCAATCTCATCTGGCCAAGTGGAACGATCGAACCGAACCGTGGTCAGTATGTTGAAGAAGTATGTGTCTGCCAATCAGAAGGACTGGGATGTAAAACTCCCGCTGGTGCTAATGGCTCTCAGAGCCACCCCACAGAACTCGACTCACGTGTCTCCCTTCGAACTAATGACTGGGCGGCAGATGACACTGCCACTGCATCTGCTGTATCAGCCAGGAGACTCCAGCCTCGCCACAGCCTGCACCACTCACCAGTACCTCGACGAGCTACACCGGCACCTGAAAGCAACATTTGCTTTTGCACAGCAACAGCTTCAAAAGAGTGCCGAAGGACAGAAAGCATACTATGATCAAAAAGCATCGCACCAAGAACTGGACGTGGGCTGACAGGGTCTGGTATTATAACTTCATTCAGTCATCCCGCACAGCCTCCCATCGGCTGTCAAAGAAACTACTGCCCCACTGGACAGGACCCCATGAGATCATTGACAAACTCTCCCCGTGGCGCATCGGATCCAACTAAACCGAGACAGAAAGAGCCGGTTCTCAAATGGGTCCACCGTAATCAAATAAAACGACATATGGCTGACAGGGAAAAGCGGGAGGGGCCAATGCAAACTAACCTGATTTCCATCCTAGGAGTCGAAAGACCGTCCTGCACTACCAAGGACTACCCTCGCTGACCCCCTTGTCTCTATCCCTTTTGCCCTTACTAGGATGCTGCTGTGGTTCGCCATCCTGTGCCTCCAGTCAACCAGAAGTCAACCGCAGCCAGACATCATCTCACCCGGTCCGGCATCAGGCATCGCCCTGAGGGAACAACCGGACTCCTGATCACCAACTGCCGGACCCACACCCAGAAAGTGTACGCTCGACTCGACCCCCGCAACGTCTACCGGGCCCACTACCCCCGCGGTAGCCCAATACAGCTGGGCAGGTGCCCGATGGACCGAGGACTCCTCGCCACGCTGAGGCCGATGTCACGCACATGCTCAACCAACTTGAGAAAATGACTGTCACACAAGCGGAGTTAGGTGGACACAACCACCGCTCCAAACGGTTCCTGGGAGCTTTGCTCGGAGCTGCTGCTGCCGCCGAACTCTGTTTAACATTGGTATGTCTAGTGTCAACGCAGTGAACCTAGCCACCGTGAGGCGGCATGTGGCCGAAATTCAAACTGAGATACCCCAGCTAAAAGAGCAACTCACCACACAAAGTGCATCCCTGCAGACCATCGGCAAGACCTTGAGAGGAACTGTGGTAATTCTTAACACTCACAGCGTTCTGCTGAACCAGACAGTGAGCTCCATGAAACAGCTGTTCAACGTCTTCCAGAATGACTTCGGCTCAAACGCAGCTGGTCACAGCCCTGATGACAGACATGCTGCGGAGGTGAGCTCCTCCATTGACAGCCTAGCCATGGGTAGAATTCCACCGCACCTGATACCCTTAAGCCTTGTACAAACCATGCTGGCTTCCGCCATCACCACAACGACTGACCCGTTACAACTACACCTTGCCTACTCTCTGGGTAGCGCCATCCCACTCTACGCCGACCCCGAGCAGAGGGAAGTGGGTTTTCTCCTGAACCTACCCATCATAGAGTCAAGCCAAATCTACCGACTCAAGGACATTGTCAACATCGGGTTTTGGAAAAGTAACACACACATAAAGATCCACACCCCAGACGTGGTGGCCTACCACGACAGCGACCCACGGCTGTACCTGGCCCCAAATCTGCACATGTGCACGTTGACCAAAGACATTCACTACCTCTGCCCCAGCAAACCCTTCCTCAGAGACAACACTGACGGAATCTGCGGGCTGCAACACCTGGGCAGCAATACCCGCTGCCCCGCCGATGCCAAGCCTCGCGACTCAAGTCACCGAGACACAAGCCGAGATCGTAGGCGACAGGTGGCTCGTTAACACTCCTGTGCGCGCAGCGACACTCACCTACGACCAGCATGACACCGCCACCCGCCTCACCTTGCCCAACCAGAGCATGTGGATTCAAGTCCCGAAAGGTGCCATCCTCCACCTCGACGACCTGGCACTATACCATCTCCCAGGTGAAGAGTACTGAAACAGAACTGGAAATCCCATCTTTTTCCAGAATCAAAACCTCACCCTAGATCCAGAACTGGAACTATGGATCGAAAGAGAGGGCTCCCAGTTAATCGACATTGCTCCGATCGACACAGCCCTCCAAGCCTTGTCTCGAATGCCCATCTTGACCACCTCACCGGTTGTCCGAGCCTGGACCGCAGCGGACACTGCGCTGTGCATCTCTGTGGGAATCAGCCACCTCCTGACACTAGGCCTGGCCTTCATCCTGTACAGGAGGCTCAACGAGATGCAAACATCCACAGCCAAGCTCACGAAAGCCATGTCCGTAGGTTTCCGACGGAACCCCGGAAAGAGGGGACCACAACAGAGACCACTCTGAACCTCATCGAATTGAGCCCTCCGTCTGAATAACCACCTACTACAACACCCTCATGATTCACCTGCCATCCGCCATTGTGATGATTGTCGTCCGATGATGTCTCCAACAGGGACGCCACCTGATCGAATAAGGGGACTGTAGCGTCTGGAGGAATCAATGAATGGAGAATCATGGACTCGGCTATTTTGGAGACAAAAGGACCTCTGTAAGATCACGGAAATGGTCTGTGTTAGTACGAGGAACTGTTGTCAGAGAGACAATCCAACTATTGACAGAGGATCCTCGTGATGCCCCCCACACACACATGTGACATCCTCGTGTTACCATGTGAGGAAAACCACGTGGAACTTTGAATTAGAAATGTGTGTGCCTTTCCCATAAAGCCTAAAAGGGCTTATTTTTAATGAAAAGTGTTTTAATCCCTGTGTGCTGTGCATTTTGGTGTTAGATCAAAACTAGTAGAATGGTTTAACATGTGTGTAGTTTTAAACCCTGAGGTTTCATATTTAACAGCCCAAGGGTGTATATTCCTTTTAAGTGATACCAAACACATTTTTCTTGGTATCAAATTAAACCTTACGATGTGTCCTAACGGAATATATATATAAGATAACCTTAGAACTGTGTTCTGTTAGTTTTTTTATCATCTTTTGAGTTGTTCAAAGCGAAGGTCTGACTAAAGTATGCAATGAAGTATGCAAATGAGCTTTGACCAGACAAAGGGAGCAAATTCGCGCCCAAAACGGAGGGGCCTCATTGGGTCACTTCTCACACAGGAGGCGTGACCTCCCTACTTTAAAGGTCAGATCCAGCATTGACTCGCTCTCTCTTCTTGCTCATCTCTCCTTCGAACTCTCTTGCCGCGCTCTTCAACCCAACTCCCAACTTCACTTCTTCTCCCGATCTTCTGCAACTCCTTGGAACACTCGTCAACTATTCAACTCCACGCTCTGGAAACACCGCACCGAAGTCCTCTGTCTCAAGAACGCCACGAGGACACGCAGTCTCGCTCAAGCAACACAAAAAGGTCTAGTGTGCAAGTATGATTTCACCTGAAATTCCAACGCGTTACAGTGTGTAATTCCAGTTGCTGGCTCTTAAAGGGTTAATTGTTGTAATAAGTTTGCCATACCTCCAATAATTCTTCACTTTCCCTTACTGCATTTACTTCGTTTATTTTATGCTTATTCTGTGGTATTTGTATGTTTGTTAAGTGTAGTGATATATCATAGTGCCTTGTATTAAACTCAATTATACGCGTAATTGTCTGTGTGTGTTGGTTACAAAACAAAGCCTCTTTAATGTGCGATTTTAAGCTACGAGCTGATATTATCAAAGTAAGTTAACGTGCTTTTGATGAGTAGGCTTATAACTAGGAATAACCCCTCTGGAGAATTGATCAAAGTACCGAATAAAGTGGTTCGGCGGACGAACCGACTGGTTGCGGTAGCCTACGGGTCAATTCCATTACGGGGTTATTAAAATTAATATAGCCTGTCTGCATAGAATATATATTCCTAATTAAATATAATTCGTTGTGTTTGATTATCTATATATTTTTGAAGCAGACTCTTGGACTATATAAGCCCGTTTGGGGCGTTTTTACATGTAGTGGGTGTTCGGGTCACACTGTACGATTAATCATTGATTTCGATCAGTAATATTAATTGTACATTCCCCAAACCTGACCTGTTCACACGCTACATCCATACCTACAGTCAAGCATGGTGGTGGTAGTATGATGGTGTGGGGATGCTTTCCTGCTTCAGGGCAACTTGCAATAATTGAGGGAAACATTAATTCTGCTCTCTACCAGAAAATCCTAAAGAACGTCCGGCCATCAGTCTATGAGTTGAAACTCAAGCGTAACTGAATTATACAGCAAGACAATGATCCAAAGCATAGCAAGTCCACCTCTGAATGGCTCAAAAGTAGCTAAATTGAAGTTGTGGAGTGGTCTAGTCAAAGTAACCTGACTTGAACCCAATTGAGATGCTGTGACAGGACCGTAAATGGGCAGTTTATGTTTAAACCCTCCAATGTGGTTGAACTCAAGCAGTTCTGCAAAGAAGAGTGGGACAAAACTCCACCTCAGTGTTGTGAAAGACTGATCTCCAGTTATTGGAAGCATTTGGTCGCAGTTGTTACTGCTAAAGGTTGCAAAACCAGCTGTTAAATTTAAGGGGGCAGTGAGTTCTCATAAGGCTGATATAGGTGTTGGATAACTTTTTTTTTGCTTCAATAAAAAATAATAATAATTTGAAAATGGTATTTTGGGTATACTCCGGTTGCCTTTGTTTTGTTGTCTCGTTTGAAGATCTAAAACAAATAGTATGAAAATTACCCAAAAACAGAAGAAATCTGGAAGGGGGCAAATACTTTTCCACAGCACTATATGTAAACATTCAGAAACTCTTATTTTTCAAACTCAAGCTGAATAGATAGTCTGATATCTGCAACAGTTTAATCATTTGAAATGCATCGGCAGGCTAAAACAAATGTGCTTTATTGAGAGTCTGTGTGAATGGTTTTTTTTTTCCCCTTTCTAAAGCCATTTTACATTTGTTACAAACTGAATGGGGGTGTAAAAACTGCCTATGTACTTTTTACACCTTAAAGGTCTAAAGTGTTTACATACAGGAAAGATAAAGGTTGTGAATATTTTTCAAAAAATCTTGTAAAAAGGCAAGACTGTCAACGGTCAAACCTAAACTAAAATTCAAGCCTAGTGTTTGCATGTTTCAAAGAACCCATCACCAATGAATGCAGAAGCTTGAATCCTCTGAGAGACTCTTAAAGATGTGTCACAATATGAGAAATTATTTCAACATGTAAAAATCAGACAAATACGCAGACTGAACGTAACAAACAAAACTCATTGGACTGATTATTCCAGAGAATAAGGACATCTACACATGAACAGCAAAGTCATACTTGATATTCTGATATTTCTTGAAATCAAATCTACTGAGGAGTGTAAATGTGTATTTTAGTGGTTAAAGACACATTTGTTAATTTGACTTCTCCATACACGAAGAAAAAAAAGAAAGAAAATTGGTCACTGTTGGAAAGTTTAGAAGTCTTCAAATTATCTGATCCCATCCAATCTAGCTGTTAGTCCCTGGGAAGGTTGGTTAATTTGCCTAAAATTACTTATGTGATCAATTGATCAATTTCTGATGGTCATTGGACAAATTACTCCAGCTCTCTTACACAGTATTTTCATTCACTCACTCACTCAATATTTTATCGACTTGCTCAGCATTCATTTGTCTATACTGTCAATCACTCATTCTTGTTCTCTGCAGTCAACAGAAACATTAATTGCAAACACTCTCTCTTATTACACGTCTTTAGTCCCTATAAATTCAAATTTTCAGTAAGTTCTCCTTTCAAGCATTTCCTCCTGCTTCACTCATACTCTGCGATCAGCACCATCATGCCCACACCGAACAGCAGCGCAAAGATCTCCAGCATGGACTGACAGAAACTTGACCGTCCCACCAGCAGCTCTGGAAGAACTGTGACAGTGGCGATGTAAACGAAGCCTCCGGCGGTGAATGGGAGGATCCAGGCCGTGGCCGCGGCACCCACCCCTTCAGCCAATAAGGAGCAGGCAGTTCCCGCTAATGCACCAATAGCTGTGAGAAGTTGAAGACACATGGCCTGAAACAAAACATAACAGCCAATAGCTGCATTAAACGAACTGTAGACCCAATAAATAAAATTCGGTCTCTATTTACTCACCCTCGTCACTCCAAAAGGTGAATTTTTAAGAAGTTTTATTAGATTTGCCATATAATGACAGTTAATAGTGACTGCGGTCTGAATGTGTATGTAGCTAATGAAAAAACTTGTTTTGTGACCAAATGTCATGGTGCACGAACCAATGAGGTTTAATTTCAGTGCTTTACTAACAATTTGATTTGAGAGTGAATAATGACTTCAATTTCAGACCTGAGTCACTATGTAATGTAAGATGTAATCGCTTGCTCTGCCTCAGAAATGACTCCTTTTGGGCTGCTGTATCTAGGCTGCAAAGACCATTGGTTGAATTATACATAAACAGTAGCATTTTAGTCTTAATGATCCCGTTTAAATTAATAACACTGCTAACTAAACGGTTAAAACATACAGGAATCAAATGAAAAATGATAAGCCTAAACTATATACTAAAAAAATAAAATGAAATAAAAGCTTGCCCATAACGGTACACTGACAGATGAATTCTCAAGATCTCAGTACCTTCCTCTTGGTGCAGCCTGATTGGACGAGAATAGCAAAGTCTCCGATCTCATGCGGCACTTCATGTAAAAGGATTGTGATGGTGGTCACTGCGCCAACCGCTGGACTGACAAGGAACGACGCTCCAATCGCAAGACCATCGGTGAAGTTGTGTGTGAAATCAGCAGCCAGGTTTAGATAACCAGACACTTTAATATCTGCAGAGCAACAGATTGTCTTTGTCAGCACCACAACAGCACTGAGAGAACAACTCAAATAATGTGACTGTAATTTGAACTTGGTTTCTCATACCAGAACTCTTCTCTGCTGCATTCGTGACAGGTTTTGTATCCAAACCCAGTTTTTTCCCTTTCTCACCCTTCTCTTCTTTCTGGTCCTCCTCTCCATCACTGTCCTTTGCTTTTGGAGCCGCTGCAGACATGGAAAAGAGATTTACTGGGAGAAAATCAACACAGTGGGGATTGTGAACGGATGTTAAAACAAAAAACCTCCAATAGCTCCACATACACAGAGCTCAATAATAAGCATGTCCCAGTTCAGTGTGTTTCGGACCAGTTGATGAAACGGTCACTCAACCGATCGGGCAACATATGTTACAGGTAAAATAATTCCCTTACAATTATTATTTTATATAAATCAGCACAATTTAAAAACAGTATTGGGTGTAATCTAATTACTTTTAGTACAAAAGTAGTGTAATGCATTACATTTTAAATTACCTTTAATTAGTTAATTACTTGGGTTATACATCAAATACCTTACTTGGAATATACATATTTCCCAACATAATATTATTATGTAGAAGACAATACTTCAATGTGAAAGAGGAACATGAAGTGCTGAGTGTATGACTTGTGTGTGACAATGAACAAGGAAGAAATACAGATATTATTTTGAAAGTTACTTTCAAAATATGTTCCATGTTCAATACAATTTATGCTCAGTTGCCAGCATTTGTGGCATAATGCTGATTACCACAAAAATTTATTTTGACTCGTCCCTCCATTTCTTTAAAAAAAGAAAAAAATCTGGGTTACATTGAAGAACTTACAAAGTTCTACAGTGAATAGGGTCAATTTTTGAAAGTTAAAATACTCACCGTTTCAAAAGTAGAGCCACAAGACAAACAATATTTATGTTAACATGATTTTAGAAGATGAAATCGCTTGCAAACCTTTTCTGTGTAAAGTTATAGCCAGTTTTATAACTTAGTTACCATGACGTTGTAATGTCAACAAATCCTGAATTGATTTTTAAGCAATCAAAATCGATGTCGTCTCTATTTTGTTGACTCTTCTGCATATTTTGAGCCCACCCACACCTCAATCGATTATTCACAGCCAGAGCTGTCATTCAACACTGATCAGACACACCGTGGTATTTACCAGATGCGCATTGGCTATTTGCCTGGATCAACCTGGCCAATAGATCTCTAGTAATGGTTTGACTGGCAGCTTTCCATGGTTACATGGGCTGGCCTTCCTCAGTTTAGAATGCAGCATCAACCACGTGATCATTTGGAGTGATCCAGAGGAGGGGCTCTGACCTCCAATCTGCCTGGAGGCAAAACGTCTCCCACTGTGTATGCATGACCGTTTGGACCGGAAATAAAATGGTCTCCTTTTTTTGATGGATCTATGCAAACATACAATGCTTTGGATAAACAAATGTATTTGGTAGAAGTTCCACACAGTTTAATGAGGACTACTTGATGTACGGTTACACACCGGCGCTCATCTAATGTTCATGCATAAACACACCTGAGCGTTTTATTACTTTATTGCATCATCTAGGGACATAAACCAACTCTTGTCTAATTTATGGCAGAAAAAATATGTTTGTTGAAAATGAAAATAGTTGCTGGCTTTAATGGCTAACAGCACTAACACAGTAACCAGCTATTTTAGAAGTTATAATAATATTTCTAATCATCTAAACGTCATAAAATGTTGTCACTTCACATCTGGGTTGAGAGGTGTTTCTAACATTTATTTTGTTTAGATCCCAAACTTTATATTAGGGGTGGGCAATATGACCAAAATTGTATATCTAAATTTTATATCACGACAACGATATACATCACAATATAGTAAAAAAAAAAATCTGAAAAATCTAAATTGTATCAGATAGTAAGCTGTAATTAGAAATATCGTAATGTGTAGTTTTAAGTATTCCAGTAAGTTAAATACTTTATAAATGAAAACAACTTAAACTTACATAATTTTCCTCTTTATTTGTAAGTTCACATAGTTAAAAAAAATAATAATCTTTAACACTTATCTTTTTTTAATTATTATTATACTTATAATTATTAACATTATTCAAGAAATGTATCATCTTCTCAAAGCAATGAAACAAAGAAAATAAATAAAAAATTATCCATAAACCCTTAATTAGGCTCCAAGTGTTTAAAGTAATCCATATTAAGAAAATATGTGAAGGAAAATATGGTATAGAAGATTTGTATCCGGATATAAAATATTCAAACTGAATTTGATGAATCTCATTGAATTTGCCTTGGCGATCGCTCAAGCAAGATTCTGGGCCTCAGAAGCAGATTCAGTGATATTTTCTTGCGTTCTAGACATGCTTTTTCTTTTTTTCCATCTAATCACACTTGCAGCTGTCAGTGAAAAAACATGCGCTTCATAATTTCTCTCATTCTCAAATGAAGCCCTGACCATTGATAGATATGTGCACATGGACATTTTCATACTGTATATTGACATACACAATGTACAAACCTCGCAAATCGCTGTTTTCTCTTCTCTGTATTGTGTTTTCTAAAGCCAATCTAATTCCACAACATGGAAGATGCACATTTTCTTCATAATCCCCTCTCATCTTTTTTTTCAAATGAGGAATCGCACCGCCTCACTTCATTTATCCGACAGAGTGTGTGTGTCACAGGTGAAGTCAGAAGTTTACATCCACCTTAGCTAAATTCATTTAAACTCAGTTTTTCACACTTCCTGACATTTATTGGTAGAAAACATTCCCTGTCTTTGGTCAGTTAGGATCACTTCTTTATTTTAAGAATGTGAAATGTCAGAATAATAGTGGAGAGAATTATTTATTTCAGCATCACATTTCCAGTGGGTCAGATATTTACATTAGAGGTCTTCATGGGTCAACCCTAAACTGAGGACCCGAAACTCAATCCACAAACGGGTTTGAATCCACATTGTATACAGTCAGCCGGGTCTGGGTTGGGTCCCATTCTCTTGCTGCGGGTCCCTGGTCTGTATAACATTGTGTAATACCAGAGTCGATCCAAAAAGACCCGGGTGTGATCAGACAGCACTGATGATGTTGGTCCTGTGTGTGTTTTAACTTGCAACATTGTAAAATTAGAATGAGAAAGTGCGATACAGGAAATAAGGTGAAAAACGGAGAGGAGCCACAAAGAGCTGAGTGATGTCAGAGGCAGAATTAAGGAACATTATAGCAAATTAGCAACGCTAACGTAAGCAGCCATGGCAATGAATGAATAATCGTTATTATAGTTCAAAAGGGCAAACATTATCTTACGCAAGATACAAAATAACATGCAAAGCTGATTCTAAACAAGTCGTATTTGTCATCCGTCACCATGACAGCAAGTGGACTTTTGAAGCTGCAATAATGAGTGGATTAGCTATGCCGTTTCAATCAGCAAGAGATCACAGAAAACCTGGATGTATTTTACCAACTTTCTTGGCAAGGAGGATGGATTATATGAGTCACGACCAGGCACAGGGGAGAAGGCAACTAACGTTACATTAGGTAAGACAAAGTTTTGTTTTCACAACTTGTAAATTAACTTGTTAATAGTAATCAGCTGTGAAATCGGTGTCAGTCAGTTCTGTGTCTCCAGGCCAGGTCCCAGCTTTCAAATAATAGACGAGTTAGGTTTGGTTAATACATTTCCAGGTCTATAGGTTCAGGCATGAATTTCTGGACCTATGAAGACCTCTAGTTTACATACACTTTGTTAGTATTTGGTAGCATTGCCTTTAAATTGTTTTACTTGGGCTCAAACATTTTGGGTAGCCTTCCACAAGCTTCTCACAATAAGTTGCTGGAATTTTGGCCCATTCATTCAGACAGAACTGGTGTAACTAAGTCAGGTTTGTAGTCCTCTTTCCTCACACAAGCTTTATCAGTTCTGCCCACATATTTTCTATCGGACTGAGGTCAGGGCTATGTGATGGCCACTCCAATACCTTGATTTTGTTGTCCTTTAGCCATTTTGCCACAACTTTGGAGGTATGCTTGGCGTCATTGTCCATTTGAATCAGAATCAGCTTTATTCACAAGTATGCTAACACATACAAGGAATTTGTCTTGGTGACAGGAGCTTACAGCGTACAACAATACAAAAACAGCAGCAAGACATAGATAATTAAAAACAAAAAAAAGAGAATAAAAATAAATAATTATACATATACGTAAATAAATTTACCTTCATACATACCCACATACACACACGTAGTGCAATTCTATTACAAAACCTTTATATAAAAAACAAAATTACAGTATATTATGTACAGTGCAATGTATGTAATGGCAAAGAGGATATGTTGGATAATATAAATAGACTTAACTGTGTATTGCACATAATTATTGCTCAATGGGGCAATTTAACAGTTTATGAGATGGATAGCCTGAGGGAAAAAACTGTTCCTGTGCGGTTCTGGTGCTCAGAGCTCTGAAGCGTCGGCCAGAAGGCAACAGTTCAAAAAGGTAGTGGGCTGGGTGAGTGGGGTCCAAAGTGATTTTACCAGCCTTTTTCCTCACTCTGGAAGTGTATAGTTCTTGAAGGGGGGGCAGGGGGCAACCAATAATCCTCTCAGCAGTCCGAACTGTCCTCTGAAGTCTTCTGATATCTGATTTTGTAGCTGCACCAAACCAGACAGTTATTGAAGTGCAGAGGACAGACTCAATGACTGCTGTGTAGAACTGTATCAGCAGCGCCTGTGGCAGGTTGAACTTCCTCAGCTGGCGAAGGAAGTACAACCTCTGCTGAGCCTTTTTCACAATGGAGTCAATGTGTGTCTCCCACTTCAGGTCCTGTGAGATGGTAGTGCCCAGGAACCTCAATGACTCCACTGCTGCCACAGTGCTGTTTAGAATGGTGAGGGGGACAATGTTGGGGTGTTCCTCCTAACACTCATTTGGAAGACCCATTTGCGAGGACAAGGAACACAAAACTCCATAAGATGTACGTTAATGAAGAAAAATAACCTTGGGAGAAACCAGACTCACTGTGGGGGCCAGTTCCCCTCTGACTAACATCATGAATATAGCTAACACTGAGCTGCAGCACGGTGGCCAAGACCATTCAGCGGATTAACAGGACAGGTTCCACTCAGAACAGGCCTCGCCATGGTCGACCAAAGAAGTTGAGTGCACGTGCTCAGCGTCATATCCAGAGGTTGTCTTTGGGAAATAGACGTATGAGTGCTGCCAGCATTGCTGCAGAGGTTGAAGGGGTGGGGGGGGGTCAGCCTGTCAGTGCTCAGACCATACGCTGCACACTGCATCAAATTAGTCTGCATGGCTGTCGTCCCAGAAGGAAGCCGCTTCAAAAGATTATGCACATGAAAGCCCGCAAACAGTTTGCTGAAGACAAGCAGACTAAGGACATGGATTACTGGAACAGTGTCCTGTGGTCTGATGAGACCAAGATAAACTTATTTGGTTCAGATGGTGTCAAGCCTGTGTGGCGGAAACAAGGTGAGGAGTACAAAGACAAGTGTGTCTTGCCTACAGTCAAGCATGGTGGTGGGAGTGTCATGTCTGGGGCTGCATGAGTGCTGCCGGCACTGGGGAGCTACAGTTCATTGAGGGAACCATGAATTCCAACATGTACTGTGACATACTGAAGCCGAGCATGATCCCCTCCCTTCGGAGACTGGGCCCCATGATAACGACCCCAAACATACCTCCAAGACGACCACTGCCTTGCTAAAGAAGCTGAAGACTGGCCAAGCATGTCTCCAGACCTAAACCCTACTGAGCATCTGTGGGGCATCCTCAAATGGAAGGTGGAGGAGCACAAGGTCTCTAACATCCACCAGCTCAGTGATGTCATCATGGAGGAGTGGAAGAGGACTCCAGAGGCAACCTATGAAGCTCTGGTGAACTCCATGCCCAAGAGGGTTAAAGCAGTGCTGGAAAATAATGGTGGCCACACAAGATATTGACACTTTGGGCCCAATTTGGACATTTTCACTTAGGGGTGTACTCACTTTTGTTGCCAGCAGTTTAA
Source organism: Xyrauchen texanus (assembly GCF_025860055.1). Lineage (NCBI taxonomy): Eukaryota > Metazoa > Chordata > Actinopteri > Cypriniformes > Catostomidae > Xyrauchen > Xyrauchen texanus. The sequence continues at coordinate 46,034,486 of NC_068285.1, forward strand.
ACATTAATGGCTGCGTGTTGAGTTATTTTGAGGGGACTGCAAATTTACACTGTTATACAAGCTGTACACTCACTACTTTACATTGTAGCAAAGTGTCATTTCTTCAGCGTTGTCACATGAAAAGATATAATCAAATATTTACAAAAATGTGAGGGGTGTACTCACTTTTGTGAGATACTGTAGATGCAATTGTCCTTGTTAATTGGCCAATTAAGTTTTTTTTTTGGCAATTAATTGATAGTCTATGTATTCCATTATAAGGGTGTAGTCAATCATTAGAACGAGGTGAAGCAGGCAGAGATCAGTTAGGTACATCGCAGTTCAACCTGGCCAGTAATTTCGGTGCGGTCTATCCTAAATCCAAGGTTCAGGCAATGGCATATGAAACATGCCATGTCTTATGGTTGGAGTTGGCATCAGATCATCCAACGAAGTCCATAGTAATAGACTGAAGTGATGATTGGCTGGCACTGGCTGATATTAGTCATCATCACACAGTGGTCAAACAAGCACACAAGGTCTTTTGCTGTTCTTCTGAGACTGATTTGCACTTATCGCACCAAGCAATGTTAATCTCTAGGAGACAGGATGTGTTTCCTTCCTGCATGATCCCATGGTGTTTATACTTGTGTACTATTGTTTGTACAGATAAATGTGGTACCTTCAGGCATTTGGAAATTGCTCCCAAGGATGAACCAGACTTGTGGAGGTCCACAATTTTTTCCAGAGTCCTGAGGTTCTAGGCTGATTTCTTTAGATTTTACCATGATGTCAAGCAAAGAGGAACTGAGTTTGAAGGTAGGCCTTAAAATACATCAACAGGTACACCTCCAATAGACTCCAATTAGCCAATCAGAAGCTAATTGCCTAAAGGCTTGACATTATTTTCTGAAATTTTCCAAGCTGCTTAAAGGCACTTAAACTTCTGGATGTAAACTTCTGACCCACTGGAATTGTGATATAGTCAAATAAAAGTGAAACAATCGGTCTGTAAACAATTGTTGGAAAAATTACTTGTTTCATGCACAAAGTTCTAAATGACTTGCCAAAACTATAGTTTGCTAATATGAAATCTGTGGAGTGGTTCAAAAATGAGTTTTAATGACTTCAACCTAAGTGTATGTAAACTTCTGACTTCAACGGTATGTGCTGTACACATTTCTCGTGTTGCAATTTTGTGTTACAGCGATAGAGACAATAATCCCAAATATATACTGGTTGGCACATTTCTACTGGTTTACCATGACTATAAGTATATCGCCCACCCCTACTTTATATCTTACTGTCCCAACTTAAAAACACCTAGTCCTGTCCTTAGAAAAAGCTTTCATATAACTGATCTTTTTGTATTATTGTTCTCAAATTCAAATCAGGACATGGTAAAAGAAGTGGCTTTGGTTCCTTTGTGTTTTTATGCCAATTCCTGCCAAGCTTACACAGATAATTGTGCAGATGTGGTCTTTTGGGAATCATTCGTCAATGGGGCTTGGCTGTCCCCTATTGGACATTTCTGGTATTGCATTTGAAGAAATCGCCACCAAAAGGTAATTATTTATATATATATATATATATATGTAAGACCTAAATTTTGGAACAGAACTGGGTTAGACATATGGCTTTGATTTTCTAGTATCTTTACATTTCAGTTCATATTTTCCAGTATATTTTATATATATTAAATATAAAAAGTTTGTGCTTTCACTTGCACAATAACTGCCAAGTGTCTTCTTTAAAAATAGACCAGGCTTAGGGGCTGTACACTCTAGCATTCATAAGTTACAATGGTTTAAGTTTGGAAAGGTAATTTACTGTTTTTAAAAAGGGGAGTGAAAGTTAACAGGCTGGGGCACTACAGAATTTTAAATTAAAGCTTTTAAAAAATTTCATAACAATGGATTGTGTAAATTACTTTTCTTTGTTTTTCCTCCACGCACAGAAAACAAATATATGAATTAAGCAATATACTCTTATTAACTACAATGTGCTCCTCATTTTAACATCTCTGTTGTACAGAAATGCCATGGGGTGAATTATTTGTATATTAACATGTAGTGGTCAAACATACTTGGAAGTAGGCAAAAGTGAATCTGGAGCACTTTGCTCATCACACGGAACAGAATGGTGCTCATCTGTTACTCTGAGCACGAGATGGAGTTGTGGAGCACAGACCCGCTCTGAATACCCTGTAAAAACGCTGATACACATTACAGACAGAACAGTGTCCATAGACTTTGAAGCGAACAGCTTGATTTAATTAAATCGTAGTAGCCCTTTGCGGTTTAATAATAGCACAATGTCATATCGTGATTTTATTTGTATTAATTGTGCAGCCCTAATATATAAATGTGTGTGTTATAAGAATATACAGTATACTATATAAATGACCATTAAGTATGCTAAAGAATTAATTTAAATATCCACTATGTCACTAAAATCCAATATGCATGGAATTAAGATTGTATTTTATAGCTCCATGGATTAGATCCACTACATTATCACACTAAAGTCTGCAGCGAGGAGTACTTGGAAAATGGGCGCTATAGAGCCCCCCTTACACACCAATTTTCAAGGGGGGATTACAGAGCCTCCTCTGCACACAACACGACCAGCCCTAATGGCCAATGACTCTGATGGGTGTGCAAAATGTCAAGTTTTCACACGTTACATTTAATTTATTTCTTTTGATTTTGGGGTGAAATATGCCTTGGACATGTTTTATTAGATTCAACCATCTGCATTTTGTTAAAAAAAATAAAAATAATTTACATTTTAAGAAAGTTAAAACTATAGTTACAAATATACTGACAGTTATCATTTGAAGTTACATATTTTGTCCCAGTTATCTGGTATATGGACAAACTCTCAGTAATCTGGTTAAGGCACTTACCATGTGAGTGAGAATGTGAGTGTCCTCCCTTCAAGAGGCGAACAAATTTCTCAACAACTAGAAATGCGACAATGCCGCCCAGTACCCACAATCCTACAGACATCATATGACCATGGGCAGCACCTGTAACAGACATGAAGCATGAATCCATACTATAAACACCTCAGGAAAATATGAGCTTTCAAAGAATTTGTATTATAATCCATTATAACAATAGAATAGTGACATCATTCATTTTAATGACTGAAAAGTCAATGACCTACCATGAGAGTGACCATGTGACTCCTCACTGCCGTGAGAGTGAGACTCCTCTTGGTCATGGTGAGAATGAGGCTCTGTTATGAGATAAATATAAGAAAATGAAATCCAGATTGGCCTCGTAGTGATTTTGAACACAGCATAGAACAATACACAATACTCATTTATATGGTAAGCTATAGACCATGTTCAGAATAACATCCTTCCACACCGCTCTCTCTCTCTGTGTGCAGTATGCATTCATTTGACAGAAATTTACATTTGATCATTTATCATTAAATCTATGATAGCTCAGACTGTATGTAATCAACATGTATGTAATCACTACATTAATTAAATGTAGCGATTTAATATTTTGCAGTAAAAAACAGCAAAGACACATAAGGATCCGGTTCGGCATTATGAGTGATGCTGTAGAAACAATTAATTTTAGAGGTTAAAGGACATGAACAGCTCCGAGTAGAATCTCAGAGTTGTCATCTTGTAATTATGCAAATTCTGACACAATGTGAATGCACTATAAGATTTTAGAACTCAGGTCATGTGACCAGTGACACAGTGTGTGTGCACTCACCTAGAGCATGTGGGATGAGATGCAGGAAGGCGTCTCCCAGCAGCCCCCCTGATGCAAAACTCAAGAGTACTTTGAGCAGGTTCTGATGCTGGTCAGTGTTGGACTGTACTGGGATGAGGAAGAGGATGAGGAAGGGTGCAGCACTGATCAGCAGAGTCGCTCCAATTGCCTACAATCAGAGCACAGAGAGGAGTAAATGTCTTAGGACTGGGACTCTGCGAACCCCTGGGGGCCCGTGAAAGCACTGCAGGGGGTCTGTGGAATGATATATATTTATTTTAAGGCCTAGTCCACATTAAAAGGTTTTTGCTTGAAAAAGCATCGATTTCGCCATGTTAAGCTTCTCATCCACACTAGAATGGCCTTTCCCTCCACCGAAAACAAAATGTTTAAAACAAATGCTCTCCATTACCGCTTACTTTGGAAAACAATTTTTACAAATTTGATGCAGCCTAAGAATGCAAAACTTATTCTATATACAGTTGAAGTCAGAAGTTTACATCCACCTTAGCCAAATACATTTAAACTCACAATTCCTGACATTTAATCGTAGAATACATTCCCTGTCTTAGGTCAGTGAGGATCACTACTTTATTTTAAGAATGTGAAATGTCAGAATAATAGTAGTGAGTTATTTATTTCACATTCCCAGTGGGTCAGAAGTTTACATACACTTTGATATTATTTGGTAGCATTGCCTTTAACTTAATTAACTTAGGTCAAACATTTTGGGTAGCATTACACAAGCTTTTTATAATAAGTAGCTGGAATTTTGGCCCATTCCTCCAGACAGAACTAGTGACTGAGAATCTGACTGAGGTCAGGGCTTTGTGATGGCCACTCAAATACCTTGACTTTTTTGTCCTTAAGCCATTTTGCCACAAATTTGGAGGTATGCTTGGGGTCATTGCCCATTTGGAAGACCCATTTGCAACCAAGCTTTAACTTCCTGGCTTATGTCTTGAAATGTTGCTTCAATATATCCAAATAATTTTCTTTCCTTATGTTGCCATCTATTTTGTGAAGTGAACCAGTCCCTCCTGCAGCAAAGCACCCCACAACATGATGCTTTCAACCCCATGCTTCACGGTCGGGATGGTGTTCTTCAGCTTGCAAGCCTCACCCTTTTTCCTCCAAACATAACGATGGTCATTATGGCCAAACAGTTAAATTTTTGTTTCACCAGACCAGAGGACATTTCTCCAAACTGTAGTCTGGTTTATTTATGGTGGTTTTGGAGCAGCGGCTTCTTTCTTGCTGAGCAGCCTTTCAGGTTATGTCGATACAGGAATCGTTTTACTGTGGATATAGATACTTGTCTACCCATTTCGTCCAGCAACTTCAAAGTCTTTTGTTATTGTTCTGGGATTGATTTGCACTTTTTGCACCAAACTACATTCATCTCTAGGAGACAGAATGCATCTGCTTCCTAAGTGTTATGATGGCTGCGTGGTCCCATGGTGTTTATACTTGCGTACTATTGTTTTACAGATGAATGTGGTATCTTCAGGCTTTTTGAAATTGCTATCAAGGATGAGAGAGTTCAACAATTTTGTAGAGGTCCACAATTTTGTTTTCGGAGGTCTTGGGTTATTTATTTTGATTTTCCCATGATGTCAAGCAAAAAGGGACTGAGTTTGAAAGTAGGCCTAACAATACATCCACAGGTCCTCCAATTGACTCAAAGACTGAACATAATTTTCTGGAATTTTCCAAGCTGCTTAAAGGCACAATTAACTTAGTGTATGTAAACTTCTGACCCACTGGAATTGTGATATAGTAAATTAAAAGTAAAACAATCTGTCTGTTAACAATTGTTGGAAAAATTACTCATGTCATGCACAAAGCAGATGTTCTAAATGACTTACCAAAACTATAGTTTGCTAATATAACATCTGTGGAGTTGTTCAAAAATGAGTTTTAATGACTTCAACCTAAGTCTATGTAAACACCTGACTTCAACTGTAAATATACATAGATCAGCCACAACATTAAAACCACCTGCCTAATATATTGTGTAGGTCCACCTCCTGCTACCAAAACAGTCAACCCGCATCTCAGAACAGCATTCTGAAACGCTGTTCTTCTCACCACATTTGTATAGAGCAGTTATCCGAGTTACTGTAGACTTCCTCAGTTCTAACCAGTCTGGTCATTCTCTCTCTCAACAAGACATTTCAGTCCACAAATTGCCACTCACTGGATTTTTTTTGTGTTTGGCAAAATGCTGAGTAAATTCTAGAGGCTAATGTGTGTGGAGGGAGATCAGCAGTTACAGAAAAACTCAAACCAAACCAGCCCAACAATCATCCATGTGATTATCAAATCACCCAATCCCGTGACAGCAAAGCGGTCCATAAAATTATGCCGATACGGGTCAGGAGCTTCAGTTAATGTTCACATCAACCATCAGAATGGAGATTAAATGTGATCTCATTGATTTTGACCGTGGCATGATTGTTGGTGCCAAATGAGCTGGTTTGAGTATTTCTGTAACTGCTGATCTCCTGGGATCTCCATGCACGATTTGTCTCTAGAATTTACTCCGACTGATGCCAAAAACAAAAAAACATCCTGTAAGCAGCAGCTCTGTGGACGGAAATGTCTTGTTGATGAGAGAGGTCAACAGAGATGGCCAGACTGATTCAAACTGACAAAGTCTACAGTAACTCAGATAACCGCTCTGTACAATTGTTATGAGAAGAATATCTTCACTGAATGCTGTTCTGAGATGTGGGTTGGTGCTGTTTTGGCAGCACGAGGGGGACCTACACAATATTAGGCAGGTGGTTTTAATGTTGTGGCTGATCAGTGTATCTCTTATAACTTATTTAACGGTGTCGGAGTCTAATATGCATTTATCAGAGTGTTCATCCAACTGTGGTTTTTACCTGCATCCAGAGCTCTAGTATGTTCCGTTTTCCTGTTTCCACATCTCTCTTCACTCGTTCTTCAGCGTGGTCGTGTGCGTGTCCGTGGTCGTGTGCGTGGTCGCGTGGTCGCGTGCGTGGTCGCGTGCGTGGTCGCGTGCGTGTCCGTGGTCGTGTGCGTGGTCGTGTGCGTGGTCGTGTGCGTGGTCGTGTCCATGTGTATGCCCGTGGTGCTCCTCCTCGGCAGAAGGCAGATTTGCTTCAGCACTCCATTTGCTCGCCCCTTGATGCAACTTCGCGCCACCATGCGAGTGTCCGTGGCAACCGCCGTCACCATGGGCGTGTCCATGATCATGGTGTGCGTGTCCATGAGCGTGAGTGTGATGGGACAGTAAAATCACGACTATACCACTGATCACACCCAGAGATAACGTCAGTTTGTGAAAGGTCTTCATTTCACCTGAACAGAGAAAAAACACACTGTGATGAATAAACACTACTGCAAATTGTTCATCGACATGATGCAAGTTTGAGTTTATATAACAGCTAGATAGTTGACGCACGTGTCCATGGACCTTTTTTCTCCAAAATCAAGACTGTAAGTCACAATTTACATAAATGTAGAAGAGAAAACGTTAATATTAAAGGAATATTCTGGGTTCAATACAAGTTAAGCTCAATCGACTTCATTTGAGGCATAAAGTTGATAACTATAAAAATGTATTATGACCCTCCTTTTCTTTAATTTTTTTTTTAAATAAATCTGACTGTAGACAGACTGCAGCACCTACTGACAAATGCAATTCCGTTCGTGATTTCTTGATAAGGACGATACAATCATTGTTGCACCAAAACAATTATATTCATTGTTGACATTTGCCTCACTTTTCCAGACTGGGATGCACAATGTCAAAATGTCCAGGTTTCTGTGGGGACCCTGTGTCAGACTCTAGATGGTTGGATGTTATGATTGTTGGTCTTGGTTATGTTTAAATCTGTTGATTTTACCACAGGGTCCCCACAGAAACCTGGAAATTTTGACATTGTGCATCCCAGATCTGGAAAAGTGATGCAAACAGCCTGTTTAAAAAGTGCGCATATCTGATCATAAGGAATGATGATGCATCAATGCGGGATGGATCACGATACAGGCCTCATCCATCAATATGTGCACTTCAAAGGGACTAACACTTATCTGAAGTATCCACAAATAACGTAAAGTTTACAATACAGCGAACTGATGAGTGTTCAGTGATGTAACACACGATCAGTGTGGATCGATCACATAAAGCCTAATTGAGCCGCACAGTAAATACCCGCTGAAAACACCCCACACACGCGCGCTAGATCACACTCACCTGTCTGCTAACCGGACACAGCTCCGGTACCGTTATAATGTGCAGTATTGGTCAGATATGTGTTATTTTGCGTTTTCGGAGCAGTAACGAGCATCAGATGCTGCTCAAACTCAAACCGACGTGGCATTAAGTTAACACACCGAACTATCGCGAGATTTCCGAGCGCTATGCTCTGCAAGATGCAAAATAATGAAATAACGCGATATTACGAACACACTTCAAGCCGGATGCGAATGTCAACGGTTTTTACTTCTTACTGATCAAGCAGAATTTAAAACGTATTTAACAATACTATTTCAGTATTATTTTAAAGTAATACTTCTGGAGTTGTACACAAGGAGAGAGATGAGCGAACACCTTAGGAATGTTTACAATGAGGCTGAAAGTTGTTGTTCCTCCAGGCGGCGCTCACAGACTGAGAAAGCCGATTCCTTCATTGACCAGCATTCAAATCTCATGTCTGCTCAAATCTGCTAGCTAGTTACAAGGATTTGTTGCAGAATTAAAAATAGAAATCCGCACCAGTATTCTAAAAAAAAATAATAATAAAAAATAAAAAATAACTAATTAAATTCACTTCTACTTTTCCACTTTTTAACTAATGGCTAAAAAGAACATAAAAGATCGTTTGTTCCATTGGCGGTAACTGTTTTAAACCAAGTTATTAATTTAGGTACTATATATTTATATGGGTAGGTGTGTATATTTGTGTATGTGTGTGTATATATATATATATATATATATATATATATATATATATATATTAGGGCTGTCAATTGATAAAAATTTTTTATCGAATTAATTACATGGTGTCCCGATTAATTAATCGTGATTAATCGCATATACAAATATTTGCTGAGAAAGCCCCTCATATAACAATAATTCAATATATAATGATTATACATATTCATATCAATATATAATTATACATAGTTATCTTTAAATATAAAAAAAATTATATATATGTATATATATATATATATATTAAGATAATTAAAATGCATTACATTCTTGTGGCAGAAGAGTTCATCATTAATAAGACAATACAAAAAGCGGCTTTAGAATCCAAATTATTGTTTACCCGTCAATTTACACCTGCATCAGACATTTTATTGTATTTTTTCTTAATGCTTACAAAACTTTTACACCGAGAGCCAAGAGGTATATTAAAACAAACAACAAAAAGGAAAATAAATAAATAAACAGTTTAATAAAAATATCAAATTGTTTGGATATTTCAATACACTTTACAGCTTTCTTGTTACTTAAATTGAATTTGTTCTTAGGTATTGCTGAACCTCTGAATTTAAAATGTAAACTAATGGGTTATAACCACCATACTTACATTTATGAATACTAAACTTTGCCAATAAAAACAGAACATTAATAAAATAATATTCCTTATGAAGAGAAATGTCATAGCTAAAAAAAAAAAAAAACAGAAAGCTGGGAATAATATGATCAACAATCTTGCAGAAATCAAAAACAAGTCGAGTAGTGACAACTCCAAAATAAATGAAAATTCTTTACCTCCTGCAGACCTCAAAATGTACAGAATATATCGACATCACAATTAAATCTGTCTACAAGAAAATAACTAGTGAGGTAGTTCTTATAAATAAGTTTGAAGGAAATTTCTTTGATTTTATTCGTGATTAAATATTTATGGATAATTTCCAAATTTTGCACCATCTCAATTCACCCACACCCTGCGTCAGACATGCTTGTGTAGTGTCTTGGGTGCATTTCATCATAAACATAAAATGTTTAGGTCACTGTGTCAAGTTAAACATAGTTTAATACTCAATCTTTAAACACATCTTGAGATCCCTTAGTTCGCATTTGCGCTCCTTCAAGTGTTTTGAAGAACGTTTGTGTTGTTCTGCCTACTGAAGTGTTTTCTTCACTATATAAACTGCGCGTTGCTCATACAGCTGAAGTTTCACTTACTGCCCTCTGGAGTAAACAGGTGGTACAACAATCTTGCATTACTCAGGACTCTTCCTTATTATGGTCCATGGGAAGTGCGCTAATTTTTTTAACGGGTTATTTTTTTTTTTATTAATCGCACTGAATTAATGCGTTAAATCGACAGCCCTAATATATATATATATACACCGTCAACATAAAACATGCACAACAAAAATAGCACACCTGGGCTGTCGTGTTTTCTGGACACTCTCTCTCTCTCCCGCAGAGCGACACACGACCACGCGCAACATGCCCCCACCGCTGACCACCTTGAATTTAAAGGGCTGGAGAGCCAGATACCAACGGGTGATCCACGAGTTAGTATCCTTCATGCGGTGGAGCCACTGCAGAGGGGTGTAACGGGTAAAATAAATTTGTAATGAATTATGCCAAAATGTTTGTTCATGTTGTAGAATAGTCTTAAAATATTCGTTAAAAAATTATGTATCAAGTGCATCTAAAAGAAAGGGATATGGGGACACCTACAGGTGACTAGCATAAGCTATAAGTAGAGCCGGCCATTTTCTCTTCAGTTTTACACAAGCTGCTGAGAAGAATGGTAGGTGTCAAATCTCTCTCCGGTCAAACAGAAATACAATGTATTTATTTATCTTTAAGGTCAGAATTGTTCTCTTAAAAGTATTTTATTTCATATTTGAGTCATAAGGGACAGGGAGTTGATAATTTGTTTCATGTCGAAATTCATTGTCGAGCACATGTAGAGCACATGGTGTCCGTTGTATTTTTCGTTGTTCATTTTCGCCTAGTTTGTACTGTAATTTACTTTATATTTATTTCTTGACAGTTGTATGACCGGGTGAGCAGTATGTCATGTCTGTTTGGTGTCATTTCACATATCCTCAGGTATGATGTATTAATATTTGTATGATGTTATGTTTTCTGTGTTCAAGGGAAAAAAAAGAAACTGAGCTTTTGATTATGAAAAATGTGATTTACTGTTTATTGAATATGTAAAAGAAGTTTTACACAAGCTGTTGAGAAGAATGTTGTATGACCGGGTGAGCAGTATGTCATGTCTGTTTGGTGTCATTTCACATATCCTCAGATATTTCCAGTAAACGTGATGATTGAGCTCAGCATATGTCTTCGTGTGGTCCTTTCCGGATTGGTCGAGAAGAACGAACCAATAGGGGGTTACAGGGGCATGATCGGAAGATAGGGTGAAGGCCCGTCCCAGCAGTTAGTAGCAGAGCATCAGAGCCGCCCACTTAATCGCAAGACACTCCTTCTCGATGGTGCTATAATTTATCTCCCTGAAGGAGAGCTTGCGACTAATAAAAAGCACTGGCCGTTCCTCCCCTCCGACCACCTGCGAGAGCACTGCGCCCAGCCCCCTGTCAGATGCATCAGTCTGTAATAAAGGGGAGAGAAATCAGGTGCATGTAAAAGTGGCTCCCCACAGAGTGCAGATTTTACCTTAAGGAAGGCCTGTTGGCACGACTCTGTCCACTGGACCGGATCAGGAGCCCCCTTTTTAGTAAGGTCAGTCAGCGGGCTGGTGACATCAGAATAACTAGGCACAAACCTTCGGTAGTAGCCAGCCAGCCCCAAAAACTGCCTTACCCCCTTTTTGGTCTTGGGTGCCGGGCAGGCTGCAATCGCTGCGGTTTTGTCAACCTGTGGACGCACCTGCCCATGACCCAAGTGGAACCCCAGATACCTAACTTCCACCCACCCAATTGCACACTTCTTCGGTTTTGCCGTGAGTTCCGCCCACCTCAGCGCTCTCAGGACAGCCTGCAGATGTTGCATATGCCGCCGCCAGTCATTACTGTAAATTATAATGTCATCTAGATATGTGGCGGCATACGCCGTGTGCGGTCTTAGGATCTTGTCCATAAGGCGCTGAAACGTGGCCGGGCTAAAAAACAAACCAAACGGAAGTGTCACAAATTGGTGTAATCCGAACGGTGTGGAAAAAGCATCTTTTTCTCGGGACATTGGAGTTAAAGTTATTTGCCAATACCCCTTTGTTAAGTCCAGCGTCGAGTAAAATTGAGCCGCGCTCAACCGATCGAGTAACTCATCAATTCGCGGCATTGGATAAGCATAAAATTTGGACACCTTGTTCACATTCCGATAGTCAACACAGAAACGGACCGAGCCGTCGCTCTTCGGTACCAGAACTACCGGGCTGGCCCAATCACTGGGCGACTCCTGTATTACGCCCATTTTGAGCATTGCCTCTAATTCCTCCCTATCAACCTTTTTCTTGTGCTCAGGGAGACGATAGGGCAGGCTACGAACCACCACACCCGGGGTGGTCTCGATATGGTGTTCTATGAGGTTAGTGTGACCGGGCAGGGGAGAAAACACATCTGCGAACTCCACTTGCAGCCTCGCAACATCTATCAGCTGCGACAGCGAGAGGTAGTCTCCGCAAGGGACCGGGGTAAATGCATTAGCTTTGAGAGATACCTCCGGTCCGAGCTCCATTTTCTCCTGAACCGCCGTCGCCAAGGCTACAGGTGCCGCCTCCCTCCATGGTTTTAGGAGGTTGAGGTGGTACGTTTGACGTGACCTTCACCTATCCGTTCACTTAACCTCATAACCGAGATCTCCAACTCGTCACGTAACCTCAAAGGGTCCTTGCCACTTGGCGAGTAATTTGGAGCTCGAAGTGGGCAGCAACACAAGTACTTTATCTCCCTGTGAAAATTCCCATAGCCGAGTGCCCCTGTCATACAGACGGCATTGGCGTTCTTGCGCTTGGAGCAAATTCTCCTGTGTTACCGTCCCAAAGTGTGGAGTTTTGCTCGAAGGTCAAGAACGTATTGAATTAGATTTTTGCTATCCGAAGGTCCTTCCTCCCAAGCTTCCCGTATGACGTATAGCACGCCCCGTGGCTGGCGCCTGTACAGTAGTTCAAACGGGGAAAAGCCGGTGGAGGCTTGCGGGACCTCTCGTACTGTAAACAGCAGGGATTCGAGCCACTTATCCTAGTTTTTAGAATATTCGTGTACAAACTTACGAATCATGTTTTTCAAGGTCTTATTAAATCGTTCAACCAGTCCATCGGTCGACTTAATGCCTAATAATTCATGTAGTTCGCAAAGTGTACGTGACGTGAACTTTGTGCCTTGATCCGTGAGGATTTCCTTTGGAATCCCCACTCGGGAGATAATTTTGAAGAGTACCTCCGCAACACTGTGTGCTGAGATGTTGCGTTCCGGATATCGCGTTGCATAGTCCACCAGAACTAACACAAAGCGATGCCCGCATGCATTCTTTTCTAATGGCCCAACGAGATCCATTCCAATTCTGTCGAAGGGGATCTCGATCAATGGGGTGGCCAGTGGGTTCACCAACTGACATTCCCGGCATGCCGCACACCACTTGCGAACGTCCCCGTGAATGCCCGGCCAAAAGAAATGGGCCATTATACGGTTCAAAGACTTTCTGTGACCTAAGTGGCCGGCCATTGGGTTATAGTGAGCCGCCTGGAAGAGTGTTTCCCGATGGCTCTTCGGTACTAACAGCTGCGTTGTAATCTCTTTGGTTTGAATGTCCTGCGTCACTCGATACAACCGCTCTTTGATAATAGAAAAGTACGGGTATGTGAGTGCAAGACCGGGCTGGAGCTGTTGACCATCAATTACTTTAACTTGGTCGAAGGCGTGCCTGAGGGACTTGTCACGCGACTGCTTCAGAGGGAAATCCCTCTCAGGTCTGCGTCATCTTGACGCGGAGCCGACTTTGACGGCCCCTGCACCGCCTCCCCAGCCATAGTATCACACGCCACACCCCGCGCCACCACTCTGCAGGACCCGTCCACACACATTACCCTAAGTACATTTTTAAAACCGGGCCAATTGGTTCCCAGGATTAGTGGATGGGTGAGGCGGGAATTAACCGCGGCCTCGACTCTATGCCTTTTCCCCCTGAATCGTATCTCAGTGGTAACCACTGGATACTTGTGAATGTCCCCATGCACACACCTCACCTTCACCAGTTTATTTTTATCCAATGCCCCACCTTGCACCAAGCATTGGTGGATCGAGGTTTGAGAACAACCTGTATCCACCAAAGCTTGATGTGCACCCTTACCGGTACGCGATACATTCCTGCCCGATCGGGGTTCGGCCTGTGGAGTGTCGGGGATCTGAACCAGTGTCCCCAACTCCATCACTGGACACCGCTCCTGGCTATGTCCGACTTCCCCACAGCTCCAGCATACCGGCCCAGGTCTTCCTTCCGCACTCGTGGGGGTGGGCTCGCCAACCTGGGGGGAAATGCAGAGAGAGACAGGGGGGTTTGAAGGGGCAGACAAGGGAAAGGGTCCTCTGGACCGGGGTCGGGGTCTGGGCGGGCCTCCCCACCTCTGAGGAGCCGGAATTGGGTGGGAGTGAGGAAAACGGGGGGAAGGGGAGGGAACACAAGACACAGGGGGTGGAGAGAGAGAGAGAGAAGATACTGCCTCACTGCCTCCTTGGAACGCCGCCATGTAGTCCTCTGCCAGCTGGACGACTCCATCAAATGGCACCGGGCGGTGGCACTGGACCCACTCCGATATGCCTCGGGGAAGTTGGGAGACGAACTGCTCCAGTACCACCATGTGGTGTCTCACCGTGTCTCTCTATATGTGTATATATATATGTATAGTATTCACTAATTTTATGTATGTTTTTAATGGGGACAAATGTGTGCACCATGTGTTTCATTATGTGGGTATGTATGTGAATGTAAAGTATTGTCTGATAAGATTTTTTTATGCCATTGTCAAAGATTAATTTCTGTGCAGGAAATCTGAACAGACAATAAAGTCAAAACGAAACATATGTTCATATAATCTGGCAAAATTGCATTCAGATATAAAATATTGAGTTGTTGACTAGTGAAATGAGATTAAAAAAAATTCCTTGTCACAGTAAGGGATTTTAGATAAAGTCGGTTTAAAGTCTGAAAAGTGTATGACAATTTGTTAAACGTTTCTGTTTAAAGCTTAAAATAGGTTTGTAATTTCTCAATGTATTTAGCTGAAAATGGCAAAAACATCTGAGCAAGGCCAGGCCCGTAGACAGGGGGCGTTCAGGTAGTACAGGTAAGTCAGAATTTTTTTTCGTATTCATTAATATCATCCATTACAGGTAACATGCGCAGCAACTGACGTTATGCACTCATAGCAAAATCTGTGAGTGTGGTAAAGTTAGTTTGACATTCGACATTTGGTTTCGCAGATGTAAGGGACCGTTTTAAAACTCCACTCACTACACAAAAACATAGGAGATGTCCCCTGAAAGTACATTTTCACATTTAGAATGTTCTTAAAACTTCCCAGAGGACAGACAGACATACTTCAGGTGATATTATTACAGTATTATTTTAGAAAAATAATTCACCAAAATTATATTTTCTCATTTTAAAGTTTGTAGTAACTTCCCAGAGGATGGATGGATGTATTACAGGATAGATTATTACAGTATCATCAAATATATAAGTACAGTAATCAATTATTTTATAGAAAAATCACTAAAATGCACCAAAATTATATTTTCTCATTTTAAAGGCTGTAGTTTTTTTTATCTTTATTTTTTATTTTAGTGATTAAGTAGTAAGTTCTTCTATCCTCTAAAATTGATTACTGTACTTATATAATTGATCAAACTGTAATAATATCACCTGTAGTATGTCTTTCCTCTGGGAAGTTATAAGAACATTATGAATGTGAAAATGTTTTTTACAGTTTTTTTTACATGTATAACTTGCACGTGAATTGAATGAATAGGCACTTTTCCACTGCACGTTACGGTTCGACTCGCATCAAATCTACTCGCTTTACTTTTCTGAGCTTGCATTTCCACTGCAGTTTAGTGCCGCATCAACGTGGGTGGGATTATAGTCTGATCGTCACAGTTGCGCCGCCTCTACTGACATCATCTTAAACACAACACAAACTGACAAAAACAATAACACGACCGCTAGCTGCTAGCTCATTGTACTGTATAAAGCAGTTGTTGCATGGTGATTTTACACAAGTGTAACAGTTAAATTGTCCTGGTTGTTTTAGAAGCAAGCTTTCCAGTAGCTGGTCAACTAAATAATTGAAGCTTTCAATCAGAGTATAGAGTTAACGTAACAAAATGTACCATCCTCCATCGAGTCCAGGGCAATCTCCCTCCAATTGCTCGCCGGTCTAGATAGCGTCCATTTTGTCGAACCATTTCCACTTTTACTTGATGGTTCTGTAGTCACTTTTAAGTTTTTTTTTTTTACTTTTCCCTACACTGTTGGTAGATCCGGTGGTAGCCGTGTGCGGCCAACAGCTGAGACACTGTAACGATTGGTGTCCTGGAGACAAGAGGAAGAGAGGACATGCAGGAGTAGGAACTTTAAATCCTTTAATCACATAAACAGGAGTGGAACATATGCTGGAGTGGAACATACGCTGGAGTGGAACATACGCTGGAGTGGAACATACGCTGGAGTGAAACAGACTAAAGGCTCAACAATACAATTGTAACACTACAAACATCAGACTTCAAACATAACAATTCAAGGACTGACAACTACTAAACAAAACTAGAGGGTATATATACACTTGGAAACTTGTGGGAATGGCATACAGGTGGGGATAACAAGTGATTAGGGAAGTGGATACTGTGAAATGTAGTGCAGAAGAAAGCTTCAAAATAAGACTTCTGTGGAGACAAACTGTGACATTACCCCCCACTCCTATAAAGGGCGACTCCTGGTGCCCCAAGACCAGGGACCTAGGGGGCAGTTTCAGGGCTGGGAAAGGATTTGGAGGCCTGAGAGGCGGTCACAGGGCAGGGACTGGGTCTGGAGGCCTGGGAGGCAGCCACAGGGCAGGGACTTGGTCATGCGGCCTGGATATTGCGGACAGAACTGCAGAAGGAGGAGTCTCTGGAGAAGCGGGTGGAGCCACTGGCGGAATAGTCTCTGGGGAAGTGGGCGGAGCCACTGGTGGAATAGTCTCTGGAGAAGCGGGCAGAGACGCTGGCGGAATAGTCTCTGGGGAATCGGGCGGAGCCACGCGAGGAATAGTCTCTGGGTAAGCGGGCGGAGCCATGGAAGGCAGAGCCGTGGAAGACTCTGGGGGAGAGTTTTGGAAGAGTCCGAGGGCAGAGCCGAGGGAGGAGCCAAGGGAGGTGGAGTCAAGGGAAACTTAAGGAGAGGAGCTGAAGGTGGAGCCGTGGAAGACTCTGGTGGTGAAGCCGAGAGATGCTCAGGGATGACCTCCGTGGTCGTGAGCACTGGCAGAGACTGGGGAATGAACTCCGAGGTCATGAACCAATCCTCATAAATTATAAAAAATTTGAAAGCTTAAAGTCTCAAGAATCAAACTGTGCAAAGTATAAACACAAGATGGATGCTACTTATTCATCCTTGGTTGCAGAGAAGATGATTTCTAGATTTTGCCACAAGTTCTGCATTTAGATATATATTTAAACATTATCAAAGGCTACATTTGTGAAAGTTTAGCATTTTGTTTGATTTTTCACTGGTTGTAACAAGATAGTCTGACCAGTTCAGTTTTGTGTGTGTGAGAGAGACAGAGAGAGAAACTGTTGTTTTTGAAACTTTCATGCCAATAAAGCCCATTGAGTTGAATTGAATTGAGAGAGAGAGAGAGCGAGAGAGAGAGAGAGAGAGAGAGAGAGAGAGAGAGAGAGAGAGAGAGAGAGAGAGAGAGAGAGTGTGTTCAGTGTGTGTGTGTTGCACTCTTAATGTTTGGAATCTCACCCCTTCATGTCTGTGTGAGTTTTTTTCTACATTGTGGCTGTTTTTTTTAGAATTTATATAATAAATTATGAAAAAAAACAAATCTGTGATTTTAAGTGTTTCCCATTCATTTCCTATGGTGTTTAATTTTGACCTAAAACAGTACAAGTGTTACTTTTTTTTCTCTACCTCTTAGACTGATGGCATTATCGCCGATTTAATGGGAATCATCTCTCTGCCTCAAAGTAGGTAGAGCTCCAGGTCACAACTAATTATGACATGGACCAATGACAGTAAGAAAGTGTCTAGGAGCCGGTACAATGATTTCCTGAAATTCCTGAAAACTCCTGAAGAGAAATAGTCCAGTATCTCATAGCAGTCATAGTGTGCATGTACCAACTTAGCGTATGCATGTAAAGTCAAATTATTGAGTGTTTGATGGTGCACATATACGAAGCGTTCGCACCAAAATCGAAGTATATTTTAGGCTTTACTCTGTGCCAAATGCACGTGCACTTAAGTGTGCAAGAAAGCAGGGGGCCTGGGTAGCTCAGCAAGTATAGACGCTGACAACCACCCCTAGAGTCGCAAGTTCGAATCCAGTGATTCCAGCCAGGTGTCTTAAGCAACCAATTTTGCCTGGCTGCTATCACGTGGCTCATCGTGCATGACACCATGAAGAATCTGCATGTGGAGGCTCATGCTACCCTCCGTGATCCACGCACAAATTACCACATGCCCCATTGAGAGCGAGAACCAATAATTGCGACCACAAGGAGGTTACCCAATGTGACTCTACCCTCACAGACACTTCCATAAGCCCAAACTCAAATCCATCTTCCTTGTGTCCAGTCACTGTCACTGACCACAGCTTTCTCAGGGAGCTCTTCTCCTTCAAGTTCAGACCTCCACACCGCCAGTCTATCCTCTGACCCCCAGACCCATAGACGAGTGGGAGACACTATTGTCCTCACGCTAATCAGAGGGCCAATTGAAAATCGCTCGATTCGATAACAGCCATCTGCAAATTGAGCATCTGCCCCTGAAATCTGGCCACCTCCCCCTCCTGCTTCTGACCTTCTGGGCATCCCCCAATGACCCTATGGCCGCCCTCGACCTGCTCGCCCCTTTCCCCCCCCTCTTTCTCTACAAACCACTCAAAATCGGTGACCTGTTCTAAAGACAGCCTCTCTAAAGTTCAAGGTAAACGCCCTTCCCTCACTGTCTCTGCTCATCATGACATGCAGTGCTCTTTTTCATTTCTCACAGTCCACACTGGCCACCCATGTGAAAAAAGCAGATCAAGACTAATACACATCCATCCCATATTGATGTCTTCTTTTAGTTTATATCCTCTTGTATGTTCTTGTATGGCTTCTGATTTCTAATTTCACATTTAGTCGGTCTATAGTGGTTGTGACCTTGTCAAGGTTAAAACAATGTGGGCTAGATAGCGTCAAAACGAAAGCTTCCGTATAGCTACTGTACATTGTTTAGGAGGAACTGTTCAAAATTGATTTTACATGAAAATTATAGAGCAAATCATTTGTTATTTATGAAATGGTCCAAAACTATAAATACTTGAACACGATTCACTTAAATAAAAAGTCTGATTTGAATGTGTTTGCTTGTTTAAACCAGTGTGGTTAGCATCATGTAAATGAGGTTATCCTAAAAATGTTGTCACTTGAGCTAGTGTATCTGGACATTTACAAAGTTCATATTTTGACACCCTACTGTAAAAATGGATACTTAGCACTGTTTGTGGTTCATCAACTGCAACACCAGCAGAACCCACTGGAGATCCTTCAGATATACTTTAAAGGTGCTTAAAATATCCTATCTGTGTACTCAAGGAACTTCAATATCTATTTCTAGAGCCTCATTGCCTTTCCCTTATGATAGGGTTGGTAGGAATTGTTGATAGTCTTTAGAGTTCTTGCAGGAACTAAAAGTGAAAGCTGATTTTAGCCACATGACTTCAACACATTTCTTACCCGTAGACTACGATTACATCTAGTCAGAAGATATTAAACATATTTGATATTTCTAGGCCGATACAACACAACAACAGCAGCAACAACAACAGTTTCCACTGCGTGTATCTATTTGTTTACATTTGTCATGTGATTGCTAGATAACTGCTAGAGTTTGTGATCGAATCATCTTGACATTCGGGTAATATGTGATCCCCGGTTGGTCACTGTGTGATGCCCAGTTTTTACCTGTAGCAATGTTCAAAGTTTTAGCAGCTCCGGGCCAGCAGTCTCAGAACAGACATTTACAGCAGTTAATTTTCAAAGTTGTTTACTTGCTAAATGCTTAGATATATTGAATTTTAATGATGTTGAATTTTATATAGAGCGTCATACGTTATTGAATCAAACTTTTACACTTTAACACTTCAACATATACATATCATCAAAAACACAAGAAGCAGAAGGTGAAAGTGATCTGTATCTCACACACACCTATCATATGGCTTATATAGATTTATAGGAAGGACGCATACTTCCATGTCTCTATCTTGCCTCGACACCGAACCTTCCTTCGGTCCCCACCTTTGGCCTGTCCCTGTCCCCTCGTGTCATCACGAAGGTCGCAGAGGCAGCCCTTGCCCTGCAAAGGGAAGTGGGAATCCACATACTCAATTACCTCAAGGACTGGCTCATTCTAGCCCACTCTCAAGAGTCACTGTGCGCCCACAGGGACCAGGTGCTCAGGCACCTCAGCCATCTAGGGCTTCGGGTCAACTGGGAAAATAGCAAGCATGCCCCGGTTCAGAGCATCTCTTTTCTTGACATTGAGTTAGACTCATCGCCTCACCAACGAATGTGCGCAGTCAGTGCTGAAATGCCTCACCTTGTTCAAGCTAGGCACAGCGATTCCTTTAAAACAATTACAGAGGCTTCTGGGGCATATGGCATCTTCTGCGGAGGATGCACCACTGGGGTTGATGCATATGATAGCGCTTCAGCACTGGCTTCAGACTCGAGTCCCGAGATGGGCATGGCGCCATGGCATATACCGTGTGTTCATCACCCCCGTCTGCCACCAGACTCAACCCCTGAACAGACCTCTGTTTTCTGTGGAGAGGAGTCCCCCTACAGCAGGTGTCCCAATGCGTTCTGGTCACCACAGATGCCGTGTGCAATGGGTTGGCACATCAACTGGGAGGACGAGGAACAAGTCACTCTAGTGGCCCCCTATTGGCCCACACAGACTTGGTTCTCGGATCTCACGGTCCTCACGACAGCCCTTCCCTGAGGAATTCCCCTGAGGAAGGACCTTCTTTCTCATGGACGGGGCACCCTCTGGTAGTTATTTTATTGTCCACACTAATAGCTGTATTTGTTTCTCTGTATTTGTGTGTGTGTGTGTGTGTGTGTGTGTGTGTGTGTGTGTGTGTGTGTGTGTGTGAGAAAGAGAGAGAGTCTAGTCAGAATTGTCCTAAACAAGTAAATTAAAAGAGACCTGCCCTTCTATTGTCCTCAACCACTTCCTCCTTCCTCAATCTGTTTCAGGGGCAAACTGAAGCCATCTCATTATATTAACTTCAGTCTCCTCGTCGGTGGTGTTGCATGTCAGGTCATTTTTGTTTCCCTTACAGCAGCTAAGGACACAAAATGAATAAATAAATAAATACAAATCATTAAAACACAAGCGTTGCTAGCTACTATTTAGGGGTGCTTCAGTAGGATTGAGTGCAGGACGATCAAAGATCAGGATCTGCTCACCGACTGAATGAGAGTAGATGGCTTATATTTCTTTTAGTTCAGTAGTCTTGTTTAACAAGAGAAAGGACCTGGATAAATTATGAATAAAAGTAACTTATAGTATCATCAGTATCATCAGGACGTAATTTAATTTCAAATACTTTTTGGGCCTTTGTTTTTATTTGTGGGGAAAACTCTTATAATGCATAAACACTGCTAAATTCTCTTGGTAGATTTGTAGACATGCAAATATTAATAAAGTATAATTACACTTGTTTCGGTCATGAACAACTCAGCAACAAGTTGTCAATGGTTTAAATGGATAGTTGAAAAATTTAAACTCTCATTTATCATGCCATCCCAGATGTGTTTGACTTTCTTTCTTCTGCAGAACACAAATGAAGATTTTTAGAAGAATATTTCAGCTCTGTATTTCCATACAATGCAAGTGAATGGTGACCAGAACTCATAAAGGCAACATAAAATTATTCATATGATTCCAGTGGTAAAATCCATGTCTTCAGAAGCGATATGATAGTGTGGCAGTGGGGATGTGGTCAAGCGTCCGTCCAGAGAGAGAGAAAGCGCTAAGTGCACTTGAGCTAAATTATGTCTAACACCTGTCTCTAACTCCAGTGAGCATGAGGAGAGCGGGATATAAATGCCCACCCCACCACCAGAGAGGGAGAGAGAGAGAGAGAAGGCCAGGAGTGACCAGGCGTGTCTTGTTAAATTTTTATTGTGAAGCTCAAGAGTTTATATTGAAGTTTATACATACTGTGAAGCTGAAGTCTCAGAGAAGTTTATGTTGACAAAGTTTGTGTGAAACTGATCTGATTGAACTGAGAAAAGCTCTGCGAAGAATGCACAAAGAGTGTTGAAGGCAGATAAATAAAGAGCCTTACTTGACTGCATCATTGCTCTCCTTCTCCTCCCTTCAATCTCAGATCTTGGAGTTCATACAGATAGGTGTGGGTGAGAAAGATCAACATTTATGTCCTTTTTTACAATAAATCTCCACATTTGACCAGCCCCGACCAGTATGTGGCTGAACGTGTGGAAGTCACTTCCACACCAGAATGTGAAAGTGTAGATTTACATTAAAAATGTATCCATTTCTCACCTACACATATATCACTTCTGAAGACATGGATATAAACACTGGAGTCATATGGATTACTTTTATGCAGCCTCTATGTCTTTTTTGGACCTTCAAGGTTCTCATCTCCATACACTTGCATTTTGCATTGGACTTACAGAAAGACATACACATCTGGGATGGCATGAGAGTGAGTAAACAATGAGAGAATTTTCCTTTTTGGTAACCATTCCTTTAAAGACTCTTTTTACAAAAACAGTCACTTAACGAATCAGTAAATCAATCTTTTTGGTTAACAAATTCAAAAGAATCGAGTCACTTCTTTTAATTTAAGTTAATGACAGACAAATTGACATTATCTAAAAGTTATTTCACTCTAATAAATAAATGTGACTGAAGTAGTTTACAGAACAAAGCATATCAGAACATTTTACAGGTTGAATAACATTTTTTATCGCAAATTAACAAATTCTTACGTTTTCCTTGGTCTTACCAAGACGTTCTTCTCAGTGGTGACAGCCCCTTGAGCCTTAGGAACAGATGAATGAAAAATCTGCTGTCCACTAGGGACGAGCGAGCAATAGAGAGATAGAGAGCTAGAGAGAGAGGGAGAGAGAGAAATCTAATTGACAGTTGTTGTGGCTCCTGCCACTTCTGTGAAAGATCACTCTCAAAGTCTTAAAGTTTTGTTGCCAGAAGATAGACTTTATTATCAGAGATTGAAAAGCTGAATCATCTGCAGAGGAACTCCAGCAACTGGGTTTCTTCCTGCTTGTATATGATCTACCGATCTACTTTATTACATTTTGACCATTTTGACCAATATCAATGTTTTGATATCGTTTACAGAACATTTAACCCAGAAAAGCAACAGAAACCTTCATTTGACTTTGATTAGCTTTTGAGAAGTAATTTTCGACTTCGTCTTCCCCAGGAAAAATAATGTTTTTTGGTTTAATGAATCACTTTATTAAATTTTGGTTGGATATCATACATTTTCTCACACAGAAACAAAATTAAGACAACTTACATTCTTCTTTGTTTGGCTTCTATTGAAGTCCCAGGGTCTGTGTTCAACATCTGTTAGCTTTAACCTTTCTTCATTGTAATTATCTACAAAAAAGGACCGGCCATCTTGAGGCCACACTCAGGCCAAGCCTGTCTGCTACGCTACTCGCGCAACTGCGTTCAAGAGCCGTTAACCTATAATTAATGCTCTGTCTGCAAAAAAAAAGTCGATTAAATAAAAGGCAAGATATTCTGTTTGTCTGCAAGTCTGTGAGCACTGTGTCTAGATGCAACTTAGAGAGAACGAATGGTGATTGATGAGCTTTAAAACATTGATTTTAACATGTTTTAGAGAACATGATGTGTTCCTAATAGTTTATTCATATAAGTGGTCAACAGATAATGGGATTCAGTCATCTATTCTTAAACCAGTATAATATACGTTAATTAAAACATTTGTTAAAATGGTTACATTTATTGTATTCAAGCAGGAAAAAAAGAAAATGAATTAATTGCTTTGTTTGAGCTTTAGCAATGGCTATAATTTATCTTAACATTAATTTTGATAGTAATAAAAGTATGTCATTATATATAAAAATGTGTTATGGATATGGGACTGTTTATTTTGCACTCCCTTGATTTGGCTGCTTTGTAAAACATTAAACAATTAAGACAAGGATTCAAATATTGTAAAATTTGCTCAATGCTGAAGGTTAGTCTCAGTTGGAATTTTTCTTTTACACATTTGAATTCCATCAAATTGAATTTGTTAATCTTTACGAAAAGAAAAACAAAGTTGTATTAATTTTGTAAATAATTACACAATTCATTTAGCTGAAATTTTGTTAAATAATTCATATCCGTTCATTTTTTGTATGATGGCCAACCATACGTTTTTCGGTAATCGATCAAGTGGCCAGGAATTTTACAGGGCCAATGTGGCAACCCTAGGTGTCACTCAAAACACCAAGAGACCAGTGGCAGTGTGTAGAAGTTTCAGCAATAAGGAAGTGGGAAGAGGGGTGGCAGTCCAGTTAAATCAAGTAACAAGACACAGGTGTTATGTATTATTAATCACCAGGTGATGGCTCTTACGCATCCTCTCCCCCCAGTGACAGACACATGACCATGTCCCGCTCCACACAGTGTTAACCACCACACAAAACATGCAATTGTGTGGGGCCACAGTTGAGTAATGCTCAAGCGGTGATGAGTGACAAGTGCATTGTGAAAGTGCACTTCATGCACTCAACACTCACGGCTTGTCATACGTTGTGGAAGGGGGAGGAGTTACCTGGCTATGTTGCTGGTCTGACAAAACAATTATAAATAATAAAGAATGTAGCAACTACCGAAACTTCAGTGATGACAGCACCTTACAAATATGAGGTGAATGCTTTACCATCACACCAAGCTGTGTTGTACTTAGTTTTAGATACACGTGTTGAACTGAGATTGGCTAATGCGCTAAAGCTTATACCCAAAAAGGCATACACCCAATTTATCCATAGTACTGATGTTTTATTTAGGTCTGCCGGAACCAGAAACATTTCAAATGTTATAGAATATGAGAAGTGTTTCCGGTTACCAGAGTCTGCCAGATCCATCTACACTCACCTAAAGGATTATTAGGAACACCTGTTCAATTTCTCATTAATGCAATTATCTAATCAACCAATCACATGGCAGTTGCTTCAATGCATTTAGGGGTGTGGTCCTGGTCAAGACAATCTCCTGAACTCCAAACTGAATGTCAGAATGGGAAAGAAAGGTGATTTAAGCAATTTTGAGCGTGGCATGGTTGTTGGTGCCAGACGGGCCGGTCTGAGTATTTCACAATCTGCTCAGTTACTGGGATTTTCACGCACAACCATTTCTAGGGTTTACAAAGAATGGTGTGAAAAGGGAAATACAAGAATGGGCCGACTGATTCAAGCTGATAGAAGAGCAACTTTGCCTGAAATAACCACTCGTTACAACCGAGGTATGCAGCAAAGCATTTGTGAAGCCACAACACGCACAACCTTGAGGCGGATGGGCTACAACAGCAGAAGACCCCACCGGGTACCACTCATCTCCACTACAAATAGGAAAAAGAGGCTACAATTTGCAAGAGCTCACCAAAATTGGACAGTTGAAGACTGGAAAAATGTTGCCTGGTCTGATGAGTCTCGATTTCTGTTGAGACATTCAGATGGTAGAGTCAGAATTTGGCGTAAACAGAATGAGAACATGGATCCATCATGCCTTGTTACCACTGTGCAGGCTGGTGGTGGTGGTGTAATGGTGTGGGGGATGTTTTCTTGGCACACTTTAGGCCCCTTAGTGCCAATTGGGCATCGTTTAAATGCCACGGCCTACCTGAGCATTGTTTCTGACCATGTCCATCCCTTTATGGCCACCATGTACCCATCCTCTGATGGCTACTTCCAGCAGGATAATGCACCATGTCACAAAGCTCGAATCATTTCAAATTGGTTTCTTGAACATGACAATGAGTTCACTGTACTAAAATGGCCCCCACAGTCACCAGATCTCAACCCAATAGAGCATCTTTGGGATGTGGTGGAACGGGAGCTTCGTGCCCTGGATGTGCATCCCACAAATCTCCATCAACTGCAAGATGCTATCCTATCAATATGGGCCAACATTTCTAAAGAATGCTTTCAGCACCTTGTTGAATCAATGCCATGTAGAATTAAGGCAGTTCTGAAGGCGAAAGGGGGTAAAACACAGTATTAGTATGGTGTTCCTAATAATCCTTTAGGTGAGTGTATGTTCTTGCTTTGTGTCCGACTCCCAATGCTATGTGTAGCTGAGTGATGACAACTAATTGGAGCTTGTGCCAGCCAGATATCACTTGAGTCTACTATGATGGACTTTACAGAGAATGAACTGATGCCAATTCCAACCATAAGACATGGGATACTTCATGTGCCGAAATGGCCAGCCAGTTGAACATCGATGCACTCACTGATCTCTACTTATATCCCCTCGGTCTAATGATGGACTATACTCTTGAAATGAGACTATCATAGACTATCAATGAAGGCAGGGCATGGGGCGTGGACTGGTGAGACAGGGCATTGCCTGGAATGGGCTGACTCTAGCGTGGCTGTGACATGGCCTGGAACGGAGCTGACTCTGGTGTGGCTGTGACATGGCCTGGAACGGAGCTGTCTCTGGCGTGGCTGTGACATCGCCTAGAATGGGCTGACTCTAGCGTGGCTGTGACATGGCCTGGAATGGCCTGACTCTAGCATGGCTGTGACATGGCCTGGAACGGAGCTGACTCTGGCGTGGCTGTGACATGGCCTGGAACGGAGCTGTTGTTTAAACACACTACGAGACGCAGGCGATGAGCCGGTGTGCTGGTTAAACCACGTCATTCATCCACCGAGCATTCATCTAGTGAATCTCCGCTCTCTTCCTAACAAAACGGACTAATTACATCTCCTCACACATACAAATAAGGACTTTTCAAACTCTGCTGTACTGTGCTACACAGAAACCTGGCTGAGTGAAGCCATTCCAGACTGCGCGATACATCTGCCTGGCTTTCAGCTGTTCAGAGCATATTGTTAATGTTCATGAGTTAACGGGGAAAATGAGAGGTGGTGGAACATGCTTTTACAAAAATGAAAGTTGGTGTACAGATGTAACAATGTTAAAGAGGATGTGCTGTCCTAACTTGGAAGCGCTCTTTATTAACTGTAAGCCGTTCTAGTCTGGAGTTTTCTTCGTTTTTTCTGGTGTGTGTTTAAATCGCTCCAAACGCGTGTGGGAACATAGCGCTGCAACAGCTGGCTGATCAAATCAAATCACAGACACAGAACAACAATACCAGACTAATTTATTATTATTCTTTTTAACAGAGATTTTAACAAAGCATATCTCACACGTGAGCTGCCCAAATACAAAGAGCAAATTACATGCCAACCAGAGACAGGAATATATTGGATCACTGCTACACAACAATAAAGGATGCATATCGCTCTGTCCCACATGCAGCTCTGGGACTCTCTGATCACTGTCTGGTTCATCTTCTTCTGACCTACAGGCAGAAATTAAAATCAACAAAGCCAGTAGTAAGGACTATAAAGATCTGGTCCAATGAAGCAGAGCGGGAACTACAAGCCTGCTTTGACTGCACTGATCGGAATGTTTTTGAAGCTGCAGCTACAGACCTGGACGAGCTCACAGATACTGTTACATTATTAATCAAATCAAATCAGTCAAATCACTTTATTGTCACACGACCATATACACAAGTGCAACAGTAGGTGAAAGTCTTATGTGCAGTTCCGAGCTGCACAGCGAGCTGTTTAAGCCCAGAGCCCGGAGTTTCACATCAAGCTTGGAGGGCATTATGGTGTTGAATGCTGAGCTGTAGCCTACAAACAGCATTCTCACATATGTGTTCCTTTTTTCAAGGTGGGAGAGAGCAGTGTGTATTGTAGATGCAATCGCATCATCAGTGGAGTGGTTGTTGCGGTAGGCAAACTGCAATGGGTCCAGTGAGGTGGGCAGCACAGAGCAGACATAAGTTTCTATGAGGACATGTGCATCCCTACTAGGACATTTTTATCATTCATCAATGATAAACTATTGTTTACTGGAAAACTCAGACAGCTTTGTTATGCCAAAGAGGATGCTCACAGGGGTGGGGATAAAGTCTTGTATAATCAGGCCAGGAACACACTGAATAAGGAAATCAGAGTGGCTAAAAGAAGTTACTCTGAGAAGCTGGGCATTTTTTTTTTCAGCTAACAACCCTGCATCAGTGTAGAGTGGCCTAAAACATCTTACTAATTACAGGACTCCTACCCCCAACCCTGTGGTTGAATAACGACTGGCTGTGATCTGAATGTGTTCTACTGCAGATTAGAAAGGCCCAATCTCACACCCCACACCCACTCTGACATTCACTACACACAAACACCAACCCCTCCTACTACTCAACCTGCACTCAAGATCTGTGGAGATGATGTGTGCCGTGTCTTTCGGAAGCAAAAGGCGAGGAAGGCTTCAGGCCCAGATGGCGTCTCACCAGTGTGCCTTCGATCCTGTGCTAACCCATCTTCACACAGATCTTCAATAGATCACTGGAGCAGTGTGAATCCCATGATGTCAGTGGTCATGAAGTCATTTGAGAGACTGGTGGTGGCCCACCTGAAGGATCACTGGAACCTTTCTAGATCCCCTTCAATTTGCTTATCATGCAAACAGGTCTGTGGATGATGCAGTCAACATGGGATTGCATCATATCCTGACAGGGGACATACGCAAGGATCCTTTTTGTGAACATCAGTTCGGCTTTCAACACCATCATCCCAGCTATTCTCCGGACTAAGATAAACCAACTCCTATGTTCCCACATCTATCTGTCTGTGGATTACCAGCTTTCTGACAGACAGGCAGCAGCTTGTGAGACTGGGAAAATTCACTTCCAGAACCTGTACAATCATCACTGGTTCCCCCCAGGGATGTGTGCACTCCCCACTACTCTTCTCCCTCTACTCCAATGACTGCACCACCAAGGACCCCTCTGTCAAGCTCCTCAAGTTTGCAGATGACACCACTGTCATCGGCCTCATCCGAGATAACAATGATTCTGCATACAGAAAGAAGGTTAAACAGCTGGCTCTCTGGTGCAATCATAACAACCCGGAGCTAAACATGCTCAAAATAGTGGAGATGATTGTGGACTATAGGAGGAACACCCCAACACCGACCCCCCTCACCATTCTAAACAGCACTGTGGCAGCAGTGGAGTCATTCAGGTTCCCGGGCACTACCATCTCACATGACCTGAAGTGGGAGACCCACATTGACCCATAAAGAGGCCCAGCAGAGGTTGTACTTCCTTCGCCAGCCAGCCACAGGCACTGTTGATACAGTTCTACTCAACAGTCAGTGAGTGTGTCCTCTGCACTTCAATAACTGTCTGGTTTGATGCAGCTACAAAATCAGACATCAGAAGACAACAGAGGACAGATCGGACTGCTGAGAGGGTTATTGGTTGCCCCCTCAAGCTATCCATCTCATAAAAAGTTAAAGCCGCCCCATTGAGCAAAAATTATGTGCAATACACAGTTTAGTCTATTTATATTATCAAACATATCCTCTTCTGCCATTACATACAAAGGAAAAAGAAAAACTTGGTTACATGGCTATTATACATTGAAAGGGTTGCAGATGGCTGACAGGTCAAAACAGGGTCCTGGAATGTGGGCAGAGCAGGGAACTGGCTACTGGGCTGTTGGACTTGAACTGCTGAGTTAGAGAGTTTATTAACAGCCTGATGCAACACTGGTGGGTCTTGGGATGGAGACAAAATGTATATCCCTCTTGTCTTGGAGGACCACATAATAGGATTGGTGGGACTGGCTAGGGTCCTGGATACACCTGGCTGTCCAGAACTAGACATATGAGGCAGTCCTGATGGTTAATTATGCATCTTAAGCCACATTGTCGGAGTTGAGTAGAAGGAAATTTCTGGCCATCCAATCTTTAATTTCATTGATACACTCTGCTAATTTGGAAAATTGTGAAATCTCATCAGGTTATAAAGTTGGGTATCGTCGGCATAACAGTGGAAACTTCTTCCATAATTCCTGATAATATCTCCCAGGGGAAGCATATACAGGGTGAAAAGCAGAGCCCCTAAAACTGATCCCTGTGGCACACCATACTTTACTTTTGTTTGGTTTGACAATTCCTCATTTACATAGACAAAGTGGTAGTGGTCTGCTAAATAGGACCTAAACCATGCTAATGCAACTCCACAAATGCCAACATAATTCCCTAGCCTATTCAAGAGAATGTTGTGATCTATCATGTTGAATGCAGCACTAAGATCTAAAAGCACTAAAATTGAATTGTAGCCATGATCAGATGATAAGAGCAAGTCATTTGTAACTTTGATAAGTGCAGTCTCTGTACTGTGATGAGGCCTAAATCCTGACTGAATTTGTTCATATATACTATTCTCTGTAGAAATGAACATATTTTGGAGGATACTGCCTTTTCTATTATTTTCGACATAAATGGGATATTTGAAATCAGTCTATATTTAGCCAGTTCTTCAGGATCAAGTTGTGGCTTCTTTATAAGCAGTCTGAAAACTGCCATTTTAAAATGTCCTAAGGCGAGCGAGGAGTTAGTAATATTAAGAAGAGGTTCTGAGATTACAGGGAAAACCTCTTTTAAGAGCTTGGTTGTATTGGATCTAACAGACATGTTGTGGCTTTTGATGATTCGATACGTTTTGTTAGCTCTTCATGACCTATGACAGTGAAGGATTGAAGTTTCTCGTGAGGAAAATAATGAGACACTGTTTTCTGAGGTGCTATGACAGATGATTGCATAATTCCAATTTTATTTCAGATTATTTCAATTTTATCATTAAAGAAATTCATGAAGTCATTACTCTTGTGCTGCGGCATAATATCTGGTTCAGTTGAGGCTTTATTCCTAACCAATTTAGCCATAGTACTGAATAAACACCTAGGATTGTTGTTATTATTTTATATAAGTGTACTTAAATATGCAGATCTGGCAGCTTTAGTGCCTTTCTGTAGCTACATACACTATCCTTCCATGCACAGCCTTCCGGCTGTCAGTACCTGGTAGGGGCCCCTTCCAGATTTACGTGGCTTTCTCACTGCCTTGTGAGTGTCTTGGGAGAGTCAATGGCTAAGGGAGTAAACCCCTACAGAAAATCAGGAGTGGGGCCCCTTTTTGAGAAGCAGAGCGACACATTCCCGGCAACTCCTACAGCCAAACTGGAACCAAACGTTGTGCTACGCACTCCTTTGGACCCCACCAGCAAGGCTGAGGGGGGGATCCTGATGTATGGGCAACCCAGGATTTCCAGAGTTACTTGCCCGGGCTTTGCACAATAAGAGGTGCAAAAATGGGGAGAGTACACTCCTCGGCCACCTAATCATGGCCAAGAAACACGGATGGCAGTAGTCACGGGTTATAAGCTCATTTTGGATTGGGGTAAAAAATGGGCACCATGGGTTGCCATCTTCGGTTGGAGGGGTCATTGCACCCCAATGGATAGCTACCACCCACCTCAAGCTGGGCAGCCCCCGGCCAAAAAGGTGCTTTCCCGCCATGGCTCACCTGCTCCAATGGGTGCTTCGAATTTATGGCTCATCGCCAGACAAGTGGTCTGCAACATCTGCACCAAACAAAAGCAACACAAAAGGAAAGAAGGTACCAGCCCTTCATTTTGCAAGCTGGAATGTACATACAATGTGTTCTGGACTCTCTGAAGATTTATTGCAGATTGAGGACATCCGTAAAACTACAGTTATCGACAGGGAGCTGGCTAGACTCCATTTGGATATTGCAGCACTGTAGGAGACTCGGCTTGCTGGCAGTGGCTCACTACGAGAGAGTGATTACACTTTCTACTGGCAAGTTAAATAGCAGAACGAACCAAGGCTACATGGTGCTGGGTTTGCCAGACATCTCTCTCCCTGGGTTGTCCGTCTCAGGAGCACTTGGGAGCTTTCCGGGTCCAAGAGGTGGTTCGTGAGAGGGAGCTCTATGCTGGGGCTGAGAGCTGGGCCCAGGCTTAGGATCAAAAAGAAAATAAGTGGTATCTCCCATCCCTAAGGGTCATAGATATTATATAAAGTCTAGATGCCCTATTGGCCGCTTCGCAATGAGAAATACGGCCGCCATCTTAAACCGGTCGTACTGAAGGGTGAGGGTCAGAAATCCCTTGTCTCTTCAGATATATCAATACATATATATATATCCTTTTATATTAATATCTATCTATATTCTGTTGCTTAACTTCTTTAATAAAATGATGAATTAACTATATGCATGATCACATAATCAATTTTATTTTTCTTATGCATAACTGAAATATACGCTGAATCATATGTGTGTTAAGAGTTAATTTTTGATTTCATGCACATTCCTTGAAGCCTCTCTCTCTGTTCTGCACGGAGGCTGACTTGAAGGTCGTCTTGGGAATAAGCTTGAGATGAGGGGGGGGGGGGGAATGTTAAACATATGTTCCAGATGTATTCTGTGGTTGATTTTTACCTGTCCATGACTAATTATATGATTTAAAATCCTATGTAATAGCACTTGAATAAGTAGAAGTGTAAATTTTCTCTTATTATCTCTTTAAGGGAAGGAATGCATGTTATTTCTTTCTTCTCCTTTGCCTGAGGGGTGAATATTTCTTATCTCACTGTTTTGGTTAAAGTGACCTGATAAATGTGTGCTCTGGTTCCCTTGTGCACAGAGAAACACTGTCGTTCGTCAGTGTTTCGTGTGTGCGTATTGACCTTCTACCCAGGTTTTGAACCCAGGGAGACACAGCAGGCAGACTCGAAGACGCCCGAGACCATCTGCGAGGTCACTTCAGATGTAAATCTCGGGCCAGGACGACAATTGCGCTGATTAATGTTGATGTGCTATAGCTATCTATATGTTGTGACTTTATGCTCTGTTAGCCAATCAGGAGTGAAATAATAGAATGTACTTGCAAATGGTATAATTGATGTAAGATTTTGTGTAATGTATGAGTTAACTTTCGATCTCCTCGTGAGACTTTGCCGCTGGCTGTACCAATTTCACTGCAAACTATTCTTCAGTAAATTTTGGATTCTTTGATTGAACTTCTTGACTCCTGGTTTTTCTTTCTCCTTATCTGATCCGGGTCAAAACTGTTATACCCCTAACAGCTTGGTGGAGGATGCGGGCAATCACTCCGTGGTGACATCTCTGGCAAATCAGCAAACAAGGTAGGAAGCTTTTTATTAATTGTTAGGGCTGTCTGACTGGAAGAGATTTTGAAGGGGAGCGGGAGAGCTTCACTCTGACGAGGCGTGTGAAGAGTAATTTAATTATACTATTGAGAGTATAAGAAGTCGCTGAGAGAGCTGTTTAAGGGGCAACAGCAAACAGCGCAAGTGAAACGTGCTCTGTGAGGGGGCCCAGGTGGGCATGGGTGTAGCACCACCCTGGCAGAGTGCGTCCCTGGATGAGAGGTCCAGTGGCACCGTAAACCTGCTCAGTCTCTTCCAACTCAGATAGGGGTACCCCGAGCTTAGTGAATCAGGCAGTTAGGGATTCAGATATTAGTTATAAAATAAAATAAAATACAATAGGGATTGTTTTGCCAGGGATGCATCAGGAGCGGTCCCAAGTAAGTAAATAAATTGTGACCCTAATTGGTATGGATCAGTATATGTGACCAGGATGTTTGTGAAGAATAGTTTGTGGTGAAATTGGTAGAAATCCAGTATTGTTGCTGCTATAGTTAATTTATCCACGTCAAATATTTGCTGCTAAAATCTTTTTGGTAGTGATTTTCAACTGTGACCAAGAAAAATGTCTGATAAAGGGAATGTTATGAGTAGTTCTGACCAAAACGAGCAGGGCACACGCTGTAAACAGCTCTGCTCTGACGAGCTCAAATCAAAGAAATGTGCACAACTCATTAAGAAAATGGTCAGTCAGGGGTTTGAGTCTGATTGGAACGTCATGCAGCAGATTGACTGGCTGCAGAACGAAAAAGACGCTGATAGGGCCAAATATCTATCCGTGTTTGCCTATTCATGGATTTGTAAACTGGGTGGTATACCCTTAAACCATGAAAAGGCAATTCCAAGTATGATGGACGGATGGTCTAGGCCCAGCGTGATAGAGTGGCAAAAATTATTGGGCAGGAAGTCGGCTGTGATTTGTGTAGTTTGAGTAAGGGTTTTGAGGCTGTTTGTGAAAAAGCAGAAAGTGCTGTGAAAGATGAGACAGTTCTCCGTCCTCCCTTGGCCCCCACCTTCCCTTCTCAGACTGCTCAGGCAGCGGCTGCTTTCAGCGCTGTTGATCATACTGATAATCAGAACGATGGGCCATATGCTGAGGCGCGCAGATTGTTGAATGTGGCTGTTTCGCGCCCCCACCTTATAACATTTCAGAGATTCCTGCCGTGCAAGCAAAGCAGATTAAGCAAAAACCGGGGCCAGAAATCTTAACTTGTCCCCAGAGAAATGTCTAAACCCATTGAGACGGCATTCGCCGCCCCAATCCGACATCAGGATAGGGGAGGATTGAATGCTGAGATGGGGGCTGGCTGTGAGGATGGTCAATGGGTCAGACTCACGGCTGCTGAGAAAAACAGTTTGCTTGCAGGGTTGGAACCGTTTAAGTTGTATAACCCAAAAAAAATTCTATGGGACAGGCTAGAGGCCGTTGCTAGGCAACAGAATCTGGGGATGCAGATATACAGTCTTTGGTTGAGGGTTTGGTTCCCCCCAGCAAATTAAGGGCGGTTCAGATTGCTCCTTTCCACCCCAGAGTCCCCACAGATTGGCCTGAGTTTTGTGAAGCTTACTCAGATTACACGATACGCGTGAAAGATATTTTGGGTCGGGGGTCTTTTCCCTGGACCAGTGTAACACAGATTAAACAGAGGGCTGGCGAAAACCCCTTAGAATACATTGAGCGCTTCAGATAGCCTATGAAACGTACTGTGCTGCAAACAACAACATAGAAGATCTTGATTCTGCCATAGTGATAGAATCCGCTACAGGCGGATTGAATAAACAATACCGAGACATGTTGTTGAACAGTGCCATTGACATTAGATATTGGGAGGATTTGCTTCGTTGGTGCTCTGTAAGCTGGAGCCGGTTGCAAACACGTGAGGATGATGTTAATGTGGGTAAAGTATCTGCTGTGTCAGTTGAAGTGGAAATGAGCCCCCGCCATAACATAACCTGCTATAATTGTGACGAAAAAGGTCATACCTCTAGAGATTGTACCAAGCCTGTTGACAGATGCAGGAATTGTAACAGAGAGGGCCACATTGCTAGACATTGTCGAAGTGGTAAACAAAAAAAAAAAAATCACAGAAAATGAGAGTGTGAAATTTTAGAAGATTTTCTGGGCAGAAAATGTGTGTGCTCAGCTTGCCTGACAGAAAAACAAATGCAGTTCTATTTTGATAGCAGGGAACACTGAGACACTTTATCAGTGATCAAGGCCAAAGAGCGTTCAGCCTCAGTCACCATTCACTTTCATTGAAAAAAAAAAAAACACAATGAAACTGAATGTGGTCTGCTGTGAGCAGATGTGGGCCCCTGTGTGAGAGGATGCATTAAAGCAACAGATTGGGCTAAATAAATGCAGGCGTGAAACACAGCAAAAGTATAGGAGCATTTATGAAGATGAATGTGGTCTGAGGTGTTCAGTCTCTAGCAAGCTTCTTAACATTTCATTTTGTATTCCAGCTAGCCGATGATGAGTGTGAAGGATGCCTTATTTTGATTGACACAGGCTGACTGTATCAATTACAGATCTCGATCTTGAGATTACTTCTAACACTGTGTAAAAAGCCACTGTATTGCATACTTTGCAGATGATAAGTGCAGATTTAACAATTTGGCTCATTGTTTCTTTAATTATGAATATTGACTGGAGGCATTTTGAGTTTATTTCTCTTTATTATTCTCTGTGGGTGCTTGGCTGCAATGAAACAATTCAGCTTATCTTAGAGTGGCCCCCACCATGAGCTGAAAATGTGCAGTGGCAGGATCTGTTAGTCTAACTGAGACTCGCTCTGAGTGGAAGTTTATAATTTCCAAATTCCCTGATGTATGGGCCAAAGATAAATATGATTGTGGTTTAGCACAGGTTCAGCCACTGAGCATCCCGGGCCCTTTGCATGAGGCTAAAAGACAATATCCTTTGAAAAATGAGGCTCGGGAGGGTGCTGAAACTGTTGTTGATGAGTTATGCAAACGAGGAAATTGTGATCCCCTGTGCTTCCCCCACTAACTCTCCTATGTGGCCTGTCAAAAAGCCAGATGGGAGCTGGCGTTTGACCATTGACTACACTTCTCTGAATGCAGTGTCTGAGAAAATGCACCCTCTGGTGGCCAACCCCACAACTATCCTACACGAGATAGGATCTGAACATTGTCTTTTTACTGCTTTAGACATTTCTAATGGTTTTTGGACTTGTCCCCTAGCCAAGGAGGATCAAGGCAGATTTGCTTTCACCAGCAGGGGTCGCCAATGGACATGGAGTCGTTTGCCACAAGGTTTCTGCAACTCACCCACACTGTTTCACCAGGTACTAGCATCCTTCATCGATCTGGTAAGAAAACAAATTGAGTGTGACGGATCTGTTGTCCTACAATATGTGGATGACATTTTAATTGCTAGTCCAACCAAGTTCAAACATTTGACTGCTGTACAGACTGTTTTGAATGCCCTCCAAAACGGGGGATTCAAGGTTAACTTGAAGAAAGCACAGCTAGCACTGCCTGAAGTGACTTATTTCGGGCAAATTGTGGGTGTGCACGGCAGACGCATCACTCCTGAACGAGTTAAAGCTATCATTGAACTTCCAAAACCAAACACGGTCACTGGTCTAAGGCAAGTAATGGGTCTTTTGAATTATTGCCGCCAGTATGTTTCTGAATACACTGAACTTTCTAAACCACTCACAGAGGCGCTGAAAGGAGGAAAACCTGGATCGGAGCTGATCGACTGGACTGAGGAGATGGAGGAGGCGTTTGTGAGTATCAAAGAAACTCTTGCTTCCTCCCCAGCATTACGTCATGCCGATGCCAGCAGGCCGTTCCATCTATGGACATGGGTGGGAACTCGATCCTATTCAGCTGCCCTGGGTCAAAGGGTTCCAGGAAGAAACTCCTATGGGATGGTAGGCTATTACTCAGCTCCTATTCCTGTTTCAATGGCAGGACAGCATCCGTGCCTGTTGATATGCGACTGTGCAGAATGGGCTGTAAAGATTACAGAGGACATTGTGACTCATCAGAAGGTGATACTGCACACTAGACACCAGATTTTGAAACTGTTAACAAACACTCGTTCAGGCTCTATCTCTAATCAAAGACGAGCTAAATGGGAGACCACTCTCTTGAGTAAAAATGTGGATATAAATATTGACATAGAAACTGCTATCAACCCTGCCTCCTTACTTCCAGAAGAAGGAACTGCACACAACTGTGCCCGGCTGATCGAGACGGACAGTCAGAGCCCTCTTCAATCTGAACCACTTTCCGATGCCATGAAGCTGTTCGTGGATGGTTCCAGCTTTCATGAACAGGGAAAATGCTTCACTGGCTGGGCTGTTGTAAATGAACATGGTGAAACTGTTGAATGTGGTTCTCTTTCAGGAGGAGGGGCTCAAGTGTCCGAGCTGGTCGCATTGACACGAGCATTGCAGTATGACCAGGGGAAACGAGTCAATGTTTACACTGACAGCCGTTATGCATATGGTGCTGTTCATGACTTCAGCCCTGTGTGGAGACGCAGAGGATTTCTAACCACTGCCGGTCTGCCGATCTCTCATCAACAGCAGGTAAAAGAACTTATGAATGCCTGTGATCTTCCTGCAACAGGAGCAGTTATCAAAGTCACTGGACATGCAACGGACAATTCTCCTGAGGCCACAGGAAACCGAGCTGCTGACACAGCTGC
Organism: Xyrauchen texanus; assembly: GCF_025860055.1. Taxonomy (NCBI): domain Eukaryota; kingdom Metazoa; phylum Chordata; class Actinopteri; order Cypriniformes; family Catostomidae; genus Xyrauchen; species Xyrauchen texanus. The sequence continues at coordinate 46,072,421 of NC_068285.1, forward strand.
CAGAGAGGCTGCAACACGGACTGAGACTTGCGTGAGTGTTATGGCTCTTGCTCCTCAGGACAGTGAGACCCCCAGAGACATTTTTAAACTCTATGATAAAGACGACTCGGAAGAGATAGAACAATGGACGAAATTAGGAGCTCAGAAGAATGCAGAAGGACTGTGGAAATTTAATAAGCGTTTTGTTTGTCCTGTTTCTGCTAGAACTGAACTAATGTCTTTGTATCATGGTTTGGCACATGCAGGTCCTGAAAAACTACATGCAATGATTTCCAAAACCTGGTGGTGGCCACGACTGAGGGCTTCTTGCAATGATTTTTGTAAGAGATGTCTAGTATGCCTTAAGGTTAATTCTTCTTCTAAGCTGAAAATTCCCTTAGGACATGCCCCTCGACCTCAAGGGCCGTGGACACACCTCCAAATTGATTTCATAGGTCCACTGCCCCTAGTGGAGGTTTTACATACATTCTAATGATTGTTGATCTGTTTTCCTGATGGGTTGAGGCATTTCCACTGAGAAACTGCACCGCAGATGCAACCGCCAAGATTATGTTGAATGAAGTTTTCCCAAGATGGGGTTTGCCCTTACAAATTGATTCAGATCAGGGTACACATTTTACTGGTAAGGTGATGAAAAATGTCATGAAGTTGATGGGGGTGAGGCAACACTTTCACATTCCATTTAGGCCCCAATCTAGCGGATCTATTGAACGCACTAATCGTACGCTTAAAACTTCATTGAGAAAGAGATTGTTGGAGTGGGGAAAGGGTGGCATGCGGCTGTCCCAGCGATTTTGTTAAGCATGAGAGCCAGCCCTAACAAGACTACACAGCTCAGCCCTTTTGAGGTAATGACAGTTCGCTACATGCGGCTGCCCTGGGATGACCCCTTGCAACATGAGGGACCATCCGGGCCTTTGAAAGACGCTTTACAAAATTATCTGAAAGCTTTGGATGACAGTCTGCGAGACACACGGGTTAGTGTTAGCACACGACAAGCAGATCGAGATAATTTTGAGCAAAAACACATGCCTGCTTTGCCTGAAATAGGTGACAATGTAATGCTACGGCGGGAGATAGTTTCCCCCTTAGGTCCGAAATTTGATGGGCCTTATCAGGTGGTATTGACCACTAACACCTCTGTTCTACTGGACAGGGATGTTTTGGGTACAGTATGGAGACATTGGTCACAGGTGAAACCACTTGAAAAGTGTAACAACGTACTACCTCGGGATCATTAAATGTCTGTCATGTATGTTAAAATTCTAGAATTCTAGAACAAATGTTTTATCATTACAGATGGCTGAATCCGACGACATACTGAAGCTGCTAATTCTTCAAGAAGAAGTGCGTAGTGAGAGACGACTGAAAGTGAAACGAGCTTTCATCCGATTGGTACTTCCGCTCTCGTTGGTATTTTTAAATCTGATCGCTTTATCATTTTTGATGTGGATTCAAATTTCAATTTGGACAGGGAGATTCCATGCGTTTTCAACTCATTGGGATTGCGAGGAGATCGATAACCGTCCATCGTTTGTTATCGTTTGGACGGAAATGAGACAGTGACCTATTGGCTTGGTCACTCCCCAAATTATCCCAATACTACCCTCATTATGCAGAAAGGTCGGTGGATGAGGAGTGGAGGCGTTGACCTGTTTGAAGGAGATTTCAGTTCAATGAGCTGGATCCCTAACTACATAGCTCGTGAAAACATGAGTGCATGCTCTATACGAATGGATATGGTTATCGATATTTGTTAAAATCTAGGAAAGGTGAGAGTAGAGCAGAACGAAGGAGGCGTCAGGTAGCAGATGTGAATGACTCCCACATGATTTTAGGTGGGAAAGCAGTGAAACTTCCGTTCTACCCAAGTGCTCCTGATCCTCGCCACATCATGTCATACTATCTCCCCAAAGCTAAGACTGAACTGGGTTACAACAAAGTAGTTAAAGATGTAGCCCTAAGCTATATATATAGCAATATTGTGATTAGAGAAGAACCTGGGTCTGATGAGTATCAAACCGCAATAAATGATAAGGATTTGATGAGATGGGGAGTGTTAGTCCCAACTAAATGCCACATGATCCGATGGGACACTAATAGGGCTTACGGTGCAGTCTGTGATAGGTTAGGACGGATAGATAAAACTGACAAGGACAAGTTCGATCTGAATGGCAGTAAAAATGGTTTGCCTGCTATTAATGCTTTGTCCCTCTCTTGGCCCAGGTACACTAGATTCGATGACCCTTGGAAGGAGACTGCACATGTTGAGCGTTGTTTAGGTAAAGAAATTCAAAAGTGGTTTGTTAAGATGTTTCCTCCTGGAGATGTTGATAAATGTAGAGAAAATTCTGAGAAGCTCACCGGTGTGAAGATGATGGAGATACCATGGGAGGTGTGTAATGCTTCTTTTGTTAAGTCAGGTTACACTTGGGCTAGTTTTTCTGATGTGTTACACCAGTATGAGTTTGCTAGGAACCTTGCTAACAAAACTGTTTTCAACATGGATCACTTGCATGATTACCTTGAAGATAAATGTTATAGTCCTACATCGATGGCTTATAATGTGACAGCATGGATGCATTTGCAAGTGTTTAAACTGAATATTGAAATAGTGTATACTCGAGCAAAGACTAGTCTGGTACCTTTAAAGTATGAGGAGCTGTTGTGGGACAATTATAAATCATTTCAGTTGAGGATGTGGCCTCAGTTGTCCGATGTAGCTATTGGAGATGAGTGGTTTGACAGGGCAAAACAATTTAGACAATTTCTGAGTCCAATTCCTTCAGTACAGGAAATCAGAGATCTAGAGTCTAAGACTCCATCAAAGGACTGTGCTAAACACAGGTTGACACACCCCATGGGTCCTGCATGGCGTCCAGTTGATAAGAGTAAGAAAGCTAACGAAGCAGAGCTGTCTCTTTGTGTTGCAGAGTTGAAGCAGAAGACTGAATATTTTCCTCGGTTGAAGGCGCAAACAGCTCGGCAGAAATTTACCACTGCATTTCTGGAACAGATAAAAACTAATGATCCATTTGCAGGTTATGAGTATTTGAATTCTGTATGGCTTAAATCTAAGGGCACTCCATGGTATACTGATTCGGAACCTCCGTCTGCTATAGCAGTAGCATTGGTTTTCGCTTTTTCGGTAGGAGCAATATTTACTGACATGACGGAAACAGTGGAGGAATATGTGGAGGAAGCCTGGGAGGAGTTTGTGGCTGCGTCAGAGGATTTGGTCATGGGAGCTGTTAAATATGTGTTATATGCTTTCGGAGCTCTTTTGGGAGTGGGTGTCCTCTGCCTGTGTGTGTGGATGTGTGTTCGTTCTGTTTTTCTTATGTATGCAGGTCTGCTTGCAGTAACTTGAACCCTTCCGAGGAGGAGAACCGACTGAGAAAACTGACGACACGCTTGGAAGAGAAACTTAAGAAGGATAACATCAATGCCCTGTTGTGAGTGGAAGGGGGGAGAGCCTTTGCGTGGGGACTGGGAATTTTTAGTATCCAGCATGTCCACAATGAGGCGAAGAGACAAGTGTGACCCGTCAGGGGAGCATGCGTCACCACTCCACCTTCCGTAGTGACCTCACTTGGTAGACCAGACGTGGTGGTATTGGACCCCACATTGGTCTAAAACGGGGGACTGAAGGGTGAGGGTCAGAAATCCCTTGTCTCTTCAGATATATCAATACATATATATATATCCTTTTATATTAATATCTATCTATATTCTGTTGCTTAACTTCTTTAATAAAATTATGAATTAACTATATGTATGTGGATCACATAATCAATTTTATTTTTCTTATGCATAACTGAAATATACGCTGAATCATATGTGTGTTAAGAGTTAATTTTTGATTTCATGCACATTCCTTGAAGCCTCTCTCTCTGTTCTGCACGGAGGCTGACTTGAAGGTCGTCTTGGGAATAAGCTTGAGATGGGGGAATGTTAAACATATGTTCCAGATGTGTTCTGGTTGATTTTTACCTGTCCATGACTAATTATATGATTTAAAATCCTATGTAATATCACTTGAATAAGTAGAAGTGTAAATTTTCTCTTATTATCTCTTTAAGGGAAGGAATGCATGTTATTTCTTTCTTCTCCTTTGCCTGAGGGGTGAATATTTCTTATCTCACTGTTTTGGTTAAAATGACCTGATAAATGTGTGCTCTGGTTCCCTTGTGCACAGAGAAACACTGTCGTTCGTCAGTGTTTCGTGTGTGCGTATTGACCTTCTACCCAGGTTTTGAACCCAGGGAGACACAGCAGGCAGACTCGAAGACGCCCGAGACCATCTGCGAGGTCACTTCAGATGTAAATCTCGGGCCAGGACGACAATTGCGCTGATTAATGTTGATGTGCTATAGCTATCTATATGTTGTGACTTTATGCTCTGTTAGCCAATCAGGAGTGAAATAATAGAATGTACTCCTTGCAAATGGTATAATTGATGTAAGATTTTGTGTAATGTATGAGTTAACTTTCGATCTCCTCGTGAGACTTTGCTGCTGGCTGTACCAATTTCACTGCAAACTATTCTTCAGTAAATTTTGGATTCTTTGATTGAACTTCTTGACTCCTGGTTTTTCTTTCTCCTTATCTGATCCGGGTCAAAACTGTTATACCCCTAACAGGTCGTACTCCTAGTTTCGTTGCTCTGCAGCAGTTAAGATGCCAGAGCACTGTGGAGCATTTTCCTGTTTAATCGCGGACCATCGCAAATAGGGCCCGGGGGATTAATTTTCACAAGTAAGTTTTAACATTACTGTACTATTGGTTGTATTTTGTGAATATTAAAATTAGCCGAACCATGTGTCCTGTATCATAGCTACATGAATGACCTTTGCAGCAAAAAACTCAGCGTGAAAATCAGTTCGATATTCAGTGAGGTATGATTAATTAAATGCGCTGACAGTTCATTGCACCTGCCATACAGATTACACTGAGTGGAGTGGGTGACCGGTCTAAGATGGCGGCGCCGCGGCTCGTCCGCGCCAGTAGGCAGTAGCGGTCGATAGCGCGTCTATCTATATGATGTCTATGGTGAGAGTGAGGTTTAAGTGCAAGTCCAAACAGGAAGATGATGTGCTGCAGGTGTGCATGATTAACACTCAGGGAGTGAGAGCGAATGACTGACGAGTGAGGGAGAGAGGGAGTCTGGTGGATCTGTGACACATACCTTTTAAAGTAGAGCTTTGCAGATATTTTGCAGATTAACTGCTCATATTTTCACTCTATGTGAGTTTGTTGCATCTTTATATCTGTAGTGTTTTAATTCCTTCCACAGATTATTCTTGAAGAAAAGTGAAAAGCCCAATGCGTTGACAAGAGCTGTTTCTGCTATCCTTTAAACAAAGTAAGCCTCAAAGACTCAAATAGACACAAAGTAACATTTTGCAGGACTTATTTTCTCCATGTTTATATGGGTGAGCATTGTTTAGCAAGCCACGCTTCAGCTCCCAAAAATGCTTTTCGGTATGAATAAATTATGCAAATGAATACTGCTCATAGTTTTACGGTTTGCAGATTTGATATATGCTGCTATTATTGTATTTGTTGTAACTAGCAGTTATTTGTAATTTAGTGATTATTCAGAGCTCGTCTTATGTTATTTTTGTTTGTCACCATTATTGTGATTTGTAAGTCACAATATGTAGATCAATTTCCATTGCACTTGTGATGCAGTAACCAGGGAATGAGTCCTGAAGAACATGTGTGTTGACACGTGAGCCAAACGTATCACAGAAGTGCCACTTAATAATGTGGTTGCTTCAGCAATTGTATTTTTCATGTCACATTTGGTTTTATGACACAATCATTTAGGTTTAAAGTTTAGGGTAGAACTTAGGATAAAATTTAACAGAGCATTACCCTTAAACCCCTATTTTTTAGTGCCACACAGTGGACATTTCACCTCAGAACTGCCATGACACGTCATAAACCATGCAATGTAATTTTGGAAAAATGTTGCCACAGTCAGGCTAGAGGTTTGTAGGGGCAAAAAACACTCAAAATGTATCTTTAGAAAATGTGAAAATGTAGTTTAGTAATGCATTAACACTCATCTTAGTAGTTTTTGCATGCATTTTATCAGTTCTTAGCTCAAAAAGATTCTCTTTGTACATACACTGGCAGCCAAAATTTTGGAATAATGTACATATTTTGCTGTTTCGAAAGGAAATTACTACTTTAATTCACCAAAGTAGCATTCAGCTGATCACAAAGTATAGTCAGAACATTACTGATGTAAAAAACAGCACCATCACAATTTGAAAAAAGTCATTTTTGATCAAATCTAGACAGCAGCATCACTCCAACACCTTATCCTTGAGTAATCATGCTAAATTGATCATTTGTTTCTAGAAAATCACTTGCCATTATATCAAACACAGTTTAAAGATATTTGGTTCATTAAATGAAGCTGAACATTGTCTCTGTGTTTGTTTTTGAGTTGCAATAGACTGGCATGTCTTAAGGTCAATATTAGGTCAAAAATGGCAAAAAAGAAACCGCTTTCTCTAGAAACTCGACAGTCAATCATTGTTTTGAGGAATGAAGGCTGTACAATGCTTGAAATTATCAAAAAACTGAAGATTTCATTCAAAGGTGTACACTACATTCTTTAAAGACAAAGAACAACTGGCTCTAACAAGGACAGAAAGAGATGTGGAAGGCCAGACGTGCAACTAAACAAGAGGATAAGTACATCAGAGTCTCTAGTTTGAGAAATAGATGCCTCAAATGTCCTCCTCTGCTGACAGCTTCATTGAATTCTACCCATGCAACACCAGTTTCATGTACAACAGTAAAGAGAAGACTCAGGGGTGCAGGTTTTATGGGAAGAATTGTAAAGAAAAAGCCACTTTTGAAACAGAAATACAAAAATAAAAGTTTAGAGTGGGCAAAGAAACACAGATATTGGTCAACAGATAATTGGAAAATAGTGTTATGGATCTTAACCCCATTGAGCTTTTGTGGGATCAGCTAGATTGTAAGGTGCGTGAGAAGTGCCCGATCAGACATCCACGTCTATGGCAAGTGCTACAGGAAGTGTGGGGTGAAATGTCACCTGAGTATCTGGACAAACTGACAGCTACAATGTCACGGATCTGCAAATCTGTCATTACTGCACGTGGAGGATGAAAGTAGTTTAAGAAGTTCTGAATTTTTTCCCTAAAATGTAATAGTAATTTTCACGTTATTAATGTAGTGACTATATATTGTGATCAGTTAAATGTAACTTTGGTGAATAAAAGTACCAATTTCTTTCCATAGGAGCAAAATCTGTACATTATTCCAAACTTTTGACTGCCAGTGTATATACATTTACTCCAGTTTGAGAATTTTTTGGAACATCTAGCAATTGCCACAAGATTTCAACCTATTTTGTGGTTTTGTGAAAAATCTATCAATATTCAATAGCCTGTGAGTATCACTTATTTGGCCAAAGCACACACACACACTGACATACCCACGACTCTCAAGGTGACTCAATAGACACATTTGAGTGGAAGTTGACTGGAGTCAATTGCCTGTCATATGCTATATGCCCGATTAGGCTGCTGTGGCTCTAGCAGAGGTACAGCACCCCTCCCATATCGGTGGTTAGCTGGCCCCTCGTTCACACACGCAGTTCAATGTTAACGTCCAGCGGAGTTCACACCCTCGCCTCCACTGGTGCTGCTCAGTTACTTATTACTCTCTGACCTTTTGATCCTCACTCCTGACCCCTGGACTCGTTCCCACGCCATGCCTTTAAGTGTGAACCTGGCCATGGCAACTCAGAGGCCCTTGCTTCCACGGTAATAGATGGACAGAACCATGGAAATATCTTTATTCAAAAGAGAGATGGGCAATCTGCACCTCAATAACCTCACACATCATTCCAATGCAGCCACACGTATCACGTAATCTGATGAATCCTGACACACTTGCATGCGTGTAGTATTAGAGGTTTTCCTGACATTGTCGTGACTACATATGTTATAACTACATGTATCAAGTTTCTCAATGTAAAAGGTCATATTATTTCATTATTTATAAATCAGAATATATGTAAGTCTTAATTACAAAAGAACATTATGCTCAAAATCTTTATGAAACACATAAAAAAGAATATAGGGTGTGCCTCAATCAGTTCCATAGTTCAGTATTTAGGGCACCGATCATTGAGTCAGCCATTTTTAGGACTGTCTCATTCGCAAAATCATTCCAGTGCACAGTTCGCTCCCTAAAAAATCCCACAATGTACTGTAAAAACCAGAGAGCTTCATTGCTAGAGATTATTTATCAGAGATGGGCCACTTCTCTTAAAATGAATGAGGAGCTCTGAGCGCCCAACAGTCAATGGATGTGGAAAGGAAGTTCCACTTTACAGTTAAAAGAGCCACCTTTTAGATACAGACATCACCTGTCAATCATCTCTAGAACGCACATGTGCAATAGCTATATGCAGGGAAAATGTTGTTTTTTAGCTTAATATGAGGTAACGATTCACAATTAATGATACCAGTATTGTTATTCTATTGCTGGTTTGAAATATGTTCTTTGATCGTAATTTTGACCAACCCTTTTTGAGATTTTGGTCATTCTCAATTCAAGTAGACAGGAGCTGCATTGGCATGACTGGAAATAGCCTCACGAGAGCGTTCCAAATATAGCTGACAGTGTAAGACTTTGTCGTTGTTCACTATAGGTAAATTCCAAATGGCGTTTTGCGGGAAGGGGATACCACATGAAGTGGTGATCCAAACAAGAGTGAGCAACTCAAGCCCTCCACGAAGGGCTCTTTCACAAGGCCGTTAGCGAAGGTAACATGCAATGATCACTTCGAAGAAGTCATTTTACCTTTTATGATCACATCACCCTGGGTGGCGTGTCCTTTGGATATAATTTAAAGCAAGGTTGTCGATCAGAACATATTACATGTTCAAATGCTTGGGCAAGTGCTATAGCCCTTTTATAACAGACACATCTCCTTCTCTGCAGTTTACATTCATCCTCATAAGATAGTAGACAGCCATTAGCAGAGTGATACTCCAAAAACATGTATTATTAAGACCTCTCGTGCACCATTCAAAACGATTAAAGTGTAATTTATACAGCAATGATGTTGATTAATAACAGCTGAATGCGCAAGCTCGTTAATGTGTAATGCTCTGTTAATGGGTGATTGAGTCATAAGTGTCCTAATATTCAGAGGACCGGTACCCGAATTCGCGTTCACGATATACTGACATAGGAAGCTAGGGAGCTGACTGAGACACAGATGCCTGTGTATATTAGTCCATCCATCCATCCATCGTCAACCGCTTATCCTGTGTACAGGGTCGCGGGGCTGTGTATATTAGTACACAATAAAAATATATTTTCAAGTAATGCTACAGTAGCACTAGTATCACACACCAACAATTTTTATTAAGTGTTAGTTTAGTCAGAAATAGCTCTTTAAGGTAACAATTGCAGATTAGCACTATTTTTACATGGCATAAACTGTGTTATGTAGTCAGAAACACTGCAAGTACGCAAATGCAGGTGTGAAAGCTTAATGTAATTTCTCGTGGCGGCAATAAATATCTGTAATCGAGGGGGCAACAGAGACCCAGTTTACACCTTGTACAAGATTCGTCTTACATTATGTAGAAAATATGTAGAACAAAATCATGATGCGTCCGTTATTATGAGTTCGACATTATATTGGGTCGACGTATCTTCATGTTAACGTTTGGTGCCCAAGGAGTGGAAGAGAGGAGACGCAGGAGTAGAATTTTTGAGATTTTTAATTATACAAACTTGAGAGGATACAAACAATAATCTTAACATCAAACATTAGTTTTCAAACATTACCATTCAATGACTGACAAAACATGACCAAAACTAGAGGGTTTATATACACATGGCCACTAATGAGGGAATGGCTTACAGGTGGGGATAACAATGAAGTGATTGGGGCAGTGGATTCTGGGAAACATAGTGCTGGGAAAACTTCAAAACAAGAGTCCTTGAATACAGTGGAGACAAACTGTGACACATGTGTTTGTGACAAGTGCAGTTTTGGAGACTGGCTCAAGTGATACCTTCATAAAAAATGTGTTAAAGCTGAAGTATGTTACTTTTTCTTTGTTAACCCTCAAGCACTCCTCTGTCATTTTTTACCCATTTTCATTTTCTTTCTTTAATAATAATAAAAATTATATCCTTTATCTGAGTGGTACAAGACGTGGGGACTTTTACTCCACTTCTTATCTGAACACAATAAGTCTAAGTGATCATAAACAAAAAAGAAACACTTGTACTCTTCGGGTCAAATTGACACGCCAAAGGAAATGAATGGGAAATACTAGACACAATGCAGAACACAACCACACATAAATGAAGAGATGAGACTATAAAACATCCACAATGCAGAAAACACATGTACGCACACACGCATGCAAACACACACACACACACACACACACACACACACACACACACACACACACACACACACACACACACACACACACACACACACACACAGGTTTGTTTGACTATATTAGAGATAAGACTTCCATTGATTTCATATCAGGCTAATCAAATTTTCTATTTCCAAACTCTACCCCTAAACCTAACCTTCACACAAAAATGTGCACATCATCTGACCCATTCAAGCTTCTTTTCTTTTTTTTGGACTGATGAGGACATTTCGCCCCCTGTCCACACATACCAAATATACCACACAGGTCTAAGTCTGAGTCTGACCCCTGAGTTTATGCAAGAACTGTGATGCTTGAAATAAATGACAGGTAGCAAAATAATTATCATGTCTTTTCTTTGTAGCACAATCAGATTTGACAGTGGTAGCATGGTCGGGTTTGACTGCATTTTGAAGCATCATTGCAAAATGTTGAGGTGATCTTGACTCTTCAACACAAGTGGTTTAAAAAAAATGCTACAACTTGAAAAATTATTGTTTTTATAATGTCTAAAATATATATCCAATGCATAAGTTGTGATAATGTCTAGAAATTAAGTTTGTTACAACACTGGCTTATAGAGATCAGCCAATGCAATGAGCACGGAAGCCATCTACTGGACATAGTTGTCATTTCATGTAATTGTTAATTGTTTCAGCAGATGTCACCAGAGACCCCCAAAGCATGACATATTTTGATGTTTTGACACTCTTTCAATTTAATTAAGAAATTAAGATATTCATTGATGTGAAGATACCATAAAATGTGCTTAATTCATATGAAAATTAATGGAGCACTTTAGTAATTTAGAGCCAAATAAGGTCTAAATATCATACATATATATATATATAATATAAATCCTTCCCAAAAATGGACACCTTTGTTTTTGTGAAGTTAGTGTTATAATATTTCTGTCATAAAAATAAAAAATAACATGTTTATTGTTTTCGGGTCAAATTTGACCAAAGAGTACAAGAGTTTTTCTAAAATGAAACACACTCACCTATCCAACCTTAATATGTACATTCAACTATGAGTAAGCCATTCATACAGTAGGTACATTCTTATTGAAAACTGTAAGTACTGTATCTCTGTGGTGCTATGAAAATCCTCTGTTTGTTTTGAGGGACCTGTCTATTTAAACACAATGACACTGACTCGAACAATGCTGTGAGTTGGGGGCGGGGCTATCTCTTTGTCTGATCAACGGCAGACAATGGGCACATTATGAAAGCTGTTTTGAAAACGTTTTTTTTTTTTTGCAATTCCATTTGATGGCGCTATAGTGGCACAGAAATTGCATACTTCAGATTTAAGTTATACCATTGTCATGAGAAATACACTTTCATATTATTAATAAAAATATTTATAGCCGTTAGTTACACGCCAGTGTATGTCAGATTGCCGAATAAGTCTGTCAGACTGAATTCACGTCATTGGTGAATTTCTCCAAAGCCTGAAACATGATATATTTTGATCATTTAACTCTACTGGGCAATACCTGATAAAACTTTAAGTGGGTGGCCAGAATGTACTGCTGTTTTTAGTGATAGAAAGTTGTTTTTTGACATTTAGCATAGACTTCATAATTATCAATTACTTGGCCATTTTATAGGCCTGTAAATACATTATTTTATGTACATACATTTGCAAATAAATTATTTAATTAAATAACGATTTACTGATTATTGATAACCATGGTTAACCTTTTATAGTTACATTTACTCCGTTACATTTACTTGAGTAACGTTTTGGGGAAAATTGCACTTTTAGAGTAGGTTTAAAAGTGGGTACTTTTTACTCTTACTCAAGTAAATTTCTAATAATGTTTTTTGCTTTTACTTCTTTACAATGTGTAGCATTACTTTCGTTACATTACTGGATTTAATTTGAATGAATGTGTAATTTATTGAGAGATTATTGAATGGGACTTTTACCAGAACGGAAGTTCACAGCTGCGCATTTCTGCACATGCACAGTGAGGGGCGCACGTGTGTGAGATGTGCAGGTGTTACGAATCAGACGAAGGACAGACGAGGCATGGGGATCTAAATGCAGCTTCTTTAATGGGTGAAACAAATGATGAACAAGATAACTTCTGAATAAAACAATACAGGGAATAAACAAAACATCCACGTGGGGAAAACAAAACAAAAACACGAAAAACATCCAAGGAGTACACAGGCAGGATTAACATCTACGGAGAGCAAGGATAACATTCACGTTTGAACATACATTCACATACATTCAACGATCGACAATGACTGACCAAATAACCAGGGTTTAAATACAGAGGGATAATGATAATCAAACGAGACACATGTGAGAACAATGAAGTGCATAGGCAGTGATGATGGCAGGGAATTATGGGAAGTGTAGTTTATGACAAGAGAAATACGGGGCAGACAACAGGGGATCATGACAGCGGGCATGAGGCGATCTTGGCGACGAGAGTGGCTGTGTCAGCTATCGTTAACACATTCACTATTTCCTATATAGTGAATGGCAGTCAGTGCACATTCTACTGGCAAGTTAAATAGCAGAACGAACCAAGGCTACATGGTGCTGGGTTTGCCAGACATCTCTCTCCCTGGGTTGTCCCTCTCAGGAGCACTTGGGAGCTTTCCGGGTCCAAGAGGTGGTTCGTGAGAGGGAGCTCTATGCTGGAGCTGAGAGCTGGGCCCAGGCTTAGGATCAAAAAGAAAATAAGTGGTATCTCCCATCCCTGAGAGTCATAGATATTATATAGAGACTAGATGCCCTATTGGCCGCTTCGCAATGAGAAATACGGCCACCATCTTAAACCGGTCGAACTCCTAGTTTCGTTGCGCTGCAGCAGTTAAGATGCCAGAGCACTGTGGAGCATTTTCCTGTTTAATCGCGGACCATCGCAAATAGGGCCCGGGGGATTACTTTTCACAAGTAAGTTTTAACATTACCGTACTATTGGTTGTATTTTGTGAATATTAAAATTAGCCGAACCATGTGCCCTGTATCATAGCTACATGAATGACCTTTGCAGCAAAAAACTCCACGTGAAAATCAGTTCGATATTCAGTGAGGTATGATTAATTAAATGCGCTGACAGTTCATTGCACCTGCCATACAGATTACACTGAGTGGAGTGGGTGACCGGTCTAAGATGGCGGCGCCGCGGCTCGTCCGCGCCAGTAGGCAGTAGCGGTTGATAGGGCGTCTATCTATATGATGTCTATGGTGAGAGTGAGGTTTAAGTGCAAGTCCAAACAGGAAGATGATGTGCTGCAGGTGTGCATGATTAACACTCAGGGAGTGAGAGCGAATGACTGACGAGTGAGGGAGAGAGGGAGTCTGGTGGATCTGTGACACATACCTTTTAAAGTGTAGAGCTTTGCAGATAAATGCAGATGAATTGCTCATATTTTCACTCTATGTGAGTTTGTTGCATCTTTATATCTGTGGTGTTTTAATTCCTTCCCCAGATTATTCTTGAAGAAAAGTGAAAAGCCCAATGCGTTGACAAGAGCTGTTTCTGCTATCCTTTAAACAAAGTAAGCCTCAAAGACTCAAAAAGCCACAAAGTAACATTTTGCATGACTTATTTTCTCCATGTTTATAGGGGTGAGCATTGTTTAGCAAGCCACGCTTCAGCTCCCAAAAATGCTTTTCGGTATGAATAAATTATGCAAATGAATATGTACCGCTCATAGTTTTACGGTTTGCAGATTTGATATATGCTGCTATTATTGTATTTGTTGTAACTAGCAGTTATTTGTAATTTAGTGATTATTCAGAGCTCATCTTATACTTAATATGTTATTTTTGTTTGTCACCATTATTGTGATTTGTAAGTCAAATAATGAGGTCCACACAAGACCGCTGAGTATGAACAGGTAAGTTGATAAATAGATTAAAACGGCTATTATATTATTTCAAAATAAAAGCTATTGCATTTGATTGATTTTTAGAATATATCAAATTTTCACTTTGTTATGAAGTCTGCACGGGCATATTGGAGCCCAGGGTGGCTACTTGCACAACAGTTGGCTGGCCCAAATTACCCGGCGGCTCATTGCTCATTGGGAAAACCCCCGGGGCTTCCTATGGCCAGTCCGGCCCAACCCCCCCGGGGCTCCCTATGGCCAGTCCGGCCCTGCATTTTAACGTTTAGATAACATACCTATCTACATTTACAAGCTTGTTCAATATTGATCAAATTGCCTGGTAGCTCAATTTCCATTGCACTTGTGATGTAATAACCAGGGAACGAGTCCTGAAGAACATGTGTGTTGACACGTGAGCCAATTGTATCACAGAAGCACCACAAAATAATGTGGTTGCTTCAGCAATTGTATTTTTCATGTCACATTTGGTTTTATGACACAATCATTTAGGTTTAAAGTTTAGGGTAGAACTTAGGATAAAATTTAACAGAGCATTACCCTTAAAACCCTATTTTTTAGTGCCACACAGTGGACATTTCACCTCAGAACTGCCATGACACGTCATAAACCATGCAATGTAATTTTGGAAAAATGTTGCCACAGTCAGGCTAGAGGTTTGTAGGGGCAAAAAACACTCAAAATGTATCTTTAGAAAATGTGAAAATGTAGTTTAGTAATGCATGAACACTCATCTTAGTAGTTTTTGCATGCATTTTATCAGTTCTTAGCTCAAAAAGATTCTCTTTGTACATACACTGGCAGCCAAAATTTTGGAATAATGTACATATTTTGCTGTTTCGAAAGGAAATTACTACTTTAATTCACCAAAGTAGCATTCAGCTGATCACAAAGTATAGTCAGGACATTACTGATGTAAAAAACAGCACCATCAATATTTGAAAAAAGTCATTTTTGATCAAATCTAGACAGCAGCATCACTCCAACACCTTATCCTTGAGTAATCATGCTAAATGGATCATTTGTTTCTAGAAAATCACTTACCAATATATCAAACACAGTTTAAAGGTTCATTAAATGAAGCTGAACATTGTCTTTGTGTTTGTTTTTGAGTTGCAATAGACTGGCATGTCTTAAGGTCAATATTAGGTCAAAAATGGCAAAAAAGAAACCGCTTTCTCTAGAAACTCGTCAGTCAATTATTGTTTTGAGGAATGAAGGCTGTACAATATTTGAAATTATCAAAAAACTGAAGATTTCATACAAAGGTGTACACTACATTCTTCAAAGACAAAGGACAACTGGCTCTAACAAGGACAGAAAGAGATGTGTAAGGCCAGATGTGCAACTAAACAAGAGTATAAGTACATCAGAGTCTCTAGTTTGAGAAATAGATGCCTCACATGTCCTCAGCTGACAGCTTCATTGAATTCTACCCGCTCAACACCAGTTTCATGTACAATATATCTGTATCTCAGCAGTAAGTGAACGAAATTAGTGAATTCGGATGAGAGTGTCGGAGCTCTGGAGCTGGAACAGAAACATCACATATGAAATTTTTAAATACTTGGGCCTTATTTATTATTCTTATTAAATAATATATTAATACAATAAATCTTCATTCTGTTTGTCATTTTTAATATATACTGTGTGTTCATATTAAGAGTAAACACATTTGATCAAATATAGAGTACATTTTAAAATGTATTTGTATGTTTTGTCTCTCTGTATGTTATTATATTATTACGTTATTTTAATCAAGTAATGATTTGTCAAAAAGTAATGTAATACATTCAGCATTAAATAAAATATTGCAGGAGTGAAGGAAGCATTAAACTCCTAGCTCATACATCTTCCCCTTGGTGGATTGTTGGAAATGAACCGTCATCAAGTGTACTTGAAATGTACACTTGAAATAAGAGTGCATTGTGGGTAAGAATGAGTGAACAAAAGTAGGGAACGAGTGGCTCACTCAAAATTCAGAAACTCGAAATAGTGCACTATATGGTGGATAGGGGCTAGGCAGTTTCAGACACAGTGAGTGTTCCACGATCAGGGTTGATGCCCTACGTAGGTTGTGTACTCTGCATTTAGAGAGCGGCGGTACTGCTGTACAGAAATAATGATCTAAATACTTACGACATTGAAAACAGTAATTACACTGAAATAAGAATCAACACAGGACTTTAAAAGCTATGATATAGCAAAAGGAGGCATTATATTTCAGCATTATATATAATGTCCTTGTGGGACATTTTCATGTTTTCACTGTAATAATTACTAGACATGTTTTCAAACCTCTCTTCTTATTGACAAATTCATCCAGATCTGACAAGAGCCGTTAATTACAATTCTCATTATTTACTCGCACTCATGCAACCCCAGATGAGTATGACTTTCTTTCATCTGCTGAACTCAAATGAAGATTTTTTTTAATAATTTCTCAGCTCTGTAGGTCCATACAATGCAAGTGAATGAGTGGCAACATTTTAAAGCTAAACAAATAACATAAGTCAGCATAAAAGTAATCCATAAGACTCTAGTGGTTAAATCAGTATCTTCAGAAGCGATGTAATAGGTATGGATGAGAAACAGGTCACTTTCACTTTCTTCTTTTTTGTGTGATTCACATTCTTCTCTGCATATCTCTCCCTGCTGTCTAGCAAAAATGACTTAAATATTTATCTGTTTCTCACCCACACCTATCATATCACTTCTGAAGCTAAACAAATAACATAAGTCAGCATAAAAATAATCCATAATACTCTAGTGGTTAAATCAGTATCTTTAGAAGTGATGTGATAGGAGTGGATGAGAAACAGATCACTTTCACATTCTTCTTGTGTTTTTGGTGATTTGGCATATCACCCCTGCTGTCTAGCAAAAAATGGCAAATATTGATCTGTTTCTCACCAAACTTATCATATCACTTCTGAAGACATGGATTAAACTGCAGAAGAAAGGAAGTCATACACACCTGGGATGGCACGAAGGTGAGTAAATGATGAGAGGATTTTCATTTTTGGGTAAACTATCTCTTTAAAGTTAATTTAATATTCTGTCATCATTTCTCTACCCTCATGTTGTTCCAAACCAGTGTGAGGCTTTGTATTATGTGGAACACAAAATATGTTAGACAGAATGTTAGGGACTGACAGTCTCGCTCACCATTCACTTTCAATATATATTGTCAAGCACTGTAGCCTATGTATTTCACTGAAAGTAAATAGTGACTCAGGCAAACATTCTGTCTAATATCTCCTTATTGTGTTGCATGGTAGAAAGAAAGCCATACGGGTTTGGAACAACATGATGGTGAATGATGACAGAATTTACATTAATAATATTAATAATTCTGTAGTACATGTTCAGTGTGTATTATGTAATGGAATATTGGGAGTAAATGTCTATAATGTCATTTGTGAAAATAACGAGTTACTCACTACTTGAGTACTCTTTTAATTGGATACTTTCTTACTCTTACTCAAGTAATTATTTATGTTAGTACTTTTACTTCTACTTGAGTAATTATGTTTTTGAAGTAATTGTACTTTCACTTGAGTACAGTTTTTGGCTACTCTACCCACCTCTGGTTCAGGGTTAACCCTATACTAGCTGTGTCCACTCCATCCCTCAGGTGGGTCTGCCAGTTAAGAGGTTTAGACATTGAAAACTTCTGGTGTAACCAAATTTTTCAGGTAAATTTTAGTCAGATTAGAAGACATTTTTTAATTGAATAAAACCTGTAAATTTAAATGGTAATACATGAACACATTTTTTAAGTGTTGCTTTATTAATTGGTCTCACACATTTCAGAAAGCAACGATAAATTAAAAACCATGTAAATATTATGGTCACGTATCTGCCTCGCCCTCTAGCAAAGATTGTTTTCTCAATGTAATATGGCATCTATACCTTATTGCTTAATAAGTAAAAAAAAATAAAAATAAAATAAACAGAGTAATGTACTTTCTACAGTCTAAATTAAAATAAAATTTGTCTTTTAGAGTAAACACTGTCTTGGTATATGGCACTTGAGTGGGTGTTGTAGAAAAGCTTTACTGTTCAAACACACACTTCCACCCACTACAGAGAGATCTCACTGCTCTTTGACCCTTCTGTTGAATAAACAAGACAACTAACAAGTCAAGTCAAGTCAAGTCAAGTCAAGTGGTTTTTATTGTCGTTTCAATCATATACAGTTAGTACAGTACACAGCAAAACGAGACAACGTTCCTCCAGGACCATGGTGCTACATAAAAACAACAAAGGACCAACACAGGACCACATGAGACAACACAACGAAATAAAATACCTATATATATATAAAAAAAAAAAAAAAAAAAACCTACATATACCTATATAAAGTGCACGTGCAAACATGTGCAAAAAGTACAGGACAGTACAACAAATTTCTGACAATGAACAGGACAATAGACAGTGCAGCACCGACCAGTACTCAGTAGTGCAAAAAGATGACAGTTTCTAAAATGTAAACATAACATACTATGAGATAATGTTCTATGCACATAGCAGTTATTGAGGTAGCAGACAGTTATAAAGTGACAGTAATTAAAGTGCAACTCAGGACACGTGTGTGTGTGTCAAACCAGTCTCTGAGTATTGAGGAGTCTGATGGCTTGGGGAAGAAGCTGTTACACAGTCTGGCCGTGAGGGCCCGAATGCTTCGGTACCTCTTGCCAGACGGGAGGAGGGTAAAGAGTTTGTGTGAGGGGTGTGTGGGGTCGTCCACAATGCTGGTTGCTTTGCGGATACAGTGTTTTTTGTAAATGTCTTTGATGGAGGGAAGAGAGACCCCAATGATCTTCTCAGCTGTCCTCACTATCCTATGCAGGGCTTTGCGGTCCGAAACGGTGCAAGTCCCAAACCAGGCAGTGATGCAGCTGCTCAGGATGCTCTCAATAGTCCCTCTATAGAATGTAGTGAGGATTGGGGGTGGGAGATGTGCTTTCCTCAGCCTTCGAAGAAAGTAGAGACGCTGCTGGGCTTTCTTGGTGATAGAGCTGGTGTTGAGGGACCAGGTGAGGTTCTCCGCCAAGTGAACACCATGGAATTTGGTGCCTTTGACGATCTCCACAGAGGAGCCGTCGATGTTCAGCGGAGTGTGTTCACCTTGTGCTCTCCTAAAGTCAACAACCATCTCTTTTGTTTTGTCGACATTCAGGGACAGGTTGTTGGCTCTACACCAGCTCGTCAGCCGCTGCACCTCCTCTCTGTATGCTGACTCGTCGTTCTTGCTGATGAGACCCACCACGGTCGTGTCATCGGCGAACTTGATGATGTGATTTGAGCTGTGCATTGCTGCACAGTCGTGAGTCAGCAGAGTGAACAGCAGTGGACTGAGCACACAGCCCTGGGGGCCCCAGTGCTCAGTGTGGTGGTGGTGGAGATGCTGTTCCCGATCCGACTGACTGAGGTCTCCCAGTCAGGAAGTCCAGGATCCAGTTGCAGAGGGAGGTGTCCAGGCCCAGCAGGTTCAGCTTTCCAATCAGGTGCTGGGGAATGATTGTGTTGAATGCTGAGCTGAAATCTATGAACAGCATTCGAACGTATGAGTCCTTATTGTCTAGGTGGGTGAGGGCCAGATGGAGGGTTGTGGTGATGGCATCGTCCGCTGAATGGTTTGAACGATACGCAAACTGCAGTGGGTCTAGTGAGGGGGCAGCTGGTCTTAATCTGCCTCATGACGAGCCTCTCAAGCACTTCATGATGATGGGTGTAAGTGCGACGGGACGGTAGTCGCTGAGGCAGGACACTGAAGACTTCTTTGGCATGGGGATGATGGTAGTGGCCTTGAAGCACGTTGGAACGACGGCGCTGCTCAGAGAGATGTTGAAGATGTCGGTAAGAACATCTGCTAGCTGGTCTGCACATCCTCTGAGCACTCTGCCAGGAATGTTGTCTGGTCCAGCAGCCTCCGTGGGTTGACTCTACGTAGAGTTTTCCTCACATCTGCCGTGGTAAGACAGAGCACCTGGTCGCTGGGAGGAGGGGTGGACTTCCTCGCCATCACGCCGCTCTGCACTTCAAACCAAGCGTAGAAGTCGTTCAGCGCATCTGGAAGGGAGGCATCTTTGTCACAGGTAACTGATGTTGTCCTGTAGTTGGTGATGGCCTGGATGCCCTGCCACATGCGCCGCGTGTCACCGCTGTCCTGGAAGTGACTGTGGATTCTCTGGGCATGTGCACGCTTTGCCTCTCTGATGGCCTGGGACAGTTTAGCCCTAGCTGTTCTTAGGGCTGCCTTATCGCCTGCTCTGAAGGCAGAGTCTCGGGACCTCCGCAGTCATCCACGGCTTCTGGTTGGAGCATGTGGTGATGGTCTTGGAGAAAGTGACATCATCAATGCACTTGCTGATGTAGCTGGTCACTGATGCTGTGTATTCCTCCAAGTTGGTAGAATCGCCATATGTTGCAGCCTCCCTGAACATGTGCCAGTCAGTACACTCAAAACAGTCCTGAAGAGCAGAGATGGCTCCTGCTGGCCAGGTTTTCACCTGCTTCTGAAGCGGTTTTGTGCGTCTGACGAGCGGTCTGTATGCTGGAATTAACATAACAGAGATGTGGTCTGAGTAGCCGAGGTGGGGCGGGCTCCACCAGCACGCTTCGGGATGTTTGTGTAAACAAGATCAAGCCGCTCAGCCTCTCGCTGCAAAGTCCACATACTGATGGAATTTAGGGAGCACTGTCTTGAGATTTGCATGGTTGAAATCTCCGGCGACAATAAACAGTCCGTCGGGGTGAGCGCTCTGCAGTTCAGCTCATAGCCCCATACAGTTCACAGAGCTTCCTTAGCGTTAGCTTGGGGAATGTAAACCCGGTTATGCAAACAGTGGTGAATTCCCGTGGTAGATAAAAAGGTCTGCATCTAACAGTCACATGCTCCAACAGCGATGAACAGTAACTAGAGACTAGCATAGAGTTCTTGCACCATTCCGTGTTGATGTAAACACACAAGCCACCACCGCGAGTCTTACCGCAGAGAGCTGTATTTCTGTCGATGATGTGAGAGCTGTGTAAAAATGGAGCTCCTCTTAAAGTGATCCTTCACACAGTTTTACAGTCTTGTATAAACATTTGAATAAAGATTGAACTGTTTGACAATGACAATTCCATTGACCTTCTGATTTTTAATAGGTTAATTGCATATCTGCCAAACAACAAAGTGGAAATTATTTTAATATCCCTTCTGGGCACCCTATTGTAAAGGACTAACTTCAGATCTCCAAAGTGCTAACCGCTCCAAAACTAACCATTGAGTTGAAATCACACATCTGGTGGGATTTATTCTGTTCTAGATTTCTTGAACTCCCTGTCCTGAATCTATTCCCCCCTTTTCCCCCAGTTTCTCACTCTCTCTCTCACACTCTCTCTCTCTCGGCCACTTCATTGTGTCAATGGAGATTTTCTCCATTGAGCTGCAGTCTCTTAGGAAACCCCAGTCCTGCATAAAATGAGGAGGACAGAAGAAAAGAGGTTTGTAAGTGAAGGAGGGGCGAAGAGGAGGGGAGAACGGCTTAGAGGGGACACAAAACTTGAGGGACAGGGTCAGGATCAAACAGAAGATGTTGAGGAGACTTGGAGATCGGACCAGAGGAGAAACTATCAGCATCACACGGGGACATAAGAACATCTGTCAGGATGCAGGAGCTTCACCTCATAACACTGTAAACTTACTCTCTTTAAACAGACCTTCACGGAGGAAAATTTTATTGCGCTTTCATAGATCAGGAGACGTAATGGAGTTCCTTTCGTTCCGAGTGAAATTCTTCAGGAGAAATAACAATAGACTCACATTTTTTACATAGAGTATATAGAGCTATACAATTTATGTGGCAGCGTCGCTCAGATAATTTGGTCTTTAGAAAATGTATGAGAAATGTTTTCTCATACATTTTGAGATCTTTGATTTTTGGTTGCAGACTTTGGTATCTTGGCAACTCTGTGCACAGTTAAGTCTAAAAATCTAGAGTAGACACATGAGGTTTTATCCAATCTGAGAAGCAGGAGACTTAAGCAAAAGTTTTTATTGGCTCTCTCTTTAATTGCAGTTATGTCTATGAGAAACAAATCCTATATTAAATGAATGTCATTTGTAATTCTGTTGTAGGGGCTGAGCGCTTTGTGTTTGAAGGACTTCATTTTGTGTTCAGACCTTAAACCGATGTAAAGTCATCTCAAATATTGAGTGATATATATATATATATATATATATATATATATATATATATATATATATATATATTCTTTTTGAAACTTTTTACTAAGTATTTTTGTCTTGTTTGTCTTGTCTTGTTGTGAACCAAATTCTGACGTTTATGCTTATAACAAGAAAAAGCCAATAATTTAAGAAACAATTATGGAATAAGACTTAATATCTTATGTCATTCTGCTTCTAAAATATTTGTTTTCTTGTTTCAAGGATGTTTAGATATTTTTACCAGAAAATAAGACAAAAATATTCAGTAAAAAATTATTTTGAACCAAATCAACAGAAAGTAATAGGCTACACTCTTATTGGTAGCTTGCAGCATCTAATTAGCTAAACATATTTAATAATCAAATACGAAAGAATAGGGGATGTATAACTTTTTGAATTACAAGAATTTAATTTCTGTGGAAATCTGCAGAGCTTGAGGTTTTCAGGCACAGATTTGTGTAGGTCCCTCTAATGACAACTCAAAAGCAAAAATATGTAAAATACTTCAACAGATCTGGTGCATGTGGAGAGGTCTTCACTGAATGCAGAACTTGATGGATAAATGCAATGATTTAAAAACTAAGCAATCAAACTATAATGAACTAACATAAATGTCATCTGTGTTATGTATGCTCTGATGAAGTTCCATCATAGGTTATGGAAGAAATCAGTTCTTAACTGTGTTTCATGACTCACACTAGAAGTCTCATTTCAATCAAACAAAGCTGGAGGACGAAGGAAAACTCAAACTATTTGGGACTTTTTTGATGCAGCGTTTAGTTGAACTCCTTAGAGACTGCAGCATATTTAGCACATGTTAAAGTGTGAGAAAGTGAAAGCTGTGATTTATCTCAGATCTTTTGTGTGTGTGTTTGAGTTATGGGTTAAGACCCTGCCGGTGGGCCATGCTATTATCTGAAGCTGGGGGCTTTGATTGCTAAGGCCATGAGGATCCCATTGTGACCGCACAGCTGCCCGGAGTACTGACCCTCTCAGCAATGACCATTGTGTCCGCTCACTCACTTATTAAGACCCCAACATAGAGGGAAAGCCCTCTTTTTCTCTTCTCTTCTCTTATTTCCTTGTCTCTTCTCTTCTCTTCCAGTTCATGTATCTGGTTTGATCTTGGTTGACTGGTGCTGATTGTCCAAACGCAATTCTTGTTCTGGTGTTAAGCAGGAGTTGTGGATGGACATCATGCCCCTGACCACCCCACACATCACCAGAATGAGTCTAAGAGGTTTCTTCAGGAGTCTTGCTGAGATTTCAAGGACTTTCAAATGTTCAATAGTCCAAACGACAGTAGTGATTAGATTTGTCATTTCAGGTGATTCGGTTTCTGATTCATGCCTTATTCATGCTAGCACCATCTTTGATTTTTAATGGGAATGACAACAAGGCTGTGAGGGATAGATGTACAGTCTCTTCAATGGGCTGTACTGCAGTTTAAAGTGTTTTTGGATCGTTCCGCAGACAAAACATTGATCAAATATATATAGTATATATTGAACTCCAGACAACATGAGATGTGTAAAATCAGATGTGATCTAGGAGCTTTATACAGCTTAATACCGTTCATGTCATTGAAGAGACTGTACATCTTTCCCTCACATCCTCATTGTCATTCACGTTCAAATCTAGTCTATTACTCATGCTGGACATAAATGGATAGACGGACAGACAGAAAGACAAGTAGATAGCAGGGCTGCAAATTGATTATTTCCTTTGATATTGTTCTTTGTATTTTGATTCATACAATTTGTCAAGATTTTTAAGTCTGCAATCAAAAGTCAGAAATCTCATTATTAACTTAAACATTTACCTTCAAATTTTCTCAAGATCAAAAGAGCCACATTTATTTCATAACGCTTACTGTGAGTTAACAATTGACTAATTTGTCTCTAATGTTATTTCTCATAATAGGACACATCTTCACACTTAAAAGAAACATCTGCGAGCTCTGTTAAATCTGCTGAGCTATGGAAGATAACGTTTTCCTCTGTTTGAATTGTGTGCGGTGAGGTTAGAACATGCTAAAGAGACAAACAGAGAGAAGGTTTTGGACTGGTATAGAGAAAAAATGGGAGAGATATTAAGAGAGAGTTTTGAAGATGAAGAAATGAAAAGGAAATGCAGGTATGAAGGAGTTTCTTTGTAACAGCTGAGGCTGAAAACTCTGGATCAGAACTGACAAGAAGTTCAAATCTCTAATACAACTAAAACTACGGCTCGATTCAGAGGTATAGTGCGACAATCTGTGCAGATGGACAGAAATTACAGAGTAACAGAACAAAAAAATGAAAAAAGAAAGAGTGAGGAAGAGGCATTAATATGCTAATAAGCCCAGTGAATACACAACAGCTCTACTGACCAGACTAATCACTGCTGGACACACACTGAGCTTAATCCCCCCCTCACGCGCACACACGCACGCTAATCCTTCTCACTCACATTCAGATTCATGCGTGTGTGCACACATTATACGCACTCGCACGTTTGCATGGACACACATACACATGCGCATGCACACCGGTTGACTGTTTGACATGTTCTCGTTGTCTGTAATTTGCACATATGTGATGTGCACATTCTATTGAGTATGTTTGCTGCATGAATAAACGTTTTGTTGTTCTTGAAAATTGTTGTCATTTTTTCCTCAAAAAAGAAGAAGAAACGTAATGTCCGAACATTACAGGCAGGAACAAGAGAGAGCCTGAAGACAATGACGAAGTAGCTGAAGTGTGAACCCTAGTGTGGTTTCTTTTACTGTGCTGGTTTCCAAACATGAAACAGTATATTCAAAAGGTGAAACCGAACATAAACATGAATGAGGATTAGGGCTGCAAATAACGATTATTTTAACGATTATTAGAACGATTATTAAACTATTTAGAAATTAATGCAACGATTAATAATTCGCTCTTAACCAATTATTCACCCACTTTAAAGGTGGTATTAAACGTGTTTACTAACAATAAAGAGGACAAAATCATCTTTTAAAAATACCTCTAAATGACATTCACTGAATTAAAGATTAATTTTAATTTTTTCAGAATTAAAAAAAAAATACTTTTTATTAAGATCAATTCAATAAAGTAATTCACTGCAAATAATCCTATTATTAAATGTTTTTATCTTGTTTTCCATTTAAAAATGTCTAAAAATCCTTAAAATTGAGAATTGAGAAGCAACATATAAGATATTTAGACTTGCTTTAAGAGGATATATCTTAAATCTACAGTAAGAGTATTTTGTATATAAGTGTATATTTTACTTGGTTAATTTTGTTGCAGTGTATAATGTGGTGAAGTCTATCCTCTCTCACCTTTCTGTTCACTTCAATCCATCTTTAACTCACAAAAACAAAACTCTCTCATATTAATAAAGCTGCTTATTACCAATTTTTTTCATGATAAGAAATGCACAGTGACATATATTATGATTCAGTAAGTCACGAGCTATCACATTATAATCTAGCTGCATTAAGTGTGTGTGCTCGAGGGATGAGCGTCCCGCGACAGAGTGTATCAGCCTGTGCATTTTCAATCTCTCCCCCTTAGATCGGGACATTCGCGCAACTCATAGAAGAGGCACTGATCGCACAGAGAAATTACCATTTCGGAGTTTGTAGTTATTAACATGATCTTCTGTATTATTTGAACTTTAAAAAAGTTCTATCACGTTAAATATAACTGCATTTAAGATTAAAGGCGCTCAACACACAAGTTTTGCTTCAGCGTAGCAGCAGCTCCAGCTCCACTTATTCCACAAAGAGAGTGCTTCTGTATTTAATTATTTAGTATTTTTGTATAATTCCCTTGTACTTTGTGATCTACATCATCTGAAGCTGTTTGAAAAGTTTAGAGTGCAACTGGACTGTGATCTGTTTAATTCTTCCTCTCAGTCAGACGCGAGCTGCAGTGCTGCTCTCATCATTAGGGTTTAAAGTGATCTCATGTTACATTAAATTAGATCAAACGACTATCTGACAACGAAAATGTTTGTCGACAATTTTGTATTATTGACGTTGTCAATAACGTCGACTAATAGTTTCAGCCCTAACGAGGACTTGACTAGGCTATAAACTTTGACTAGACTTGGAATAGGCTTGACTGGACATGGAAACAATACATGTTACAACAGGACATGTGTTACAACAAACAATACTCGACAAAGGACTATGGCCATGGATAGAACAAATAAGAACAAAACACATGAAACATGACAGGCACAGGAAATCACATTACTTATACAGAAACAGGAAACAGTGATCTACTTTTCAAAATAAATCTATGAAATAACAAATGAACAAAAATACACAAAAACTTTACAGTTGTAAATGCATGCGCGCCAGATACGCGGTGGGTAATTCAGATGCATCAAATCAATGTGGGAGAAGTTCTGTTGAAACTTTAACTTGTTTCCATTTATTATTATTATATACAAGTGTTTAGGCAACCCCATATGAACGCTCGGTTACATTTACTATGTCAAAACAAGTTTCTCATCACAGAGCAGTCAAAACATCAGGGAAAAAAAGGTAAGAATCGACTTTGATAAGAACAAATTTACTTAACCATGATTTAATGTTGTCACATAAGGTATGTTGAGGCAAAATGCTTGTTAAATGAGCTGATTCATACATTTATGATGAGACATGTATTGTAAGTATATTTGTTAACGCTAGTTCTGCCATAAATCAATGATTACCTGCCACTTGAGCAATGTAAGCAATATAATTTTGCTTGAATTATATATGAATTCAGCCAAGGAACTCAAGTTGTGGACTCATTGATATAGCTTGTTTTGTTCTCTGTCATTTGGATTAATAAAATGCTCAGTATGTTCTTGTGTGCGTTTGTGTCAATGGTTTGGAATGCAAACATGAAAGAAACCATGTAAATTGTACATCATTACATACAATTTTAAAGCTCTGTCAAGACTGCCATTTCTTGGTAATAGAGCTGGTGTTGAGGGACCAGGTGAGGTTCTCCGCCAGGTGAACACCAAGGAATTTGCTGCTTTTGACGTTCTCCACAGAGAAGCCGTTGCTATTCAGTGGAGAGTGGTCACTCTGGGCTCTCCTAAAGTCAACAACCATCTCTTTTGTATTGTCCACATTCAGAGACAGGTTGTTGGCTCTACACCAGTCCATTAGCCGCTGCACCTCCTCTCTGTATGCTGAATCGTCGTTCTTGCTGATGAGACCCACCACAGTCGTGTCATCGGTGAATGATGTGGTTCGAGCTGTGCATTGCTGCACAGTCGTGAGTCAGCAGAGTGAACAGCAGTGGACTGAGCACACAGCCCTGGGGGGCCCCCAGTGCTCAATGTGGTGGTGGTGGAGATGCTGTTCCCGATCTGGACTGACTGAGGTCTCCCAGTCAGGAAGTTACATCAGGCCCCCGGCCTGACGTACACCCCCCCCCCTTCCCTGGGGGAGGGCGTGCTTTAAGACTGGTCTGCCGGCAGGTCATCCCCATCTACCTGGACGAGGGAGGGGACAAGGGGAGGGAAACAGAAATAATAAAAATGGGGGGATACTTCCTGTAACAGAGTAGTACCCCCCCCCACAAAAAAATACTAAAATTTAAACGAGAGGGAAAAGGCCAACGCAGAGCGGCAGTGAGAGAGAAAGAGGAGAGAGAGATAAAAAAAAAAACTACTCTCCTGTTCTCCGTCGCATGGTCCTCGATCACTTCTCCACCCTCTCAGGCGGATGACAGCTGCTTCTCCCCGGGCGGACCGGAGTCAGACTCACAACCCCCGGCGGTCAGAACGCCCCTCCGCGTTCTCGGTGACTAGTGGGGACACTCCTCCACCCCTGGCAGTGGCCCTACCGCTCCAGGCGGTTGGGGAATACTTCCCTCCTTCCCTCGCAGACAGGGGGTCTTCCTCTGACCCCTCCACGTTTCTGGAGGATGGCATGGCTCTCTTCCGCCCCAGGCGGCTCCATCACTCCAGGCAGTTGGGGAGTCCAGTCCCCACTCACCTCGCGGATGGCGGCCGTTCACCATGCCCAGGCGGTCGGTCTACTCCCTCCCCCGGTGGATGGCAGCGGAGCTCCCCTCCCAGTGTCGAGGACTCCGCGACCGGCATCCCTACCCCTTCCAGGGCTTCGGCACCAGTGTAAGCAGTCAATGGAAAGGAGGAGGCGAGAACTGGCTTGTCAATATAAATAATATTTTAATGAGAAACTTAAAAGACAAAACACATACATGACGGACATGTCCGTAAACTATCTCTCTCGTCGCACCACCGCCTGCCATCGGCCTTTATCCCTCTCTGAGGCTTAATTAACTTGATCTCTTACCTGGTGTGTATAATCACAACCCGAACCCACCCTCCGCCCTGCCACAATATTTATTTCATGACACCGTCAAAAGAAGGAGCTGCTGCGTTAGCAGTGCTGTGTAGATTACTTTGGAATTGAAATCAGTTACTGATTACATACTGTATTTTTTAGCTCAAGCTTGAAAGTGTAGCAGAGTGGGGTGCAGTGCAATATCAAATAGTATTTTTTAAGTTAGAAAAATATAAACCAGACTATGCCACATTGGGAATTTCACCCAGGGAACTTAACACAAGTCCAAAAGGGTCACACAGTGTAACGAATGAGGCAGCGAAGGCGGACGAGGAGAGCGGATCTATATGCAGCTTAACTTTATTTAAACAAACAAACAAATAAACACAAAGGAAAAACCCACAATGGGAAAACAGGAAACTTAAACACGATGAAACAAAACTGGGAACTCGGGCAGGGAACACATACCAGGCTTAACAACATTCAACAATTGACAGAGGGGAGTGAAAACAACCGGGTTAAAATACATGAACATGGGAAAACGGGAGCCAATGAACTAACAGAACTCAAACAAGATGACAGGGTAATAAACAGAAACCAATGGCAAACTAACGAGGGCAGGTGAAAACAATGAACAGAGAACACGAAAGCTAACAAGGAAACTATGGAGCTACAAGGGTGACAAAAGTGAAAACTAAGGAACTACAAAAGTGACAAAAAGGACAAACAAAGGGCAACAGTGAGACAAGACAAGGTATACATAACAGAGCCCCCCCTTAAAGGAGCGGATTCCAGACGCTCAAAAGTAATATCACATAAAACAAGAAGAACCAATGTCCATTGACTGGGGGGGGAAGCTTGTGGTGGGCAGACAGACCGGGGGGGGCAACGAAGGGCAGACAGGCAGTCCAGGGGGCAACGAGGGGCAGACAGGCAGTCCAGGGGGCAACGAGGGGCAGACAAGGGAAAGGGGCCGGTTCAGGAGGTCTGGGAGAAGGCCACTGGGCGAAGACTGGTTTGGGGGGCCTGGGAGGCAGTCGAAGGACAGGGGCCGGTCCTGGGGGCCAGGAAGTTGACCACGGGATGTGGGTTGGCTTGGGGGACCTGGGAGGTGGCCGCAGGATAGGGAACGGTCCGGGGGGGCGGAGCCGTAGAAGGCGTATCCGGGGGAGGCCTTGGAGCCGTGGGGGGCAGAGAAGCCGTGGGTGGCGGAGCTGAGGGAAGCTCTGGAGGCTCAGAAGGCGGAGCTGCGGGAGGCCCAGGAGGCGGAGCCGAGGGAGGCTCAGGAGGTGGAACTGAAGGAGGTTCTGGAGGCTCAGAAGGCGGAGCTGAGGGAGGCTCTGGAGGCTCAAGAGGCAGAGCTGAGGGAGGCTCTGGAGGCTCAAGAGGCGGAGCCATGGGAGGCTCAGGAGGCAGAGCAGAGGGAGGTGGCACCGCAGGAGGCTATAGAGGTGGAGACCCGGAAGGCTCTGGCGGCGGAGCCGATGGAGGTGGCACCGTAGGAGGCTCTAGAGGTGGAGGCCTGGAAGGCTCAGGAGGTGGGGCCAATGGAGGTGGCGCCGTAGGAGGCTCTAGAGGCGGAGGCCTGGAAGGCTCTGGAGGTGAAGCCGAGGGAGGCTCAGGAGACGGAACTGAGGAAGGCTCAGGAGGGGGAGCCGAGGAAGGATCGGGAGTCTCGGGGGGCAGAGCCGTAGGAGGCTCGGGAGGCGGAGCCGTAGGAGGCTTGGGAGGCAGAGCCGTAGGAGGCTTGGGAGGCAGAGCCATAGGAGGCTTGGGAGGCGGAGCCGTAGGAGGCTCGGGAGGCGGAGCTCTAGAAGATTCTGGTGTCTCTGGGAGCAGAGCCGTAGAAGGTTCGGGAGGTGGAGCCATAGGATGCTCTGGAGGCGGAGCCGTAGGAGGCTCGGGGAGAAGAGCCCTAGGAGGCTCGGGAGGTGGAGCCGTAGGAGGCGGAGCCAAAGGAGGCTCGGGGAGAAGAGCCGTAGGAGGCTCGGGAGGCGGAGCCCAGGAAGGCTCGAGAGGCTTGCGAGGCGGAGCCCTGGGAGGCTCGAGAGACTTGAGGGGTGGAGCCCCAGAAAGCTCGAGAGGCTTGAGAGGCGGAGCCCTGGGAGGCTCGAGAGGCTTGAGAGGCGGAGCCCTGGGAGGCTCGAGAGACTCGAGGGGTGGAGCCCTGGGAGATTCGAGAGACTCGAGGGGCGGAGCCCTAGAGGACTTGAGAGGCTTGAGGGGCGGAGCCCTAGAAGGCTCGAGAGGCTTGAGGGGCGGAGCCCTGGGAGGCTCGAGAGACTTGAGGAGCGGAGCCCTGGAAGGCTCGAGAGGCTTGAGAAGCGGAGCCCTGGGAGGCTCGAGAGGCTTGAGAGGAGGAGCCCTGGGAGGCCCGAGAGGCGGAGCCCTGGAAGGCACGAGAGGCTTGAGAGGCGGAGCCCTGGGAGGCTCGGGAAGCTCGAGAGGCGGAGCCCTGGAAGGCTCGAGAGACTTGAGAGGTGGAGCCCTAGGAGGCTCGGGAGGAGGAGCCCTGGAAGACTCAAGAGACTTGAGAGGTGGAGCCCTAGGAGGCTCGGGAGGAGGAGCCCTGGAAGACTCAAGAGACTTGAGAGACGGAGCCCTGGGAGGCTCGGGAGGAGCTGACTCTTGGACGGGCACGACCACTGGCGCTGGCTTTTGGACGGTCATGGCTACTGGCACTGGCACTGGCTCTTGGACGGGCACGACCACTGGCGCTGGCTTTTGGACGGTCAAGGCTACTGGCGCTGGCTCTTGGACGGTCAAGGCTACTGGCGCTGGCTCTTGGACGGTCATGGCTACTGGCGCTGGCTCTTGGACGGTCATGGCTACTGGCACTGGCTCTTGGACGGTCATGGCTACTGGCACTGGGACGGTTGAGACCACTGGCGCTGGCTCGGGGACGGTCGAGGCTACAGGCGCTGGCTCACTGCTGGTGGTGGTGACAGGCGCTGCTCACTGCTGGCGGTGGTGACAGGCGCTGGCTCACTGCTGGCGGTGGCGACAGGCGCAGGCTCACTGCTGGTGGTGGCGACAGGCGCTGGCTCACTGCTGGCGGTGGCGACAGGCGCTGGCTCACTGCTGGCGGTGGCAACTGGCGGTGGCGACTGGCGCTGGCTCACTGCTGGCGGTGGCAACTGGCGCTGGCTCACTGCTGGCGGTGGCGACTGGCGCTGGCTCACTGAAGGCTGAGGCGACAGGCGCTGGCTCATTGACATCGGGGGCTAATAGCTCTGGCTGGTTGACCGGGGCTGACGAGGGCTCAGGCTCGTTGACCGTGGCTGACGAGGGCTCAAGCTCGCTGACCGTGGCTGACGCGGGCGCAGGCTCGCTCACCGTGACAGGCGCGGATGCTGGCTCGCTCACAGTGACAGGCGTGGGCTCTGGCTCGCAGACCGGGGCAGGCGTGGGCTCTGGCTCGCAGACCGGGGCAGGCGTGGGCCGGGAGGCGGAAGCCTGTGTTCTCTTCCTCCTCCGGGCAGACGAAGTTGAGCACGCTGGCTCGAGGATCGCGGATGCGGGGCACACCGGCTCTGAAGCGGACGAGGTTGGCAGCGTGTAGGTCAAGACGGGCGTGGAGAGACGAATCGTGGCGGACAGGGGGAGTATCTTCGTGGGAGGAGCATCATCCTCCAGAACAGCCACAGTGAGCGGCGATCCGCTGACCCGCAGGGTCTCCTCCACGAAACCAAGGAGCGTCCAGCAACGACTCGCCGGCGGCAACCGCTCCCTCAGAGACTCGTTCAAGTTACCCCGGAAGAATGCCACCAGGGCGTGGTCGGGGAAGTCAGAGATGTGTGCCAGCTCCAGAAAATCCTGGACCCATGGCTAGATCCATGTGTGCGGTCAATCGTTCTGTAACGAATGAGGCAGCGAAGGCGGACGAGGAGAGTGGATCTATATGCAGCTTAACTTTATTTAAACAAACAAACAAATAAACACAAAGGAAAAACCCACAATGGGAAAACAGGAAACTTAAACACGATGAAACAAAACTGAGAACTCGGGCAGGGAACACATACCAGGCTTAACAACATTCAACGATTGACAGAGGGGAGTGAAAACAACCGGTTAAAATACATGAACATGGGAAAACGGGAGCCAATGAACAAACAGAACTCAAACAAGATGACAGGGTAATAAACAGAAACCAATGGCAACCTAACGAGGGCAGGTGAAAACAATGAACAGAGAACACGAAAGCTAACAAGGAAACTATGGAGCTACAAGGGTGACAAAAGTGAAAACTAAGGAACTACAAAAGTGACAAAAAGGACAAACAAAGGGCTACAGTGAGACAAGACAAGGTATACATAACACACAGGTTCATTGTACATGTAATAAGGGCAAGAGACGTGAGTTCAAACACAAAAATGAAATTCTATATTTTAACAATAATTAAAATGGGTAAAAGCAATTCAATTCAATAGAGCAGCAATACTTGGTTATTGCACATGCAATATAGTCACATGTCTTCTGGCTGCATATACGGTGCTATGAGGGAAGAGCAATTAGACATCACAACACCTGAAGAATCATATACAAATGCAGTATAAAAACAACTGCAGGGCTGAGGCTTACCAGCAGAGAGGCCAGCTGACAAAAAGGAATGGTGGGTTCACACCTACAGATGCACACAAGCATAGCACTCAGTGAGAGGAACACCACCAATGAAGGGGCAAAAAGTAGAAACTGCCTCTCTTTCTTGGGCACACAGCTCCTGAAACAAATGAAATAAAACAAATTATAAAAATCTGACAGAACCTTGTTGGCACACAATACAATCGAGCCCTAAACTCAAAATTGGGGGACACTTTACTGATTCAGGAGCAATTATGGCATATGTACACAAATATAATTTAATGAAAACAAAAAGACAAATCAAGGGGGTGAGCTCAGTAGCACCCAATCCACAAAATTCACATTTGATGATACAAAGAAACAAAACAAAGGAACAATCCTAGGACTTCCTGAAGATGACCAAAAGTTCAACATCGTAACCCAGGTGATCAGAGAAAACATGAAGCCATTTCCAACTCCAGAGTCAACAGAAGATCCGATCATTGTGTAGATGAAAAAACACTAGTAGTGTTTGTCAAATTGTAATTTCCTCTGGGTACTGCTCTCAAATACTCAATACTGGGAAGAAAAACCTTTGCAGTCCATCTTTTGTCCAAATCCTAGATTTGTTTTCAGACAGTGTTGGTAAAGTGGGACAGAGGAAAATTATTCTTAAGAAAATATCTACAAATCATTAGAAATCATTTTTTATATTTTCTTACACATTTTTACATCATAAATCACCATATGTAACATTTAAAAACATTAGGTCAACTTTTACTCTTTTATCACCACGAAAATTGTTTCCTAAAATTTCTGTCATTTTCTTTATCGTTGTTTTTTCCACTGGTGGTCATAAAGTAAGCTGTAATAAGATGTAAATTCATCAATTCAAAACCTCAACAAGTTAATTGTTTAGCTCTCAAAGGTTAGTTTAGAAATTATCATTTGTTTTTGTTATTAACAATTTGTATTGATTCCAGTCACAGATTAAATAAACATGACAGAAAATATGGAATCAATTATATGAATTCAAAATCCTTCCCTCCAAACATCTTAAATTGCATCGGACGCATTCTTGCATCTCTAAATGTAGACTTGACATTTTTTAGAATCCTAGTCCACACTCCCTCCTCCAATATCAAGTATAAATCTTTCTCCGATAATCTTGTGAGAGAAGTTAAAGCTCCATCTCCCAGACTCTGAATTAACATGGAAAAATACACTTGGGTACGCCTAGCCCACCTTTGTCAATCAGCCTATTTAACTTATTGAAATGTAATCTGGGATGCTTACCATTCCAAATGAAGGACTTCACTATGCTATCAAATTGCTTGAAATAAGAGAGGGGGACATCTATAGAGAGAAAATCCTCCTACAGGTCGTAGATCCAAGATGGTGGCGCGGTAGCACGCAGCGACCACTCCGGATCCAAAATGGTGCTAATTTTGTCACTTAGCCCACCTTTTACGGCACATTGACATCCAAGCAACCGGTGTTCGTGTCTACCATTGCCAGACACTGTTAAAATATAAGATTCATGGACCAACCAAGCTGCATGATGATCTGCAGGTGTTGCTATGTGAACTCGGCTTGCTGCGGAGACCAAGCCTTCAGTCCTCGGCATCGCTGATGCCGTCGTAAGCGGTGTGCGAGGAAGCGAAAGTGCGGCAAGAGGGCGGGGGTCCATGCTAGGTTAAAAACAAACCCTAGCCGGCCGGCTCTCCTGTCAATCCTGCTCTCAAATGTTTGCTCCCTGGACAATAAACTGGACTACATCCGACTCCAGCAGACTATGCAGCGTGAGCTTAGGGACTGCTGCGTCTTTGTTTTCACAGAGACGTGGCTCAGCGACAGAGTTCCGGATGCTGCCATTCAGCTAGAGGGGCTCGCATTGTTTCGTGCCAACAGAAATGCAGCTCTGTGCGGTAAGACTCGCGGGGGTGGCTTGTGTGTTTACATCAACATAGAATGGTGCAATAACTCTATGCTAGTCTCTAGTTACTGCTCATTGCTGGTGGAGCTTGTGACTATTAGATGCAGACCTTTTTATTTACCACGGGAATTCACCACTGTAAATGGAGTTTACATTCCCCCCAGCATTAACGCTAAGGAAGCGCTCTGTGAACTGTATGGGGCTATGAGCGAACTGCAGAATGCTCACCCTAACGGACTGTTTATTGTCGCCGGAGATTTCAACCATGCAAATCTCAAGACAGTGCTCCCTAAATTCCATCAGTATGTGGACTTTGCAATGAGGGGGCGAACACGCTTGATCTTTGTGGCAGCGGGGGCATGGTCAAGCGCCCGTCCGGGAGAGAAAAGCGGTAAGGGCGCTCACACCTGAGCTAAATTATGTCTAACACCTGTCTCTAATTGCAGTAGAGCGAGGAGAGCGGATAAAAAGCCAGCAGCCACAGAGCAGAGGGAGACCGACCTACAGCAACCCAGCGTTTCTGTGTTGATGTGTGTGTGTGTACACGTTATAAAAGACAATAAAAAAGGCTTACCTTGTGCCGGAGACCTGTTTTCCTGTCCTCTTTTGGAGAAAGTTACTACACTGGTGCCGAAACCCGGGAACTTTGATAATGGAACAGAGTCGCCCCATAGAGTCCTCCCAGCTGGCGGAAGTCCTCCAGTCCCTCGCGACACTCCATCAGAGCCACCAACAATCCCTGCTTGAGCTCCGCAAGACCAGGACCGCCGGTTCTTCGAAATCATGCGGGCTCAAGCAGAGGACCGGCACGCCATCCGAGCCTCCTCAGCCAGGAGGCCGCTCCAGCCGCAGCCGCGACCCCGGACACCAGCGCCACATTGCCCCCACCGCGTTACAGAAGATGGGGCCGGCAGATGATCCAGAGGCGTTCATCGATCTGTTTGAATGAACGGCGGAAATTTGGGGTGGCCCCAAGACCAGTGGGCAGCCCGCCTAGTCCCTCTCTTGTCCGGGAAGCACAGCTCATGGGCGCAACAACTGCCGGCAACAAGCCTCCTGGCTTACCATGATCTGAGGAAAGCCATCTTGCAACGGGTTGGTCGGAGCCCGAAGAAAGTCGCCAGCTCTTCCGGCCTTGAAGCTCGAAAAGCCGACCGCCCGTTTGCGCTCAGCTCAGCGGCTCCGTGATGCCTGTCGGAGGTGGCTGCTCGCGTGGACCGCGACGCCGAGGAACTAGTCGACCAGGTGGTACTGGAGCAGTTTGTCCAGCGCTTGCCCCGAAGACGGCCGAGTGGGTCCAGTGCCACCGCCCGGCGCCGCTGGAGGAAGCCGTCCGACTCGCGGAGGACCACATGGCGGCGATTCCCAGGGCGGATGAGCCCTCTCTCTGTCTCCCCTTCCCCTGTGTCTTCCCCTGTTTTTTTCCCTCCCTCTTCCCTCTCGCTCTGCTCTCTCCCCAGGGTCCGTTCCTGCCCCGCAGGCGCTGAGCGCTTGTAAGACCAGCTTCCCGCCTTAGGAACATCCGCCTAGCCCTTCCCCATCCTTCAGCCGCCTCCTCCTCAGGTGGGGGCACCCGCCAGCACGGGTGCGCCGCAGCCTGGGCCGGTCTGCTGGAGGTGCGGAGACCCGACCACTTCCGGGATCAGTGTCCGCTGATGGAAATAGGGGCAGTGGTGCGGTCTCCGATGTTCCACAGGCTGCCCCCGATCGGGCTGGAGCGCATCGGATTCCGTAAGAATCTAGGGTACATACCAAGCTTTGTTGGATACCGGCTGTAACCAGACCACCATCCACCAACGCTTGGTTCAACCCGGGCTTTGGGCTCAGCTAAACTGGTGAGGGTAAGGTGTGTGCATGGGGATATTCACAAGTATCCCGTGGTGACTCTGGCGATCAAATTCAGGGAGAAAAACATAGTGTGGAGGCAGCGGTTAGTTCCGCCTCACCCATCCGCTAATTTTGGGTACGGATTGGCCGAATTTTAGAAAGTTATTGGAGGGAGTTTGTGCGGATGGGTCCTGCGTGAAAGTGAAGGGGTGTGTGATGTGCGATGCTTTGGCGGGGAGGCGGAGCCAGGGCCGCCCTCTGCTGCTCCGAGTGACGTGGGAAGGGGCGAGGTGGACGCTCCTCCTCTCCGGGAATTCTCGGAGGGGACTTCCCTTGGAGCAGTCGCGGATGAAACCCTTAAGCACGCTTTTGACCAAGTGAGAGTAATCGATGGTCAACATCTCCGCCGGGTGTCGCCGTTTCATACCCGTATTTTTCACTTATTAAAGATCGGTTATACAGGGTGACGCAGGACGCTCAAACAAATGAGGAAGTAACCCAATTATTGATTCCACGGACGCCGGAAATGGTTTTCCAGGCGGCTCACTATAATCCCATGGCCGGTCACCTAGGGGAATGGAAAACATTTCTCCGCCTAATAGCCCGCTTCTATTGGCCGGGCATTGGCGTGACGCCCGCAGGTGGTGTGCGGCGTGTCGTGAATGTCAGTTGGTAAACCCACCGCCACCCCAAAAGCGCCATTGCGCCTCTACCGCTAATCGAGGTCCCCTTCGAAAGAATTGGGATGGACCTCGCCGGGCCATTAGAACGGTCAGCACGCGGACATCGCTTCGTGTTAGTCCTAGTGGATTATGCGACGCGATATCCGGAAGCAGTGCCTCTGAGCAACATCTCCGCACGTAGTGTTGCAGGGGCACTCTTCAAGATAATCTCCCGGTGGGGATTCCGAAAGAAATCCTCACCGATCAAGGCACGACTTTTATGTCACTTAACACTTCGCTAACTTTACGAGCTCTTGGGCATCAAATCGATTCAAGCACTAGCGCTTACCATCCTCAGACAGATGGCCTAGTGGAACGATTTAATAAAACGCTCAAGAACATGATTCGTAAATTGCATACTCGATGACGCTTAGGAATTGGGATAAGTGGCTAGACCCCTGTTGTTTGCAGTACGAGAGGTCCCGCAAGCCTCCACCGGTTCTCCCCGCTTGAGCTGCTGTACGGGCGACGCCCCGCGGTGTCCTTGACGCCATCCGCGGCGTGGGAGGAGGGACCTTCTAACAGTAAAAATGAAATTCAGTTCGTTCTCGATCTTAGAGCAAAACTCCACACACTGGGGCAACTAACACAGGAGAATTTGCTCCAAGCTCAAGAACGCCAACGCCGGCTGTATGACAGGGGTGCTCGGCTACGGAATTTGCACCGGAGACAAGGTACTCAGATACTCCCAACATCGAAGCTCTAAATTACTCGCCAAGTGGCAAGGACCCTTTGAGGTCACACGACGACAGTGGGGGATCTCGATTATGAGGTTAGACGCACCGATAGAGGGGCGCTAGCCAAATTTATCACCTCAACCTCCTGAAATTATGGAGGAGGCGCTCTGCGCTGGCCACGGTAGTTCCGGAGAGGGCGGAGCTCGGACCGAGATAAACAAAAACTACAATCTCAACACTCCGGTTCCTTGTGGAGACCAACTCTCACCGCGGCAGCTCACAGAGGTTTCTGAATTACAAAAAGAATTTGCGGACGTGTTTTCCCTCTACCGGGCCGCACAAACATCATACAGCACCACATCGAGACCGAGCCGGGCGCGGTGGTGCGTGTCGCCTCTATCGCTTACCCGAACATAAAAAGAAAATAGTACGGGAGGAATTAGATGCGATGCTTGATATGGGCGTAATAGAGGAATCCCACAGTGATTGGTCCAGCCCGGTTGTTCTTGTTCCCAAGAGTGATGGGTCTGTTCGATTCTGTGTGGATTACAGAAAAGTCAACGCTGTGTCTAAATTTGACGCGCACTCAATGCCCCGTGTTGATGAACTGCTCGATCGGTTAGGTACTGCTCGATTTTATTCGACCTTGGATTTAACGAAGGGTTATTGGCAGATCCCCTTGACACCAATGTCCCGTGGAGAAAACAGCCTTCACTACGCCGCTTGGATTACACCAATTTGTGACGCTTCCTTTCGGTTTGTTTGGGGCACCACCCACGCTTCAGCTGACTCATGGATCGGATCCTCAGACCGCGACACCGCGTACGCCGCTGCCTATTTAGATGATATTATCATTTACAGCAATGATTGGCAGCGGCACATGCAACATCTGAGGGCCGTCCTGAGATCGCTGCGGCGGGCGGGGCTCACCGCAAACCCCAAGAAGTGCGCGGTTGGGCGTGTGGAGGTACGGTATCTGGGGTTCCACTTGGGTCATGGCCAGGTGCGTCCCCTAATTGATAAGATTGATAAGCGATTGCGACTTGCCCTAGACCTAAGACCAAAAAGGGGGTGAGGCAGTTCCTGGGGCTGGCTGGCTATTACAGAAGATTTGTACCCAATTATTCGGACGTCACTAGCCCGCTGACTGACCTCACTAAAAAGGGGGCTCCAGATCCGGTCCAATGGTCAGAGCAGTGCCAACAGGCGTTTACGCAGGTTAAAGCTGCACTTTGTGGGGGGCCGCTTTTGCATGCACCTGACTTCTCTCTCCCCTTTGTATTGCAGACGGACGCTTCAGACAGAGGGCTGGGGGCCGTACTCTCGCAGGTGGTGGAGGGAGAGGAGCGCCTGGTGCTGTACATTAGCCGGAAGCTCTCCTTAAGGGAGACTAAGTACAGCACCATAGAGAAGGAGTGTCTGGCCATCAAGTGGGCGGTCCTCACCCTCTGATACTACCTGCTGGGGCGGGCCTTCACCCTCTGCTCGGATCATGCCCCACTGCAGTGGCTCCACCGCATGAAAGATACTAACGCCCGGATCACCCGTTGGTATCTGGCCCTCCAGCCTTTTAAGTTCAAGGTGGTCCACAGACCGGGGTGCAGATGGCTGCCGCTGACTTCCTCTCCAGAAATGGGGAGTGGTAGGCAGGCCGGATGACGCCCGCCTGAGTCGGGCGGTTGGGGTATGTGGCAGCGGGGCATGGTCAAGCGTCCGTCCGAGAGAAAGCGGTAAGGGCTCACACCTGAGCTAAATTATGTCTAACACCTGTCTCTAATTGCAGTAGAGCGAGGAGAGCGGATAAAAAGCCAGCAGCCACAGAGCAGAGGGAGACTGACCTACAGCAACCCAGCGTTTCTGTGTTGATGTGTGTGTGTGTACACGTTATAAAAGACAATAAAAAAGGCTTACCTTGTGCCGGAGACCTGTTTTCCTGTCCTCTTTTGGAGAAAGTTACTACAATCTTGTTTACACAAACATCCCAGGTGCGTAGCGGCAGAGCCCCGCCCCTACCTCGGTTACTCAGACCACATCTCTGTTATACTAATTCCAGCATACAGACCACTCCTCAGACGC
Source organism: Xyrauchen texanus (assembly GCF_025860055.1). NCBI lineage: Eukaryota > Metazoa > Chordata > Actinopteri > Cypriniformes > Catostomidae > Xyrauchen > Xyrauchen texanus. Next base: position 46,113,091 of record NC_068285.1, read on the forward strand.
AGAAAACCGCTCCAGAAGCAGGTGAAAACCGGACCAGCAGGAGCCATCTCTGCTCTTCAGGACTGTTTTGAGTGTACTGACTGGCACATGTTCAGGGAGGCTGCAAAATATGGCGACTCTACCAACTTGGAGGAATACACACCTTCTCCAAGACCATCACCACACACTCCAATCAGAAGCCGTGCATGACTGCAGAGGTGCGTTCACTGCTGAGGACCCGGCGACAAGGCTGCCCTAAGAACAGCGAGGGCCAAACTATCCCGAGCCATCAGAGAGGCAAAGTGCGCACATGCCCAGAGAATCCACAGTCACTACCAGGACAGCGGCAACGTGCGGCGCATGTGACAGGGTATCCAAGCCATCACCAACTACAGGACAACGTCAGTTGCCTGTGACAAAGATTCCTTCCTTCCTGATGCGCTGAATGACTTCTACGCTAGGTTTGAAGCACAGAACGATGTGGTGGCGAGGAAGACCACCCCTCCTCCCAACGACCAGGTGCTCTGTCTTACCACGGCTGATGTGAGGAAAACTCTACTTAGAGTCAACCCACGGAAGGCTGCTGGACCAGACAACATTCCTGGCAGAGTGCTCAGAGGATGTGCAGACAAGCTGGCAGATGTTATTACCGACATCTTCAAAATCTCTCTGAGCAGCGCCATCGTTCCAACGTACTTCAACGCCACCACCATCATCCCTGTGCCAAAGAAGTCTTCAGTGTCCTGCCTCAATGACTACCGTCCCGTCGCACTCACACCCATCATCATGAAGTGCTTCGAGAGGCTCGTCATGAGACACATTAAGACCCAGCTGCCCCCTCACTAGACCCACTGCAGTTTGCGTATCATCCAAACCGTTCAACAGACGACGCCATCGCCACCACCCTACATCTGGCCCTCACCCACCTAGATAAAAAGGACTCCTACGTTCGAATACTGTTCATAGACTTCAGCTCAGCATTTAATACAGTCATTCCTCAGCACCTGATTGGAAAGCTGAACCTGCTGGGCCTGGACACCTCCCTCTGCAACTGGATCCTAGACTTCCTGACTGGGAGACCTCAGTCAGTCCGGATTGGGAACAGCATCTCCACCACCACCACACTGGGGCCCCCCAAGGCTGTGTGCTCAGTCCACTGCTGTTCACTCTGTTGACTCATGGCTGTGCAGCAATGCACAGCTCGAACCACATCATTAATTTCGCTGATGACACAACCGTGGTGGGTCTCATCAGCAAGAACAACGAGTCAGCATACAGAGAGGAGGTGCAGTGGCTAACGGATTGATGTAGAGCCAACAACCTGTCTCTGAATGTGGACAATACAAAAGAGATGGTTGTTGACTTTAGGAGAGCCCAGAGTGACCTCTCTCCACTGAATATCAACGGCTCCTCTGTGGAGATCGTCAAGAGCACCAAATTCCTTGGTGTTCACCTGGCGGAGAACCTCACCTGGTCCCTCAACACCAGCTCAATTACCAAGAAAGCCCAGCAGTATCTCTACTTTCTTCGAAGGCTGATGAAAGCACATCTCCCACCCCCCATCCTCAATACATTCTATAGAGGGACTATTGAGAGCATCCTAAGCAGCTGCATCACTGCCTGGTTTGGGACTTGCATCATTTCAGACCGCAAAACCCAGCAGAGGATAGTGAGAACAGCTGAGAAGATCATTGGGGTCTCTCTTCCCTCCATCAAAGACATTTACAAAATACACTTGATCCGCAAAGCAACCAACATTGTGGATGACCCCACACACAAACTCTTCACCCTCCTCCCATCTGGCAAGAGGTACTGAAGCATTCGGGCCTTCACAGCCAGACTGTGTAACAGCTTTTTCCCCCAAGTCATCAGACTCCTCAATACTCAGAGACTAGACTGACACACACACTTATCCTGAGTTACACTTTAATTATTGTCACTTTATACCTGGCTGCTACCTCAATAACTTCTATGTTCATAGAACACATTTTATGTTTACATTTGGCAGAAACTGTCATCTTTTTGCACTACAGTGTACTGTTCGGTGCTGCACTGTTTCTCACTGTGCCTATTGTCCTGTTCATTTTTAGTACTTTATTGTACTGTCTCGTACTTTTTGCACATGTTTGCATGTGCACTTTATATAGGTATGTTATTTAGTCTGTGTAGTTTCATGTGGTTCTGTGTTTGTCCTATGTTGTTTTATGTAGCACCATGGTCCTGGAGGAACGTTGTCTCGTTTCACTGTGTACTGTACTAACTGTATATGGTTGAATCGCAATAAAACCCACTTGACTTGAGATTGTAGTAGATAGTTCAATTGTAGCAGTAGGCATTTATTCCACTTGATGTTGATCGTCAGGTAGTGATTAGTCCTGGTTATGTAGGCTATAAATGTGTGCTATGTGTGCTACCTGGATGTGCGTCATCCTAAATGTCATTGCCTTGCTGCCTTTCCAGCACTGTGCGAGTGGTCCAGAGGTAAGAAAGCTAGTGAGCTAGTGACTATATTGCAGGCTACTGTATCCTTGTTGTGCAGGGTGATATGGGCTTGTTTGTTTTAGTGGACTGAGGAGGAACTATATCTCTTTTCCTCATCCTCCTCCTGGTGGTGGTGCTTTTAGTGATTGCTGTGCATAATACTGAGTTGTGGTGTGCCAAGTGTGGTGTGAGTGCACGTGTGGCTGTGGTACCCTTTTTTGTTAGGAGATCATGGAGACCCCTTGGGGTGAGTGATCTTGCACGCCAACCCCAATTCATGTTTGAAATAATACTGTATTTTTTTCTTGTTTTGTATTTTTGCATCTTTTGTGCACTTCGTCTGCCCGGAGGAGGAAGAGAAGACGGGCTTCCGCCTCCCGGCCCACGTCTGTCCCGGTCTGCGAGCCAGAGCCCACGCCAGCCCCGGTCAGCGAGCCTGAGCCCACGTCAGCCACGGTCAGCGAGCCTGAGCCCACGAGAGCCACGCCTCTCAAGTCTCTCAAGCCACCCAGGGCTCTGCCTCCCGAGCCTCCCTCGGCTCCGCCTATGCCTTCCATGGTGCCGCCTCCCAAGCCTTCTACGGCTCCGCCCAGAGGATACCCCACGGCTCTGCCTGCCTCTGCTCCGCCCCCAGGGTCTCCTGCGGCCTTGCCTACACCTCCTTCGCCGCCGTCACCCAAGTCTTCGCCTGCCCTGCCTCAGAAGTCCTCCGCCAGCTCCCCCAGTGGCCGCTCCTCCTCCCAGGCCCCTTGAACCGGCCCTTGCCCTGTGGCCAGCTCCTGGGCCATCTAAACCGGCTTCTGTCATGTGGCCACCTCCCAGGCCCCCTGAACCGGCCCTTGCCTTATGGCCAGCTCCCGGGCCACCCAAACCTGTCCCCATAGCGTGGCCTCCTCCTGGACCACCTAAACCTGTCCCCTGCCCGGTCGACACCTCCCTGGCCTCCTAAACCAGTCCCTACCCGGTGGACGCCCCCCAGGCCACCTGACCCGGTCCCCATCTCATACCCCCATGGACTGCCTGTAGGCCCTCTCGGCCTCCCTGGTCTGCCTGTCCGTCCCTTGTGCCTCCGTGGACTGCCTGATTACCCATTGTGCCTCCTTGGTCCGTCTCTGTGTCCCTTGTTCCCCCTTTTGTTTGTCTGTTCTCCCCCTCTTCTAGCCCCTCTCTACTGGAACATTTTGGTTTTGTTGTTTTTGTGTTTCCTTAGACCGTCTGGAATCCGGTCCATTTGAGGGGGGCTATGTTACGATCCCGTGTTGTCTGCCCCGTGTTTTCTGTTTCACATGTCACTTATCACGTTCCATGTCACGTTTTCCTTGTTGTCCGCCCCGTGTTTCACTGTCTGTGTAGAAACTACAATTCCCATGTTTCCCAGCCCTCATCACCGCTGTCACAGCGTTATTGTCCGCACCTGTTCGTGATTTTGTTATTACCGTGTCTGTCTATTTAAACCCCGTTGTTTTCCCTTTCCTTTGTCGTTCGTATTGTTCATGTTCGCTGTTCCTGACGTCTTCATATTCGTTCAAGGTTTCCTTGCCCTTTTGGATGTTTTCCCAACCTGTGTTGCCCTTCAATGTTCTTCCGTGTTTTTGTTTCTTTTCCCATCTTGGACCTTTTCATTTGTTCCTGTGTTTATTATTATTATTTATTTGTAAATAAAGCTGCATATGGATCCGCACCTCCCGTCTGCCTTCTCCTGACTTCCTACTTATAACAGGGAGTAGGAGATTTTTACATTACAAAACCAATCCTTCAACAAAGAATACACATATTTTGCTTTGGGATTTGCTTTTCCCAAAGCAAAATGCTTTTCATCCCACTCAATGTCTCTAAATGCATTGAAAATTCCTCTTTAAACGCAAGTAATCGGGTAGGAATTTTGAAAAATTACATTTGTGTATGTAGAATTTCAACAAAAGCAATGAATTATGAATAACATAAGATTTTTATCCTTAATTAATAAACCAAATTTAACAATTTCTCATGAAATTATCAGTCTTGCAGGTATTTTTTGTTGCATCCAGCTAAATGCATCCTTCCAGAATGAATAAACCAAATTACATTGAAAAACAACATTCGGCTGTTTCTATCTCTGACTTATATTTGACACAGATTTGAGTCCCCAACATTAAATCTTGTTCTTAATAATTCTTTTGTTGGATAAATATGATTCATAATTTTAAAGTGCACCTCTTTACATTTAGGAGCAACGTGAAATGAAAAGAAATTGGTTCTTATTTCACTTCTTTCTTCTCCAAATGATGAAAAATTTAAGATCTCTTTACAGGACCTGGAAAACATTGTTGTAGTAAACAATCTCTCAAAAATCTGTTTGAGCATTTTCTAATTTTCAATCATGATATCATGCAATTTAGGTATTACCACTGAATATTTGAATTGTTCCTTAACTAATTTAATCATCGACAGTGGGATGCTTTTATTAATTTTATCATACACTTTAGGAGAGCAACTAATATTGTATTTAACACAAAAATTATTGAGACTCATTATATTCCCAAAGTTATCCATAACATGTGCCACTGACCATATGCCTTTCTGCCACCACTCATCAATAAACAAAGATTTTCTGCTCACTGTTATACATCTGTTATTTCATATTGACATGTTATGTAGGATAAAATTATGTTTGAAAATCAAGTTCCAATATAATAGTACTTGTTGGTGAAAAAAAAGAAAGTTTTACAGGGAGTTTAGACATTTCAAAGTCACACTGTAACAGAAAACTTATGCCACCACATTTTATAAATACAGCGGAAGGAATCTCAAACCAGAATGAGGACTCATTATTAAAAAACGATTGTAACCATTTAAGTTTGATAACCCCATTCATAATGTCAAAGTCAATCGTCTTAAGACCTCCGTATTCATAATCTTTAATCATATAACTTTTACGTATATAATGACTTTTCATTTTCCATGTAAAATCTAAATTCTATTTATTTATTGCTTTTATCTTTTTAGCAGAAGCTGCTTGTGAGAAACAGTGTATGAGTTACTGAAAAATGTTAAGTAAATGCGCGCAGTACTGCCGTAAGCCACCAGATGGCGCGTAATCGGACAGGAAGTGACGTATGACTCCAAAAGCAACAACATCCGATAACAGGATGCCTGTGGTGTCCACACAAACAACAGCTTTCATCATAGATGAGAACCTCATTTAGACGCGTTTATTGTATCGTGTTCTCGGTGTGTAGAAGAGATCTACGGCGGATATGAGTGTGTGAACTCATAAAGACACATTGAAAGTGAGTGTGTTTGTTCATTTTAATCTTGTACAATTCAGTTGATCATTACTGACTGTACATTCGTAACGCACTGACGTACGTATTACAATAGAAGAGCAAAGTAGATTGTCGTTTATTGACCGTTGGTTTGGAATATTAAAACAAATTTGAAACTGTAAGCACCGCATTATTTTACATTTTTACTTTTGTGTGTGTAGCAGGAGTGAGCGGATAATAGTTGTCAACAAGCTAACTGCACTCCATGAACTTTGGGCATGCATTGTTGTAATTTTATATGATTCTTCATATTTTCCATTTAAAAGATTATGTTCAGATTTGCAGAACGCACACTTCTTGTAACTTTAGTTTATTTTGTTATAATTTTCAGGTCTTACTGCAGTCATGATGGCGACTCCAGTCAGTGTTCAGACACTGAGTAAAACATGGGAGCTGAGTCTGTACGAACTACACCGGACGCCACAGGTGCCATGAGACATTATATATATACATACACACCTCAGTGTTCGATTGTTTAGCGTGTGTTTCTTCTAATGTTTGAATCGTTTATGTAAGTAGGCTTTGGTCATATATAATACATTTATAAACCTGTGTGTAATGTGTTAAGGAGGCGATGATGGACAGCACAGAGATCGCTGTATCTCCAAGAAGTCTTCACAGCGAGCTCATGTGTCCTATCTGTCTGGATATGCTGAAAAACACTATGACAACCAAAGAGTGTCTGCACCGCTTCTGCTCTGAATGCATTGTCACTGCGCTCAGATCAGGGTCAGACAACTGCAAGCACAAACACTTCACATTTCACTGACAATCCTCACAAATCTTTTCCAAATTGATTAATCAAACAATTGTTTAAAAGCTTCAAAGTAAAGATAAACTGCAGCTGTGCTGATATACGATATAAAGTCCAAAATGTCATGTGGTGTAATTGTTTGGGACTCATGAAAAGCTGAAATTGTTACAAAAGGAAATGTTGGCATGATGAGTGCAGAATAGTTTTTTTATTTGTATTTATTTTAAAAAAGCAGCAAAAAGATTTTATTAAAAAATATTATACATATTTGAAAAACATGTTCACCAAATCAAAGTCATGTGGTGTAACTGTATGGAGGCAAATGAAAAGCTGAAATTCTTGAAAAAGGAAATTTTGGCATGATGAGTGCAGAATAGTTTTTTATTCTTATTTATTTTAAAAACATCTCAAATATTTTATTTAAAAATATTATTCATTTCACAAGTCATTTGGTGTAACCAACATACAGGTAGCTATTTTGTTGTTATGTGACAAAAAACATAAAACATAGAGGACCCTTTTAGACCCTCGTCACTGTGTGTGTGTAGTTTGTTTTGTCATATAAATGTCAATGATTTGACTTTTTAAAATTTTTGATGAAAAGGCACATTTTACTCTGGTCATTTGGCATAACCCTAAGCAAACTTGTGGATATTCTTGACTCAAAAATGTATGATATTTGTCCAAAAAAAAAATTACTTTAAAAAGGTTTTTCTTTTTTTTGGGGAAATTAATGTTTTCATTGAGTTTACATGTATTCAAGGTTCAAGAAAATAATGTAATATCTTTAACTTGATGGTTACACCACATAACACCTTTTAAAGTAATTAAATCAATAACATTTAAATGCTTTAAATGTTTTTCATGGTCATTGGACAAAGATTACATTTTGAATAAATTGACATGTGTTTTTAAACTATATATTTAAAAGATTTCTAATTTTTATCACCACAATCTTTTTTGTCATTTGTCAATTACCCTTTTAACAAGTCAGCGGCGCTATCACATAATAAACCCTCATTTGTCGGCACCTGCCAGCGTAAATATGCAATCGCTAAAAAATGGTCACTGAAGGAATCTGCGAATGATATCAAAATTAACAATATATTATCTTTAGAAAGCCACAAGCATGGACAAGTGGACTGATCCAAATAGGAAAGCATCCCAGTGATGTTGGACTGTATATCAGCACTCTTGGAACCCTGCTCATCCAATCAGATTTGAGAAACCGGAACTAAATGTTGTGTTAAGTGTTTTACTGTATTTGCATATAGTCATAATTGGTCTGCTCTAAATCCATTTAGTAGAGACACATTTATGTGACCAAGTGTAAATTAAATGTAAATGAAAAGACACATGAAGTGACTAAGTGTCTATAAACCCAAAATGTTTTGTACAGCATTTACACCAGTATTTAGTGCTGTCCACATGTCTAGTCTACCTTGTAATTTGTCCAGGAGTGTGGAAACATATTATGACGTAATCTTTTTTTGATTGTAGGAATAAAGAATGTCCGACCTGCAGGAAGAAACTCGTGTCCAAACGTTCTCTGCGTGCTGACCCGAATTTCGACGCTCTGATTTCTAAGATCTATCCGAGTCGTGACGAGTATGAAGCTCATCAGGACAGAGTTCTGGAGCAGCTCAGTCGATTGCACAATACGGAGGCACTGAGCAGCAGCATTGAGCAGGGACTGCGCATGCAGGCCAAACACAGGTCACTACACACATTGACTTCATGTTCATGTATGTTGTCTATAAACACATTGGCATGGCCATTTGATTTTGACTCTCAATATAAGTTCCTTTTTGAATTGGCAGAAGTATTCTGAATATTCTAACTGGCTGTTTGTCAATACTAAGAATGTGTTTTTGTTCAAATCTCATCTGTACAAGGTTTTTTAATTTGATATGTTTTCTCCCAATTTGGAATGCCCAATTCTAACTACTTAGTAGGTCCTCGTGGTGGTGCGGTTACTCACCTCAATCTGGGTGGGAGAGGACAAGCCTCAGTTGTCTCCGCTTCTGAGACGGTCAGTCACGTGGCTCGTTGTGCATGACACCGTGGAGACTCATAGCATGTGGAGACTCATGCTACTCTCCACGATCCACACACAACTCATTGAGAGCGAGAACCACTAATCACCACCACGTGGAGGTTACTCCATGTGACTACCCTCCCTTGCAACTGCGCCTATTTGGTTGCTTAGGAGACCTGGCTGGAGTCACTCAGCACACTCTGGGTTCAAACTCGTGATTCCAGGGGAGGTAGTCAGCATCAATATGGCGAGCTACCCTGGCCCCCTATCTATACAAGATTTTCTATATTTGGAGGTTGGAGATGATGTCAAACAAGTCCACAAAGACACAAGAATGCAAAAAGAACGGACATTTAGAAAAAGTCTGTTTTCTCCAAAAGATGCCGTTTTGAGGGGTGCTGGTTCATTGTTTCTTGCATGGGGCTCCTGTGTAAAAACAATATCTCTGTTGTGTCTGTTCAGAGCTCAGCGTGTGCGTAAGCTGCATCAAGAGGGTGATAACATGACCTTCAGTGGTGGCGAGGACAACGGTGACACACGATCCCATGTGTCACATGACTCCGCCCCCTCACACCATACCTCCGCCCCTGCGAGCTACACCCCTGAGGCTGGTCCCAGTCGCAGTAAGAGGCCACGAGCATCTGATGATTCTGGACCTGAGGCAGATGGAGAGAGCCGTACGCCTCCGCGAAGTCTGCCAGGTCATGTGCCGAGTTCTGAAATAGAGCTAATATTCCAGCCGCACCCCCTGCTGGTCAACACACAGCACTACAACCAGACCAGGTATCAGTTGATTACAGCGGAGCTCACTGAACATTAAGTAATATGAATGTACACTTATAGGAATATTCCGGGTTCAATACTATGGAAATTGAGTTGGTATTTTGTCCCAACCCCCCACAAAAAAACTTGTTTATCCTACAGTTGGCAACAAATGTAAAAAAATACAACTAAAATTAAATAAGTATGCAAAATATGAACTAAGTGACTTAATATACATATAATCATTAGTTGTATTCATATTGAGGATTCCAGTCTTGTAGCTTGATACTCTGAGTTTTACTAAAGGGTTTAACTGTTTAACCTCACCAAGGGTGGCTTTCGTCAGTTTAAGTAATATTGCATCAGTGAATTCAATGCTAGTGCTTGAAAAATGGATTTAGGGACCTTGAAAGTGCTGGAAAAGTGCTTAAATTTCACTCTTAAAATCTGTACAAACCCTGAATACAAGTTAAGCTCGATCGACAGCATTTGTGGCATAATGTTGATTTTTGACTTGTACATCCTTTTCTTTAAAAAAATGGAGGTTACAGTGAGATACTTGCAACGGAAGTGAATTTTGCCAATTTCTGGAGGGTTTAAATGCAGACATATGAAGCTTATTATTTTATAAAAGCACTAACATTAATTCTTCTATTAAAACACATGTCTTATTTGAGCTGTAAAGTTGTATAGATTGTTATTTTACAGTCATTTTAGGGTTTGTTGACATTGTCATAACAACAAAGTTGTAAATTTGGCTATAAATTTACACAGAATATGTAAGTGATTGTATCATGCTATAATCATGTTCACACACCTATTGATGTCTTGTTTCTATACTTTTGAAATTGAGTATTTTAACATTAAAAAATTGACTTCCATAGAAAGTGCCTCACTGTAGCCCAAATTTTTGCTTTTTTGTTTGTTTGTTTAGGAAAGGAGGAACGAGTCAATTTATTTTTGTTTATTATTGAACCCAGAATATTCATTTGTTAGTTTTTTTAAACTCTCCTGCTGACCCTAATTTATGTAAACTGTAGAGATTACAGTAGAGATTCTGCTGTCCCATTTATAAAACTGATAGTTCCGATTTAGGCCTGTCCACACTATGTCATCGTTTTCCAAACTATGCTGTTATGGAGAGTGCTTTCAAATTCTCAGTTTTCAGTGGAGGAAAATACTTTTCTAGTGTTAAAATTATATTAAATTAGGGTGACATACTTTTATGAAAATGAATCATGGTTTTAATACAGTAACCATAGTTTAACCATAGTATTTTTTAGTACAACCACAGTGACCACATTAACCATGGTTTCCGCATAAAATTATTACTGTAGTAAAACCATGGATACATTTCGTAAGGGTTACAACAAATTAAATAGCAATTTATTAAATATTTTGCTTCCGATGTTTGATGAATAAATCTATAAACCCACACCTGTGACAGCACATTCTGTGTTAATGTGCCAAGTTTTGGGCTGGGATGATTCATCATCGTAATCGACGTCATCGATTACAGAAATACGTCGATTTGCATAACATGCATCGGTGCGTTGCATTGGAATAATTAAAATGGCATCAACCGGTTTAAGCATGAATTCCCCGAAGAACAAACTGCGGCTATAAAAACTTGCCCATGATGATCTAAAGCGTGGGAGTATTTTAGGCAGAGACCCAACGATGTGGTGCTGTGTAAGATATGCAAATTGGAAATGGCTTATAACAGCCGTACAACCGCCATGAACGAACACTTGAAGCATCCCGGAGCGCTTGTCAAGACGGCAGCAGCGTAAGTCCTGTATACTTTTTGTCCACACCCACCCAAACATGATATAGTATTACAACACGTGTTTCTGTTAGTAGTAGTCACTTAAAATAGGTTTTCTAAATGTTTCCTCATCGCCCCCATGTTAAAAGTCATTTCTAACACGCTAACGTAACTTTACACCATGCGTCATCTAATTTTGTTATTTGGCCGTTTTATATTTTCTGTTTGCTTTAACGGCCATGCAGCCCTCTACATTGTGAGTAAATCAATCGCATATGCAACCAAAAAACGTTTATTATTAGCCACTGGCGAGTAAATATTAACATTTAACTCGCCAGTGATAGAGTTGTGTAGTGTCCGAGGCCCTTTTACTGAATAAAAAGCAGTTGATTAAGAAGCTGGATTCAGCCTCGTCTTTCCCTGCATGCTGTCTCATGAGCGCGCAGGAAAAAGCACTTGTCTCGTTCAGTTGAACTCGGGAGCATCTCAGGGAACCGCACCATGGACGTCACAAGAGCAGCTCTCTTGAGAGTGTGTGTGGAGATGAATCACTCCTCAAGCACTCTGATGTGAACGCAGTCTACAGAGACTTGCGCCAAAATATAAACAAGGTATAAAAGTATTAATTTTGTGAATGCAAAGTGCTCCAGTTTCACTTTACGGCCATGTAATGTCAAATATCCATGGTCATTGTGGGTTTATTTATGCAGTGTTAATAACATGTAGTGAGAGAGAGATGTCCTGCTCTATTTCTGTGGAGATGATCAAATGCAAGATACACAATCTCAAAGTCTTCCTTCATGAGAAATAAGGGCTTGTGAGTTAACCAGAGAGCCTTAAAATAATTTGTGAAAGTGAAGAATTTAAGGCAGAAATATTTTACTATTGCATAATATAATCTAATATAAATACAGGTTAGCTGGGTTACTAAAGAAGCAAAAAAAAACATTGAAAGTCCAATGGATCAAAAGTAAATTGAACAAATAAGAGATATATTTGAGTTATTTAGACATATTTTGATAATTAAAAACATTATTTTAAATTGTATAATTTTATTTGACTGTCATTCATGTGGTTTTGAAGCGTGAAAAGGAAATCATATACCCTTATTTTATTATATGACCCAAGATAAATTTGTATAAAGGAAGCACACATAGTGAGTTTGTATGGTTCAATCATCATATTCGTGAAACATCTAAAATTAATCATCATAGTCCTAAAACCGTAATCATAGTCATAACTCGCAATTATTTGTTTGACAAATAATTGTCAGCCAAATTTCACAATTGTGACCCCTAATTTTCATTATTGGGTTCCTACCTTGTGAATTGTTTTGTTACAAATGTGTATGAAATTTCAAACAGTGACAACAGCTTGTATCATTATTAAAAATGCGATTTCATGACATCATATAAATTGATAAAATGTAATCTTTTTAAAGAGCTAAAATGTGATTTAAAAGCAAAATAAAATAAAAATGTACAATATATAATATTGTGTGAATATATATGAAGAGGACCCCTCTCTCAGTTTGCTTAATATATTTTTAGGTACATTTTGCTTACATGTCGTCAAAAACTTAAATTTACTAGCCGATGAGGATTCTTTGTCCAACGTGATCGTAGAGGGTTGCCATGTATGAGTGAGAACATGGCGTAAACTGTGTGACTGTTACAGTCTGTAAATCGTTTCAATTATATTCCTTGCCCCACTGAGATTTAATGCAGATTGCAATAGTTTTAGTTATTCCTGTTATGTTACTGTAAGATGAGGGGGAGGAGGAGAGGTGGAATGTGTAGGGAGGAGGGGGATAGAGATAGTATGTATGTGGTAAATTGGCTGTGTGTATTACTGAGAGTTGATTAAGAATGCACAAGTTTTAGTTATTCCTGTTAGAAAAACATTTGTGTTACTCAAATTGCACTAATTTTACTGTAAAATGATTTTATGTTGGACTGCTAAACTCGAGGTTGCACAATGTTTTGATATTCCTCCTGAAAGTGACTTGAATTTTACATTTTGTTTTATTTATTTTGTTGTTGGATTGCTAAATGTAGATAGCTATTTCCTTTTACTCGAAATAAACAAGTTCTTACTTAAAATCACTCCAAAATAAAATTAATCTACTTTAAAGCAGTTCAATGGAAAGGAGGCGGCGAGAACCGGCTTGACGACATAAATAATATTTTAATGATTAACTCAAACAAAAGACAAACACACACACGACAGACATGTCCGTAAATGATCTCTCTCTCCCGCACAATCCTCCGCAGGTGGCCTTTATCCCTCTTGGAGGCTTACTTAGCCTGATAAGGGACCGGGTGTGTATGATCACGACCCGGCCCCGCCCTCCACCCTGCCACATAGACATTTAGCAATCCAACAACAAAATAAATGAAACAAATGTAAAATTCAAGTCACTTTCAGGAGGAATATCAAAACATTGTGCAACCTCGAGTTTAGCAGTCCAACATAAAATCTCTCCAAAATAAAATTAATGTTGGACTGTAAAAAGGAGATTACCAGTTAAGACGGGGCTATTTTTGTTGCAGAATAATGCCATGCAGTGCACACTTTGTTTCTTGTACATTTGTTTGTGTTTAAGAGAAGATCATTTATTAAAATATTGAAATATTAATGAGACAAGTTTTTAATATTTATTTTGGGTTCATTAATTGTTATATTAATCAAGAAATAATACAAAATCTTTAGAAAAATCGGCAAATTAATCGTTAGATTAATCGAATAATCGGAAAAAATTATCGTTAAGTGCAGCCCTAGCCAAGTTACTATGTTGCTTGGCAACTGCAAACAGCTGACAGTTAAGCGGGTTGCTCACCAGATGAGATGTGTCATACCGGGCAGGACAGGCATCACAGGTAGGACAAAGCATAGGTATCGCACATTGACCCCTTTGCTGCGGTGCATAGAGTTGAATTTCATAACTGGACAGACAACGGTTACATACAAAGATGTTTGCAGGTTGTGCAACTGCACAAACTGGAAAGGTTAGAAAGGGTAACATTGATTATGCAATTTCTCTATACTCTGTCTATGCTTTATTCAAACTGTCAAAATGCAAAAAAAGAAAAAAATATGGCACTGAAAATTTGCCTATAGACAATATATCTTCTGGCCTAGGATAAAGTCAATAGTTTATGTCCCATGATAACGATTGAAGTGAAATTTCATGGAAATATACGAACCCCTAAAGTTGTAGCTGAATGCTGGACTGCAGCAGTGTTCTGCGGACATTTATAGAGAACAACGGTCTCACATTAAGAAAGGTTTATGTCATCCACCTGCCACGTCTCATGTGCCACCACTATTTAGACTTCACTATTCTACTTGTTGGAAAAATGGTTTATTGTGACAGTGGTTCAAATAGTAAATTGAACTGTTTATTGAACATTGGTTTATTTTGTCTTAGTGCTGTTGCCGGCGATTTATAAAAGCAATAAGCTTCTCGAATTCATGCGCTACAATGATTCTTACCCGTGGTAAAATAAATGCAATGCATTACCTCTCATGACTTTTTGCTTTGAATACTGTTAGTGTGATACCCCTTTTATGGATTGCCACTCGTAATCATGGGAATGGAAATCTTGGGTGTAATATTTTCACCTTTCTGCTGTCAGATTCGTGAAAACAACAGCTAATGCGACAGTGGACCACTTGTCGAAATACCTGGCTCTGCGCATAGCTTTAGAGGAGCGTCAGAGCGACAGGCCGACAGACAGACAGGTGGAAGGAGAGACAGCAGCTGACAGCGGCACTCTTCATGATGTCAGTGAGAAACAGTTCACCATCTACATCAGCACAGCAGCAGGACACTTCACTGTGAGTCGGATACACATTCAGCTTTTCAAGTTCCGATTAAACCTGTGAAGAGCCTTCATTCCTGACCAGGAGAACAATGATTAAAACCTGCCTGATCAGGGAAGAAAGATCTGGCATTTCACACTTGAAATTTTTTGCACACTGTCATTTTTATGCCTGGGTTAATATGCTCTTGGGTTATTACACCATGTTTATCACTATTCATGCTTTACCAGTGGCACTCAATGCATGGCTATTTAATGAGGCCAATACTGTTTAGTAATTGCACTGTGTTGTTTCACACTTTGGTGCCACAATTCACAACCCAGGATAAGGGGTAGCACAAGCCTTTACAACATTTAATCATGTGAATTACTATAGATATCTACAATTCAGTTTTAACAAGGTAAAAGGCTCATTCTTGATTTCAGCAATGGAAGTTAACAATGGAACTTGTATATTTCATTCACTCCTGTTTAAAACACAATCATGGATATCTAGAATGAATTTATTATTAGTTAACATTTCAAATACCAACTAGTAAAAATGCTAATCTTTCAGATCTGTAATTAGGTTTTCACTTGTGACAATGTTCATTACTGGTATTTGTAATGTGATTGAAACTAGTAAGAAAGCCTTTTATGATATCCTGAAATATTCATTCATTTAGTGATATCAGAAATACCAAATCTATCATGTTGAAATACATTTTCAGATAACAAATATTGAGCTTTTTCACTAGTTGTAATTCAATTGTTGATATCAGGAATGGGTATTTCTAGTAACAATGTAATTATTGATGTGAAAAATGCTTTTTTACTAGTAATAAGTACATAGCCGATGTGTGTATTTTGAATTTCAACTAGTAAGACATTAATTATAGATATCTGTGAGATAGCTATATTGTGTTTTGAACAGGAGAGAATGACAGATCATTGTGAAATTCTACTAGTTTAAATTCAGTTACTGATACCAAGAATGGTTTTTTTTCCTAGTTGAAATTCCATTTTTGCTATCATGAATGAGCTTTTTATGTAGTGAACATTGAATAACAGAGATATCTATCATTCATATCCTGACCTGCACATGATTAAATGTAGAAAACGTCACCATAACACAAGGTTAAAAAAGACAAGTGATTAAGCTGAACCTGTTTTATAAGTCTTGATAAATCTTCTGCCTCTGCAGTTGAGCTGGTTGTTTTTCTTCCTGTACTAACGCTTTCTGTGTTTCAGACACTAAATGGATCTCTGACTCTGGAGCTGGTCAATGAGAAGTTCTGGAAGGTTCATAAACCTCTTGAGCTGTACTACGCTCCCACACATGAGCAGAAACAGCAGCAGAACCAGAGCCCTCAACCATGAAATCCAGGAAAGAAGAGGGGGGTAGGGGGGTTATAATGTCTTTTAGCAGAGACAGAGCTCTGTGGCTGACACTTGAGATGTGCATCTAGTCATGATCAGCATACTCCATACACACCAATGTGTTCATGATGCATCAATGAAAGGATGCCATGCACTAATGGAACCAAAGGACAGTTGACCCTGCTGAAGGAGAGTACCAGACTGGGATGATGTAGACATGGACACCTTCCATCCTGTCATGTTTATAATGACCCGATTAGGTCATCACATATAAAACTTCAATGCTTCGGAAGTGAAAAGAACTTGCAGATTTAGATGCTTGCAGTTTTAGCATGAATGTTAAAGGGAAACTTGCCTCTATTTTATGTCACTAACATTTTAATGGTATTTTACTTTACAACCAGTTCATATATTCACCTTTACCTTGAACTGCTTTCTTGTATCTTTTTCATTCTTTAATATTGGTGGGCCCATATTTATAGTGGTTTCTGTGGTCTGTCACTTTGGAGTTGATGAATCTGGTGTGTGGTTATTTATATGCAATTATGATCCACGGTTAATTACACGGTTAATTGCGTGAAAGCCAAGTTCACATAAATTGCTTCATTAACATAAAAGATGCACATTGAAAAGTTTCACCTGAAGGACTGCATTTCCTAACAGCCAATTAATTACATTGAATTACTGAAGTATAGCTGTTCACTGACATTTTGAATACACAAGAACATCTATAGGCAGAAATCTTACTGCAGAATTTAGCATTTGCCGTCATGACAAATTCATAAATATCACAATTGTTAGCATGACCATTATAGTAAAATAAACGTAAATAGATGCAGCTTCCTACCAGGGTTGCTATCATTTAAATGTAGTTCTTTTCAATAGTATGTTTCACTCTGACTGTTGTAAACTAGTTTTTTGTTTTTCAATATATTCATTTAGTTTTAGTATTTTAGACCTTTTGTGCACAATCCACACAATCCACAAGATTAAAGTTGAAGCAAATTGTTTGAACAGAACATGAATGCTGGGAAAGTACAAAAAGCACATAAGGGCCTATGCAAAGTTCTTTGACACTAAGGTTGGGCAATACCACTTATTTATGTTTCAATCTGATACCAAGACCTATTAAAGCCAATATTGCTCATACAGATGCGTTTATTAAGTGATTTTTTTTTAATTCTATTTCTGAAGATAAAAGATGCACTTTTAGACATTTAATTTACAAGCCATAACTTTTATTTATAGGCCTAAATTGCAAATGATCAAACCTCTATTTTTGCTTATCATTTATGAACAATAACATGCTTTTAACAGATTTCAATAAAAAAAACGAAATGAATAGCAAATGACTGTTTGTATCCTTCAGCATTTCTGTGTTAAGAAGAGCAGGAAAAATACAGTCACATGCAAGAATGTGCTTATTTTTAACACAAAACACTCTCGATCTCATGGTAAATAAATGATTAAACCACTAATGTAGTAAAAACCTTTAATATTGATATTTTATGTGGGTATTGATACTCTCCATAAAACATCAGTATATGTGTGATTTTAATAAGAGAGCAAAAACAAAGAATGAATGAAAAAATTATTATATGATCATGTGCATACAGACATAATACAAGGACACATATACATAAAGATGAGTTATTAAGAAAAAAAGGCAAAAAGAAAGTGTTCTTTATGAAATTAAAGATCTTAAGAGGTGATGATGAATCTGGGAGTAATGCGTATAATAGTGTTAAAATGGGCGGAAAGTTATAATAATGGGAATAATAATGTTCTGTAAGGAGATTTTGTTTGAAAGAAAACATAAACTGTCATACTTAGAATTTGTATTTTCAGAAACAGTGGACAAGAACTTACAAGAAATTGACAGGTGACATTTCTAACACGTTTCTTTTAAAGATGCAAACAAGAGAGGTTACTTTTACATGTACTAGCCCAAGTAATAAAACCCACAGACAAAAACGGCAAAACAATGAGAAGGAATGAGGAAGAGGGAAACCAATCACCTGGCCAAGATCTAAAGATAACAAGGAGCAGACAAGATCAGGATCTGTGATCCACCTTGGAGTACACACTCAGTGGAAGGGTGGAGGCCAAGGTTAACATGTTTGATGACATTGTTAATGAAGAATCCATTGGTAGATTTGGTGAAGTGTTAGTGAGCAAGCGTGATCCCAGGCAGATGGGTGGGAGAGAGAAGGAAATACTTAAGCTGGTGAAAATGCAGAAGCATCTCCGCAAGGTATGGAGTAGAGCAGAGGAGCATGAGGAGGAGGGCAGGGACAGCGGAGAAGAATGAAGGAGCATAAGAGTGTGACGTTCATCAAGGATCCTTATATGTTTGCTAGAAAGCTTTTAGAAGAGGAGAGGAAAGCTGTGAGGGCAAAGCAAGAACTAGAAGACCACATGAAACAACAACTTGGTGATTCCCAGAAGCCCCTAGAAAACAGAGGAAAACGATGGTTGTGACAGAAGTATCTAGCATGGAAGAGGATGGGTATATAATTCGAGCGGTCAGCCAACAGCAGCAAGGGTGCTGGACAGCTTGGGAGGGTACATCTGACAGTTTTAGGATTGGTTGACCTGTGGAAAGTACCTCAGTTTTCTAACAAGATCCACCTATTATAATCTTCCAAGCCCAGGAAATGTGTCTTTGTGGTATGGTGAGTGTTGGGGAAGCTACTTTGAATCTGTAGTTTGACAAGCTACACGCTACTCATAATTTTAAGTAGTTAAGCTACAGTCAAGCTACTCTTTTGAAAAAGTAGCTAGCTACACTACAAGTTACTATCAAAAAGTAGCTAGCTACATTGAAGCTACTTAATGAAGCAATATATTTTTTGAATGTTACTATCAAACCAATAATATTAATAACAAAATTTACACTGACATTTATTAATTCATGTATTAATTACAGTATAAAATAAAAACAAAAAAGATCAGATGCCATTTAAAAAATATATTTTTATACTAGACTTTACACTTTTCAGTCCTGTTGTGGCCAGGTGTGGCCTACTTCCCTAAAGATCACATTTTTATGACAATCTCTCCTTGGGCTGGCATTTTTTGTTCTGGTCACATAATATTTAGTGTGGATAATATGTGAATAAAGACTCAGGGCTTGTTTCTCTCCTCACCTGAGTGGACATGCAAGTGCCAGCTTTACAGCTCACATACAGATGTTGCTCTACAAATATATGTTCGCTTTGTTCAGGTCCAAAAAAAGTGGACAGATGGTCATTCTAGATCAGGGGTCATGGACCTATGGATCGCAAGCCATTTACATTTATGCATTTGGCAGACGCTTTTATCCAAAGCGACTTACAGTGCACTTATTACAGGGACAATCCCCCTGGAGCAACCTGGAGTTAAGGGCCTTGCTCAAGGGCCAAACAGTGGCATTTTGGTGGTACTGGGGCTTGAACCCCCGACCTTCTGGTCAGTAACCCTGAGCCTCAACCACTGAGCCACCACTGCCCCCGCAAGCCACAAGTGGCTCTTTGTTAAAAATCAAGTGTTTCACCATTTACCTACACATGACCGTTTAAAACTTTCTAGATTGAATTTTCCAACAAAGTGTGAATGTGACTGCAAAGCTTGAAGTCCATGACACTGTTTTGATTTCCTTTCTCCCGAATTTGTCGTACAGCCTACTCCTGGTTTGAAATTAACACATGCCAAATATGGAGTATTTTGCTTATGTACCAGCCACTGTGGAAGGCGACCAATAAGACTTCTCAGAGTGATACATTACAAGAAATTAGACACAAAGACGCGAGTTTGACGAAACGGGATTATATCGTGAAGAACAGATGAAAGGAAAGCCGCCGATGTGGATCTGATTTGATATGTGTGCAGTGAACTCTGAGTGCAATGAAAGCGCTTCTCCTAGACATGCACATGCATAGAGTTCTGGGCCTTGTTTGTCAATAACTATTGACCTTAGCTGTTTAGAGCATTTTCTACAAATGTATGAAGTTCATAATTTTTTATGTGCACCCAGGGTTTGAAATAGCACCCGCAAAATGCGACGAGGCTCAATCCAGTTCGCGAGCTCCTCGTTCAAATGCAGGTATTTCATGCGTGTGTAATTTTGCTCATCTACCCACAACAGGTGGATGACATGCAAGTCGTCTTAAGTGACAAAAGAAAAGCCATCAGTGCTCGTGTTTGATTCGCTGTTTGTTCAGAGGCGTGCGGCAGGACCCGGTCTCGCGGAGCGAGTGCATGTAAAGAGTTCTCACCCGTTTTTATCTGTTTCATTCAACTGAAAACTGTTTGCAAGAATAGTGTAGTCTATGAGAATGCTGCAAATGATCTCCGATCATCTCGTGAGGTACTGTGACAGAGCAGTTTGCTCTTACACACTGTGAACGCAACTCTGCAGGTTCAGTAATATATACAGATATCTTTATATTAAAGAACAAAAAATACGAAAGTGATTAAATCAAAGTAATACAAGACATGTTCGCCTTGAACCAAAAATGTTGTTCTCTTTTCTTTAGGCAGCATAAACTGTATTACCAAAATGCAAAACAAACGCATTCCATAAGAACACACATTTGGCAGCATTTTTTGGGAACACAAGGGAATTTATTAGGCTTATTTATTATAATGATCTTTACATTTATAATTGTCTTTAGTTCTTAATTTGCACCTGTTGCTGCATACTGATACTTGTGTGATGGTAAATGTTTGGATTTGGGGAGGTGGTTATATAGGAGATTATTTAATCACTTCATTATTTTAATTGCTTTTTTGTTTAGTTTAAAGTGCAATTTGAATTTAGAAATTTCTTTTGTTTACGTTTTTTGTGTTGGAATAAATTAAAGTTTTAAAAAAAAAATCATTAAAGCAAAAATATTGACCAAATAATCGTATAGGTGAAGACGATGATGAAGAACCCAAGTGCAGTTTATTTACATACGTGAAATCCAAAACCCTAACTATAGGCATGAACTAAACATGAACAATTAACATGAATATAAACTAGACTTAAACTAGACTTAGCAAACGAGGTACATGCACAATACTTGACAAGAGAAAATGGCAAACATGAGTGCTCAAATACACAGACATTGGGTTAAACAATAACATGGAAACCAATAAACAGACAGAACTATAAACAAGATAACAAGACTAATAACCTTAAACCAATGAATAAGACAATAAACCAATGAAAACAAGACACATGAACAAGAGAGAAACAGGAAATCACATGACAAGGGAACCACATGATATGAAACAGGAACTAGAATTCCAAAATAAAAGACATGTAGACGTGATAATATGACAATGTTTTAAATGCGATTATTATCAAAATATTTTTTACAAATCTCCCAGCCCAAAAGGGAAGTTAACACTTTCATGAACAATTGTAAAATGAAGTAATTTTATGGAGACCCGCACAAACGCATGTAAATTCCATATTGCAACATGTTACCTATTAATTTTTGCATATTTGTTTGCTTTTGAGTAGTCGGAGCAATATAAACAATTTATTTTATTGAAAAACTTTGTTTTTGAAAATAGTAAATTATTAGTTTGTGGTATGGCTCTTTCGAAAAAATGCATTAACCAAAATGTTTTTAAAGTTTACCAATCATTTTATTTATTTTACATGAAAATAATAGTCAAACAGTTCTGCATGATAGTAATTATTATAATAATATATACACTGTATATTTATAAATGTATAATACTAATTCACTCGCTGCTCCCAAGAACTCACAGATGATGAGAAGCGAAATAATCATATTTAGAACAGAAACAAAATCCCTCAAAAGGCAATAATAACATTTTGAATTATTTTATTTAAATAGTAAAGGTAAAAATGCTGTTGTGTGATCTATTAAGAAGTGTCTGAAACATTATTTGTTACACAGAAGAATAAAATGGTGTTCTTTTATTAACCATCAGACAATCTCTTCTTATCCAAGTGAGCCGTAATAAGCTCTCAGTTGATGACGGTAATTATTATTTTCGTTTGTGATCTGCAATTATAGAAGACCACGCTGCCTGATTCTGATCAGCAGGCAAAAATATGCGGCCAGATCATCGGATGTTTTGCTGGTAAAAGTTTGCCATTACACAATAATGAAGGCTACTAGTTATAATCTGACCAACATTATGTAGCGTTTGGTCATGCTACACCGCTACTTGCTGTAAAAAGTAGTTGAGCAACTGGAAAACCTACTCTTTTTTAAAAAGCAGCTGAGCTACTGTCAAACTACTGAAAAATGTAGTTAAGTTAGTAGTGTCGCTACATGTAGTTAGCTACTCCCCACTGCACAGAGGAAAATAAGATCAATTCATGAACCTGGAAGTGATTGGTCAATGGTGGTTGACCTTGGCCAAAAGCTGAAATTTCCTTCCGAGGCTGCCATTACCTACTCGAGGACAAATGTGTTGTTATGGTTGGCGTCAGCTAGGAAAGTTCCATGGAAAAGGGACTGGAGGCAGCATATGAGAGGAAGAAAATAAAATATGCTGATCTGGCCACCGAGAGCAGGGAAAATGGATGAAGTGTTGCAATTTATCCTGTGGAGGTCAGGTGTGGAGGATTTATGGGAAGATCTGTGCAGCATCTATTGAAAGACATTGCTATCATTTGGATCAGCTTTGAAGAAGTCTCTGAAGGAAATAGAAGAGAAAAAAGAAAAAGGGATCTTCTGGCTATGGTAAAGAAAGAAAGACAAAAAGTGGGGTTAGCAGAAGTGAGAAAATAGGAATAGGAAACATTTGTGACATGTGGTCAGGTATTATGAGGGAGAAGGAAAGAACTTATGTCTGCGGACCCTATCCAGGGGTTTCTGGAGAGGGATTGAGTGGGGGAGCGAAACCATGCGAAGCTAGGCTTTGGCGGGGCGGCTGACAAAGTTTCAGGGCTCGCTTTTCACAAGGACAGGCAGGGGAGGGTTGTAACCCTGGCTGCATGGTATGACCAGTAAAGAAGGACTGTCTTGATGGGATTCTTCAATGCAAGAAGCAGTGGAAAGGTTATGGTGTCCAGCTGCGGGTGGTGGCAGAAGACATCCCTGACTGCTGTCCCACTACCAGGAGATGTTCACTGTTGCAATATTAACAATTCTATTTTTAAGAACTTTTCTAATGTTGAGGGATAACTTACTGGTTTTAAACCAATGATCAATATTGGAGAGTTCTGTGTTTATAGATGAGATCAACTTGGGTCCATCTTTATAAGCTAAAGAGATATCAGTGTCATCAGCAAAGATCATAAAGTGAGCATTACATAAAGATCTTTTTTTTTTTTTCACTTTTAATTCCAATAGGTCAGATGTTTACATACACTAAGTTAACAGTGCCTTTAAGCAGCTTGGAAAATTCCAGAAAATTATGCCAAGCCTTTAGCTTCTGACAGGAGATGTACTGAATTGGAGGTGTACCTGTGGATGTATTTTAAGGACTACCTTCAAACTCAGTGTCTCTTTGCGTGATATCATGGGAAAAGACCTTAGCCAAGACCTCAGAAAAAATTATTAAGTCTGGTTCATCCTTGGAGCATTTTCCAAATGCCTGAAGGTACCACATTCATCTGTACAAACAATAGTACGCAAGTATAAACACCATGGGACCATGCAGCCATCATACCGCTCAGGAAGGAGACGAATTCTGTCTCCTAGAGATGAATGTAGTTTGGTGCGAAAAGTGCAAATCAATCCCAGAACAGAAAAGGACCTTGTGAAGATGCTGGAGGAAACAGTTAGACAAGTATCTATATCCACAGTAAAACTCGTCCTATATTGACATAACTTGATAGAATGTTCAGTAAT
Source organism: Xyrauchen texanus (assembly GCF_025860055.1). NCBI lineage: Eukaryota > Metazoa > Chordata > Actinopteri > Cypriniformes > Catostomidae > Xyrauchen > Xyrauchen texanus. Next base: position 46,137,166 of record NC_068285.1, read on the forward strand.
GAAGAACCACTGCTCCAAAACCACCAATGAAAAGCCAGACTACAGTTTGCAAGTGCACAAGTACTTTTTGGAGAAATGTCCTCTGGTCTAATGAAACAAAAATTTAACTGTTTGGCCATTATGACCATAGTTATGTTTGGAGGAAAAAGGGTGAGGCTTGCAAACTGAAGAATGCCACCTCAACTGACAAGCATAAAGAATTAATATGTATACAGTATGCAATGATCTAAAAATGACAATGTGTAATCAATGTACTATGAATATCTGCATTATGAATGTTATTCAACATGTTAGATATTTAATCATTCATTTATTGATTTAATTATAATTTACTATAGTTTAATAATCAAAGTGCAAATCAATAGAATAATATAAATTAATCTATGGGAATTGCAGCCTCTCTCTATATCTCTCTGTATGACCCTTTCTGTGAATAACCCAGAAGGAGATGTGTGTCGATATTAAAAGGATGATCTAATGTTTAATTAGAGAAGAATCAGCCACTACCTGGTGCCTGAAAAATGCAGATAAATATATGTGCATTAATTAGTGCTAGAAACCAGATGAAACTAATGTATGTGTGTAATAATACTGGAGATCATTTAATATGCTTGTTATAAAGTGGGAAGTCAAGAGATGGCAGACGGGAGGTGCGGATCCAAACGCGGCTTTATTTGGCAAGCATAGACAGAAACAAATACGGGAACAAAAGAAAAGTCCACGATGGGAAAATAAACTAAAACACAGAAGAACATTAGGGGCTACAGGTTGGGGAAACATCCACGAAGGGCAAGGAAACCTCGAACGAACACAAATAAATATGAGGAACATGAATAGCGAACATGAAACGACAACGATTGACAAAGGGGCAGACAAAGAGGGATCGTAACAATGCTATTTAAATGAATGCAGAAAGTAATGATTGTTAGTCAATATAAAATATGTAAACATATGAAGCGATTAAAGTGATTTATGCATATAAAATTAAATAGTCATGCTTTTGCCATCATTGAAGCAAGTTGGGTCAGGACGACCAGATAAAAGGGAGATGGTGGTGATGAAACTGGAGGGCATAAGATGATTTTATTGGACGAAGAGGCCATCACCCAAAGAGATAAGGAGAACAGAAATTGATAATATATGCATGTTCTAAACTGTAATTTTAGATGATTCATGGACCACTTTGGCTTTGTTACTTTGTAATAAAAGTCTATTTTTGGAATCAGAACTTTGCATCTCTGAGAAATCTTTGACTCGACTGCACTTCACCGAAACCGCAATCGAATCGGTCACAACAGTGGCAGCATCATATTGTGGTAGTGCTTTACTGCAGGAGGGAGTGGTGCACTTCACAAAATGTATGGCATCATGAGAAATGATGTGGATAATTGCAATTAGGTTGCAAATGGGTCTTCCAAATGGACAATGACCACAAGCATATCCCCAAAGTTGTGGCAAAACGGCTTAAGGACAACAAAATCAAGGTATTGGATTGGCCATCACAATGCCCCAACCTCAGTCTTATAGAACATTTGTGGGAATAATTGAAAAAGTGTGTGCAAGCAAGAAGGACTACTACTTGTCTCGGTTACACCAGTTCTGTCTGGAGGAATGGGCCAAAATTCCAGCAACCTAGTGTGAGAATCTTGTGAAAGGCTACCCAAACATTTGACCCAAGTTAAACAATTTAAAGGCAATGCTACCAAATACTAACAAAGCGTATGTAAACTTCTGACCCATTGTGAATATTTGGAAAATGTTCTTTTAGAAATGTAACTTCTGAAACATTCCAAATCGGTGTTTCATATGCTTTAAGATTGCAATAACTGTAGAGGTTATGGTTGACTGTTTTATAAAAAGATCTCTCTCTCTCACACACACACACACACACACACACACACACACACACACACACACACACACACACACACAATTAAAACCACTGACAGTTGAAGTGAATAACATTGTTTATATAGTTACAATGGCACCGGTCAAGGGGTGGGATATATTAAGCAGCAAGTGAACAGCCAGTTCTTGAATTTCATGTGTTGGAAGCAGGAAAAATGGGCAAGTTTAAGGATCTGAGCGACTTTGACAAGGACCAAATTGTGATGCTAGATTACTGGGTCAGGGATCTCCAAAGCGGCAGGTCTTGTGGGGTGTTCCCGGTATGCAGTGGTTAGTACCTACCAAAAGTGGTCCAAGGAAGTACAAATGGTGAAACATTGTCAGGGTCATGGGTGTCCAAGGCTCATTGATCCTAGTAGGGAGAGAAGTCTAGCCCATCTGGTCCAATCCCACAGAAGAGCTACTGTAGCAAGAAATGCTGAAAAATGTAATGCTTTCCATGATAGAAAGGTGTCAGAACACACAGAACATCGTGACTTGCTGCGTATGTGGCTGTGTAACCGCAGACCAGTCAGAGTGCCCATGCAGACCCCTGTCCACCGCTGAAAGCACCTACAATGGGAACGTGAGCGTCAGAACTGGACCATGGAGAAATGGAAAAAGGTGGCCTGGTCTGATGAATCACATTTTCAGATCATGCGGACGGCCGTGTGCATGCGTTGTTTACCTGGGGAAAAGATGGCAGCAGGATGCCTATGGGAACAATGCAGGCCAGCAAAGGCAGTGTGACGCACTAGGCAATGCTCTGCTGTGAAACCTTGGGTCCTGGCATTCATGTGGATGTTATTTTGACACGTAACACCTACCTAAAGATTGTTGCAGACCACCCACAACTCTTCATGCCAACGGTATTCCCTGATGGCAATAGCCTCTTTCAGCAGGATAATGAGCCCTACCACACTGCAAATATTGTTCAGGAATCATTTGAGGAACATTTTTTATTGGCAAAAAAAAACTCAATTTATACAAAGAGTCAATATTTACAGTGTTGACCCTTGTTCTTCATAACCTTAGCAATTCGCTCTGGCAAGCTCTTGCAGGACGCTTTGATACCATGCTTTATTCATGGCAGTGCTTTTGGGCAGAATTGTGAGAGCCTACTCTCTTGCAGGGATGCAAACACATGTATGGTCAAAAAGAGAGGTAATCGAAGCCCTTGCCCCGCGGAAAATATCCAGATACTTACATTGCCACCAACCCCTGCCATCCCCGGCCCACCCCTATAGGCACATAGAGTATTATGAAATACTGAAAATCAAATACACCGACACAAATTTGGAATTTCAATTTCATTTTTTAATTCTGAACAATAAACTCTTATTTAACTATCTAGCACTTATTCTTCTTGCTTTACACCTCCTTCCTCTTCTTCCTGGCCACCTCCTGCAACGTATCCAGGGCCTTCCGTCTGGCTGCATTCATTTTCTTTTCAACATGTTTGAGATGTGTCTGCCTCTCTTTGGCCAGAGCAGTGGTCTCGGCCTTCTCGGCACTTTCACATGTAGCACTGCAGCCATACTCCGCCTGCCTCTTCTGCTTTGCCTCCATCCTCTTCTCTCTGTCGGTCTTGTCCCTTCTCCCTGCAGCCCTAATGTTCCGGCAGAGAGTTTTATCAATTGGCCCCATGTTGATGTCATCTCTTTTGAACATGCCAATGCCAGTCTTGCCCCTAGACCTCAAGACATATTTCACAGTCTGCACTGCATCAAAGGTGGAGATCTTCATGTTAGATCTTTTAGCGTCAATCACATCTCCCATGAGACTAAAGGAGGACTCTACCAGTGGCCCATGGAAGATGGAGAGGGCACCTCTGATAACCAGGCTGGATTATTGGATTAGAGCTGGATACTTCCCCAAACTCATGACATGGGCCCACCACTTCACAATGTCATCTCCATCTTCATACTTGGCCAGGTTAGGGTCCACATTGAACCCTTTTTTTCAATTTTCAAAAAAGTCAGACAGTATGAATGTGTGTTTGACTGCATGGACCTTGATTGTAGTTTCAAGTTTCAGCCAAGACCAATTCCAACTGCTTTTACAGCCTCGATCCATCTGTTGCACAAGAAGTGCCTCACTTTCCTCAATTTCCCTCATTCTGCCAGTGAATAGAGTTGAATATTTTTGTAAAACTGTATCATAACGGAGTGCAAATAGTTCACTCTGCCCCTTTCCACAATGTCTTGTTTATATGCTGCAATATTTCTCGTTCATTCTGGGGTTGCCATAAAATGTAGAATGTTTGGGTCCATCAGTGCCCTGCGCTACTTAAAAATCACCATCAGCAGTCTATTTGCATCAATTTACATTTAAAAAGGGACCTCCTTAAAAATAGCAAAACTATTTTTTAGTAGGATCGCGTAAACAAAACGTTACTATGAGAAAATCAAGGACACGGATATGGAGAAAAACGTTATGAGAAGTAATGCTTGACGCTGCTAGCTAACCAACAGTACGCAAAGTCAAGGGCAATATGTATAGTTATACTACGGGGCTGTTGCATGCTTGATTCTGATTGGTTGAGAACGTTCTAAGGTGTGCAATTATTTTCAGGGAAACACACGACTATAGTTTCAAGTAGGTTTGACCGCATTACAGTTCCATATCACTGCGCGTTGTTAACTGTAATAACGGAAAATAGGATACAATTTATAACAAGAAAAAACATGCAGCCCCATGCCCTTGATCTGCAATTTTCTATGTCTAACTTCACAATCAATGGACACGTGTAGTTTAATTTTAATAAATAAAGCATATAGTCCTATCTATGATAAATAGAAAATTAAACTGAATATATAAATAAATTAATAGTCCTGCTGCACGGGTTTTCGTAATTATTCCAGATAATATAACAAATAAATAATTATTGATAGGCCTACTTGTTAAAAGGGCTTTGTGCGTTTCATTTATTAGGTTATCTACTGTCAATAATAGAAAACAAGAATGAACGAATTAATTAAAACGAATTGAATACATAAATAATAATATTGACGCACATCTCTCTCTCTCTCTCTCTCTCTCATAACTGCATAAAAGCCGGGCACACACACACTTACTCTAAGGCCAGTTATGAATGTAATTTTATACTTATGACTGATCATGCCCAAACGCGTGTTCAGTCGGTGTTTAAGACCTGCTACAGTCGATGGAAACAGTCAGTCTTTAAATGTTTCAGCAAGTCGTAAGTGTGTCCCCATCATTAGTCTGCTATCAGTGGCTCAAACCTCCGTTCCTAACTCTAAAAAAACGTGACCGCATTACCACCTCGGATGTGCATTATTTTTTATAATAATTCAACGGCCTGTCGTCAATTATTCCTTACACATTAACCATAGTAACTCCATGGGCATGCATGCAGCATTTATCTAGCATTAGCCCTAATCTAGCATTAACAACAACATTGGAAAATCGGTAAAGTAGGGTTTAATATTACTGTACAAGATAGGCGATAGTAACGTTAGCCAAGTCAGGAATTTAATATTAAAATGCATAACGTGCAAACGAACATGATTATAGGCGAACAACTTTTTCTATGTAGCTACAGCCATCCATAATTTGATCTGCTAACAAGCACTAACGTTAGGTCTTTTACAGGTGAACTTGATGTAACGTTAGCTAAAACGTAATGATATATTTGTAGGACACACACACACTTGAAATAGGCATTGTTGAAATGTTTAATAAATTACATGACTAGTAGATTATATAACATTATAAATCAAAAATATCCTTACCTCCAGTGATCTCACCAGTTGCCAGTAAGACGGGAATTCGCGGCGCCGAACTCTGGTCCTCAGGGAGAAATTTGTTGAAGTGGCAGTTACGCAGAAGAAACACTAGTGGCTCACGCTTGCGCGCATGATATGTTTTGGCGCGCAGTGTTTTGATTTGCTTATTTCCTATTTACTTGTTTGGTGGATGCAATCCAGAATTACAGTTGGTGAAATTATAATCAGACAGACACCCCCCCCAAAAAAACCTCTTCAAATCTGCACGATTCACACAAGTCACCCAAACTGACGTGAAAAAAAGCGGGAGGCGCCGAAAAGTGCGCTGTTTGCATCCCTGCTCTTGGATGAAAAGCAACCCCACACATGGATGGTCTCAGGATGCTTCACTGTTGGCACGACACAAGACTCATGGTAGCATTCACCTTTTCGGTTTACCAGGTATCCCAAAAAGCCGGAAGGGGGCTTCAGTGAAAAGATCTTTGCACCAGTCTTCTGCTGTCCATTCCTTGTACTTCATGCAGAATTTCAGTCTATCCTTGATGTTTTTCTTGGAGAGAAGTGGCTTCTTTGCTGCCCTTCTTGACACCAGGCCATTGTCCATACATTTTCACCTCACTGTGCATGCAGATGCACTCGCACCAACCTGCTGCCAATATTGAGCTCTGCACTGGTGGTGACACAATTCCGTAGCGGAATCCTCAGGAGATGGTCCTGGCGTTTGCTGGACGTCCTGAAGCCTTCTTCACTGCAGTTGAACCTCTCTCCTTGAAGATCTGGTAAATGGTTCTTTCTGGTGCAATATTCTTTGCAGCAATTTCCTTGCATGTGAGGCTATTTTGATGCAAAGCGATGATGGCTGCATGTCTTTCTTTAGAGGTAAACATTGCTAACAATAACACAATGATTGGAAGCACTTCTTCCCTCCTTTTATAGCAAACAGTCTGCTCTTATAATCCAATCAGAAAGATAAGAGTGATTTCACCTGACTAGTCCTCGTTCACACTTTCCCAGGTGCTGCTGATATGATTAGTGAAAGGATGTTGGCTGGTCATTTTGTGCCAGGGCCAAAAATCTGTGACACTTTTTGTTTTGGCCAATGAAGCTTTTTGCAATTATTTAAAATGCATCGGATCACTCTGCACAAAAATCTAGAAACAATGTGAATCAACACAACAACTGAAGCAGAAATATTTGCGAAACACAAAATTTATGTCACTGTTGGCCACAGCTGTACACTACACCTTAAGAGGTCTTGTGGAGCTCAGGTGCCATGATAAATTGAGTCTGCCCAGTAAATCGAGTCCCCATGGGGGTCACCATTTGTAATGCCGGAGCAAAATCATGTTATTGTAATAACAATTCATTGAAGTCCAGGCTAACTGAAAGATACAAATTACATCTTTAATTTCACAATCTATAAATTCAGTTATTCATTATTATGTGTAACATGATTTAGAAAACATTTTTACATAATTTCAAAAGCAGCTTTAAATAAAAATAAACATGCTTTAACAGAAAATGGCACTAATATCTATAACATCTTGGTCATTGTGTAATTTGATAAAATATGGTAATAAATTGTGTATAAAAATGTATTAAATAATAATTGTATTTAGAACCCCAGTGAGCAAGCCAAAGGTGACTGTGGCAAGGAACACAAAACTCCTTAAGATGTTGGTTAATGGAGAAAAATAACCTTGGGAAAAGCCAGACTCACTGTGGAGGCCAGTTCCCCTCTGGTTAAAAAGCACAAATTTAATGCCAGTATTAGTTATTTCTGTGCAGTGCAAGCCATGGTTTAAAATTTGTAAAAATAAAATAAAATGTATGAACTGTAAGATTAATTATGTTTTTAAAGTCCATCCTGGATTAACTGCAAAAGTTCACATTGATGCAATTGTCCTTTAGTTGGCTGATGAAGGCATTTGTTGGCAATTAATTAATAAAAGACATAAAATGTCATATTTACATATACCATAAATTGAATTTGTAAGATTTCAAATCAGTCACTAAATAAAAAGAGTACCCATTCTTCGCTTTTTGAGCCAAAGGAATCACTGTGATGTCATATGGGGACTTGATTTACCAGCAGACACAATTTATCATGACAGCAGCACGAGGGAGACCTACATGATATTATGCAGGTAGTTTTAATGTTGTGTATGGTTGGTGTACATACACACGCACCACCATATATATATATATATATATATATATATATATATATATATAAAATAAACTCCAGTAGTCATTTAATTGATTTAGTTTAAACATGTCTCACCCAGTTCAATTTCCCAGGATAGTCTAGTTTCATTACTAATTTAATTTATGTTTAATGCAGACGAGTCCATGTAAAACATTTTATAATATAGCCTAGTGTTCTAAACGTAAGTTTTTCCAATTACTGTGATTTTATTTCAGTTTCTCCATTTAACAATAACACCGCCTATAAATTTTAAGAAAATACACTTAAAAGAACAAAGACAGAGACAAAGTGTGTGAACTAAGGAGTTTTATTTTACGTTTACTTCTTCTTGGACACACCCACGGTACGACCACGGCGACCGGTGGTCTTCGTGTGCTGACCACGCACACGCAGACTAGAGAAAGAGAAAAACAGTCAATACAATAATTCAGCCACATATAGTAAGCAAATTGTATTTTATTTTTTTTTACCATTTACAATCTTTATTTACCATAAATACTTTACAGTATCTTATAATAATTGGTACACTACAATATTTCCTGTTCTAATTCTTGTTAGTCCTTAAAAGAAACCTAGATAACTGAATATTTTAGCACATTTCTATGTTGTTCTATTCTTAAACCATAATTTCAGTGCATCACAGGCAATCATTGCACGTTATTTCAAAAGAAACTAAAAGTCAAGCATTTGTAATGCAACTCACCCCCAGAAGTGACGGAGACCACGGTGAGCCCTGATCTTCTTCAGTCTCTCCAGATCTTCTCTCAATTTGTTGTCCAAACCGTTAGCAAGGACCTTGAGAAAACCACAAACCATTAACAAGAGGAACTGTGTTGTCTTATTTTGGAAGGATATTACAAGGCACTTCAATGGCCAGAACTATCTTTATCATATGGCGTGCAGGAAACATCCCACACCTGCAACTGATGTGACACTCACAGACAAAAAAAAAAACACTTTATCTGGAGAGATGAATTGGCAGTAGTATATTTACACATAACACTAATATTAGAATCAATGTCTGCTCACTGATGTCAAGGGTTGAGGCATCAAAGAAATGTTGGCTTGCTCTTTGAAAAAATGATTTCCCATCAGTCATTAATGAAGAGGACCTCATTTTTATACATTAAAAGAAAGGTTCAGTCAAAAATATAGATAGTCAGTATTACATTCATCCTCTTGTCGCTCTAAACTTATGACTATGTTGCATAACAGTCACTTTGTTTAAATGTTGCAACTGATTTCCTTTAACCAGACTCACTTTAAAGATTAAAAATAAGCACCAAGCAGTGTCAGTGGCCCATGTGACTTGTGCGTCATACTTCAAATCTTTCATGAAGGCACTTTGTAGTATGAACAGACCAAAACTGAAGTCTTCATTTACTCTCAAATCAAATATGGCAACACATCAATAACATCAAACCTCATTCGTCCATTACACAAATGACTTAAAATTAGATTGACATAAGTCTTATGCGCTACTTTAAAGAATTTCACCCTTATGCAGTCTCAAACTCATGCCTTTTGCACAAGAAAATATATTTTCATAAATGATGCGTTTATATTAGGGGTGGAAATTAATTTCTGCAATTAATATTTATTTTTTAACACTTAAATAATAATTCAGTAGCCATTTTTTTGTTTTCCCTGAAATTTAACACAATAGGAGAAAAGTGTCCCAAGTTCAGGCTTGGATTAGGGTGGGGATAGTTAGGGCATTTGCTGCTTGCCAGGTACAAATCCAGCACCTTTATAAAATGGGCTAAACTCAATTTTTTCCCCCACTTTCTGTGGCTAAAATACATTTTCAAGAGGTCCATGCTTAAATTGACTGAACATCCTTGCACAGAAACTAACTGTGTGAAGCAGTGCATGCTTATTCATTACGCTGGTTTTGATTTGTTGTACAGAGAATTGAGACTTCAACCGCAAGCAGGCAAGATGCTGTATCTCTATCCATTGTAATTATATTCATTGTAATTATATTCTCATCATATCCCCAAAATATCTTTGTTTGTGCTCTGCAGAAGTCAAACGAGTTTAAGACGCATGGGTGTGTAAACAATGTGAATTATCATTTTGGGAGAACTAGCCCTTTAAAGTCACCTGCATTTGCAACATTTAAATCTTATGCATTCGTTTCATCGAGTATGGAACGAAAAGAGGGCAAGTATATAGACCATTTAAATTGTGCAAACTGTCCTTTTAACCTATGGTTGCTAGAGTAAAATAATAAACTACCCAGTAAAGCTTTAACATAATAAGACTGTGACGTTAAAATACTTTGTGATACTTAAAAACCTCCATGCATACCTGGCTGTATTTGCCGTCTTTTATATCCTTCTGTCTGTTGAGGAACCAGTCAGGGATTTTGTACTGGCGAGGGTTCTGCATGATGGTCACCACCCGCTCGACCTGATCAACAATCAATAACACAATCAATAAACACGTCACTTTAGCAGCATAAATCGACTGTTATAAAACTACAGATGCATCACCAGACGCACCTCATCATCAGTCAGCTCTCCAGCCCTTTTGCTCAGGTCAATATCAGCTTTCCTCAGGACGACGTGAGCATATCTCCGTCCCACACCCTGCAGATGTACAGTGAGGGGTCAGACAACATGACTCACTGCAAACTAGTTTTCAGCAGTTTGTCTGATTTCTTCTGAGACTCACCTTGATGGCGGTGATGGCAAAGGCGATTTTACGCCGTCCGTCGATGTTCGTGTTGAGAACACGAAGAATGTGCTGGAACTTCTCTGGAATGACGAGCGACTGAGAAAAAAAAAAGAAATAACTGTTGTTTAGTTTTAAGGAAATTAATTAAGCTTTATGATGCAGACCTGCAACTAATTTACTAGACTATAATAAAATGCGATAACTTCATCTCAAGAACAAAACCAAAATAAAAAGCCAAATCAACATGTAACTATATAGCTAGTTAGTTAAGTATACATCACATACGGTGGCCAAATCATGGTACAGTGACGGTGTAAAGTTATTACAACATGGTACTTTAAATAATGCCATGATACAGAAAGAACCAAATATTCGTATACCATGATATCTACAAAGTATTACAAGTTAATTATTTGAAAAACATGGTTAATTTCCTAAAACCCCGGGACACTTTTGGTTAATGGATCTGCACTGGCGCGCGACTATGAGCCAGGCTTTCAGTCTCTCATGACTAATAGTTAATCAACATAATCTATACTACACGCATAAAATACAAATCTATATATAATATATAGGATTGAACTGTATATTATGATGCATTTGTATAAACAAACAGTTCAAATCAAAGACGATGTAGGCAGATTTCAGCAAATATTTCTAGGATTTCATTTCTTCCTCACCATCTTGGAAGCTGGTTCCGCGCAAAGAGGAAGTGATCACGATCTCGCGAGACTTTTGATACGAAGAGATTCCGTCACAATATAAATGTCCGGCTGAATGGTTACAAATATTGTCCTTTCTACAAATACAATATAAAAATCTTTTAAAAAAAGGAATCAAATAATCTCTAATATGTTCTACATTTAGATGATATTTAGTTTTATTTTCGTATTCTCTCATTTACAACATCTATAATGTTGTCTAAGATGGAATTTAATGTACCCCTTCTGTTGTTCTTTCCTCTTAATTTTTTGTCGTTTCTACTATATCCTTTTATGCATTTTTTTTGTCTGTGTAAGTGAATCTACATGGGGATTTCTAATCTAATCTCGTATAAGTGGGAAACATAGATATGTTCAGCATCATACCATTTGCACTGATTTCTGAACAGAGTTAATGTTATGTACACAATCAATTTTGTTATGTACAAAATACACAATCGATGCTATGCATTATAGATTTTCGTAACATTTACTATTTAAAAGTAAATTTTAGATTTGTCTGGTCCGAAAGAAAGAAAACATTCCCAGTCAAAATGCGGAACTGGAAACTGGAGGGACAGAAATACTGAAGGGACTTGTAGTTTTTAATGAATTTCAGACGCGATGGCGGAACCGTCGATGACTGCTGCTGCTCATTTAAACACAGCCGTTGATTCAGTGAATGGAGCGATGTCTTATTTACAGGATGAGGTGATAACTTTCACTTATATTATAACAGCTTCAGTGATGTGTTTACCTGTGCACGTTCCACCCATTTAAATCCTTTTACATTAGTTTTAGCAACCCCTGTAAAGAGATAAAACAGGCTGTTTGAATTTCGGAAATAAATGTTAACGTCATACCTAACTTGGTGGTACCTTGGCTATCAAATCATGTTACCATGGTAATAACGTATATTTTGGCCATGTTTTGTGTTGTTGTTTTGTTTCGTTTTTTTTACACGTACCATGCTAATAGACCTTTTTCGCACACTGATGACGCGTCTCCGCCTAATTTAACAATCTCGTAAATAAATAAAATTATATATATATATATATATATATATATATATATATATATATATATATACAGTATCTCACAAAAGTGAGTACACCCCTCACATTTTTGTAAATATTTGATTATATATTTTCATGTGACAACACTAAAGAAATGACACTTTGCTGCAATATAAAGTAGTGAGTGTACAGCCTGTATAACAGTGTAAATTTGTGGTGCCCTCAAAATAACTCAACACACAGCCATTAATGTCTAAACCGCTGGCAACAAAAGTGAGTACACCCCTAAGTGAAAATGCCCAAATTGTGCCCAAAGTGTAAATATTTTGTGTGGCCACCATTATTTTCCAGCACTGCTTTAAACCTCTTGGGCATGGAGTTCACCAGAGCTTCACAGGTTGCCACTGGAGTCCTCTTCCACTCCGCCATGGCGACATCACAGAGTTGGTGGATGTTAGAGACCTTGTGCTCCTCCACTTTCTGTTTGAGGATGCCCCACAGATGCTCAGTAGTGTTTAGGTCTGGAGACATGCTTGGCCAGTCCATCACCTTCACCCTCAGCTTCTTTAGCAAGGCAGTGGTCGTCTTGGAGGTGTGTTTGGGGTCGTTTATCATGCTGGTATACTGCTCTGTGGCCCAGTCTCCGAAGGGAGGGATCATGCTCTGCTTCAGTATGTCACAGTACATGTTGGCATTCATGGTTCCCTCAATGAACTGTAGCTCCCTAGTGCCGGCAGCACTCATGCAGCCCCAGACCATGACACTCCCACCACCATGCTTGACCGTAGGCAAGACACACTTGTCTTTGTACTCCTCACATGGTTGCCGCCACACACGCAGGTGTATTCACTTTTGTGAGATACTGTATATATATAATTTTTTTAATATTGATTGTAAATTTAAAACATTATGTTTTGTGTTATATTACCCTGGAATTCGGTTAAAAAAAATGAATTACCACAGCTGTGAGGGGGTTTCTATTACAGCTGCTGAGAGAGTGACAGTAAATTTGGCATGCTGTCTTAATCCACTGCTCTCTATTTTTTCCTTTTATGGAAATTAATTCAAAAGTAATTGTGGAAATAATATTTGCTGTGATCTCCAATTCACTCCCATTCACCGCTGTCAAAGATTACCCTGCAAACGTTTACTTCCGTGCTCCAAAACCCGGAGTGTGAAAAAGGTCTATACAGTTGAAGTCAGAAGTTTACATACACTCAGGTTGAAGTCATTAAAACTATTTTTTTTAACCACTCCACAGATTTCATATTAGCAAACTATAGTTTTGGTAAGTCATTTAGGACATCTGCTTTGTGCATGACAAGTAATTTTTCCAACAATTGTTTACAGACAGATTGCTCACTTTTAATTGGCTATATCACAATTCCAGTGGGTCAGAGGTTTACACTTATGGGGCTTTTCCACTGCACGGTTCAACTCGACTCTGCTCGCTTTTTTGGGGTTTTCCTCTGTGGATAGTACTTGGTACCTGATACTTTTTTGTACCACCTCAGTTAAAGTTCCAAGCGAGCCGTGCCGATACTAAATGTGACGTCAAAATCCTGCAGATCACTGATTGGTCAGGGAGAATCGTCACTACCAGTGTCACCAGATTTACGACACTTGATGTCAGAGGTGCAGACGTTCCTCTCGTTAGCGATGAGTGAAACGAAAAAGTCTATGAGGAAGTGCATCAGCTGTTGGCCACACATGGCTACCACCAGATCTACCAACAGTGTAGGGAAAAGTAAAAAAAAAAGGATCAAGGAAAAGTGGAAGTGGTTCAACCAAATGTACGCTATCTAAACCAGCAAGCAATGGGAGGAAGAGGCCCTGGACTGAGCCATGATGGAGGATGGTATGTTTTGTTATGTTAACTCTATACTCTGATTGAAAGCTTCACTTATTTAGTTGATCAGCTACTGGAAGATTGCTTTTAAAATAACCAGGCCAATTTAACTGTTAAACTTGAGTAAAATAATTATGCAACAACTGCTTTATGCAGCACAATGAGCTAGTAGCTAACAGCTAGCGGTTGTGTTATTGTTTTTGTCAGTTTGTGTCATGTTTAAGATGATGTCACGGCAGTAGAGGTGGCGCAACTATGACGATCAGCCTATAATCCCACCCACGTTGAGGCGGCACTAAACTGCAGTTGAAATGCAAGCTCAGAAACGTAAAGCGAGTAGAGTTGTGGCGAGTCGAACCATAACGTGCAGTGGAAAAGTGCCAAGTTAACTGTGCCTTTAAGCAGATTGGAAAACTCAAGAAAATTATGTCAAGCATTTAGACAATTAGCTTCTGATAGGAGGTTGTGGCAGGGCGGAGGGCGGGGCCAGGTCGTGATCCTACACACCCGGTCCCGTATTAGGTTAATTAAGCCTCCGAGGGATAAAGGTCGACTGCAGGGGATCGTGCGGGAGAGAGAGATTGTTTACAGACATGTCCGTCATGTGTAAAGGGTTCAATGGAAAGAAGGCAGCGAGAACTGGCTTGACAATATAAATAATAGTTTAATTAGCCTAATACGGGACCGGGTGTGTAGGATCACGACCCGGCCCCACCCTCCACCCTGCTCTATGAGGTGTACTGAATTGGAGGTGTACCTGTGGATGTATTTTAAGGCTTTCAAACTCAATGCCTCTTTGTGTGACATCATGGGAAAAGCTAAAGAAATCCGAAATTTTTCCAAAACTGCCATCAAAAAGCCAGACTACAGTCTGCAGGTGCGCATGGGGACAAAGATCTTACTTTTTGGAGAAATGTCCTCTGGTCTAATGAAACAAAAACTGAACTGTCCGATCATAATGACCATCGTGTATATTTGGAGCAAGCATGGGGGTTGCAGCATCATGTTGTGGGGGTGCTTTGCTGTAGGAAGGACTGGTGCGCTAACTAAGTGTTTGTAAACTTCTGACCCACTGGGAATGTGATGAAAGAAATAAAAGCTGAAATAAATAATTCTCTCTACTAACTGAACTGTTCGACCATAATGACCATCGTTATGTTTGGAGGAAAAAGGGTGGGCCTTGCAAACCGAAGAACTCCATCCCAACCGTGAAGCAAGGGGTTGAAAGCATCATGTTGTGGGGTGCTTTGCTGCAGGAGGGACTGGTTCACTTCACAAAATAGATGACATCATGAAGAAAGAAAATGATGTGGATATATTGAAGCAACTTCTCAAGACAGCAGCCAGGAAGTTAAAGCTCGGTCGCAAATGGGTCTTCCAAATGGACAATGACCCCAAGCATACCTCCAAATCTGTGGCAAAATGGCTTAAGGACAACAAAGTCAAGGTATTGGAGTGGCCATCACAAAGCCCTGACCTCAATCCGATAGAAAATGTGTGGGCAGAACTGAAAAAGCGTGTGCGAGCAAGGAGACCTACAAACCTGACTTAGGGGGCATTTACACTACAACGTTTTCAGCGTTTTGGGGTCTGAAAACGCAAACTTTTGAAAACGGGTTTCAAAGTGCAAGTTTTTGAAAACGATGCCGTTATCGTCTCCGTGTAAACATACAAACACACGAATTTGTGAAAATGATGACATCATCCGCACGTTGTGCTGGTCAACATTTTGAGTTTATTGACGCTTCTCCAGCAGTAATTGTAGTAATAAAGCAACCTCATCCGTTCAGACAAAATTGCTCGATGCTTTTGCCATCTTCATTGTTTGTTTTCACCACTCTGCGGAAGAATGCTTATGTGTGCAGGTGCGTAGTGTTTCAACTACTGGCCTGGCACGCATAATACAGCATTTATTGTCATTTTTTTGGATCCATGTGAACGGGGATCATTTTGACAAAGTTGCCATCTGTATGCAAAACCTTTAAAAAACATAAAGGAAAACCTTTTCCGTTTTTAGTACATCGTTGTTGTGTAAACGTACCCTCAGTTAGTTCAGTTTTGCCTGGAGGAATGGGCCAAAATTCCAGCTACTTATTATAAAATGCTTGTGGAAGGCTACCCAAAATATTTGACCCAACTTAAACAATTTACAGACAATGCTACCAAATACTAACAAAGTGTATGTAAACTTCTGACCCACTGGGAATGATGAAAGAAATAAAAGCTGAAATAAATAATTCTCTACAATTATTCTGACATTTTACATTCTTAAAATAAAGTAGTGATCCAAACTGACCTACGACAGGGAATGTATTCTATGATTAAATGTTGAATTGTGAGTTTAAATGTATTTGGCTAAGGTGTATGTAAACTTCATATGTACCATGATTCTTCAAAATACCATGTAAATACCGTTCTATAAAATATGGTAATCATTCAGCACCAAGTACCATCTGGTACCACCACTGTACTTCCTTTAGTTTGCTAATGTGCATGTGTGTGTGTTTGGCAGAAGACAGACTTTGATGTGGTACCTCTAAATCTGGGTGATCTGGACATCACAACAGATGAGTTCATTCTGGACGAGGTGGACAGTAAGTTCTGTGCTATTATCTTGCCCCAGGGCAGTGTCAGAGAGTTTCAGGCCTGCTGAAGGAACTTGCCCTATCCTGCTGCATTGTCATGACATCTTAAGCTTGTTGCTTCTTTACATGTGTATTTCTGTCTTGCAAACAGAGACATTTGGCTTTTTATAAGTTTAAGAGTTGTTGTGAGTTGTGCTAATATAAAACAAAAGTGTGTTTATGAATTTATAGTCATAGTCATTATGTTGCATTATAGTGTTTTTGCACTTAACATTGAATTTATTGACATATTTAGAAATGGAGATTTTTCATAAATGTGGGACCAAGGAAAAAGTTGGCAGAGCTATTAAAATCTGAGCTTCTGGGCCGATCGTGCCCGCAGAAAACATCCTATTGAACTCTTGAATTATAAGCAACATCTTTTGAATTCAGAAGTATGAAACAAGTCCCTTGTTATTTGTCTTTTCCTAGTTCACATTCAAGCGAACCTTGAAGATGATCTAGTGAAGGAGGCACTCAAGACGGTGAGATGATGAATGATGTTAAATGTATGTGTGTTTATGGTCATCACGATCTGAGATGTGTGTGTTTGTGTCGGCTCAGGGTGTGGATCTGCGGCAGTACTCGAAGCAGGTGGAGACGGAGCTGCAGCGCATTGAACAGGTGTCAATCAAGGACTGTATCCAGACTGATGTGCTCTTTGGCCTTATATCAATCCAATAGCCTGTCATGATAATGTTATGTTTCACTTGTCTTACTGATACACTAATATCAGTGAATGAAAGAATTTCAAGAACAAGTCCAAGTCATATTTCACCCTAAAATCAACAGGAAAAAAATAGAAAATGTAATTTCTTTTTAAAGAAAACTAAGCCGGTTTTTGGATTAGTGTTGAATAAGTTACTGAAAGAAATTAATGCACTACAAATTACAACACATTTTTGACTACTTAACTGACTACTTTATATATATATATATATATATATATATATATATATATATATATATATATATAAAAATATATACATATTTATTTTCAATTTGCTTTCTAAAACAAAACAAAAAAAATGTTCTGCTGAAATTCTGAAATATTGTCTATATTTCCTCTGTTCATTGTCGCATGCAAGTCATTCACTTGTGTCTACCTTACAATGACTAGTTAGTTAGTCCCCCTAGAACACCTGTCATAGACTAGCGAACAGATGTGTATATATATATATATATATATATATGAAAGTTATTTATGTTTTAGATTTATTTTACATAAAGATATTTTTTAGTAATATGTGTAACCCAGTAGTGTACTTCTAAGTAATTTGCTTAATAAGTAATTATGATCTGATTGCAAAATTTATAAGAATGAATAATTCTGGTTATAAGTTACACTACTTTTTGACATAAAGTAGTTTGATTACAGATTAAACCCAACACTGTTTTGAACCATTAAGGTTTTTGACATTATAATCACCCTTCCCCCCAACTCTTTTCAGTGTAATGCACAAATCACATTATTATTTTACTGTAATGAGAAAAAAAGAATGTAAATTATTTAAAGGATGTACACATGATGGTAGTATTTATAAAATATAAATGATGCCTTTATGCTTATTTAGATAAAAACTATATATGTTTTTTTATTAGAATCTAAAGAGAATCGTTGAGAATAAATATCAGCATTTGGCAGGACATGTGCTTAATAGTCATGAAAAATAGTTTTAGGTGTCATTATTTATTTAAATTTTGTGTTGAAATGTGATCTGGACAATTTATCATTTATTTATTTAACGTTCATTAATTGAGACAATTAAATGTTTTCCTGTATATTGAAATATAATCCTTGACGTGTTGGCGTAGATATTAAAGAGAGTCAGAATATTGCCTCTTTACATAACCAGATCACAGCCTGTGACTCGATACTGGAGGTGAGTGAATTCAAGACTTGACCTGAGCTCTTTACACTGTTGTCTCTTGATAAAGATTTATCACTGGGAAAGATTCATATAAATTGTAGTAACATTGCTGTAAAGAGATGATCATACTGTCAGAGACGTGCTTTGTCTGTCTGTGTCTCTAGCGAATGGAGGGCATGTTGAGCAGTTTTCAGAGCGATCTATCGTCCATCAGCAGCGAGATACAGACTCTACAGCAGCAGTCTGTCAGTATGAACATGAGGCTGAAGAATCGTCAGGCCGTGCGCAGTCAGCTTAGCCAACTGGTCGATGAACTCGTCATGCCCAGCACAATGATCTCGTGAGACACATATGAGTCTGTTATAACTCAGCATATTTTTACATATTGTAAAAGAACAGGTGTGTAACTGATGGTCTGTGTGTTGCAGTGTGATTCTGGACAGTCCTGTCACAGAGCAGGAATTTCTCGAGCAGCTTCATGAGCTCAATAACAAGATCAACTTTGCTAAAGAGTTGAGCTTCAGAGAAACCCTTGCCTGCTCCGATATACAGGACATCGTAGACCGTCTCAAAATTAAAGTAAGGGATACAATGAAAAGACTGATTGGTTCACACACTTTCACTCATTTGGTTAATTACTTTTAGAAAGTGGATGCAGTTTTATAGGGTGATTAATAGGAATCTGTTTTGCATTCTCAGGCCGTCTCAAAGATTCGTGAGTTCATCCTACAGAAGATCTACTCATTCAGAAAGCCCATGACCAACTACCAGATCCCCCAGAACACATTACTCAAATATAGGTATAAAAAACATAGTGATTTAGACACTTTTGTATATAAGACATTGGGCTCAGTTTTCATACCCGCTCTACATCTGTGCACAACGTCTTTCAATTGTTGTGCGATTTAAGTGCGATTTTCATACCTGGGCAACATGCAACTGACCGTGGATGGAAACGTGCCGTGAGTGCATTAACGTAAGTGTATGGGAGGTTCAAAGCCCAATTTGCTATAAGTCATTGTGCTTAAGAAGTCTATTCTCAGTTCAAAGTCTAAAAGTCCATGCATGTGCAGTTCTGGGATTCCACCAGCAGATGATATCAAAGTGCTATCAATGTCCCTAACAATCACTGTGAATACTAGCTATGATGTTGTCTGTCTATATTATCTATATTTTAACACAGCCTACATCCAGTTAGCCTGATAAGCACCACATTTTCAATGTGTTTGTGAAGAAGACTGTGTCATAGAGGTATACCTGAGGTATAAAACGGACGCAAAACATTGGTACAGTTGTCAGACGTTTACATCCACCTTAGCCAAATACATTTAAACATTTAAGTTTTTCACAATTCCTGACATTTAATCATAGAATACATTCCCTGTCTTAGGTCAGTTAGGATCATTACTTTATTTTAAGAATGTGAAATGTCAGAATAATTGTAGAGAGAATTATTTATTTCAGCTTTTATTTCTTTCATCACATTCCCAGTGGGTCAGAAGTTTACATACACTTTGTTAGTATTTGGTAGCATTGTCTTTAAATTGTTTTACTTGGGTCAAACACTTGGGTAGCCTTCCACAAGCTTCTTACAATAAGATGCTGGAATTGTGGCCCATTCCTCTAGACAGAACTGGTGTAACTGAGTCATGTTTGTAGGCCTCCTTGCTCGCACCTGCTTTTTCAGTTCTGCCCACAAATTTGGAGGTATGCTTGGGGTCATTGTCCATTTGGAAGACCCATTTACGACCAAGCTTTAACTTCCTGGCTGAAGTCTTGAGATTTTGCTTCAATATATACACATAATTTTCCTTCCTCATGATGCCATCTATTTTGTGAAGTGCACCAGTCCCTCCTGCAGCAAAACACCCCCACAACATGATGCAGTCACCCCCATGCTTCATGGTTGGGATGGTGTTCTCTCGGCTTGCAAGCCTCACCCTTTTTCCTCCAAACATAACGATGGTCATTATGGCCAAAAAGTAAAAGTTTTGTTTCATCTGACTAGAGGGAGTTTCTACAAAAAGTAATATCTTTGTCCCCATGTGCACTTTGTAAACTGTCTGGCTTTTTTATGGTGGTTTTGGAGCATTGGACTCGTTTTACTGTGGATATAGATACTTGTCTACTGGTTTACTCCAGCATCTTCACAAGGTGCTTTGCTGTTATTCTGGGATTGATTTGCACTTTTTGCACAAAACTACGTTCATCTCTAGGAGACCGAATGCCTCTCCTTCCTGAGTGGTATGATGGCTGCGTGGTCCCATGGTGTTTATACTTGCGTACTGTTGTTTGTACAGATGAACATGGAACCTTCAGGCATTTGGAAATTGCTCCAAGGATGAACCAGACTTGTGGAGGTCCACACATTTTATTTCTGAGTTCTTGGCTGATTTCTTTTGATTTTCCCATGATGTCAAGCAAAGAGACACTGAGTTTGAAGGTAGGCCTTAAAATACATCCACAGGTATACCTCCAATTCAGTACATCTCCTGTAAGAAGCTAATTGGATAATTGTCCAAAGGCTTGACATAAATTTCTGGAATTTTACAAACTGCATAAAGGCACAGTTAATGTTACAGTGTATGTAAACGTCTGACCCACTGGAATTGTGATATAGTCAAATAAAAGTGAAACAATCGGTCTGTAAACAATTGTTGGAAAAATTACATGTGTCATGCACAAAGTAGATGTTCTAAATTACTTGCCAAAACTATAGTTTGCTAATATGAAATCTGTGGAATGGTTAAAAAAATTAGTTTTAATGACTTCAACCCAAGTGTATGTAAACTTCTGACTTCTACTGTATGATATGTTTCTATAGTGTCTACAAAACCTCTTGGCCATGCCCTTTGTTGATATCATAATGCTACATAGCAGTCTTTAAATAGGGCTCATTATCCCATTTTTTTTATTCCAGAAGCAGAAGATTGTAAAATATGACTGTTGTTACCAGGTGTTGTAGTAGGGATTGGTGTATGAATATGTTTCTGCTCATGTGCAGGTTCTTCTATCAGTTCCTTCTGGCCAACGAGAGGACAGTTGCTAAGGAGATCCGTGATGAGTATGTGGACACCATGAGCAAAATCTACTTCAGTTACTTCAAGTCCTACAGTAGCAGACTGCTGAAAGTGCAGGTGAGACAGCGAACGGCTGGATTTGTTTGTTATGTGTGTATGGTGTGCAACAGTGCCAAATCACTTCTCCAACATCTTGGTTCCACAAGTATATTTCCATGAATTTTTTCAATAGGGATTTCATAAAAATCCTTCCTTAAAGAGTTCTAAGCCGCATGGCTCAAACCGCATGGCTATACACTTTGTTTTGAATAGGGGTGTAACAGGGCAGTGGTGGCTCAGTGGTTGAGGCTCAGGATTACTGACCAGAAGGACGGGGGTTCAAGCCCCAGCACCACCAAGATGCCACTGTTGGGCCCTTGAGCAAGGCCCTTAACCCCAGGGGCGCCGTATCATGGCTGACCCTGCACTCTGACCCCAGCTTAGCTGGGATATGTGAAAAACTAATAAATTTCACTGTATATATGCAAAAAACTGTGTGTATAATGTGTGACCACAATAAAGGATTCTTCTTCTTCTAACAGTGTATCGTGGCACAATACATTGCGGTTCAAAATGTGACAATGCGCATCGTGGTGATTGGGCTTTTTTTTTTATATAATGTTTTTATAGGTATTTTACAAGCATGTATATCCAAAACGTGCATCATCCTACGCATACACAGGGGTGTGTAAAGTGTTACTATAAGTAAGTACTGTTTCCCAAGAATTTTACATTAAGTAGTATAAAAATGGTATATTTTAACTTGAGTACATTTTAAGTGCTGTAACTGTACTTTTACTGCGCTATTTTCCCTCTGTCTGTGTTCGATACTTCCCTGTCCTGATTTGTTTTTTTCATCCATCAATGTGATTGGCTAGGGATAGTCTCGTGAAATCGTCAAATCAAATCAAACATGTAAAAAAGTTGAACGGCAGCTGTAGATCGGGCGCCAACTCTTATGGATGTGGATAATGCGTCAAGCGCAGTTCAACATCTGAACATCCACTGCCGCTCCTGAAAGGGCTTTTCGCATTGAAAGGCCAATTGCTCTTGTGACATGAGTTTAGTTTGCTCTAGCCAGATGTCAGTATTAATTCTGCCTTTGAGGTAAATTTGATATTTCCGCTTACTAGATTCTATGTGTAATATAGCCTGTAATTTAGAAAAAAATCTATCACTGAGATTATTGGGTTGCTGTGAGAGATTAATGCAATGTTATCAATAGGACTGGGTGATAAAACGATCATGATGTTTATCAGAAAAAAGAGCAATGTCCTCGATATTGATGATTTACTTTTGAGTAATTTTCTGTACCGTAATTTCCGGACTATTGAGCGCACCTGAATATTGAGCCGCACCCACTGATTTTTAAATAAAATATTATTTTGAACATAAATAAGCCGCACCTGTCTATAAGCCGCAGGTGCCTACCGGTACATTGAAACAAATGAACTTTACTCAGGCTTTAACGAAACACGGTGTGGCAGTGGGGGCGTGGTCAAGCGCCCGTCCGGGAGAGAAAAGCGGTAAAGGCGCTTACACCTGAGCTAAATTATGTCTAACACCGGTGTCTAATTTCAGTAAGCATGGGGAGAGCGGCATAAAAAGGCAGCAGCCACAGAGCTGAGAGAGTGACACACGTCAGTCTAGTGTTGGCGCATAGAAGAATTGAGAAACTTTATAAAATTGATTAAACATTGCTGTGGCCATTAAAAGCCTTACCTGGAACGTCAAGTGCCCTGCTGAAAACTGTCACACTGGTGCCCGTGTGACAGTTTTCCCAAGAAGGACACGTGAATCAGGGCACTTGAAATTAGACACCGGTGTTAGACATAATTTAGCGCAGGTGTAAGCGCCCTTACAGCTTTTCTCTCCCGGACGGGCGCTTGACCACGCCCCCGCTGCCACACACGGCTTGTAATAAAACATTTGCAGTAAACAGTAGCCTACCAAGTCATTGGTCACTATCTTCCTCGTCCTGTGCACTGAAACCACTGAAGTCATCGCCTTCGGTGTCGGAGTTGAATAGCCTCAGATTTAGTTGTCTTTTTGCACTGAGTCAATTCCTCACGCTGCTGTTTCCAACGTCTTATCATCGACTCATTAAGACCAAGCTCCCGTGCAGCAGCTCTATTTCCTTTTCAACAGCCAGATCAATCGCCTTCAACTTGAAAGCAGCATCATATGCGTTTCTCCATGTCTTTGCCATGGTGAGGGTGACAAAATGACTACCGTGAGGCCTAATCAGAATGATGGGAAGTTTGAGCGCGCTCGATTTAATCTAAACTGTAAACAAAAAAAGTTGTTTTGACCTTAACCCATTCGGCAATTTCATTGGTCTAATGAAAGCTTCACGCCGCCAAAAAACTGAGCACGTCACAGAATGTTTTTTTTTTTTTTTTTTTTATAAAATTTGAAAGCGGGAAAAATCCATATATTAGCCGCGTCATTGTATAAGCCGCGAGGTTCAAGGCGTGGGAAAAAAGTTGCGGCTTATAGTCCGGAAATTACGGTACTTAGCCTGTGTTCTACATCTAGACCACAATCTACATCGATCGCAATAGCAAGACAACCACTTGTTGGTTGATCTAGAGAAAATATATAAGATTGACTTTATTTCCTGGCATCTGTAGCTGCGCATTGTTTGATTGACAGGCGGCGTAAGCAAGCGCCCATGGGTAGTTCTTATGGATTAAGGTACCAGTTAATTAATTGGAGTAACTGTCAAATTACAAATATCCATGTATTTGCAATACAACTGCATTTCCACAGGAACCACATAGTAAACATTTTGCTACTGATTTGCCAACATTACAATATATATATATATATATATTTGTTGCATAATAAAAAATTAAGTAACAAAATGTATATCTCCAGAGCACCAAGACATTGTTTATTAAACATGTCAACAAATTCTAAATGTTCGTTAGCTTGACATTTAGAACCAGCAATCTGAACTAAATGTCACCACCTTTGCTAAGTGAACACATGGCTGAAAAATGCATGCATATCCCATGTTATTCTGCTAATAAAGTCCTGTAGGCCTATCGACTATGTAACAGCTGGAATAATCCATTTAAAAACAAAGATTAACACAAAGTTAGTTCTAAATGAAATTAAACTGAACAGAAAATTGCACCATGGGGGGCAGTGCTGCAAAACTCATGAATATTAATTATTTTATGCACAGTATAAGATTCTTTTTTTTGTGATTTAATTTTTTTTATTGATTCATGAAAAACAAAACATATACAAACAGAATCAATATTTAACGCTCACAATTGCCCCCAATCCCCAACTCCCCAGCCCGGCCCTCAACAACACCCCAGTGGTCACATAATTATAGACACACAAACAAATAAAAAAATGAAAAATTCCAAATCCACTGTGTTTACAGGTAATTGCCCGCTCACCGTCAAATTCCCACACAGTTCTTCCATTCAATGCAAAGTTCACGTACAAATGAATCCAATGTGACAAAAAATGTCACACCTATTGTATGTTCGGGAAGAGGATGATAGAACAGAAAATTCTCCTTAATTTGTCCTTCATCAATAAATCTGACGTAAACCAATACTTGCGCTTCTCCGGCAATATCAGTGCTATCATCAATTTGGAGAGAGAAAAAAATCACTCAAATTAATTTTCATGATTATCTGATATCTTTCACCTATGTTGCAATTTGCCCAATACGATTAGCCACAGTATCATTTGACACTGGAATCAATGTTAATTGATCGACAGCGCTTTGTCCACACATAACAGAAATAGTCTCTTTAGCGCAGAGTAAGAAACACTTCTCACCTAAATTGTGTGACTTCCCAGTTTTGCAAATCCATTGAGAAATAATTATAAGAGGCACGAAGAGCCCTCTCATTCAGCGGAACGGCTTTCTGCATGAGTCATTAGTGTTTAGTTATCAAGTACCTTTAGTATTTTGGAGGGTTTAAGGCTCTCCTTCGACAACACCTCGCCACAAATCACGCACTGTGGTCGTGGATCCCCCCATCGCTGATCTGATTAAAGCCATATTCCAAGTACTTATCATCATATTTCCTGATTGTGGCCTTCGTTCCTTGTTTTGACTCTTTCTCGGCTTGACGCTTTTTAGCATCAGCACCGATTAAAAATCGCTCCATGTCTAATCAGCAGTCCGGCTATGATGACATGAATACAAATTGCTATGCCCATGTGACTACTTCCAATCAGCAGTTAATAAGTTATTTCATGTCACCGGTGGTGCCATTAGGTGAGTTTTTTATGTTCAAAATTAAAGTTTTTCACGACTGTAGTATATTTTTATCAAGTTAAGTATACATTAATCAGGTGTAATCAATGTAAACATTGTTGATTTGTACCACAGTTATGTCTGATGGGCAAACATGCAGTTTACTGTGTGTGTGTGTAAAGGCCTGTGGACGTGATGGAATGTGTGCTCAACATATGTTTGACTATTTGAAGGTATGTGCAGGAACAGGAATAGCCTCATATACACTCACCTAAAGGATTATTAGGAACACCATACTGATACTGTGTTTGACCCCCTTTCGCCTTCAGAACTGCCTTAATTCTACGTGGCATTGATTCAACAAGGTGCTGAAAGCATTCTTTAGAAATGTTGGCCCATATTGATAGGATAGCATCTTGCAGTTGATGGAGATTTGTGGGATGCACATCCAGGGCACGAAGCTCCCGTTCCACCACATCCCAAAGATGCTCTATTGGGTTGAGATCTGGTGACTGTGGGGTCCATTTTAGTACAGTGAACTCCTTGTCACGTTCAAGAAACCAATTTGAAATGATTCGAGCTTTGTGACATGGTGCATTATCCTGCTGGAAGTAGCCATCAGAGGATGGGTACATGGTGGCCATAAAGGGATGGACATGGTCAGAAACAATGCTCAGGTAGGCCGTGGCATTTAAACGATGCCCAATTGGCACTAAGGGGCCTAAAGTGTGCCAAGAAAACATCCCCCACACTATTACACCACCACCACCACCACCAGCCTGCACAGTGGTAACAAGGCATGTTGGATCCATGTTCTCATTTTGTTTACGTCAAATTCTGACTCTACCATCTGAATGTCTCAACAGAAATCGAGACTCATCAGACCAGGCAACATTTTTCCAGTCTTTAACTGACCAATTTTGGTGAGCTCTTGCAAATTGTAGCCTCTTTCTCCTATTTGTAGTGGAGATGAGTGGTACCCGGTGGGGTCTTCTGCTGTTGTAGCCCATCCGCCTCAAGGTTGTGCGTGTTGTGGCTTCACAAATGCTTTGCTGCATACCTTGGTTGTAACGAGTGGTTATTTCAGGCAAAGTTGCTCTTCTATCAGCTTGAATCAGTCGGCCCATTCTCCTCTGACCTCTAGCATCAACAAGGCATTTTCGCCCACAGGACTGCCGCATACTGGATGTTTTTCCCTTTTCACATCATTCTTTGTAAACCCTAGAAATGGTTGTGCGTGAAAATCCCAGTAACTGAGCAGATTGTGAAATACTCAGACCGCCCCGTCTGGCACCAACAACCATGCCACGCTCAAAATTGCTTAAATCACCTTTCTTTCCCATTCTGACATTCAGTTTTGAGTTCAGGAGATTGTCTTGACCAGGACCACACCCCTAAATGCATTGAAGCAACTGCCATGTGATTGGTTGATTAGATAATTGCATTAATGAGAAATTGAACAGGTGTTCCTAATAATCCTTTAGGTGAGTGTATGTGCTCTCATGACTGCTGAGAAAATATATGGTGAGGCAGGTGTTTCCTGTTCACTTCTTAAAATGGTCAGACCAGAGTCAAAGTAGAGGATGATAGATAATGCATGTTCAAAAAAGTATAAGCCCCACCTTGTTTGAGGAAAAGTATTTAAGTGAACCAAAC
Organism: Xyrauchen texanus; assembly: GCF_025860055.1. NCBI lineage: Eukaryota > Metazoa > Chordata > Actinopteri > Cypriniformes > Catostomidae > Xyrauchen > Xyrauchen texanus. Next base: position 46,164,700 of record NC_068285.1, read on the forward strand.
CCAGAAATGCATTAGTTGTTGTTGTGGTTTTGCTGCAGGCAACTCGGCTTTATGGTATGATAATAAAGTCTATTCTTCTGAAATCAAAACCCCAAAGATGTAGAGTGATTTTTGATCTTTGTTTTTTGTTTTTTATCAATTTAGCATGATTACTCTGTAATCATTAGGTGTTGGAGTGATGCTGCTGTCTAGAATTGGTCAAAAAGGACTTTTTTCAAATAGTGATGGTGCTGTTTTTTACACCAGTAATGTCCTCAGTATACTTTCAGTTGATCAGTTGAATGCCACTTTGGTGTATGAAAGTATCAATTTCCTTCCGAAACATTTTGGCTGCCAGTGTTTTTTATTCTTTCTGGCAAACAGCCATAAAAGTGAATGTAAATGATGGTTTGTGTGCTACATTTTGAAATGTCAGCATACAATTTTTATAAGGGGTCTTCGCATTTGCAACCCAATACTCATTACTCATGAGAACTTTTAAATGAGCTACTCTTTTACTCTTTTACTCTGAGCTACTCTTTTACTCTTAGTTTTTAGGACAGGTACTTTTACTCTAATTACACTAAATGTTTTGGGAAGTAACAGTACTTTTACTTGAGTATGATTTTTCAGTACTCTTTCCACCCCTGCACATATGTAACATGGACATTCACATACAAATCACTTCCATGCACGCAAGGACCGATTACTAGCCAAATCCGCAAGAACTGAAAGTGAAACCATGTAAGCGAATGTAATACAGGGAGTGGAAGAGAAGTGCCTTTTTAGCCGGGAGGGATCTGATGTCCTTCTGATGTGCAAATGTGGTCTACTCGTACTGCGCGAGAGAACATTCATGTTTGCAGAGGTTTAATGAATTAATCTACTATATATAATGCTGAATATGTATAATACATGCGTTGTATGTCAAATGTCATGTGTGATTTGATTTCATCAGTACATTTCTGTTGGATTTTAATTGGGGACATTATTTAAATGGATAAGGATGCACTGCCATTTAAATATGTATTTTTGAAAATAATATCAGAGAAAATATTAAAATTAAGAAAAATACATCTTTAAAATATTTTAAATGCATGTAATCAGTGACGGTGTGTAAGCAGCATATGTATCTAACATAGTTCTGTCCACCACGTGGACTTAGAGGCCATTGGGAATTGGGCATTCCAAGTTGGGGAGAAAAATCAGGAAATAAATACAAGAAAAAAGAATGAAGAACGCTAAAGTAAATAATCTATGTAAATATATTTAATGGAAAATATGTAAGTTGCGCACTGTGGTGTGGCAGAAATTGAAGCAGCCTCCGGAGTCAGCGGGTGTACCTTCATTCAAAACAATTGTTTTTAATTTTAGAACACGCCATTTTGTCCGCCAGACACGTCTGGTGTGCGACCCCCTTTAGTTTAAAGAATCATAATCTGAACCGAATCGTGAGATGAGTGAACCATTACACCCCTAGTTTTGAAGCAAAAGAATATTTGAAAATCAGACAACAAGACAAAGATACAAGACTGTGCATTTGGAATTACTGAAGGGGCCGCATTTAGAGAATACACCGAAATGTGTTCAAAGTGAGGGGCACGGCCCCCCGAGGGTGCTAGAGTATCGCAACCTAATTTATCTTTTTATTTTATATATATATATTTGTCACTCTCTTTCATTCTCTCTTTGTGTCAGTATGAAGATGTAGCAGATAAAGATGATCTGATGGGGGAGGAAGACACAGCCAAAAAAGATATCCTTCAAAGCCACATAGATTTGTTGTGCCAAATGACTTAATTCAAGATAAATAGGAACTTCAAGACAGTTCATGTGTTTTCTTTTGATTGATGGAAATTAGTTAGTTTTTATTTTTTTCAGTTGTTCTGTGATTATGTGGTTGATTTCTTTAACTATAGTGCAGGTTTTTTCACCAAGCCGTCTCTGAAGAGCAGGAACACTATTTTCACTCTTGGTCAGAGGGGGGCCGTATTGAGTCCTGCTGAGTTGGAGGGGCCCATCCTCATTCCGCATGCCGCTCAGAGAGGAGATTGCAGAGTGAGATACACAATGCACAACAGGCAGCCATGGGAAATGTGATTTTAGTTAATTAAAGGGATATTTCACCCAAAAATGAAAATGTTCTTATCGTTTACTCACCCTCATGTCATCACAGATGTGAATTACTTTCTTCTGCAGAACACAAATGAAGATTTTTAGAAAATATCTGAGCTCTGTAGGTCCTCACCATGCAAGTGAATGGTGAGCAGAATGTTGTAGCTCCAAAAATCACATAAAGGCATCAAAAAAGTAATCTAAAAGACTCCAGTAGTTTAATCAATGTCTTCAGGAGCTATATGAAGAGTGTGGGTGAGAACAGACCAGAAAGTAATGTCTGTCATTCTAAATCTTGACATCAACAGTCTCCTTGTTGATCGTGATTTCAAGCTTGATTACACCTCCTATCTATGCATGCGTCAAGCGCTAGGAAGTGTAATCAAGCTTGAAAACATGATTGTGCCTAGAGACTACAATAGCAAGATGTATGGTGAAAAAGGAGTTATATTTTAGTCTTTACTCATCCAAAACTGATTGGATTACTTAAGAAATTGATTAAATCACTGGATAACATATAGATTACTTTTATGCAGTTTTTATGTCCTTTTTGTAGCTTCAAAGTTTTGGTCACCATTCACATTGTATGGACCTACAGAGTTGAAATATTCTTATAAAAATCTTCATTTGTGTTCTGCTGAAGAAATCTGGGATGGCATGAGGATGAGTAAATAATTTTTCATTTTTAGGTGAACTATTCCTTTAACTGTGTTGTTTGTTAAGGCAAGCATCATTATTTTTTGTGCTCATACATGCAGTTGGTGACTTAAAACTAACCCCTCACCATAAGTATTAAAGTTCAGTACTTATGTGCTGCAGACATGAATGACACCTCAAATCACGCAACTTGTTGAGGAGAGGTGTGTTATTAGTTATCTGAGCAATTTTCGCCAGATGGACAATAAAACGTGTGAAAAGACCTGGATCATAAATTTTCAAAGATGTGTGTTCTTTTATCTTTTATCATTAAAGAGAATGTATATTAGTAAACATTTGATATTATTCTAGTTATGGTCTTAGACACTGTAGTGTCCTGTAGCTGTCAGATATCTGTATTCATTATCTCTGATGCAAGTGTTTTTGAATATGAAAATTATATGAAAGTTATTTGTTCCATGAAATAAATGTTAGAAAAAATATGGCCTCATAAAAGTAAAAATGCACCTGAAAATAGTGTTAGGGGCAAAAAATAAAAAGTACGTTTCTTACACTGTCAAAGATATACATTGAAGGAGAGACCCAAGCTATAATTAGGGTCCAGAATATCAGAGAGAAGCAAGCAACCACCCAGCACACCTTAGCAACACATTATAAACCACTCAGAACACCTTAGCAACCGCATAGCAATTCCCTAGCAACCACCCACAACACCTTAGCATAGCTGGCGAGTTGTAGACATGCGGGCACCACTCACGTTGTATTTGGGAAATGTAAAACTTAAACTATATTATTATTGTAGCGCAATACTGTTTGACTGACTCTCTCTCTCTCTCTCTCTCTCTCTGTCAGTACCCGTATGAAACACTCTTCCGCAGTCAACACTACGCTCTGCTGGATAATGGCTGTCGTGAATTCCTTTTCCTGTCGGATTTCTTCATGGTGGCTGGAAACTCAGCATTGGATCTGTTTAACTCCATCATGGGAAAAACCCTCAGCATGTTCCTGGTATAGTCATGATCTTTGTCTCTGTAGGAAATACAGTACATGACACCGATTGTTTACATACATTCAAGGTTAAGGAAAGCATTTTGGATATGCAAAATTCTTTATTAAAATACTTTCCTTAACCTTGAATACATGGGAGTATAACTAACTTAATCATAATTGTAATACAATAAAAACATAATTCAATAATACTGTATGTATATATGGCCACATTCACACAGCCGCAGTATACAGTTGTCAGTCCTGTTTTGAGTGCTTAATACGGTTACGTTCACACACAGTATGGTTATCTTCAAGAGTGACAACTGCATTCTATAACCGAACTGACACACACAAATTTTTAGGTCTCAACCGCATTCACTGCAAATCTGTGCTGTATGAATGGAACCGTTGTCAACGAGATGTAGAGAGAGACGAGAACCCAAAAGCTGATGAGAGTATCCATATCTTTATTAATCTCACGCACGGGTAGTGGGGCTGAGAACCACTGGAGGACTTGCCGATGAGAGAGGTACCATCCAAGGAGATGAGTGCCGAGTTGCGTACAATCCAACTCATGTGAGAAGACATGTGGGAAGGAGGAGGAGCATGATGGCTGAATCGCGGGGTCTGAGGGAATACGGAGGAGGCACAAACTGGGCTGGCAGCACAGGGAGAGAAAACTGTTAGCACTGGAAGGATCCTAGAGCCAGGACGGTAAAATGCCAACAGAGTAGAAATGCAAGATCGGCAAAACAGGCAACAGAAATAAAAGAAATAAATATTTGCAACAGCAAATTTTCAAAAGCCTGTACTAAACTGCAACAGTTATTCTCAAAAGCAAATCCAGCGACAGACTGAGCAAACAGAGGGTATAAATAGACAGGGAAAATCAGCTACAGATGAAAATAGTGTGCTGCACTATTCACACTAACAAGCAGAAGATGAGGAGTTGTTGTAAGTATAAATGAGTAGGGAGTGCACATGGCTAGTATAAACATAAACAAAGCCCTGTGCCCAAACACAAAACAAAGACAAACACACAAAGCACAGCCAGATCAGCCTAGTGTCCTGACAACTGTATTGGACAACTAGTTGTTAGTTACGTCATGTACAGTGAGAGACATGCTGCACTGTACACGCATGTGTCTTGTGGGCTTCCGTTAACTCACGGAGATAGAGAAATAAACCGTGTCATCTGAAGATCCAACCACTGTTTTCCACCGGCTGCTCACGAGCCACACGACACAAAAGCTGCACTCTGCAAACTGTGATAAGACATGCCAGTGTTATGAACGTCGCCATCTTTTGGTCACTGTCATTATGGTTACAGCTGTTAGAATACGGTTGTGACTTCGGTTGTTCATTTATACAGACAGTATTCAAACTGCTACTTTAAGTTTTATGAACGGGACATATCAAGACTCACACCTGTAAGAAAATACGGTTGTCAAACCCAACACTGACTGTGAACGGAGCCTAAATATACTAGGGCTGAGAATTGCCACAGACCTCCCGATTCAATATTACAATGATATTTCCTAGCCGAGTCGATATGTGTTGTGATTCTGTAAGTATTGCGATTTTATGTTTTGATATAAAACTTCATAAAAAGATTAAAAAAACGTTTTTTTTCAGAAAGAATTGTCTATTGAAGAACAGTTGTGTCTGAAATGACAATTGTTTTCACTAATAATCAAATTATCATTTGCAGGTGAAAGGTAGGGATGTGCAAAATTATCAATAGACCTTATTCACGCTAGCGTCATCTTTGATTTTGAACGTGAATGACAATGAGGATGTGAGGGATAGATGTACAGTCTCTTCAATGACATGAACGGTATTAAGCTGTATAAAGCTCCTAGATCACATCTGATTTTACACATCTCATGTTGTCTGGAGTTCAATATATACTGAATGTTCTTGGACAGATATTTGATCAATCTGCAGTACTGCCCACTGAAGAGACTGTACGTCTATCCCTCACAGATTCATAGTTTTTCTCAGTAAAACTGTTAGATTGTGTTGCTGACAAAGGTTTTGTTGCTTTTGTAGGTTTTGTATTGATATAGTGCAAATACTTTTTCATTCCAACATTGCTGTATTGTATACAAAAACATTTGAGTTGTAAACTTTAGACGATGATGACGGTCGTACCACAGATTTTTTTCTTTTTTAAATGAATTCACACTGAGGTGGTAGCATGGTGATGCAGCCTTTACACCTCAGTATGTACATTTCATTTTCAATAATTCAACAATCAGAGTCTGCTTACACCACCGTTGCCACATGTAGGGCTCTATGATGTCCACGATGTGGAAAGCATGGATGGAATCACTGAATCCAGTCATTAAAATTGCATTAGCTATAAGGTGCAGATTGTCATGGAAATTGAATTATTTGGGAAAATTAATGTTTGAATGCACAATTAATCAAATCAAAATCTCTATATGTCCAAGTGTGATTAAACCGCAAAAGGCTGCGAATTAATTAAAAAATATATAAAATGCATGTGCTGAGTGCTTCCAAATTAATGTGTGAAGCTGGCTACTCGTACGCTGAAAACACCTCTCATGGGCATCTCGCGTGCTCTGGATATGTGAAGTACAACGTTTTATGCAGTTAAATAATAATACTAAAGCAATATCTCGCATCCGTGATGTCCTGTTGTGCAGCACCTCGTTTGACAAAAATATCTCCAGTGTTGTTTCAGATTGTGTAGAAAAGCACTCCATTTGATTCAAATAATGCAATGTTAAAGGTATGTTAAAAATGTAATTTAATATTTTTCATTGAATTAAAGTTTTAACAAATTTATTTGGTTAGACACCACTTTGACAATTACATTTAATTAAACTGTCAAATATGGAATATAAATATTAACTCTCCAATAAGCACAATTTTAATGACCTCTTGTGTGTTTGTGCTTGAATATTACAACAGCGTGGCACATACTATATCCTGGAAATGTGCTGGAAAATTGTTTCTTGAAAAGAGTGGGAACCCTGTATTTGAACTGTCAGTGCGTTGTCTGAGGCAACTAGTTAGTGCAAAGGAACCCATGTATAAGGCTGCATTTTGTCCATTTGTATTTAACAAATAAATATCTACAATGTATCATTTAAACTAATCAAACTAATTTTGATCTTTTATAATATAACATATATTACCATATGCTATTATCATTTTCATAATTATAATTTTGCAATATACAAATGTAGGCTAAAGAGTAAATGTCTGAGGCTGTACTTAATTATGACACACATGACATTCACCTGTAGTCCTAATGTCTTTGCATATTATTTGCATATGCATCCTGAGATGGTCGTTATCATAGACAACAGGGTTCTTACAAACTGCTCCCAGATGACTGACGGAGAAACAAAAAGTGAGAACTCCCCATGCCTGACTGTCCCCATTGATGGCTGTAGCAGCGGTACATTAAAGGACTAAATGTAAATAATTAAAGAGACAAAACGGATGGGATGATAAACAAATACTAATACAACAGACTGGAAAAATAGACATTTATTCATTTTAATATCTTATATATATATATTGAATGTGTTCCTGAAAACTGCACCGTTAGAACGGTTTCATGTTGAAGAGCCACTTGAAAGTATTTTTTTTTCTCTCTCATAAATGTAAACGAGTGTAAATGTCAACATCATCATATATGTTGAAAACATGCTCATTGCTATCATAAAATATCAGTCTTTTTATTTCAACCTTTACTCCATGAGACGGAATATCTGGTTCTGTTGAGGCTTTATTCCTAACCAATTTAGCCACAGTACTGAATAAACATCTAGGATTGTTGTGGTTATTTTTACTAAAATATGATGACCTGGCAGCTTTTAGTGCTTGTCTGTATCTACATGCACTACCAAATACTTCTAATTTAGTATTTTTCCACATGCGCTCCATTTTCCGAGCTGCTCTCTTGAGAAGTCAAAAGACTTACATTTATATCCTGTCCCCTGAGTAACACCAAAAATTTCACTGTAAATTGTAGCAACACCTCCTCCTCGACCCTTCAGACGTGGCTCATGTTTATAACAATAATCTGGCGGAGTAGATTCATTTAAACTAATATATTCATCCAGTTTAAGCCAGGTTTCAGTCAAACAGAGTGCATCCAATCTATGATCTGTAATAATTTCATTAACAATTAGTGCTTTGTTAGAAAGAGATCTAATGTTTAGTAGCCCTATTTTTATATGATGTGTATTTTTTATTTGCTTGTTTTGTTCAAGTTTGACCTTAATCAAATTTTTTCTAAATTATTTAGTGAGGGTATTGTGTTTGGTAGTTCGGGGAACAGACACCGGCTCTATGAGATATCTAGGTGATACAGTCTCTATGTGTTGTAGTTTATGTGACCTATGTGACGTCTCAAGGCAGCTAGCAGACGTTCGGATTAACCAGTTTGTCTGCTTCCTGACCTGGGCCCCAGTTAGTGAAATACTATCATTATTAAGACTATGAGCCAAATTACTAGAGAGGAGAGCAGCAAAGGTCTACCCCAAAAACTCTTCCAATTGTCTATAAATCCTATTTTATTCTTCAGACACCACTCAGACATCCAGCCATTCAGTGACACTAATCTACTATAAACCTCGTCACCACGATGAGCAGGGAGGGGACCAGAGCATATTACAGTGTCTGACATCGTTTTTGCAAATTTGCACACCTCTTTAACATTATCTTTAGTGATCTCCGACTGGCGAAGCCGGACGTTGTTAGTGCCAACATGGATAACAATTTTAGAAAATCTATGTTTAGCATTAGCCAGCACTTGTTAATTTGATTTTATGTAAGATGCTCTGGCCCCCAAAATGCAATTAACAATAGTGGCTGGAGTCTCTATTTCCACGTTCCTCACAATAGAATCGCCAATAACAAGGGCTCTTTCAACATGATTCTCAGTGGGTGTATCACTGAGTGGGGAGAATCGATTGGAAACCCTAACAGGAACGGGAGAGTGGTGTCTCTTTGCTGAGCAAGTATGCCGCCGAGACATCACCCAACCGGAACCCAAGTGTGTATGTTGCTCTCTGTACTACTCGCATCCGAATCAGTATCTACCGGCTTCTCTTTCTCACTGACCTCCACTAGCGTTCGAATGCGAGTCTCTAACACATTAACCTAAAGAGTACTGATATTTATTTAGCTATTTATTTTATTTTTATTTATTTATTTTAATGATCAGCATTTGACTGATACAGAACAAACAGTACTGATTTTTATTTATCTATTTATATTTATTTATTCTTTATTTAAATGGTCAGCAACTGACTGATACTGAACATACAGTACTGTTGTTTTGAAGCTATTTATGGTATTTCTATTTATTCTTTATTATTATATGTTGTCAACAAATTTTACAATTAGGAAAATAATGTCAAATATTCTTTATAAAAATATTTGTTTAAGAAAGCAGCCTTCTGAGTACCTTTGCATTGTCATATCTGTGCAAAATCAGTGAAAAATCCACATAGAAAAGGTCTGTTTTCATTCAGCAATTTTTTTTACTATATCGGCCACCATATCGGTAATCGGTGAAGTTCCCTCCTCTAAAAACGGTATCGGCCTCAAAAATCCCATATCGGTCGGGCTCTAATACTGTGACACTAAAATTACTCGTTTTTGTAGAAAGTGCCATGTATTAGACATTTTCTCATTTAATTTTTCTGTCTTCTCTCCTTTTGTAGAAGAATCTGTCGACGTATCTATCGGACTGTTATGACAGTATAGCTGTGTTTCTGTGCATTCACATCATTCTGCGCTTCAGAGCCATCACAGTCAAGAGGAATATACCCGCTCTGGACAAGTCAGTCTCTACACAGTAACTCACACACACTGAACTCTGTTGATTAAACTGATTAAAGGTTTGTGTGTAACATGCATTTTTGCAGAAGAGATTTTAGAATTATGGATGGTAGAACGGATTATTAATGATTAACATAAGACGCAGTCTTATAGTGTCCATGTAGAAGGGTGTCTGTCATTAATATGTCCTTTATAAGTTATGTGTGTATGCTTCAGGTACTGGGAGACTGTGCTGGAGTTGTTTTGGCCCAGATTTGAGCTCATTCTGGAGATGAACATCCAGAGCATTCGAAACACTGACCCTCAGAAACTGGGTGTGCTGGACACCAGACCACACTACGTATGAACCCTCAGAAACATAAACAGACACAGTGTGAAATATCAGCCTCATTACAAGCTAGAGATTGATTGATATGACCAATGCTGATTTTTAGAGGGCATTTCCACACAAAGAAATAAACAGAAAATGTACTGGTAGTTTCTGGATCTGACACAGCTAAAACTTCATTGGTAATTAGCCATGCAGGTAGGGTTATCGGCCAATGCTGATATTCTCAATATGATCAAATGTTGAGCGATTAATCAGCTTCGCCGATATCACTATTATAAACCTACCGGCATTTCATATCTACATGACACATCACAGATACAAACTGGCACGACAACAGATGAATCTCATGAAACCTGTCAAAAACATGTACAGGTATAGTAAGCCCTAATCACGTGCAGGATATGATTTACAAATTAAATTTTCAACAATGATGCAGAAATACTAATTTTTCATATAAAAAAATTGAATTTCAACTTGTAAAAGCTGTATTTTGTATCTGTAACTGCATTTTCACTAGCAGAAATCCACAATGATCTGTCATTCACTCGTGTTTAAAACACAATCATGGAAATCTATAATTAATGTCTTACTAGTTGAAATTCCAATTTCACATATTGGCAATTTTATGTAATGAAAATTTGTGGTGGGTTGGAGGTGTGATTAAAGCTGAAATGCTTTACTTCTGCAACAACAAACAGAAATGCAAAAAATAACATTGTTTTCAAACAGCTTTCCTGAATACTTCTCCTGACTGACATTGATTTTTTTTAAATTATATATAGATACATTTTTGATCAAATCTAGACAGCAGCATCACTCCAACACCTTATCCTTGAGTAATCATGCTAAATTCATCATTTGGTTCTAGAAAATCACTTGCCATTATATCAAACACAGCTGAAAGATATTTGGTTCATTAAATGAAGCTGAACATTGTCTTTGTGTTTGTTTTTGAGTTGCCACAGTGTGCAATAGACTGTCATGTCTGAAGGTCAATATTAGGTCAAAAATGGCAAGAAAGAAACAGCTTCCTCTAGAAACTCATTATTGTGATCCGTTGAATGCCACTTTGGTGAATAAAAGTACCAATTTCTTTCCATAAATTGCAAAATCTCTACATTATTCCAAACGTTTGGCCGACAGAGTGTGTGTGTGTGTGTGTGTGTATATATATATATATATATATATATATATATATATATATATATATATATATATCAGCTAATGTCTAACTAAATGTTTAAGCTAGGATAGGAGAAACAGAGAAAAGGTCCTGCTCTTTAGCTTTGTCATAATCAAAGAATGTCACGATGCAAATTATGAAATGATGTTTTTATAAGATTCAGATTGAAGTTACTCCAGGTGTACCAGCATAATTTCTCAGATTCTTCTTTGTGTAGATCACACGGCGATACGCTGAATTCTCCTCAGCTATTGTCAGTATAAATCAAACATTTCCAAATGAGAAGACCCACACACTGCTCGGACAGCTCCAGGTGAGACACTCAAACATGTGTTTGTGTTTGAAGATTACAGTGACTCAAATTGAAACGTGGTGTTTATGCCCTTCAGATCGAGGTGGAGAATTTTGTTCTAAAGATGGCGGCTGAGTTTCCCTCCAGACGAGATCAGCTTATCTTCCTCATCAACAACTATGACATGATGCTCAACGTTCTCATGGTGACCTGATCACACACACATTACATCACAGCCCATGCGCCGCATACCACTCGTGATGCATGCTGTAGTTTTAAGATAACAGAATTTTCATTTTTGGCTGAACTATTTCCTTACGCCTGTGTTGAATGCATCATGATTGTATGTTGTGTTTGTGTACGCTGTAGGAGAGAGCAGCTGATGACAGTAAAGAGGTTGAGGGCTTCCAGCAGCTTCTATTGGCAAGAACACAGGTACATACTGTACACACTGGAATTCTGGGATATTGAGTCCCAGTTCTAATTTGATCATACTGTTAATGTATGTAGGGCTTTGCAGATACTATCATATATCGATATGTCGCTTTTTCTCAAGATATTGTATCAACACTTGCATCCCAGTATCGATATTTTTATTCAACTGACACAAAGTATAGATGCTGTAAAGAAGCTGTGCGACTCCACTCACTGCAGTTAACCTTGTGCACTGTTATAGACTCACACTTGCGTTCAAATTTGTTTTTCTCCTTGATATAAAATTAATAATGCTAACTTCAAAAGTGTGTAGAAACACTAAAGTTGTGCATTTTATGCTATTTAAAGCATATCTATCTTTACATTTCTCTCTTACACCATCGATTTGCATATGAAAATAAGAAAATATATGTTAATTTCACTACAGTAAAAGTCTACACTTCTTTGTTGGAACATGAAGAAGACATGAGAATGTGTGATGTATTGGGGCAGATTGAAAACAAAAAACAATTACATGGCTTGAAAATAATTTCATGACAAAAATATCCAGTAGATGGCTGCAGAGATCCAATAATTCATTCCTGGTTATAGCACAATTAATTTGTGTGTGTGTTCTGCATTGTGGATGTGTTATAGTCTCGCCCCTTTATTTCTGTGCGTGTGTTCTGCATTGTGATTTAAATATTGGTTTTATTTGACAAATTCCCCCAAAAATTGCTCTGTTATTGTCTCACCCATTCATTTTCCTATGGCCGTTCAAATTTGACAGTGAACTTTTTTTCCCCTCACAATCAAGTCCAAATGTTTTTTGTGTGTGTGTTCAGATGGCAAATGTAGGAAATGTAACAAAGCTTCGAGCCATTCTGATGAAGTATGCAATTTGTATTAAAGAAACAAAAGTGATTTTGTTCAAAAATGACCGAACAGTGCATAAGGGTTCATTTGCACTCAACCAAAATGCTCACTGAACTGTTGCCATTCTTAAAGATACCATATCGTTTTAGCTTGTGTTCTACATGAACAATATGTAACAATATGGAATTTGTACATTTTTTAAATGCAAAACATTTGTAAAATTATTATTTTCATAATGTACTAAGTTGGGAAGCTCCCCTGTATAATTAACAGTATTATCTGAGAGATAATTTATTTTGTATATAAGCAAAATGGCCATTATAACTGAAATATACTCAAAAGAACCTGAAATTAATCAAATTGAGAGCTTATGAATCAGAATGGAATCATGATGTGTTGTGTTGTGAGGTGGATGGCGATACTTAACCCTGCTGTTATGTGCGTCTTATGTGTTTTTGAGTAACAGGAGTTTATCGAGGAGATCCTGTCGCCTCCCTTTGGTGGTATGATTGCATTTGTGAAGGAGAGCGAGGCACTAATAGAGAAAGGGCAACTTGACAAACTTAAAAATGACGAAGGTAAGTGTAGTCATTAGGGATGGTCAACTTGTTTTACCAAGTTTTTTTTTTCTGGTTTGGCAGAAGAAGGTACACTAGGGGTCTCTCTTGAGTGGCAAATATGCCTCTGATCTATGAAAAAAGGCCAATGAGAAGTTGGCAGACAGTATTTGCATACCCCGCCCCCGGACATACAAGTATAGAGGTAAGGAAATACGTAGAGTTCATTCAGAAATTTTCTTCGGAGCCGATGGTCGTGTATGCAGTCAGCTGCGAGTTACACACCCGTTCCTGTTTATCTGACGCTGCCTGCTGTTGGATCTATGGTGCATTACAGCGGCTTTGTCCTTCTCTACACGGCAGTGCAGTTTGCCCCTGGGTGCTTCAACAGCGCAGTTAAAAGAGTTATTTTCTGTAAAAGAGCAAATACACAGCTGGCGTTGAACGTCCTTATCAGGACGCATCTTTTTAAAGACGGGTTTCCACCTCTGTGTAGTTTCTGGATGCGGTTGATTTCTCCCCACCTCTGACGGTCATAAAAGCTGCCTTGCGTGCCTGGGCTGCGATTACACGCAGGCAGCATTTTATGAATGGTCTATGTTCTCAGTGCGAGAACATAGCCATGACAGCATTGCGGTCGCGGCTTTCTTTTGTCATGAGGGAAAGCCACTTCAGCGATTTGGGGACAATGACAGGCTCTGTTTGCCAGGTAAATCCCCTCGAACCACCCGCCTCCCCGGTACGCTTGCTTGCTTCAGTCCGAGCTTGGGATGAATGATTTCTCACCAATGGTTCATGTTCTCGGTGCGAGAACATAGCCGTGGCAGCATTGCAGTCGCATCTTTCTTTTGTCATGAGAGAGAGCCAATTCAACCGCCCCCCGCACCTCGCCTACTTCCTACGGGATTGAGGCAGGCGATGGAGGCGATTTGGGGATAATGACGGGCTCCGTTCAACGGGTAAATCCCCTCGAACCACCCGCCTTCCCGGCACGCTTGCTTGCTTCCGTCCGAGCTCGGGATGAGTGCGGCCCGCTTCGCGGTCCCTTGAGCTCCCGGAATTGGATCGGAGAGCGTTACAGCGGCGTCTGTTGCTGATGACTCGTCTGGGCCGCCACCTTCGGGTCTGCGCTGAGGCATAGAGGTCCGCTATGCTTTCCCGGGTAGCGCGAGGCTGGACTGGAAAATCCCGTCCCCCCCAACGGCTACTCACGGCGCCGCTCACAGCCACGCCCCCCCGGTTCCTTTCTTCTCGGACGTGCATGTCAAGTTGAGTAAGCTATAAAAGGGAACCTTTTACTGCCCGAAACCAGCTTCCTCGCTCCTCCGCTCTCACTACCATTGATGGTGGAGCGGTCCCAGACCGCTTCCACCCTGCATGCCACAGCCCCTCATGCAACCAACACCAGGCCAAGGCACGTCAAACACAAGTATGCATTTCCCCCAGTGAGCCTTCTTGCACAGGTGCTGTGCAAGGTCAGGGAGGTTGAGGAATAAGACACTAGTGGCTCCCTATTGGCCCACCCGGGACTGGTACTCCCCTGGCAAATTGCCCTGAGGAAAGACCTTCTTTCTCAGGGACTGGTCACGCTCTGGCATCCGCACCCAGACCTTTGCAACCTCCACGTCTGGCCCCCGGACGGGACGCGGAAGATCTAGCTGGTCTACCACCTACCGTCGTAGACATGATCAACCAAGCCAGAGCCCCTTCTACCAGGAATCTTTATGCAATGAAGTGGCGCTTGTTCGCAAATTGGTGTTCTTCACAGGCCAAAGACCCGTAGAGGGGAGCAGTTAGGTCAGTGCTCTTTATTTCTGCAAGAGAGGCTGGAGAGGAGGCTGTCACCTTCCACCCTAAAGGTGTATGTCGCTGCCATTGCGGCCCACCACGACGCAGTAGATGGCAAGTCTTTGGGTAAGCACGACTTAATCATCAGGTTCCTAAGAGGGGCCCGGAGGTTGAATCCCTCCCGGCCAAGCCTGTTCCCCTCCTGGGTTCTCTCGGTGGTCCTCGCTGTCCTCCAGAGAACTCCCTTCGAGCCGCTAGAATCAGTTGGACTCAGGGCCCTCTCCCTTAAGACTGTCCTGCTGATCGCGCTCGCCTCCATCAAGAAGGTTGGGGACCTGCAAGCGTTCTCTGTTAGCGACACTTGCCTGGAGTTTGGTCCGGCAGACACATATGTGATCCTAAGACCGTGACCGGGCTACATGCCCAAGGTTCCTACCACGCATTTTAGAGACCAGGTAGTGAACCTGCAAGTGCTGCCCTGGTAGGAGGTAGACCCAGCCCCTTCGTTGCTGTGTCCGGTACGTGCTTTGCGTACATATTTGGACGGCACGCAGAGCTCTAGATGTTCTGAGCAGCTCTTTGTCTGCTTTGGTTTTCTCAGGAACGAGCCGGTAGAACTCGGTAACACGCTGACGGACTGGCCGGGTGGATCGCTTGCACCTAGGGCCCTTTCCCTCGGCCGAGGTAAAACTGTGTGCTTTCTCCCCCAGGAGATTCCGCATATTCGGATCCCTGGATGATTCCTCCCTAGCCCTTGTGGATCCGCAGTTCAGTGGAGGAACTCGCCGACCCAATCCACTGTGGGTACTTAATCTACCCTGTACTGGAATAGGTGCTCCACAGGGCAGGACTCCTACGTGGACTCCCCTGTGTGTATTATCCGTGGTACGGTCCCCTTACGAGTGGACCCGCGTCTCCCTTAGGCAGTCCCGGCTGCCCTCCGGCCGCCGTGTTGTAGCAACTCCCCCCTCCAAGCGAGGCTTGATCTACCACTGCGTCACTTTCCACATGCCGCCTAAAAACCCATGTGATGTATTCACCACTCTTACCTCCCCTTCCGGGCAGGTGTGGTCTCCGCAAGGTCGCAAGCGTCACCTTATTCCCCTGTCTAGGGTAACCAGAAGGATTCCGATGACTGTTTTGGGGCATTGGGGAAGGGTACGTGCAGTCTGACACAGCTGGTCGCCTTTGCACGTAAAATACCTGCCCGCTCCTGTGTCAGCAGAACACATACACTGCTCAGCGCATGGGGTGATTTAAATTGGACCCCTAGTGTTGCTTCTTCGACACAACATGGAAGTGAGCGACAGACGGGGAACGTCTAGGTTATGAATGTAACCTCCATTCCCTGATGGAGGGAACGAGACATTGGGTCCTCCCGGCTACGTCGCTCAGCCGAGCTACTGTAGTGGCCGGACCATTTCCGGCTCCTCAGAAGAATCCTGAATGAACTCGACGTATTTCCTCGCCTTTATACCTGTATGTCCGGGGGCGGGGTATGCAAATACTGACTGCCAACTTCTCATTGGCCTTTTTTCATAGATCAGAGGCATATTCGGTGCTCAAGAGAGACCCCTATTGTTGCTTCTTCGACACAACGTCTCGTTCCCTCCATCAGGGAATACATCCGTAACCTATATGCTACATCATGCTGAGAGTCACTCTGCAAGCCCGTTCAGTTTTCTTTTACTGTAACGCATGAAATCTCATCTGTGTTTCTGTCTGTCAGCTCGTATAACTCAGTTAGTGCGAGGTTTCTCCAGCACATGGAAGCAGTCTGTGGAGGCCTTGAGTCAGGACGTCATGCGTTCATTCACCAACTTTAAAAACGGAACCAGCATTATTCAGGTACTATCTCACAAGACAACTCTTTTCTTCCCATATGAAGTTATCGGTGCTATTCACAATCATTTAGTAGGCCTGAAAGATGTGCATTGCTGTCTGTTTGTGTTCACTAGGGAGCACTTACGCAGCTCATCCAGTACTATCATGGTTTCCATAAGGTCCTCTCCCAGCCCACGTTCCGCAGTCTAGCGGTGCGCTCTGAACTCATCAACCTTCACCATCTGATGGTGGAAGTCAAGAAACACAAACCAAACTTCTGAGCTCACACTCAGTGAATCAGTAGTCATTAATAGAGTTTGACAGAACACATCTGATGTAGTTTGTGTTGAATTGATACCACTGAACTCCTCAAAGCTCAATTCCAGAAGATTTTTATCAAGTTATCTGGCATACAATATAATGAACATGAATCTGCACATTTGGTCTGTCTTTTGTGTTTTAAGTAGACTGATTATGGGCTTCAATGTATTCATTCTCATTTCTCCAGTTATATCATTTGTAAAGGTGTCACTTATGGATTTGATGCAATCATTCATATTTTGACTTTTTTTCTCGTTTGATCTGAAAATCATGGTTGCATTCTGGGTAGAAGTGACCGATTAATTGACTAGATGATTATAAATACGGTGAATCCGACAATGGTAACAGATCCAAGAGTGTTTTTTGTCTTTTCTGATGTCTCAGAATGTTTTCTGTTTGAATTACCTCTGTATATAACAAATGAAAGCATTCCATATATTCAAATAAAAGTCTGCCGTCTAAAGACTCTAGAAGTGTTTTATTTTGTCAGTCAGTGGGGACTATAAAGACTATGCTGGGTCCATCAGAGAAAATGTTGCATATTTTGATGTGAAAATGTATATTTACAACAACAAACATGACTGAATTTAGTTTTCTCTTTGCAGCAAGTCTAAATTCTGGCTTTTAATGAAGGAAATCTATTAAAATGGCTAGCAATCAAACTGGTTTTAAGAATGCATTGTGTATTGGCCATTAGTAAGCTGTTTAATAGCGATGAAATGGACTGTTAATAATACACAATTCCTCACAAATTGTACTGTTCAGTATTTTGTCCAACATCAAGGCAGACCAAAGGACTCATACATAAATACATGATTTTTATTTATTTTTTAAACAAATGGACATATGAAATTGTGAAATGTGTGACACATCAGCATCATGAAATGTCAAATATTAGAATGTCATCTGGATGTAGAATTTCATTCTGTTTCATTAAAATCCTTTATACATCATAATTCTTTGTTTCTGATGGAGCTCAGCGATCAGTTTCCTCTCAAATTCTCCATCGTGAGGTCCCCCATTAGAGTCAACAACTAAATCATCAAAATAATGATGCCAGGCTCCGTCACGTGTAGGTCCAAACCCAAAAACATTCACCTGAGAGAGAGAGAGAGAGAGAGTCAACTGCTGATTCAGTCATGTTAAGGCACCTACTCATGAACAATTATTTGTATTTTTGATAAAACTGTATGTGCCATTTTGTAAGCTTTTGTTAGGGGCCAAATACCAGCTGCGGTAAAGTTAGTTTTACGTTTGACATTAGTTGGAAGTTCGGGTTCATTCACATTCCACTGAAAGACCGCTTGACCTAAATATGTCAAACCATCTGCAAATTACACAGAATAGGATTCCCTCGATTGCACAATGCTTATTTATGGGAGTTTTACTTTGGTAGTTTTTAGATAGAATATTTGGTCCCTTTCATTTTTCATTTCCCAAAGCCTAGCCTAGATTGCCTAAAATGTGGATATGTTCTTGTATGCTGTGTACAACAGGACCAGGTAGATACAAGTCTGGCATTAGTGCGTTTAGAGATTATGTGGTGTTCTGAATGCACTGATAATATACACTCACTGAGCACTTTATTAGGTACACCGACACATCTACATATTCATGCGATTATCTAATCAGCCAATCGTGTGGCAGCAGTGTAATGTATAAAATCATGCATTTACGGGTCAGGAGCTTCAATTAATATTCACATCAACCATCATAATGGGGAAAATGTGATCTCAGTGATTTCGACAGTGGCATGATTGTTGGTGTCAGATGGGCTGGTTTTAGTTTTTCTGTAACTACTGATCTCCTGGGATTTTCACACACAAATTTCTATAATTTTCTCTGAAAGGTGCCAAAAGCTATTTGAATTCTGCGGATGGAAACACCTTGTTGATAAGAGAGGTCAACAAAGAATGACTGGTTCATGTGGATAGAAAGGCTACGGTAACTCAGATCACCCTTCTGTACAATTGTATTGATCAGAATATCATCTCAGAATGCACAACACGTCGAACATTTAGGCGGGTGGGCTACAACATCAGAAGACCACATCGGTTTAGACTTCTCTCAGTCAAGAACTGAAAGCTGAGGCTGAAATCCAGATTCATCACACCAGGCGATGTTTTTCCAGTCTACAACTGCCCTGTTTTGGTGAGCCTGTGCCAACTGCAGCCTCAGCTTTCTGTTCTTGTCTGACATATCTGGAACCCGATGTGTTCTTTACTGTTGTAGCCCATCTGCCTCAAAGTTCGATGTGTTGTGCATTCTGAGATGCTATTCTTCTGTCCGTTAGCTTCATATTACCTGTTACGGCCAATAATACATCTCAGAAAAGTAGAACGACTGCACTCATTCATTAACAGTGACTGTAACAGTAATATAGTAGCCTATGTTATATAACAAGGTGAAAATATGCATGAAGTAAAAAAAAAAACTGCTCAAACTCGTTAAATATTCAATTTTGCGAACATCTACTACACACTGTGTATTGAGTAAAGTCTATATGCTTGTGCCAGTGCTATGTGTAGCCCTTAAAAACTCATGTAGGCTACAAGCATAAATGCACCTCCCTCTACAGCACCTACAACTTAAATCATCTTCCCACGGCCCTGCAGACACCCTACACCAACACCAACCCCTAAACCCAAAGTGTTCTTTGATTTTGAATGCGAGCCAGTCAAGGTGTACTCCATCTGACTGTGTGCATACACAGGCGGTTTGCGCATGGGCACACGACTGTATGACACAACAGGCTATTTCTTTTCAAGAGTTTAGACCTATAAAGATGTCTTCATAGTCCTTCAGACTCAAGTTTACAAATTCAGGTATCTCCTAACCGCCTTCATCTCCTGTTGTTTACCGGCATCTTCTTCTAGCACATCTTTGTGACCGCAATGGCTCAACTGTGAGTGTTGCCACCTTTTGGGCCCACTTATTAATGCAAATAATTCCAGACGCATGTGCATTCTGCGCATTCAAAAATGCTGCGTGCGTTCAGTGCTCGAGCACTCTGCTGATGACGAGAATGGTGTCATACTGAGTAATGTGGACACTCAGCGTCTGACCAAAGTATACTTTGAGTTCAGTTGTAGAACAGCAGTTTACCTCATCACAGATGTGCAGAGCAAACATGATGGAGATGAAACCAGTAGACGAATAGAAACCACGTTTGTCCAACCAGCTCTCATACACGTATTTCATAAATGCAGGATGAATAATCATCACCTTTACAAAAGCAAACAGAACTGTCATTATACATGTGGGATAAATCTTATTCATCATAAAATCAAAACTGACCGTATTTACCTTCTTTTTTTTTTACTTTTTTTTTTTAAATTGTTTTATATGGTTTTTAGTAGAACACAAAAGAACAGAACAAACAGGTCACTTAGGGGTATAACATACAATTATGTTGTTCATAAACTGTTAATGTCAAATCAGGGGTTACTTTCCCAATAGTTCCTTTTCCTTTTTCCCCCTCTCTTCCTTCCTTTATAATAATATCAGGAGAATAATTGTAATTGTCCCTTCAAGTCAATAAAAGGTTCAAGGTCCCATCATACAACATTCAGTTCCAGCGTGTTTTCATTGGATAAGTATTTGAATGAGAAAATAAATAAAATAAAAATAATAATTTGCATTACACTCACAATATCTCCTTATATTCACTCCCTGCTTCTATACCTTAGCCATTTTGACCAGTACTTGTAGAATTTATCCATGTTTAATCGTAAAGAGAAGGTCAGCTTTTCCATATCATATAAATGACTTACAATCACTATCCACTCATCTTTTGTTGGTGGACTCTCATGCAGCCATTTCCGTATTTACCTTCTTTACACACTTTCCTGGTCTTACAGTGCACATTCTAAAATGTCTTGGTAATATTTACCACTGATATCACACAGTCCTCTTATTTTTCAACCCCCTCAAACCAAACCAATCCAAAGGCGATATGCTGGTTCAAGTCATCCTGAGAGGTTCATACTTTGTGAATGTAGTTGGAAATGATGGACCAGTTATGCAATATTTATATATATTTTTTCACTTATTGACAAAAACAGGGAGCCTTTTAGCACCAATGCAACAAAATAAAGGGAGTAGTGCATTATATGTTATCTATTTTATCATTTTCATGTGGCCACATACAGTATAATGTAATTTTGTTGCACACGTGATATTTTTTTTTGAACACCAGCATAATGAGTCTTATTTTCTAGGAAGCTTTACCGCTATTCTTCATCAAATGTACACACAAACTAAACTGTACGGTCAAAAAACACAACTACAACTGAATTTTGACCAATACCAATTTGCTTACACCATGATTCTGTAAGTGACACAGGCTCAAAGTTTCCCACTGGTAATTACAACGTTGTATTGGCATTCATGCATGCTCAACTCCCAAAAACTATTATTCTAACATGACTTATATCACCAGTATATAGACCACTTTTCCAACCAATGGATTACTGAGGCTGACAAAACTGTTAATTCGTGAATTTAATAATTTCTCTGATGCCTACCTTGTTCATGTCTGCTTTTACTGTGGGTCTCACATACATATATGTCCTGGGAACAAAAGAGATCAAATATAAACAAATGTTTCATTCCATCCATGATGCAAATATAACACTAATTGACTAAACTGACACTAACACACTGGGAAAACAGGAGTCCCTTGCTATTTTAAATAAATCTACTATAGTTAAATAGAGTCTACTGAGATGACTGTGAAATCATACAAAGTCCAGGTTAAGTTAGCATCGCAATTTAAACTCTCAAACCTCTCATTTCAAAAGAGTTCTCACATATCAATGTGTTTGGTGGTGAAGGCACTGATGATCCACTGCAAATCCAGAATCTTGAAGGGCAATAGCACAAGGTGTGTAGCATCATCCATGTCCACAGCACTCTCGGGGTAAATAATCCGGTGAGTGGTTTTAGACCCCACGTCCCGCTCAAAACCCTTTGTTGGACCCTCATTCATCCTAAGATAAGAACTCACAGGTAACTGATAAAGGCTTGGAAATTAAGTGAAACCAAGTTAGCTGGTTCTTGTCCATGGGCAAGGAGGTGTGGAACTGTTGCGCAAACATGCACTAAATCTTGTGTAAGTTGGTTTGCAAAATGCATGCAAAACAACAGATAATAAGCCATACTTTGCACACAAGCTTATTGCTAATATATTTACCATACTGTCACTAGGTATCGCTACCAGCAATGAAGACTTCTGTATTATTCTAAAAAGGAGATGATAGTTTCCTCATTTAATACCTAATAATGAAGTCATTTGAGTCTACGAGAGCACCATAATGTGATCTGATGAGGTTCCCTGAGTTGCCCACTACAGCACAGGTTCTACAGCGGCTGGGACTGGCATTTGAGAAGTGGTTTTTATCTGGGAAGAGAGAAAACAACACCTCCACCACTTTTGTGTAGTTGGTTACAGTTGATTCACCTTGTAGAGCCTATAAAAAAAAAAGTATAAAACTGAATTTATAAAAACAATTACAACATCACTGAATCTGTATCCAAGACTAGCATTATTTATACATTCCTCACAGAAACTTACACACATAGATGAGCTGATGTCCTCAGGGAAAACTAGGGATTTTAGAAGTTTGTGCAAAACAACAAACTTATCACTTATATCAAGTAATAAAATTGAAAGCAAATTGCACGTAAAACATTCTGACTGGAAAACAGTCTTCCGGTATGAATCACGCGGTGCTTTTGGGTTCAGTAAAAAGGTAGATGTGTAAATAACCTCTTACGATTGGCTGACCTCTTCATATTCACAGAAATTCAAAGATTCATGAAACAATCTCAACTGTTCAGATCAGACTGAAATGTTCAGCAAACCCCCTTTCACCTTCAGAACTGCCTTAATTCTACGTGGCATTGATTCAACAAGGTGCTGAAAGCATTCTTTAGAAATGTTGGCCCATATTGATAGGATAGCATCTTGCAGTTGATGGAGATTTGTGGGATGCACATCCAGGGCACGAAGCTCCCGTTCCACCACATCCCAAAGATGCTCTATTGGGTTGAGATCTGGTGACTGTGGGGGCCATTTTAGTACAGTGAACTCATTGTCATGTTCAAGAAACCAATTTGAAATGATTCAAGCTTTGTGACATGGTGCATTATCCTGCTGGAATTAGCCATCAGAGGATGGGTACATGGTGGCCATAAAGGGATGGACATGGTCAGAAACAATGCTCAGGTAGGCCGTGGCATTTAAACGATGCCCAATTGGCACTAAGGGGCCTAAAGTGTGCCAAGAAAACATCCCCCACACCATTACACCACCACCACCAGCCTGCACAGTGGTAACAAGGCATGATGGATCCATGTTCTCATTCTGTTTACACCAAATTCTGACTCTACCATCTGAATGTCTCAACAGAAATCGAGACTCATCAGACCAGGCAACATTTTTCCAGTCTTTAACTGTCCAATTTTGGTGAGCTGTTGCAAATTGTAGCCTCTTTTTCTTATTTGTAGTGGAGATGAGTGGTACCCGGTGGGGTCTTCTGCTGTTGTAGCCCATTCAGCCTCAAGGTTGTGCGTGTTGTGGCTTCACAAATGCTTTGCTGCATACCTCGGTTTTAACGCAGTGGTTATTTCAGGCAAAGTTGCTCTTCTATCAGCTTGAATCAGTCGGCCCATTCTCCTCTGACCTCTAGCATCAACAAGGCATTTTCAGCCCACAGGACTGCCGCATACTGGATGTTTTTCCTTTTCACACCATTCTTTGTAAACCCTAGAAATGGTTGTGTGTGAAAATCCCAGTAACTGAGCAGATTGTGAAATACTCAGACCGGCCCGTCTGGCACCAACAACCATGCCATGCTCAAAATTGCTTAAATCACCTTTCTTTCCCATTCTGACATTCAGTTTGGAGTTCAGGAGATTGTCTTGACCAGGACCACACCCCTAAATGCACTGAAGCAACTGCCATGTGATTGGTTGATTAGATAATTGCATTAATGAGAAATTGAACAGGTGTCCCTAATAATCCTTTAGGTGAGTGTATATACATACACACATAACAAAACACACACACACAAAAAAATAATAATTATAGGTGTAGAGATATAGTAGTGTTTAAATGTATTGTGATAAGTTTAAGGGCTAGGTTAATTTAATGTCATATAATAGTAATCATTATTATTAATAAAAAAAAATCTGGTGATGTTGGTGAGATAGAGAAAAAGAAAGATATAGATTTAAACTTAGATATACACTCACCTAAAGGATTATTAGGAACACCATACTAATACTGTGTTTGACCCCCTTTCGCCTTCAGAACTGCCTTAATTCTACGTGGCATTGATTCAACAAGGTGCTGAAAGAATTCTTTAGAAATGTTGGCCCATATTGATAGGATAGCATCTTGCAGTTGATGGAGATTTGTGGGATGCACATCCAGGGCACGAAGCTCCCGTTCCACTACATCCCAAAGATGCTCTATTGGGTTGAGATCTGGTGACTGTGGGGGCCATTTTAGTACAGTGAACTCATTGTCATGTTCAAGAAACCAATTTGAAATGATTCAAGCTTTGTGACATGGTGCATTATCCTGCTGGAATTAGCCATCAGAGGATGGGTACATGGTGGCCATAAAGGGATGGACATGGTCAGAAACAATGCTCAGGTAGGCCGTGGCATTTAAACGATGCCCAATTGGCACTAAGGGGCCTAAAGTGTGCCAAGAAAACATCCCCCACACCATTACACCACCACCACCAGCCTGCACAGTGGTAACAAGGCATGATGGATCCATGTTCTCATTCTGTTTACGCCAAATTCTGACTCTACCATCTGAATGTCTCAACAGAAATCGAGACTCATCAGACCAGGCAACATTTTTCCAGTCTTCAACTGTCCAATTTTGGTGAGCTCTTGCAAATTGTAGCCTCTTTTTCTTATTTGTAGTGGAGATGAGTGGTACCCGGTGGGGTCTTCTGCTGTTGTAGCCCATCCGCCTCAAGGTTGTGCATGTTGTGGCTTCACAAATGCTTTGCTGCATACCTCGGTTGTAACGAGTGGTTATTTCAGGCAAAGTTGCTCTTCTATCAGCTTGAATCAGTCGGCCCATTCTCCTCTGACCTCTAGCATCAACAAGGCATTTTCGCCCACAGGACTGCCGCATACTGGATGTTTTTCCCTTTTCACACCGTTCTTTGTAAACCATAGAAATGGTTGTGTGTGAAAATCCCAGTAACTGAGCAGATTGTGAAATACTCAGACCGGCCCGTCTGGCACCAACAACCATGCCATGCTCAAAATTGCTTAAATCACCTTTCTTTCCCATTCTGACATTCAGTTTGGAGTTCAGGAGATTGTCTTGACCAGGACCACACCCCTAAATGCATTGAAGCAACTGCCATGTGATTGGTTGATTAGATAATTGCATTAATGAGAAATTGAACAGGTGTCCCTAATAATCCTTTAGGTGAGTGTATATACATACACACATAACAAAACACACACACACAAAAAAATAATAATTATAGGTGTAGAGATATAGTAGTGTTTAAATGTATTGTGATAAGTTTAAGGGCTAGGTTAATTTAATGTCATATAATAGTAATCATTATTATTAATAAAAAAAATCTGGTGATGTTGGTGAGATAGAGAAAAAGAAAGATATAGATTTAAACTTAGATATACACTCACCTAAAGGATTATTAGGAACACCATACTAATACTGTGTTTGACCCCCTTTCGCCTTCAGAACTGCCTTAATTCTACGTGACATTGATTCAACAAGGTGCTGAAAGAATTCTTTAGAAATGTTGGCCCATATTGATAGGATAGCATCTTGCATTTGATGGAGATTTGTGGGATGCACATCCAGGGCACGAAGCTCCCGTTCCACCACATCCCAAAGATGCTCTATTGGGTTGAGATCTGGTGACTGTGGGGGCCATTTTAGTACAGTGAACTCACTGTCATGTTCAAGAAACCAATTTGAAATGATTCGAGCTTTGTGACATGGTGCATTATCCTGCTGGAAGTAGCCATCAGAGGATGGGTACATGGTGGCCATAAAGGGATGGACATGGTCAGAAACAATTCTCAGGTAGGCCGTGGCATTTAAACGATGCCCAATTGCACTAAGGGGCCTAAAGTGTGCCAAGAAAACATCCCCCACACCATTACACCACCATAATCCTTTAGGTGAGTGTATATGGAACAATCAGTTATAATAATAATAATAATAGCTGCTCGTTTGTAACATTGGGATTCTTCAGAAGGATCTGCAGAGCAGCAGGTGCTACACACAAACAGCACAAGCCTTCACAGACCTCATTGTACTCTTATCGTTAGTTCTTCTGATGTTTAGCTTGGTCTTATCATCTGATCACGGCTGCATTTCTTTTCTAGTGCTTTTAGATCTTAGTGCTGCATTCGACATGATAGATCACAACATTCTCTTGAATAGGCTAGAGAATTATGTTGGAATTTGTGGAGTTGCATTAGCATGGTTTAGGTCATATCTAGCAGACCGCTACCACTTTGTCTATGTAAATGAGGAATTGTCAAACCAAACAAAAGTAAAATATGGAGTGCCACAGGGATCAGTTATAGGGCCTCTGATTTTCTCCATGTATATGCTTCCCCTGGGAGATATTATCAGGAATCGTGGAATAAGTTTCCACTGCTATGCTGACAATACATAACTTTATATTTCTTCAAAACCTGATGAGATTTCACAATTCTCGATATTAGCAGAGTGTATCAATGAAATAAAAGATTGGATGGCCAGAAATTTCCTTCTATTCAATTCTGACAAAACAGAGGTACTAATTATTGGACCAAAAACCTCTAAAAATAAGCAGCTAAAATATAATTTGACTCTAGATGGATGTACTGTTACATCATCTTCAACAGCGAAGAACTTAGATGTTATATTTCATACGAATCTGTCGTTTGAAAATCAAATTACCAATGTTTGTAGAACAGCATTCTTCCACCTAAGAAATTGTGGCAGGGCGGAGGGCGGGGCCGGGTCGTGACCCTACACACCTGGTCCCGTATTAATAGAATAGAATCCTTTATTTTGGTCACACATTATACACAGTTTTTTGCATATATACAGTGAAATTTATTAGTTTTCACATATCCCAGCTAAGCTGGGGTCAGAGTGCAGGGTCAGCCATGATACGGTGCCCCTGGAGCAGATAGGGTTAAGGGCCTTGCTCAAGGGCCCAACAGTGGCATCTTGGTGGTGCTGGGGCTTGAACCCCCAACCTTCTGGTCAGTAACCCTGAGCCTCAACCACTGAGCCACCACTGCCCCCTGCACCACTGTATTAGGCTAATTATGCCTCCGTGAGGTTTAAAGGCTGACTGCAGAGGGCCGTGCAGGAGAGAGAGATCGTTAGCGGACATGTCCGTCATGTGTGTTTGTGTTGTCTTTTAAGTTTTCCATTAAACTATGATTTATATCGTCAAGCCGGTTCTCGCCTCCTCCTTGCCCATCCTGTAACTGTTTTACAGAAATATTGCTAAATTACGACACATGCTCTCTGTTGCTGATGCCGAAAAACGAATTAATGCATTCATGACCTCAAGACTAGATTATTGTAATGCATTACTGGGAGGATGTCCAGCAAGATCAATAAATAAACTTCAATTGGTGCAGCAGCCAGAGTGCTAACAAGAACCAAGGAATATGATCATACTATCCCCATTTTATCATCGTTACATTGGCTACCTGTTCAATTCCGTGTTCATTTTAAAATTCTGTTAACTACATAAAAAGCTTTGAATGGTTTAGCTCTGCAGTACTTGAGTGACCTTCTATCACGCTATATTCCAACACATTCATTACGATCACAAAATTCTGGCCTGTCAATAGTTCCTGGAATATCAAAATCCACAAAAGGAGGTAGATCCTTTTCATATTTGGCTCCTAAACTATGGAATATTCTCCCTAACACTGTTCGAGTTGCAGACACAATCTCTCAGTTTAAGTCTAGACTAAAGACCCATCTATTTAGCCAGGCATACACCTCATTTATCCTCCAACACACAATTAGGCTGTTTTAGTTTAGTCTGCTGGAACCAGAAACCAGAAACATTGATCATGATTTATAACTCTATTATTTTATTTGTTTCCCTGTCTCAACCTCGGGACTCCTATCCTGAGGTCACCAGAACCGGCTGGATCCAGCACCATTCATGCTTCGTGTTGGACTCCACTGCTACGTGTCGCTGAATAATGATGACTAAGTGCCAGCCAAACATCACTTCAATCTATTATGATGGACTTCAGAGGATGAACTGATGCCAACTCCACCCTGCATCACCTCAGTCTATTTATGGACTACGATCTTGAAATGAAATGCTTAGACTAACTATTGCCAACAAAAGCCTTCATCAGCCAATTAACAAGGACAATTGCATCTATGTGAACCTCTGCAGTTAAACCAGAATGGACTTCAAAGACATTGGTCATTAATCTTACAGTTCAAACAAAATCGATGTAACTTAATTAACTATACATAAGTAATATTTACATTATATTCATGATTAAGAATCGTATTTTATCTAATTTCACAATGATGATTCTGTAAAGCTGCTTTGAAACGATGTGTGTTGTGAAAGGCTCTTTACAAATAAAACTGACTTGACTTTAGGATGTTTCTGACGTATTTTCACCGACGTGTAAATGTGTGCGGTTATGTACTGATGTTTTAATATGTCTGACATCAGAAAGCTGCAGGAAGTTTAGAACGAGTCGTTTTATAGTTTAGTAATCTCAATAAATGCTTTGTTGAGTTTCGAAAGTTACAGTATATTTTTCTATCACATCAAACACTTTTATATCAAACGATCAAGGAAAATTGGATTCCTCGTGACCCTTTTAAGGTGGGTAAACTGTTGTACTTACCCTCCACCATGAATAGGTGTTGAAATCCAGAGCGCTATTTTTGCTGTTGAGCAGTACGTGAGTGGTGGGTCTGTATCGCTGATAAAACCACTTATCTCCCTCCGAATCAATTGCACAGTTACACATGCATGATGAATCCTCCAGAAAACTTTCGGTTAGTGGTTGGTAGACGATAAATATACAGAGAATTGTGGTGATGCCCCCAGATGCAATGAAATATTGAACAGTTCTGTTGTAATGCATTGTTATGTTTGTAGTTACTTTGGAAGACGTGTTCATTCTGAAAGCAGAGAAATAAAAGCACATTACTATATAAAACTATTCTTAAATAATACAAATCCTAAAAACTATTATTTCAATTTGAATGTAAAAGTACTTTATCATAGTATTGTCAGGTTGAGTACAGTAACGTTTTAACAGTTAATTGTAAGGTGATAAAAAAGGTCCACTTTGGTGTTTAACCCACAGTAGACATTAATTTACTGTTACAGTTCATTCACACATTAATATAGATAAGATAAACAGGCTAATAAAATTAAAGACCTGAGTCTCTGTACCTGTGAGCTGAATATTCATCTGTGTTTTTACATCTAATAGTCAAAGAGTTGCTGGCTACACAACAGTGGGTTGGGCATAAAGTGTACGTGATCAGTTTTTTTGGTCTAACCGGTTTTATTGGTTTTTAACTCATGACACAACCTCTGAATCCTCTGAGAAAAATATCTAGTTCACACATGTTTCAGCCTGCTGTACCAAATGTGTGTTTTATGCATGTGACAAGACATTAATGAATTATCAATGTTGAGTACTGTGACAAAACAGTTTACTAAAGTACGACAATAAATGATTGAATGCAATTTATTAAACGAATGAATGATGATTACAGGGCTCACAAGAAGTGTCAGAGAGTTTTGGGCCAGTTGACAGAGTTGTCACCCTGTTGTTACATTTGTTGATTATGTTCATGTGTTTTTGTGTCTTTCAAATGTAAGAATTTGGTTGTGTGTGATGTATTTCATGTTCATGTTTTCTTGTGAATTCTGCTGTTTAATTATGTCACCAAAGTAAAGTTATACTGACTAACAGATGATGTTTTGTCAAAATCTCTCGTGATTTGAAGCACAAAAAAAAATCATTAATGTTCTGCAAAAAGTTGTCATTGTGTCATAGTTACATACATTATAGTAAATCTCCAGCTATAATTGCAAATTTTTAATTGAATAAATAATTTTTTATATAAAGTAAAAAACAAATAAAAAAATATATTGTCTATCTGTCTTTGACACAGTCAACCATCAGATCCTTCTCTCCACCCTCTCTAAACTGGGTATCACTGGAACTGTGCTTGACTGGTTCAGCTCTTATCTCTCAGAAAGGTCCTTTGAGGTAGCATGGAGAGGGGAAGTATCCAAGCCACACCAGTTACTTACTGGGGTACCTCAGGGATCAGTGCTTGGGCCACTTCTCTTCTCCATATACACAACATCACTGGGACCCATCATCCAGTCACATGGTTTCTCTTACCACTGCTACGCTGATGACACGCAACTCTACTTGTCTTTCCAGCCCAACGACACCACAGTGACCGCTCGAATCGCTGCCTGTCTGGCAGACATCTCAGCCTGGATGAAGGAACACCACCTTCAACTCAACCCTGCCAAGACCGAACTCCTTGTCTTTCCAGCCAACCCAGCTGTTGAACACAACATCACCGTGCAGCTGGGTCCAACTACAGTTTCGCCTTCCAAAACGGTCAGAAATCTAGGGGTAACCATTGATGATGAGCTAAATTTCACAGACCACATTTCAAAAACTGCAAGATCTTGTAGATTTACACTCTACAATATCAGGAAGATAAGACCCTTCCTCTCTGTACATGCCACACAACTGCTCGTTCAGTCCCTTGTCATAACTAGACTGGACTACTGTAACGCTCTCATTGCAGGCCTTCCTGCATGTGCTATTAGACCTCTCCAAATGATCCAGAATGCAGCAGCACGTCTGGTCTTTAATGAACCTAAGAGAGCACATGTTACACCACTCTTTGTCTCTCTCCACTGGCTGCCGGTTCATGCACGTTTTAAATTCAAGGCCCTGATGCTGGCATATAAAACAGTCACTGGGTCTGCTCCAGCATACCTAAAAACATTTATGCAGAGCTACGTTCCCACCAGAAGCCTGCGGTCGGCTAAGGAACGTCGCCTTGTCGTACCAAAACAAAGAGGCACCAAAACACTTTCCCGGACTTTCAGTTTCATCATACCACGGTGGTGGAATGACCTTCCCAACTCAATCCGGGAAGCTAACTCACTCTCTATCTTCAAAAAACGGCTAAAAACACATCTTTTCCAAAAGCACTTAACCGGTCAATAAAAAAAAAAAAAGAAATAAATATTTACATTTCTTGTTGCACTTAAATCTGTTTTGTATACTATTATGATGATAGTGAAACTTTGTAATATGGCACTTTTTGTACCACTGTCTCCCTAAATGATTCGCTGATGTTCTTCCTCTTTTGTAAGTCGCTTTGGATAAAAGCATCTGCCAAATGAATAAATGTAAATGTAAATGTAAATCTGTCTCGCTCTCTCTCTCTATATATACACTGGTGGCCAAAAGTTTGGAATAATGTACAGATTTTGCTCTTATGGAAAGAAATTGGTACTTTTATTCTCCAAAGTGACATTCAACTGATCACAATGTATATTCAGGACAATAATAACATGAACAATTAAAATTTCAAGTTGACTTCTTAAACTACTTCAAAGAGTTCTCATCAAAAAATCCTCCATATCAGCTTTGCAGATCCGTGACATTCTAGCGGTCAGTTTGTCCAAATACTCAGGTGACATTTCTCCCCACACTTCCTGTAGCACTTCTCACACATCTTACAGTCTATTCAAGTCAAGTCAAGTCAATATTATTTGTATAGCGCCTTTCACAACACACATCGTTTCAAAGCAGCTTTACAGAATATCAGCATTAACAGACGATAAAACTGTAATGTCTATAAAGTCGATGAATCATCATTGTGTAATTTAGATAAAATACGATTTTTAATAGTGTTTAAAAATAATTAAATGATAATTGTATTAATAACCCCAGTGAGCAAGCTGTAGGCGACTGTGGCAAGGAACACAAAACTCCATAAGATGTAGATTAATGGAGAAAAATAACCTTGGGAGAAACCAGACTCACTGTGGGGGGGGGGGCAGTTCCCCTCTGGCTAACATTATGAATGTAATGTAAATATTAATTATGTATAGGTAAAATCATGGTTTAAAATTATTAAAGTAAGTGTTAAGGGTCAGTGATTAAACATCGATTGTGTTTGAACTGTAAGATTAATGACCAAAGTCTTTGAAGTCCATCTTGATTAATTGCAGAAGTTCACATAGATGCAATTGTCCTTGTTAATTGGCTGATGAAGGCTTTTGTTGGCAATAGTTAGTCTAAGCATTTCATTTCAAGATCGTAGTCCATAAATAGACCGAGGTGATGCAGGTTGGAGTTGGCATCATTTCATCCTCTGAAGTCCATCATAATAGATTGAAGTGATGTTTGGCTGGCACTGGCTGCATTTAGTCATCATCATTCTGCGACATGTAGCAGTGGAGTCCAACATGAAGCAGGAATGGTGCTGGATCCAGCCGGTTCTGGTGACCTCAGTATAGGAGTCCCGAGGTTGAGACAGGGAAACAAATAAAAAGATGTAAGCGTAGATGCCATTTAATTTATTGCAGAGTTAGAGATCATGCTCAATGTTTCTGGTTTCTGGTTCCGGCAGACCCAACTAAAGCAGCCTAATTGTGTGTTGGAGGATAAATGAGGTGTATGCCTGGCTAAATAGATGAGTCTTTAGTCTAGACTTAAACTGAGAGAGTGTGTCTGCATCTCGAACAGTGTTTGGGAGACTATTCCATAGTTTAGGAGCCAAATATGAAAAGGATCTTCCTCCTTTAGTGGATTTTGATATTCTAGGAACTATTAATAGGCCAGAATTTTGCAATCTTTATGAACATGTTGGAATATAGCGTGGTAGAAGATCACTTAAGTACTGCGGAGCTAGACCATTCAAAGCTTTGTACGTAGTTAACAGAATTTTAAAATCAATACGGAATTTAACAGGTAGTCAATGTAACGATGATAAAATGGGGCTAATATGATCATATTCCTTGGTTCTTGTTAGCACTCTGGCTGCTGCATTTTGAACCAATTGAAGTTTATTTATTGATCTTGCTGGTATCCTCCCAGTAATGCATTACAATAATCTAGTCTTGAGGTCATGAACGCATGAATTAGTTTTTCGGCATCAGCAACCGAGAGCATATGTCTTAATTTAACAATATTTCTTAGGTGGAAGAATGCTGTTCTACAAACATTTGTACATTTACATTTGTGGCCCTAAAACTGATCCCTGTGGCACTCCATATATTACTTTTGTTTGGTTTGACAATTCCTCATTTACATAGACAAAGTGGTAGCGGTCTGCTAAATATGACCTAAACCATGCTAATGCCACTCCACAAATTCCAACATAATTCTCTAGCCTATTCATTCGATCTATCGTGTCGAATGCAGCAGTAAGATCTAAAAGCACTAGAAGAGACATGCAGCTGCGATCAGATGATAAGAGCAAGTCTAGCTGATCTATTTTAAGATCTAGAAGATCCATAACACTCTTTTCCAATTATCTGTTGTCCAATGTCTGTGTTTCTTTGCCCACTCGAACCTTTTCTTTTTGTTTTTCTGTTTCAAAATTGTTTTTTTCTTTGCAATTCTTCCCATAAGGTCTGCACCCCTGAGTCTTTTTGAGACATGTCAGTTTATTGTATACTGTGGCAACTCAAAAACAAACACAAAGACAATGTTCAGCTTCATTTAAAGAACCAAATAACTTTCAGCTGTGTTTGATATAATGGCAAGTGATTTTCTAGTACCAAATGATCAATTTAGCATGATTACTCAAGGATAAGGTGTTGGAGTGATGCTGCTGTCTAGATTTGATCAAAAATGACTTTTTTCAAATATTGATGGTGCTGTGTTTTACATCAATAATGTCCTGACTATACTTTGTGATCAGCTGAATGCCAATTTGGTGTATTAAAGTAGCAATTTCCTTCCAGTGGAGTGGCTTAGTGACAACTCTGTGACTGTCCTTAAGTGGCCCAGCCAGAGCCCGGACTTCTCTGTAAACCCAATCGAACCCAATCGAACTTCTCTGTTAACCCAATCGAACATCTCTGTAAAGATCTGAAAATGACTGTCCACCGATGGGCCCCATCCAACCTAACAGAGTTGAGAGGATCTGCAGAGAAGAATTGCAGAAAATTCCCAAATCCAGGTGTGCAAAAGACTTGAAGCTGCAATCACTGCCAAAGGTGCTTCAACTAAATACTGAGTTAAGGGTCTGAATAATTGCATCAATATGATATTACAGTTTTTTCCTTTTAATACATTTGCAAAGGTATTAAAAATCAGATTTTTTGCTTTGTCATTATGGGGTATGGATTGTAAATTCATGTGAATTTAAAAAAAATAATTTTAGCATAAGGCTTCAAAATAACAAAATATGAAAAATATTAAGGGGTCTGAATAATTTCTGAATGAACTGTATACAGTATATACTGTATATTACTTATATAAATATATCAACTTGATAGCGAAGCACTGGGGCTTACTTTGTTTACTTTGGTGTGTTTCTGATTTCAAAATCTAAGTGACATCTGTGACTTTGACGTTTGTTAGCTTAAGACTACTTTGAGATGTCATCACAATCCTTAGCCAAATATAGAAAATACAGCATGACATCATACCACAAGGATCCATTGTACAGAAGCAGCCCTACAGAGCTCCAGAGGTGTGGAGGCAGACAATTAAAGAGGTGAAACAAATGAGAAAACAATGGGAATCCCAACCATCCCTGATTTCCATCCAGAGACTCATGGACACTTTCCTCAAGGAACATACACTATTCCAGTTCACTGGTTAACATAGTCCTGGGGCATATTAAGGTAAATGGATTTGGCCTGCAGAAGTGAGAAATTAGGAATAGTGAACAATTGCAATATGATGGGAGGTAGCATGTAAAAGAGAAAAAGGGTGGGGTGGAACACTTTCCGCTGACCAACTCAGTCCTTGTCAGGGGTCTTCTGGAGAGGAATTTAGTGGGGGAGCGAAACCAGACCAATCTAGGCTTTGGAGGGGTAGGTGACGCAGTCTCGTGGCTCACCTCTCATGTTGCTCTCCTACTTAATCTGTTGGAGGATTGGTTTATGGACAAGCACTGGATGGGTGGTAGGCAGAGTTTTATAGCTTGTGTTTTTTCTAATAGAGAAGAGGTCTTGGATGTAGGGTAGGTCTGTTTATGGGGAGTTGTGTATTGAACCCTGGTTGTAAGGTATGTCTTGACGGGAAATGAGGAATGTCTTGATGGGAGAGCAAGAACGAGAGGCAATCGAGAGGATCCGGTGTCCAGCTGCGGGGGGTGACAGGGACATGTCCCTGACCACTGCCCCACTGCCAGGAGATGTTCTGGGATAATGGGCCTGTAAGGCCATTTATCGGTCCAATGGCGGTCTCCAATAATACGGGTGAAGGTCTCTGCGCGTTACTGTCTTTCCTTGTACGCAACACAACAAGATTAAATGAAATACATTTTCTCTTATGCATTACCTCGTTATTTCATCTGACTCCATAAATGAAAAAGGTTTTTAATGATATCTGAGCATCATTAAAAGCGAACGAATGTTTGATTATTCTTTTAACTCCTTTAATTATATTTTACCCGTTTAGATTAAGAAACTATGTCGCTTTGAGGTCTGTTTTTCTCTACACCGCGGGTCTCACGATCACAAGCGGCCAGTATTGGATCACCAAACAAAGGTAATTGCTATATACTGGAGATCGGTCATGTTCAAGTTCACACAATCAAAGATACTTCAGTATAGCCCCATGGAATTGCATATACTTGAATGTAACTTAACGTTTTCTTCAGTAGAGGTCACGGCCACTATTACAGATGTAAGTTGACCAACATAACTTCTCTTATAATAGCTTTGGATTGGCCATGCGTGGTTTCCCACATACACTTATCTGGAGAAACATCAAATTAAAACAGAGGTAAGACGCACCCAAATTTAGATTGGTCAAGCAGCGTTTGCTGTTCTAAACGGAAATTCCCTTTTTGTCTTTGCAAACCAAGTACACTTGAATCGATGCCATATATTATTCGTCACTAATCTGACGCAGACTTGCGGTAACATAGTTCAATCTGTTTGGGAAAAGCAATTTCAGAGTCAGTCAGAATAAATCAAATGTTTACAATTTATTGACCAGGTAAATAGAACAATAATTCAAAATCCAATTCATAGAGTGAAATCATCAATCAAGTATAATAACAGCAATTCAGAACTTGAGGAATTTATAGACACATTTACCTGGCAACAAGAACTACACACAGCGATCGTGTGGGAAGTCTCACTACAGACTCCATGAGCAATGTGTCACATCTCCTTAAATACCCAGATAATTCAATATGCTTACCAAATGGTGGTGTCTGCCATTATAATTAGATTTTGGTCCCCTATTGAGGGGGTTCCTGTAGATTTACATACAGGAGGTATGGAGGATCTGGGGGAGAGCACACCTTTAAGGGGCACACCACAGTTCTCATATTTTATAACTTCTTTTTGCTTTTCATTATGGCTGGGAGGATGAGACCAGTTTACCAGGATCACTGAGAGACTTTAAATGATTCCAAACATGTGTGTACAAACAGTAAATATACCTAACATTGCATAGGTTTTTAGTGAGCTTTAAGTGAGGAGGAGGAGTGAGATGAAGAGACTTTAGAAGGGAGGTGTTAGCTGCACAGTTTGTTGCATCTCGGATGTTGCTGTTACATATGCAAGAGAGAGTTCAGATGTTAATTCTCATGAGAGCCTTTTGTTTTCTTGAGGAGTAGCCCAGACTCACTGGCACACACCTTACAAGATCTCACTGGCACCGGCAGAGGTGCGGCAGGCAGTAATGCCCAGCAGGTTTAGACATTTACCTGTGTA
This sequence comes from Xyrauchen texanus, assembly GCF_025860055.1. NCBI lineage: Eukaryota > Metazoa > Chordata > Actinopteri > Cypriniformes > Catostomidae > Xyrauchen > Xyrauchen texanus. The sequence goes on from NC_068285.1 coordinate 46,201,829, forward strand.
TCTGAGTAGAATCTGTAATTTTTTTCCCTGGTTCCTTCTATGTCATGTGACTAACCTATTTTGTCATGTGACCATGTTGTCATGTTTCTGTCACAATGAGTGAAAGGTGCCATGCATTGTTCCTGGCAGGCTATTCTGTCTTACAGGCTCCATATGTTTAGGATTAGGGCTGGGATGGGATTAGGACATCTGCCTCCTTCCAGCAACAAACTGAGGCACCTTTGTACAATGCGCAGGTTCTATCAGGTTTGGTCTTTGTTTTCTTAGTTTTGTATTGTCACTGTTTCTTGTTTCATTGTCTTCATTAGTCATTAGCGTCCATTGAAAGATATTTGTATTGCTGGATCGGCGTTAAAGAAGTTTCTAAAGGACATGGCAGAGAAAGCTGAGAAATTGAGCTTATAGCTATGGTTAATAAGGTAGGACAAAAAGCGGGGTGTGCAGAAGTGAGAAAGGCAGTGGGGATAAAGTAAGGATGGGGACCATTTGTGATGTTTGAGATTATGTGTGGTACAGTTGTGTCGGGGTAAGGAATATTAGGCCTGGTGTCGTAGATAGAGTGTGCATAGTGGTGAGGTAGTATTACATCATACGTATTCTAAGGAAACAAAACAAGATACAAGCAACATGGACAAGAAATTGCAAAGTGATGATATGGCTAAATGGAACAGCTGAAGAAGCCAAAGACATTACGACAAGAGAACTCAAAAGATGCAGACCAATACAGATATGGAACTATAAACTCTTGCTTATTTGTGTTGAAACCATGGGTAATTTACATTTGGAGATGACGATGGCTGTGGATTTTGTAGTTATTGGTTTGGATTGTGTGTGGAGCATCTGCAGGGACATTGAAGATGAGGAGTTGATGGACTGTATGGATTGCAAGGATTGTGTGGGTGATCATTTACATAGATTATGTAGTAAGTATGAGAATTTTAACTTTAAAACTTTTGACCACACAGACCACAAAATGTATGAAATTGAAAATGATACTGACCCGGAAAACAAAATTTACAATAACATAAACAAAAATGCACATATGAACAATTCAAAGGGAAAATGGAAGGGCTCTATCAATAATAGTCTTCAACTGTTGAAGCCACTATAGAAACTTATCTAATATCAGGGATTATTTGTGTCAATTCAATACGTTTAATGTAATTGCTGTAACTGAGACTTGGCTTGATAATGAGAACATGTTTGATGTGGAACTGGAAGGATATGAGTAGGATTGTTTATGATAAATAGGATTAACAAAAAAGGTGGAGGAGTTGCTCTGTATGTTGATGCAGCACGGTTAAATGTATGTCAAACATCATAGTAAATATTTTGGAATGTTTAACATCTCCGTTACTGATGTAACCTCCGTTCCCTGATAGAAGGAATGAGACGTTGTGTCAATGAGTTGATACTAGGGGTCGCTCCTGCGGAGCCCAGACATCTCTGATCTTGAGAAAAGGCCAATGAAAATTGCCGTGTGGAATTTGCATGCCACTCCCCTGGACATACAGGTATAAAAGGAGTGACGGTGCAAACACATATCAGGTATCATACTGAGGAGCCGAGCCAAAGACCCGGCCATTTCAGCAGTTGGTTCAGTGTTGTTGCAGGAGGGAAACAACATCTCGTTCCTTCTATCAGGGAATGGAGGTTACATCAGCAACCGAGACATTCCCTATCTGTCACTCACTCAACATGGTGTTGCTGAGTTGACACTAGGGGTCCCAATGGAAAATGCCACAAGAGCTGAACCAAGTTACGCAGACTGGCGGAGCGAGACGGGAAGACCTCGTAGCCAGCACAGCAAGCCATCGAATAACTACCCCCAACACACTGGCAGGCATGAAACGGTCCTCTGCACCTAGGGGAACGGCTAACTTCTCAGAAGTACAAGGACCGGCTGGCCCAGCCCAGCCGTGGCCTTCTCTCTATTGTTCTCCCCAAAAAGGAACAAAATCGTTCGGCTGGGGGCCAAATATATGGTCTAAGCTGGGGGTGTTCCTCCAAAGAGGATGACACCACGGAGACCACACCCGGCCCCGGGGAGTTAGGTGGAATACAACACACGGTCTTACCGGTTAGGAGTGGAAGCACATCGTGCAGAGCGGTGTCATGGTAGGTCCTACCCAACGGGGGAGGAGTTACTACAAACACGGCGACCAAGGACAGAGGGCCCTCTGCCCAATGAAGACGCTGTTTACCGGCGGGGAAACCATTTTGCGGAATATACATCACACGGGGGTTGCCCAGGGGGACAACCAGTGCATGTGGAGCACCTACCTCAGTATGGGGCCTGGTGACGCCCGTACTGTGGTGGCAGCGAGCCTCTCTGAAGACTTGACTGCCGCTAGGCTAGGGAGGAAGAATGTCCAGGGTTCACACTTCTTGAGAACGCAACTGGGAAAAGAGCACATGTCTTAGCCTCAAGGGAGGGGAAAGGCACTATACACAATCGATACACTCGGCCAGCTGACCAGAACTTACCTGTTTGTGTCACCTGATAACACACAGGATGGAAATGGCTTTTCCTGCAGAAAGGATATCACTGACCCAACTTTGTATCTCTGGGGGTCTTCACCTCGGAAAGAACACCATTATTCAAACAGACGCCACTTCAGGCTGTAAAGGGCCTCGTTGAGTGATTGTGTCTACCACCCGTCCAAGGGCCACACATGGAGAATCCAGAGGTCCGGTCGTGGGTGCCAGATGGTGCCCCATCCCTGAGAATGAAGGTCCTTCTTCAGGGGTATTCGACTTTGCACAACGTCTGTGCAAGTAGGCTCACTGGGGGAAACGCATACTTGCGCAGCCCCAGGGGCCAGCCGTGTGCCAAGGCATCTGTGCCGATGGGAGCCTCGGTCAGAGAGTACCATAGTGGGCAATGGGAGGATTCTGGGCAAGCGAACAGGTCTACCTGTGCTTGGCCGAATTGACTCCAGATCAGCTGGACCGCCTGAGGTTGGAGCCTCCACTCTCCCCTGGGCGTAACCTGCCGCGACAGCGCGTCTGCTGCTCTGTTGAGGTGGCACACAGCCTGCGTGACAAGGATGCGGTGTGTGCCGTGGTGCCATGCTCGTCTTTCGACTCAGGTCTGTAACCAGTGCTGAAGTGGTCTCATATGCATCAACCCAAGTGGTGTGACCGTCGATGAGGATGCCATATGCCCCAGGAGCCTCTGAAAGGATTTCAGTGGGACCAACGTGTTCTGTCTGAACACATGCAGACAGTTCAGCACCGACTGTGCACACTCGGTGGTGAGGCGGGCCATCTTTGAGACCGAGTCCAACTCCATACCGAGAAAAGAGATGCTATGAACCGGGAGGAGCTTACTCTTTTCCCAGTTGAACCAAAGCCCCAAGCGGCTGAGGGGCCTGAGCACCAGGCCCCTGTGAGCACACAACATCATAACATCAACATCAACAATCATAGCTAAGATTAGCCAGTCATTGAGGTAGTTGAGGATGCGGACGCCCACTTCCCTTAGAGGGGTAAGGGCTGCCTCTGCGACTTTCGTGAAGGCGCGAGGGGACAAGGACAGGCCGAAGGGGAGGACTTTTTACTGATATGCCTGACCCTCGAAGGCAAACCGGAGAAAGGATCGAGACATGGAAGTACACATCCTTCAGGTCTACCGCCGCGAACCAATCCAGATGCCGGATACTCGCTAGAATGCGTTTCTGCGTGAGCATCTTGAACGGGAGTCTGTGTAGAGCCCGGTTCAGAACTTGCAGGTCGAGGATTGGCCGCAACCCGCCGCCTTTTTTGGGTATGATGAAGTAGGGGCTGTAAAACCCCTTCACCTCGGCTGGAGGGACAGAACATGCAAAGCAGCGGCGTTCTCACCTCTCACCGCGGTGGAGTGGACGGCGTTGAACCTGGGTGGGCGCCTGGCGAATTTAATCGCATGGCCGAGTCGGATGGTCCTGATCAACCAACGCGACGGGTTGGGTAGCACGAGCCACGGCCCCAAGCTCTGTGCGAGGGGGACCAAGGGGACTAGAGCGTCGGATGTACCAGCAGGCGGGGCCACGCGAAGGGACAGAACCCCGCGACGGGACGGAGCCGAGGTGCTGAGTCTAGTGACATCAAAGCACTTACCTGGCTCCTGAGCGGGCCTGTGCCACGGCAAGAGAACCGGTGGTGTGCGGTGAAACTAAATTTATAAAGAAATAAGGATTCTCCACCCGATCCTCTGGCGGGGGAGGGAGTGGTCTGCTTACCAGTGTGCAGCTTCGCAGTGAGGACATGAACCATCCACGAACGCTGACTCCGCGTGGGTGGCACGGCCATCAGACGGGGAGAGACATCGCGGCCATCAGACGGGGAGAGACATCGACCGCAACCAGGAAATAAACACAAACGGAAAGACATCTTGAAAAAGATGCTCTCCGCCTGCGCCACTCTTTTAGAGAAATATATACTCTTTTGTGTGTTATATATATATATATATATATATATATATAAGAAGATATATAAATATATTTATTGTAAGTTATTCACTTCGTAAACTTTTTTTTTTCTCTGCTGCTGAAGCGCCCAGGGGTGTGTGTTCAGCACAACGTAGTGTGCAAGGGGGAGAACCGCTGGAAAGCGCCGTAGCTCCAACAGCGTGTTGAGTTGATCTCAGGGTTGAGTCGGTCTTGTCCCGTGTTTTGTCAGGTCCGAGCCAGTAAGGCACCCAGAGCCCTTCACTAAGGTGATCCAGTGGGCCTTTTCTCCCGTGTTAGCCACTAAGCATTGCTTCCTGGATGCCTTCTTGCCTGCGATTTCAGCGGAACAATTTGCAACCAGACCCACTATGAGCCACAGGTGCTCTGTACTGTGGTAGCGCTCCACAGACTTATTTACTCTTCAGGTAACTCCCTGTGATGTATTTTCCGCGGTACGGTCCCCCTGTCGGTGGACCCGCGTCTCCCTTGGGCAGTCCCACCGCCCCGGTCGACGTGCTTGTAGTGCTCCTCCCTCATCAGGAAGGACCTACCACTGCGCCATTCCCACGTGCGGCTTCACAACCCACGTGGTGTATTTGCCACATGTCACCTCCCCCTAGTATGGGCAGGATGTGGCCTCCACAGGGTCTTTTCCCCCTGAAAGAATAGGGTCGGGAAAGACCACCTTCCCTGATGCATTTCATAGTTTTAGGATAGCCCCAGCCGCTTTACACTCTATGCGAGAGACATAGAGAGAGAAAAGGCAGCGGCTGCCGGGCTTGCTCCCAAGCTAGTCATGTAGCACCTGTACCCCTTTCAGGGCTGTTGGGAACATAATGGGATGGGGTGTAACTAGTAGGTCATAAGCTCTTCGTAAAGTAATGCGTAGACACATAATATGATGTTTATCTGTATTGATCCAATAAAAAGCCTTCAAATTTTACACAGAACTGTTAAACAGCTGTCAATTTCAATTTGATCTTGTTACAGTTGATGTTCAAACCTTGTAACCATAACTATCAGCTGTAATAAATTAAATCCCCATTAAAATACGATACGTAATAAAAGTAGATTTCATAAATGGTATATTTGCCTTGTGTAAATAACAATAAATAGGAACTGTATCTAAAATAAATAAGGGGTGATAAATAAACAATAGACTGGAAAAATAGACATTTATAAATTTAATATCTTAACCATGGGGTGGCTCAAAAATGACCCACTATCATATTTATTTACATTTAATTCAAGATTATTTCACGTTTAAACTGTGAAATTGTAAACTAATATTGACATCTAATATATCATTTGAAAGATCTGAGTCTCAAGATTTTATATTTTAAAGCTAACAATAAGATTTGATTAAACGTGTCAAGAATGAAAACCAGAAGTTCTGACCTTTATTTTCTTCCAGTCAAACACAGATGAGCACAATCCTCCAAACTTCGATATGATTTAATGAGTCCAATAAATAAAATCCATTAGAGATTTTAGTCCAAAAATTTACAAATATGAAGAAATATTGATCAATCTGTCTTTGTTCAGGCTTTATGAACATATTCAACGTTTTCATTCATGTCCATTCTCTGCTAAATCTTGCCCTCGGTGTAGTGTTTCAGTAGCAAAACACCTAAACATGTTATTGGGAGGGTCTTACGAACAAAATGAGCACTCCCTCAAAATTTTCTGTGCAGTTGTGCGGCCAATGAAAAGGTAGATCATTTTTGACTGATGGGTCATGTAGCTAATGAAAAGATGAAAAAACTTTATGAGGGTTTTATATGTCCCTGATGCCGATTCGTGAAGGTTCGTTGTGGAAAAACATGGACTGTGTTTGTTTTTGTTTGCGCTTTTACGAACAGAGTGCAAAGCAAGTCTCAAGTCTCAACCATCATGTCTCGAGTCAAGTCTCAAGTGCAGTGCATAATCATCAATCAAGTCGAGTCCTGATGAGTTTCAAGTGACGTCCAGTCAAGTTACAGTACTAAAATAAATTTTTGTTAATTTTTGAAATAAATATTTAATTTTGCTCTGAAAAGATGAACTTATATACATATCTTTACACAATTTTTTTTTATATTAATTGTATAACAGTAATGTGTTATTTTTGCATATGAATTAATTGATGTAATTGAAAAATGTTGACATTTTAGTCATATTTTAGTAACATTTAGTCATATTGACATTTTAGTCACTGAACACTGTAAACATTTTAGCCATAAGAGTATTATTGATAAGCATTTGTCAATCTTGTCTATCCAAAACCAATATATATATATATATATATATATATATATATATATATATATATATATATATATACACATTTTATTGTTGTTGTTGTTTTACTGTTATTTTTCACATAAGATTGATCTTATCATGATGATGACGTTGCGAGCTGACACTCCTCTCGTCTCTCGTGTCAATATTATTGTTTTATATGATCTCATGTTACGCTAAAAGACATCAAGCGTCTATTCGACGACGGAATTGTTTTTATTATTATAGCCGAGATTTGCAGTTACAAATGACAATCCACCGAGTGCAACGCTTGTTATTGTTTTCCATAAAGACACCCATCAGAGTTTTATAGACAGCCAGAGGCGGCACGAAATTTGACGGAAGCAGCCGCCTAGTAATTTTCAATTCAGGAAAAACCCTGATTACTTTTTATAATAAGTTATTGAAAATAATAAAAAAAAAACATATAAGTCATTGTCGAGTCATGCAGTTCAAGTCAATTCAAGTCTCGAGTCACTGGTTCTCAAGTCAAAATCAAGTAATTTTCTTCATTTAGTCAAGCAAGTCACAAGTCCTTAAATTTGCGACTCAAGTACTGCGGTACTGTTAACAAAGAACTTGGCTTTTGGACCCACGATCTGATCCACCCTCCTCGGCTTCAGTCACCATCACTGAGGGTCAGGAGAACACAAGCTTCCAACTGAATTTTTTCAGTGCTCATACAATTTATTCCACTTCAATTTACATTGGGAGCAGGTGTGCTGCAGGCTTCACTGATGAGTTGAGACAGTGGCTAAAGACTCTAGGTGAACAGCAGAAAAAAAGCTCTGAAAAATGACCCTTAATTTACATTTGTATTTGGAAAAATGAACAGAAGCATCTTTATTGTAAGTAAAAGTTTATGTACATTGCAACATTTCAAATTGTAATGTTATTTTCACATTGTTTATAAAATGTATAAATATATATGGAATGTATTATAATATATTCCAAAATAATAATAAAAAAATTATATGTTTTTACATTGAAATATATACAAATTGTGTGTTTTTAACCACTTTGGTAATAGGTTTACAGAAATACTACAAGTGGTCTTTTGGCATATTGGAAATAAATTTACATAAATCATAATGGAACAAGAGTTGTGATCATATTGACTTCAAAATTGTGTCAGACCTTCATCAGACATGTGACTTTGTATCAGATGTGTTTTTGGGGCACTGTGCATAGTCTTGCATATTAAAAATGTTAAAATATTTTATTTTTAACTAAATTTGCGGTCAATTTCAAAATATTTGAATAGCTCTAACTAATTTTTTTTATACTAAAATGATACCTTTTTACTCTTGAATAACAAAAAGTGTCTACTTTCAAATGAGCAAAACTCTCCCAGTTCTTGAACCATTTGGCCTACAAACACAAATGGTGCAAGAACTGGAAGAGGTTTACTTTGGGTATGTCATTTTCAAGCTTATGCACAAAGAGGCCGGATGTTAAGAGGTTTAATATCCTATATATATTTTGAATGTGTTGAAACTTGACACAGATGCACCATGAATACTGCCCCGTTAGTACAGTTTCATGTTGATGAGCCGCTTAAGTTTTTCTCTCTCTCATGAATGTAAACGAGTGTAAAAGTCATTGTCACGTCTAGATGTGTTTTTGTTCATGTTTTGTGTTAATGTCTTTTATTTTGAAAAGTATTTCCTGTTTCCATGTCATGTGATTACCTGTTCCCTCATGTGATCTTGTCATGTGTTTCCCCTGTTCATGTGTCCATTGTTTTCATTGGTTCATTACATTGCTATCAGTTCTAGTTTGTCATTGGTTTAGTTTAATAGTCTTGTTATCTTGTTTATAGTTCTGTCTGTTCATTGTGTTTTTACCCATGTCTGTGTATTTCAGCACTTGTGTTTGCCATTGTCTCTTGTCAGGTATTGTAAATGTAACTTTGTTGTTTTTGTTCAAGCCAAGTGAAGCCAAGTCTAGTTTTATGTCTAGTCAAGTCTTTTGTTCACGTTTGAAGTCAGGGTGTTTAGATATTACGTTTGTAAATAAATTTGCTCTTGGGTTCTTCTCGTCATCATCATCATCGTCTCTTCGTTCGGCAACGTTACAGAATACCTGACCGCCAACCATGAACCCAGCAATCCGAATCCTGTGCCTATGTCAGCAGAATCGATCCCTGGAGGAATATGTGGGGGACTTCGGCTCTCTGGCCAGTGAGGTGGACTTTATTGAGGTCACCCTCAAAGACTGTTTCCTTTTCGGATTGAGTGAGCCAATCTCATCTTTGATGCCTGGTGGTCTTAGTCCCCTCAATCTGGCTCAACATATTGACCTCACCCTGCAGATCATTGGTTCCTCGTTCACTGTGGGGAAGGCGGATGCCGAGCCAGCGCCCCACATCATGGTCGATGAGCCAGCACCCCACACCATGGTAGACGAGCCAGCGCCAACACCTGCCACAGCTGACGATCCAATGCCCACGCCTGCCACATCCAACGAGCTGGAAGCTTCGTCAATCCTATCCCAGAGCCAGCGTTGCCAGCCTCGTCTGTCCTGCTCATGTACACGACCACAGAGGTCATTTCCAAGTCAACAAGACATGCTCATTGATATCATAAAATATCAGTCTGCTTTTATTTCAACCTTTACTCCTGGTCGGGGGCTTCCATAAATATTTTGTTTATACGTAGGGATATGTTCTTTAATGATACAATGCTCAAATATTTAGTATATATATATGTAAATTGTGACTTAGTGCCCATTTATGCCACAACTAGGCTATTTTAACTTGCGTATAGCTGGTGCAACAGCCCCTGTTCCGTAATTTATGCAATTTACTTGTACTTAAGTACATTTAATATCAGTTACATTAATACTTTTAGAAAGTTGTTTTCTCATGAGCTACTTTAACTTTAACTTTTCCATGAAAGTGTCTTTACTTTTACTCAAGTATGACAAATGGATACTTTATACAACACTGACAGCAACAGCCTTTTCCCTGTGATTATAAAACCAAATAGAATAACAACAGACACAGCTACACTGATGGACAACATATTCACAAATAAAATTGTAGGCAGAATAGTATGTGGATTACTTATAAATGACATAAGTGATAACCTTCCTGTTTTTGTAATTTTTCTGAATTTCTTTAAGATAAATAATGAAAATAATTAAATATTTGTAAAATGATTCGACATAGAACACCAGAAGCTATCGACAACACAGCCTGAAGGTGGACCTAATGAAACAAATATTGGAATGACGTTTATGCTAATGATGATCCTAACAGAGCCTATGAGGCTTTTTTGTCCACCTTAAAGGTGCAATATTAAAAAAAAACTGTCCATTAAAAAATCTTGGATGCACAATTATGTGGACAAGCCATAGAATACCAAGGGGATACAGAATGCATGTAAAAAGAAAAATGTATTGAGAATTTTAAATAAATAAATAAATAAAAACAGGTATGGGGAAACACATACACTAATCCAATTTCAGGCTACAGAAGAGAGCTATAAGAATTGTAAATCAATTGGAATATTATGAACCAACCAATGCACTATTTATTAAATTCCATGCTTTGATATTTTGTGATCTAGTTGATCTTAAAACTGCACAGATATTGTACAAAGCACAAAATAATATACTTCCTATGTGTATCCAGAGGTTTTTTTAAATAAAAGAGAGCCAGTATGAATTTAGGGGAATATGTATGTTTAAAATAAAACAAGGGACAAGAGGTCAATAAAAAATTTATATATATCTGTCAAAAGGGGTAAACTTGTGGAATAGTTGCGACAAGGAATTAAGAATGTTTCGTTCACTTTGCAAAATTAAAAAAGAACAAGTTTAAAAATAAGGTGGTAAACAAATATATCACTGAGGTATGGTAATTATTGTGTATGAAATATTTAGAACTTTTGTTTTGCTACTGTTTTATTTTGTATAGACCAATATAATGGTGAAAGGGATGCCTATTAGAACATGTAAAAAGGGTAGGCATAATAAACTAAAGCTTCAGCCAACACCTTTTCTGTCAGTATTCTTTGTTTTCCTTTTAAATGTAATGCTTTATTGCTTTAATTATTTCTATATGCATTCATTTTGGAAAATTGTAATAAGGACCGAAATAAACAAATAAACAAACAACAAACATGTTGCATGTTGGGTATGGTATAGTATATGCAGCAGATGTCAGCATTAATGGGGTGGAAAATCTATGGTGGGTGGCTCCCGGCTGATAACCCCTCAGCTGGACTGAAGGCATTGGCGGACCAGCAGACAAAACACCCAGCAGGTTTTGAGAGCTACCTGTACACCTGACTGATCCCCACACATTTTAGCCCTCTGAAGCTCTCACAGTGGAAGGTAAAGTCTTCAACTGGAATGCGAGTGATCACTTCAGAATAGAGTGTAGCCATTGACTCACAATGTATCATAATCACAAGTCAGTCACTGTGGCTAAGAGTGTCAACTAAATAAATTACACAAATGTAAATGTGTTGTGGAAAAAGGCATACACAAACATATTGTGCTTTTTATTTATTTTTTAGGAGGTAGTTGTGGGACTGAGATTTACAGAGGCTTAGGTTTGTTTATGTACACATTATCTCTGAATGCCTTTAAAGGGGTTACGACATGATGAATCAATTTGTCCATGACCTTTTGGCATATAAGAGTTTACTGTCCTGATTTATTTTGAAGACATAATAACAATAAAAAATAAATAATAAAACATGATCACCATCCTTTATACAACCGAAGTGCATTTTTCTCATGAAGCTTAACTGTAATCCTATATTCAAAACTTCCACCATGATTGCCGGAATTAAGAGGATGCTTATTTTCTTCAAAGTAGTGATGCCAGTATCCATGTACATCTGCTCCAAACCCAAATACATTCACCTGCAAATGAAATAATGAGATATCAATTGATGACTTGTGTCTCTATTGTCAACATGAGCTCATTAATACATATTAATGTAAATATTTGTAAATATACAGTACTGTGCAAAAGTTTTAGGAACATACGATTTTTCACAAAAACATTTGTCTTATGATGGTTATTTATATTTTTAGCTTTAGTGTGTCAATATTAAATATAAATTTTAGACTCCCAAACATTTCTTTTGGAAATAGAATAGAAGAGAAGAACAGGGAGCCCTGCATGTTCATCAACATGTGCATGCCGAGGCAGGTCTTCAGCTCATATTTACATTTACATTTATGCATTTGGCAGACGCTTTTATCCAAAGCGACTTACAGTGCACTTATTACAGGGACAATCCCCCCTGGAGCAACCTGGAGTTAAGGGCCTTGCTCAAGGGCCCAACAGTGGCATCTTGGTGGTGCTGGGGCTTGAACCCCCAACCTTCTGGTCAGTAACCCTGAGCCTTAACCACTGAGCCACCACAAGTGTACCTTGGAGAAATGGTGCTGTTTTGAAGGCAAAGGTGGTCACACCAAATATTGATTTAGCCTTTTTTATATTTGTATCATGTTAATTGATAAATGAAAACTATTTACGGTATTATTTTTGAAGACATCCTCTCTATGCAACCTTTTTCACAAGTGCCTAAACATTTTATATTATAAAAAATATATTAATAAATATTTGATTTTAAAGTGAACAGGTGTGTAATATATATATATATATATATATATTTTTTTTTTTTTTTATTTTACTTTTGTATTGTCACAGACTCATACAAATTTGTGGGTGGGCGAGTAGGTGTTCTCGCAAAGTTTCTGGCTATTCCAACTTTATAAATCACACAACAGAAAGGAGCAATTTCGAGGATGCAGGACTTCCGGTGACGCCATGACTGAATAGATATCGGAAAACGTGGTCTCCGCGAATTTATTGTTAAACCAACTAAAATATCAAATTTAACTCGGCAAATAAAATACATCTTGCATCCTAAAGATGAGTTCGTCTAGCAGACATGCCAAATCCGGGCAAAACAAGATAATTTGAGAGAGAGAGACGAAAGGAAAAAATCTCCGAGCCCTATCCAGCTAACTCCGACTCCTCCGTAACCATGGCGGAGTTAGTTGGTGAACTTAAACAACTGCGAAAGGAAAACCAACAGGGGCACATCGGCATAAAGGAGTCGCTGACGAGATTAGAGACATCGGTCGAAGAATTGAAAGGTCAGATAACAAAGTTGGAAACACGCATCATAGAGGCCGAAGAACGTATTAGCAACAGCGAGGATTCCGTGATGCATCACGGAAGGGCGATTCGATACGTGCTGCAACGAGAGGTGGAACTATCTGCAAGGTATGATGATCTGCAAAACAGGTTGAGACGAAATAACTTAAGAATCTACCAAGTGCCTGAAAACAGCGAGGATGGGAAGAATCCAATTGAGTTCGTGAAAGAATTACTCACTTTAACTCTAAGCTCTCTTCCCAATGGCGACATAAAAATTGAAAGGGCTCACAGAGCACTGGCTCCTAAGCCAAAAGAAACTGAACCACCCAGATCAATAGTAGTAAAATTCACGGATTTCCCGGTAAAAGAAGCGATTCTGCGTCAGGCCTGGGTACAAAAACAAGTCATGTATAATAACAGATGAATTTATTTCGATAATGACTACTCTCCGGATCTGCAGAGAAAAAGAGCTCAGGTGCGTGACATGATTAGACAACTTAAGAAGAAGGATATTACTGCACGGAGCTTCTATCCTGCACAGTTAAAGATCAGCATGACCACCGGTGACAAAACATTCTCTACATTGGCGGATGCTCTGCCAACACTACAAGAGCTCGGTATCAAGACGCAAATGGGGGAACGTGACGCACTGGAGATGGAGCTGTCAAAAACCCGGTGGCAGACACTGAGAAGAGGCCATTGCAGGATTAATCAAGCAACGATGTCAGATGCGGATGTTAAAGCTTTCTTCTCAGAGCAGACCATTTAGTTTTGTTTCCATGAACATATAAGCAAGATTTTTTTTTCTTTCCCTTCATCGTGACTAGTGAACGTGAGGTGAGTACTATAATTTGTTAACGGGAGGGCTATATCAGAGTCCGTATGGGGATAGGCATTTATGCCGTGGCCACATTAGGACTGGTTAATTTTGTTGGTTTTTTTCAATAAATGCGGAAGTAATAAGACTTATTGAGTGGATGACACTCGCCCTTTGGGCTGCGACCCCCGCAAGGGAACCATTTAAATGGCGTGGTCGCAAACACGCAAGGTGTACTTTTTCCCCCAGAGAGATCGAGTCACAACTCTCTGCCCACATTCAAACGGGAACTGGTTGCCGTTTTTATTTTTATTTGGACGAATCCATTTTGTGTCAAGTGCAAACAGTTGGATGTGGCGAAGTTCAAAATGATGTTCAAGTTCATTGTTCTTTCTTCCTTGACAGTGGTGATGCTTTATGTGTACATTTTAATAGACTAACTGATTGTTTTTGGTTTATGACCAGCCCAAAGTGGCAATATACAAATAAGGCATAACATTTATTAATAACTATGGAAAGTTTAACATGTGTTAGTTACAACATGAAGGGGATAGGTAGCCCAGTAAAGAGGAAAACAATTTTAAATCAGTTCAAGACATTAAAATGTGGTATTGCCATGTTACAAGAGACTCATCTCTCAGACTTAGAACATTTAAAGTTGAAAAGAGAATGGGTGGATCAGGTTTTCAGTGCATCCTATGGTAAAGGGAGAAAAAGGGGGGTTGCCATTCTTATTAGTAAAGCTGTCTATTTTACAGATGAAAAAACTATTAAGGATAAAGATGGCAGATATATCATGGTTGTGGGAACAATTGGGGGTATTCAAATAACTTTTTTGAATCTATATGCTCCAAATGAAGACTGTCCATATTTTTTTAGGAAAATTTCCTCACTTGTGGCTGATGAAGCGGAGGGTATTGTAGTGATAGGTGGAGATTTCAATTGTGTCTTGAACCCATTTATGGACAGGCTGCCAGTAGAAAAGAGACCCCAATCACGCAAAACAAATACAGCACTGGGGATGATGAATGAGTTGGGGCTGGTCGACACTTGGAGATATCTCCACCCAAAAGAAAAAGAATTTACATTTATGTCACAAATATATGGGAGCTATTCTAGACTAGATTTTTTCTGCATTTCAAAAACTGAGCTGCATAGAGTAGTGGAGTGCAATATAGAGCCCATTACTATTTCAGATCATGGCCCTGTTGTCTTAAAACTAAATTTAGGGCAACATAAACAGTTTAAATATTGGAGACTAAATATCTCAAATATCTCAATATTGTGCTCTAAGGTATACAAGCAGAAAATATTATGAATTTGGTAATAGAGCAAGTCGGCTGCTTGCTTTCCAATTACGCAAAGCCCAATCAAGTAGAGTTGTCCAGAAAATTAGACATCCAAATACGAGTATTATAACATCACAACCTAAAGAAATTGCAGATGCATTTAAAGACTACTATAAAAAAAACTATACGAAGGGGATAAACAGCCAAACAAGGAAAGAAAAATAAAATTTTTTGGATTCTGTTAAATTAAATAAATTGACAAAAGAGGAGTCTGAAGCAATGGTTAATCCCATTACAGAGGAAGAAATTCATAAAAGTATTGGCAAACTCAAAAACGAGTTAGATGGCTTCCCGGGACAACAAAGGAGTAGATGGCTTCCCGGGAGAATTTTATAAAGCTTTCATAAATGAACTAACCCCAATTTTGTGTCGAATGTATAATTATGCATTAGGGATGGGAGATCCTCCAAAGTCATGGGCTGAGGCAGTTATCACAGTTATCCAGTATAAAGCCGGGAAAGACCCCACTCAGTGTTCAGCATATAGGCCCATAAGCCTCCTTTGCCAGGATTTAAAGATTTTTACCTCAATTTTAGCAGAGAGGATCCAAAAACATATCAGAAAATTAGTGAAACCAGACCAGACAGGATTTGTTAGTGGACATCATGGTGTTGACAATGTTAGGAGAGCTCTGAACATACAGATGATTGCAGGAAAGAGACAGGTCCCCTCCATGTTACTTAGTTTAGATGCGGAGAAGGCATTCGATAGACTGGATTGGACATATTTAAAACAAACATTGACACACATGGGCTTTCATGACACATTTGTTGCATGTATACAAACATTTTACCATAATCCTAAATCAAGAGTTAGGGTGAACGCCTGTTGTTCAGAGTTTTTTTGATCTTGGGAGGGGAACAAGACAGGGAGATGCTATGTCCCCTGTTTTGTTTGCACTTAGCATTGAACCCTTGGCCGAGAGCATAAGATGTAATCAGTATATACAAGGAATAACTGATGAGGGGGGAAACGATCACAAGACTGCCTTATATGCAGATGACATTCTATTGTTTATTGAAAATCCAACAGCGTCAATACCAGCTCTCCTTGATTGCCTTGACATATATGAATCCATTTCTGGATACAAAATCAATTCAACCAAATCAGAAGCACTTATGATCACTGGAGTCTGGCCCGTAGAACTAAACAATAGAACATCTTTTAGATGGTCTAAACAGAGATTCAAATATTTAGGAGTTACCATTACACCTAGACTTTCACAGTTGTATCAGGCAAATTATAATAAGCTAATTAATACCATTAAAAAGGATCTATTAAGATGGGAAGTGTTGCCACTTTCGCTGTTTGGTAGGATTGAGACAATAAGAATGAATATTTTGCCTAGATTGCTTTTTTTATTTCAATCCCTCCTAGTATGGATTCCTGCAACTACATTTAATATGCTAGAAAAACTCATATCAAAGTTCATATGGCAGAATAAATGACCCAGAATAAAATTAAAAACAGTGACTTTAGGAAAAGAGAGAGGAGGGCTGCGTCTCCCTAATTTAAGATATTATTATTGGGCTGCCCAGCTAGCATCGATAGTGGCATGCATTAATAATGATGTTGAAACAGGATGGGTTAACATAGAACAGAGCTCTGTACCAAATGCCCCTTTATCAATACTAGCTTTTATGACACCTCAATCTCAGAAGAAGATGAAAATAACAAATATATGGGTTAAGCAAACTCTGAGAGTATGGACAACAGTTCAGAAAAAACTGAAAGGAGTGGCAACCCTATCAAGGGCTATGTCCATAGCAGATAACCCTGAGTTTCTACCCTCCCGGTGGGATGCTATTTTTAAAAGATGGACGGAGAAGGGTCTTACCATGATTGATCAGCTTTTTGATGGAAATACATTGCGCTCTTTCTCTGATCTTAAAGAAAAATTTATGTTATCATCAAATGATTTTTTTAGATACCTACAAATAAGAAACTATCACAAATCATAAGGGAAATAATTAAAAAAGCCCCAACTAATGTGGAACAGTATTTCATTGATATAAAGAAGCAACACCCACTACATAAAAAACATATGTCGCACATATACAGCAGACTACTGCTTGATTCAACAGATAATACGTTCCATATTAAAACAAAGTGGGAGTTTGAAATGAATGATCATATAGAGGATGAGACTTGGGTAAACATATGCACAGGATGTCATAAGGGCATCCACAGTCATAACTGGAAAGAATTTGACTGGAAAACGAAAATCAGGTTTTTTAGAACACCACAGGTGATATCAAAATTTGTGGATAATCCAGAAGCAGAGAAATGTTGGAGGGAGTGTGGGAAAGTAGGAGACCACACACACATATTTTGGGAATGTCCAAAATTAGTTACATTTTGGCAAGGGGTTAAGGATGAGATTACGAAAATTACGCATCTAGATCTGCCTTTTACTCCCTTGTATTTTTTGCTTGAAGGAATACCCCAAGATTTTTGTAGTCAAAACCAGAGATATATTCTGCATGTCCTCCTACTATGTGCACGAAAAACCATTACAATTAATTGGATGAAGCCACACCCACCAAAAATGAGTCAATGGAGAGAAAAACTTATATCTATTTATAGAATGGAACATATGACTGCCCAACTGCAACTGAAACTGGACACTTTCATACAAAGGTAGACACCTATTAGTATATACATTGAGGCACTGAAGGTGAACTGACTGGTGTGAAACTTTAAATTATTCCATGTTGTTAAAAAAAAAAGGGGATATATATTTTTTTTAAATCTCTCTCTTTTTATTTTACTAAAGTGTTTTATGTATTTTTTGTATTTTCTTTTTCATTTTATTTAGGCCACTGTGGTTGTCAAGGAATGTTTAGTTTGTTGTTGTAATTTGTTAAAATGTATAAAAAAAAAGTAAAAAAAAAAAAGAGCAATTTCAATGTTAAATTAAGTTATGTTAAAGAAATCTAACAGTATTCAATTATATCATTGATATTCAAGTAATATTAAAACATCTTCAATCATTTTAATTGATTATAAACACAATAAAGTAAATCTATGAATTGCACAAATTCATAATTTTATTAACCTAATCAGAGGATTCATAAACATTTTCTATGTCTATAAATTGTACAAACATAAAAGGATTGCTGTTTTACACTGACAAAAATTCATGAGCTTCATGTTGAAACATTTTAAAGTTCCCCGTCTGTCGCTCACTTCGACGTTGTGTCGAAGAAGCGACACTAGAGCTCTCTCTTGGATTCTCTACATGTGACCTAAAAGTCCATGTGATGCATTTTACCACCCTTTCCCCCCTGAAAGAATAGGAAAACTGGGAAAGATCACCTTCCCCGATGCGTATGATAGCATTAAGATGGCCCCGCGGCCTGCTCCCATGCTTGGCATGTCGCCTTGTTCCCCCCTGTTGGGGGTAAAGAACCAGAAGGCTTTGACGATTTTATGGGGTTTTGGGGAAGGGTACGTGCAGTCTGGCACAGCTGGACCCCTAGTGTCGCTTCTTCGACACAACGTCGAAGTGAGCGATTAAGATTAGGTGGTTACGGATGTAACCTCCTAATCTTAAACACTTTACCTACAGTTCTTAATGATTTTAATCCAACCTGTTCAGCAATCGATTGTACAGTTCGCCACTGGCATTTTATTAAGTCCATTATTTTACTGACCCCAGCATTCATCAAATTTGTAACTGAACAGTATACATTGGATGGTAGTTTTGGCTTCCGTTGATTGAAGGTAATGTCAAGAAATTCATTAATCTGACAAACTGTATAATAAGAGGTCTTTAATTTAGAACTGTATAAATTATCTGCAGAACTTCCTTGAGAATTTGTAAGATATTCTGCCATATCAGAGTTATCACTATCAAAGTCCGAAAACTGTGCTTCAACTCCCTCTGCCAACATATCCGCATTACTCTGTGACAGACTGACACAGGATACTTGTGAATCCATTAGATAGATCTCCAGGATCCGCAAGCTCAAATGGTTCTTCGGGGCATTTCAAGTCACTGATTTGATCAGGAACTGCAACAGCGATCACTCTATCATCTCGAACCGCACTACCATTTGCTATTACACTCACCTAAAGGATTATTAGGAACACCATACTGATACTGTGTTTGACCCCCCTTTCGCCTTCAGAACTGCCTTAATTCTACGTGGCATTGATTCAACAAGGTGCTGAAAGCATTCTTTAGAAATGTTGGCCCATATTGATAGGATAGCATCTTGCAGTTGATGGAGATTTGTGGGATGCACATCCAGGGCACGAAGCTCCCGTTCCACCACATCCCAAAGATGCTCTATTGGGTTGAGATCTGGTGACTGTGGGTCCATTTTAGTACAGTGAACTCATTGTCATGTTCAAGAAACCAATTTGAAATGATTCGAGCTTTGTGACATGGTGCATTATCCTGCTGGAAGTAGCCATCAGAGGATGGGTACATGGTGGCCATAAAGGGATGGACATGGTCAGAAACAATTCTCAGGTAGGCCGTGGTATTTAAACGATGCCCAATTGGCACTAAGGGGCCTAAAGTGTGCCAAGAAAACATCCCCCACACCATTACACCACCACCACCAGCCTGCACAGTGGTAACAAGGCATGATGGATCCATGTTCTCATTCTGTTTACGCCAAATTCTGACTCTACAATCTGAATGTCTCAACAGAAATCGAGACTCATCAGACCAGGCAACATTTTTCCAGTCTTCAACTGTCCAATTTTGGTGAGCTCTTGCAAATTGTAGCCTCTTTTTCCTATTTGTAGTGGAGATGAGTGGTACCCGGTGGGGTCTTCTGCTGTTGTAGCCCATCCGCCTCAAGGTTGTGCGTGTTGTGGCTTCACAAATGCTTTGCTGCATACCTCGGTTGTAACAAGTGGTTATTTCAGGCAAAGTTGCTCTTCTATCAGCTTGAATCAGTCGGCTCATTCTCCTCTGACCTCTAGCATCAACAAGGCATTTTCGCCCACAGGATGTTTTTCCCTTTTCACACCATTCTTTGTAAACCCTAGAAATGGTTGTGCGTGAAAATCCCAGTAACTGAGCAGATTGTGAAATACTCAGACTGGCCCGTCTGGCACCAACAACCATGCCACGCTCAAAATTGCTTACATCACCTTTCTTTCCCATTCTGACATTCAGTTTGGAGTTCAGGAGATTGTCTTGACCAGGACCACACCCCTAAATGCATTGAAGCAACTGCCATGTGATTGGTTGATTAGATAATTGCATTAATGAGAAATTGGTGTTCCTAATAATCCTTTAGGTGAGTGTATATCGGTATCAGCAGGAGTGTGCTTCGTGTCCTCAACATGATTATTAATTACAAGCTCATCATCATTTTCTCTGTCTTCAGACAGAGGAGACGCTTCAGCTTGCTGATTACTTTGGTTGGTTTAACTGGTTTTCGGAGTTATTGTTTGTTAGAATGTGACTAGTTTGTTCCACAGAGGGGCCAAGCTCAGTCTCATTGCTTTTAACCTCATCATTCACTTGATATGATTGTTTTGTGTGACCAAATTTCCCACAAGCAAAACATTTCATTGAGTCTGTGCAGATATAGATTGAATAATCTTTACCCAGCACTGTAGTTTTGCTAACGTATTTAAAGATTGAAATTCAGAGTTCAAAATCATGAACGACATTACATGTTTTAGATCCAGATTTTTTAATCCCAAAGGAATCATTTTAATCAGTCCCATTAGTATACAATAGCAAGCCAGTAAACACTCAATTGACTCATTAGAAATGAATGGAGGTACATTCGAAAGGGTAACTTTTATGGAGGGGTTTGATAGTGGTGAAACTGGTAAAAATGGATCTCCTACAGATAAACCAGATTAAACTAAATGCTGAGCCATGGATACTTCTCTCAGGAAAACTACAAAGGCTCTATTCATCCTGGATGCAGACACAATATTTCGAGCACCTATTTCCCTGCCAATCCCATTCAAACAGTCCTCAACTGTTACAGATTCGTCCGGTAGACATTTGCACCCGTGTCGGGCTGTTAAATTATTAAACCCTTATGAATCTATTCCCATTTCACCACCTTAAGATAACCAAGTCAGCGACACAAAATATACTTAACCAAACATGCACAATATAAACTAATCTATATAAACTAAAGAAAAAGAGAAAATTAAACACTCACTCAAAGACGCCGCAACTCACACGCTCTTCCCAAACCCTCCGCACATGCGCACAGCAAGAGAGAGAGAGATACATACTGTTTACACTCATGCCAGTAAAGCCACTTTGAATTGAATTGATAGTGTATGTGTGTGTGTGTGTGTGTGTGTGTGTGAGTGTGAGTGTGTGAGAGAGAGAGTGTGTGTGTGTGTGTGTGTGTTTGAGAGAGAGAGAGAGAGAGAGAGAGAGAAAATGTGTGTGTACGAGTGAGAGTGCATGTGTGAGAGAGTGTGTGTGTATGTGTGTGTGTGAAAGAGAGAGAAAGAGTGTGTGTGTGTGTGTGTGAGTGTGTGAGAGAGAGAGAGAGAGAGAGAGAGAGATGTGTGTGTAAGAGTGCATGTGTGAGAGAGAGTGTGTGTGTGTATGTGTGTGTGTGAAAGAGAGCCAAAGAGTGTGTATGTGAGAGTGCATGTGAGAGTGTGTGTGTGCGTGTGAGAGAGAGAGAATGTGTGTGTAAGAGTGAGAGTGCATGTGAGAGTGTGTGTGAGAGTGTGTGCGTGTGAGAGAGAGAGAGAGAATGTGTGTGTAAGAGTGCATGTGTGAGAGAGTGTGTGTATGTGTGAAAGAGAGAGAAAGTGTGTGTGTGTGAGAGTGCATGTGAGAGTGTGTGTGTGTGTGTGTGTGTGTGTGTGTGCGAGAGTGTATGTGAGAGAGAGTGTTGAAATTGAAAAATTGAGAGAGTGTGTGCATGTGAGAGAGAGAGAGAGAGTGTGTGTGTGTGAGTGCATGTGAGAGAGAGAGAGAGAGAGTGTGTGTGTGTGTGTGTGTGTGTGTGTGTGTGAGTGCATGTGAGAGAGAGTGTGTGTGTGTGTGTGCATGTGAGAGAGAGAGAGAGAGTGTGTGTGTGTGAGTGCATGTGAGAGAGAGTGTGTGTGTGTGTGTGTGTGAGTGCATGTGTGAGAGAGCATGTGAGTGTGTGTGTGTGTGTGTGTGTGTGTGTGTGTGTGTGTGTGTGTGTGTGAGAGAGAGAGTAACACTGTACTCAGACTTATATAAGAACGGAGAGATCAGTAACATCATATTTTATACAGAAGACCCAGAAGCCTGGCACTCAGCGATTAGACATCATCACCCCACAGTAATCAGAAAGGGGCATCAGTAACATATGGAAACTGCAGTTCAAAGAAGAGGATGATTCAGATGTCATGATAACAGCTAACCTATACAAAAATGGGACTGTAATGATTCAGGGAAATCTGAAACAATTTGAAAAGGACTTCCTCCAAATTAAACGAAAAGCTCAACTGAACAAGATCAGCCCTAATACATTAAAGCAGGCAGAAGACACCTCCACCCATCAATCCACAATTGAGCAGTCTAGAGATGACAGTGAAAAGATCTCCCTTCTACACAGCATCATCAGTGACCTGAAAGAGAAGTTCAGAGAGATGGAGCTGGAACTGGTGCAGCTGAGAGAGGAGGTGCATGGAGTAGCGCAGGAGACTGATCAAATAGGAAAATAGAAGGATTGAAAGAAAGAAAAAGCATAGAGTATAACAAACAAATGTATGTTATGAGTGAAGAAATTAGAGAAACGAGAGAGGACAGAGAGTCCTACAGAAAACAACGGGCAGCTCTGGAGAAGCAGCTGACACAGAGCGGAGAAGAATCATAGAGAAGACTCCTTCTCCAACTACCACAGCTATCATCCCCAACAGCCCTCCTCCATCTGACTCCTACAGTCAAACACAGCCTCAGATTGTATTCCTGTTGGGGATGATAGCTGTGGAATCATAGAGAAGACTCCTTCTCCAGCTACCACAGCTATCATCCCCAACAGCCCTCCTCCATCTGACTCCTACAGTCAAACACAGCCTCAGATTGTACTCCTCATGGACCCGAATGGAAAGTTTCTCGATGAAAATAAACTGTTCCCAAGAAGAAACGTTAATAAAATATGGTGCCCAAACACACAGAAGGCCCTGGAGCTCTTGTGTGAAGAGCAGCTGGATTCCCCCAGACACATTATCATCCACACCGGCACCAACGACCTCAGATCTCAGCAAGACAGAGTAGCTACAGCTCTTAATAATGTAACAGAGGAGGCATCCTCCAACTTCCCCAACTGTAAATTATCCTCTCCACCCTGCTACTGCACTCAGATTTCCACCCAGACATCATCATGCATATAAATGCAAGACTGTCTAGAGACAAAAAAACGTGTCTTAAAGCCCAACGTACACCTGGCTCATCACCCCACTCTGAATCTCAGCAGACTTTACGACCATATCCATCTCCACAGAGAAGCAGTTCCCATCTTTGCCAAGACCCTGAAGGACATCACACTGCACCGCAGCTCCAGCGCACCGCACCGACCTCATAGACACCCTGTGGAGCCACCACAGGGTCACCCTTCTAAACACCGCCCCCACTTCAGCTCTCCCAAACCCCATGACAGGCTCTATGTTTTCCCATGGAAAACATTGCATGACCAGGCTTGCAGCCACCTTGCCTTCTCATTCTCATTCACATGAACATCAGCAAGAGCAACACCCGGGCAACCAGAGCTACGCTGAAGCAGCCAGCAGATCACTGATCCACTCCAGCACCAGCACTGTCGACAGTCAGCCGGACTCATCTCCATCCAGAGACCTCAGAAACATCCAGCACATGCTGTACTCACTGTAAATTAGCTAACAGATAGACTACATGCATTAAAACCCAAAAAGGCATGTGGCAATGGCATATGTGGAATATTAAACGAAATGATAAAATACACCAATGACAAATTCAAAACCTCAAAAATTCAGTTATTCAACATTGTTTTGAGTGTAGGGTATTTTACCAACACCTGGAATAAAGGCCTAATTGCACCCATCTTTAAACAAGGAGACAAATTTGAGCCAAACAATTACAGAGGCATACTATGTGGCAATAGCAACCTGTGGGAAATTATTCTGCTCGATTATTAATATAAGATGGCAGAACTTTCTTAAAACCCATAAAATCCTGGAGAAAAGTCAAATTTGATTTCTGCCCAAGCACAGAACATTTGACCAGATTTACACCCTCCACACGATTATTGAGAAACATGTACACCAAAACAAAACCGAAGTCTTTGCTTGCTTTGTTGAATTTGAGCAGGCTTTGATTCAATCTGGCATGAAGCTACTTCCTAAAACTACTGGAAAATGGGATTGGAGGGAAAACATTTGACTTAATTAGCACTATGTATAAAACCAAAACATGTGCTGTAAAAATAGGGAACAAATGAACAGAATTTTTCTCTCAACAATGAGGAGTCAGACAAGGTTGCCCATTAAGGTTTAACATTTATATAAACAAATTAGTCAAGCATTAAATAATTCGACTGCCCCTGGCCCAAACCTGACTGAATCAGAAATTAAATGTCTCCTCTTTGCAGCTGATTACAGGGACTACAACAGCTCCTTGACATCATAGAGACATTCAGTCTGGGCTCTTAAAATTAACCAAAATAGATCCAGGTGTAGGGAAAAGAAAAACACCTTCAGAGCAGGAAACAAAGTCCACCAACACACCCAACGAATACGCTTATCTGGGACTAAAACTAAGTTCAACAGGAAACTTAAATCTGGCTGTGATTGAACTGAAAGCAAAAACAATGAGGGTCTTCTACATGATTAAAAATACAATTCAATATAAAATTCCAATTTAAACCTGGCTAAAAATCCTTAAAGCAATAGTCAAACCAATTGCTCTGTATGGCAGTGAGATATGGGGACCCCTAAAAACCCAAGATTTTTCTAAATGAGAAAAAGAAAAAATCAAAACTATGCATACCCAAATATGTAAAAGCATCCTAAAAGTAAACAGTGACATCAAACAACTTGTGCAGAGCTAAATTAGGACAATAACCCTTACTAATCAATATCCAAAAAAGAGCTCTGAAATTCTATTGTCACGTTTATGTGTTTTGTTCTTGTTTTTATGTCTTTTATTTTCTAGTTTAGTTCCTGTTCCTGTCATGTCATTTCCTGTTCCCTCATGTGATCTTGTCATGCGTTTCCTGTTCATGTGTCTTGTTTTCAATGCTTCATTGTTTGATTGCTTTGTTATTAGTCTGTTCATTGGTTGTCTTGTTACCCATGTCTTTGTATTTAAGCATGGTATGTACATGTTTGTCATTGTCTCATGTCAGGTATTGTGTAAGTAGCTTTGTTGTTTTGTTCTAGTCAAGTATAGTCAAGTCAAGTTTATGTTAATGGTTCATGTTTATGTGTTTATGTTTTTGTTTAGTTCACATTTATAATTAGGGTTATTGGATTCCAAGTGTGTAAAATAAACTGCACTTGGGTTCATCTTCACACCATCTTCTCTTCGTCTGCCTGTTGCCAACATTGTTACAGAATACCTGACCTCCAACCATGAACCCAGCGGACCGACTCCTACGGAATCGATCCCTGAAGGAATATGTGGGGGACTTCTGCTCTCTGGCTAGCGAGGTGGACTTTAATGAGGTCACCCTCAAAGACTTTTTCCAATTCGGATTGAGTGAAAAAATCTCATCTTTGATGCCTGGTGGTCGCTGTCCCATCAGTCTAGTTCAGTATATCGACCTTGCCCTGCAGATCACTGGTTCTATGTTCACTGTGGAGGAGGCAGATGCCGAGCTGGAGTCTCACGTCATGGTCGACGAGCCAGCATCCCACGTCATGGTCGACGAGTCAGCGCCCACATCATGGTCGACGAGTCAGCGTCCCATGTCCTGGTTGACGAGTCAGCGTCCCATGTCCTGGTTGACGAGTCAGTGCCCACATCTGCCATGGCCAATGAGTCAATGGCCTGGCCTGCCACGGCCAACGAGTTGGAAGCTTCGTCCATACCAGGGCCAATGTCAATTTGTCAATCTCGTCTGTCCCAGAGCCAGCATTGCCAGCCTCGTCCATCGGAGGAGGAGGAGGAGGAGGAGGAGAAAGGCTTTTTGTTTCCAAGCCTCTACACATGTACAGGACCACGGAGGTTGTTTCCAAGTTTCTGCCCATGTACACGAACATGGAGGTCATTTCGAAGTCTCCACCCATGTACACGACCACAGAGGTCTTTCCAAGTTTCTGTCTATGCCCACGAAAGAGAGGTCAATCTCGATTCTCAGTCCATGCCCATGACCACTGAGGTATTTTTCCAGTCATCACAGCCATGCCAGAGTCAGCTCCAAGCCTTGTCACTGCCACGCCAGAGTCAGCTCCAAGCCTTGTCACTGCCACGCCAGAGTCAGTTCCAGACCATGTCACAGCCACGCCTCAGCCTGTTCCATGCCATGTCACAGCCGAACCGCAGTCTGCTCCATGTCATGTCTCAGCCAAGCCACAGACTGCTCCATGCCATGTCACAGCCGAACCTCAGTCTGCTCCATTCCATGTCCAAGCCAAGCCTCGAGCCTCTCAGGGCCCCACTTTCCATTGGCTTTGTCCTGTTCCCACGCCCCATGCCCTTTCTCGCCAGGCCACGCACCTGAAACTACATCCAAAGCAGCACAGTATAATCTGGCCCAACCAAATTATAAAATTACAAAAACAACATTGCATTGCCTTTTGGAATGATGCCACTAAAATACAAAAGAAAATGGAACTCTATTTACACCTGAAGAGAGATTACAAACCAGCAGACCTGAGCTGTGTTAAAGAGCATTAAGTGAGAAAGACACTAAGAAAATACAGACTGAGTGATCACAGTCTGGCTACAGAGAGAGGACAGCACAGACAGAGATGGCAGCTGTGAGAGAAGATACTGTGTTCACCGTGCTCTCAGAGAGAGGTGGAGGCAGAAGAACTCTTCCTGCGGCATCGTGATCACCATCACAACATTCCATCTGCCTACTTTACAAAATTACAACAAATGGCACCAAATGTTATGGCATTACCATATCCTGATAAATGAAACCTATTTTGGGAGAAAACTCAAGCTTGATAACAACAGCGTCAAAATATGTAGCAGTAACAAACTAAGAGAGTCATCCAGTGTTCAACACTAAAGTCAGAAATATTCTTACATCTTAACATGTATGTTTATATATAAAAAATGTATTCATGTATTAATTTATTTATTTATGTATTCTTATTTTGTATTATGTACTATATAATCATTATTTTGTTCATTGCTCGTGTAATGGACATTGAAAAAAAAAAAATTCTCATTTCTTGCATAAAATTGATGTCAGAAATGAAATAGGAATCTCATGGTCTCATTTCTCATCAGATACCAATAAATAACTTTTTTAATTAACTTTACTTACAAAAACCTTTGCATAATATTTTTAATCAAGCATTGGCAGCTTCCGATATTCATTTTTGAGTAGATTAAATAAGGCTCAACCATATGATTTATATGTTTTCCGGCCAGCATGGTAAACCATCTTACCCAAAAGCCCCTAGAACCTCCAAAAACCCATCCAAGCCTCCCCGGCGTTCATCCAAACATGTTTCGCTAGCCTCCACTCATCAAAATCTAAATATTTACTCCAATTCAACTACATCTATAACCTCCACTAGAGCAGACCAATGCTCGCATCCTGTCCTGCGCCTCTAACCGCACCCCTGGCGGACCCCATTCTCCGACAAGTACCTGGCATTTTGATTCGGGAGCCCCCTCCCGACTTCCGTTAGGCCTTCTATCCACCTCTCAGGCTTCACCTATGTAAACAGCTATCTCCAACCCTCTGTTTCCTCAGAACAGAGTTGCGTGACAACCGCTCCGGTTCCAGGTTTTACGGCTTTAGCTCTACCTACTTCTCTCTTTCCTGACAATCTGCCTTTACCTGTTGGTAACCAGAGTGGAAGCCAGTGTGAGGTTGCCTCTGCAATCAACATCCTCTCCTGTTCCGGGTATTCCCGCATCAGCCATGCCTACTTTTCTCTATCCTGCCAATCTGCCGATCTACGGTACGAGGCTGCCTAAGCTGGTAGAAATGGCTCCGACTCTATTTCCATCCAAACCCCACTGCCAGCTCGCTCCACTCCTTACACCCTCTACACAGCAACCCCCCTGGCTGTTCCTCTGAATGGCATCGCTATGGAGCCTCTGCCAATTGCCAACAAGCAAATAATTTCAGGTGTTGATGCAGACATCTCTGCACTCCTATCTGTTTCCTCCTCCAATTCAAATCGCTAAATAGACTGAGGCGATATTTCTGTCACCCTTAAAAGCACTTCCACGAGCTCCTCTCATGTGCTCTCCCTGGCAGAATTCTGCATCACTTTTGGGTGTTAAAGTAATTTGTTCAATGTCTCCACAAAGACACTGCAAACTAAATGATTACATGTTAATTATCTCTGAACTGTCCTTTGGCAGGAGTCATTTTTACACCTACCACAAGCTGTTCTCCACCAAATGTGCCATCCGAGTGGCTCAGTAGAACCAGTGTCATAACAGGGGAGCCCTGGACATCGATCTCCACAGCAGAGTTTTCTTGGGTTGCCGCAATATTTCTTGCACTGTATGTAGATCATCAAACCACCCAACAACATCCTGTTATCTGATTAACCCAAAATTTGTTGACACGGTTTAATTCAAACTCAGTCAAATCCACAAGCTACATCCCATGCCTTTCTAATGTCTTTCCCAATTCTCAAACGAATTCCAAGCCTTTTATCTGAAAGAGAAAATTGATAGGATAATTCTAATCACATCCAATCTCTTTTCTAGTCAAAGTTTCTCCAAACGCAAGCCCCTCTCACTTCTTGGCCATCTAAATATGGTCATATGTATAATTCTGCAAGGTCAACTTTTCATCTTGCACTTCTTTTCTCTCGCCGCATTCGCCCACTAGATTTACATTACATTTATGCATTTGGCAGAAGCTTTTATCCAAAGTGACTTACAGTGCACTTATTACAGGGACAATCCCCCCAGAGCAACCTGGAGTTAAGTGCCTTGCTCAAGGACATGGATGTGGGGATCGAACCATCGACCTTCTGATTAACAGTTCTAGATATCACTAGATGACACAATAACCCTAAACCTGCCCTACCATTCTGAGCTATTGCTTTGGCAAAAATCTCTTCAACAATGGAATGGACTCACCTTCTATGATGACTGCCTTTCACATCCAAATGATATCCAATTATTCACTGATGCTGCCCCCACCACCGGCTTCGGAGGATATTACTAAGGCCACTGGTTTGCATTTACATGGCCTCCTGAGCTGTCAGATCTTCCGCAGTCCATAGCTTCCTCTGCCCTGTTCGGATTGTATCCTTTCGTAGCCGCAGCCTTTTGTGGGGGAAAACATGGTCCAAAAAGCATTCTGGTACTCTGCGATAACCAAGCTACAGTACAATGCATCGACAAAGGACGTTCTCATTACTCAGAATTGATGCCTTTCCTTAGGCGCTTAATTTGGATCTCAGCCTGTAATCAATTCATTATTACAGTCAAACACATTCTAAAAACCAAATAGTTGACTCCCTTTCTCGCTTTTCTTTAGAGAAATTCAGAGCATTGGTGCCCGAGGTGGACCTGACTCCAACCCCGGTAACTTCTTAATCAGAGCTGATCTTACTGTAAATCAACCTCAAACATCTCCTTAACACATCACTCAATTCCATTTTACTAGTGTAGTGGGACAAACAGTGGACATTGCACAGTTATTTTTTTGCACCTGTGGGTGCATTGGTTGTCCAATCATGCGCCTTTAGGGATAAAATGGAACTGTAGGGCACTGCTTGTGTGTCAGAGCACCGCTTGTGCGTCACTGCCTGAGGACCGCCCATTCTGGTTTTGATCCTATCGTCTTATTAAGCCTGCAGGGGCAACATTCTCAGACGCTACTGAATTGTTTGTATTGGTTTATTTCTAGTTGTGGGTTTTGACTTTATTATTTGTTTGTATGACGTGTAGCCTTGAGCTATTTTGAGTTTAATATTTTGTTTCATCTACTCTCATTTCTGGCTCTGTGTAAGTGTTGTGTGAATAATCACCATAATTCAAGAGCTATATTTGTGGGCCTGTGAGGTGATTTGTTTTGTTGATTTATTGTATTGAACTGTTCATGAGTGGCTGAACATGTATAAACAGGTGTTTCACCTCTCCGTTTCCCCTGTTTAACAACTGTGACCACTCTCTTGTACTGTTTTTGTTTTGTTTAATTGTAAATCATTATTTTTGGTTTTCGTTATTTGTGGTTAACTTTTGTTTCAGCTTACAGGAGCCAAGACCCAGGGCTGGCAGCTAGTTAGCCTCCATGTGCGGAGGTGGTACTTCTGTCACTGATTGATGCGTATTCACGTTTGACCTAATTTGTGTGCTGATGTGTGCGTGGTGAGATTCGTGCCCTGGGTGGTAAGATTGCATGATAGGAGCCTTGTGCTCGTCAGCTAGCCTACCTGCCACTGGTAAGCCTCGGTCTCTTTGTAGTGTGTTCGTGTGCACATGCCTAGGTCGTACTGTGTTGATAAAAGTTACTGCTTGATAAAGATTTTGTATTTTTGGTATCCACATCTTTGGCCCTGTGTGCCCTCTATGGATGAACCTGTGTGCCCTTTATGGGTGATTAAATAAATATATTTCCCTATTTAACAGGGTGGCATAGTCAGCTATATTTACATCTTTAATTTTGTCCTGCTTCTCCCTAACACCACACCACATTAGCTATTTCCCCTAGAACACTCAAAACCTACTGGATCACTTGTAAATGTTTTCAACAATTCCACCAAACCTACAAATTGCTGTTTCCAGATTTTTCCTTGCTATCCATCTCCTCTTTTGTTTCATATCTCAACCATTGCAAAAGATTTCAAGTGGGTACTATTTGGGTACTACAAGGCTATGTGAGCTGCATTACATTTTTCCATAAATGTATTTTCGTCAACCCCGTTACTTCAATAAGTAATACTCAAATCTCGCTCCTCATCAAAGGCATAAAAAAATCTCAACCCACTCGCTACGATACCAGGCAACCTTTAAACATTGACTTGTTAAGCAAATGCATCATTACCCTTCGTCTTGGTTACCATTCAGTCAATACAGCCTAAACGCTTGATGCAGTGTTTAATCTAGAATTCTTCGGTTTTCTTCCCTGCTCGGAACTCGCTACCAGTTCAAAATTTGATCCAAAAATACACCCCACATTCTCAGACTTACAAATCCTAGATAGCAAAACTATCATATATCTCACTAAGCAGAGTAAAACAGACCAAGTGAAAAAGGCCATATACTGTGCATCTTCGATTTGCCCACCCCCATTCAACCTCATCATTCTCTCGTATTTTACATACAGAGGAAACCAAATGAAAAATATGCTCGTCTCCCTTTTCACTGATGACAATAATCATGCCGTGACAAGATTTGGATTCA
Organism: Xyrauchen texanus; assembly: GCF_025860055.1. NCBI lineage: Eukaryota > Metazoa > Chordata > Actinopteri > Cypriniformes > Catostomidae > Xyrauchen > Xyrauchen texanus. The sequence continues at coordinate 46,233,297 of NC_068285.1, forward strand.
GAAGCACTTCAGATTCATATTAGAATTATTACCATATTAGAATTATTACCACCCCAACTCCACCTTCATGGCTAGTAGTTACCACAAAATCATACAAGTAAGTCCAGGGGGTTCCTCGGGCTTGGGTCGAGTCTTGAGCTCGAGTCCTCCATTAAGGACAGCAAGCCACATATGTTTACCTTCTCTTCATTTAAAAAATTACATGAACATGTGAACTCGTGACAACATTCTAAAGCAGTGTTTCTCAACTGGTGGGTTGCAGGTTTATTAGGACTGGGTCACGGACAGCAGGGAAAGAACATGCCATGGTTCCCCCTTTGAAACATTTTCAGGAGCCACCCTAAGGAAATTTAGGACTGCCAATGCCAACGCTATATTTTCATGGTGTGATTAAAGCTTCTTTTTCATGTGAGTGTACGAACAGCTAGTGCCAATTATCTGCTCTAATGTACTGTATCTCCGTAATGGATTCTAGCGAGAATTTTCTAGTTTAAATCACTATGGAGGAAGTCAAACCTCTCAAACAGGCATCCCCGACATTATAAACAGCAGTGAGGTGGGAAAGAGCAATACTGTGTTATGTGCCAAAATATAGTTGTTGTATTTCTTTTAAAACAAATTTTCTTTTACTCGTCCTCACCCATACAATAATGTTTCACGATTTTACAGAAGTAACAGTAACCAGTACTCATATTTCATTGTACTGTTTATCTAAGCTCAGGGGCTTTTGGACCTCCAAGACAGGTGGACAAATTATGAATAAGGGTTTTCTCCTGTGTAATAGCCTATTTTGGCTGAAGTCAAAGTCGGGTGAAGATTTCACGGAAGACTTTAATTAGACACGGTTTTATTTGGACACAACCTATAACTGCTTTTCAGCACACACTCACTAGTGCGCACACACACAGCTCTGTGTGTGGCTCACACTATTGGACTCCCTGGCCCAACGCAGATTGCACACATTCATCGGCTGCATGCATCTCTCTCCCTCACTGGGGTCTCCAGCTCCTCTTTATCCCTCTCCTGGCTGATTGGGGTAATTCAGTGCCAGGCCTTACTCCACCCCTTTTCTCCCCTTTACTCCCCAATTTGTAATGCCCAATTCCCAATGCGCTGTAAGTCCTTGTGGTGGCGTAGTGCCTCAAACTGGATGGTGGACGAATCTCTGTTGCCTCAGCATCCAAGACCACCAATCCACGCATCTTATCATGTGGCTTGAGCGTGTTACCGTGGAGACGTAGCACATGGAAGCTTCATGTTATACTCCGTGGCATCCACGCACAACTTACCACGCACCCCACCGAGATCAAGAACCGCATTATAGGGACCACAAGGAGGTTACCCCATGTGACTCTACCCTCCCTAGCAACCGGGCCAATTTGGTTGCTTAGGAGACCTGGCTGGAGTCACTCACCATGCCCTGAATTCAAACTCGCGACTCCAGGGGTGGTAGTCAGCGTCAGTACTAGCTGAGCTACCCAGGTCCCCAACTTACAACAAGATTAACATTACCAGTTGTACACACATCACAACAAAAGGACAGGCAATGCTTATACGTTACAATATTTAAGTGACACAAAGTTCTTAGTGCTTCCCCAGATTTTACAGACCAAGAGACAACCAGAGTACCAGACGATGTTTGAACACGAAGCATGCACCATTTTCTCAAGCAGCTTTGCATCTTCCTACTCGACACAGTGCCGTTGCTGACGCATCATTCCAAAGAGTTCAATGATTTGAACAACTCTAACACCAGTCATTCCTTTAAACACAGCACTGAAAACAGAGCGAGAGGTGTCGCAATGGTCAAAGACGTCTCTCTAACACATGTTTCCATGGTGCAACAAATTAAAAAAGCACATCGATATTCCTGGTGGTTAATGTCATCAAACAACTAGAAAGAACTCCCGTTGTCACACTTCACAATGAATGTCATCTGAAACATATTAATCTGATGTTTATTAATTTAATTGTGGGATCTCGTGTATTGTAGACTATCAAACATTATATGTTTATTTCCTTGATTAACATTTCAAAAACACAGCTGCTTAATGATTTCATGCTTACTGATTGTTGCATGTGGTGGCCAAGGCTGGTACCACATGCTAATTGTTAGATAGCATGCCTCTTAAGGAAAAAATATTTTGAGAGAAAAACTAATTAACTTTTTTGAAAGTTAATTAGTTGTTTTGAGAAAGTAAAAAAAAATTTTTTTGAGAGAGAAATTTGAGGGAGAAAAAACAATTGTAGTACATATGATTAAGGAAGGCACAAAGACATCTAAAAAAAAAAAAATATTTCTTTCACAATGCGGTTCAGGGCTTCCTTAAAATTATGACAAGATTGGGTGAGAAACTCTTTCCCAAACCCCCTAGAAGAAACAAATGTATATGTATCTTGTGGTGCACGTTGCCTGTTTAAGGGTTAAAGAAATAGTTCACATAAAAATGAAAATTCTCTCATCATTTACTCACCCTCATGCCGTCCCAGATGTGTATGACTTTCTTTCTTCTGCTGAACACAAATTTTAGATCTCTGTAATAATAATAATGCAAGTGAATAGGTGCCAGCATAAAAGTAATCCCTACAGCTCCAGTGGTTTAATCCATATTGTCTGAAGCAATATGATAGGTGTGAAACAAATCGATGTTTAAGTCCTTTTTTTTTTTTTTAACTATAAATCTATTTTCACACAGCCCTAATATGCACGTCATGAGAGTTCTTCTGTTTTTTACTGATTCACATTCTTTGTGCATGTCGCCACCTACTAAGATGTTGTGCAAAAACATTTTGCCTAATTCCTCCAATTTTCTTTCTCCTCTCTGCCCAATAAGTTGTAATATGCATAAAGAATGCAAATGACTAATTCACAGAAGAAAAACAATTTGGTTCTCTTGTGAACGTGCATAAGAGGGCTGGTGAAGTTGTAGATTTATAGAATAAAAGGACTTTAATATTTATGAAGATATGTATTTAACCACTGGAATCTTATGCAGTACTTTGAAGCTATAAAAAGCAAACAAAGATAGCATAAAAGTTGTGGCCACCATTCACTTGCATTAAATGAACCAACAGAGCTATTTTTGACAAATATATTTTACTAAAATTTTTTGTTTGTGTTCTGCAGATGAAAGAAAGTCATGAACATCTGGGATGGCATGAGAGTGGGTAAATGATGAGAGAATTTTAATTTTTGGGTGAATTATCCCTTTAGGGGAACAATTGCATGTAACCACTTTTTACAATGTAGAAGGTGTCCATGAGGGAACCATCTATTGACATTGAAATTGACTTTTAGCAACTATTCCAACATGATCACACAGGAAGACACTATGTTTCTTCTGTATGTTCCAGTACCCTGAATTATCCCTTTAGGGGACCAATTGCAGGTGACCACTTTTTACAATGTAGAAGGTGTCCATACGTTGATATTGTGGGCTACATATGTTCTATCCAAAAACAGGTGTTGAAAACCTATTAATCCAACTGTTATCTCATAAGTGTCATAATGCATTAAACAATCTGGATATGTACATGTAAAACTAATTTGTGTGTTTGAGTGTGTATGTCTTTATCACACACAGTATATCCTCCCTCATAAGTACATTGCCATACAGAATGAGTCAGTAGCTGTTGTGTAATGTGAGGCAGTTTTACCTGGTCACAGACGTGGAGGCTGAATATGAGTGAGATGAAACCGGTGGATGGATATCTGCCATGTTTCTGCAGCCAGCGCTCTTGAACATATTTCAGGAAAGCTGGATGGAGGATCATCACCTGAGAAAAAGTGCACTGATCTCACTGAGATGCTCAGAAAGTCTTTCAGATATGTCTTCACTAAAGGCTCCATTATATCAAAATTGTGATATCAAAGAGTTTTTTTGTTTTTTTTTAGCTCATGTCTATTACTTGAGGGAACAATCTATTGACACTGAAATGTAATTTTAGCAACTATTCCAACATGATCCAACAAGACACTTATGTTTCTTCTGTATGTTCCAGTACCCTGACATCTGCCACATTCTGCTAAGTTACTGACAAGCTGCATACTTACAGAAGTTTCCTACAGAAAAGGAAACATAACTGTTCAACAAAATGCTAAATAAAACACGACAGCCAGATGGAAACAATTATAAGAGGTTATAAATCAACCTTATTTGTTGACATTTTTGAGATTTGTGTTGTTAATGCCCAATAAAAATGCAACATATCTGGATTAAAGTAAACCAAATAGAGCAGGAGGACTGGGTTCTTGTCTAACTATTTAAAGATAAAAAATAAAGATGCTTTATTGTCATTGTACACAATACAACGAAATTTAGTTTGGCAACCCTCAGAACAACAAGCGACAGTAGAAAGTGAAATGAATAAAGATAAACTATAATAAGTACAAAAATGTATATAATAAAAAAGAAAAATAATAATATATAAATATAACTTACACTTATGAATGAAACATTTTCAAAAAACAATAAACAAATTGAAAATATATTGACTCTTTTTGTTATTATAGTAAAATAGAATATCTTTGTTATCGAAAGATTAAACAATGACACATTTAAAAAAAAAGTGTTTAATCTTTGTGACAACATGTACAATTTTCTAATTTTGTCAATATATGTCTAAAGCCTACTATTACAAGGATAACATTTGTGTAATATTTTAAAAGACACCTCTCTCACGTTATTAGTCAAAACATATTTACTGTACGAGGAAGAGGCTAAACCAAATTCCATAAATAGCCATCCATTGAAAAGTAGATGGTGGAAATGTTGTTTTTATTAAGACATTTATAGACAAAGTGGTTATTAAACTTAGCTCAAGGAACCCGTTACTAATGACGAGATATTGTTGGTCAGAGACATTGGATCAAACAGAGTTTGCTCTCCTTTTAAAGAATCTTATAAGGCTGCCATTTATGGCAGATTGGAACTCCTTTGGAGTGGCCTCAAAATTATACTTTAGGGAAAATTCTGAAAAGGAATATAACTGGTCATAGTCATTACATGGTCATAATTGACTAACAATAAGAATATTATTACCAAACCAATTCACAAAGAAAATCATTTATTCCTATAAGAAATACACAGTTATTACAAATGAAGCATAATATCAATGATCATGACAGTCGTTTCTGTTGGTGAAATTTAGCAAGCTTGACTGGTAATTTACCCACTGTGAAGGGGCAATGAAATAAGAAAATTACACCTCCAAGTTTTAAATTCGATAAATATTCCACATTGAATCATTTTTTTCTCACCTTATTTTCTTCCTAATACCTTTTAAACCTGTTAACCTTAATAGAATGGTTGAACATAGTAAAGACAAAATGGGAAGCAACCACGTCATCTTGTGTAACTTCTATGACACTCTCGTCTCGTTTCAACTAGTCTCGAACCGAGCACTTCAGAATCCAAAGTCCAACACTCTATGATCACACTGGAATAAGTGTGTAAATGTAGGTGAGTCTGTAAATGATACAATTTTTAGTTTTTCAAATGATGCATTATAGTAAATGTGTTCCGATATCATGTAATTGCAGTGTGTGAGTAATAGTGCAAAATAAAGTGTTTATAAAGTAGTAATCAGCTGTTTTAGTCAGGATTTCTATGAAAGTGAATAAAACACACAGCTGTTGTAGCACCACTACCAGGAGTGGACTGGCCATTGGGAGAAACGGGACTTTTCCCGGTGGACCGGCAGCGAAATGGGGCCACATGGGCCGTTGTGTTATGCAGAACGCACCACAAAACGGTGCCAGTTTCTATGTAAAATCCCGGGCAGAATTTTCTTCCCAGTCTGCCCCAGGCCTCTACTGTTAAAAGTAAAATTCAGCAGGTAAAATGAAGTTTTCGAAAATGTAGCTAGAGTAACGTTCTATGAGACACGGTTGATTTAATCCCTGAATATGAATGAGAACACCTTGTATTGTGGTAATTTTAGTTACCTCCTATGTACACCAATACCACAAGCTCCTCACCTTTTCCCTATTTGCTTTTATTGAAGGTTTTACAGGAACATATGTTCTAAAGAGGAAAAAAAAGACATGATTTACATACAGACAGAGTAGGAAAAACAGTCTTTAAAGTAAAAGCAATGATCATTTTTACACATTCATGAATTCATGCTTGTTTGTTTCATCACTTCTCACCTATGAATGTGTTTGCTTGTGAAGACACTGATGATCCACTGGAGATCCACAGTCTTGAATGGGATCAGCACCAAATGGGTGGAGTTGTCCATGTCCACAGCGCTCTCAGGGTAAATAAACCGGTGAGTGGTCTTAGACCCCACATCCCGCTCAAAACCTTCTGTTGGGCCCTTATTTACCCTTGAAGAACATACACAGAAGATTCACAGGCAGATAAATCAAGTGTAAAGTATGTTTGACAGTTTATGTGTAAATAGATAAAATAACATGATGAATATTTTGGAATCTGGGTTTATAATTTTTTTGGTCAATAATTATAAGGATGTCTGGGATGAGGAGAAACCCTATTTTTACAAAGCACATTTTTTTTCGCAGACTAAATCAACAGGTTAGAGCAGGGGTGTCAAATTAATTTTTGGGTCGCAGGCCTGATTGGATCAAGCGACATTGCTTGGGGGCCAAAGTTTATATTTATAAATTATATATACTGTATATATATATATATATATATATATATATATATATATATATATATACATATACACACACACACACACACACTTTAACAAAAACTTTAATAATTATGTATTAAACTTATTAATTATCTTGAACTCAATTGTATCATATATACTGTAAACAATAAAGGCAATAACTGATTTAAGTTTCAAGAATTTTGTACACAAAACATTTCAACATGACTGAGAACAACTTGAAAACAAATCACATATTCAGAGTAATTCAGTAAGTTCACTCACTGAAGGATTCATCAAACTGATTCAAAACAAGAATTTGTGAGCTGGTGAAGCACTGTTTTAAAAGAACCGGCTCATAAGAATAATTTATTCATGAATCGGACTAAACCAATCACACGTTTGTTGTTGAATACAGCCAGCAAACACAACGCAATAGAAAGGCGCAATGTTTTGGTGTTATCTCCGTCATGCTAATTGGAAGGATTAAAGGAGAGTGTAGGGATCCAAAAGTAGAATTATTTATTATGGAACTCAGAAGATGAAGAAGAAACAATGATGAAACACTTGAGCAAAAGTGAAAGTAAATGTAAAAGCAGTTTGCTGGCTAAATTTGTACGTAACATTCAAACACTAACATGCTTACAAACGAACAAGAACTGACAAAGACGAAGAAAAACAAGAGGGCTATATATACAAATGGGAACTAAAGTCAGAACAAGGAACAGCTGGGAACAATGATCAGAGGGAATTGGGAACAGGTGTGTGAGATGAGGATGTCTGGAAGGTGCATGATGGGAAATGTAGTTTGAGGGAAACTTCAACATAAGTCACAGATCACAGAAAGATGACAAAAAGGGTTCACACTGTGACAGAATCACACTGTGATGAGGATTGAGCCCCTCTTTTCGGCACGCGTTAGGCATATATAAGCGGGTACTCAAGCATCATTACTTCAGATTTTCTTCCTTTATGACTACAAACATTCGATTTCATCTAGTAAACCCTCCACTGCTTCGCCAACAAGATACACAATTCAGTGGACGATTCTTCTCTGTTAGACGCTAACAGGATGACTCATCGCCTGCAGCGAGAAGGCTTACTGCTCCCCTGTGTGTTCCTGTGAAGTTTTCTCAACTTCACAGATGAAGACGTTCTCGGTGAAAGTGTTCTTCCCTGCAAACATTTGTCGTTGAACAATGCTTCAGCGAAATATGCTCCCACAGTGCTCCGGCTGGAGATACTGTATCCTTTTATTCATATTACTACACCAGGATGGTTGCCATTTACACGCCCTCCTGCCTGAGTACGCTGGGAGATTGCATATATGTTGTTTCTGTAAGATGTTTTTCATATAATATTCTCACATATTCTCGGAACTGGTGAGGGAGGTGGAGCGTTACCAGTTGGATCTGGTGGGGCTTACATCGACGCACAGTTTTGGCTCTGGATCTGTACTCCTGGATAGGGGATGGACTCTATTCTTCTCTGGAGTTTCCCAGGGTGTGAGGCAACGGGCGGGTGTGGGGATACTCACAAGCCCCCGGCTGAGCACCACTACGTAAGGAGTTTACCCCGGTGGACGAGAGGGTCACCTCCCTACGCCTACGGGTTGTGGGGGGGGGGAAACTCTGACTGTTGTCTGTGCATATGCACCGAACAGCAGTTCAGAGTATTCGGCCTTCTTGGAGACCCTGAATGGAGTCCTGAATAGGGCCCCAGTAGGGGACTCCATAGTGATGCTGGGTGACTTCAACGCACACGTGGGAAATGACAGGGACACCTGGAAAGGCGTGATTGGGAGGAACGGCCTCCCCGATCTGAACTCAAGTGGATGTTTGTTATTAGACTTCTGTGCTAGTCATGGATTATCTATAACAAACACCATGTTCGAACATAAGGATGCTCATAAGTGTATGTGGTACCAGAGCACCCTAGGCTGAAGGTCGATGATCGCTTTTGTAATCGTGTCGTCGGTCTGAGGCCATATGTTTTGGACACTCGGGTGAAGAGAGGGGCAGAGCTGTCAACCGATCACTATCTGGTAGTGAGTTGGGTCAGGGGGTGGGGAAAGACTCTGGACAGACCTGGGAAGCCCAAGCGAGTAGTGCGGGTGAACTGGGAATGTTTGGAGGAGGTCCCTGTCCATGAGATCTTCAACTCACACCTCTGGTGGAGCTTTTCAGGCATCCCTGCGGAGGTTGGGGACATTGAACCGGAGTGGAACCCAATGTTCAAAGCTTCCATTGCCGAAGCCGCGGTGGAGAGCTGCGGCCTCAAGGTTTTAGGTGCCGCAAGGGGTGGTAACCCTCGAACACCGTGGTGGAAACTGGTGGTCAGGGAAGCCGTCTGACTGAAGAAAGAGGCCTTCCGGGATTTGTTGTCCCGGAGGTCTCCGGAGGCAGTTGCAAGGTACCGACAGGCCCGAAGGGCTGCAGCCTCGGCCGTGAGGGAGGCAAAGCAGTGGATGTGGGAAAAGTTCGGAGAAGCCATAGAGAAGGACTTTCGGTCCGCACCAAAGTGCTTCTGGAAAACCGTCTGCCACCTTAGGAGGGGGAAATGGGGAACCATCCAAGCTGTATACAGCAAAGATGGGACGCTGTTGACCTCAACCGAGGAGGTTATTGGGCGGTGGAAGGAACACTTTGAAGAACTCCTAAATCCCAACACGCCCTCTATGCTAGAGGCAGAGCCGGAGGCTGATGGGAGATCAGATTCTATTTCCCTGGGGGAGGTCACTGAGGTAGACAAACAACTCTGCAGTGGCAAAGCCCCGGGAATTGATGAGATCCGACCAGAAATGCTGAAAGCTTTGGATGTGGAGGGGGTGTCATGGATGACACTCCTCTTCAACATTGCGTGGAAATCTGGGACAGTGCCTAAGGAGTGGCAGAACGGGTGGTGGTTCCCCTGTTCAAAAAGGGGGATCAGAGAGTGTGTGCCAACTACAGGGGTATCACACTTCTCAGCCTCCCTGGTAAAGTTTACTCCAAGGTGCTGGAGAGGAGGGTTCGGCCGATTGTCGAACCTCGGATTGAACAGGAACAATGCGGTTTTCGTCCTGGCCGTGGAAAGACGGATCAGATCTTTACTCTCGCAAGGATCCTGGAGGGGGCCTGGGAGTACATGTGTTTTGTGGATCTGGAGAAGGCGTATCTCCCTTAGAGATAGGGTGAGGAGCTCAGTCATCCATGAGGAGCTCGGAGTAGAGCCGCTACTCCTTTGCGTCAAAAGGAGTCAGTTGAGGTGGTTTGGGCATCTGGTAAGGCTGCCCCCTGGCCGCATCCCTAGGGAGGTGTTTCAGGCACTTCCAGCTGGGAGGAGGCCTCAGGGAAGACCCAGGATTAAGTGGAGAGATTACATCTCCACACTGGCCTGGGAATGCCTCAGGGTCCCACAGTCACAGCTGGTTAATGTGGCTTGGGATAGGTCAAGGGGATAGGTCACAGCTGGTTAATGTGGCTTGGGATATGTCACATAAACAATATTCTCAAAAAAGCAGAAAGTGCTCACATGCTGTTTGCTTTGACCGCCGTTGATCGCTGGGAGGTCTCGCACATGCGTTTCTGTGTATAGTGGTCACATAAACTGGTCACATAAATGTTCTCATAAAACCAGAAATGTGCTTATCACACCTGTTCAAAAATACACATTGACACACTGCTTATTCCCCAACGTAGGTCGCCGGGATGGTACACAGATGTGTTTCTGGGGATAGTTCGGTTTTGTTTTTTAAACATGTGGTTATGTGTGTCCTTGCAATAAACTATTTGTTTGAATAAAAATGTTGGCACCTGTGAATTGTTGATGCAACTGAAAAATGTGGCCATACTAAAAGAAATCATCAAAGAACAAGTCTGGCAGCCCTGTTTAGTGCAACTTGTAATTTTGCGAGATTTGATTTGGATGCAGGTGACCATACTATTGAACAATAGTCCAGGTGGCACAAAGTTAATGACTTAGAAACTATACTCAGCATGTGTGACTGTACATAAGGAGAACACTTTCTTGTTATTGCAATACCTCTGCCCATTTATCTAACAACTGAACTGATGTGCTCAGTCCATAACAGTTGACTGTCCAAGACTATGCCCAGCAAATTAGCTTTGTCCACCTGTTGTATGGGTTCCCCAGATATGGATAGCTCCAGTTTAAGCTTAGCAACCAATTTGTGTCGTGACCCAAAAACAATACTTTTAGTTTTAAATATATTAAGGCTAGTTTATTTGTTTTGATCCACTCAGATGCTATATTCAATTCACTAGACAAAATGTTATTTAATTCATGGCATGTGCGTGCTGAATAATATACAGTGGAATCATCAGCGTACATTGTTATACCTGCATTTTTCACAGCAGAGTACAAGTCATTAATACAAATTGAAAACAGGAGTGGTCCCAGACAACATCCTTGAGGTATACCACATACTAAACTACTACAATTTGATAGACTACCATTATAAAAATCATTTTGTTTAATTTAGTCACTTGATTTCTTAGTTTACAGTACTTTAATCTAAATTCATTTAATTAAATTCTTTAAAAGGCGCATCAATCCATTGGGCTGTTTTAGTTTTAACTGTGAACTTTTTCATAGGTGCATGTCTATTTACAATTTCTATATAGTAATGAAAGCTGTTAAGGAAACCTCTGGTTCATCAGCACTGTACACATGTTTCCAATAAATATTTCTGACATCCTCCACAAAGTGATCTTTAACAAATATTTTGTATGACCGTCTGTATTCAACTTTGGCTCTTGCTTTAGGAAATTTAACCTTTCTACTGAAAGTAACCATATTGTGGTCACTAAAACCTACTGGCACAGCGACTGTATTTGAACATAGCTCAGCGACATTAGTATATATGTGATCAATACATGTAGAGGAAGTATAGCCTGCTTGATTAGTGAAAACTCTTGTTGGCAGGAAAAACATTTGGGATAAATTACAAGCATTAATTAATTATATATATTTTTTTTCCTTGGACAATTACTGTTCACATTAGACACTCTGTCAATCGATTCACATAATTGGGAGAAATAGTCAGCATCAGGTGGTCTGTAACAGCACTATTGGTTTCAAATGGGGTAGATGTACCTGAACCCATAATGCTTCTATACCAATTATCATAAGATCAGAACATAATTTAACAGGAAGATGGATTTGTACAAAAATTGCTACCTCACCACCATGTATATTTCTGTCCCTCCTAAAGAGGGAGAAACCATTAACCAATAACTCAGATTTCTGAACAGATTGATCTAAATGAGTCTCAGATACCGCCAATATATGAATGGATTTTGCAAGCACCAGATTATTCAAGTCATGTGTATTGTTCCTTATGCTACAGATGTTCACATGTGCAATTACCAAGCCTTTATTTGGGAGCTTTAAAGGGCTCAATGTCATTATTAGGGATAAGCATCCTTGGTCATAAAGTCATACATTTATAGTTAGTAACTTTTTCTGGGTTTGATGATCAGCTTGTCATACCTCAACACTGCAGAATCACCCCTCTCCCAGGCTCTGGCATTAACTCCTACCTTTTCTTCTTAATAAGGTCAGAGTAATCTTCAATGATATAAATCCGTGTTCCTAAATTTCTTAGCCTGTGATTTAATCATCTGCATGTCCTTGTAGTTTTACTACAATCTGTCTCGGCCTACTATCATCAAACTTCCCAACTCTATGGGCCAGTTCTATTTCATTATCCTTCACATTCAGGCCCAATTTCTTTCCTAGTATTTCTTGTACTTTCATTTCTGACATTTCCCAGTTTTCCCCTTTTTCCTTAGGAACACCATCAATAATAATATTGCTCCTACGTGATTGATTTTCCAAATTGTCAATCTTTTTTTCAATCCCATGAAGGGTCTCGACAGATTTTGTCAGGTTCTCCTCCAGTTGTTTCAATTATTTTCCACTTTTTCCAGCACATTGTCCTGGCTCTCCATTATACATGAGCAAACTCTTGCCTATTCTTGAGTTCCTGTATCTCTTTAAGTGCCTCTTCCACTCTCCTATGCACACCTTCTGAGATAATTTCAACACAGGATTTAAAGTTCTTACTGTGCTGCTCCAGCATCTCTCTATAAAAGCCCTTTTGTTGTTCTATCAGGGATTGAAGAGTAGACATTGTCACCAGCTCTTCCTCTGGATATTTCTGTACTTTGGGTTGCATCTTGTTACCCAAAGAGTAGAAGGCCTCAAGATATAGGCCTCAATCCCCAAAAACAGTAGGCCTTAAAACCAGAATCTGTTAAAAATCTCTCTTTATGAACTGCATAGACAGATCTTTACTCAATAAAGACTTAGATAACTGTGTTTAACTTATATTAAATGAGTATTTTGATTAAAACTAGTGAATAAAATATAAAAAAGTGAACAAGGATGAAACAAGAGCTGATATGGAAGCTTCTGTCATCTAGCTGTCTGTTGTGTTCATATGAACAATGTTCTCACACAAAAGATAGATGCGCACACATATTTAAATGCAATTCATTTCCTGCCGGGGTTCACCGGGATGATTCACATGTGTTTCTGTGCGTGTTCATATAAAAATATTCTCACATAAAGAAAAAACTATCATTGCACTGCACGAGGAGAACAAACTCTTGAAGAAGCTCTTCACGCTTCTCTTAACCATACAATCTCTGCACAACAGCTTTCCGGTCTGGAGAGTGATCCAACGCAGCCATTTTCTCACTTATGGTGTTCTGTCATCTACAGCCCATCACGGGATGTGCCGATGTTGCGGGCAGAAACTCACAATCTCTTCGCAAGAACATGATAGAGAACTGCAGGTGCCTATAGGTTTCTACAGCCGCTATATTCCATTACGGAGTAAGAGCTTCAGCCTATTTTAGACCCAAGATTCTTGAATCCTGTGCATTCAAAATCATATCTCAGAAACAAATCTTATTGTTATGCAGGTAAGTGAGGACCCAAAAGCGATCTCAATTAAAAATAAAGTGATATAGAAATCAGATCACTAGCAGTGTAGCACGAACTGGACAGAGTGCAAATAGCGAGATGATTAGCAGTGGATAGGTAACGTTGTCAGACGGGTGTCAACAGGACAGGACCGGACAGTGACAAACGAGACAGTGGTTGCATCTTGCATGTGAAACTCTAGTGAGACTCGGACAAAGAAAGCAGCAAAAGCGGAGAGAGAAGTAGACACTTAATCAGTGGGAAACGGGAACAGGTGAGAAGGGAATAAACAAGGAATTAAGGGAAGATGAGGAACAGCTGGGGGAGGAGAGAAAGGAAAGGAAAAGTAGCCAAGAAAGACCAGCGGAGGGCGACAGAGAACAAAAACCAAGACATACCATGACGAGACGAGATAAGACATGACACTTATTGTGTATCCGGCCTCGGGCTGGTTTGCGTCAGTAGAAATAAGGAATGCAAGCATACTTTTCATGTACAAGTTGCACCTCATCTCAGGCTGTTTTTAGGAGAGTTCTTTATTGGTTTCCCATACACTCAAAGTCCGTCGATGCAGCGCTCGCTCCATTGAAGCTGGGTGGCGTGCACATTTGAACTACCTCTATGATGAGCTATTAATAGCCCAAATGTACTACTCTGCCATTTGTACAGGCTGGGCCTTAAAGTCAAACTGGGCAAAAACAACTTTCTCTCAGCCATTATATCTCACTTTTAGAGGTCTGAACTCGACTCTGTGAGCATGTGTGCACAAATCACAAGTGAGCGTGTCCAGACCATTCTTCAGATCCATCTCAGTTCAAACTGGGGAAATAATTTCCAGTGAAGTCATTCAAAAGTGCTGGGCTTCATAGCGGCAGCATACGCCATCACACCGTTAGGTCTTCTACTCATGAGACCGCTCCAGTGTCCTTCTCATCAAACATCACGTACCACGGCACTCCTGGTGAGAGGGGCACATGTGCATTGGCATAACTTGCCACTGTCTAGCTGCTCTAGCACCATGGACTCAACTCTGTCCTATTAACAGCATTATGCCAAGTCAGGTTTTCTGGAAAAAGGTGGTAATCACAGGTGTGTCCAGTGTAGGCTGAGGTGCACTAGTCAAGTCAATTTTATTTGTATAGCGCCTTTCACAACACACATCGTTTCAAAGCAGCTTTACAGAATATCAGCATTAACAGACGATAAAACTGTAATGTCTATAAAGTCGATGAATCATCATTGTGTAATTTAGATAAAATACGATTTTTAATAGTGTTTAAAAATAATTAAATGATAATTGTATTAATAACCCCAGTGAGCAAGCTGTAGGCGACTGTGGCAAGGAACACAAAACTCCATAAGATGTAGATTAATGGAGAAAAATAACCTTGGGAGAAACCAGACTCACTGTGGGGGCCAGTTCCCTCTGGCTAACATTATGAATGTAATGTAAATATTAATTATGTATAGGTAAAATCATGGTTTAAAATTATTAAACTAAGTGTTAAGGTGTCAGTGATTAAACATCGATTGTGTTTGAACTGTAAGATTAATGACCAAAGTCTTTGAAGTCCATCTTGATTAATTGCAGAAGTTCACATAGATGCAATTGTCCTTGTTAATTGGCTGATGAAGGCTTTTGTTGGCAATAGTTAGTCTATGCATTCCATTTCAAGATCGTAGTCCATAAATAGACCGAGGTGATGCAGGTTGGAGTTGGCATCATTTCATCCTCTGAAGTCCGTCATAATAGATTGAAGTGATGTTTGGCTGGCACCGGCTGCATTTAGTCATCATCATTCTGCGACATGTAGCAGTGGAGTCCAACATGAAGCTGGAATGGTGCTGGATCACTATGCGACAGACACCTGGCCTTTTGCACCTGGGACTTCAGTCACGTGGAAATACTAGGTAACTATTAGCCTTGAAGGCTTTTCATTCTGAGGTAGCAAATCACCATGCTCTGAAAACATGACAGTGGTAGCTTACATAAATTGCACACCCCTCTAAGGGTGAATGCCACCTGCAGGCTACAATGCCATCCACAAGACGCTTCTGTGTGCTAAGTGGTTTGTGTTTAAAAATCTGTGCTCTTAATGTGGCGAAAACTCAGTGAATTGCTTCGTAGTTGAGATCCTCACATTCCCCCAAGAACTGCCGGATGCAGATCTCACCCCATCAATGCTTAAGGTCTATGTAGTGACCATGTTGGCATACCACGCATGTTGGCTGGCTCCTCCATGGACAGATATGTTCTGGAGTGGTGGTGGTGTAGTGGTCTAAACCACATAACTGGTAAACTGGTAATCAGAAGATCGCTGCTTCGATCCCCACAGCCACCACTATTGTGTCCTTGAGCAAGGCACTTAACTCCAGGTTGCTCCGGGGGATTGTCCCTGTAATAAGGGCTCTGTAAGTCGCTTTGGATAAAAGCGTCTGCCAAATGCATAAATGTAAATGTAATGTAATGTTTTCAGTTCCTCAAGGTAGCGAGGCATCTAAACCCCCCTCACCCTGCTACGGTTTCAACTTGGGAATTAAACCTGGTTCGGAAGGCACTCACAAGCCTTCCATTCGAACCACTGTATTCAATCAAGTTGCCTGTGCTGTCATTAAAGGCTGCACTCCTGTTGGATTTGGCCTTATTAAAACAAGTGGGTGACATACAAGCGCTGTCGACTGATAGCTCATGTCTAGAGTTCTGATCAGGCCTTTCAAAGGCTATGATTAAACCTAGGCCTTCTGTCCCCCACCATTTAATTCAGATGAAGAGCAGTCTATGCATTTGTTATGCCCTGTGCTGGCACTGTACACAATGTTGAGCACACCTGCCAGTTTTGGCTGTCAGATCACCTCTTTATTTGTTATGGAAGTCACACAAAAGCATGTCCGTTTCCAAACAAAGGCTCTCTCACTTGATTGTCAATGTGATTACCCTCGCCTACAAGTGACAAGTATAAGTTGCCATATTGGAGTCAAAGCGCACTTAACTAGAGGCATGGCATCCTCAAGGGAATGGACAAATGGGGTTTCCTTACAGGACATATGTTTGGCAGCAGAATGGTCTTCACAAAACACGTTCATGAGGTTTTACAACCTTGATATGGCATCAATCTCTTCACAAGTCCTCTCTGTCTAGAGAGCTTTTTATGTCCAGTGGTTAAGCCGAATCCATCCATTTTGGGTAAGCAGGGTTGGGAGGGTTACTTTTGAAATGTATTCCACTACAGATTACATAATACATGCTGTAAAATGTCATTTGTAACGTATTCCGTTAGATTACTCAAGGTCAGTAATGTATTCAAAATATTTTGGATTACTTCTTCAGTACTGGTAGATTTTTTTTTCACATGTTTTGACTATAAAAACTCTAAAAAATACATTCTCTGAAAAAATATCTTATGCAGCTTTGTTTCTAAAACAAGAAACACCCAACTGATCTTGTTTTAAGGATTTTTAGATAATTTTACAGGAAAACAATACAAAAATTATTATCAAGAATATAATTTTTTTGCCTTAATATCAAAGGTCTTACTAGAAAAAAGAAATTGTGATCTAATGTGAATTTTCTAAATAAAAAAATATGATCTTGCTGGTAACATGTGCTTGTAAAATGGCTAACAATATCATTTTAGCTTAGCGTAAAGCTGACAATTTAAACAAGGTTTATTTCTATTTCTTCTGCTCCAAACTGACTTCAAACGTACTTCTCTGTCTGCTCGTAAGAATGTATCACATCATAAGAAAGTGTTTCACCACTGATCAAATGCACTTTGGATCACATCATTTATATGTATAAATGTTTCCATCTGAAAGGACTAAATATTAAATGAAACAAATGACAATAAAATGCAACCGTATTCTAATTACCAATTATTTAAATTGTATCTGTTGTGGAATACAGTTACTTATATTTTATATTTTAAATACGTTATCCCGTTACATGTATTTCGTTACTCCCCAACCCTGCGGGTAGGCTACCAGTTATAACAACACAACTGCCGATATGTAAGCTGTGGTTATATTACCCCCTGTGAAGTGATTTGAGGAAAGAGTAATGCCCTCTGTCCCTCAGTCAGAAAATTTGAAGTAATGATGCTTGAGTGCCCGCTTATACTGTATATGCTTAATGCTTCCCTGAAGGGGCGGGGCTCAAACACCATTGTCAAGCAGAAGATTGTCATTATGGTCCAAGGGTTTCAAATAGGTCATCGAGGAAAGTACTTTCCCCATGGCAATGTCTCATTCCCTTCATCTCAGGGAACCAAGTATACATGCGTAGACAGAGACATTTTCAAACAGTAGGCTACTTTTCTCAAATCATCCTTAGCGTGCCGAATCTGGTATGTTTGACACCCCTATTGTATTCACTTTGGGTGCATGAGCCACCCATTACTCTGTAGATGGAACAGTAAGATTAGAGTTTTGGTGCTGAGAATAATTTTGCCACACACAGCAGGCTGAACTTATTGGAAAATTCAGCTAAAATGCTCTACAAATAAAATAAAATAAATATCTAAATAAATTTTAATTCAGAAATTGAAAACTGGTATGCATCTTCAAGTTATTTTCTGAATGAATTTAATTTGTATTGTTCTAATCTTAATACGTCAAGACAAACACATGAATGTCACATCATTAACAATTCACACACAACTGGCTTTATTTACTAATGATTGGGTTGATTTTGTATACCTATATGCACAGGAAAACTTATCACAAATAATTTCCACTAGATTTACGACAGGTGCATGCGCACATGGATATTTTCTTACCCTTGTTCTAATAATAATGAATTTGTATTATTCTAAATGAAGGGAGCATGTCTGATGTTAGTTATTTGCAGAAAACACACCCAAACCATATCCATATAAGGACTTTCAGTACAACTGCCTGTACACTTGTAAATGTGCAGAGAAAAATTCTGCCAAAGCATGACCAATGAGTCCTGGGAAATGTATGTTATAAGCACACTTTTTTTTCTTCGTAAATTCATGACGCAAATGCATGTAAACGAGTACCCTAGTATCCCATGGCACCTATTCAAATTCACTTTTAAAAAATTAAACAAAACTACACATTTACTATACAAAACCAATGCAAATGAAGAACAGCCACCCATACATTCACTCTGCAGTAAAACATTAGCACCGGTTACATTTTGTATATAAGAATATCTTGTACAGGTCTTATATCATTACAATGTACTTGTGGTTAATTAGTTCTTGATAACAACGTAGGGCAGACTGGGGCTAGTTGTCAAAACTCCAATTACACAAATGTGTGATTCAAAATACAAAATGGAATTGTCCTCCAAACTAAAATTCAGGTTTTGTTGTGTTTTGTAATAGCTTTTTAGTAAACGAAAAAAAGATTTTAATTGAGAAGCTGAACTTTGTTTTCAGGAAAAGGGTATGTCAGGTCAAGTTGACATGTTTTATTTTTAATTTTTTTTTGCAATTCATTAATTGTTATATTTGTTGGCCAGAACAATGGTTGCAGACTTTTTATTTTAGTTTTCATTATTATTTTGTGATTCATAATTTTTTACATTTATGCTGATTGACAAGTTTTCCTATATAGTGTGATCTGTATTTTGTGTAATCTTATTGCAAAGCAACTAGTTACTGTAATCTCATAAGTATGACAAGCAACACAGTGGTAACTCATTATAGATTCAGTGTCATACCCTTTGGAAGCTTTGGCAAATCTAATCCAAAATTCAGAGGTGTTCATTGTAGCAGTTTGGTAACCTCTAAACCAAACATACAATTCCTAAAATGTTTGTCTTAGTTGTAATGTTTAGTGTTTTACAAGTGTAGAAACCATAACAAATGGGAGCGAAAAAATAAATGATCATCTTTTAATTAAAACCAGATTTATTTATATATATATATGTATTTTTTAGAGAAAACGCCATGATTTGTAAATCAGCTGGAAGTCCATACCAGTCATGGGTTGCTCTAAAAACAAAAGCTCACTTATTCCTTAATGGTATTTTACTGTCACCCGGTGCCAGCCTTTGTGACTTTTTCCACAACGAGACGTTGTGTCGAATGCAGTGACACAAGGAGAGCCTCACGTACCTCTGGATTTGAGAAAAAGCCAATGAGAAATTGGCAGACAGAATTTGCATGTCCCGCCCCCGTGCACTAGACTGTTTCGTGAACTGCTGACACAGGTGCAAGCAAGCTACTGCGTGCTATAAGCAACTGTATCAGCTGCACGAAACCCTCTCCAATGCCCCCAAAAAGTGTCATATACAGTTCTTCGGTTCCCAGCACCCCTGAGGGGGGAGCAAGCGACATGACTATCATGGGAGCAAGCCAGTCAGCCGTGGCCTTTTCTCTCTCTCTATGTTTCTCATCATAGAGCATAAAGCGGCTGGGGCTAACTTAACGCTATAAAACGCATTGGAGAAGGCGTACTTTTCCTTTCCTATTCTTTCAGGGGGAAAAGACTCTGCGGAGACCACATCCTGCCCAGGCTGGGGGGAGGTAACATGTGGCTAATACGTCACATGGGTTGTCAAGCCACACGTGGAAGTGGTGCGGTGGTAGGTCCTACCTATTAGGGGAGGACTACACAAACACAGCCACCGGGGCAGAGAGACTGCCTAAGGGAGATGTAGGTCTGCCGCCAGGGGGACCGTACCGCGGAAAATACATCACAGGGAGTTGCCTGAAAGGGAATTAGGTCTGTGGAGCCCTACCCCAGTACAAAGTACTTGAAACTTGCAGTGGGTCTGGTCGCAAATTCCTTCGCTGAATTTGCAGGTCAGAGGGCTAGGGAGAAGTCATCCAGGGAGCAGAGTTAGTGGGATCTCCTGGGATAAGAGAGCACATGTTCATCTCAGTGGAGGGGAAAGGCGCTGAGTGCAATTGGTGCACCCGGTCAGTTGTTCCACGTTACCGAGTTTTACCGGCTCGAACTTGAAAAAACACTGGACAAGACCGACTCCACCCTGAGATTATAACATCTAGCAAAAGTTGTGGGTGTTGCCCAGCCCGCTGCTCTGCAGATGTCTGCTAGGGAGGTGCCACACTTCTCATTGAGTGTGCTAGAACCTGCAAGGGGGCAGGCACAGCCTGGGTCTGGTAGGCCTGGGAGATGGCGTCATGACCCAGTGGGCTAACCTCTGTATGGAGGCCGCGTTCCCTTTCCGCTGTCCACCAAAGTAGACAAAGAGCTGCTCAGAATATCTAAAGCTCTGCATGCAGTCCAAATAGATATGCAAAGCACGTACTGGACAAAGCAACGAAAACGCTTGGCCTGCCTCCTCCAAGGACAGCACTTGCAGGTTCACAACCTGGTCCCTGAAGGGGGTCGTAGGAACCATTGGGCCCGGTTGCAGTCTTAGGATGACATGGGTATCTGCCGGACTGAACTCTAGGCAAGTGTCGCTGACAGAGAACGCTTGCAGGTCCCCAACCCTCTTGATGGAAGCTAGCGCTATCAGGAGGGCCGTCTTTAAGGAGAGGGCCTTGAGCTCTACTGAGTCAAGCGGCTCGAAGGGGGTTCTCTGAAGGCCCAAGAGGACCACTGAGAGATCCCAGGAGGAGAACAGGCTAGGCCGGGGAGGATTCAGTCTCCGGGTGTCTCTAAGGAACCTGATAATCAGGTCATGCTTACCAAAGGACTTACCATCCACTGCGTCGTGGTGGGCCGAAATAGCAGATACATACACTTTCAAGGTGGAGGGGGACAGCCTCCCCTCAAACGTCTCTTGCAGGAATGAAAGCACTGACCAAACTGCGCATCTCTGCGGGTCTTCAGACCTGGAAGAACACCAATTTGTGAACAAGCGCTACTTTAGGGCATAAAACTGCCTGGTAGAGGGAGCTCTGGCTTGGTTGATCGTGTCTACAACTGCAGGTGGTAGGTCACTCAGATCTTCCACATCCCGTCCAAGGGCCAGACGTGGAGGTTCCAGAGGTCTGGGCGCGGATGCTAGAGTCCCTGGGAAAGAAGGTCTTTTCTCAGCGTAATTTGCCAGGGAGGTGCTGTTGCGAAGAGCATGAGAACCGAGAACCAAGTCCGAGTGGGCCAGTGAGGAGCCACTAATGTGACTGTTCCCCGTCCTCCCTGACCTTGCACAGCACCAGTCCAAGAAGGCTCACAGGGGGAAATGCGTACTTGCACAGCCCCCGGGGCCAACTGTGTACCAGAGTGGGCAGTGGGAGTTGTCTTGAGAGGCAAAGAGATGTACCTGTGCCATAACAAACCGGTCCCAAATCAGCTGGACCACCTGGGGTGGAGCCTCCACACTCCGCTGAGCGAAGCCATGTTGAAGTTGCCCAGGATATGGGTGGCGTGCAGTGACCTGAGTCGTTGCTGACTCCAAAGGAGGAAATGGCGGGCAAGTTGTGACATATGACGAGAGTGCACGCCGCCTTAGTGATTTATGTATGCTATCTCCACGGTGCTGTCTGAAAGGATCAAGTGCTTGCCCCAAATCAGTGGGAATAACCGCAGGACAAGGAATACAGACAGTGCAGTTAATGTGCCAACGCAGCGGGGGCCCTCTCCAAGAGCCAGCGGCTGCGTGCCCGTTGCACACGGCGCCCCAACCCAGTTGAGAGGCATCTGTGGTGACCACGACACATCTGGACACCTGCTGTAGGAGGACTCCTGTTTGCTGAAAACAGAGGTCTGTCCAAGGGTACATGCCGTGGCATCATGCCCATCTCGGGACTCGAATCTGAAGCCAGTGCTGAAGCAGTCTCATATGCCTCTGGAACTGTTTTAGAAGAACCGCTGTCGGTGCACTTTAGCACCAACTGTGCGTGCTCGTTCGTGAGGCGTGCTGTCATTGAGACTGAGTCTAACTCCATGCTAAGAAAAGAGATGCTCTGAACCGGGGCAAGCTTGCTATTTGCTGTCTGAATGGCCGTCGATCGCAAACTGTAGGAAGGGTCGATGTTGAGGCAAAATGGAGACGTGGAAGTATGCGTCCTTCAGGTCTACCGCTGTGAACCAATCTTGATATCGAACGCAGGTTAGAATCTTTTTCTGCGTGAGCATTTTGAAAGGGAGTTTGTGTAAAGCCCGGTTGAGAACTCACAAGTCCAAGATTGGCCGCAACCCAATGCCTTTTTTGGGTACGATGAAGTAAGGGCTGTAGAAACCCTTCTTCATCTCAGCTGGTGGGACAGGCGCTGTTGCCTCTTTGAGAAGCAGAGGTGTAATCTCTGCACATAGGGAGCTGGCATTTTCGCCGCGCATCGAAGTGGAGTGAATACCGTTGAGACGAAGCGGGAGCCTGGCGAATTGAATCGTGTAGCTGTGTGGGATGGTCCTGGCCAACCAGCGTTCGGGGTTGGGTAGCTAAAGCCATGCATCCAAGCTCAATATGGGGGGACTAGGGGGACGATCATTTTTGACATACCGGGTGGGGCTTCACAATGGGGGGTCAGGTAATAATGCATCAGGAGTTTTTGCATGTACATAGATAACATCATTAGCATACATTTTACAAATAACAAGGACAGACATCACATTATTACTATTATATTTACACTGTATGCCCAATTATTAGGCAAGTGAGTATTCTGATCTTATCATTATTTCCATGCAAATTTTCCAACTCCAAACCATAAAAACTTGAATGCTTATTGGATTCAATAATTTTCAGGTCATATATATTTGTGTAATGATTGAAGATGTGGCAAAAGTGAATAACGCCTTATATCAAGGTGTGCATAATTATTAGGCAGCTTCTTTACCTCAGATAAAACAGGCCAAAAAAGAGATTTAACTGGCACTAAAAAGTAAAACATTGTAAAATGCCTTTCAGATTAATGTAACACTCTTGCAATAGCTAAACTATTGAGGTGTGAACACTGGACAATTGAGAAAAATTAAATGTGAAGCTACCAGGAACCCAATATCCTCTAATGCTACCATATTCCAGAACGGCAACCTACATGGAGTGTCCAGAAGTACAAGGTTCCAAATGCTCAGAGACATGGGCAAGGTCAAAAAGGCTTAAACACGACCACCACTGAAAATATTCACAAGTTTAAGCATTAAGATTGGGCAAAGAAATACATGAAGATTTTCAAAGATTTTTTTGACAGATGAAATGAGTGATTCTTGATGGACCAGATGGATGGGCCTGTGGCAGGATCACTAATGGACACAGGGCACCACTTCGAGTCAGGTGCCAGCAAGGTGGAGAAGGGGTACTGGTATGGGCTTCTATCATTAAGGATGAGGTAGTTGGACCTTTTCGAGTTGAAGATGGACAGAAACTCAACTCTCAAACCTACAGCCAGTTTCTGGAAAGTACTTTCTTCAAGCAGTTGTACAGGATGAAGTCCTCAGCATTCAAGAAGGCCATGATCTTTATGCAGGACAATACTCCATCACATGCATTCAAGTACTTCACTGCTTGGCTGGCCAGCAAGGGCCTCAAAGATGCCCAAATAATGACTTGGCCCCCTTCCTCACCTGACTTAAACCCTACTGAGAACCTGTGGGCCCTTCTCAAACATGAGATTTACAGTGAGGGAAGAAAATACATCTCTTTGAACAGCATTTGGGAGGCTGTGGTTGCTGCTTCAGCGAGTTGATCGTGAACAGATCAAGGATGGAAGGCTCTTTGAAAAGAACTGTTTGAAAAGAACTGCCATGACCAATATTCATATTGGTCACTTAAAAATTTTGGCCTTTCAAAAATATTCATTGTCATTTTGTGTTACTTTGCACTTAAAAAATTGAGCACACTTATATATATTCTCCTGAGAAAGACAAAACTCACTTTTTCTTTGTTAAACATTCAGGTTTGAGGTTCAATAACATTTTGGATTGACTGAGAGCATTGTGTTTGTTCAATAATAAAATTAATCCAGAGGAATACAATTTGCCTGATAATTGTGCACGCAGTGTATATTAATAAAAATTATAGCAATTTCTAAAACACAACACATAGGCCTAATTTCTTGTTTTCTGTTTTGAAATTAAAAGACACAAATTCTTTCATTTTTAATAAATGTTTTATATACATATTCACTGTAATGGTTTAGATGACCAGAAATCCCTTATCTGTGGACCACTATGTGAATAGTTTATAACAGAAACGCACATCCAACTGTGTTGTTCTAAGTCTCTGGAACATGCAGAATTCAATGTTTCTGAGTCAAACGCTCACCACTCTAGAAACTTGTCCTCTAGAAGTCAAGTGTCCAGATATTCACAAACTTTCAGATCAGAAAGAATAATTGATTCTTGCGTCTTAAGCAGTCGCTTCTCATTTTCTACCATTCTCTGTTTAGTGTGCAGTAAGCCTTATAAAATTGTCCTTAAGCGGCTGCTTACACTGCTTTGCTTATAGCTAGAAATGACACCGTGCTCCTGGACCAGGATTAAGAAACACTGGAATACACAAATCTGGCAAGAAGAGATTCAACATTAAACCATAATTTCTTTTAAAGTTTCACCCAAAAGTGAACATTATCATAATTTACTCACCCTCATGTTGTTCCAAACCCGTATGACTTCTCTCTTCTGCAGAATACAAAAGGAGATATTTTAATGAATATTGCAGTAGTTTGCAAGTTCACACATGATCTTACTTTTCACTGAAATATGACTTAAATTTCGATCTCTTATCGAATGCCTTCAGACGACTTTGACACATATTTTTGGTCCTTTTTTAAGCTTTACAGTTGAAAATTAATTGAAAAGATGAACAGGGATATTCATTAAAAGGTCTTCTTTTTTGAACGCATAAGAAAAAAAGTCATGTGGGTTTGAAATGACAAGAGGTTGAGTAAATTATGGTAGTGTTTTTATTTTGGGGTAACTATTCCTTTAAAGAGCATTTTTTGAAATTATTAATAATCTGTGTGGAGAGATACAGTATCTCACAAAAGTGAGCACACCCCTCACATTTATGTAAGTATTTGATTATATCTTTTCATGTGACAACACTGAAGAAATGACACTTTGCTACAATGTAAAGTAGTGAGTGTACAACTTGTATAAGTGTAAATTTGCAGTCCCCTCAAAATAACTCAACACACAGCCATTAATGTCTAAACCGCTGGCAACAAAAGTGAGTACACCCCTAAGTGAAAATGTCCAAATTGGGCCCAAAGTGTCAATATGTTGTGTATACACCATTATTTTCCAGCACTGCTTTAACCCTCTGGGGTCGACGGACGTGCCGGCGCGTCCTGCTGGATATTTTCGTCATTACAGCGGAAACAACTTAATACTCCGTCATTTTGGGGCATACAGATAAGTGTAAGACATCATTAGAGACTATAAAGGGTCTACTTTTAGTTGTGTACACTCACAACAACAACAAAACCTTGTACTTTTGTAAAATAAAGAAAATTAAAAGGGTGAGCCTTCAGCTGTCTCTGTGTTCACGAGCATATTTCTGAAACACGTCACAAAAAGGAACTGAAACTCCGTGAATACTTATCACACAAACATGAAACATTTGTCTAAAGAAAGTTTAAAATGTCTACTTTTAAATAAAACAATCCAAATTTAAAACAAATAGTCTCCTGCAATGTAATCTGTATGAAACAAAGCGATGTACAGTTTTTACCGTTTCATCTAATTATTGCTAATGTGATCACACCCACCAGCAGAGCGCGCCATTCATATGCTAAACATGTACACATATGTTGCTCACATATTATTGTAACTCAGTTGGTGCTGAATACACTGTTATCAGACTTGAAACTGAAAAAAGCACAAATGTCAAGGCATGTCAAAACTTCTTCAGGGCCCAAAACACCCTCAGACCCCAGAGGGTTACCTCTTGGGCATGGAGTTCACCAGAGCTTCACATGTTGCCACTGGAGTCCTCTTCCACTCCTCCATGACGACATCACGGAGCTGGTGGATGTTAGAGACCTTGTGCTCCTCCACCTTCCTCTGTGGGATGCCCCACAGATGCTCTATAGGGATTAGGTCTGGAGACATGCTTTGCAAGTCCATCACCTTCACCCTCAGCTTCTTTAGCAAGGCAGTGGTTGTCTTGGAGGTGTGTTTGGGGTCGTTATCATGTCTCCGAAGGGAGGGGATCATGCTCTGCTTCAGTATGTCATGGTACATGTTGGCATTCATGGTTCCCTCAATGAACTGTAGCTCCCCAGTGCCTGCAGCACTCGTGCAGCCCCAGACCATGACACTCCCACCACCATGCTTGACTGTAGGCAAGACACACTTGTCTTTGTACTCCTCACCTGGTTTCCGCCACACATGCTTGACACCATTTGAACCAAATAAGTTTATCTTGGTCTCATCAGACCACAGGACATTGTTCCAGTAATCCATGTCCTTAGTCTGCTTGTCTTCAGCAAACTGTTTGCTGGCTTTCATGTGCATCATCTTTTGAAGAGGCTTCCTTCTGGGATGACAGCCATGCAGACCAATTTGATGCAGTGTGCAGCGTATGGTCGGAGCACTGACAGGATGACCCCCCACCCCTTCAACCTCTGCAGCAATGCTGGCAGCACTCATACGTCTATTTCCCAAAGACAACCTCTGGATATGATGCTGAGCACGTGCATTCAACTTCTTTGGTCGACCATGGCGAGGCCTGTTCTGAGTGGAACCTGTACTGTTAAACCGGTGTATTGGCCACCGTGCTGCAGCTCAGTGTCAGGGTCTTGGCAATCTTCGTATAGCCTAGGCCATATTTATGTAGAGCAATAATTTGTTTTTTCAGATCCTCAGAGAGTTCTTTGCCATGAGGTGCCATGTTGAACTACCAGTGACCAGTTTGAGGGAGTGTGAGAGCGATGACACCAAATTTAACACACCTGCTCCCCATTCACACCTGAGACCTTGTAACACTAACGACTCACTTTTGTTGCCAGCGGTTTAGACATTAATGGCTGTGTGTTGAGTTATTTTGAGGGGACTTCAAATTTACACTGTTATACAAGCTGTACACTCACTACTTTACATTGTAGCAAAGTGTCATTTCTTCAGTGTTGTCACATGAAAAGATATAATCAAATATTTACAAAAATTTGAGGGGTGTACTCACTTTTGAGAGATACTTTAGGTCTGATATTATTATGCATGGAAAAATTGGGTATCCAGTAGATAATCCAATCATGACACTCACCTGATGACGAGATCATGAGCATCAATAAGAGGACCATAGTGAGAGTTTTTGAGGTTCCCAGAGTTCCCCACAACAGCACAGCTTCTGCAGCGGCCCCAACCAGCATCCAAATAATACTCTTCATTTGGGAAGACGCCAAATAACATCTCCACCACTGCTGTATAGTTTACTTTACTCTTGTATTGCAGCTTCTGTTCAAATATAATGGTAGAATTTATTCTCAGAGCAGTCTGTATTGGTTAGTCAAGTCAATTTTATTTAGATATCACTTTTTACAATACGTGCACCTTTTCAAAGCAACTTTACAGAAAACCATGTAAAAAATGTAAAGCCCCCAGTTTTTTTTACAATGTCAGTATTTCTATTTCAGTTTGAAACAAAATATGTGTTATTAGATAAAATTCGATCTATTGTATTTAACAATTTGTTTCTTCCAATTACCACATTTTTAAAAACATTGACGGATAATTGGAAATGCTGTCAATCATTTTGACTGTATTGCAGTTTTCAGCTGTATGGATTTACTTGCAAACCAAAATTACAGCTATATTACAGTACTTACTGACTGCAGTTTCCCAGTGAAATGTCCAGCTGGGGGCGCCAACAGAGAGTGAAATGGTGACGCAATCAGACTAGGTTTTTAAAGCTGTACAACGGAAGATCTTTTGGTTATAAATTAACAAAATGCTATTATTGATTAGTACATCAACAATGTTCAAAATAATGTCCTCACTGATTCAATACAGTAAGCCTATACAAATCTGTTATTTGTATTTTGAGCTGTTGGGTCAGATTTGGCAAAATCTCAGGCTTATTTTGTTCATCCTTACATGATTACATCATGCCCATAAGCACAGGAAAGTAGTACCAGCTGTCATATGTTCTGCCAGGAGAAACTACACTGTTAAGTTCAATCAACCACTGTCACACAGTTCAGGACAGCATCACTGCAGTCTGGATGAATGTTTATCTGTTAACTTTGGCGAAGTTCTTTACTTGCTATAATGTTTAGATATGTTGTCTGGTAGAGTTGTTGAAGCTTAAATTGCTTGTTATGCTTGTGTGAATCGAACAACACTTGTGTGTTAACCGATCGCGATGGCTCTACATTGTCCAGTGAAGTTACTGCAACATGTTTAATAATATGTATGACTTTTGAGTATTTTCTAACATTGTTAATTGTCATTCACGAGTATCACCTCTTAAATTGATAAGTGTAGTACAATTCAAACTTTAATAGCAGATAAAACACTTGAATAATCAAATTCAAATATACTGGTAACTTGTGGTGGTTCAGAAGAGTCCCCTGATCTCCATGTAAAAGTGCTTTGAGTGCAGTTTCTGAAAAGCGCTATAAGTGTAAAATTATAAATATAAAACCTAACTTACAACATTAGCCTATTTTCTTTACTGCAGATTTGCCTTATACAATAACACAAGTGTACAAATGTGTACAACAAAAAAGTGAATGTGCACACACTAAAAAGAAAATATATATTTTTTATGAATATAGCAAACGTGAACAAAACAGACATCATTACTCTTAACAATGCCATATCCTAATTGATATCAATGTACCCTGTAATCTGTGCGCCTGCATGGCCGTGCACTTCTGATGTTCCTCCCACGCAGATGGAAAAAACATCCATGCAGAGGGCAGCCTCAAGTGATAGGGAAAACCTAGAGATTTTCCAGAATCTGAGCTAAATGCACACTCAGAACTGGAGTCCATATGAATGTTTTTCCCAGTATGGAGCTGAAGCTTTGAGTGAAATCTTGTGTGTAAACAAGGTGGAAATACACATTACACACGCTATAATGCGGTAAAGTTGGTTTTATCTTTGACATTTGTTTGATTGTTGGGATAAAACCCATTTAACTCTGCATTGTTCATATCAATAATATTTTTTTTAGGTTTTTTTAAGTTGGTTTGACATGTTTAGTACAAATGGTCAATGAGTTTAATAGGTTTATTTAGATAAAACATTCTATATAAAAAAGTAGCCGAATAAAACTCCACAAAACAAGCCTTGTGCTATGTAGGGAATAATAGTCTGATTTTCTTGTAGTTTCTCTTTGTAGTTTCAAGATGTGTAGATTCACATCTTTAGGTCAAACGGTAGATTTATTTTTAGATAAATAGATTTATGTGGATAGAATAAAAAATAAAAAAGTGAGATAACTCCATAAGAAGGTTTATGCTATGTGGAAATTTGCAGTTGGATTGATATATTTGGATGAAACAGTCAAAGAGTTTAATACATTTATGTGGATAAAAAATTCTATACATGTAGTATGAGCAGTATGCCATTCTGAACTCTAGACAGATATATAGCATCTAGCTGATATGATCAGGGGCATGTCCAGGAATTGTTGCCAGGGGTGGCAAAGGGTGTTGGTGAATTTATCTGTGGAGGAGGAACGCTGTGTCCTCCCAGACATGGGGGAACGTTGTTATGGACCATACGCGGCATGGATGGGTTAAACCATAATGCACCATCTCCAGGACGTGAGCGGGTTCAAGTTGGGGTGGAAAAACTCATTCTGTGCCACCCTTCTGGCCCCGCACCTGGATATGATCAGGTATGATGTATGAGTTGTCATTTCGTGCTATTTAGGAGTGGGGATACCTATATCTGATATACAGTAAAAGATTGCTGTGGGAAAACATTTGATTTAAATAATGCCACTTGACTCCCCAAGCAAAATGTGTCAAGTGTATAATTAAAGGACAAAAAACCTCATCACAGAGTATTTCACAGCCATAACTAAGAAAACAAAACAGAATATGAAGCTCTGCTATTAGATATCTGCTTTTACCCTTCTGTCGCTCTCTCGATGTTGTGTCGGAGAAGCGACACTCGGGGCGCTCAAGAGAGACCCCATCGGGGAACAGAGGTTACAAACATAATCTAGACATTCTTACTACTACATGCCTCAAACAAAACTATGAATATCTTTTAAGGATTTTATTTCACGAACCTGGCAAACTTTGGCAAATCTGATGGGCGTGCCATCTGAGGCTGAGACTATTTTGACAGTACCACATTTATAACACATATCTTTTACAAGTATTGTTCCCCTTAACTAAACACTTATATTAAGTTTCACCTGACTCACACTTTTTTGTCATTCATGATTTTAGTTTTTCGTTTTAGCCAAAAGTAAGTTTTGCCAAGTCTGGGTTGTAGTAGTCCTAAACATTGTTAACACCTTTTGACAAATTAATTTAATTTAAATTATTTTTCCATTATTTCCAGTCATTTGTGATTCCTGGATAGTGATTTTTTTTGTGACACTTTACAGTAAGGTTTCATTTGTTAACATTAGTTAATGTATTATGAATTAACCAGAACTAATAACGAATAATTGTTTTTATTAGCTAACATTAACAAAAACAAATAAATGTTTTATATGAACATTTATATTAAATACATTAAAAATAAAAATTGAGCAGAAACTTTGGATGGGCCCATGTTTAAAATGGGTCACTGCAACCAAAATATCAGGTTGATTCTAATGGATGTCAAGTCAGTACATTGTAAAAAATGGAAATGTGTTTTACCTGATCTGATCTTTAAATGAAAGATTTATAATTATCTGTAATATATAATTGTAATTATAATTAAACATTTCCAATAAGTGCATTTCAGACATTTCAGCAGATGCTTGGAATAATTCCTAAAGGGCTGATCAACCAAATTATCTAGCTAGAGGTATCATATTATTAACATATATTAAAATTAGCACTGAAAATGTAAGTAATTATTGAACGATTTTGCAGAAAGATCCATACATCATTTGAACTTACTTGCCACCATCTGTAGAGGGAGTCACTGAGCACACTGTTTTTAGGGGTCAGTAAGGGTTGGATGCGTGGGTCGAACCGTTGTCTGAACCAGGTGTCACGAGTGAGGTCCATCACACATTGACCGCATGCACACGCTCCAAAGATCAGTTGTCTAATTGTTGGTCGAGAGATTATAAACAGAACGATGATCACACTCACAGTAAACGTGATGTATCGGCCTCTTCGGGTGGCAAAGCACACCATCTTTTACTCCAATATTGAGTCCTTAAATGAGAAAAGCAGCCAGAACCCTGATGTTTAGGCAACCTTATATTCTGCACTTTTTTCATTGTACTTGAATTACACAGTTAACACTGTCATGTAAGGTTAAGTACCAGGGTATACGGATTTAGCACATTACAGGAATAGTTCACACAAAAATAAATATTCTGTCATAATTTTCTCACCCTAATGTTGTTTTAACCCCCTATAATTTACTTTCTTCTGTGGAACACAAATTAGATTTTTGACTGAATGTTTGACTCCATTCACTTCCTTTGGAAAGATGCAATGAAAGTGAATGGTGATTGAGGCTAAATCTGTCTAAATCTCCTGTTCTAACACACATAGCAGTTTGTAACAAAACTTTTGGGTGTGTTAACTATACCTTTAGTAAAGTCTGTTCACCTGAGTTCATCTGAGTTGATCAAACCAAGAAACCAACAACCACAGCCAAGAAAAACAACAATAATAATCATTTTTAAAAACGGTCAAACAAATGTGATAAATGGATCAGTTAACTGACAACTCAGATGACAATTATACTTTCAATAAACCTTTACCTATAATGTACATCTTTTAAAGGTTAAAAAGCCTTTGCTAGAAATCTCTATGAAGTGATTTACCTGATGTAAATGGTTAAGGTGTTAAGTTTCAACCCATCCGTGTAGGCACAGACAGCAGAAAAATAGACGTGCATATCGTGCATTTCATTTTTATCTCACTTTCAATGGCACGGCGTATAGTTCATCGATGAGAGCTGAAGTTGCTTAATAGTGGAACATGAGTGTCTGTGCTTGTGACTGCCTTCACGCTACAATAAAGATATTTGAATAACTCCAAATGGGCCTGGCTCCTGAACTTTTCTCTGTATTCAATGTCTACACACACACACACACACTTATGCCAGATTATAACACTCTTTTCCACTATATGATGAATTACTGCTGATATTATCAATAGAGAATGTAAACATATCTCTTTTAAAGTAAATACAATTTATTTTACTACCTGTTTTCATCTGGCGGTAATAGTACAATTTAAAGTGCGTCTGGCAATTTTTGTGAAATAAGTGCAATCTTAATAAACTTAATTTACATTAAAATGAGGCATGTTTGCTGGGAAAGCAATGGCAATTACTTAATTTCAAAACTCAAGATTGACATCTTAAGTTGTCATCCAGACCTGTAACACGACTGCGTTTAATGGTACAAGAAACCAGGAAAATAGAAAATAAAACAGACTGAAGCCATGTGCATGTCAAGACACTGCTGCTAAAGTCATTTCTTAATCTCTGCCATGCTTTAGTATAAAAATATAGGGAAAAACAATGTGAACACTTTGGAATTACCTTCTTTTCGGTGTTAATTATTCATCTTCAGCCTAATAATCCTAATAATTAATAAACAAAATCTGCTTAAAGTAATGATAAACAAATAACTGCACTTGTTCTTGTCAATACTGAATATACCATTTCAACATTCAAGGTCTAGGGCTGAAAATGTATGTGAACCTGAGGACTAATGCCTTCTAAAAATGCTAATTGGAGGCAGGTGTTTCAGTCATTGAGCTGAGATTGTAGATGTGGACTGTAAATAGACTGTCAATACCCAGACCATACTGTTGTCATACGGCAGAGTCTGAACTTCTCAAGAAGCATGCGAACCATGCTTCGATCAAAACAAATGTCAGATTATTTGACTTTTCAGAGGATCTTAGATACATGAAGCTAGAAATTTTTTTTAAAAGACATGGATGTTCATCAATCCACGGTATGACAAATTGCCCACAAAGAGGAAATTCAGCACCGTTGGGTCTTTGCCCTGCAAAGCTGCACATCAAGTGTGTAAAAGACAAACTTTGATGCTCCAAAAAGTTTCTAGGATAATGTTCTGTGGACAAATTATATGAAAATTGAACTTTTTGACAGAAACACAAACATTTTATTTAGAGGAAAAATGGCACTTCACACCAACACCAAAAACTCATCCCAACTGTGAAGCATGGTGGAGGAAGCTTCATAGTTTGGGGCTGCTTTGCTATTTCAAGGCCTGGACAGTCTGCATCTCTTTACATCATCTTTACTTAAACAATGAATCCAAAACAGGAGAATGCCAGAGTAGCGGTCCATCATATGAAATTTAAAATAGGTTGGTAATGAAACAAGACAATGGGCCAAAACACACAAGTAAATCAACAACAAAATAATTAAAGAGGAAGGAATTCATGTTCCCTGTCTGTCGCTCACTTTGACGTTGTGTCGAAGAAGCGACACTAGGGGTCTCTCTTGAGAGCCTTGCGCATCTCTGAACTTGAGAAAAGGCCAATGAGAAATTGGCAGACAGAATTAGCATGTCCAGCCCCCAGACATACGGGTATAAAAGGAGGGAAATGCATCCGTTCATTCAGAATTTTCCTTCGGAGCCGAGCGGTTGTGTGATAAGCTGTAGTCACTGACTGCTCACTTCATCTCTACAGAGCGTATGCTGTTGGATCTACGGCACATATCAGCAGCATTCTCCTTCTCTGCACAGCAGTGCAACTTTGCCCCTGGGTGCTTCGACAGTGCTTCTAAAAGAGAGTATTTACCTCCGGGTCTGCTCGTCAAGTCTGAGCCTGATGCGCATATATCCGCAATGCTTTCCCGGACCGCCGTGAGCGCGGGGTTAGGGTTAGGTGGGGCCCCATGTGGATTAATCCCACTGTTTATTGTCCGCGGTATGGTCCCCTTGTGAGTGGATACACATAAACATGCCTCACTCTATCAGTCACATGTTTTCTAGTAAAAAACCTTTTGATCTAAGAGCTTAAATTCTTGGAATGATTTGTTGTAGACAAATACAAATTGTGCCAATATGTATTTTTTGCAACAACAAAAAAAATACAAAAGCACATTATGAAATTAGTTCAGAGAATGCTTTGATTTTTTTGACTCCCATGTGCTCTTCTGACCCAGCCCGCTTGTTTCCTCTTGCCACACCTCCTTGTTTAGTCCTTGTCATGATGATGGTTTGCACCTGACCCTCATGTGTCTTCATCTATATATTGTGACTTCTTCCTCGTGTTTGTCAAATAATTTTGTTTGTCAGTTCCCATCTTGTTCCTGTTCCCAGTTGGTCCTTGTTATTATTTTTATTTTGGTTTATGTTTAGTTGATTTTTTGTCACCCATGAGAGCTTTGTTTTTGCCTGATTGTTTTCTGTTATTTAATAAATTATATTTTTTTCACTCATTCTTGCGTTTGGGTCCTCTTTCCTGCTAGCCTTTCGTGGTAGAACGATTAGACCAAAAATGGACCCAGCCGGAATTCATTTTTTATTTCTTCTGATTCTCAGATCGCCAAAGAGCTGCCAAAGCTGAAAAGCTCTTTGGTCACCTCACCGGGGAACCTCCCGGTGAGGTAGTATTTACTGGAATTTCTAGCGTTGGCCTCGGGTTTGGGCTTCAACCAGGAATGCCTCATTGACCTCTTTTTGGCAGGCCTGGCTTAGCCCATCAAGCCTTGTATTCCTGTTGGGGGTGAAGAGGGGAGTCTTACCAAGTCCATAAAATTGGCTTTAACTGACATCACTGTCAGTCACTGACAGCGATTGCAGAGTCCGTTTTCCAGTCACTGCTAGCGTCCCGACCATGGCAGTTGCCACACAGCCGGTCCTGCACCCTGTGGCCATCAACGAGCCGGTCCTGCACCCTGTGGCCATCGACAAGCCTGGCCAGTTCCCTGTGGTCATCTAGTCTGACCAGTTCCCTGAGGCCGTTGACGAGCCCGTCCAGTTCCAAGTGGCTGTCGACGAGTCCGTCCAGTTCCAAGTGGCTGTCGACGAGTCTGTTCAGTTCCCAGTGACTGTTGAGGAGTCCGTCCATCCAGTAGGTGGGGGAAGGACCAAGAGATTTGGATTGAGACCAGGGCTGAACCGGAGGGGAACCCGAAGACCAAGGCAAAATCTGACTTCACCAGCTGCTCAGCAGCTCAAATTTTTTTTACTCAAAGCTCAAATGCTTTACACTGCATCTCATTCATCCATTCACACACCAATGACGGCAGAGATGCCATGCAAGGTGCTAGCCTGCCATTGGGAGCAACTTGGAGTTCAGTGTGTTGCCCAAGGACACTTCAGCATGTGGAATCTTGCCTGCAATTAGTGGACAACCCGCTCTACCAACTGAGCCACAGCCACCCATAGTGTCAAATCCTCTGTCTGACAGCCCTCTCCTTTTTATCTGTTTAATGTGTTGATTTGAGTATTTTGTCTGCCATGCACTCTTCTGACCCAGACTGCTTGTTTCCTCTTGCCATGCCTCCTCGTTCAGTCCTTGTCATGTTGATTGCTGCACCTGTCCATCATGTGTCTTTATCTATATACTGTGCCTTCTTCCTCTTGTGTTTGTCAATTCATTTTTTTATTTGTTCCTGTTCCAGTCTTGTTCCTGTTTCTGGTCGGTCCTGGTTATTATTTTTATTTTGGTTTGTTTGGTTTGTTTTCTCTCCCCTGTGAGAGTTTTGTGTTTGCCTATTTGTTTTCTGTTATTTAATAAACTATATTTATTTTCACTCATTCCTGCATTTGGGACTTCCTTCCTGTTAGCATTTCATGACAGTTGTACTGTTATTATAGGGCTCACATAATATAAACACAGGCAAAGTTTGGAATAATATACAGATTTTACGGTTTCGGAAGGAAACTGGTATTTTAATTCATCAGTTGAGTTGCATTCAACTGATCACAAAGTATTGTCAGGACATTAGTGATGTAAAAATCAGCACCATCACGATTTGAAAAAAGTATTTTTTTATCAAATCTAGACAGGCCCCATTTCCAGCAGCCATCACAACAACGCACAATCCTTGAGTAATCATGCTAAAATGCTAATTTTGTACTAGAAAAATCACTTGCCATTATATCAATATCACAGCTGAAAGCTGTTTGGTTCATTAAATGAAACTTAACATTGTCTTTGTGTTTTTATTGAGTTGCCATAGTATGCAATAGACTGGCCTGTCTTAAGGTCAATATTAGGTCAAAAATGGAAAAAATTAAACCGCATTCTCTAGAAACTCATCAGTCAATGTTTTGACAAAACAATGTTTGTTTTGAGTAATGAAGTCATATAATGCATGAAATTGTCAAAAATCTGGAGATTACATACAAAGGTGTATATTACAGTCTTCAAAGACAGAGAACAGACATCTGGCTCTAAAAAGGACAGAAAGAAATGTGGAAGGTCAGATGTACAACTAAACAAGAGGATAAGGAAATCAAAGTCTCGAGTTTGAGAAATAGACACCTCACTCAATAGATCTCCTCAGCTTACAGCTTCATTGAATTCTACTCGCTGAACACCAGTTTCAGTTTTCAACAGTAAAGAGAAGACCTTATGGGAAGAATTGCAAAGAAAAAGGCACTTTTGAAAGAAAATCAAAAAGAAAAGGTTTGAGTTGGCAAAGAAACAGATATTGGTCAACAGATAATTGGAAAAGAGTGTTATGGATCTTAGCCCCATTGAGCTTTTGTGGGATCAGCTAGACTGTAAGGTGCGTGATAAGTGCCCGATAAGACAAGTGCTACAGGAAGTGTGGGGTGAAATGTCACCTGAGTATCTGGACAAACTGACAGCTAAAATGTCAAGGAAGTTTTTCTTCAAAATATGATTTATTTTTATTTTACAGCTTGTATAACTTATGGAAATAATAAAATGCTGCCATGTTACTTTAAAATAAAAATTACGAGCTGATGTCATGAGTTGTTATACAAAGCCACATGACCTCCTTTTTAAATAAACTTCTCAAATATTTGGCTCCCTCACTCAGTGCTCCTCCCCCATCTATTAAAATGTTGTGCCCCCATGGATGCAAAACATTGTTTAGGGTTAATTTTGAATAAAGATTGTCCCTACAGACAGTGTTGGCTTTGACAGACTCATGGAAGTGAGAGTTAAATTGGGACATGATTTACTCAAATCATTGGATTTCCATGCATTTGACTTGCATTGAGACACACACCCACAATTTACAAACTGCCTAAGTCAGTTGTTAAACAAGGTTACTACAGAGTTCTTAAAATTAAATTTAAGACCTTTTTCAAGATTTTAACATAAATTATGAGCTGATGTCATGAGTTGGTATACAAAGCCACATGACATAATGTAATGCTTCCTTCCCGTTAGGTAAGTCACTGCACCTAACCTATTTGACTGATGGAGCACCAGGTACTTGTAGTTTTAGCCTCTCGACTATCCCATTCTAATAACCCTGATTTCAGAATGATTCCAGACATATGCACATGAACTCAGACGTATAATAAACAATTATATTTACATAAAAAAGATCAAAATAATAAAATAAACAGTCTAATTAATATATATATATATATATATATATATATATATATATATATATATATATATATATATATATATATATATATATATATATATATATATATAGACAGTGAGGAAAATAAGTATTTGAACACCCTGCTATTTTGCAAGTTCTCCCACTTGGAAATCATGGAGGGGTCTGAAATTGTCATCGTAGGTGCATGTCCACTGTGAGAGACATAATCTAAAAAAAAATCCAGAAATCACAATATATGATTTTTTAACTATTTATTTGTATGATACAGCTGCAAATAAGTATTTGAACACCTGTCAATCAGCTAGAATTCTGACCCTCAAAGACCTGTTAGTCTGCCTTTAAAATGTCCACCTCCACTCCATTTATTATCCTAAATTAGATGCACTTGTTTGAGGTCGTTAGCTGCATAAAGACACCTGTCCACCCCATACAATCAGTAAGAATCCAACTACTAACATGGCCAAGACCAAAGAGCTGTCCAAAGACACTATAGACAAAATTGTACACCTCCACAAGGCTGGAAAGGGCTACGGGAAATTGCCAAGCAGCTTGGTGAAAAAAGGTCCACTGTTGGAGCAATCATTAGAAAATGGAAGAAGCTAAACATGACTGTCAATCTCCCTCGGACTGGGGCTCCATGCAAGATCTCACCTCGTGGTGTCTCAATGATCCTAAGAAAGGTGAGAAATCAGCCCGAACTACACGGGAGGAGCTGGTCAATGACCTGAAAAGAGCTGGGATCACCGTTTCCAAGGTTACTGTTGGTAATACACTAAGACGTCATGGTTTGAAATCATGCATGGCACAGAAGGTTCCCCTGCTTAAACCAGCACATGTCAAGGCCCGTCTTAAGTTTGCCAATGACCATTTGGATGATCCAGAGGAGTCATGGGAGAAAGTCATGTGGTCAGATGAGACCAAAATAGAACTTTTTGGTCATAATTCCACTAACCGTGTTTGGAGGAAGAAGAATGATGAGTATCATCCCAAGAACACCATCCCTACTGTGAAGCATGGGGTGGTAGCATCATGCTTTGGGGGTGTTTTTCTGCACATGGGACAGGGCTGACTGCACTGTATTAAGGAGAGGATGACCGGGGCCATGTATTGCGAGATTTTGGGGAACAACCTCCTTCCCTCAGTTAGAGCATTGAAGATGGGTCGAGGCTGGGTCTTCCAACATGACAATGACCCGAAGCACACAGCCAGGATAACCAAGGAGTGGCTCTGTAAGAAGCATATCAAGGTTCTGGCGTGGCCTAGCCAGTCTCCAGACCTAAACCCAATAGAGAATCTTTGGAGGGAGCTCAAACTCCGTGTTTCTCAGCGACAGCCCAGAAACCTGACTGATCTAGAGAAGATCTGTGTGGAGGAGTGGGCCAAAATCCCTCCTGCAGTGTGTGCAAACCTGGTGAAAAACTACAGGAAACGTTTGACCTCTGTAATTGCAAACAAAGGCTACTGTACCAAATATTAACATTGATTTTCTCAGGTGTTCAAATACTTATTTGCAGCTGTATCATACAAATAAATAGTTAAAAAATCATACATTGTGATTTCTGGATTTTTTTTTTAGATTATGTCTCTCACAGTGGACATGCACCTACGATGACAATTTCAGACCCCTCCATGATTTCTAAGTGGGAGAACTTGCAAAATAGCAGGGTGTTCAAAATTTATTTTCCTCACTGTATATCTATCTTACCCTTTAAATAAAAACGTATTACATTTTCTGGTATTTTAAACCCTACAGTGTTATATACAGTTATATACTGTATACTTAGTATACAGAGTCTCTACATGTTCATATGCAAACAATCTGTATGCTCTCCGTCAGTAAACAACCCAAAATCTTCCGGATTTTTTGCGTCAGTTCACTCAACAAAACAAAAGACTCTTCCGTGTTATCTCTTCTCAATATAACACAGATAAATTTTTTAAACAAACAATACAGCAGTTTACATACTAATCACCTCTGTTCACAACATTTCGTCTCCGTTCTTTCCCTACTTTACATCTCTTCTAGTCTCTTTCACACACTCCCTTGATTGACATGTCAGGGCACTGTTAAACATTTACCATACATAAAAGGCGGCGTACGCGAACAAGGAATTAGCCTATCACATCATGATGGACATACAAACTGATAGTTCCCACATGTTCGCATCAGTACATTTCACACAAACTATATACATTTTTGGGGTTTCCCTCAATGAGCCTTCCCATGAGTTCTTGGTTCTTTTACCGTAAATATCTTATATAACTGTGTTTAACAAAGTACACCCTCAAATTACAATTTATATCACAGTTATTAGTCAGAGATATTTTCAACAACAACCCTCATATATTACACTTATGTCTGTCTGAGAGTTAAATCAGGACATGATTTACTCAAATCATTGGATTTCCATGCATTTGACTTGCATTGAGACACACCCACAATTTACATACTGCTGAAGTCAATTGTTAAACAGGGTTTCTGCAGAGTTTTTAAAATTACATTTATGAATTTTTCGGACCTTTTTCAATATCTGAAAAAATCAAATGAATACCAAAACAAACCCCAAAAGAAACCAGCACAATCTCAAAATAAATAATGTATTACAGACTCTTACTTAAACAGGCAGGAGTACACATTCAACAAGGCCTTAACCTTGCTTATTAGTAAAACGCGGTAGGCTATATGCAAGCTTAAAATCCTTAAGGCATGTTTTCCACATTTATATCACATTCAAATGGCTTTATTTACCATTATATAAATAAATGCAAATTAGAGTTTGATCGACATTGGATTGTGCGGACTCGATTTTGTATAGAAAGAAAGCCAGTTAGTCTGCCAATAGTTATTAAATTGGTAGCCTATATTACATGTCCTTAGTATTTCCTTCTTGAGATGGGGAGGGCCAGACAAATTCTATTCAATTCCAGATGCACAATCAAACAAATAAGGGATCTAAAATGTGCACTCCTTCAATAATCTACAACTTATTACAATTAAAAGTAAACATTGACATATTTCATCAACATTATATATCATCATAATCATCTACAGGTGATCATTTGTGAAATTCCGATATGTCCTAAATATTGGGAACTGCTCTGTAACAGTGTGCTTGGAGAATATACGACAGTTACGTTTTCACACTGAAGGACGCAGCGCATTCACTTATATAATAAAAAGTATTCTTTTGAAGTTTGATAACTAACATTAGGTCACATTACGATTCCTGTCTTTCCGCCCCAAAATTTAAGACCTCTTTAAATAAAAATGTATATGTTAATTGTATAATTTAAGATATTGTAATGAACTGGCTATGGAGACAGTGTTAGGATCCATGTGCTGGAAGTTTATTAGAAAACAAGCAAACAATCCAAATTGGCAGGTGTTATGAGAGGTAGTCGTTATGCAGGCGGTATAATCCAATAAACCAAAAAGACAGTCCAACAAGGCAAACTAAACGAAGGGGTATCCAAAAGGCAGTAAATCCAGGAAAACAGGAAATGGTCATGACAAATAAACTATCAGCAATAGCAATGGAAAAACACTTGGTAAGACAGGGTAAGCTGGCAATACTTCACAACGTGACAATAGAAACAGCATGGTATTTATATTGTTCAGACAGGAAGTCACCAAAGAAGAAACGGTACAGTGTTAGTATTAGGGAGAGGGCTTCCTCTGGTGGTTGGTAGGAGGGGTAACAACCTCGGATGTTCCAGATTTTTTTTTTTATATATATATCTATATATAATTTATATACACACACACACACACACACACACACACACACACACACACACACACCATTTAGTTGTATCTGATTGGATGCGAGACATTCCACGAGCACAGATGGGTGCTGTTTAAAATGGCCGAGGTCATTGCGGTTTCTATATTGATCGGCTTCCGCGAAATAGGGAGAAATACCCCCACTTTATGCTATTTTTCCACTGAGAAATCTGATCTTCAGAAAGCTGACAGCATCTCTGCTTGGGATTGCACAGGCTCCATCTCAGGTGAGGTGATTGCAACAGGTGATTGCACAGGCTCCATCTCGCTCTCATTCTCTCACTCACACACACACTTTTTCCAATTAATTGTTCGAAACAGCACTAGCCGTGATAATATTTCTGAAGTGACCTTTTTGAATTACTAACATTTTATGACCTTTCAAATAATTTTTTTAATTTTTTTTACATTTACATTGAACTGTTGTATATAAGCAATATCACACTTGCAATCGTGCACTGCTGTGATTCGCCGCAGGCACGAGGCAGCAGGCCGAGTGCCGTAGCACACTTGCTCATGTGATATTGTATAGCACACTTGCTTGTGTGAAATTGCTTGGATAGATATACATTTCTACCCTTTTTCTCTCCAATTTTGCAGGCCCAATTCCCAAAGCGCTCTTTAAGACCTCGTGGTGGCGTAGTGCCTCAATACAGGTGGCTGAGGACGAATCTCAGTTGCCTCCACGTCTGAGACATCAGTCCGTGCATCTTACCACATGGCTTGAGTCAAATATAAATATATACACATATATATATACACACACCACATCCCAAAGATGCTCTATTGGGTTGAGATCTGGTGACTGTGGGGGCCATTTTAGTAGTGAACTCATTGTCATGTTCAAGAAACCAATTTGAAATTATACAAGCTTTGTGACATGGTGCATTATCCTGCTGGAAGTAGCCATCAGAGGATGGGTACATGGTGGCCATAAAGGGATGGACATGGTCAGAAACAATGCTCAGGTAGGCCGTGGCATTTAAACGATGCCCAATTGGCACTAAGGGGCCTAAAGTGTGCCAAGAAAACATCCCCCACACCATTACACCACCACCAGCCTGCACAGTGGTAACAAGGCATGATGGATCCATGTTCTCATTCTGTTTACGCCAAATTCTGACTCTACCATCTGAATGTCTCAACAGAAATCGAGACTCATCAGACCAGGCAACATTTTTCCAGTCTTCAACTGTCCAATTTTGGTGAGCTCTTGCTAATTGTAGCCTCTTTTTCCTATTTGTAGTGGAGATGAGTGGTACCCGGTGGGGTCTTCTGCTGTTGTAGCCCATCCGCCCACAGGACTGCCGCATACTGGATAGTTTTCCCTTTTCACATCATTCTTTGTAAGCCCTAGAAATGGTTGTGCGTGAAAATCCCAGTAACTGAGCAGATTGTGAAATACTCAGACCGGCCCGTCTGGCACCAACAACCATGCCACGCTCAAAATTGCTTAAATCACCTTTCTTTCCCATTCTGACATTCAGTTTGGAGTTCAGGAGATTGTCTTGACCAGGACCACACCCCTAAATGCATTGAAGCAACTGCCATGTGATTGGTTGATTAGATAATTGCA
Organism: Xyrauchen texanus; assembly: GCF_025860055.1. Taxonomy (NCBI): domain Eukaryota; kingdom Metazoa; phylum Chordata; class Actinopteri; order Cypriniformes; family Catostomidae; genus Xyrauchen; species Xyrauchen texanus. The sequence goes on from NC_068285.1 coordinate 46,276,730, forward strand.
TTAATGAGAAATTGAACAGGTGTTCCTAATAATCCTTTAGGTGAGTGTTATATATATGTATATATGTTTCATTGTTAAGCATTTTTATTAGTTGTTAGATGACTTGTGTTTTTTGTGTTACTGCATGTCACACTTAACTTTGAGTGTCATTGTCTAGACGTGGGTTCCTTTGCAAGAAAAATAATCTTAGGCCACAATAGTACATCTAGCGCTAGGATGTTTATAAAGTGCTCCGTGACAAAAATATGAAAAACGAATAATAATATTAATAATAAAAACATTTACAGTAGGGTAAAAAACATGTTCACAAATAAAGCCTATACAAATATATACAATCATATCAATACAGGTGTTTTGAAATATAAATAAATAAAATCAATACAATGATTAAAAATGTTTGAACTTGCAATAAATCAAATTGTTAAAGCTGCACAATAAGATTTTTTGGTTAAAAATTAACAAATTGCCATTATTGATTGAGTACATAAACAACCAGTGTTCAAAACAATGTCCTCACCTCCACCGATTCACTACAGTCAGCCTATAAAAATTATTTGTATTTTGAGCTGTTGGGTTCAATTTGGTGCAAAATAGCTGGCTTATGACCTTACGTCCTTATGTCATGCCTGTGAACATAGGAAAGAAGAGCCGGCTGTCTTGTTCCCATGTAAACAGTAGATGGCTGTAATGCACTGTTTTAGTTTGAGAGTAGCTATTAAAAAGAAGATAGAAATTACAGCTGGATGTTTATCTGTAATAATGCTTGGATATGTTTTCTGGTTGGGTTGTTGAAGCTTATATATCTTGTCATGCTTTTATGAATCAAACATTGTCGGGGGAAGTTACTGTGACATGTTTACTAATATTTATGACTGTTATATTGCATAAAGTAAATTTTATCCCCATTATTATTGAATCATTGTTTTATGTTTTTCATTTACTTGTTTTATGTATATGTTTACATGTATTGTGTGCATTCATAGACATACTATTTTAGTATTACAGTTCACTTGCATTATCAACTGAGTCTGTACAATATAATATAAAATTAATAAAGTCTTCCATTGAACTTGTATCGGCCATATCACGAGTATCACCTCTTAAATTGATAAGTGTCCAATACAAACATTAATAGCAGATAAAATATTGAATAATCATATTAAATATACTGGTAGTGATTGAGTCCCCTGTTCTCTATGTTAAAGTGCTTTGAGTGTAGGTTTTTAGTGACAAGGTCCTGGCTGATTCAGCGGGTAGTTTGGTGTCGTGGCAGGAGGGACACAATGTCTCGTTCCCTCCATCAGGGAACAGAGGTTTCGACAGTAACAAGATTTTCCCCTTCTGTCACTTACTCGACATTGTGTCGATGAAGTGACACTAGGGATCCCTATAGAAAATGCCACACCTAACTGAACTGTGTTGCGTGGACTGGCGGTGCGAGACCGGCAGAGCTCTGTGTGCCTCATAGCCAGCACACCAAGCAATCACAATACCTCCCCCAACGCACTCGTAAGCGTTTAACGGTCCCCTGCACCTCGGGGACAAGTCGACTGCCCAAAAATTAGGACTAAATGACCCAGCCGCGGCCTCTTCTAATTTTTCTCCCCAAAAGGAACGAAATCGTTCAGCTGGGGGCTATATAAAGTCCACGTGAATATATACAAGGACACCGCAAAGACCACACCCTGCCAGGAGAGGGGGGGAGGCTTTAGAGTGGAAATAAATCACATTGTCTTCCCGAGTCCGGTCGGAAGCACATCATGTGGAAGGGTCCCGTGGGAGATTTTACCCGAAGGCGGAGGAGTTACTACAAACACTGTGTCTGGGGCAGAGAGGCCTCTACCCAAGGAAGACACGGTTTACCAATGGGGAAACCCTTTAGCAGCAAATACATCACACTGGGATAACGGGATAACCAACACATGTGGAGCACCTATCCCAGTACAGATGCAAATTAGCTGTTAGCTAACTCTGGTGCAATTGTTTAAATTGTGCACTGCCCATGTCAGGGCCTAATTAACAAACGTACTGGACCGGCAGCTATTTTTCCTGAAAACTCACCAACCACAGGGCTAAGGAGGAAGGACACCCAGGGTCCACACTTTTGTGAACGGGACTAGGAGGAGGAGTACACGTCTTCTCCTCAAGGGAGGGGAAAGGCAATATTCACAAGCGGTACACCAGGCCTGTTTACCTGTTTGAACCTGACAACACACGGGACAAAACCAGTTCAACCTGGAGGTTGTAGAAACTCAAAGGAGTTAGGTGTTGCCCAGCCCGCTGCTCTTCAAATGTCTGCTTGACAGGCGGCGTTGGTCTGAGCCCAGTAGGCCACTAAACCACTGTTAGAATGGGCATGCAAATCCGCAGGGGGCGGCACGTCCTGGGTGTGATATGCCATAGCGATGGCGACAATGACCCAGTGGGCGATCCTCTGTTTGGAGACAGCGGTTCCTTTCCGCTGTCCACCAAAGCAGACAAAGAGCTGCTCGGAGCTTCAAAAGCTCTGCGTGTGATCCAAATAGATGCGCAAAGCATGCACCGGACACAGCAACACCAAGGCTGGGTCTGCCTTCTCCTGGGGCAGTGCTTGTAGGTTCAGCACCTGATCCCTGAAGGGAGTTGTGGGAACCTTGTGCACGTAGCCCGGTCGGCGTCTCAGGATGGCGTGAGAGTAACCTGGAAATAACTCCAGGCATGGTTCGCTGACAGAGAACACCTGCATGTCCCCTACCCTAAAATAATATAAGCATAGATGCCATTCAATTTATTGCAGAGTTATAAATCATGATCGGTGTTTTTGGTTCCGGCAGACCCAACTAAAGCAGCCTAATTGTGGGTTGGAGGATAAATTAGGTGTATGCCTGGCTTTAGTCTAGACTTAAACTGAGAGAGTGTGTCTGCATCTTGAACAGTGTTAGGGAGACTATTCCATAGTTTAGGAGCCAAATATGAAAAGGATCTACCTCCTTTTGTGGATTTTGATATTCTAGGAACTATTAACAGGCCAGAATTTTGCGATCATAATGAACGTGATGGAATATAGCGTGGTAGAAGGTCACTTAAGTACTGCGGAGCTAAACCATTCAAAGCTTTGTACGTAGTTAACAGAATTTTTTAATTAATACGAAATTTAACAGGTAGCCAATGTTACGATGATAAAATGGGGCTAATATTATCATATTTCTTGGTTCTCGTTAGCACTCTGGCTGCTGCATTTTGAACCAATTGAAGTTTATTTATTGATCTTGCTGGACATTCTCCCAGTAATGCATTACAATAATCTAGTCTTGAGGTCATGAACACATTAATTCGTTTTCCGGCTTCAGCAAATCAACAGCAGAGTGGATGTGCCTTAATTTAACAATATTTCTTAGGTGTTAGAATGCTGTTCTACAAACATTGGTAATTTGATTTTCAAAGGACAGATTGATATCAAATATAACACCTAAGTTCTTTGCTGTTGATGATGATATAACATTACATCCATCGAGAGTCAAATGATATTGTAGTGGCTTATTTTGGGTTTTTTTTGGTCCAATAATTAGTAACTCTGTTTTGTCAGAATTGAGTGGAAGGAAATTTCTGGCCATCCAATCTTTTATTTCATTGATACACTCTGCTAATTTCGAGAATTGTGAAATCTCATCAGGTTTTGAAGAAATATAAAAGTTGTGTATCGTCAGCATAGCAGTGGAAACTTATTCCACGATTCCTGATGATATCTCCCAGGGGAATCATATACATGAAGAAAAGCAGAGGCCCTATAACTGATCCCTGTGGCACTCCATATTTTACTTTTGTTTGGTTTGACAATTCCTCCTTTACATAGACAAAGTGGTAACGGTCTGCTAAATATGACCTAAAACCATGCTAATGCAACTTCACAAATGCCAACATAATTCTCTAGCCTATTCAAGAGAATGTCGTGATCTATCTTGTCGAATGCAGCACTAAGATCTAAAAGCACTAAAAGAGAAATGCAGCCGTGATCAGTTGATAAGAGCAAGTCATTTGTAACTCTGATAAGTGCCGTGTCTGTACTGTGATGAGGCCTAAATCCTGACTGAAATTCGGGATATTTGAAATCGGTCTATAATTAGCCAGTTCTTCTGGATCAAGTTGTGGCTTCTTAATAAGCGGTTTGATAACTGCCATTTTAAAGTTTCTTGGGACATGTCCTAAGCATAGAGAGGAGTTAATAATATTAAGAAGAGGTTCTGAAATGATAGGAGATACCTCTTTTAAGAGCTTAGTTGGTATAGGATCTATCAAACATGCTGTGGCTTTTGATGTTTTGACAAGTTTTGTTAGCTCTTCGTGACCTATGACAGAGAAGGATTGAAGTTGCACGTGAGGAAAATTATTAGACACTGTTTTCTGAGGTGCCATGACAGATGATTGTATAATTCCAATTTTATTTCTGATTATTTCAATTTTATCTGTAAAGAAAGTCAAGAAGTCTTTACTCTTGTGCTGCGACGTAATATCTGGTTCTTTTGAGGCTTTATTCATAACCAATTTAGCCACAGTACTGAATAAACATCTATGATCGTTGTGGTTATTTTCTATGAGTTTACTAAAATACGCTGACCTGGCAGCTTTTAGCGCCGGTCTGTACCTACAGACACTATCCTTCCATGCACCACGAAATACTTTCTAATTTTGTATTTTTCCACATGCGCTCCATTTTCCGATTTGCTGTTCTCTTGAGAGCATGAGTGTGATCATTGTATCATGGTGCAGGGCTTATTTCTTTAATTTTCTTTAATCGAAGTGGGGAGACAATATCAAGAGTGCTAGAGAAGACTGCATTTATATTTTTTGTTATTTCATCAAGTTCTTCTGGGCTTTGGGGTTTATTGAGTGTATGAGATAGATCTGGAAGATTATTAGTGAAGCTATCTTTAGTGGTCGAAAAATAGTTCTACCTGAATGATAGCGTGGTGTAGATTGAGTAACATTAGCTGATTGCAGCATACAAGAGACGATGTAATGATCCGAGATGTCATCACTCTGCATGCAGAATTTCTAGATTATCAACATCAACTCCATATGACAGAATTAAATCTAGCGTATGATTATGGCGACGAGTTGGTCCTGTTACATTTTGTCTGACTCAAAGACAGTTGAGAATATTGATAAATGCTAATCCCAATGTATCATTTTCATTATCTATGTGAATGTTGAAGTCACCAACAATTAAAAGCTCCATCTACAGTAACTACAAGATCTGATAAAAAATTAGCAAATTCACCAAGGATATCAGAATAAGACCCCGGTGATCTATACATGGTAGCAAGGACAAAAGATGACAGAGATTATTTATTTATATCTGACGGTGTCACATTAAGCATTATTAGTTCAAAAGACTTACATTTATATATCCTGTCCTCTAAGTAACACCAAAAACGTCACTGTAAATTGTAGCAACACCTCCTCGACCCTTCAGATGTGGCTCATGTTTATAACAATAACCTGGGGGAGTAGATTCATTTAAACTAATATAATCATCCGGTTTAAGCCAGGTTTTAGTCAAACAGAGCACATCCAATCTATGATCTGTAATAATTTCATTAACAATTAGTGCTTTGGTAGAAAGAGATCTAATGTTTAGTAGCCCTATTTTATATGATGTGTATTTTTTATTTGTTTGTTTTGTTCAAGTTTGACCTTAATAAAACATGTTCTAAATGATTTAGTGATGGTATTGTGTTTTGTAGTTCGGGGAACAGACACAGTCTCTATGAGATATCTAGGTGATATAGTCTCTATGTGTTGTAATTTATGTGACCTGTGTGACATCAAGGCAGCTAGCAGACATTCGGATTAACCAGTTTGTCTGCTTCCTGACCTGGGCCCCAGTTAGTCAAATACTATCATTATTAAGACTATGAGCCAAATTACTAGAGACTGTGGCACCTTCCCTGGAGGGATGCAGTCCATCTCTCTTTAGCAGGTCAGGTCTACCCCAAAAACTCTTCCAATCGTCTATAAATCCCATTTTATTCTTCAGACACCACTCAGACATCCAGCCATTCAGTGACACTAATCTACTATGAAGCTCATCACTACAACAAGCAGGGAGGGGACCAGAGAATATTACAGTCTGACATAATTTTTGCAAATTCGCACACCTCTTTAACATTATCTTTAGTGATCTCCGTCTGGCGAAGCCGGACGTCGTTAGTGCCGACATGGATAACAATTTTAGAAAATCTACGTTTAGCATTAGCCAGCACTTGTAAATTTGATTTGATGTCAGACGCTCTGGCCCCCGAAATGCAATAAACAATAGTGGCTGGAGTCTCTATTTCCATGTTCCTTACAATAGACTCACCAATAACATGGTTTCTTTCAACATGATTCTCAGTGGTTATATCACTGAGTGGGGAGAATCGATTGGAAACCCTAAAAGGAATGGGAGAGTCGTGTCCATTTGCAGAGCGAGTATGCCGCCGAGACGTCACCCAAATGCCTTGCTGCAGGGGCTCTACAGCCGGAACCAAAGTGTGTATGTTGCTCACTGTACTACTCGCATCTAAAACAGTATCTACCGGCTTCTCTCTCACTGACCTCCATTGGCGTTTGGATGCAAGTCTCTAACTCATTAACCTTCTCCATCAGCCTGAATAATTCCTTACATTTATCACATGTGAATCACTCACTGCTGATGGAGGAGGCTATTGTAAACATGTGACATGCAATGCAGGAAGAAATAACATGAGCGGATGCCATGACTTACCGCAAATTGTTTGTTGTTGGTTGTTCTTGTGAGGGTTTGAGATGGATGTGAATTCCAAACAAAATTGTTTGTTGTTGTTGGTTGTTCTGATAAGCGGTACTTTGAGATCGATGCAATAATCTGTACCGCAGAGGAGAAAAAACGGGTGCTTGTTGAAAAAAATGCATGCAGTTTAATCACGATAAAAATAGAACGCGGATGCAGGTGGAATATGCACACAGTTGAATCACAATTAGAGAATAATACAAGGTAAAACCTGATGCATGCTTAAACATGGCAGATGTTAAGGATTAAAAGGCTGAAAACAGATATATAAGAGATGCAAAAAAAAAAACTAGCAGGCTACAAACACCGACTCTAGCTAGGTGCCAGCAGCAACAGGTAAAATACACGCAGATGAAACATTAGAAAAGCGGAAAAACCTGAAATGCAGTAAAATGACAAAGTATATAACGAATAGTATAACGATGATCGTTTGAGAATAAGAATAAGCAATGACAAGCAGCCTAAGCAGGCTACAAACAAATTCTCGTGCAGCATGCCATCAGCAACTAAGAGTCCCTACAGCCACCTTAAAAGAAATTGGCTGTTGGTCTTCTGCAGCTTTCGAACATATTGAACGATGTCGAACAATGTCTTTGCAGGCCTGGCTGTGGGGAAGAGTTGTGGGAAAGTTGAGAGCTGGATGCCAATTCTGCATATTCCATTTGAATCAGGCTCTATTTTATGATGAGCTTAGTGTAGCAGCCTTGCTATGTTTTTGCACATAGATTGCTTATTTATGCAGTACACTTAAGTCAACAGGTCACTAGATTTAAACCTAGTTAGCATACACATAACTATCACATTTTAGGGTTACATGGCCAGCTACATGCTACGGAAAGCCACATGTCTGGCAGCCAGGTCTGTGGGAGTGGGGGGTCCTATCAATTCCTGGGCATCTTATTTGAATACATAGTCATCACAGTTTTGGGGGGTTAACTGATTTTGTTCAGCAGCATATCTCTCTTGTCTCAGAAGCAGCACATTTTCAAATAACAGCAGCAGCGTATTGACTAATGTCAAGCAACAGCAGCAGCAGCATGCATACAGAAGATCTAGTCTGCCTAGACCAAGTCTACTCCAATGTCATTTACATTAAAGGGTTAGTTCACCCAAACATAAAAATTCTCTCATGATTTATTTACCTTTAAGCCATTACATATGTGTATGTCTCTCTTCTTCAGTAGAACTGAAATGAAGATTTTTATAAGCAGATTTCAGCTCAGTTTGTCAATACAATGCATGTTAATGGGTGCAATCAGGCTGCTAGCTGTTTGATGGTCCAAAAGGCATATTTAGGCAGCATAAAAGTAATCCACATGACTCCAGTAGATCAATTATTGTCTTCAGTAGCAAACCGTTAGGTTGGTGTAAGAAACAAATCAATAATTACAATGCTTTTAACTTTAAATTTAAAACTTCTGACCAGTGCTGTATCATTGTTTGAAATGACTTAAATGCTACAAGGCACACATGTGCGAGTGCTGACCCTAGACCCTGATGTGCACATGTGTTTGTTCTTTTTATTTCTTTTTATTTTCAGTTCTCTTAAGATTGCTTTAGTTATTTGCATTAAGTTTTAAGCTTGACGTGTTTAAGTTTATAGTTGTGATTTGGATTTCAAATGCGCTATTGACTTTGCTTGCACACTCGGAGCAGAGTCAGAAAGCCTGGGGAACAAGGGATTAAATAAGGTAATACTTTACAACAATGAGGACTTGTTGAAATTCCTCCACAATGACAAGACTCCACTGAAGCTACTTTTTGGCCCTCTTGAAATCATCTTTCCTCATTCTACAATTCATAGAATGAAGAAAAGGGTTCTAGAGGTTGAATTCAAAACAGACTCAAACAACGGGGAAGTCGGTTTTCTCTCCCAACAATAACTAATATTCACTCACTCCAAAATAAAAATGTCTAAACTTACAGTGCAAGTTAACAATAATAGGGATTTTAACAGAGCATTGGTTGACATATGAGGTTGACAATATAAGCTTGGGCCGGGACAGTGCCAAATCCTCTAAAACTATCAGAGGACTGTGCATGTTCGTTGATAGTATATGGGCAAAGAATATCATTGTATGTGAAACATTTAGTTCAATCCACTATGAATCAATGACTATTTCCTTCAGAACATATTATCTGCTTCGAGATTTTGGACAAATAACAGTAATTCTAGTGTATGTGCATGGGCCGAACTTCGCACTCAGTGCTGAATGTATAACTGCTAGTTACAATAAAGCCAAATCTTGAACAATATATAACCTGTCCAACGAGATTGGATACAATTCTGGACTAATGTTTTGGCTACCTGTAATTTGCCTATGGGCCAATATCTCACCCACCTTTGGGATGCTCGGATCATAATATCATCCATCTTTTACCAAAATATAGGCTGACTCCATGCCGAGAAAAGAGATGCTCCGAACCGGGGCGAGCTTGCTCTTTTCCCAGTTGACCTGTAGCCTCAAACGGCTGAGGTGCCTGAGCACCTGGTCTCTGTGAGCGCATTGGAAGACACGAGAGGACAGAGGCATGCCGAAGGGGAGGACTTTATACTGATATGCCCGGCCATCGAACGCGGACCGTAGGAAGGGTCGGTGTTGAGGCAGAATTGAGACGTGGAAGTACGCGTCCTTCAGGTCTACCACGGCGAACCAATCTAGATGCCGGACGCAAGTTAAGATGTTTTTGTATGAGCATTTTGAACGGGAGTTTGTGCAAATCCCGGATGAAAACTCGTAAGTCTAAGATCGGTCGTAAGCCATCGCCTTTCTTGGGTACGATGAAGGGTTGTAGAAACCCTTCATCTCGGTTGGAGGGACAGGCTCTCTCGCGTTTGAGTAAGAGAGTAGCGATTTCCACGCGCAGGGATTTGGCATGCTCGCCGTGTACTGTGGTAAAGCGGATGCCCGTGAAGGGGGTTGGGGGCCTGGATAACTGAATTGCGTAACCGAGTCGGATGGTCCGGGCCAGTCAGCGTGATGGGTTGGGAAGTGAAAGCCATGCATCCAAGCTCCGGGCACCAAGGGGACGAATATTTTTTACGTACCCAGCAGGGCGGCGTAGTTAGTATGGCGTCGGGAGGCAAGGACGCGTCCCAAGGCTCTGGTGCTGAGAAAAGCAGCAGACGGGGCATGGCCCATGGCAGCAGGGCAGGATGTGTGAAATGGCCTCCGTCTGCTTCACCGATGAGGACTGCTGATTGGTTCCATGCCCATGGACCAATCAAGTAACCAATCGATCCTGTAGGAAGGAGAGGCGTGGGGCGGCTGAAGTGGCTTTCTCTCATGACAAAAGAAAGCCGCGACCGCAATGCTCTCCATGTTCTCGCACTGAGAGCATGAACCATTCATAAAATGCTGCATGCATGTGATCGCAGCCTAGGCATGCGAGGCAGCTTTTATGACCGTCAGAGGTGGGGAGAAATCAACCGCATCCAGAAACTAGACAGAGGCGTCCTGAAAATAACGTTCAATGTCAGCTGTGTATTTGCTCTTTTCGAGAAAATAGCTCTTTTAACTGCGCTGTCGAAGCGCCCAGTGGCAAACTGCACTGCCGTGCGAGAAGGAGAAAGCCACTGAAGTGCGCCGTAGATCCAACAGCAGGCAAGCGTCAGAGGAACAAGAACGTGTGTGTAACTCTTAGCTGACTGCATACTCGACCATCGGCTCCGAAGAAAATTTCGGAATGGACGTATTTCCCCGCTTTTATACCCGTATGTCCGGGTTCGGGTATGCAAATACTGTCCGTCTAATTTTTTCATAGATCAGAGGCAAATTCGCCGCTCAAGAAAGACCCCTAGTGTCGCTTCTTCGACACAACGTCAAAGTGAGCGACAGACGGGGGAACTGGGAATGCAAGAGATGTGTTGAGAGGACTGAATACAATGATGTGTAGACAAAGGACACCAGTCCAACAGTATGAGGATCCTTTCAGTTTTGCAAATAATTTAAATATTTTCTATAAAAAAAAAAAAAATTTGTGATTTGAATGTCTGTAGTGAAATGATGATGACGACTCAATCACAACCTCTGATTATACAAGAGATGGAGGATGTAATATGCAAAGAAGTGTCATCTCAAATAGGTGGATCCATGGATCCCATGCAATTTAGCCATCAAGCTAATCAGAGCACTGTAGATGCCTCTCTAGCTCAATATCCAATAATAAAAGTCCAATATCGTCTAGATAAATCTAACACCTATGTTAGAATTATATTTATGAACTTTTCATCTGACTTTAATACTGTTCAGTCACATCTTCTCCTAAAGTGCTAATGTGATTTGGGTGTTAGTAGCTGGATGGTTTCTTGGATTATGGATTTCCTCTGAGAACGGCCTCAGAAAGTCAGTACCAATAACATTCTGTCTGACTGCCTGGTCTTAAATTTTGGTGTACCCCAGGGATGCGTAAATGTTTTTTCCCGTTTATATCAATGAACTGGAAAGTAATAACGGTAACATTTCCCTTATAAAGTATGCTGATGATATGGTTCTGGTTTCATGTCAGGAGGAAATGAACAGACCCTCTTATTTCAGTCATATCCTTTGGTTTGATAGTAGTTTTTTACATCTTAATATCACAAAGACAAAGGAGCTGTGTTTTGGGAGTCAAAATAGAGCTAGGAAGAATAGGCAACACTCATAAATCAGTTAGCATAAGACGTAAAGCGGGTCTCAAATTTTAAATATTTAGGTACAATAACTGATGATAAAATCTATTACTTTGGATGTTGAGTTTATCCATAAGGCGGCAAGGCAATGCCTTACTCGCCTCAGGAAACTGAGTTTTAATATTAGTACACATACTCTAACCATGGTTTATAGATCAAAGATTTAAACCATTATTTAATTTACCATTGGTTCACAGTATGGAAATCTTAGTTAAACAAAAGAATAAACTCTCACAAGTCGTTAAACAGGCAAGTAAGCTCATTGGACATAAACAATCTGCACTCCAGGATTTATTTTTTTAATTTAATGTAAAACACAGCAATTGAGATATTTAATGATTATACTCGTCCTCCTCATTCTACTTTTGAGATGCTCCCATCTGGGCATAGATTTAAAATCCCAAAAGAAAAAAAAAAGAAAAAAAAATGGCTAAAAGAAATATATATAAAAAAATACTTTGTTCCAATAGCAGTGATTATTTTAAACTGCACTATTCTTTAAATTAAATTAAGGTTGGCTCTATGGTATGGCTCAATGGTATGGTATTATTATAATAAATGGTTGTTTGATTAATTTACTAAATGTTATTCTGAGATGCTTGGAAGTATACTTGAGAATCATGTTTTCAGCTTAATCTTAATAAATTTTGTGTTTATGGGTATTTTGTGTTAATGTATGATCAGTGTCAAAGAAAACATTCTGTTCCGTGACAAACAGAATGGATAATATAGTTTAAACAATCAAACAAATGAACTAACTCTCACGTGATGTTAATTCCTCTGTTGTTTACAAAGCGCACACTTCTGACTTCTCTACTTCTTTACATCACTGATACGTAGACTGCTGTCTGGAAGCAGTTTAATAAAGTTTTAATTATCAATTTATTTTTTACACAAACTTATTGATTTTCTTCAGAAGACATTAATTGATCGACTGGAGACCATTGGACCATTTCAATAACTCTTCAAAAGAAATTTAACTATATAATGGTATCCTAATATTGTAAAAATACCTGAGACTTGCGGGACTTTCACCTGTTTCTTTACTATTGTAATTTTCATATTATGAAACAAACATGAACAACATTAGATCAGTTTAACCATGAACTTTTTTTTCTCTTCAACACCAACAACACAGGAACAGTACCCCTCTCTCTCAAACACTCGTAAAGGGGACGTAATAACTGTATGGGAATTCTGCTTCTCACTTATGTATGTGATGCCCCACAGGCCAGCCCACAATTAAATATATATTTTATCGAGTGCTCGAATGATGCATCCAGCTCTAGAATGGGATGCCGAGGTGGGCTGTCTACAGGAACAGTTTCTGCATGCCAGACAGCAGAACATTCAGATGGCTGAACAGAAGGTGGATGCCTATGTCTGGGTGCTATGGCTTAATGCAATCTATGGAGATGCCCTCTGGTTTGCCACCCATGTCAATCATGAACGTCTTCTCCATGGGCTCTAGAACCTGGAATGGTCCGTCATTTCAGGGGCCCCCGATGTGCATCATTCCAAACAAACAGAAACTTTGCATCAGACAGATTATTTGGAATACAAAACTGCAGAAACCCATGTTGAGAAGTGGGCACAGGAACGAAAGATGAAGCTTGGCCCCACAGAGTAAAGCTCTGCCGAGACATGGACCAAGGAGTGGTAAAATGAGATCTCCGGGTATGCCGAGTGTCTGAACATAAACCAATTCAGCAGAACAAGTTTTCAAATCCTCTTTTGGGGCTGTTCGTTACCCCAGCAACACCCAAGGGAGATGGTCGTACCAGTTATCATACTTCAAAGCAGCTCTCAGTGCGACCTTCATGGAGTGGTGGAACCTCTCACACAGGCCATTCGTCTGTGGGTGGTATGCCGTAGTCTGAGCAGCATATTTGAGGCCAAATGGCATGTGTATAAACTCAAATATCTCAAAGGGGTGATCACCGATGTCTTGGGAATATCTTCAGGGTGGACTGGAACTTGATTGCCTTGTACAAGTTCCACCTTGGACAAAATTACTTCACCAGCTAGCCGGGCCAAAAAATATAAAAAAAAAAATGCAGGACTGGGTAATGATCAGGAACAGTTATGTCACAGAGTCTGCGATAGTTGCCACATGTCAAGAAATAATAATAATAATAGTTTCATTATTCTTGTAATTAACCTTTTTATTGATTCCTACATTAAATAACGAAGAGTAAAACATATATACATGGAATCAACATTTAAAACCTACAACCATGCTCTGGTTCAGTATGTCACAGTACATTTTGGCATTCATGGTTCCATCAATGAACTCTACTCCCCAGTGCCTGCAGCACTCATGCAGCCCCAGGCCATGACACTCCCATCACCATGCTTGACTGTAGCCAAGACACACTTGTCTTTGTACTCCTCACCTGGTTGCCACCACACACGCTTGACACCATCTGAACCCACCCCTTCAACCTCTGCAGCAATGCTGGCAGCACTCATACGTCTGCATGTGCTCTGCGTCATATCCATAGACTGTCTTTGGGCAATAGACGAATGAGTGCTGCCAGCATTGCTGCAGAGGTTGAAGGGGTGGGGCGTTGGCCTGTCAGTGCTCAGACCATATGCCACACACTGAATCAAATTGGTCTGCATGGCTGTAGTCCAAGAAGGAAGCCTCTTCTAAAGATGATGCCCAAGAAAGCCTGCAAAAAGTTTGCTTAAGACAAGCAGACTAAGGACATGGATTACTGGAACCATGTCCTATGGTCTGATGGACCAAGATAAACATGTACTAAAGAAAACATGTCCACCCCATATCTTCCCAAATTTTTTGGCTTCCTGCGGGGAAAGATGAGTTTCTTGAAGAAATGCTATATAAAATTTGTTATGTTTAAGAAAATAAATAACCTTCCTTCTTTTTATGGGGTGCCCCAGTCCATTCACATTCCATGTGGAGAGAAACAATCTGCTCATATTAACAACAATTTTGACATGTGCGAAAATTGATTGCGAGTCAAAAATAAAATTATAAAGCTCAAATTCCAACATTGGTGCAACATGCAATCCCTGAACATCCCCCAGAACAAAACATTTAATTATTACATTAACACCATCCCACGCATGACGGCACCAACCGTGTCTATACCTCTAAACTCAAACAGCCCGTGTACGCCTATGAGAGTCTCCACGACAACTTTGGCAATGGATTGCTCAAGTCCTCAATTTTGTGAGAAAGAATTACTCAACAGAAAATAATCTATAAAACAAACTCCAGCCAACAGGCAGAATAATCACAAAGAACATGTAGATTCATCCAAATAATTGTCCCAAAGAAATGTTCCTATGGATAGCGCCAGCCGCTAGCAGAACCAGCACAAAAAAAAAAAACTACAGTTTTCTCAGGCAGTCTAAAGAATGTTCAGATAGCCGGACCATTTGGCTGTAACATGAGTCTAACATATGCCCTAATCACTTGAATGTTTGCAAGAAATATTCCACAAAACAAACTCCATCCAAGATGAGGCACTGACACAAAGAATGTAGATTCATCCACAAACTGTCCCAAAGGACTGTTATTCCACAAAACAAATTCGAGCCACTAGGCGGAATCAACACAAAGAAACAAAGGCTGTGCTCAGTTCCTCGGACAGTCAAGTGAATGTTCAGTAAATCAGGCCCACTGAGCGGTTACATGATTGGAACTTGTGCCCTAATCACTCCAAAGTTTGCAAGAAATATTCCACAAAACAAACTCCATCCAATAGAAGGCATTAGCACAAAGACTGTGCAGATTCTTACAAAAACATTCCTGAAGGAATGGTATTCCACAAAACAAACTCCAGGTGCTAGGTGGAACCAACACAAAAAGAAACAAATAAGGCACTCAGTTTCCTCGGACAGTCAAGTGAAATGTTCAGTGAGTCAGGTCCACTCGGCTGCATCGAGAGCATCACACAATGACTTATTCCATTGAAAGGACATCGCTTGCTCTGGACATGTAAATATTTTGTGGCAATCCTTAGCATCTATTCTCAACTTGGCCGGGAGCATCAGTGCAAAAGCAACCTTCCGTTGATGTAAGTTTCTTGCATTCCTTAAATTGATCCTGTTTCTCTCATCAAATTTGTAAAGTCTGGGAACAAGAAAAATGCTTTGGTTCTTCCAAGAAAGCCTTCCTTTACTCTTGGTCACTAGCGGGTAAGCAACTAATTTCCTAATGAATCCAGAGAATCGATCCGTTTCTCAAAATCTGACACTCTTGTAACAAACTCAGTGAATTTAGTCTCCATGGCAATGATCAAAGTATTACAGCACGATTCTCCAAGTCAGCAACGACCTTCGTCAGCATTGCCGTCATGTTCGACAGTTGACGCTGAATCTCTTCCACAACACCGGCCAAATTGAGTCCTTGGCTCTCGGCCTGTTGCTCAGGGGCCTCAGCTTGACGTGTCTCTTAATGTCTCCAGAGACCTAGGATTTTGAATTCTTTGACATTGTCTTCATAGAACAATTATGGAACCAGCAAAGTGCGCAGAGCTCACAGTTCACACGTCCGAACCTCGCATAGCATGACTGCACAATAATTATTATTATTTTTACAATTATTATTATTATTATTATTATTATTATTATTAGGCTATAACTATGACTAGGCCATATACAAGGCATATTTATTAATAGAAACTATATATGTAATACATTAAAAATGAATTGGTATTTCGTTTAGAATTGGTGCTGTATCATCCGGTTATCACAGCTGAAAAAAACTGAAGACCTGAAGGCACAAAGAGGAAGTATTGGAAATGAATAAGGGTTCAATTTTGATTTACCACAAATAAATACAGTTGACTTTCAAGAAAGTAACTTCAAAGCTGCGTCAGAATCTGAGGCTATGGCAGCACCTCCTTGGGACAGTGACCTTGAAACCAACACTTTGAGAATTTTTGCACCTGGTCATTAGAAACTCATTCTATTCTTCTTGCCCCAGCACAACTGACAGACCTCATAGCGGATGCATGAGGCACAAACAAATTTGTGAGCAGAAACTCCAGCTTAACCAACTTGGTTGAGCCGAATGACCGCCCCCACACACAAGTCCTCTGGGTCCTTTGACCAACTGCACATATAAGGTTGGGGGTCTCCAGCTGGGAACGGAGCATGTTCTTTGGTTCGTAAGGCAACCAACTAACCTCAACTGCACTGTCCTCCAAACGGTACAGGCCTGTTTTTCCCTCAGAGGTAAAATACCACCCTGCAACAGATGCGACAGAGGAAGTACCAGCGTGTAAGGCACAGAACAACTTATTCAGCCAGAAAATACATTTTCTGGTCGCCAAGTAGGATGCTTGGCTGTTGCCCATACTGGACTTGAGGCACTTCAACAAGACATTTATAAAGTCTCAATTTCCTTGAATGACTCAGACAGGTTTTGTCTCACATCCGTCCACTGGACTTTATATCAAGCACTTTGCAAGACACATACAGTGCATTCTGAAAGTATACAGAACACTTAATCTTTTCACATTTTGATATGTTGCAGCCTTAAGCAAAAATACTTAAAAAAAAAAAAAAAAAAAAATCACCTCAATCTATACTCCATAACAAAGATTTTTCATAACGTTACAAAATTTTATTATAAAGACATTTTTTTTTTATATCACACTGGTATAAGTTTTCAGACCCTTTGCTATGATACTTGAAATTTAGCTCAGATGTTCCACCATTTCTCTGGTTCAACTTTGAGATGTTTCTACACTTTAACTGGAGTCAACCTGTTGCGTATTCAATTGATTAGACAAATCAATTGAATAGTCAATATAAGGTTTCACAGCTGAAAATGCATATCATAGCAAAAACCAAGCCATGAGGTCAAAGGAACTGCCTGCAAAGCTCAGAGACAGGATTGTGACAAAGTACAGATCTGGGGAAGGCTACCAAAAAAAAAAAATTTGGCTGCATTGAAGGTTCCCAAGAGCACAGTGGTTTGGAATTTTATTTATAAATCATTAGTTTAAGAATCTTGGCCACGTTTGACCACCAAAATAATGTAGGGAACTATATGCAAGATAAATTACATTTTTCCACCACTCAATATGTAACACACCAGGCTCATTGTATCTGCTAATGATTTATGCAGGGAATTTAGCTCAATAAAGGGAATTAGCGATTGATTTGGGGAATATTAAAAGAATTAAGGTTTACATCCGATTAAAGTCTTTGGCCAGTGATGAGTTGATCGGAACATAAGATTAATTCTTACAGTAATATTAGTCTCATGTCCACTGAAAGTAATATCACAAATAGCTTGAAATATAATTTTGGAGCATGTAGCTTAGGATCAACAGATTTTAAGGTACCAATATGATTTAATCAAATACACAATCAACTTCTCTTTAAATACAAACAAGTCTTCATTAACCAATCTACAACAAACTAAACTAACACTTAGACTAACAAACATAAACCCGGGTTGGTAAGTGAGCTTTGACAGATGATGTATGGGAAACTATCTGTAATAGAAAAATTCTTTCTGGAGTCTGTAGAACTTGCCATGAACCACCAATACTTAATTTAGCATGTTGTGATTTGAGATAGGGTTACTCAAATTATATTAAAGAAAGAACCAGGTTCCAGTGAAAGTCTGTACTTGCATTGCATTGTTTGGTGTGTGGAGTTCTTGAAGTCCGTTGCCTTGGTTCAGTTCTAGGAGGCCTTTGTTTGGTTTGATGGAATGACAAGGCAGAGAACCAGAGGCGAGGACTCACCCAAGGGAGATCTCGAGACTTCCCGGGACAGAAGTCAAAGTATGTGAAGGCCATAGAGCACAGGGGAGAGAGAGAGAGAGAGAGAGAGAGAGAGAGATATTGTCAACGATGTTCTTTTAATCCTTTATGTTTAGTCCAACCCCAAAGGATTTCTACCCAATCAGAAGTGCCTTTAGCTGGGTCACATGGTCATTTCTGTCCTCCACTTCAGATAATTAATTTATGGTCCTTTGTTAATTTTCCAGCTCAAAACAGGGCAGTTTAATCATGAACTTTAAGAAAATTGTAACAGCAAATCACCTGAATATACTTCTGAAATTTCTGAAATTTAAGAGACAATCAATTAAATACCAAACTCTTGCACTTTCTTATTAAATTACAGTATAATTCAGTTATAATGCACGATAAATGTAGAGAGCTGGTTATATTGGACAACAATGGAATGTCTTTGATCTGAAATTTCCATGGCAGCCATGGGGAAGTTTCTTCAAAAATTGTCTTATCAGTCTTATCAAAGAGGGAGGGGTTTTTCTGTGCTTCTCACCTCATTCACCACTGTTCTTAAAGCAGTTAAGATTTGCCAGATGCGAGAAACTCAGACTTGCTGGCATCAGTCTGAATCTCTTTATAGCTCAAGAGAAATTCAGTGTTGATTCTGTATTTGTTGTGAATGATCTGAGTCAGAGAGATCCATTTGCAGCTTAATTTATTGAATAGAGTAGTCAAACAGGCAAGGGTCGGAACCAGCAGACACAGCAGTGATGACAGGGCTAAATCGTAGTACTATACCAGGCAGAAGATCAGGGCAGGCAGGGAGATAACCAAAATGGGTAGGGTCACAAACAATCAGGCAGTCACAGGAATTAATGCTCAGAAATGTTCAGTAGCAAAACAAGACTTCGCACTGATAGCTGCGTGCAGTGCAGCTAAAAAGCCTAGTAGATGAGAAACAGCTGAACATGGTGATTAGAGTCAGAACTGGGGCTGTTGTGAAATGTAGTGTGTAGTGAGAGTCAATATTCAGGCGAGGGCGCCCTCTGATGGTTGGAGAGGGAGGTTACAGAGTCTCTGATTGTGACAGTATTTAAATAATTGAATGTAGAATTGTTGAATTTCTCACTTTTCTGTGTCAAAGTCCTACATTTTCCCCACTCTCTAGTGTTGGTGGAAACATCACTGGAAAACAGACAGAAGAAACAAAACAAACAAGACAACACCTCCATCAATAAAAGACAAAAGCTAAAAGACTGGTGTAGAGTAATGAATTGGTAATAGTTTTCTAGCATTAATACTGTATGTTTCTTGGGTACCGTTGCGGTACTATTTGGGGTCATCTTTAATTATCTTTTGAGGTCCAGGAACTGGTAGATAATATTAATGAGACTGGAGTGGATTTAAAAAATAAGCGTTTTATTGTAAAGTCAAATCAATTAGGAATCGGTTCAATTAGTAGGGTTCCTTCCTCCTTGTTTCTGTCATGATTCAGAACCAGGGTGTAAGTAATACCAGTTTAAAAACAAGAAAAACCAGAGAGATTGTGCGCTGTTTGGTACACTTCACTCTGGAAGTACCGCAAGGCTAAGTCATGAAAAGTATTGCGTTCTTATGGACATTGATCCATGAGGTTCGATTGGGTGACAAAAAGCAATACATTTCTTTCGGTTTGGTTAGGACTGTTTCTTGTCCATAATATCATTGGTTATTCACACAAGGCTTTCTGAAGTAGTGTTTCTGCTCATGAAAAGCATAAGGAGTCAATCTTGATTTTATCATTCACTTTTTACCGGCTAATTAATTTGGATTCACATTTAGATTTTTTTTCCAAGAGGTATAAGTGTTTCCTATAATGGTTTTGGTGTAGATTGTACACATCTAGTGTTGAGTGGCTAGAGTGCATTTATGTGAATTAAGTGCGTGTGTGGTAGTTTGGGTCTTATGTGCCTTAAACTAGCGTTGGATGCCTTGCCTATGAGGAAAACAGCTTGATATTTTCCTATAGTGGTTGGAAGTAGTGTATTGCATGAACAGTATGTTCTGTGTCAGACTGTGCAAGACTGTTTTAAGCTGTGCCAGACTGCTTCAAGCTCCCCACTTTCCTGGTCTTGCTTGGGTGGATTTTGATTGACTGTGCTGTCAGGAGCTTTTTTGTCTTTGAATGTCCATTTGGAATGTCCTTATTTTCCTTTCTCTGTGGTTGCTTGAGGGACGTGGCTTGTTCCATGGTTTCTCCCAGTGGTTGCTGACGTGGGGGTCACATTCTTTGTCGCCAGTGGATTTTCTTCCCATATTGCTGAAGAAACTGGCTTTGCTGTGATGCCTTGGTTTCAAGTGGTAAATGGTCTGCACTTATATAGCGCTTTTTTTAACCTTAGCGGTCACCAAAGCGCTTTACACTGTGTCTCACACACACACACACACACACACACACACACACACACACACACAGCGGCAGAGCTGCCATGCAAGGCGCTAGCCTGCCATTGGGAGCAACTTGGGGTACCAGTCATGTGGGCCGGGAATCGAACCGCCAACCCTGCGATTGGCAGCCAACCCGCTCCACCAACTGAACCACAGCCGCCCCGTGAGGTCCAAGACTGACAATGCCTTGTGGGCCTTTCTTGAGGCAATCCTTTGTAAATTAGCACACAGGTTTTATGTTAAACATAGATGACACGCCGTCATAATCACAGGCTGTTAATTCTTCCATCCCAGGTCAGTTTCGAGACCCAAAGTAGATTTGCTGGAGTCGTTGGTAGTGTGCTTGTACAGTCTCTTGCCAACCCTGTTTGGTGTTCAGGGCAGTAAATAGTCCAGGTTATATTGGAGAACAATGGAATGTCTTTGTTCTGAAATTTCCATGGCAGCCATGGGGAAGTTTCTTCAGCAAATGGTCTTATCAGTCTTATCAAAGAGGAGAGGGGTTTTGTTGTGCTTCTCCCCCAATTCACCTGTTCTTAAGGCAGCTTAGATTTGCCAAATGTGAGAAACTCAGACTTGCTGGCACTGGTCTGGATCTCTTTATAACTTAAAAGAAAGTCAGTGTATATTCTGTATAGAAATCATTTGGAGTAGAATTTTTGAATTTCTTTTAGTTTGCTTCTGTTTCAAAGTCCTACAGTCCTCCATAAATCTTAAATGGAAATTTGGAACACCCAGGACTCTTCCTAGAGCTGGCCGCCCAACCAAACTGAGCAATCAGGGCAGAAGGGTGTTGGAAAGAGAGGTTACCAAGAACAAGATGGTCACTCTGGTTGAGCTCTTGATATCATGTGTTGAGATGGGAGAAACTTGCAGAAAAACACAGCAAAAACCCTGATGTGGCCCAGGCTGAAATTGAGTTTGACATCCCCATTTTAAACTATTCTTTGACCAACATGCATTAATACAGGTCTGGTGTTGCGGGCTTGTGGATGTGCACACAAAAAAAATTCCCAGGGGAAACACTGCTTGGCAAAAAGGTCACCTTCGCCTCATAGTGACACATTGCTGGTTAAGCCACACTAGCTATTTGGAGGGCAACCCATTTTACCTGAAGTGTGACACTCACCACGATGCTCAGAGAAAATTGTAATGACGGATGCTTCCAACACACGCATCACTGACCATCTGAAAAGCAGAGCAGGTTTACTTTAGCATCAGGACTCCCGAACAGAAGGAATTGCGACTCCTCCCTCAATTTGTTCAGAGAAATACGAGGTATACAGGAAGCTGAGGTGAACCCGTTTGCCTATCTGTGCCACGATATGCCGAAGATTATAAATAATCTCATCCCTGTTTCCAAATTCTGAAGAATTTTATTCAGACAAATTAAGTTATTTGTAATTTATCTAATTTATAATGGTTGTTGAAAGCAACTAATTCCATTATACATTTCATTACCTAATAAATGTACAATAAGAAATGTTTAATTTAATTCAATTCATAGCTCACATATTTGAAGACCCTAAATTCCCTTACATATAAAGGTGTGAATGAGGGCACTTTAACATTTCCCTTCTAAATGTAGCATACCAAATACCTGTAGTGGACTGAGCCAATCTCAGACATGTAACCACCAAGAGAGACAAACAGCCTACAATCAGAGAGATAGGACCTGAACTAGTTAAATGCTGTACCAGAGACACCAAAATCAGATTCCAGACGGGTGAGTAAAACAGTCTGATCAACAGTGTCGAAAGCAGCACTGAGATCAAAAAGGATGAGAATAGAAAAAGAGCCGGAGTCTGAAGCCATTAACAAGTCATTAATGACCGTGACTAGAGCTGTTTCTGTACTATGACATTTCCGAATACCAGACTGAAATGGTTCAAAAAGATCATTAACAATGAGGTGATTGTGTAATTGAGAGGCAACAACTCGATCTAAGAATTTTGCGAGGAACGGAATATTTGAATTGGGACGGAAGTAGCTCAAATTGTCCAAATCCATATTAGGCTTTTTTGGAACTGGAGTTACAGCAGCAATTTTAAATGCTGCAGGCACAACACCAGTACACAAGGAGTAATTTATTATGTCCAAGACAATGGGACAGAGCAAAACAGGATTTGAATAGACAAGTCGGTAGAGGATCAACTATGCTAGCGGTAGCTTTCATACATGATACCTCAATTACTTAGAGTAACATGGTCGAGTTGAGAGAAATTTGAGATAGGTGTGCCAGAGAAACAGGACAGGCTGAGAAATGAAACCGAAAAGACAGATGTGGTAGCCAGAATATTTTTCTGAACGTTGTCTAAGTGCTAAAAAATCTACATGTTACACTTTGGAAGTGATGCAGGCAAGGTGGTAGAACAATTACATTGGAGCAATCTATTAATAATATTGAATAGATATATCAGATTAGTTTTATTAAAATATCAGAAAAATAACAGGTTCTGGCTGATCTGATTTCTTCTTTATAATCATGCAAGTTGTCTTTCAAGCCTGGTAATATACATTCAGGCCAGAAAGACATCACTTTTGCTCCAGTTTATGAAAAGAAGCTTTCATTGAGCGCAGATTGTCATTATACCAGGGAGCAGAACGCAAAGAGATGGTCCGAAACCTGTTCTAGGGGAACCCGTGCCCGTAGAAATACAAGGTTGTTCCAAGGGGGGCCGTCATTGAGACTGAGTCGAACTCCTAACCGAGAAAAGATATGCTCTGAACCAGGAGGAGCTTGCCCTTTTCCCAGTTCACCTGAAGCCCTAGCGAGCTGAGGTACGCAAGCACCAGGTCCCTGTGTGCACACAACACGTCTCGAGAGTGAGCTAAGATTAGCCAGTCGTCAAGGTAGTTGAGAATTTGAATGCCCACTTCCCTTAACGGGACAAGGGCAGCCTCTGCAACCTTAGTGAAGACGTGAGGGGACAAGGACAGGCCGAAAGGGAGGAATTTGTACTGGTATGCTGACCCTCGATTGCAAACCGCAGGAAGGGTCTGTGTCGAGGTAGAATCGAGACGTGGAAGTACGCGTCCTTTGGGTCTACCACCACAAACGGGTGGCATCTGCTTCTTGCAGAGGGCTCGACTCTGGGACGGGGTGAGGCAGAGCCGGTGCAGCCGCTGCAGGGAGACGCCCTTGGCGAGGAGCAGACGGAGTGCAGGGTCTGGAGCCACGCCAGGGACGACGTAAACCTACAGGCAATAGACGGGAGCTTCTGGCACCAGGTGGCGGCACTCTGCGGGCATAGTTGCACCGGGGGTGCCTTATCCACTGGGGGCATCGCTGAGTAGCCCTTGGGCGCCCCACCATCGAGGGTAGTGTGAGCAGGGGAGCCGAGAGATCAGGATCGGGCAGTGAAAGGTGCCTCCCACAAACTCGTCAGCTCCTCATGCACTTCTGGGAAGAAAGGAACTGGGGCGGTGCATGGCTGTGTCGCGGCTGCCCAGGAAAGCACTTCCCTGATTTACGCATCAATCTGTGACTGGGTGACCTCATCCGAAGGAGAAAGCCCGGCTGAGGCTTTCGCTTCCGACTGGACGAGCCCGCCCTCCGATGCCGCACTCGAGAGCCGTCTGATGGTGAGAAATAACGACCACAACCAGAAGGGCATCTTTAAAAAGACGCTCCAATGTGTGCCGCTCTTTTAGAATACACTCTAAATGATCTGCTGAAGCGCCCATGGATGATCTCTGCAGTGCACCTGTGCAGAGAGGGGAGAAAGCCACTGTAATGCGCCATAAGGATCCAGCAGAGGTGAATGGAAAACTTGGCCTTTTATCAAAGATCAGAGGTGTCTCGGGCTCCAAAGAGTGACCCCTAGGGTCACTACATTGACACAATGTTGAGTGAGTGACAGATAGGTGACCTAAAACTTTGAGGCTCTGAAAAAAAGCACTACCAGTAAAATAAATAAACATTTAAACGTTGAGCGGAGCAGCAGCCAAATGTGCCAGCGTTCCCCATCAACCAAAAGTCATTAAGTTTTTTTTTTTTGTTTTTTTTTTTTAAATCTACCATAGAACAACTGACTTTAAAGCACTTCAATGACAAGGGTAATTTATTTTTGTTTTACAACATACTTCTAGATGGATCAAAAGAATGTTCTCTCTCTTATCAGCATGGAAGAATGATTTTCAGATAAATGGTCTACACTTATATAGCGCCTTTTTAAGCCTTAACGGTACTCAAAGCGCTTTACACTGCGTCTCATTCACCCATTCACACACACATTCATATACCAATGGCGGCAGAGATGCTATGTAAGGTGCTAGCCTGCATAAGGAGCAACTTGGGGTCCAGTGTCTTGTCCAAGGACACTTCGGCATGTGGAGTCATGTGGGCTGGGATTCAAACCACCAATCCTGCGATTAGTGGCCAACCCGCTCTACCAACTGAGCCACAGCCACCCAGATAGAAAATCCCAGAGAATAATGTGAAGAATCATATCTTCTAGCTCAAACATAGCATTGATACTAGGTGTAAATGATTGCAATATAAATGGCACCTTAGAACATGCATAACCCCTGTCGAATTGCATAGGTTTATTCCTAATATCGCTGACAACTGTATAAAATGCAAAGAAGAAATTGGCACCCTTTTGGTAAGTGGGAGTGTATGGAGCTTCAAATATTCTGGAAGGAAGTTTTAAAACTGGTTTGAATTAACTGGAGAGAATGTTTCTCTGGAAGCCAAATTACGTTTACTTCATATATGAAGAACATATTCTTCATAAATGCAAGAAAACGCAAACTAATAGATTTTTGTTTATTGCAATCAAAGTGTTACGGTCTTAAAACGTAAGGGTACCCAAAGGCCCACCTCTATTCATTGGATAAAAAAAAAAAAATACTTGGAAAAGCTGACATATTGTTAGAGAAAAGATTGAAGAGTTCTACATGATATAGACTACTTTTCTACAATTTTGTAACCAATTAGATTAGATGTTTTGGATATGTGTGTATGTACAGGTATGTATGTAATATATATATATATATATATATATATATATATATATGAACTACTCTTCGGGCACTTGAAAGCAAGCTATACATCTGCAAATGGCAACAAGAGTTCACTTTGTCATCCTAGTTGTCACTTAGCCAATTGTCTCTTGCAGTGTTGTCTCTCAGTTTTCAAAAACAGTTTGGAAAAGTGAGCAGACCTGTTACAACTTACCTTTATTTTGCTGAATTGAACAGAATGATTGACCGCAGATGAGAAAACATTATACACAAAGGGAAACCATCTTCGACCAACAATCCCTGTGTATTTGTATGGAACCCAAAATACTTCCACACTTCCAACTTAACTCTATTAGAAGGCTGATAAATAGTCGCCTGCTTTTCTTCTTCAGCCATTCTTCTCATCCATGCTCACTGCAAAAAAATAAATAATAATAAAAAATGTAATGCAACCCAGGGTGCCAAACATAGACCATAAACTGAAATAACAGTTTTAGACTGTGAAGTGAATTAACATGTTTAGACTGCAAATTGAAATAGGTGTGTGACTAGGAGGACTTGACCTCAGAATGAGGAGGCACGCCTGGTGCTGAGTTTCCCCAATCAGTGGGAGAGACAGATAAGGAGGGGCCGGAGACTCCAGAGAGAGAGACACACAAGGACCTGTGAATGTGTGCGCACGTGTTTTGCTCTGCTGAGTTTTATGCTGTGTTTGCTTTATTAAAAGCCTATGAGCATTGTTCAAGCTGGTCCCAGTTTCCTCCTTTCCACCCAACAACAAACCATGTTACATTGGTGTTGAAACCTGTGAAGGAGTGCCAGGAGATGACGAAATCCAACCAAAAGACTTTTAAATTCAACAAAACACAACATAAGTGATTGTCAACATAACCAAAATATAATCGCGCACACACAAACACTGCTGCATGCCTCTCTCTCTATGGCGTCCACGGCTGCTCCTTATTTCTCTCTCCTGCTGATTGGGGCAACTCAACACCAAGCGTACACCCTCACGACCCAGCCACACCCTCCTCCTAATCACAAGGTAACCATAAACTGAAATAACGTTTAAATGGTTATTTTAAATTGAATGTGAATACTGTATGCTGAAATGCCACATTTAAAACTTCACTTGAAATAACATGTTACATATATATAATTAAATTATTATTATAGTGTTTCTTGAATTGGTGCTATTTTACTGAATTTCTGTCTTTGTACTGTGGAGTTTGGAAAATGTTATTATTGTCCTGACAATACATTGTGATCAGTTGAATGCCACTTTGGTGAATAAAAGTATCAATTTCTTTCCATAAGAGCAAAATATGTACATTATTCCAAATTTTGGCTGCCAGTGTATATGAACACTACAGGTCAAAAGTTTTGAAACAGTAACTCATTCTTTATTATAATTTTTTCCTCTCTCCACATTTTAGAATACAGTTAAGTCATCAAAACTATGGAATAGCATAAATGGAAGAAAAAAAAAAAAAAAAAAACTTATATTTTAGCATCTTCAAAGTAGTCATCCTTTGCCTAGAATTTGCAGACATGAACTCTTGATATTTTCTCAAGCAACTTCTTGAGGAATTACCCTGGGATGCTTTTTAAACAGTATTGAAGGAGTTCCCATCTTGTTGGGCACTTATTGGCTGCTTTTCTTTATTATTTGGTCCAAGTCATCAATTTCAAAAACCTTTTTTTAATTTACATTTTAGTTTTATAATGAAAAATGAATATGTTGGCACAATTCTATTTTTGACTACAAAACTAATTTCAAACATTTAAGCAAACATCTTTATATCAAAAGATTTTTTTAAGATCATGAGAAACATTTCAGTCAAGTGTTTCAAAACTTTTGGCATAAGGGCATATAGGCAACTGACACATTTATACAAGTCAATTTGAGTTCTTACAGAGGCAATAGAAATCATATATGTAATAACTAAGAACTAGTCGGACACTTAAGGCCATAATGTTCCTAATAAATTGCTCAGCGAGTGTAAATGTATGTTTTTACATGTACACCGATTCAGACAGGTAGACACAAGAGATGCAAATGTGCCCAAGAAGAGTACAGCTGAGCACCTATGTGAATATTGGCAGAGGATCAGGGATGACCCTATTAGATATACAATTAACTTAAAAAGAAATAGAATACAAATTTAAGACAAAAGGAGGAACATTTAAAAATGTAAAAGACTTGATAGACAGGGAGAAGAGAGGCACACGTGCAAGATGGAGCACAAGTCAAAACCAGCATAGGGCACAAAGAAAGCACAGAAAGAACTAGAGACCTTCTGCAGGGAAACAACTACATCTTGTACATCAACTGAAGGTGAACGTACACCAGACCACAACATACTTGCTAAAAAAAAAAAAAAAAAAAAAGTGTAATTTGTTTTACACATCAAGTCACTTAATAAGTAAAAGGTGTTCCATGAAAATAAGGTCAATACCAAAACATCAAGGTCACAAACGAAACAATTAATGTTATACCATTGTGGAGCGGGACGTGGTCGTGTGTCTGTCATTGGGGAGAGAGGAAGCGGTAAGGGATTGGTGATACTAAACACCTGTGTCTTGTTACGGTGTCAGTGACGACGGAGAAGGGCTATAAAAGGCCACCAGAGCGACGGACCGGGAGAGAGAGACACGCACACCCCGAAGCTGAAAGCTAATTGTTGTCTATATGAAACTGCCTACTGAGAAAGTGTTGCTGAAAAGCCACCACCTTATTTGTGAAGCTGGAAATAGTGCCGTGTTTGTAAGGCTGAAAAGCCAAAGACTGTGTTTGTGAAAATGAAATGCTATTAAAGGTTGATATACCTGGACATCCACCCGGTTCCTTCCTTAAACTATTGGAAACAACTAAAACCATGATATAGAGCTATCTATCTATCTATATATATACACAATATATTTTAATGGTGAACAGGATGAGACATGTATTCTATGAATTTCAACAGGGTATCTTCAATATTTTACATTTTGCAAAGAAAAAAAGTGATTGATTTTTACAGTAGTTGTATAAATTAAAGTATAATATAAAGCAGAAAAAAGTTCTGAATTACAAAAGTTAAAAGGCACCAACAAATGTACAAATTTTTTTTTTTTTTATGTTGAATCAACAAAAATTAGGAATACTTAGTTGTTTCCTATTTATTGACAAAAATAGGGACGTTGTCTAAAATTAGGAATAATTGTGAAGATTCAGTAAAAGAGTTCAGTGTACCCATAGTGAATTTATACATTTCAGATACAGTGCAATACAAATACATTACAAAGCATATTTGGGAAGAAATTATAAAAAGTTAAAAACTTTATACTGAATTTGCACCACTTCGGTCAAATTACCCATGTATCAGATTTCTGTACAGGAAGGCATATGAAATACCTTTTAACTTACACTGTGCATAGCATGAAAATAGTTTTTGTTAATTTGATTTTAACACTATAAAATCAAAGATTCACAAGTGTATGCATTGTTTTAAAATTATTATTTTCATTGCCTCAAAAACAATACCTACAAGAATACAGAAACAAGCATATTTCATGTGTATTTCATCTGTTTGCCTATTATTTTTATAGTCATCTTATTTTTGGATCATCAGTCATCTACTCCTTGGTAAACAACACAGGGTTCGTGATGTCAGGTATCTGTTCATTTAAGCCCGTCACTCATATGCCATTTCAGATTTCAAGTCATTTTAAGTTCATTTTGATTGGGGTGTGACCAAAAATGAGGTTGTCTGTTAATTGTGTATATAGGTTCAGCACTTCCATCAGTTCATCACATTCATAGCCATCAACAGAGACACACTGTGAGGACGAGCTCTGCATGAGAGGCTGGCACGATTGCATTTGATTGATTGCCAGCGTATTGAACGAATCTGCACTAATTAGAGCCAACATCGCGGTTAATCCCCCCCTCTCATTAGCTATGTTTCTGTCCAAGTTGCAAATTTAATTTATGTAAAAAAAGAAAATATTGCAAAAACAAATGTGCGAATAAAGCCGCGTATCCAGCTAATTTTTTCAGGAGCCGCCACAGATTTTTCTGATCACGCAGTAGTTTATATCAAACCAATTTGGCTAAAAGGTCATCTAGAATTAGTTATGGTATTTTGAAGTGTCGACGATAACCATATCATGCATGTTAATTACTGTAATATGCCATATTACCGAATACTGTGACATGCCAATATACAACGTACCCAAAACGTGTGTACCTTGTTCACTGTAAAAATTGGTAACCTGCAATTGTTACATCAAGGATTTCTATTTCTGCTTGATCAAACCCTTAAAAGTACTTTGATTGGTGTAATGTAATCAGATTGATTTAGTTAGTGAAAGGAGGGGGAAGATGCCCCCCTTAAGAGCAATGTACATTTACTTCAGAATATTTAGATACTAGTTTAACATTTACAGGATGATGATATCACAGAGAAACTCACGGAGGCAGATGGATGGACTCAATCGCAGGGTTAATTGACAGAGGGAATGTAACAAACTGGTGAGGCAATCCAGACACTGGTATGACACGAACAGCTGGCGAGTAAACTCCAAACAGGGAAATATAACAAACATGCAGATGAAAGGAAAACTCAAAAGTATTTTGGTCTTTACAGGAAACGTAAATGAAACAAGAATCCAAATGTTGGGGAACAAATGGAGGAGGAACTAATATTAAACTCTGATGAGGGTAAGTCTAGACAAACTAGGGAGTTCATAGTCTCTGGGGAAACACAGACAAAGTGTGAGTGTGAAGGCTGGGTAAAAATGTAGTCCTTGATTACATACTGATGATGTGCAGCTGCTTGTGATCAAAAGTGTGCTGATGATGCATTATCCAATATATTATCTTGGTCCAAAATAAAACATTTACTAATTTATGGGCAATTTTACCCTACTACTGTGGCAAAAACAAAAAGGGTAAACTTGTCCCAGCTGTGATCTGGTTTTAACAGAATGTATGAAATGCATCTGATATCATTCTTAATAATGTATTTTTGTAATTTGCTGTAAAACACTAAATCAAATATTTTATGTAATTATGTTTTGTCATAAATTGGTTGAATAATTGAAAAACTGAATGAAAAATAAATCAAATAACACAAAAAGATGTTTGAAAATGGCATTTAATGCTATATTAAACAATAACCCCAATTGTATTTATTTTTTATTCCACAAATGTTAATACATTATAATGTCCACAATTAACAATTTAACATTAAAACTTTTAATACATAATCGACATAATAGAATGGCACAGAAAGAAAACACTATTTTCCAATGACGCAAAATTAGATCAGTTAACTTCAAACCGTTCCAATGAAATAAATCTCAGAAATGTTGATATTCAGATAAAATATCAAGACTAAGAGGAACAGAGCCATTCAATACTGTAAATTTTTTAGATGCGATTTAGTGATCTATGGTCAAGAAGAAAAGGCAGGGGGTCATAATACCCCATGTGCTCTGCCCATGTACACACATGCATCAAGGAACTATAATCATAATTTTGCAAAAAAGACTGCAGATTTCAAGATTTTTTGTGAAACATTGTTGTCTGTTTTTTTTCTTCATATTGCTTCAGAAGATATGGATCAAACCACTCGAGTTGTGTAAGGTAGTAAACGATGAGAGAATTATAATTTCTGGGTAAACTATTCCTTTAATAGATTTATTGTATATTATATGATAATACATTTATTATTTATTAGATATTAGATTTTGCCACAGTTTTACTGAGAAGCAGACCGGTAATTACAATCATCTGTCCAGTTATTTTTTATTTGAATTTAGACTGTACTTGATAATGATTTATTTTGCTCTAATAGTCTGATGTTTTGGTCCTCTATCTTTCCTGTGATTATAAGGAGTTCACTATATATATATATATATATATATATATATATATATATATATATATATATATATATATATATATATATATATAGATATAGATATATGGGGAGGCCGTGTGCAACGGGCGGTGCAACGAGACCCCCCTTCGAGCCACTAGAATCAATTGGACTCAGGGCCCTCTCTCTAAAGACTGCCCTGCTGATCGCGTTCGCCTCCATCAAGAGGGTCGGGGACCTGCAAGCGTTCTCTGTTAGCGACACTTGCCTGGAGTTCAACACACGAGGGGACCGGGTTTTCCCAAGGTTCCTATCAGGCCCTTCAGAGACCAGGTAGTGAACCTTCAAGCGCTGCCCAGGGAGGAGGCAGACCCAGCCCCTTCGTTGCTGTGTCCGGTACATGCTTTGCATACCTACTTGGACCGCACGCAGAGCTTTAGACGTTCTGATCAGCTCTGTCTGCTTTGGTGGACAGTGGAAATGGAACGCTGTCTCCAAACAGAGGCTTTCCCACTGGGTAGTGGATGCCATTTCATTGGCCTATCACACCCAGGCCGTGTGTAAACTTAAAAATTTAAGTTGCAAGAGTTTGTATTGCTCATAAATATTTCCACAACAAGGAAGTTGTATTGTGTTGAAATCAGCCCAAAAGTTTCGAAAGTACATTATAAATGTGATTAAACAGGTTAAATTATGAATAATATTTACTATTAATATTTTTTTATAATTTAAACTTTAATGTTGAATATACTTTTCAAGTATAATAAAAAAAAATGTCAGAATGTTCAATATGTGTTGTAATAGAAAATAATTATATTAAAAGCTTGTTCACATAGATAATGAAAATAACACATTGGGATTAGCATTTCTTGATATTCTCAGCTCTCTTGGAGTCAAACAAAATGTGACAGGACCAACTCAAAGCCATAATCATACGCTAGATTTCATTCTGTCATACAGAGTTGATGTTGATAATATAGAAATTCTGCAGCAGAGTGATGACATCTCAGATCATTACCTTGTCTCTTGTATGCTTCGATCAGCTAATGTTACTCAATCTACACCACGCTATCGTTCAGGTAGAACTATTCTTTCGACCACTAAAAGATAGCTTTGCCAATAATCTTCCAGATTTATCTCAAATACTCTTAAGACTATATGAATACAGTCTTCTCTATCAGTCTTGATACTGTTGCCCCACTTCGATTAAAGAAAAATTAAAGAAATAAGCTCCACATATGGTACAAGGATCACACTCATGCTCTAAAGAGAGCAGCTCGGAAAATGGAGCACTAGTGGAAGAATTCAAAATGGGTTTTTCGCTGTGCATGGAAGGATAGTATCTCAAATCAAATCAAATCAAAATCAAATCACTTTGTCACATGACCATATACACAAGTGCAACAGTAGGTGAAAGTCTTGTGTGCAGTTCCGAGCAACATAGCAGTCATGACAGTGCTGAGACATATACCAATTTACAATAAACATCAGATTTACACAACACAATTTACATATCAAATGTACACATATAAATCTATCTATATAAAAAAATAGATACAGTAGTTGTATTGTGGAGAATATCATTATGACAGTCCAGTGTGAGATATGAGATTAATAAAGTGCAGTGCTGATGTATATTGATCGTGAGACATCAAGTGTTCAAAAGTCTGATTGCTTGGGGGAAGAAGCTGTCATGTAGTCGGCTGATGCGAGTCCTGATGCTGGACTGCCTGATGGTAGCAGTGAGAGCAGCCCATGGCTCGGGTGGCTGGAGTCTCCGATGATCCTCCAAACTTTTTCACACACCGCCTGTTATATATGTCTTGGAGGGAGGGAAGTTCACCTCCGATAATGTGTCTGGCAGTTTGTACCACCCTTTGAAGGGCTTTGCGGTTGTGGGCGGTGATTTTGCCGTACCAGGCGCTGATGCAGCCAGTCAGGATGCTCTTTACAGTGCTGGGGTAGAACAGTGTGAGGATGTGCTGGTTCATTCCAAACTTCCTCAGCCATCTCAGGAAGAAGTCAAGTCAAGTCAAGTCAAGTCAAGTGGTTTTTATTGTCGTTTCAACCATATACAGTTAGTACAGTACACAGCAAAACGAGACAACGTTCCTCCAGGACCATGGTGCTACATAAAAACAACAGAGGACCAACATAGGACCACATGAGACTACACAACGAAATAAAATACCTATATAAACTACCTATATATACCTATATAAAGTGCACGTGCAAACATGTGCAAAAAGTACAGGACAGTACAACAAATTACTGACAATGAACAGGACAATAGACAGTGCAGCGCCGACCAGTACTCAGTAGTGCAAAAAGATGACAGTTTCTAAAAATGTAAACATAACATACTATGAGATAATGTTCTATGCACATAGCAGTTATTGAGGTAGCAGACAGTTATAAAGTGACAGTTATTAAAGTGCAACTCAGGACACGTGTGTGTGTCAAACCAGTCTCTGAGTATTGAGAAGTCTGATGGCTTGGGGAAGAAGCTGTTACACAGTCTGGCCGTGAGGGCCCGAATGCTTCGGTACCTCTTGCCAGACGGGAGGAGGGTAAAGAGTTTGTGTGAGGGGTGTGTGGGGTCGTCCACAATGCTGGTTGCTTTATGGATACAGTGTTTTTTGAAAATGTCTTTGATGGAGGGAAGAGAGACCCCAATGATCTTCTCAGCTGTCCTCACTATCCTCTGCAGGGCTTTGCGGTCCGAAACGGTGCAAGTCCCAAACCAGGCAGTGATGCAGCTGCTCAGGATGCTCTCAATAGTCCCACTATAGAATGTAGTGAGGATGGGGGTTGGGAGATGTGCTTTCCTCAGCCTTCGAAGAAAGTAGAGACGCTGCTGGGCTTTCTTGGTGATAGAGCTGGTGTTGAGGGACCAGGTGAGGTTCTCCGCCAAGTGAACACCAAGAAATTTGGTGCTCTTGACGATCTCCACAGAGGAGCCGTCGATGTTCAGCGGAGTGTGTTCACCTTGTGCTCTCCTAAAGTCAACAACCATCTCTTTTGTTTTGTCGACATTCAGGGACAGGTTGTTGGCTCTACACCAGTTCGATCAGCCGCTGCACCTCCTCTCTGTATGCTGACTCGTTGTTCTTGCTGATGAGACCCACCACGGTCGTGTCATCGGCGAACTTGATGATGTGATTCGAGCTGTGCATTGCTGCACAGTCGTGAGTCAGCAGAGTGAACAGCAGTGGACTGAGCACACAGCCCTGGGGGCCCCAGTGTTCAGTGTGGTGGTGGTGGAGATGCTGTTCCCGATCCGGACTGACTGAGGTCTCCCAGTCAGGAAGTCCAGGATCCAGTTGCAGAGGGATGTGTCCAGGCCCAGCAGGTTCAGCTTTCCAATCAGGTGCTGGGGAATGATTGTGTTGAATGCTGAGCTGAAATCTATGAACAGCATTCGAACGTATGAGTCCTTATTGTCTAGGTGGGTGAGGGCCAGATGGAGGGTTGTGGTGATGGCATCGTCCGTTGAACGGTTTGAACGATCACGCAAACTGCAGTGGGTCTAGTGAGGGGGCAGCTGGGTCTTAATCTGCCTCATGACGAGCCTCTCGAAGCACTTCATGATGATGGGTGTAAGTGCGACGGGACGGTAGTCGTTGAGGCAGGACACTGAAGACTTCTTTGGCATGGGGATGATGGTGGTGGCCTTGAAGCACGTTGGAACAACGGGCTGCTCAGAGAGATGTTGAAGATGTCGGTAAGAACATCTGCTAGCTGGTCTGCACATCCTCTGAGCACTCCCAGGAATGTTGTCTGGTCCAGCAGCCTTCCGTGGGTTGACTCTACGTAGAGTTTTCCTCACATCTGCCGTGGTAAGACAGAGCACCTGGTCGTTGGGAGGAGGGGTGGACTTCCTCGCCATCACGTCGTTCTGCACTTCAAACCGAGCGTAGAAGTCGTTCAGCGCATCTGGAAGGGAGGCATCTTTGTCACAGGCAACTGATGTTGTCCTGTAGTTGGTGATGGCCTGGATGCCCTGCCACATGCGCCGCGTGTCACCGCTGTCCTGGAAGTGACTGTGGATTCTCTGGGCGTGTCGCGCTTTGCCTCTCTGATTGCCCGTGACAGTTTGGCCCTAGCTGTTCTTAGGGCTGCCTTATCGCCTGCTCTGAAGGCGGAGTCTCGGACCTCAGCAGCGTCGCACCTCCGCAGTCATCCACGGCTTCTGGTTGGGCGTGTGGTGATGGTCTTGGAGAAAGTGACATCATCAATGCACTTGCTGATGTAGCTGGTCACTGATGCTGTGTATTCCTCCAAGTTGGTAGAATCGCCATATGTTGCAGCCTCCCTGAACATGTGCCAGTCAGTACACTCAAAACAGTCCTGAAGAGCAGAGATGGCTCCTGCTGGCCAGGTTTTCACCTGCTTCTGAAGCGGTTTTGTGCGTCTGACTAGCGGTCTGTATGCTGGAATTAACATAACAGAGATGTGGTCTGAGTAGCCGAGGTGGGGGCGGGGCTCCGCCCGGTACACGCCTGGGATGTTTGTGTAAACAAGATCAAGCGTGTTCAGCCCCTCTCGTTGCAAAGTCCACATACTGATGGAATTTAGGGAGCACTGTCTTGAGATTTGCATGGTTGAAATCTCCGGCGACAATAAACAGTCCGTCGGGTGAGCGTTCTGCAGTTCAGCTCATAGCCCCATACAGTTCACAGAGCTTCCTTAGCGTTAGCGCTGGGGAATGTAAACTCGGTTATGCAAACAGTGGTGAATTCCCGTGGTAGATAAAAAGGTCTGCATCTAACAGTCACAAGCTCCAACAGCGATGAACAGTAACTAGAGACTAGCATAGAGTTCTTGCACCATTCCGTGTTGATGTAAACACACAAGCCACCACCGGAGTCTTACCGCAGAGAGCTGTATTTCTGTCGGCACGAAACGAGGCGAGCCCGTCTAGCTGAATGGCGGCATCCGAACTCTGTCGCTGAGCCACGTCTCCGTGAAAACAAAGACGCAGCAGTCTCTAAACTCACGCTGCGTAGCCTGCTGGAGTCGGATATAGTCCAGTTTATTGTCCAGGAGCAAACATTTGAGAGCAGGATAGACGGGAGAGCCGGCCGGCTAGGGTTTGTTTTTAGCCTAGCATGGACCCCGCCCTCTTTCCGCGCTTCGCTTCTCGCACACCGCTACGACGTCCTCTCCCCGGCCACCGGCATCAGGCGACGCCGAGGGCTGGAGGCCTGGTCTCCGCAGCAAGCCGAGTGCGCGTAGTGCCTCCTGAAGGTCATCATGCAGCTTGGTTTTTGCATGAGTCTTATATTTGAGTAGTGTCTGGCGATGGTAGACACGAACACTGGTTGCTCCGATGTCCATGTGTTGCAAAAGTCGGGCTTTTTTAACAAAAATAGCACGATTGTGGATCCGGAGTGGCCGCTGCGTGCTACCGCGCCGCCATCTTGGATCAAGCGATGAAGAGGCGCTGGTGAGCCTTCTTCACAACAGCCTCAGTGTGGACGGACCATGCGAGTTCTTCAGTGATGTGGACACCGAGGAACTTGAAGCTGCTGACTCTATCCACTGGTGCTCCATTGATGGTGATGGGGCAGTGTTCTCTGTCTTTCCTCCTGAAGTCCACTACAAGCTCCTTGGTCTTACTGACATTGAGGGAGAGGTTGTGCTCCTGACACCAGCGTGTCAGAGTGTGCACCTCCTCTCTGTAGGCTGTTTCATCATTGTCAGTGACCAGTGATCACCGTCGTATCGTCAGAAAACTTAATGATGGCATTGGAGCTATGTGTTGCCACACAGTCATGTGTGTAGAGGGAATACAGGAGAGGGCTGAGAACACAGCCCTGCGGGGCTCCAGTGTTGAGGGTCAGTGATGAGGAGATGTTGCTGCCCATTCTAACCACCCGAGGTCTGCCTGTCAGGAAGTCCAGGATCCAGCTGCACAGCGAGCTGTTTAAGCCCAGAGCCCGCAGTTTCACATCAAGCTTGGAGTGTTGAATGCTGAGCTGTAGTCTACAAACAGTATTCTCACATATGTGTTCCTTTTTTCCAGGTGGGAGAGAGCAGTGTGTATTTTAGATGCAATGGCATCGTCAGTGGAGCGATTGTTACGGTAGGCAACCTGCAATGGGTCCAGCGAGGTGGGCAGCACAGAGCAGATGTGATCTCTGATTAGCCTCTCAAAGCATTTGCTGATGATGGGGGTCAGAGCAACAGGACGCCAGTAATTTAAACAAGTGATTTTTGATTGCTTTTGTACAGGCACAATGGTGTAAGTTTTGAAGCATGTGGGGAATACAGACAGGGAGAGGGACAGTTTGAAAATATCCATAAAAACACCAGCCAGTTGGTTCACGCACGCTCTGATGACATGGCCCGAAATGCCATCTGGACCCGCGGCTTTATGGATGTTCACCCGTCGAAAGGATCGGTGTGACTGTTGGCTTTTCAAACCTACATTATAAAGCCATTCAGCTCGTCTGCCAGTTGTTGAGTACCAGCAATGTTGGGGGATGGTCTCCTGTAGTTAATGAGTGTCCGCAGGCCTCTCCACACTGATACAGGATCTTTGGCTGCAAAGCTGTTATTTAGCTTTTCGGCATAGCTCCTCTTTGCAGCTCTGATATCTTTAGTCAGTGTGTTCCTGGCCTGGTTATACAGGATTCTGTCCCCACTTCTGAAGGCCTCCGCTTTGGTCTGACGAAGCTGCTTGAGTTTCGCTGTGAACCAGAGTTTTTGGTTGTTGTATGTGCGGAAGGTTTTAGT
Organism: Xyrauchen texanus; assembly: GCF_025860055.1. Lineage (NCBI taxonomy): Eukaryota > Metazoa > Chordata > Actinopteri > Cypriniformes > Catostomidae > Xyrauchen > Xyrauchen texanus. The sequence goes on from NC_068285.1 coordinate 46,314,923, forward strand.
CGGCACACACATGTCCTCACAAATACTGATGTAAGATGTCACAGTGTCGGTTAGTTCGTCCAGGTCAGTGGCTGCAGCCTCAAAAACACTCCAGTCAGTACAGTGAAAGCAGGCCTGTAACTCCAGCTTTGACTCGTTGGTCCATCTTTTCACAGTCTTTACAACAGGTTTAGCAGATTTCAGTTTTTGCCTGTGTGTCGGGATAAGATGAACCAGACAGTGATCAGAGAGTCCCAGGGCTGCGGAGGGAGCAGAACGATAATGTAGTGTAGCAGTGGTCCAGTGTGTTAGTGTCTCTGGTGGGACACTTAATATGCTGTCTGTACTTTGGGAGTTCATGGCTGAGGTTTGCTCTGTTGAAGTCCCCAAGAACAATGAGCAGGGATTCTGGATGTTTTTTCTCCACGTTAGTTATCTGGTCGGCCAGGTGTAGTAACGCCTCACTAACACAGGCCTGAGGTGGAAAGTAAACAGCAACCAGAACAAACGAGGAGGGTGCGTCCCGAGGCTTTGGTGCTGAGAACAAATTCAAAGCACTTACCTTGCTCCGCGCGCCCGGCAGGGGGCGGGTTCGTGACTGAGGAGGAGGTCCAGTGCAGGCGTCCTCTAGACTCGTCAGAACTGGCCGGCCGGGCAACAGTCGGTGGGCTGAGGGTGGAGGTACCGCATTCAGGGAGCCAGGACTGTTGAGATCTGGTGGCAGAGTGCCGTGAGAACGGCATTTGCGGGCCAGGTGACCCAGAGACAAAAGGAAATAGCTCTATTATTGAGAATGTAATGAATTCAACAAAAAGATTCTCCTCCCGGCCCCCCACCGGGGAATGGAGTGGTCTTACCAGCTCCGGAGCTAACGTCTCGGCCTCTGGGTCGGTCATCTCATGTCGTCATCCAATGTCCGGGAGCTCGAGGGACCGGACGGTAGGCCGTTAAGCAGACCGTACTCATCCCGAGCTCGGGGGAAGCAGGCAAGCATGCCGGGGAGGCGGGAGGTTTCGAGGGGATTTACCCGGCGAAAACATCCCATTATTCTCCCCAAATCGTCTTCATCGCCCTGGCGCCTGCCCCAATCCCGTAGGAAGGAGGCGAGGCGCGGGGGGCGGCTGAAGTGGCTTTCCCTCACTACAAGAGAAAGCAGAGATCGCAACGCTGCCGCGGTTATGTTTTCACATTGAAAACATAACCCATTGGAGAGAATGCTCATTCCGAGCTCGGACAGAAACAAGCAAGCGTGCCGGGGAGGCGGGGGGTTTAGAGGGGATTTTATCCGACAAAACGGAGCCCGTCATTATCCCCAGATCGTCTTCATCGCCCGTGGCACCTGCCCCAATCCCGTAGGAAGGAGGCGAGGCGCGGGGGCGGCTGAAGTGGCTTTCTTTCACTACAAGAGTACCAGGCACGCAAGGCAGTTTTTATGACCGTCAGAGGTGGGGAGAAATCAATCGCATCCAGAAACTACACAGGGGCGGAAAAAACGTCTTTAAAAAGATGCGTCCTGAAAAGGACGTTCAACGCCACTGTGTTTTGCTCTTTTTAGAGTGAAATTACTCTTTTAGAATAACTCTATCGAGTTGTCTGCGCTGTCGAAGCACCCAGGGGCAACAATGCACAGCCGTGCAAGGAAGGAGAAAGCCGCTGTTATGCGCCGTCGAATCCAACAGCATTCAGAGTGTCAGAGGATTAAACAGGAACTGGTGTGTCTCGCAGCAGACTGCATGCAGGACCATCGGCTCCGAATAAATTTTCTGAATGAACTACCGTATTTGCCCCGCTTAAATACCCGTATGTCCGGGGGCGGGGTATGCAAATACCGTCTGCCAACTTCTCATTGGCCTTTTTTCATAGATCAGAGGCATATATCTGCCCTCAAGAGAGACCCCTAGTGTCGCTTCTCCGACACAATGTGGAGAGAGCGACAGAAGGGGAAATATAATTGTGCCAATATATTTATTTAATTACACAACAAAAACTGTATTTAAAAAATAAATTTTGGACAGTATAATTAAGAAAAGGAGCCACTAAGTGCCCAGCATATAGATGGGAACCACTTCAATACTGTTTAAAAAGATATACATATATATTGTTGAATCTACCATAGTCACAGTTAGAGGATACGATTAATCGAATGTGCAGCTGTCGACAGAGAGAGGATTCACTCAGATACTGTGTGCCATGGGAGTAACTCTATAAATAAGTGTGAAGAAAAGCCCAATGGCTATGTTATTGGCTGAGAACAGAGCTAACATGATAATAGGGGATCTACATGACCTGGAGTGACATTTCACATCACTGCATGAGAGGTTAAAACCAATGACCCCTCCAATGCTAAGACATGCAGGTTCAGCACACAGAATCATTAGTCTCTCTCTTCATTCTTTCTTTACCTCAAGACTAGATTATTGTAATGCTTTACTGGGAGGATGTCCTTCAGGTTCAATAAATAAGCTTCAGTTGGTTCAAAATGCAGCAGCCAGAGTGCTGACTAGAACATAAGAAATTTGATTATTTTTACATTTGAAAATGTTTAGCCCCATTGTATCATCATTACACTGGCTACCAGTTTCCGCAGCATGAAAAGGAACATTTCCAGGATAAATCTGACATAGGAAATTCCTGTGACACTCAATGTGTATGGACCGTGTGAGACAATTTCCCAATCAAGTGTGCTGAATATAGTAAACGTCTGGACAATTGCGTGGCACACAGATTTTTGGATATAGGATACCTATCACACACAAACTAGACGTGTTCAGAGATTTCTGTTATTCCAGCAAGCTAATGTGATCATATGTGTTGCATGTCTGCTTCAGGGCCCATGAATAACGTATAACGTGCAAGTAAGGGCAGCCCCCTGGGGAGTTGGTACGCAGACTGCGTAATATGCGTATAGGGACTTATATTTTCAGAACATACTTCCTTTTACTTAAAATAGTTTCCGGATTAATTTATGTCATTTGTTTTTTTGTTTTCTTTTGTTTTGGGATTCAGGTACTCCACCCCATTAATATGTACAGCTACAATATTTATGCTTTTTTCTCATCTCTACCCACAGGCCCCTGAAACTTTTCCACACAAATAAGCACAAGCAGTACAAGGTTGTTCTCGCTAACAGTGCAAGAGCAGCCCTATCTCCGGTTGCAGTGACCAACAGGATGCCATGGTTCACAGACCCCATTAGTTATTTTTCACGGATTTGTGATTTCACAAATGTTTCATTGGTTTAATGTGCATTTTACCTTGTCTAATCTGCTTTTCTACAGAAATGCCTGAAGTTATCTTTTGTTCCTACCACTGGGGTTTCAAAAATATCATCTTCAGCAGGTGTATAAGAATTATTTCCATGGTCTTCCACATGATAGTATGCAGGTTTCTTTACTGCTTTCCTTATAGGTGTCCTTCCAAACTTATATTTTCCTCCCAAAGGAGCTGCTGATGCTAGGCATCATTCTTGTTCCCTTTTCAGACATGTTTTCATACATCTACCATTCCTTACACAGCATTCCGTTTTCTCATCAAAATTTTGCAGGTGTATTTTTCCCCCTATTGGCATCAGCAGATATCATTTTACTTTAGCACTGCAGTTGCAGTTTTTGGCAGATGTCTTAATTTTCTTTCACAAGTGTCTCTGAAGGTTTTTCTGGAGGAGACCACATTTGCCGACACACACACATCCTCACATTCATAATATAACCATTACTCTACAGATGGGTAGTGTATATTCGAATAATAAAGCCATACCATACTACTTTTAACTCTCACGTTAAATGCCAATGTAGTCAGCTTTTCCCTCTAAAGATTATAAGTGGACAGCCCCAAACAAACTTTCACTCTGAACCTCTATACCCTGGATGAGCACAATAAAACTAACTCGGTCTCCCCATTTTGAAGTCAGCCCAGATTGTCTGTTCAAACTTTTGGGCTTTTCTATTCATCTAGCAGTACGAGCCCTCCACAACGAAAGCCTCAATATAACAGAGCCATGGTAACCATACTAAATTTGCATCGCACAGTCCAATATATCACTTACATTCTTAGGTTTATAAAAGGGCTCAAATTAAATCTCCACTCAACTCACCACCATGAACAATATCAGTCAGCTGATGCCAATTCATTGGCCATGGACTTCTCAATTTCTGCGTACCAGTAAAACTTTTATCCAGTCTCCTTTCCATGCCAATCCTGAACAGGAATGAATCTGTCTTACAGCAAATAAACCATCAAACCCATACTCTGCATTCTAAATTGAGTCGTGAGATCAGCCATGCAAATTCAGATAGGGTCTTTCATGATATAACCCGATTTCTTGGCGCGAGTTGAATGCATATTGTACCTAAATAGATTTTCCATCATTTTGAATTTCACATAAAACCTACTGTTTCTAACTCCTATGTCCGTTTTCCTAAAATATTCTAAGCGCCATCGAGAGAAACTTTAGGCAAAACGTTAATAAAAGCTTTTTACTAGAGAAAACTGTTCTCATATAATGCTTCAACAAATTCAAAGACGAGCATTCCAAAATGGACATGAGGCTGAATCTTCACAAAGCTTTGACGTATTAACATTAAACTTGGTGTATGTCATAGCCATCATGGCCTGAGGGTACCTGTACAGTATCCACCAAATGGTCAATAAATATAATAAATGTATATTTTTGCTTATAATCTCTGAATAGTTTGGCCTAAAATCATTAGACATGTCTCTTTAGATTCCTTGGTACATACTGAGTTGAATGATACTTAATTTTCATTGGGCATCTGCCATTTTGAAGTTTGTCTTAAATGCTGTATTTTACAAATGCAGTAGCGGATCATTATGAAACTTGGTACACATCATCAGCATCATGCCCTGAGGGTGCCTATAAAGTTTGGGGCCACTGTATCATCTAGGGACACTCAAGATAAAAAGTTTACTTTTTGATAGACCATACCATGCTCAAACAGCGTACCAACGAAATTCAGCATCAGAAAAAAAGCATCAGATGCTGTTTCTTGGCAACGCTTTCCCATATTGACCCGAAACTGTGTATGTGTCATTGTGACCACACCCTGACAGCATCACATATATTTAGTAATTGGTCAAAAGTTATGATGAATTGTACTATACTATTAGAAATCCTACCTGTGTTTTTTTTAAGCTTCTTTTCTTAAATCACAATCATTGATGTCCAATTAGACTTCCATATTTGCCATTTGTGTGCTTGGCCCTATAATTGTATATTTATATCTGTAATTAGAAAAGTGGTTGAGGCTTTGGAGCCATATTTTTAGAAGGAAAAAACATATATATATATTATATTAGCCTTTCTGTCTGGCTATTTTCTGTATACTATACAGTATATAGTAGCATTTCCTGTTGTCCTCTCACATCAACAATGCGTTTCTGTACACAGAACTGATATTTTCTTTTCTGCACAGTTCTGAGTAAACACTAGAGACTGTTGTGCATGAAAATCCCTGGAGGTCAGCAGTTACAGAAATACTTAAACCAGCACATCTGACACCAACCATTATGCCATGGTTGAAATCACTAAGATCACATTTGTATCACATGAATAAGTAGGTGTACAGGTGTTCCTAATAAAGTTGTCACTGAGAGTATACTGCACACACACACACACACACACACACTGTTGTGTTTCCATGTTTTATGGGGACTTTCCATAGACATAATGGTTTTTATACTGTACAAACTTTATATTCTATCCCCTAAACCTAACCCTCACAGAAAACTTTCTGCATTTTTACATTTTCAAAAAACATAATTTAGTATGATTTATAAGCTGTTTTCCTCATGGGGACCGACAAAATGTCCCCACAAGGTCAAAAATTTTGGGTTTTACTATCCTTATGGGGACATTTGGTCCCCACAAAGTGATAAATACACACACACACACACACACACACACACACACACACACACACACACACACACACACACACACACACAACCAGAATAATGAGGAAAAGTGACAGTTGAAAACAGATAGGAAGGGAACTGGAATGGGAGACAACACAAGATCTTCACAATAAAAGTCAATATAGGTCACAAGGGGAAAGTCCTATGCCTTACAGTAGAATATAATACAATAAAATATTTTGTCTGACAGAATCTTTTGTGATCCATTGTAATAATGCTGCACTTGGTCTTCAACAGCTCTGTTTGCTACAGAATCAAAACAGATTTGCAACTCATACTAGGAAAGTCTGTTGTAATTGTTTGTAATCGGCACCCAGCAGTTCTCGGTGGTGAAGAAACAGACGCGGCACAAGAGTGTGTAGCCTGTCTGCTCACCGAGGGCGTCCCCCTGCAGCGGTGAAAGCCCAGGCAGCTCCACCCCAGCCCCAGCCAGAGCCTAGTCACCGGCCATGGCATAGAGCCCCCTGCAGGAAGCACACCAGAGATGGTCGACCCAAGGTGGAAGATGTCTGCTGGAAATCCGGAGCTGGTAAACAGACCACTCCGTCCCCCGATGGAGGGCCGGAAGTACAATTTTTGTTCCCCTTTTGTTTTGTGTTCTCCGCACCCAGACGGGCTGTAGTACCCATATTGTCAAAAAAGAGCAGTTTCCTCTCTCCTTGGTTCACACATACAGTGCCCACGGGACTGGCATGCAAATTCCACTCGCCAATTCTCATTGGCCTTTTCTCAAAGATCTGAGGTGTTTGGGGATCCCAAGAGTGATCCCTAGTGACTCTTCACTACACTGACACAACGTCTCGTTTCCTCCATCAGGGAAAGGAGTTTACGACAGTAACCGAGGATCGTGAGGGAGGATAAAACACTCGGTGACCTATATGAGATTGGAGTGTTGAGATCTTTTGAAAATATAGTTCAACATTTTAGGATTCCCAGATCTCGGTTCTTTAGGTATTTACAGCTGTGCCACCTGCTCTGTACTATTTTTGGGGGTAGCATACACCCTCCTAAAGCCACAGATACTCTGGAAGTGGTGATTACTGCTTTTGGAAAAAGTCATGAGTCCTTTGAGGAAAGGACTAAATATTAAATGAAATAAATGACAATAAAATGCAAAGAAATCTCTTCAGTAATCAAAATACTTTTTGAATGTAACTGTATCTGGTGGTGGTTGAGGAGATTCCCCCTGTACTATGTAAAGCGCTTTGACTGCCTAGAAAAGCGGTATATAAATGTAAGGAATTATTATTATTATTATTATTATTATTACCAATTATTTAAATTGTAAATGTAGTGGAATACAGTTATATTTATATACTTATATTTTGTATTTTAAATACGTGTGGCAGGTGGAATACGAATAACAGGGGTTTAGCAGACTACGCCACGATGGGATTTACACCCAAAGAATTAGTTAATTTATTCTAACAAGGCACTCAAGTTCGTTGATTGATTAGCCAGAGACAGTGGTCCAGTACAAAAATAGAATTTTATTTCTTTTCTTTTTAAAATCAAAAGCACACACACACTACTTTGCTCCAACAAGTGTTTGGTCTTCACTGCAAACCTATAAGCTAATTTAATCACAGTAAACAAAATACACTATACACAAAATCAACAACAAAACACACACAATCATCAAAAAGGGAAAGGGATAGTGCGGAATCTTACCAGTGGGAGGCTAGTGGCTCCAGCAATGAGCATCCGAGGAAAACACCCCAATCACACGTGCTAAGTTCACACACACACATAAAGGAAATGACCACACTCGGTGAACACACGGCCACTGCACACACCAAGGGACCCACCACCGCCAGAGGCACTGCTCCCACTGACCGTTCTTCGCACCTGGACAGAGGAAAGACAGATAAAAAGTTACTGCACCTTTTCATGCGCACAAATTACAATAGCCCGGTGGCTGATAAACCAAGATTGAACTAGGGCTAACAATATGAATGAGACAAGCAAAACACCATAACTCAAAATGAACAATCAAACATAAACAGAACAAAATAAACCATACACAATAATAAACAAAATGACAAAAATGCCACACTGAGGATCAGCAACTTCCAAGGTCTCCCCTTAATGTGAACAAATCAACAAACAAAAAGAATCAAAACAGTGAAATCACAACAAATAGGTCCATCACTTTGGATATCAACAGCAGAAGAAATACAAGGGTTCAAGAAATAAACACCGCAAAACAACTTAACCAATGCAAGTTGCCCGTTTAACTTGAACTAACCGCGGGACCGGTGATATTGGTCCCGTGGAAAAGAGCAGCCGAATACTGACGCAGAAACCGTGGGCTGGCGTAACAACAAAAACATACGGCAAAGCAAAGCAGCAGATGTTCGACGTAGAGGCAGCCAACCAGCGGCCGCCGACTAAATAGCACTCCCTGAAATACACAGAATGTCTACTTACAAACATATCCCACCGTAATCATTCACTTATCACTCAGTGTAGCCACATACATTACCTATGATTAACAGCGTTGAGTCACGAGCCCCAAGCTCTGATTACCAATAGCAGGGTGCACACTCAGCTGATGAAAGGGCTGCTACAGCACCGGAGATTCTAAAACAAAACATTCCCTATAAGCTTAACTTATAAAGTCAAACAAGTGGAAGGAGGAACGGAGCTAGTCATACCTGCGGCGCTACGATGAAACCGATAACAAAGGCAGGCGTCAGATCACTAGGCAGGTAAACAAGGCAACAGTCGCTTGCCGGTGACGTCACTTGTCAAACGAAAAGTCCCGATTTATAAAGGGGCTTGGCTATCGCAATTGGCTCGCAGTTGACTGCCCAGAGCCACTCACAGCACAGCAAATTAAGTAACACTTGGGGAAGCATGAGCCAGAAAGCTGCATTCTGCTACAATCTGCCCCCCCTTTCTAAATCGTCGCCCCGACGAAAAATAATAAAACCCTTCCCAAACGGGGCTAGGTGATTGATTCAGCGTGTAGAGACGGAACTACGCACCGGGTCAGGGATCTAGAGGGCCTCTGTAGTCAGAACCGGCATAGACCGTGGCATATGATGGATATTAGAGTGCTTTCCCGCCGTAGACCGAGATGTTTTCCGTCTGGTCACGTCACCAGCATCCGGGTACGACAAAGATGACGCTGTCAAAGAGGTGGATAAATCATCCGTCATATCATGATGGAATGACTGTGCCGAAGAGCTAGACTCTGGCAGGGATGTACCTGGAAGTGTATGCTGGAACTGCGACTCTGGATTAGCCATGACAACTGGTCTACTAAACTCTGGCACACCCATAGTAGCAGGCCCTTCACGTCTCAAAGCCATCAGGTCAGAGTCAGAATAGAAGTCATCCTCGGTAGGCCGAGGCTCACGGGAAGGATTAGTGGACAAAGGTTCACCTGAGCCGACCAAAGCAGACAAGGGGTTCTGTGCCACACCCTTCAAAAGAGAGCGGTGCACTTGACGAGCCCTGGTAAGGTCAGCTACGGGTGCCACCGTATAAACTGACCCCCATCCTTAGATGCCCTCAGGACTTGATGCACCACTGGGCTCCACAGGTCGCAAATCTTATGGCGTCCACGGGTGCTAAAATCACGCAAGAGCACCTGCTGACCCTCCACCAGTGGAGCATCTCGAACGTGTTGGTCATAGTTCTTTTCCGGCGTACAGCCGCTATGTCCAACCGCTCCCTAGCCCCTTGGAATGCTACCTGTAGTCGGGCTTGGTGCTCCTGCACCCACTCATGAACCGTACCACCGACCGGATCCCGAACCCTGCCCAGAAGGAAATCCACTGGCAATCTAGGCTCCTGCCCGAACATGAGAAAAAATGGAGACTCTCCAGTGGACTGGTGGGGAGTGGTATTGTAACAATAAAGCACCTGCGGCAAACAGGACGGCCAGTCCCGCTTTCTAGAAACAGGCAAGGTCCGCAACAAATTATGGAGGGTCCTGTTAAATCTTTCACATTGACCATTGCCAGACGGATGATATGGGGTTGTTCGAGTCTTTTGGATGCCATAAAAGCCGCATAGCTGCTGGATCAGGGAACTTTCAAAGCTGCGGCCCTGATCGGAGTGAATCCGAGCAGGAACTCCAAACTTGGAAAACCATTCTACCACCAGCACTTCGTGCTACAGTGGGAGCACGCTGATCATGGGTGGGCACTGCCAGAGTGTACTTACTAAAGACATCAGTCATCACTAGGACATTCTCCACACCAGACCTACCAGGCTCCAGGGTGGTATAATCGATAGCCAGGATCTCGTTAGGCTGTGAAGCCAACAAATGTCCCATAAAACTTTGGGCCGTGGGTTGAGAATTCTTGGCAACCTGGCATCGCTCACATGCCTGACACCACTGTGCTACTTCCGCGGACATACCCGGCCAGAAACATCGTTGGCGCAGCAACTCTAATGTTCTTTCCACCCCTTGATGGCCATGCTAATGGTGAACCTGAGTCAGCACATCCTGTTTTAATGATACGGGCAGCAGTACTTGAAGCACTGCCTCTTTTCCGTCAGGGCGCAATACTTGACGATATAGAACTTCACCAGCTTCCAGTAGGCGATCCCACTGGCGAAGCAGTGCCAACACCGTTGGAGACACCTGCTTCCGTTCCTCGGGGTTAGGCCGCTGCTTACGTCGCCAAAACCGCAGGAGTTCCCGAATGGCAGGGTTGGCCTGTTGGAGTGAGGAAACATCAGCGGGCCAACGACCTGGCAAAGCGGCGATGGTCGCCTGCGCAGCCTCCACATTTCCCAGCAGCAATACCTGCTGGAGTGGTTCAGGCAAGAAGGTACCAGAAAGCATAGCTTGCATTTCCGAGGGGCCTGGGGGATGTTGGCGAGACAAAGCGTCTGCATTCCGATTACTTCTACCGGAACGATATTTTAATTCAAAGTCAAAGGCAGCAAGCTGGGCTGCCCAACGCTGTTCAGTGGCGCCCAGCCTTGCTGATGCTAGATGACTAAGTGGGTTGTTGTCGGTGAAGACAATGCATTTGTGACCCAACAAATATTCACGGAATTTTTCTGTCATGGCCCACTTAAGGGCCAAAATTCCAATTTCATGGAGCTATAATTTTTCATATTACGCTCTGTGGGCTTCAATCCCGACTGGCGTATGCTATCGGCCGTACCTTGCCCTGTTGCTCTTGGGAGAGTACCGCTCCCAGGCCACCATAACTTAGCGTCAACCTCCAAAATAAAAGGAAGGGAAAAGTCTGCATACGCAAGCACGGGCGCAGTGGTCAATTTACGTTTCAGGGCTTCAAAACTACCCCTACACTCCTCGCTCCATATGCTAATATCTCCCTGCTCAGACCTCCGTTTTGACTTGGTGTTCCCTTGGGCAGCCACCAAGCGATGTAAAGGGCAGCCAACTTGGCGAACCCTTGCACAAAACGGCGGTAGTAGCTTGCGAACCCCAGAAAAGATCGAAGCTCTGAAGTGGTGGTGGGGTCGGCCAGCCAGCGACCACCTCAATTTTACCTGGGTCAGTGGCCACACCCTGGTCAGAGATCACATGACCCAAATACTGAACCTGTCGCTGAAAAAAAACACATTTGGAGAGCTTTGCCTTCAGCCCCTCTCGCTGCAGCCGTCCCAGCACCACCTGCAGTCTCTCCAGGTGTTGTTTTACTGTGGAGGAGAAGATCACGATATCGTCGAGATATAAGAGCAACGACTGACATTGTTGATCTCCAAATAAACGTTGCATCAACCTTTGGAAGGTGCTGGGGGCATTGCAGAGCCCGAAGGGCATCCGGTTCCACTCGAATAACCCAAAGGGTGTACAAAATGCCGTCTTGGGCCTATCTACTTCTGCCACCGGAACCTGGTTATACCCACTTGCCAGGTCCAGCGTGGAGAACCAACGAGCACCGGTCAGTGCATCAAGTGATTCCTCAATTCGGGGGAAGAGGGAATGCGTCCTTCCTAGTATTGTTATTTAGCTGGCGGTAGTCTACGCACATGCGCAGGCTACCATCCTTCTTTTTTAACTAGGACGATTGGAGACGCATACGGACTACAGCTTTCCCGTATGATGTTTACCTCGAGCAATTGGTTAATATGCTCTTTTACTACCTCGTACTCTGAAGGGGGTATCCGGCGATAGCGCTGACGGATCGGGGTATCATCCACAAGAGGAATATCATGGACAATCAGGTTAGTACAGCCGAGATCCATGTCATAGGCCGAAAACACGTCCGTATATCTGTCCAACAACTCCCTCACTGGACCTTGGTCATCAGGAGGCAGCGAGGACAAATCTAGGGCCTCTATCTGGTCCGGCACAGAGGGGCGGACCAGCTGGGATGATACAGTAGCGATAACGGAAGGCATCTCAGTGACCCCTGCCGGCAAACTAACAATGTGAGCATGATCAATCATGCCTACAATAGTACGTGGGAAAAGCAAAACATCAGTAGAATTTACATTAACTATGGGTATGTAGGCTGTACCCGATTGACCTGAACTAACGCCGAGAGGCCAGCAGGCCAACCGGTAGACCGGAGTCCAAAGGCTCAAAGAGCACAGTGGCTCCGAGTACTGTTCGAACAGGTGGCTGCCACCAGCTTTATCACTCCACCTGGAATACGACAAGCCTTCCTACCTCTGACCCTGACCGTACCTGGAGCAGAACTGGGTCCCTGTATGCTGCAACTATAGCACTGTTGCAGCGCCTGCAGAATAGAGGCCGGAGCCTCTGAAACTGAGGGCAAATCAAAGAAAGCCGCGCCATGCCCCAAACAGCTCTTGACAACATTTACGGATCACATTCATCCCTAGAACACCGGGAACCGGATGGAACTGGCTGTTTGGAGGATCACGAACCACCAATACTCCACAGCTGGGCATTGATTTCCCACAGAGCTCGACATCCAACTCCAAATAGCCAAGGTAGGGGATAGCCAATCCGTTGGCGGCCCTAAGCTGCAACCAGTGACAAGATTGGAGCCGCTCTTGACCCCATGGTTCATAATGCTGGCTGAAAGAAACTTTCAGTGACTGTTGACACCATAGACCCGGTGTCAAGCAAACAAGGTACCTTAACTCCCCAAATAACACTTCAAGATGAGGGCAAGACGACATCAATTCTAATGCACCCCCCAACCCTTGGGACCCAAACCCTGAGCCAATAGTGGCCCCACCCAAACTGTGGCTCTGCAGTTTGGTGGGCACTAGTTTTCCGACATCGGAGTTGCACGAGGTTGACTACCAAAGTCTCGCGGAGCCTGGGAAGGAGGTGGAAAGCGAGGGGGAACACGAACCCCATCACATTCCCAGGCAAAGTGGCCAGGCTGTTGGCAACGCCTGCATGTCTTAACAGGATCACGGGGAAAGCGACTACGTTGAGGGAACTTTGCAAAGGGACAGACTCTGGGTGAGCTTCTGCAATTGATCTTGTTGGCATTTCAGCTGCTCTTGTTGACACTTCAACAAATCCCTAATCTCACTCAGTTCTGAAGCAGGCGGGACAAAAGCCCCCATCTGAGAACTACCTTGAACCCGGTACTGAATCCCTAGTGCTGAAGGGACAGAGTAGCTACGACCTCTCGTACCACCAGGTAAGCCCTCCCGCTCCCACCTAATTGCCTCACCCCGCACCTCCAATAAAGTAGCGATCGGCTGCCGGCGTACCATCTGCTTAAGTTCACGACGCAGGGCCCCATCGAGGACATACTCCACGAACTGATCTCTTAGCAGGGCCTCGGCGTTGGGCATATCCCCAGGTGCACTCTCCTTCACTTTCGCCATAAGGCTCATCAAGGCAAGGGAGAACTCCTGCAAGGACTCCCCTTCCTGTTGCCTCCTAGAGAAAAAGGATTCTTGTAGAGCTACATAGGAATCAGTGCAGCCATACACCTCCCGCAACACAGCAAATATCCTATCTGGGTCTGCCCGATCTGTACTCGGACGGTATTTTAGCTCATCCCGAGCCTCTCCATCTAAATGATCGTAAAGAAAAAATGCCTGATCCGCGAGGGGTCAAATGTCGTGCCCTCATACAAGCTTCCGCTTCCTCAATCCACTCCCTCAACTTCGGACTTGCCCTCCCACTAAACAGAGGGCATTTCTTATCACGTGGGACAAAAACTAACCTTTCAGGAGCAGAGGTAGGACCAGGAACAGGGGCAGAGCCTGGGGCCTGGCGCTAGCGCTCATTATCGGCTTTCAGCTGAGCTATTAAGTCCCTCAACTCCTGCAACTCATTCCCCTCAGCCACACCTTGTTCCATATTCTGGCAGTGCACAATCCAATTGGCACAAAAAACGAATCCCCACCTTACCTGCCTCGTTACCAGTCCACCAAAGAACAGCTGCTGCTTTGCTTATATAAAAAAGAAAGAGAAAAACAAAACAAAAACACAGAACTGGAACACGTCTCTGGCTTTACAAAGCGTTCCTGCCGACTATACGCCAAATGTGGCAGGTGGAATCACGAATAACAGGGGTTTAGCAGACTACGCCACGATGGGATTTACACCCAAAGAATTAGTTAATTTATTCTAACAAGGCACTCAAGTTCGTTGATTGATTAGCCAGAGACAGTGGTCCAGTACAAAAATAGAATTTTATTTCTTTTCTTTTTAAAATCAAAAGCACACACACACTACTTTGCTCCAACAAGTGTTTGGTCTTCACTGCAAACCTATAAGCTAATTTAATCACAGTAAACAAAATACACTATACACAAAATCAACAACAAAACACACACAATCATCAAAAAGGGAAAGGGATAGTGCGGAATCTTACCAGTGGGAGGCTAGTGGCTCCAGCAATGAGCATCCGAGGAAAACACCCCAATCACACGTGCTAAGTTCACACACACACATAAAGGAAATGACCACACTCGGTGAACACACGGCCACTGCACACACCAAGGGACCCACCACCGCCAGAGGCACTGCTCCCACTGACCGTTCTTCGCACCTGGACAGAGGAAAGACAGATAAAAAGTTACTGCACCTTTTCATGCGCACAAATTACAATAGCCCGGTGGCTGATAAACCAAGATTGAACTAGGGCTAACAATATGAATGAGACAAGCAAAACACCATAACTCAAAATGAACAATCAAACATAAACAGAACAAAATAAACCATACACAATAATAAACAAAATGACAAAAATGCCACACTGAGGATCAGCAACTTCCAAGGTCTCCCTTAATGTGAACAAATCAACAAACAAAAAGAATCAAAACAGTGAAATCACAACAAATAGGTCCATCACTTTGGATATCAACAGCAGAAGAAATACAAGGGTTCAAGAAATAAACACCGCAAAACAACTTAACCAATGCAAGTTGCCCGTTTAACTTGAACTAACCGCGGGACCGGTGATATTGGTCCCGTGGAAAAGAGCAGCCGAATACTGACGCAGAAACCGTGGGCTGGCGTAACAACAAAAACATACGGCAAAGCAAAGCAGCAGATGTTCAGCGTAGAGGCAGCCAACCAGCGCCGCCGACTAAATAGCACTCCCTGAAATACACAGAATGTCTACTTACAAACATATCCCACCGTAATCATTCACTTATCACTCAGTGTAGCCACATACATTACCTATGATTAACAGCGTTGAGTCACGAGCCCCAAGCTCTGATTACCAATAGCAGGGTGCACACTCAGCTGATGAAAGGGCTGCTACAGCACCGGAGATTCTAAAACAAAACATTCCCTATAAGCTTAACTTATAAAGTCAAACAAGTGGAAGGAGGAACGGAGCTAGTCATACCTGCGGCGCTACGATGAAACCGATAACAAAGGCAGGCGTCAGATCACTAGGCAGGTAAACAAGGCAACAGTCGCTTGCCGGTGACGTCACTTGTCAAACGAAAAGTCCCGATTTATAAAGGGGCTTGGCTATCGCAATTGGCTCGCAGTTGACTGCCCAGAGCCACTCACAGCACAGCAAATTAAGTAACACTTGGGGAAGCATGAGCCAGAAAGCTGCATTCTGCTACATACGTATTCCCATTTCATGTATTCCATTACTCCCCAACCTTGGCAAGGGAATGTAATAGCAGAAGAGGTAGGAGATGCTAGATAAATATAAATAGACTAAGCTATGTATCGCACATAATTATTGCTCAGTGTGGCAGTTTTAGCTATTCATGAGATGGATAGCCTGAGGGAAAAAACTGTTCTTGTGTCTGACGGTTCTGGTGCTCAGAGCTGTGAAGCGCTTGCCAGAAGGCAAGAGTTCAAAATGGTAGTGGGAAGGTTGATTTTTCCACCCCTTTTCCTCAATCTGGATGTGTACAGTTCTTGAAGGGAGGGCAGGGAGCAACCAATAATCCGCTGATCAGTCTGAACTGTCCTTTGTAGTCTTCTGATGTCTGATTTCATAGCTGAACCAAACAAGACAGTTATTGAAGTGCAGAGGACAGATTCAACGAGTGCTGAGTAGAACTAGATTAGCAGTGCCTGTGGCAGGTTGAACTACCTCAACTGGGCCTTTTTCACAATGGAGTCAATGTGGGTCTCCCACTTCAGGTCCTGTGAGATGGTAGAGCCCAGGAACCTGAATGACTCACTGCTACAGTGCTGTTCAGAATGGTGAGCGGGGTTAATGTTGGGGTGTTCCTCCTGAAGACCATAATCATTTCCACTGTTTTGAACGTTTTCAGCTTCAGGTTGTTCACATCGATTTACATCATTTCATTAAAATATCCTTAACAGCATAAGCAAAAAAAAATCTATTTCCAAGTCTTTCTATCAGAGTGAATGGACATAAACATAAGTGATAAACAGAAATATAGCTGCCAGAAATGTACTGTAAAATCATTCAGGGGCTTATAAATAAATAAGACAGAGAGAGAGAGAGACAGAGAGAGAGAGAGAGAGAGAGAGAGAGAGATATTATAGGCATAGGACAATGATATAGTTCATGATGAAACTGTTAGTGTCATCTGAGGTAATGAAACTACAGGGATTAATTGTGAGCTTGGCTTTATCTCACAGAAAAATATGAGTTCTCATTAAAATATCCAATTACTGCACTGCCAAATGTGCAGCCCCATTTCAGTCTTTATAATTATGTCTGCAAATTTTATTTCCTCTATTCTGGTCTCTGTAATGTTCATCTGGAAGGTTGGAGTTAGTGCTGATGGGGTCGGCTGAGAGCCAGTGATCAAATTCACACTTTATTCTGTTTTTTAATTATTATCTCACACAAGAAGCAACAGGGTTAAAATATGACTTGTGAGCTGGTTTACACTGCAGCTCTTTTCGCATCAGGAGAGAGGGCGAAACTTCAGGATCTGTTCAGCTCATTCACTTCAGATGTTTCTTCACTAGAGTTTTACTGGCAGGCCTGGAGAGGGATTATTTGAAGATAACTGTGGTGAATATAAAATGGGTATCTAAACAGGTTTTCTATGCTAGTCACTGAAGCTGTTAGAAAAGAATAATAGTTGTTTATAATGAGGGAGACAAGACAACGATGAAGACAATGATTCTACAGTGGCCATTTGCTATATCATTAAGGTAAATCTATAAAAGGTAAAGCAGTGATCACTCACTTTTTAATCTTTATTGGTACTATTTGGAGTGTTTTTCAAAAATTATTTTTATATAGCACTTTATCCACCTTTTACCTACATCCCATGACACTTTGCATGCAAAATGCAAACTACTTCCGGCAGACTGTAAACATTAATCGATAGTGAAAGAGCATGCACGAAGGCTTGCTCTATACAAGCAATAATAGAGAGACGGTCTCCATCCCTCCAGGGAAGGTGCTGCTCTCCTATCTAGTAATTTCTCCTATCTAGTAATTTAATAATCATAGTATTTGACAAACTGGGGCCCAGGTCAGGAAGCAGACAAACTGGTTAATGCTAGCTGTCTTGAGAAGTCACAAAGGTCACATAAACTATAACACATAGAGACTGTATCACCTAGATATCATATAGTGACAGTGTCTGTTCCCCAAACTACCAAACACAAAACTCTCACAAAATTATTTAGTAAATTTTTATTAAGGTCAGTCTTGAACAAAACAAAAAAAATAAAAGATAAACATCAAATGAAGGTAGGGCTACTAAACATTAGATCTCTTTCTACCAAAGCACTAATTGTAAATTAAATTATTACAGATCATAGTTTGGATGTGCTCTGTTCGACTGAAACCTGGCATAAACAGGATGAAAATATTAGTTTAAATGAATCTAATCCGCCAGATTATTGTTATAAAAGTGAGCCTCGTCTGAAGGGTCAAGGAGGAGATGTTGCTACAATTTACAGTGACATTTTTGGTGTTACTCAGAGGACAGGATATAAATGTAAGTCTTTTGAACTAATATTACTTAATGTGACAACGTCAGATATAGACATAAAATAAAAACTTGTCTTTTTCCCTTATTACAGTATATAGATCCCCCAAGCCTTATTCTGATTTCCTTAGTGAATTTGCAAATTTCTTATCAGATCTTGTAGTTACTGAGATTTAATTGTTGGTGACTTCAACATTCACATATTTAATGAAAATGACACATTGGGATTAGCATTTATTGATATTCTCAACTCTCTTGGAGTCAGACAAAATGTAAGAGCACCAACTCATTGCAATAATCATACGCTAGATTTAATTCTGTCATATGGAGTTCATGTAGATACTATAGAAATTCTGCCGCAGAGCGATGACATCTCGGATTATTACCTTGTCTCTTGTTTGCTGCGATCAGCTAATGTTACTCAATCTACACCATTCTATCTTTCAGGTAGAACTATTCTTTTGACCACTAAAGATAGCTTCACTAATAATCTTCCAGAAATATCTCATACACTCAGAAAAACGAAAGCCTAGAATAACTTATAACAGAAAATATAAATACAGTCATCTCTAGCATTCTTGATAGTGTCGTCCCCCTTCGGTTATAGAAAATTAAAGAAAAAAGCCCTGCAACATGGTACAATGATAATACTCATGCTCTCAAGAGAGCAGCTCAGAAAATGGAGCGCAAGTGAAAGAATTCAAAATTAGAGGTGTTTTGCGGTCCATGGAAGGATAGAGTCTGTAGCTACAGAAAGGCACTAAAAGCTGCCAGGTCAGCATATTTTAGCAAACTAATTGAAAATAACCACAACAATCCTAGGTGTTTATTCAATATTGTGGCTAAATTGGTTAGAAATAAAGCCTCAACAGAACCAGATATTCCGTTGCAGCACAAGAGTAATTACTTTCTTTACTGATAAAATTGAAATAATCCGAAATAAAATTGTAATTATGCAATGAGAAAACTGTGTCTTATAATTTTCCTCACGTGCAACTTCAATCCTTCGCATGTCATGAAGAGCTAACAAAACTTATCAAAACATCAAAAGCCAAAGCATGTATGTTAGATCCAATACCAAACAAGCTCTTAAAAGAGATATTCCCTGTAATCTCAGAACCTCTTCTTAATATTATTAATTCCTCGCTCGCCTTAGGACATGTCCCAAGAAACTTTAAAATGGCAGTTACCAAACCGCTTATTAAGAAGCCACAACTTGATCCTGGAGAACTGGCTAATTATGGACCGATTTCAAATCTCCTGTTTATGTTACTACCTTACTAGAAAAGGTAGTATTCTCCCAAATATGTTCATTTCTACAGAGAAATAGTATTTATGAAAATTTCAGTCAGGATTTAGGCCTCATCGCAGTACAGAGACTGCACTTATCAGAGTTACAAATAACTTGCTCTTATCATCTGATCATGGCTACATTTAACTTCTAATGCTTTTAAATCTTAGTGTTAAATTCGACATGATAGATCACAACATTCTCTTGAATAGGCTAGAGAGTTGGCATTTGTGGAGTTGCATTAGCATGGTTTAGGTCCTATTTAGCAGACCGCTACCAATTTGTCGATGTAAATGAGGTACTGCCAAACCAAACAAAAGTAAAGTATGGAGTGACACAGGGATCAGTTTTAGGGCCTCTGCTTTTCTCCTTGTGTATGCTTCCTCTGTGAGATATTATCAGGAATTGTGGAATAAGTTTCCACTGTTATGCCAACGATACCCAACTTTATATTTTTTCAAAGCCTAATGAGATTTCACAATTCTCCAAATTAGCATAGTATATCAATGAAATAAAAGATTGGATGACAAAAAAGAGGTACGAATTATTGGACCAAAAACCTCTAAAAATAAGTTGCTAGAATATAATTTGACTCTCGATGGATGTACTGTTCCATCGTCTTTAACAGCATAGAACTTAGGTGTTATATTTGATGCCAATCTGTCCTTTGAAAATCAAATTACCAATGTTTGTAGAACAGCATTGTGGCAGGGCGGAGGGCGGGGCTGGGTCGTGATCCTACACACCTGGTCCCATATTAGGCTAATTAAGCATCCGTGAGGGATAAAGGTCGACTGCAGAGGATCGTGCGGGAGAGAGAGATCGTTTACGGACATGTCCGTCATTATGTGTGTGTTTGCCTTTTGTTTCAGTTTTATGTTAAACTATTATTTATATTCTCGCCTCCTCCTTTCCATTAACCTCTTTACACTGGTGTTACACTATCTATCATGGCCTCATATTAATCTCCATCCCTGAATTGGCTACATCACTCTACTCTCTCCTCCCCACCAATAGCTGGTGTGTGGTGGGCGTTCTGGCGCACTATGGCTGCCGTTGCATCATCATCCCTATGCTATGTAAAGCGCTTTGAGTGCCTAGAAAAGTGCTATATAAATGTAAGGAATTATTATTTATTATTGTGGTCTTTTCTGATAAAAGTCATGCTCAGCCGTTTAAATAGGCTACTTTAGGAAAATGAGACCGTAGATCTGCTTTGTGTTCATAATTCTTATACTGAAGTCAGTAGATTTGTAGTCAATTTAAGATTTAATAAAGGAGAAGGTAAGGACGTTATTGGAACTCACTATTATTAGACTATTATTGTCTTTTTGGATGAAAAATAATGCTCAGACTGAAGGAAGACTCTAGATCTGCTTTGTACTTTTAATGCTTAAACATATAAAGTCTCTTGGGTAGATTTTGGTCATGAATGACTCAAAATGATTCACTGATTCACTCATAGCACATAAGATGCTTATTTGTCGCCACCTAATTAAATTTCCAGAAGGGGTCACTGAACTAATCAGTTTATAAAATTAAACAAATTTGTAAAACAGAAGCAAGCCTCGCCAAAATACTTTTTATTTTGCAGCTAATTCTGCACAATTTTAAACTTGAATAAACTTGAATCAATAAAATAGCTGGAATTAGTGCTTTTAACTTATGTACTTATTATTCATCCCTGTAATTTGTTGTGGCACTGCAAGAACAAATCTACAAATTAGAAAAGAAGCAAAATTTTCTTGACCCATTTAGCGCTCTTGCCACCTGTGACCTCACACAGCGTAGCCTACCTATGTGATTCGTTTTTTTCATAGCTGAATTTCAAACATTACAAGTAAACATGCTACTAAGACAGACAGAAAACAAGTTCTATTGATGATTGTTAGCCTATGTGGGATAGTGGTGTCGTAGAACGTTTTAGTCGTAAAAAGTGTGCCGTGGCAGAAAAAAGGTTGAGAAACACTGCTGTAAAGCACAGAGGTGGAAATGTCACAGTCTGGGCAGTTTCTCTTACAGTGTTAGGGAGGAATTATGAACTCTGAAGTGTAGAGAGAAATTCTGGATGCAAACTAGCAGAAATAAGTGAAGACATTTTTTAAGACTCAAAAGTTTTAACACCCAAAAATGAAAATGATCCCATAATTTACTCACCCTCAAGCCATCCAAGATGTATATGACTTTCTTCTTTCAGCCAAACACAATCACAGTTGCTGTTATCACGGCCACCGAGCACCAGCAGCCAGGGCCCCGCGAACGTGACCTCCCCGGAAAGCACAATCACAATAAAAAATATCCTGGCTCTTCCAAGCTTTTAGGAGTAACCCCCTGGAGCCGTATGGATTACTTTGGATGGATGGATGTGCTTTTTTGGGCTTCAAAATCTAAGGTACCATTTACTCCCATTATAAAGCTTGGAAGAGCCAGGATATTTTTTAATATAACTCTGATTTGAACTCTGAATTGGCTTTGAAATGAATGAGATGTTGAATTAGTTATGCTCACAGAGGAGCTGTGAACTGATTCAGTCATTGATGTGCAGTTAAAACATATCGACTTTCAGGGGCATCATGCACCTATTTTGTTTGAGGGGACACCGAGGTCAGCCACCGCAACCCAATCCAATACACCCCCAATCACGCAAAACAGTATCACTTTTTAAAATAACTATTACATTTGCAGCTGCTTGTCAATCATTTCCTACCTGATTGTAATGGTTACAATTGTTTACACGAGGTAGTGTGTGTGACTGCCATCTTTAGGCAGTTTTACTTATTTTTTTTGCAAGCACTTTCCATACATGACACGAGAGGTGGTGCAAAAGGTGCCAGCACAAACACAACGATGCCCACAACTGCTTCATCTCAATAGAGAGTGAAATCATGTAGCCTATCTCTGAATGAGGCAATCATGTAAATATTTTTTTCCACATTCAGTGTAAATGATAGCTGCAGTAATAAAACTAAGAAAATTAACTACATAAAGTGGTTTGCATTTCTCTAAGAGTGTTATTTCTCCATAAAATATTTTAACTACAAACATGATCTTAAATGTCTGAAATATGTCACACAATGCATATACGTAATTTTTTGTTGTTGCTTTCTTTTATAGCAGATCAGACTGTTCGGGAACTGGCTAAAAGCTAAAAGGCAGCTGATTAAAGTCATGTGTGTCTGAGGTGTCAATGACATGCAACAGCCGTGAAACTATATATTTTTTTAAATATATTGCACAGTGTGGGCTAAGCAGTCTGATGTCTCATTCAGCTACCCGGGCAGCCTTTCTTCAAGTGAAAATATGGAACTTGCTGCTACCGAGGAACCATGTAAAACCACCTTTCGTTACTTATTTATCATGACTGGAAAGAACAGGATTCACACTGAAATAAGATAATAAGCCACTGCATTCTTTAAAATGAAGAAAAGAGAGTGTTACGACGCCGCAAAACCTGTCAAATCCATTTCAGCATCAAAGTATGTGAAGTACTCGAGCTTCCTTGTGAACACTATCTCTGAAGCAGCATTGAACTCCACGTATAGCAGAGTACAGTATGTGACTCAGTTGGATTTTAAATGACAAAACTTAAACGTGAATAAAGATATTTTAGTTTGTACATTTATTATCGATTTGTTTCTTACACCAATCTATTGATTTGCAATAGAAGACATTAATTGATTGACTGGAGTCATGTGGATTACTTTTATGCTTCCTAAATATTCCTTTCGGACAGTCAAACACCCAGCAGCCTGATGGCACCTGTTTTGCATACATTATTAAGATCTACAGAGCTTGTCACAGAATGAATGGAGGACCCAGGGATACAGAGGAAAAAAAAAACGGTTTATTGAATGTTCAGGGGAGTGAAAACAGTGAAGATGTCTCAGGTTGGACAGGAGGCAATGTTGCAGAGATGAGGATGAAGATGGTGATCATCAGTTTGGGACACCTGTGCTGAGAGCAGATGAATGTGATGACAAAGTAAGTAATCCAAGGTAAGTAAATAAAACTGAAAGTCCACAGCATAATAACACTTAACACTTACGCAATTACCAACCTGAAACAGCAAACTGGAAAAGACTGAAATAAAACAAACAAAGAGCAAACAGCACAAGGCTGACTGACTGACTGGCGAGACTGGGACACTACACAAACAAACAATTTGGCACTCAACACGAGAAATGAGAGGATATAAATATACAGGTTAACAAGCTGCAAGTGGCAATAATCAGCTTGTGAACTGCGCGAATGAGCATTCCCATAGAAACGCCAATTCATGCCGCTCACACGGGAAAAGGAAGACAAATGAGGGAAACAACTAACGCAGACACACAAGATAGAGACAGGCAGCCTCACCAGATTATGACAGTTCTTCAATATTTTTCTAAACATCTTCATTTGCATTCTGCTGAAGAAAGACAGTCATACACATCTGGGATGGCATCAAGGTGAGTGAATAATGAGAGAATTCTCATTGTTGGGTGAACTATCTCTTTAACACTGATTTCAGCCTTATGTTTGCAGCCCAACAAAGTGAAAGTGGATATTTAGGGAAAAAAAAAAAAGACTTACATTTTTATCTGTTTCTCACCCACACCTATTATATGCATCTGAAGATATGGATTTACTTGCACTGTATGGACCCACAGAGCTAAGATATTCTTCTAAAAATCTTCATTTGTGTTCTGCAGAAGAAAGAAATTTAAAGAAAGTGAACTATTCTTTTAAGACAAGTGACTTTTTTGAGTGAATGTACTTTGAATTTCATGGATAATAGAAAACACCTTTCATGGCTAAAGTGCACCAATCATGTCTCAAAATGTATTTAGTTTCTAAAATTGTTATTCTATTAATGAGATTTGTATTTTGTATCATAAAATGCATGTCGTACCAAATACTTTTTGTAAATTCCATTTTGTGATTCAGCGTGTCATATAAAGTATGTTGTGATATTTTGAAATGAATCATGAAATGGAATTTACAAAAATTATTTCCTGGACTTTCGTGGACACAATTCATTCAAGTGTAATTGCACTTAGTCATGAAATACTACATTTTGTGTCATTTAGTCAACAGCATTCTTCCAACTCAGAAATATTCCCAAGTTATGAAACATGCTCTCTGTTTCTGATGCCGAAAAACAAATTAATGTGTTCATGACTGTGGCAGCGGGGGCATAGTCAAGCGCCCGTCCAGGAGAGGAAAGCGGTAAGGGCGTTTACACCTGAGCTAAATTATGCCTAACACCTGTCTCTAATTCCAGTGAGCACGAGGAGAGCGGCATAAAAGCAGACACAGAGCCTCCAGTCAGGAGAGAGAGCCCAAAAAGCCAACCCAATGCGCTTGTGTACTGTTATGTAACATTGGTAAACTGTCAAAGAGAAAAACGGCAATTAAAACCTTACCTTTATTTCATAATCTCGTTTCCTGTGTCCTCCTTCCCGTGAGGGTCTTTACACCGCCCACCTTCCTCGATTTATTCAAGCGCACGGCAGAAATCTGGGGCTGGCCGCTCAAACAGTGGGCAGCCCACCTAATTCCTCTCCTGTCCGGGGAAGCTCAACTTTCGGCACCAGTGTAAAGACCCTCACGGGAAGGAGGACGCAGGAAACAAGATTATGAAATAAAGGTAAGGCTTTAATTGCCGTTTTTCTCTTTGACAGTTTACCAATGTTACATAACAGTACACAAGCGCATTGGGTTGGCTTGTTGGGCTCTCTCTCCCGACTGGAGGCTCTGTGTCTGCTTTTATGCCGCTCTCCTCATGCTCACTGGAATTAGAGACAGGTGTCTGGTGACAGGTTACCGCTTTCCTCTCCTGGACGGGCGCTTGATCACGCCCCCGCTGCCACAATGACCTATTGTAATGCATTACTGGGAGGATGTCCTGCAAGTTCAATAAATAAACTTCCATTGGTTCAAAATGTAGCAGCTAGAGTGCTGACTAAAACCAAGAAATATGATCACATCAGTCCCATTTTTTCTGTGTTACATTGGCTACCTTTTGAGTTTCGTATTCATTTAAAAATGTTGTTAACTACATACAAAGCTTTGAGTGGTTTAGCTCCAAAGAAATTAAGAGACTTTCTATAATGCTATAATCCATCACGCTCATTATGATCACAAAATTCTGGCCTGTTAACAATACAGAGAATATCAAAATCCACAAAAGGAGGGATATAATGGTCCTATTTGGCTCCTAAACTATGAATCGTCTTCCTACAATTGTTCGACACTCAGGCGCACTCTCTCAGTTTAAGTCTAGAGTAAAGAATCATCTTTTCAGCCAGGCAAACAGCTTCTTTATCCCTCAACTCATAATTATGCTGCTTAAGTTAGGGCTGCCAGAACCGGGAACACTTTCCTTACTCTTTAACTTTGCATTAATGGAAATTGCATCTACGCTAATATTATTCAAGTCAAGTGAAGTGGTTTTTATTGGTGTTCTACCATATACAGTAAGTACAGTACACAGTGAAACGAGACAACGTTCCTCCAGGACCATGGTGCTACATAAAACAACATAGGACAAACACAGAACCACATGAGACTACACAGACTAAATAACATACCTATATAAAGTGCACGTGCAAACGTGTGCAAAAAGTACGGGACAGTACAATAAATTACTAAAAATTAGGACAATAGGCACATTGAGAGACAGTGCAGTGCCAACCAGTACACAGTAGTGCAAAAAGATGACACTTTGTAAAAATGCCAAATGTAAACATAACATAATATGAGATTCACATAACATAATATGAGTGTTCTATGCACATAGCAGTTATTGAGGTAGCAGCAAGGAATAAAGTGACAATAATTAAAGTGCAACTCAGGACACGTGTGGGTGTGTCAGTCTAGTCTCTGAGTATTGAGGAGTCTGATGGCTTGGGGGAAGAAGCTCTTACACAGTCTGGCTGTGAAGGCCCGAATGCTTCGGGTCTTGCTAGACGGCAGGAGGGTAAAGAGTTTGTGTGAGGGGTGTGTGGGGTCGTCCACAATGCTGGTTGCTTTGCGGATGCAGTGTTTTTTGTAAATGTCTTTGATGGAGGGAAGAGAGACCCCGATGATGTTCTCAGCTGTTCTCACTATCCTCTGCAGAGCTTTGCGGTCCGAAACGGTGCAAGTCCCAAACTAGGCAGTGATGCAGCTGCTCAGGATGCTCTCAATAGTCCCTCTATAGAATGTAGTGAGGATTGGGGGTGGGAGATGTGCTTTCCTCAGCCTTCGAAGAAAGTTGAGACGCTCATTATTTTTCCATTTCTATTCTATTTCTTATTATTCTATTTATTTTCTTGTCTTTTCCTTACCAGAGCATGCCAGGGCTATTCTAGCCAGACTATGATGCCCCTCACTGACTGATGCCTGTATAATCTTGGTCAAAGGATGGACTACACTCTTAAAATGGAATACATAGGCAATTAATTAACTGCCAACAACAGCCGAATGACAAAGGGCAATGCATCTACGTGTATTTCCTCATTTAATTCAGGATGACTTCAAAGGCTTTATCACCAAACATATAGTTCATACAAAATAATTTTATTTACACATTGGCCGCGACACCCGCATAGTTTACTAATTTAAACCAGAAGGGTACAGGCCCCAAAGTGAGCCTTGATTCTCCCAAGGTTATTTTACTGCATTAATCAACATCTTTTGTAATTTTTTGTTCCTGCCAAAGTCACCTTTGGCTGGCTCACTGGGGATCTAAATACAAATATTATTCAATTAAGGCACAACCAACAATCATATTCTCATCAAATATTACAATAATGACAGACATTATTGGCTTTATTTTCTGTTATAGCTAAATTTCCTGTACAGCTCCTTTGAAACGACGTCTGTTGTGAAAAGCGCTATACAAATACAAATGCCATGACTTGATTTGACTTGACTTGACATTTGGTGATTAGTGAATGGAAATCGAGCATGGAGAGCGACAAAGCTCAGAAATGTTGTTTCGAAAAGCTCAGTTTAATGTATCTATATAGGCACAACCTCAATGGAGTATACTGTAAAAGGCTAGAATGCTCAACAGTGTACGAAATGTAAAAGTTTATTGTTTATTGTCACAGTGAACATTTCAGACAGTCAGAATACTGAGCAGAACAGAAACTTTGACAAGTCTAAATTATCTTTATCTGCATCTGAGGAGTGTAAAGTTCTGCCTCTTTTGAAATATGATGATGTTTTTGTTAGTTGTATCTGCATTAATCTCCATACTTATATTTTATCTGCAAGAGCAGTCTTGGCACAGCTCAGACCATTTGGTCATTGTGGTATCCAGCCTCTTTAGTCAGTCCTTAAAGCTGATGAGGTACCTGGCAAACAATTTAGTGACCATCTAAAATATCTCTCTTCATTGGAGGATTCTAAATCCTGAGACACAGTGATTAGTATAATCACTGTGATTAGTATAATATGTGACTTGGTCCGTTCCCCGCTGTGTGGTCCATCAGTTCAATTGATAGTAAAGAAGAGGTGATGGTGTGTCTGACAGGAAGAAAATGTTGATGATTCTGGTTGCAGGTTCACTGGTTGTTATTTGTGATGAGAAGAGGGATTAAGAAAGCGCTGTAGAGTTGGGTGAGAATGATGAATAATGCCAGATTGTGAGGTGAAATTAATTCAACATGGAAGTCCAAGTGTTGCATTGGATTAAACTTAAAACATTAAAACAATTTCAAGATGTTCTGGGTTGAACAGAGTGGTACTAGTGCTGTGTGAGAAGCCTAACCACCTGATGGTTTTTTTAAACAAGTATACTCAGGCAGTCTGTTAAAATGAAAGAGGAATCAGGATTCAGGATTCACTCCAGTCCCAGATGACACATTATTGGAATACTGCATTAGTTGTGACAGCAGGAATGCAAACTCCCGACTGTGAAAAGCACAAGCATTGCAACAGCTCAATCTCCTGAGGGAGTTTCATTGATGAAACATTGAGGGTTAAAGGCCATAATGCAATCTGCAGAAAATAGAGTTAAAGAGATTGATATATTGGAAGGAAAAAAGTTATAGTGTTGTGACAAGGATTCTGATAAATTAATCGGTCAAGTGAGCTAAGTAACAAGAGGGAAATTAGTAAGAAACATACAGTTTTTGCCACTGGGAAGCATAGTAGAAATTATTTAAATTGGTAAAATTGATATTTAAAGCCAGTGTTAAATTCGTCAACATTTCTGACAAAAATGTTCATTGAGAAAAAAAATGCAAGCATCTTTATGGTAATTAAATGATTTTAATACAAACATACCATTGTCAAAAATATGACAGTTGAAGAAAACAATTAGATATTAACACAGTGTACAAACAGAAGAAGAAACATCTAGAGAAACAACACTTTTTACAAGAAGAAACATCTAGAAATAATGCAATCATCTAATCCAATAATTCAGTATGTGGGAGATTTCCCCGGTTAAACTGCGTGAACAGAAAGAGCTGAACACCGGCAAAATGAACAGCTTTAAAAACGGGTTAATTACCTCTATCAAACACGTCCTATTTATACATTAATCACTATATCCACAACATATATGTAATAATATTACAATTTACATCTTCACAGACAATAAAGCAACTGAACAGGTGAACTTGAACTAATATACGTGCCAGTCAGAATGGTTAACTTATGTTGTGATGATCCTGTTTCCGTAAAAATTTGATGCACACAATGCAATATTCTAAACTGGCTGAAACACTCAGTCTTTTTAGGATGAAGAATTCAGAAATTCATAATGAATTAATAATTTCTGATAATTTTATGCTACTATTTCTGATCATTTTATGCTACTATTTCAGGAGCTCAGGTTATTATAACAAGGAAAGTTGCATTTTGTTGTATATTTTATATGTTTGATACATGTTTAAATTAATGACAATTAAGCCTTTACATTTTGAAATGTTGTACATTATCATCAACTAAAATGTCATTTTTGCTGACTTAAAACTGATCAAAATTAATGAATATGACATGAACAAATAAACTATATAATGATTTTAGGTTTTCTGAAAACATCCTTTGTCTTTAATTTGGAAAAACAGATTACGGACATAATGTGCCAATGTTGCTGTGTCAGGCTGTTCAGGATGCTCAAATATACAATCAAGTCATTTTTATTTGTATAGCGCTATTCACAACACCACATCATTTCAAAGCAGCTTTACAGAAAATAATACATAAAAATAAACTGTAATATCTAAAAAGTCTTAGAATCATTATTGTGTAGGTTCATTAAATATGACTGTAAATTGTGTATAAAAATGTAATAATTAGATAATAATTGTATTTAGAACCCCAGTGAGCAATCTGAAGGCGACTATGACAAGGAACACAAAACTCCATAAGATGTTAAATAATGGACAAAAATATCCTTGGGAGAAACCACACTCACTTTGGGATCAGTTCCCCTCTGACTAACATCATGAATATAATGCCAATATTAGTTATTTGTGTGCAGTGCAAGTCATGGTTTAAAATGTGTAAACTAAGTAAGTGTTAATGTCAGTGTTTAAAAAAAGATTCTTTGAAGTCCATCCTGGGTAAACTGCAGAAGTTCACTTAGATGATTTGTCCATTGTTAGTTGGCTAATGACATGCAGCCTAATTGTGAGTTGATGGATAAATTAGGTGTATGCCTGGCTAAATAGATGAGTCTTTAGTCTAGACTTAAACTGAGGGAGTGTGTCTGCATCCCAAACAGTGTTAGGGAGACTATTCCATAGTTTAGGAGCCAAATAGGAAAAGGATCTACCTCCTTTTGTTGATTTTGGTATTCTAGTAACAATTAACAAGCCAGTATTTTGTGATCGTAATGAATGTGATGGAATATAGCATGTTAGAAGGTCACTAAAGTACTGTAGAGCTAGACCACTCAAAGCTTTCTATGTAGTTAACAGAATTTAAAAATGAATACAAAATATAACAGGTAACTAATGTAATGGCTATAAAATGGGGCTAATATGATCATATTTCTTGGTTCTAGTCAGCACAATGGCAGCGGCATTTTGAACCAATTGAAGTTTATTTATTGAACTTGCTGGACATCCTCCCAGTAATACACTACACTAATCTAGTTGTCACAGATCTACTGGACACTCCCAGCACTAATACTTTACGATCCCTCTCCCCTGAGTACTGCTCATCCGCACCTATCCCTCGTATCTGCATCAATCATCTCCACATCATAAAAGCCCTATCCTGCTTTCACTCTTCGTCTGGTCCCGACTATGAATACAGACTCACTTACCTGCTACCAGTGGTTACTTCCTGAAGACATTCCCTCGCTCTCTTTTCCTGGTTCCAGCTCCATCGCTCCTTCGACGACATCCCAAGATCTTCTCTCATCGCTCCTCTGACGATATCTCAAGTCCTTCTCTCCATCGCTCCTTTGACGACGTCCCAAGTTCTTCATTGCCTAAGTTTACTTCTTAATAAACATTACCTCCGGGTTCAACGCTACCTACGAGTCTGGGTGTGTGTTACACTAGTCTTGGTCATGAATGCATGAATTTGTTTTTCGGCATCAGCAACAGAGAGCATGTGTCATAACTTAGCAATATTTCTGAGGTGGAAGAATGCTGTTCTACAAACATTGGAAATTTGATTTTTAAAGGACAGATTGGTATCAAATATAACACCTAAGTTCTTTGCTGTAGAATATGATGTAGTAGTACATCCATCAAGAGTCAAATGATAATTAGCAGCTTACTTTTAGAGGTTTTTGTTCCAAAAATTAGTATCTCTGTTTTGTCGGAATAGAGTAAAAGGAAATTCCTGGCCATTCATTCTTTTATTTCGTTGATACACTCTGCTAAATTGGAGAATTGTGAATTTTCGTTGGGTTTAGAAGAAATATAAAGTTGGTTAATTGTCTGCATAACAGTGGAAACTTATTCCATGATTCCTGATAATATCTCCCAGGGGAAGCGTATATAATGAGAATAGCAGAGGCCCTAGAGCTGATCCCTGTGGTACTCCATACTTATCTTTTGTTTGATTTGACAATTACTCATTTACACATACAAAGTGGTAGCGGTCTGATAAATAGGACCTAAACCATGCTAATGCATGTACACTAATTCCAACATAATTCTCCAGCCTATTCAAGAGAATGTCATTATCTATTGCATCGAACGCAAAACTAAGATCTAAAAGCACTAGAAGAGAAATGCAGATGCAATCAGTTTATAATAGCAAGTAATTTAAAACTCTGATAAGTGCAGCCAATGTACTGTGATAGGGCCTAAAGCCTCTGATTGTTCAAATATAGCATTTCTCTGTAGAAATGAACATAGTATGGAGGACTTTACCTTTGAACTATTTTCAACATAAATGGTAGATTTGAAATCAGTCTGTAATTAGCCAATTCTCCAGGATCAAGCTGTGGCTTCTTAATAAGAGGTTTGATAACTGCCATTTTAAAGTTTCTTGGGACATTTCCTAAGGATATCGAGGTTAATAATATTAAGAAGAGGTTCTGAGATTACAGGGAATACCTCTTTTAAGAGCTTAGTTGGTATTGCATCTAACATACATGTTGTGGTATTTAAA
Organism: Xyrauchen texanus; assembly: GCF_025860055.1. Lineage (NCBI taxonomy): Eukaryota > Metazoa > Chordata > Actinopteri > Cypriniformes > Catostomidae > Xyrauchen > Xyrauchen texanus. Next base: position 46,346,961 of record NC_068285.1, read on the forward strand.
TATTTCTTAATTTGTTAGGTCTTTATGACCTATGACAATGAAGGATTGAAGTTGCTCATGAGGAAAATTATGAGACACTGTTTTCTGAGGTGCTTTGACAGTTGATTGCATAATTCCAATTTTATTTCTGATTATTAAAATTTTATCAAATTCATGAAGTCATTATTATTGTGCTGCGATGGAATATCTGGTTTCAGTCGATGCTTTATTACTTCCTTTAGCCATAGTAATGAATAAACACCTAGGAATGTTGTGGTTATTTTCTATGAATTTGCTATAATATGCTGACCTGGCAGCTTTTAGTGCCTGTCTGTAAGTAAAGACACTATCCTTCCATGCACAGCAAAATACCTCTAATTTTGTATTCTTCCACTTGTGCTCTATTTTCTGAGCTTTTCTCTTTATTTATATTTTCTGTTATTACATCTATTATATCTATTCCTCTAGACTTTTTGGCTTCCTGCATATGTGAGACAATTCTGAAAGATTATTAGAGAAGCTATCTTTAGTGGGCAAAAGAATAGTTCAACCTTAATGTGGCAGGGCGTAGGACGGAACGGGTGTGTAGGATCACGACCTGGCCCCGCCCTCCGCCCTGCCACGGTGGAGGGCGGGGCCGGGTCATGATCCTACACACCCGGTCCCGCCCTCAGCCCTGCCACACTTAACAATAGCATGGTGCAGATTGAGTGACATTAGCTGATCACAGCAAACAAGACACAAGGTAATGATCAGGTAATGTCATCACTCTGTGGCAGAATTTCTATAGTATCAATATAAACTCCAGAAATAAATCAGCATATGATTATGACGATGAGTTGGTCCTTTCACATTTTGTCTGACTCCAAGAGAGTTGAGAATATTAATGAATGCTAATCATGTCATTTTTGTTATCTATGTGAATGTTGAAATCACCAACATATAATGCTCTACATACAGTTACAACAAGATCTGAAAGAAAATGTGCAAATTCACCAAGGAAATCTGAATACGACCCGGGTAATCTATATAATGTAGTAAGGGCAAAAGACGACAAGAGATTTTTTTATTTATATCTGACAGCATTATAAATTCAAAAGACTGAGGAACACCAAAAACTTCACTGTAAATTGTAGCAACACCTCCTTGACCCTTGGGATCATGAGGATCATGTTTATAGCAATAAACTGGGGGAAAAGATTATTTTAAATTAATCTATTAATCCGGTTTAAGACAGGTTTCAGTCAAACAGACACAGCCATTAATAGATTAATAGATTTATGATCTGTTATAATTTAATTTACAATTAGTGCTTTGGTTGAAAGAGATCTAATGTTTAGTAACCCTACCTTTATATGATGTTTATCTTCAAAATCTTTTGTCTTTGTGGTAGGTCTTTGTGACATCACAAGGCAGCTAGCCGACGTTCGGATTAACCAGTTTGTCTGCTTCCTGACCTGGGCCCCAGTTAGTCAAATACTATCACTATTAAGACTATAAACCAAATTACCAGAGAGGACAGAGGCACCTTCCCTGGAGGAAGGTCAGATCTACCCCAAAATCTTTTCCAATTGTCTATAAATCATACCTTATTCTCCAGACACCCCTCAGACATCCATCCATTCAGTGACACTAATCTACTATAAACCTCATCAACACAACGAGCAGGGATGGGGCCAGAGGAATGTTTCAAAACTCAGAGAGCAGTTTTGAGGGCACAATGAACACAATCAGTCTCCATGAACTCTGCTTCAGCATGGACCTGTATTAGGCATTGTAAGCAGCAGTCGTGCCCGTCAGACAGGGTACTACTGTTAGTCAATGTCTTCTGAAGTGATCCAGTCAGTTTTGGGTGAGAACAGACCAAAATATAACCCCTTTTTACTGTACATCTTGCCATTTCAATATCTAAGCACAGTCATGATTTCATGTTTGATTTCACTTCCTAGTGCTTGACTCATGCGCAGAGCGCTAGTTGAACCCTTCTAATAGGGGAGCCTACAAGCTTAACCTAAAATAGCATAGTGCAGCGGTCCCATAGACATTATATGGCAGTACACAGACAAGGAGACAAGAGGCTGTTCTTTTTTAATGGATGTCTATGGAGGAGATGCCTCAGTGTGCTGAATAAGCTGCTGTTGTGAGGAAACAGCTCGTCCCTTAATGAATTGACCGTCTAATCTTCAACATGTTTTACACTAAACAATGCTTTTGAAATTAACTAATGCTGCGTCCCAATTCACCTTGTAATACTATGTCATAAAAGTGTGTACTGTTTTTGTAATGGAATAGTACACACTTTAAGTATGTATTAAAAAGTGTGCAATGTTTGTGACATACTATCATGTCGTGCAATGTTACAGAAGCGAATGCTAGTGCTTAGCGACGCACTTCCGGTCATCGTTAAATCATCAATGTACACAGCAGATCTAATTTCTAAATCGCTTAATTAATTATTTCATATGTAATTTATAAAATAGAAATTATTTAATTTGAAAACTACATTTACCCTCCCCTTTGATTTATTTTTCCATCAATTTATCTACGCTTCCCTGAAAATGCATCCTACCATATTGTTGAGAGAAGCAGCGCACCATCATATATCTACCTGACGCAGGTCTTTCGTGTGGAGAGTGCTTCTGATGTTCATGCATAATGATGTAATAAGATTACACAAAAAAAACTTAACTCTTTTTAAAATGTCCCTGTCCTTATTAAAATGTGCTACATTCGCTATGTATTAAATATGTGGAGTGGTGGTTGTGTAGTGGCTAAAGCACAGGGCTGTTAATCAGAGTGTCACAGATTCGAACCCCACGGCCACCACCATTGTGTCTTTGAGCAAGGCACTTAACTCCAGGTTGCTCCGGGGGGATTGTCCCTGTAATAAGTGCACTGTAAGTTGCTTTGGATAAAAGCGTCTGCCAAATGCATAAATGTAAATGTAAATATTCAACATTACAGGAAAAACTAATTTTACTCATTAGTAAAACAGACATAGTACACATACACAAGTCTCTCTCTACATATATCCTGTATGTATTTATGTATATATAAACTGTATTTATGAATATAATATATATATATATATATATATATATATATATATATATATATATATATATATATATATATATATATATATATATACACACACATACATACAGGTGCTGGTCATATAATTAGAATATCATCAAAAAGTTGATTTATTTCAGTAATTCCATTCAAAAAGTGAAACTTGGATAATGCATACATTCATTCCACACAGACTGATATATTTCAAGTGTTCATTCCTTTTAATTTTGATGATTATAACTGACAACTAATGAAAAAACCCAAAATCAGTATCTCAGAAAATTAGAATATTGTGAAAAGGTTCAATATTGAAGACACCGGGTGCCACACTCTAATCAGCTAATTAACTCAAAACACCTGCAAAGGCCTTTAAATGGTCTCTCAGTCTAGTTCTGTAGGCTACACAATCATAGGGAAGACTGCTGACTTGACAGCTGTCCAAAAGACGACCAAGAGGCTGGCTGTTCACAGAGCTCTGTGTCCAAGCAAATTAATAGAGAGGCGAAGGGAAGGAAAAGATTGTGGTAGAAAAAAGTGTACAAGCAATAGGGATAACCGCACCCTGGAGAGGATTGTGAAACAAAACCCATTCAAAAATGTGGGGGAGATTCACAAAGAGTGGACTGCAGCTGGAGTCAGTGCTTCAAGAACCACCACTCACAGACGTATGCAAGACATGGGTTTCAGCTGTCGCATTCCTTGTGTCAAGCCACTCTTGAACAAGACACAGCGTCAGAAGCGTTTAGCCTGGGCTAAAGACAAAAAGGATTGGACTGCTGCTGAGTGGTCCAAAGTTATGTTCTCTGATGTAAGTAAATTTTGCATTTCCTTTGGAAATCAAGGTCCCAGAGTCTGGATGAAGAGAGGAGAGGCACAGAATACACGTTGCTTGAAGTCCAGTGTAAAGTTTCCACAGTCAGTGATGGTTTGGGGTGCCATGTCACTGTTGGTCCACTGTGTTTTCTGAGGACCAAGGTCAACGCAGCTGTCTACTAGGAAGTTTTAGAGCACTTCTTGCTTCCTGCTGCTGACCAACTTTATGGAGATGCAGATTTCATTTTCCAACAGAACTTGGCACCTGCACACAGTGCCAAAGCTACCAGTACCTGGTTTAAGGACCATGGTATCCCTGTTCTTAAATGGCCAGCAAACTCGCCTAACCTTAACCCTATAGAAAATCTATAGGGTATTGTGAAGAAGAATATGCGATATGCCAGACCCAACAATGCAGAAGAGCTGAAGGCCACTATCAAGCAACCTGGGCTCTCATAACACCCGAGCAGTGCCACAGACTGATCGACTCCATGCCACGCCGCATTGCTGCAGTGATTCAGGCAAAAGGAGACCCAACTAAGTATTGAGTGCTGTACATGCTCATACTTTTCATGTTCATACTTTGCCGTTGGCCAACATTTCTAAAAACCCTTTTTTTGTATTGGTCTTAAGTAATATTCAAATTTTCGGAGATACTGAATTTGTCTCTCACTTTCAACTGCTTTTATTTTCAGCAAACTTAACATGTGTAACTATTTGTATGAATAAAAATATTCAACAACTAAGACATAAACTGAACAAGTTTCACAGACATGTGACTAACAGAAATGGAATAATGTGTCCCTGAACCAAAAAAAGGGGGGGTGGGGGGGTGGGGGGTGTCAATATCAAAAGTAACAGTCAGTATCTGGTGTGGCCACCAGCTGCATTAAGTACTGCAGTGCATCTGCTCCTCATGAACTGCACCAGATTTGCCAGTTCTTGCTAAGAGATGTTACTCCACTCTTCCTCCAAGGCACTTGCAAGTTCCCAGACAATTCTGGGAGGAATGGCCCTAGCCCTCACCCTCCGATCCAACAGGTCCCAGGTGTGTTCAGTGAGACTGAGATCTGGGCTCTTCACTGGCCATGGCAGAACACTGACATTTCTGTCTTGCAGGAAATCATACACAGAATGAGCAATATGGCTGGTGGCATTGTCATGCTGGAGGGTCATATCAGGATGAGCCTGCTAGAAGGGTACCATATGAGGGAGGAGGATGTCTTCCCTGTTAAGCACTCAGTCAGATGATGCTGTGACACACCGACCCAGACCATGACAGTCCCTCCATCTCCAAATCCATCCTGCTCCAGAGTACAGGCCTCGTTGTAATGCTCGTTCCTTTAATGATAAATGCAAGTCTGACCATCACAAAACTATGACTCATCAGTGAAGAGCAGTTTTTGCCAGTCCTGTCTGGTCCAGCGAAGGTGGGTTTGTGCCCATAGGCTACATTGTTGCCGGTGATGTCTGGTAAGGACCTGCCATACAACAAGTCTACAAGCCCTCAGTCCAGCCTCTCTCAGCCTATAGCGGACAGTCTGAGCACTGATGGAGGGATTGTATGTTCCTGATGTAACTCAGGTTTGGATGTACTGATCCTATGCAGGTGTTGTTACCCAAGGTCTGTCACTGCGAGGATGATCAGCTGTCCTTCTTTTCTCCCTGTAGTGCTGTCTTAGCCATCTCAAAGTACGGACATTGCAATTTATTGTCCTGGCCACATCTACAGTCCTCATGTCTCCATGCAGCATGCCTATGGTACATTCACGCATATGCAGGGACCCTGGGCATCTTTTTTGGTGTTTTTCAGAGTCTGTAGAAAGGTCTCTTTTTTTTCTAAAGAGGTCACTCCCAAGAGGAAGACACTGCGGAGACCATACCCCAGGGGGGTATTTTGAGTGGAAGTACATCACATGGTCTGCCGAGCCTTCTCGGAAGTATGTCATGTGGAGAAGTCCCATGGAAGGTCCTACCCAACAGGGGAGGAGATTCTACAAACATGGTGACTAGGGCAGAGGGGCCTCTGCCCAAGGAAGATGCAGTTTACCAACAGGGAAATTATTTAGCGGAAGATATACGTCGCATGGGGTCATCTATGGGGAATCAACACTGGTGGAGCACCTACCCCAGTACAGGGATCAGTTAGCACATTTGCTGAGCTGGTAGCGAGATTCTCCTAAAACTTGTCTGCCACAGGGCTAGGAGGAAGTCATCCAGGGAACACATTTTGTTAACACTACTGAGAGTCAATAGCGCACAACTTCAGCTCAGGGGAGCTGAAAGGCACTATGCACAAATGATACACTTGGCCAGCTGTCCCGGACTTACCTGTTTGTTCCTGCCAAGTCACGGGACAAAACTGGCTCAACCCGGAGATTGAAGTACCTCGCAAATGTGTTGGGTGTTGCCCAGCCTTCTGCTCTGCAAATGTCTGTTAGAGAGGTGCCACTGGTCAAGGCCCAGGAGGCCGCCACACTGCTGGTAGAATGGGCTTGTAGGCCCACAATGACCCAGTGGGGATCCTCTGCTTGGAGACAGTGCTTCCTTTCAGCTGTCCACCAAAGCAGACAGTGCTAATCAGAGACTATAAAGCTCTGCATGTGACCAAAATAGATGCGTAAAGCATGCACCGGACACAGCAATGTCAAGGATGGGTCTGCGTTCTCCTGGGGCAGTGCTTGCAGGTTCACCACCTGATCCCTAAATGGGTGTGGCAGCGGGGGCGTGGTCAAGTGCCCGTCCGGGAGAGAAAAGCGGTAAGGGCGCTTACACCTGAGCTAAATTATGTCTAACACCTGTGTCTAATTTCAGTAAGCATGGGGAGAGCGGCATAAAAAGGCAGCAGCCACAGAGCCTCGAGAGAGAGAGAGAGAGAGAGAGAGTGACACACGTCAGTCTAGTGTTGGTGCATAGAGGATCAAGAATTAAGAAACCATATAAAAGTGATTGTAAACATTACTGTGACCATTAAAAAGCCTTACCTGCAACGTCAAGTGCCCTGATTCACGTGTCCTTCTTGGGAAACCTGTCACATTGGTGCCGAAACCCAGGAATCATTATTGGAGGAAATCATCCAAGCATGGAGAAAAGTCGCCCCGTAGAGTCCTCCCAGCTGACGGAGGTCCTCCAGTCCCTCGCTGTGTTACATCAGAGCCACCAACAATCCCAGCTTGAGCTCCGGCAGGAACAGGATCGCTGCTTCTTTGAGATTATGCGTGCACAAGCAGAGGACCGGCAGGGTATACAGAGTCTCCTTAGCCAGGAGGCTGCTTCAGCCGCAGCCGCGGCCCCGGACACCCGCGCCACGCTGCCCCCGCCCGCGTTACAGAAGTTGGGTCAGCAGACGATCCAGAAGCCTTCCTGGATCTTTTCGAGGGCACCGTTTAAATTTGGGGCTGGCTGCATGACCGATGGGCAGCTCGCCTAGTTCCTCTATTGTCCGGGGAAGCTATTGTCCGGGGAAGCTCAACAACTGCCGGCAACAAACCTCCTGGCCTATCCTGACATCAAGAAGGCCATCTTGCAATGGGTTGGTCGGAGCCCGGAAGAAAATCGCCAACTCTTCCGGGGTATGAAGCTAGAAAAATCCGACCGCCCGTTCGCGTTTGCCCAACCGCCGGGACGCCTGTTGGAGGTGGCTGCTTGTGGGGGACCGCGACGTCGAGGGACCTATCGACCAGGTGGTGCTGGAGCAGTTCATCCAACGACTGCCCAGGAGAACGGCAGAGTGGGTCCAGTGCCACCGCCCAGCGTCGCTGGAGGCAGCCGTCTGTCTTGCTGAGGACCACATGGCGGTGATTCCGAGGGCGGATGAGCCCTCTCTCTCTCTCTCCCCTTCCCCTGTGTCTTCCCCCATTTCCTTTCCCTCCCCCATGCCCTCTCGCTCTGCTCTCGCCCCAGGGCCCTTTCCTGCCCCACGCAGGCGAGGAGTGTTCCAGAGACCAACTTCCCGGCCATGAGAGAACACACCTTCCCCTTCCTTCAGCCGCTCTCCTCCTCAGGTGGGGCGCCTGCCAACACAGGTACGGGCGTGGCGCCTGGGCCGGCCTGTTGGAGGTGCGGAGACCCGGACCACTTCCGGGATCAGTGTCCGCTGATGGAGGTGGGGATGGTGGTGCGGGTCTCCGATGTCCCGCAGGCTGCCCCCGATCGGGCTGGAGCGTACCGGATCAACTTACAAAGCATTGTTGGATACAGGCTGTAATCAGACCACCATCCACCAACGCTTGGTTCAACCCGGGGCTTTGGGCTCAGCTAAACTTGTGAGGGTGAGGTGTGTGCACAGGGATGTTCACAAGTTTCCCATGGTGACGTTGGCGATCAAATTCCGGTGGGAAAACATAGTGTGGAGGCATCGGTTAGTTCCCGCCTCACCCATCCGCTAATCTTGGGTACTGATTGGCTGAGTTTTAGAAATGTATTAGAGGGAATTTGCGTGGATGGGTCCTGCGTGAAAGTGAAGAGATGTGCGATGCTTTTGCAGGGGAGGCCATCCTCGGCTGCTCTGAATCGGAATGACGAGGGAAGGGGTGAGGCTATCCCCTAATTCCCGGAGGGGGACTTCCCCTTGGAGCAGTCGCGGGATGAAACCCTTAAGCACGCTTTTGACCAAGTGAGAGTAATCGATGGTCAACAACTCCGGCCGGGCATATCCATATTTTGCGGTTATCAAAGACCGGTTATACAGAGTGACGCAGGAACACAATTGTTGATTCCACACAACCGCTGGGAAATGATTTTCCAGGCGGCTCACTATAATCCTATGGTCGGTCACCTAGGGGAAAGGAAGACACTTCTCCGTCTAATAGCCCATTTCTATTGGCCGGGCATTGGCGGCGACGTCCGAAGGTGGCGTGCGGCGTGCCTTGAATGTCAGCTGATAAACCCACTGCAAAAGCTCCATTGCGCCCCCATCCATTGATCGAGGTCCCCTTCGAGAGAATTAGGATGGACCTCGTCGGGCCATTAGAATGGACAGCACGTGGACATCGCTTTGTGTTGGTCCTGGTGGATTACGCAACGCGATATCCAGAAGCAGTGCCTCTGAGCAACATCTCAGCACGTAGTGTTGCAGGGGCACTCTTCAAGATAATCTCCCAGGTGGGGATTCCGAAAGAAATCGTCACCGACCAAGGCACAACTTTTATGTCACGGACACTTCGCGAACTTTACGAACTGTTGGGCATTAAATCGATTCGCACTAGCGTGTACCATCCACAGACGGATGGCCTAGTGGAACGATTTAATAAAACGCTCAAAAACATGATTCGTAAATTCGTGCACGAAGACGCTAGAAATTGGGATAAGTGGCTGGACCCCCTGTTGTTTGCAGTACGAGAGGTCCCGCAAGCCTCCACAGGGTTCTCCCCATTTGAGCTGCTGTATGGGCGGCGCCCACACGGGGTCCTTGACATCATCCGATCCAATACGTTCAATCCAATACGTTCTCAATCTTAGAGCAAAACTCCACACACTGGGGCAACAAACACAGGAGAATTTGCTCCAGGCTCAAGAACGCCAACGCCGGCTGTATGACAGGGGTGCTCAGCTACGGGAATTTACACCGGGAGATAAGGTACTCGTATTACTCCCAACGTCGAGCTCTAAATTACTTGCCAAGTGGCAAGGACCCTTTGAGGTCACACGACGAGTAGGTGAACTCGATTATGAGGTCCTGGGTTTCGGCACCAGTGTGACAGGTTTCCCAAGAAGGACACGTGAAGCAGGGCACTTGACGTTCCAGGTAAGGCTTTTTAATGGTCACAGTAATGTTTACAATCACTTTAATATGGTTTCTTAATTCTTGATCCTCTATGCGCCAACACTAGACTGACGTGTGTCACTCTCTCTCTCGAGGCTCTGTGGCTGCTGCCTTTTTATGCCGCTCTCCCCATGCTTACTGAAATTAGACACAGGTGTTAGACATAATTTAGCTCAGGTGTAAGCGCCCTTACCGCTGTTCTCTCCCGGACGGGCGCTTGACCATGCCCCCGCTACCACAATGGGGTTGTGGGAACCTTGGGCACATAGCCCGATCGGGTCTCAAGATCACGTGAGAGTAGCCCGGACTGAACTCCAGGCACGTTTCACTGACAGAGAACACTTGCAGGTCTCCTACCCTCTTGATGTAAGTGAGCGCAGTCAGGAGGGCAGTCTTTAAAGAGAGTGCCTTAAGCTCAGCTGACTCCAGGGGCTCAAAGGGGGCTACCCGTAGACCCTGAAGGACTACAGAGTTGTCCCATAAGGGTATGAGGCGTGGTTTGGAGGGATTCAACCTCCTGGAGCCTCTCATGAACCTGATGATCAGGTCGTGCTTCCCTAAGGCTTACCTTCCCTTATTGTTTGTCTAGGGATCCTTACACTACTGCTAGGCCTATTAATAAATGTATCTGCATTTAACGTGGTTGTCAGTGTTCTTTGTGTTTGCACACTCTTTCCTGTTTTCCAGGTTGCTCAATCTACCTGTATTCAGGATGGACATGCTCAACCCTGCACCCAAGATAAATGGAAGTGTGGTGTCTAAACTTAAATGCACCCTACATCAATCAAAAAAAAGATATCAAGCACTATGATTGACTTTTTTTGGGCTAATTCCATAAGTACTATAGTCAAATAAAAAATAAATCACACCAGACAGTGTTATGGAACAATGAGTGTAATGTAATATATCAATTAACAGTGCATTAATTAAATTATCTTAATTTAATTTAAATTACTTTAACGAAGATCTTGTGAGGACCCCTGTTTAAGAGAAGAACCTTTCCTCTTGTGCTGCATCCTCTCCCCTAATTTCTTCCTCCCTTCTATTCATCTCTTCATCCCTCTTTCTCATCTCCTCACTTCTTCCTCTCACTCTTTTCTCTCTTCCTCTTTTTGCCTCTCTCCTTCTGCATACTCACTTTCTTTTCTCTCCTCCCACTGCTGGGCCTCCTGGTCTCTCTTTGCCTCCCATTCCTGCAGCTCCCTCAGGTACTGTAAAAGATCATTCTGATTGGACCCTCTCTTTCTCTTGGGCAACACATCAGATGGGCCAGCATCAGAGGGAGAGGAATCAACAACAACATCCTGGCTGCCTGATTGGATTAGCAGGGTGGAATGATGGATGTCTTGGATCCTAATGCAGCATCCATCACCCAATACCACTTCCAGGATGCTGCAGTGGATTCCCCTCCCTCTGTGCTGACCCCTGACTGTGGACACTTAAGATCCTGTAACAGGTTTGGAAAAACATAAAGAAACAAAAGGAAGTAAACATAGTCTATTTTTTTGAGGATTTAGAGACAGAAATGCAAAGCTTATTGTAAAACAGTTAAAGGATGGGCAAGGAGGAGGCGAGAACCGGCTTGTCAACATAAATAATATTTTAATGTTAACTTAAAACCAAAAGCACAAACATAAACACACATGACGGACATGCTCGTAATTCTCTCTCTCTCGAACCATCGTCACCGGCCGCCTTTATCCCTCGCGCGCCTCATCAGGCCGATTGGGGACCGGGGGCGCGATATTCCAACCCGGCCCCGCCCCCCTCCGCTCCACACTCCTCCCGGCCTTATCTCAGGCCGGGGTGCCACCGGCATGACGTACACCCCCACATCCATGGGGCAGGGTGTATCTTACGTCCCGCGTGGTCAGCCCCGCCTTCCTCGCCCTGGGAGGAGACCGGAGGGGAAGAAAACAACCACAACAAAAAATAGGCGAGGGGAAAGGCCAACACGGTGCGAAAGAGAGAGAGAGAGAGGAGAGAGAGAAAAAGCTCACTCACCGGTTCACTGAGAGGTGAACCTTCGACCACCAGCGGGCAGAACGCACCTCCGCTTTTCTGGCGGCAAATGGGGACACTCCTCCGCCCCTGGAAGCGGCTCTACCGCTCCGGGCGGTCGGAGAGTTTCTTCCCTCCTCCCCTCGCGGATGGCGGTCTTCCCTCGACCCCTCCGCGTCTCTGGGGACGGCAGGGCACTCCTCCGCCCCCGGCAGCGGCTCCCTCGCTCCAGGCGGTCGGGGTATCCAGTCCCCACTTGCCCCGCGGACGACGGCCGTACCCCGCATCCGGGCGGTCGGGCTACTCCATCACCCGGCAGATGGCAGCGGCGCTCCCCAGGGTGGACGGCTGTGTCGAGGACTCTGCGACGGGCATCCCTCCTCCTTCCCGGGTTTCGGCACCAATGTAAAACAGTTAAAGTATGGGCAAGGAGGAGAGAATTTTATAAAAACACCTTGATTCTTCAGTTAAAATAGAATAAAGTTATTTAAATCATTATTTTAGATTTTACAGCATTGTGATTTCATGGCAACAAAGTTGTAAAATTGAATATAACTTTACACACCAAAGATAACACTAAAATAATGTTAACAGGCATATTATTTAGGTCTTGTGGCAGTGTAGTAGTATCTATGACAATACAGAATACAGCAAGCAACAACATACACTGCAAAAAATTATTTTCTAGACAAGTATTTTTGTCTTGTATTCCTGTCAAATTATCTAAACTTTCTTAAAACACGATTTATTTACTTGTCAAGCAAAATGGGATAAGATATTAAGTCTTGTTTTAAGATAAATCTGACTAAATTTAGTGAACTTTAGACTCAAAACAAGAAAAAAGATCTGCCAATGGGGTAAGCAAAATAAACTTAATTTAAAGAGAAAACAAGTTTATTTTGCTTATCCCATTGGCAGACTTTTTTCTTGTTTTGAGTCTAAAGTTCACTAAATTTAGTCAGATTTATCATAAAACAAGACTTAATATCTTATCCCATTTTGCTTGACAAGTAAATACGTGTTTTAAGAAAGTTTAGATAATTTGACAGGAATCAAGACAAAAATACTTGTCTAGAAAATCATTTTTTGCAGTGTATTCACTTATTTTTTATTTCTGTTTGAGGTTCTCCCATTTCTATTTTTACCCATGCCAGTGCAACCTTCCCATTGTCATGAACTCCGATTCCCATCAGTCATAGCAGCATCCAAATATGGCCACCCCAGACTCTATTTACTATGCACCACCTTGATCCCAATCACCAGAGTTTAAATCAGCCTCACTTGCACTTCATCACCACAGCTATCACTGCACCCTTTATAATAGACTCTGTCACGTTAACTCATGGTAAAGTATACCCTCTATTCCTTGTGTCTAAGACGTTACCAAGCCTTCATAGTTCTGCCTGATTTCTTGTTGATATACCTTGCCTGTTTGTGACCACAAGTTTGCTTCTAGCCTGATTATCCCTGTCTGCCAATAACCTGACCTCTGACTGTACTCATTGCTGGATTTTTGCTTGTTGTTTGAACTGTACTGTTGCCTAACCTCCCTTAAAACTCCAAAATGCACTCGCATCCTACTCTCTTGGTGAACTTACTAACACACATGCAGATCATTTTCATGGATGCAGGCTCTTATGAACACAACAAAACACATAAGAGCAATAAATCAATAATTTTACTGACAATAAAAACAATATCAGGGAATTTCATGGAAACTAAAGGTAAACAAGGCCATATAGCATGGGCATTAAACATTTTACTATTATTAAGTGGATTACTATGTTAAAGTCTGAACACATTTTGAAAATATAACAATAAAAACAGCTGGAAAAGATTTTTTATTATTTCCCCTTAAGTTCTCTGTTCATTTATATAACATTCTTGGATTGCCAACTGTTCTGTTAGCTGAGACGTCAAGTTCAGCTCAAGGGATGCTTAAGGGACAAACCTTTACCAAAACCCATTTTGAATGCATTTTGTTCAGTACTTGAAGCTGCTAAACCCCACCCGACCGCTAGAGCATACTGCATGTATTTAGAATACGTTTGCTACAAAACCACAGACACAACAGTACATATAAAATGAACATAGGCTGGAAATGATCGCTACTCACTCAAGTCCTTTAAGAGCAGCATTTCTCTTGCCGATGAACAGTGAATAGTTGGCAATGCGCCATTGGATGTGGTGTTCGTTCTCCTCATCTGACCCTAAGGTAAACACAAGATCATTTGACTCTCAGCATTCTACCAATAAACCTACGTGACATTATAAATATTTTGTTAATATTTAATCTCTGCTCTTGTAGTGCACTATAGATTTATAGTGAAATGCAACTTTATAGTGAGTAACATTTTGGTCTGTTCTCACCCAACACCGATTGGATCGCTTCAGAAGAATTGAATTAAACCACTGGAGTCGTATGGATTACTTTTATGAAGCCTTTATCTGCCTTCAAATTTCTGGTCACCATTCACTTGTATTATGAGGACCAATAGAACTGAGATATTCATTTAAATCTAAAAATCTTAATTTGTGTTCTGCTAAAGAAAGAATATCATACACTTCTTAGATGGCATGAGGGTAAGTGATGAGAGAATTTTCATTTTTAGGTGAAATATACATTTAACTCTCTGGTTGATCCCTGAGCAAATTAATCTTATGAGCCGATTCTTTAAAGATTTTTAGAAGAATATTTAAACTCTGTAGGTCCATAAAATTAATGGGTGTCAACATTTTTATACTCCAAAAAGCAAATAAAGGCAGCATAAAAGTAACCCATAAAACTCCAGTGCTTTAATCAATTATTTTCAGAAGCTTTATGATAGGAGTGGATGAGAATCAGATCAATATTTACAGATCAAGTCCCTTTTGCTACAAATTCTAATCCCTGTCCAGTAGGTGGCATTATGCATGAAGAATGTGAATCACCAAAAACACAAGAAGAAGAATGTGAAAATGAAAGTGGAGACTGACTGAGCAGAAAGGAGAATTTATAGTAGTTAAAGTAGTTAAATATTGATCTGTTTATCACCCACACCTATCATATCGCTTCTGAAGACATTTATTTAACCTCTGTCTTGAGTCTTTTGGATTACTTTAATGCTGACGTATGTGATTTTGGAACTTAAACATTTTGGCACCCAATCACCAAAAGAGCAGAGATGTTGTTCTTAGGCCAATCCATACTAATCCGTTTTTGTTTGAAAACACATGTTTTTCTCTTCATTTTGACCATACTGATACATCGTTGTTGTCAGCGAAAACTGAGCATTTTGAAAACGCTCTCCCAAGTGGATACATTTGAAAATTCCATCTTCACATTGTAGTGTGGACTGGGAAAACAGATATATCTGAAAATTATGACGTATTAGTTGTCACGTGATGCAGTCATGTGATCAGTTCAACCAAAACAATCAAGATGGCGGCCCATGTTACAGTGGCACGGTTATGCCTGATATCTACACTGATAGCATTGTTAAAGATGATTAAAACAATGTTAAACAGTCAAGATGATGCTGCAGATGGCAGCCTTGGTGTGGAGCTCTCCAATTCTTTTTTCCCTCATTTTTTTTGTTTGTCCTGTGTTTAATCATATTTTTCCAATCGGTTTTACCAGGGATGAACTGCTAAACATTTGGCAGCACATACCAGACAATCTTTTCCTGGTTTTGGACCATTCAGAAGTTTTGCTGGACATTTTAATTGGAGGCGCAGCTGTGTTGTTTAAGCGTGCTATGAGAAGCATGTGATGGAAGCGAGCCGGCGCACTGGCTCTGACAGTGTGGTTTTCTAACAGTGCTGCCGAGTATTCATCTAGCAAATCTCAGCACTCTTACTAACAAAAGGGACAAACTACATCTCCTCACCCATACAAACAAGGACTTTTCAAACTCTGCAGCCTTGTGCTTCACAGAAACCTGGCTGAGTGAATCCATTCCAGACAGCACAGTACATCTGCTGGGCTCTCAGCTGTTCAGAGCGGATCGTATAGAGGAGTTGAAAAACGAGAGGTGGTGGAACACTTTTTACATCAATGAATGTTGGTGTACAGTTGTATTAACATTAACAAAGATGTGTTGTCCTAATTTGGAAGCACTGTTTATCAACTGTAAGCCTTCCTCCTCCACATTCCACCACACATATGCATGAATGCAGCGCTGCAACAGCTGGCTGATCAGATCACAGACACGGAACAACAATACTTGGACTAACTTATTATTATTCTGTGAGATTGTAATAAAGCTAACCTCACCTATGAACTTCCAAAATACAGACAGCACATTACATGCCCCACCAGAGACAGAAATACATTGGATCTTTGCTACACAACAATAAAGGATGCATATCGCTCTGTCCCTAGACTCTGATCACTCTCTGGTTCATCTTCATCCAACCTACAGGCAGAAACTAAAATAGTAAAGACTGTAAAGAGTGGACCAATGAGGCAGAGCTGGAACTACAAGCCTGCTTTGACTGCACTAATTGGAGTGTATTTGAGGCTGCAAACACCAATCTGGGTGAGCTCACAGATTCTGTGACATCATATATCAGTTTCTGTGATATGTGCATTCCGACTAGGACTTATTTACAACAATGAAAAACCATGGTTTACAGAAAAACTCAGGCAGCTTCATCAGGCCAAAGAGGCTGCTTACAGAAGTGGGGATAAAATATTGTACAATCAAGCCAGAAGCTAAAACATGCTACTCTGATAAGCTGAAAAACAAGTTTTCAGCTAACAACCCTGCATCAGTGTGGAGAGGCCTAAAAGACTTTACTAACTTCAAGACACCATCCCCTAACACTGTAGGGAACCAACAACTGGCTGATGACTTGAATGTGTTTTACTGTAGATTTGAAAGGCCCAGTCTCACACCCACACCTGCTCTGACCTTCGCTTAACACAAACATCAACCCCCTCCTCCCTCTCCTGCTACTCAACCTGCTATTAAGATCTGTTAAGAGGAGGTCTGCTATGTCAACAAAAGACAAGGAAAGCAAAGGGCCCTGATGGTGTTTCACCCACTTTTCTAAAATCCTGTGCTGACCAGCTGGCCCCCATCTTCACACATATTTTCTATCGATCAGTGGAGCAGTGTGAAATTCCCTGCTGCTTCAAACACTCCACCATCATTCCTGTCCGAAAGAAACCCCAAATCACAGGACTTAATGACTACAAACCCGTCACTCTGACGTCTGTGGTCATGAAGTTATTTGAGAGACTGGTGTTGGCCCATCTGAAGAACATCACTGGACCCTTTCTAGATCCACTTCAATTTGCTTATTGAGCAAACAGGTCTGTGGAAGATGCAGTAAATATGGGATTGCATCATATCCTGCAACATCTGGACAGACCAGGGACATATACAAGGATCTTTTTTGTGGACTTCAGTATTCATCCCAGCTATTTTCTGAACAGAATTACACCAGCTCTCTGTTCCCATGTCTATCTGTAAGTGGACCACCCGCTTTCTGACAGACAGGCCGCAGCTAGTAAGACGGGAAATTCATGTCCAGCACATGTACGATCATCACTGATGCCCCCCAGGGATGTGTGATCACCCTACTACTCTTCTCCTGTATACCAATGACTGCACCGCCAAGGACCCCCTCTGTCAAGTTCCTGTAGTTTGCCATCAACACTTCTGTATACAGTCTGTATACAGAAGGCAGGTTGAACGGCTGGCTCACTTGTGCAGTCAAAACATCCTGGAGCTGAATACGCTCAAAACTGTGGAGAATATAGTGTACTTTAGGAGGAACACTCCAACATTGACCCCACTCACAATTCTAAACAGCACTGTGGCAGCAGTGGAGTCATTCAGGTTCCTGGGCACTATCATCTCACAGGACCTGAATTGAGAGACCCACATTGACTGAAAAAGGCCCAGCAGAGGTTGTACTTCCTTTGCCAGTGGGGGAATTTCAACCTGCCACAGGTGCTGGGGATACAGTTCTATACAGCAATCACTGAGTCTGTCCTCTGCACTTCAAAGTCTGGTTTAGTTCAGATATGAAATCGGACATCACGTGACTACAAAAGGCAATTCAGACTCTTGGGGAGATTATTGTTTGCCCCATGCCTTCCCTTCAAGAACTGTATATTTCCAGATTGAGCAAAAGGGAAAAATCACTCTGGACCCCACTCACAACAGTTGCCCTCTGGACGACGCTACAGAGCACTGAGCACCATAACTATCAGGCACAGGAACAGTGTTTTTCCTCAGGCTATCCATCTCATGAATATTTAACTGTACCATTTAGCAATAATTATGTGCAATAGACAGCTCTATTTATATTTATCCTTTAACATACCCTACCACTTCTGCCATACATTCCCTTGCATCTGTATATAACAGATCTGTATTTGCACATACGTATTTATAAATATAATCTCAGCAAAAAAATAATAAATCTCAGCATAATAAAATCCTTTTTCAGGACACTGTATTTTCAAGATGATTCGTAAAAATCCAAATAACTTTAGAGATCTTTATTGAAAAGGCTTTAATCAATGTTTTCCATGTTTGTTCAATGAACCATAAAAAATGAATGAACATGCACCTGTGGAACGGTCATTAAGACACTAACAGCTTACAGACAGTAGGCAATTTAGGTCACAATTATAAAAACTTAGACACTAAAGTAACCTTTCTACTGACTCTTTAAAACACCAAAAGAGAGATTCCCAGGGTCCCTGCTCATCTGCTTGAATGTGTCGCAGGCATTCTGCATGAAGGCATGAGGACTGCAGATGTGTCCAGGGCAATAAATTGCAATGTCTGTACAGTGAGACGCCAAAAACAGTGCTAAAGGGAGACAGGAAGGATAGCTGATCATCCTCGCAGTGGCAGATCATATGTAACAGCAACTGCACAGAATCAGTACATCCGAATAACATGCATGTGGGACAGGTACAGTATGGTGTGGCAGCGGGGGCGTGGTCAAGCGCCCGTCCGGGAGAGAAAAGCGGTAAGGGCGCTCACACCTGAGCTAAATGATGACTAACACCTGTGTCTGATTGCAGTAACATGAGGAGAGCGGCATAAAAAGGGCAGGAGCGACGGAGCAAAGGAGAGAGAGAAAAGAAGAAAAGGCTGTCTCTGGAGACCCTGAGAAAAAGATTAAAAGACTGACCCTTTAAGTTGACACTGAAAAGAAAAGATTAAAAGACTTACCCTTTAAGTTTACACCGCTTTCCTTGTTTTGTTCTACATTGGTGCAGAAACCCGGGACCATTTTTTTTTTTTTTTGTGATGGAACAAGGTCGCCCCATAGAGTCCTCCCAGCTGGTGGAGATCGCTGCGGTGGGCGGGGCTCACGGCAAACCCGAAAAAGTGCGCGGTTGGGCGTGTGGAGGTACGGTATCTGGGGTTCCACTTGGGTCATGGCCAGGTGCGACCCCAAATTGACAAGACCGCGGCGATTGCGACTTGCCCTAGACCCAAGACCAAAAAGGGGGTGAGGCAGTTCCTGGGGCTGGCTGGCTATTACAGACGGTTTGTACCTAATTATTCGGATGTCACCAGCCCGCTGACTGACCTTACTAAAAAGGGGGCTCCAGATCCGGTCCAGTGGTCAGAGCAGTGCCAACAGGCGTTTACAGAGATTAAAGCTGCACTTTGTGGGGGCGCTTTTGCATGCACCTGACTTCTCTCTCCCTTTTGTTTTGCAGGCGGACGCTTCAGACAGAGGGTTGGCGCCGTGCTCTCGCAGTTGGTGGAGGGAGAGGAGCCCGGTGCTGTACATTAGCCGGAAGCTCTCCTTGAGGGAGACTAAGTACAGCACCGTAGAGAAGGAGTGTTTGGCCATCAAGTGGGCGGTCCTCACCCTCCGATACTACCTGCTGGGGCGAGCCTTCACCCTCTGCTCGGATCACGCCCACTGCAGTGGCTCCACCGCATGAAAGATATGAGCGCCCGGATCACCCGTTGGTATCTGGCCCTCCAGCCTTTTAAGTTCAAGGTGGTCCACAGGCGGGGGTGCAGATGGCTGCCGCTGACTTCCTCTCCAGAAATGGGGGAGTGGTAGGCAGGCGGATGACGCCCGGCCTGAGTCGGGCGGTGGGGGTATGTGGCAGCGGGCGTGGTCAAGCGCCCGTCCGGAGAGAAAGCGGTAAGAGCTCACACCTGAGCTAAATGATGACTAACACCTGTGTCTGATTGCAGTAACATGAGGAGAGCGGCATAAAAAGGGCAGGAGCGACGGAGCAAAGGAGAGAGAGAAAAGAAGAAAAGGCTGTCTCTGGAGACCCTGAGAAAAAGATTAAAAGACTGACCCTTTAAGTTGACACTGAAAAGAAAAGATTAAAAGACTTACCCTTTAAGTTTACACCGCTTTCCTTGTTTTGTTCTACAGATGGCAACAACAACTGCCTGAGTTACACCAGGAATGCACAATCCCTCCATCAGTGCTCAGACTGTCGCAATAGGCTGAGAGAGGCTGGACTGAGGGCTTGTAGGTCTTTTGTAAGGTAGGTCCTTACAAGACATCACCAGCAACAACGTTGCCTATGGGCCCACCAGACAGGACTGGCAAAAAGTGATCTTCACTGATGTTTTGTCTCACCTGGGGTGATGGTCAGACTCGTATTTATCATCGAAGGAATGAAACATCTCACAGCAAGAACTGGCAAATCTGGTGCAATCCATGAGGAGGAGATGCACTGCAGTACTTAATGCAGCTGGTGGCCACACCAGATACAGACTGTTACTTTTGACCCCCCTTTGTTCAGGGACACATTATTCAATTTCTGTTAGTCACATGTCTGTGAAACTTGTTCAGTTTATGTCTTTCAAATTCATATTTACACATGTTAAGTTTGCTGAAAATAAAAGCAGTTGAAAGTGAGAGGACGTGTCTTTTTTTGCTGAGTTTAGGTTAATGGCACTCGAAAACTTCCAAGCGACCTCCTTGGCTAGCCACGTAATCACTCCGGCATTCCAATTGGGCTTTTTCTATCAATATCACAAGTCTTTTTCAGCCAAAGTTGCACTTCACAGGTCATCAAGCTATTTCCTACTCTGTCTGTGGATTATTCGTTCACTCTGCAAATCTGTGCCCCAGAACATCTTGGTTACAAGTGTAACCCCTGTTCCCTGATGGAGGGAATGAGATGTTGTGTCGATGTAGTGGCACTAGGGGTTCAATCTTGAGAGTCCCAATCACCTTTGCTTTATTCAGAAAAGGCCAATGAAAATTGGCGAGTGGAATTTGCATGCCACTCTCTGCCTTGGACATACGGGTATAAAAGGAGATGTTCACCCATTCAGATTTGTGCCGAGTAGATGAGTCCCTGCCATGTCAAGGGTCAGTTCAGCACCGTGGCAGGAGGGACACAATGTCTTGTACCCTCCATCAGGGAACAGAGGTTACAATTGTAACCAAGACGTTCCCTGTCTGTCACTCACTCGACATTGTGCCGATGTAGTGACACTAGGGGTTCCTATACAAAACACTGCAGGTGCTGAGCCGTGTCACGAAGTACGGAGGAGTGGACATGGGCAAGCTGCTGTGTGCCTCACAGTGAGTGCTCGGCCACGTCATGGCCTCCCAGCGAGTTAGGTAAGGCATCTCCCTGATCAGGTTAAGGGTGGGAGGAGGCACTTACCCAAGGAGGCTACAGGCGGTTGCCATTCCTGATTTTTGTATTAAGCAATTTCCCACCGAGCACCTGCTAGAATAGCACTGATGAAGTGATCTTCCCTCTCCAGGAGGGAGAGCAATACTGAGAACATATCCTACCGGAGGGAGGTTAACATGTGGAGAATACCTCACATAGACTTACCGATGGGGAAGTTCACATATGGAATGAGGCCACTGGGAGGACCCTATATACAGAGAGGGTACACAGCAAAAGTGGCCGAGGCAGAGTGAAGCTCTGCTTAGGGGAACACTGGGTTTACCTAAGGGGCAATTGAACAGTGGAAACACATCATTCAGTATTACTGAGGGGGAAACACCACATATGGAGCACTGAGCCCAAGTATACAGGATCACCTGAAAAAAGGCTTACCATGAGTATTGGGCCTGGTAGCGTTACCTGAATAAAAAATTAACAGAGGCATCCAGAGTTCACTAGTAGCGGGGAATTGTTGTGGACAATTAATGCATATTATCACATTGAAAGGGGAAAGTGATACACCTGACCTGCTGCCTTGCCTACCTGTTGTTACCCCATAACACTCGGGTCTAAACCGGTTATATGCGGAGGTTGTAGAACCTCGCAAAAGTATTGGGTGTAGCCCAACCCACTGCTCTGCATATGTCTATTAGAGAGGCGCCCCTTGCCACTGCTCAGGAGGACCCAACACCTCTAGTGTAGTGTGCCAAGACTCCCAAAGGGCAGGTCTTGTGTTTGGTAAGCCAAAGAAATGGCATCCACAATCCAATGGGCCAGCCTCTGTTTGAAGACAGCTTTCCCCTTCTGCTGTCCTCCAAAACAGACAAAGAGCTGCTCAGAGCATCTAAAGCTCTGCTTGCAATCCAGATAGATGTGCAGGGTGCAAACTGGACACAGCAACGACAGGGTCTTCCTCCTCTGAAGGGGTGCTAGCAGGCTTGCAGGTTCACCACTGATTCCTGAAAGAGAGTGGGGAGAACTTTGGGCACGTAACTGGGCCGGAGTCTCAAAATCACGTGAGAGTGTGCCGGCCCAAACTCCAGGCATTCACTGGTGACAGAGAGCACCTGTAGGTCCCCAACCCTCTTGATAGAAGTGAGCGCCACCAGGAGGGCAGTATTCAGAGACAAAGTGCTGAGTTCAGCTGTTCCAAGGGCTCAAAGTGGGCTCTCTGTAAGGCAGGTAGGACCACAGAGAGATCCCAAGAAGAAAGCAGATGCGGTCTGATGGTGAACAGCTTGTGTTGCCGTGAGGGTCACCCACCTAGGGTATTATAATATGCTGCTATAGCAGACACATGCACCTTCAGGGTGGAGGGAGACAGCAATCTCTCCAGCCCCTCCTGTAGGAAGGACAACACAGGCCTGAACGTGCATCTCTGTGGATCTTCCCCGTGGGAAGAACACCAATTTGCGAAGAGACATCAGAGCATACAGCCTGAGTGATCAGGTCTGTCACCGCTGGCGGAAGGCCTGCTAGGTCCTCCGCATCCCATCCAGGAGCCAGACATTGAGGTTCCAGAGGTCTGTCTGCGGTTGCCGGAGCATGACCTACCCCTGAGTGAGAAGGTCCCGCCTTAGTGGAATGCGCCAGGGAGGGGCTACTGCCAGGAGCATCAGGACTGAGAACCAAGTCCGGTTGGGCCAGTACGGCACAACCATCAGGACTTGCTGCCCATCCTCCATGACTTTGCACAATGTCTATGCAACGAGGCTCACTAGGTGAAACGAGTACTTGCGCAGCCCCCAAGGCAAGCTGTGCGCCATGGCATCCATTCTGAGGGGAGCTTCGGACAGGGAGTTTCAAAGGGGACAATAAGAGGACTCTTGGGAGATGAAATGCTCCACCTGTGCCTCTCTGAATCTCTCCCAAATCAGCTGGACTGTATGGGGGTGGAGTCTCCGCTCTCCATGGAGCATTACCTGTCGTGAGAGCGCATCCGCTGCATGGTTTAGGATGCCCGGGAGATGAGTGGCTGGCAGAGACTTCAGCATCGCTGACTCCAAAGGAGGAGGCGGCGGGCGAGTTGTGACATGTGACGTGAGCGTACACCACCATGGCGGATTATGTATGCCACGGTCGCTGTGTTGTCCTTTCAGATCAACACATGCTTGCCCTGAATCTACGGCCATCTGTCATGACCAAGATGCGCCTCGAGATCTGCTCTAAGGGAACCCCAGCCCGTAGAAATGCCAGGTCTGAACAAGGGCTGAAAGTTTGGGCGCACCGTGGCATGATAGTCACAAGCTGGGTGCCGTGGCACCATGCCCATCTCAGGATGCCCATCTCCAGCCAATGCTGGAGCGGTCTCATAAGCACCACCACAGAGCATACCATATGCCCCAGGCGCCTCTGAAATTGTTTCAATGGCATCTCTATCTTCTGCCTGAAGGTTTTCAGACAGACCGGAAAGACCTTCAGTGCCTGGCAATCGTGAACACGAGGGCCGGAAGGGCTGAGTATTGGAAAATGTCCCAGGGAATGAGGAAACTGCTCTTTTTTTTTACAAGTTGGGTACCGGGGCCCAGAAGGCATGTCACAAGGGTCGCCTCATCCCTGGGTTGCCTGTCTCAGGGCCACTTCAAAGCCCATCCAGGGTTCTTGGCGGCTGGCTGCCGGGCAGGTGGTGCTGCCTTCCTGCGGGAGAATCTTCTTCTCAGAGACCAGTGTGCCGGCTCCGGTGGTGGGGGAGCCGAGGCAAATGCTGCAGGAGGATGGCCCTGGCGAGAGGCAGATGGGGCGCAAGACTTCAGAGGCCTGAAGGTGTCCGAGTCGCACCGTGGAAAAATATGCTTGATGGCCTCCGTCTGCTCTTTCACCATCGAGAACTGATGGGCGAAGTCTTCGACAGTGTCACCAAAGAGCCCCCCTTGGGAGATGGCTGCATTGAGAAAGCAAACCTTCTTAGTGTCATGCATCTCCACAAGGTTGGTCCACCAAGGTGGACAACGTCTGGCCCAGAGCTCTGGGTCGGTCCCACTCTCGTGCAGATATTTAAGCATCTTGGACTGGTGAACCTGCAGGATAGCCATGGTGTGCAGGGCGTAGGCGGCCTGCCCCGCGGCATTGTAAGCCTTTGCCACTAATGACGAAGAAATCTTACACGACTTGTAAGGGAGCCTTGGTCGGTTCTCATTCTCGTCTTGGTGGATTTCTGCTTCACAAAGTAGGAAGAGAGCGATGACCGCAACGTTCTCATGGGCATGTTCTCGCAGTGAGAACATGAGCCCTCCACAAAAGCTGCCTCAGTGTGTTGGCGACCCAAGCACTTGACAGATTTTGTGGCCATCCGGCGGGGAGAGATAACGGCCACACCCAGTAGCACAAATGTTGAAGGATATCTTTAAAAAGACGTCAATCATTTGCGTGAGCTCTTTTAGGGGAAATATATTATTTAAAAAATACAGTATACTCTTTTACACCTGTGGACTCGTCGTCGAAGCACCCAGAGAAGCACAACACTCGACCGTGCGACGGTGACCGCTAATATGAGCCATAATTCCATATGACAGCAAGGTGTCTGGACGAATACACACATGTGCTAGTGGTGCAAATTCCACTAACCAATTTTCATTGGCCTTTTCTGAATAAAGCAAAGATGATTGGGGCTCTCAAGATCAAACCCCTAGTGTCACTACGTCGACACAACGTCGAGTGAGTGACAGACAGGGAACAGCATTTCATGCAACACAGGATTCTATAGCATCGTCCTCCAATTCTGAAACTAGATCTAGTTTTTCTCTCACCCTACAGGAAAGAGGAACTTTGCAGATAACTATACTTCAGATTGTATTAATTTCAATTAGTCTATTTGTCCTTACATTAGATACAAATATGTGCATTGTAGTAGCTTGTGTGGCAACAGCCACCCAAGATTTGTTTGTCCCCACATGAGCAAGCCCAGACCAACAAGAAAATGAATAAACATCCTTCCACTCCAATCAACATTGCAAGAACTTAAAAAAATTTATCCAAGCATCCTTATTGCGGTTTCATACATTTCTTATTTACTGGTCTCCTACAAGGTTTTCTAGCTGGTCTTAGCTTCATCCCCTCCTCAACTCATGTATCAAAAACTTTTGTCAGTGCTGAAAGAATCCAAAAAGGGATACTTAATCGGCCCCCTTTATATTTCACATTAATCCTATTGGTCTGGCTACCAGGAAATATTCAGATAAAAAAAGCTTCATTATTGATCTTTCTGCACCACATAACAGTCCAGTTCCCAGTATTAACAGTCTCATTCCCTCTGATATTTTTTTCTCTATTTTACGCTTCAGTAGACCATGCATTTAAATTTACAAACATTGCTGGCAAAGGTGTCTGGATAGGGAAAGCTATTCAAGATATTGTTACTCTTGACTTCGGCTGTCAGTCTGACATGCAGTTCTTTGCTTGCCTTTTATCAGATTAGTCAACTTTTTTTTATAATGATTATGTTGAAACTTCATAATCCCGTCAAATCTACACTGATGCTGCACCTTCCATAGGCTTTGGTGGGTCTTTCAGTATCAAGTGGTTTGCAGAGAATTGGCCAGCCAAAATTCTCTTCCATGTGAGGCTAAATCTTTCACACTTTTCAAAATAAACCCCATCATCATTGCATGCCTTCGATGGGGTGAAGAATGGTGAAGTAAAGGTATAACTTTATGCGATAACCAAGCCGTAGTGCATATTATTAACAAAGGTCGCTCCTCTGTTCCCTCTATTAATCACTTAGTTCGTCGACTTGCATTATTAAAAACTTCATTCTCAAAGCTGCTTACATTCTAGGTTTAAACAATATGTACTCTGATGCCCTTTCTCATTTTCAATTTTAGAAATTCCATGCTCTGTGCACAGAAGCACAGCCTACAGGCCTAAGATGCCCACCCTTCAACCAAGTCGTGCTAGATTAGAAATTTCCTTCTGCTGCTAAATTTGTGAGGTTGGGGATGGATAAATCTATCTCCTTGTGTTCATCAATGTTCAAGCTGCTGCATGCGTAAGCAGATCTAGTCTGCCAAGACCAAGCCTACTCTCAATACCATTTACAGAATAAATTATTTTGTCAAATATACTCGAGAGTTGTCTCAACTGAAATATCCTATTAATTCAGTTAGGAAACTATGCATTGAAGGTCGATATATCCGGTTCCCAACACACCTCTTCGTTAACCAATCAGGAGTTGTTAACCCTCTCTCAAATCAAATGATTTGAAAAGCAGTCACTCACCTCTACAGCTTCGACTACAGTCCAACAGCGCAGTGGTATATAGTATTCACCCTCCACCTCCCCAGCTCACCTTGCCTAGATCTGCTTATGGGGGGGCTAATTGTGTTCATTTACACAATTAGCTATTTTGTCAAATCTACTCAAGAGTTGTCGTAACTGAACTAGTTGTAAAACCCATTTGTGAAATAAAAAAAATGTTTTTGATATCTGTAACTGCATTTTCACTAGTAGAATTTGACAATGATCTGTCTTTCAGTCCTGTTCAAAATGAAATTACAGAGAGCTATGAATCAACTTGCTTTTAACTCAAGAATTGTCGACCTACTGATTTCCCAGTGGGTATGTCTAAATAAGCTTTCTAGTTCCCTATGTCATTAATTAGTATATCCTGAACATGAATTCGAGCACTGGCAATGGTATTTATGCACTCATTAGGGCACTTATGATGCTATCACCTGTGATACGATTATGAGGTTGTGTTTTTGTTATAGATATTAAAATGTGTCATTATGAAAGATAAATGACATAAATTAAGAAATAACTATATAAAAGGAGTGTATTTTTGATAATTTTCTAACAATTCTAATGTTTTAAAGATTTTCTTTTATGGTGTTCATTATTGATGAAATATAATTCTCTTTTAAAGAAAAAAAAAGCCTTGACATTATATATTTGCACTTGCCTGATGACATTTATGGTAAGAAAACAATTCTCCCTGGTTTTTACTGTTTATTCTGGGAATTTTTAGGGAGCAAATGTTTCTGTGCACTGGAACGATTTTGCAATTGCCTCGCTAGAAATGGCAGACTCCCTGACCAGTGCCCTGACTGCTTAAATCGGTAGCTGATTAAGATGCACCCAGTGAGATCAGTCTGGAAAATGCCGATTCAGATATCAATAGTTGTATTTTTTGCTTGTTCAAATAAATCTTTTGATATTAAGAAGTGGTATTTTCAAAAGTAATTATGTAATTTTTTATATCATAAAAAGTGTTTGTGCAATCCTAAATTCTGATCTAAAAAATACAAGATGGACAGACAGACAGACAGTTCTTCCATCAGCGTGCACTGCCCCGGCCGCTTTCGCTGTTGTGTGATGTCTCTGTGTTTATATCTGCATTTTCCACTAAGATGCGCTATACAACCTTTCTGTGGACTCCTCTAGTCCGGCTGCCTAATGGTGCGTTCAGATCAGAGGTGTCGAGAGCGTCAAATCGACCTGAAGTCATTCAATTTCAATGGCAGCCAGCGTCTCTCGGTGGCGAGAAGCGGCACGTCTTGGGCATTTTGGGCATTCAAGTGCAGGCAACATTTTGGTAGTGAACTTTGATGCAGTTCTGCAGCAAAACAATGTTGGCAGGGCAGCCAGAGCGAAATTTTAACACACTCCTCTTGTCTGAATGCACAGTAATCTGTTCCTGCACAATGTTTCATCATAGTCGCTCGTTTGTTTTGCCAAACTTTTTGCACTTCATTTGTCTTGTTTCTGCATTGTACAATGCAATTTTTTTTTATTTAAGACAGAGGAAAATATACCTCTTTATGAATAACATAAGTTTGTACTTTATGTTGTTCCAGAAATGAAAACACAACAGATGTATACATACAAAAAATATTTTACATTGCTTGCCAAATAGGACCAATCTCTGACCAGTTGGGCTCAGGTGCATTCACATGGGAAATTGCACAAAAAAAAGTAACTTAAATATTTAGCCTAAATTTAGGCTAACTAAGCCAGAGTTATGCAGTGTGAATGTTCCTAAAAAGGGTTTAGCAATACATAACCAATCGTATAATGCCTCATTTAAAAGAATATTTCACACAAAAACTTTACGTCATTTACTCACTTTCTTTTGCAGAACACAAATTAAGAAAGATTGTGATGTCAGGTTGTTCATACAATGCAAGTGAATCGTGACCAAACATTTATGCTCCAATAAGGACTTGAAAGCAGCATAAAAGGTAACCATACGACATCAGTAGTTTAATCAATGTCTTGAAGGGATTCAATCAGTACTGAATGAGAACAGACCAAAATATCACTCGTTTTTCATGATACAACTTGCCATTGCAGTCTCTAGGCATGATCATGATTTCAAGCTTGTTTACACTTCCTAGTGCTTGACACATGCACAGAATGCTAGGAAGTATAATCAAGCTTCAAATCATGATCGCCAATGAGATGTCAAAAGATCAGAGATCGTCAATCCTGATAGGAGTTCCCATTGCATCAGCGACTGATTCAGCATCAAAGTCACCAACTTGAAAGATAACAATTTTTTTCTTCATAATGAAGTACAGGTAACCTTGATATGTCTTTTCCCTAAAAGACACACATCTACTGTGAAGCAGTGAAGTCTTAATTTAAAGAGGCATACTGGTGTGTTGAATTTATAAAGGCAATGTATTTAAAGCATTTAATTTCCATATAATTTCTTTATTCTGATGCTTTGTGTGTGTGTGTGTGTGTCTATGTGCTAAATACTCACATCTCAAATGCCAGTGAATATTCCAAAGTTCACACATTTTCTGCACCAAAAGGGGATATATAAAAGTTTTACTCATTCTTTGCATGCATTTGTATTATCACTCAAAAATTCTTAAATATGTCATCCCAGTTCCAGGGTATTTTCTAATGAACAAATGATGCCGCTTTTTCTTCTTCTGTTTTAGTGCTTGTGATTTACATTTTGTTGCTATTCATTTTAAGTTAATATGCAGTCAATGTAAGCCGCTATGAGTGCCTGCCTCTTTAAATCATCAAACTCTCTCCTGCAACAACATCAACATCAAAAATAACACATGAGTACTCATATCTTGAGGCACATCAAACTGTCAGTTTTTTAGATGTGCTGCTTTGAAATTTGCAGCAAACACTAATCATTCATTGACTCATGGATGTGTGAAATGGCCTCCGTCTACTTTTTCACCGCGGAGAACTGCTGGAGGAAACGTGTCTTGTCCGTCTCACGCATCTCGACCAAGTTCAGCCACAGATGACATTCTTGAACCACAAGTGTGGCCATCGCCTGCCCGAGTGACTGGCCCTGAGGGCAAGGTCGGTCACTGAGTACAGTTCCTGCAGCACGTCGGGATCAGGACTACACTCTTGCAGATCTTTGAGTGCCTTGACCTGGTCGACTTGCAGGAGGGCCATGGTACGCAGGGCGGAAGCGGGCCTGTCTGGCGGCGCTGTAGGCTTTGGATCTCACCAGCGTCAGATGACCGACCGCTTTCTGATGCAGCGGCGAGCTCATCCAGCTCGGGGGGCTCTAGAGGATAGGCAGGCTGGCTGTGAGGCGAGCCGCTGTTGCCTCGAACCCGGAAGGAAATTAACGAGCATGCCAGGGGGCGGGTGGTTCGCGGGGGCGTACCCAGATCGCCTCCATCGCCAGCCGCGTCATCCTCAATCCCGTGGGAAGAAGGAGAGATGCAGGGGACAGCTGAAGGAAAGCCATGGTCATGTTCTCGCAGTGAGAACATGAACCATCCACAAACACTGCCTCGGTGTGATCGCAGCCAGACACATGGGACAGCGCCTGTAGCCATCTGAAGCGGAGAGCACTCTACCGCATCCAGGAACTACACAGGGGCAGAAAGGCATCTTTGTAAAGACGTGTCCTGAAAAGGACGTTCAACGCCGCTGTGTATTGCTCTTTTAGAGAAAATCACTCTTTTAACAAACACTTTTTAGTTTGCACTGTCGAAGTGCCCAGGGGCAAACTGCACTGCCATGCAGAGAAGGAGAAAGCCGCTGATCGCTCAGAGGTAAGAGGAACAGGTGTGTGACTACGACCATCGGCTCCGAAGAAAATTTCTGAATAAAACAGATGTATTTCCACGCCTTTATACCCGTATGTCTGGGGGCGGGACATGCAAATTCTGTCTGCCAACTTCTCATTGGCCTTTTTTCATAGATCAGAGGTATATTCCGTGCTCAAGAGAGACCCCTAGTGAGCGACAGACGGGGAACAGGGTTATAAATTAAGTTTTTAGAGTGAATGTTGACTGTTCAGTTTAGTTTGTACACATTTTTGGTACTTTTGATGTAGAAATGTTTGACAAACAATATACATTTTTCAGCTGACTCATAAATGATAAAATACAAAGATAAAAGATAAATTATACACATCTTTTTTCTTCATTTTGTTCTAAAATTGCTAGAAAGCTTCCTGTGTTGATCAATTTTAAATTTGAGCAAAACCAGTTGAGGGCCATTGGTGTAAAGAAACTCTTTTTTTAAATGTCAACACAACTTAGCTTTAATAAAGTTGTTGTGCATAATATTTTGAATCTTAAAGTACTCAGATTCCAGCTTAATATGCAGAGTCAACAGTGATAGTGAGTAGTTTCAATACATTTCTAAGTTGCACGGTCGCGTCGCAAGTTTTAAAATCAGTAGCGTCGCAAGTTTTAAAATCAAACAGCTTAGGTTAGGAAGCGGTATAGCACTGACAACCTCAACAACGCTACATTTTACATCATCTAAGTAGCGTCGCAAGTTTTAAAATCAAACAGCTTAGGTTAGGAAGCGGTATAGCACTGACAACCTCAACAACGCTACATTTTACATCAAGCCTTGTATCCAGGGTTTATTGTCGGCGGTTTAGAACAAAAGATGTCTGATTCACATATGAATAACTCTTGAGTCGGTTCTTTTCAATGAATTGTTCACACGTGATAGCGAAGTGATCCAAATCGGTTGGCGACGTAATTTGAAGCACTCACACTGCTCTTGTGAATTGTTTAAAAAGGTTCTCATTCACCAACATGCTTTAAAACATGAAGAACAAAGTGAACATGCCTTGCTGTGGATATTTATCAACAGTCAATGGAAACTAAACATGCAAATGAGCCCTATAGGATGCCAGTAATGAAGAAGGTCTTTACCCAGTTTAACTCTTTCCCCGCCAAACACGGAATTTTCCGTGTTTTATGAAAAAACGCTTCCCCGCCAAACACGGAATTTTCCAGGTTTCCGTGTTTTAGGTGTTATACGGTAAGGAAGACCCCTGCACATGTTTTGAAAGAGTACGCAACTCTTTGATCAAAGAAACAGACTGCGATCGTCTCAAACATGAAGAAATGGAGTATTGAGAAGCTCAAAATATCAGACATAAACATGCCTTTTTCTCAGCTTTTTGTCTGAAATGTTGTTTTTTGACAAAACCTACCTCTGTTCAAGTAGCAATAAAAAAAGAACAAATGAAGATAAAATAAAATCGTTTTTTTTGCCTAAAAGCAGAGGCTCAGATCTTTATTGTGATATATAGCATCTTCATATATTCATGGAAGTAAATATTCTACGGGCCATTAAAATATAGCGAAAATCGTCAAAAACCCTGGCGGTGGCTGGCAACTTTTTTTAAAAACGCTGGCGGGGAAATACATGTGTAGCATGTGAACAACTTAGTAGCCTATACAAAAACACATTAAAAAATTACTATGTATTAGTGAATGGAAGATCGGATAATTTACTAATGAATCTTATTAAGCAAAAAAAAAAAAAAAAAAAAAAATAACAGTATTCTGCCGTAAGACGTTAATTTCATTTGACCTGATTTCATTTGAACAACCATATTCCCCAAAAAGGTCTTATTTATCATAGAAGATTAATGTATAAATGTTAAAGCAACATCTGTGTGATTTCAAATGATTATTGCATGGGAACAATTGCGGGACACTGATAATCATCTCAGATAAAGAGGTATGTTACCTTAATTTTCATACAGACAGACATCTGTCCAAACAATTGTTACTGCCACATCATTTGGGTGCTCAAACTTGGAACAACATTATGTGACCAAACAGTGAGCTTGTTATTCTTTACCTACATGAAGAGCACAGCCTCATTTACATTTAGAATGCTCGATATTCAGTCTGACTATGCTGAATCCAAAGTGCTTCATGTACTTTGTCACTGACACAGCAATAAAGACACAATTCAAGATCACCTCCTGTCCTGTATTTTCTCATAATTTGTCTACAATATGTAAAGTCAGCACTTCATTTTGTGTTTTCTGTTATGAGTAAACCAACAGCAGAACAAAAGCTGTGAAGACATTCGCGCCAAATAATGAAAGGGCTTATATTTCCAAGTAGCTTTGGTGCATAAGCTCAAAATCATACTTAAGTCCAAGCAAGAGAGGAAGCTCACACACAATGTGTAGAAAAAGTCTTACAAAAATTTTTGTTTGTTTGTTTATTGAGACACCAAAAAGTGCAAAGACAAAATGTTTTCAATTTACATAGTCATCAGTGTCCCTTTAACAATAGCACACCTGATTCTACTTATAGAGAGGGAGTATTTACCATATTTCTCCTAATAGAGAAGACTTAAAAATATGCAAATGTTTGCTAAATGTTATAGACATATATTGTCTCTTTATATGGTATACTGGCATTCACATATGTTACAAAAATAACAAAGAAAAGTTACAATTCATGTATATCAGGAGATATAAACAAAGAAGAACCCAATTAAATATAAAAAATTACCCATTATCTATATATTTTATCACAACCATATACCAATAATATTTATTGCTCAAAATACTGTAATAAATACTGTAGGCGCATAAACCAGTAAAGAATTACATTCTGTGTCATACTGTAATGTGTTGGCAGGCTGAAGACACAAGAGCAGATGAAGACGATGAAGTAAAAAAAATATATTTTCTTTAGGGTGCCATTGTACAACTGGCAAACAGGACTACAGATGAAAATTAGCCTTTGGCTAACTCTGGCATGTTACAGGCGTACTGTTGTTAATATGCATTGTCCTGGCAAATAAAAAAAAATACAAATAAAAAAAAGGGGTGAGAACCCAAGTGCAGTTTAGTTACATGAGTGATATCCAAAAATGTGAATCCAAAACAAAACAAACATAAACAACTTATCAAGACTAGACTAGACTTGACTTGACACGATGTTACAATAACACATGGAGTGGTGGTGGTGTAGTGGGCTAAAGCACATAACTGTTAATCAGAAGGTTGCTGGGTCGATCCCCGCGGCCACCACCATTGTGTCCTTGAGCAAGGCACTTAACTCCAGGTTGCTTCAGGGCGATTGTCCCTGTAATAAAATGCACTGTAAGTCGCTTTGGAGGCATGGTCTGGTGAGACAAGGCATCTCCGTGAGACTCAACAGTTTCCATGAGAGGCCTGGGTAGACAGGACATGGAGCAGGAGACCAGGGTGGAGCCAGGGGCCAGCGAAGTGGCTTGAGGTCACAAATGGGTTGAAATTTGTGTGATGTGATACAAGATCTGGCAACTGGACAACCTTGGAATAAAATATTGATGTGATTATTCATATTGATGTGATTATTCAAGGTTTGGGCCATACAAATTACGGGATTTTCCCGGGAGAAATAACAATACGGGGGGGGGGAGATCGGTGTGAAATACAGGAGAAAAATGGGAGTGTTGACGTTTTGTTTTGAAATAAATTACATTACTAAAGTTAGGCAATGTTTGTTAACATTAGACACAATGATTTCTAGTCTGATAAGGTCAAACTTTGTAAAGTTTTTATAACTGCAGGATATTCTGGCTAAATAGACCATGGTAGTAACTAATTTATAGATTGGCATTGTTACCAACCAGTGGTCAGCATCATTTCAAGACTTGCATTTCCTTGGTAAGCCTAGGATTAAAGGATTTATTTATATAAATTGTTGCCGTTATAAAGAAAAATACACACCTGTGCTAGCAAGTGAAATTTCTGCACCAATTACAGTATAATTATTATGTTTCACAACACAAACACAGACATATGTGTGATTACACAACTATATATAAACCATATCAATACCTGTTGAGTAAGAAAAAAGCCATCTCTGGGTCGCTTTTAAATCCTCTCAGGTCTCTGAGTTGTCGCCTACTCTGAAAAGCCAAGCTGATGTTGAGTAGGTTTTATTACGGACACTGTCTCTTTTCCTTTTTGTTTGTAGACTGCTCTGTTCGTGGGTTTCTTTGTTTTTACAAGCAGTCTTACTGATTATTTCTCATTCCCTGATTGTTTCCCCAGGTGTTCCTCGTTCCCTTGTTCGTTCCCTTGTGTATTTAAGCCCTTGATTTCCCAGTTTTTTATATGCTCTGTGCTAGATTCCCTGTGTTTTTCTTTATTCTGAGTTTCTAGTTTATTTTAATAAAAAATAAGAAGCATTCTTTGCCTGCTTCGTCACAATATGTCTATAACATTTGGCAAACATTTGTACAGTATATTCGTAAGTCTATTCTATTAGGAGAAATACTTCCTCTCTATAAATAGCATCATGTGTGCTATTGTTAATATCAAAAACATTTTCTTAGCAATTTTGCCAATGTAATTGAAAGAGCACTGGGGTCCTGCATGGGCGTAGGCTTCCTGCACCGCCTCTTATCTTCGGCAGGATATGACGGTTCTGAGTACAACTTCTTCGGACCGCCAGACAGGGCCTACACCATAGAGAGACATGGAAATGGTTTTATATCCATCAAATAAATGTCATCTTAAAATTTCACTCAAGTCTGCAAGTCTTTCTAATAGAAATGCTTTTATGTGAAATTGCATTTCTTAATTTCTTCATTTTGTAAATTCAGTTATTTCACACTTGCCACCCAATACTCCTTGTATGTAAATTACCCTCAATATAGATTGTGCTTTGTTCACAAAGCTCTGCACTATTTGCCTGGCACAGTTAAGCTCCAATTTGTAATGTTGGCATTACATAACCAGCATGGCTAAAAAACATTTACAAGCTTGCTCGTGCAGGGTCAAATTGTGTGGTAGCTCAACAGATAAAGCATTGCACTTGCAATGTAAAGGACAGGGGTACGAGTCCTGAAAAGCATACAAGTCGACAAGGGAGCCAAATGTTTCATAGAAGCACCACCAAATGACATAGTTGCTTCAGAAATTGTTTTCATCTCACATTTGCTTTTTATGACACTTTCGATTAGGATTAGGTTTAGGATAGGGAGGTGAGTTTTGTGCAGTTGCAATTTCTCCAAGCAGGCAAGGGAGGCAGTGTCTCCTCAAAAATTCAGGTGAGCAAAATAAATGACTGTACATAAATAAAACAAATAAAATATAACGAAATGTGTGCTCAAACAATGTATAGAGAAATCATCTTTCTGCAGTCACTCTGTCAAACAGTGACAAACAGCAGATAAAGTTTCATCCCAATCGATCTTCTCTGGAGAGACCTGAAAAGACCTGACAGAGCTTGAGAGGATTTGCAGAGAAGAATGGCAGAAAATCCCAAATCCAGGTGTGCAAAGCTTGTCGCATCATACCCATCATACTTGAGGCTGTATTCGCTGCCAATGGTGCTTCAACTAATTACTGAGTTAAGGGTCTGAATACTTATGTCAAAGTGATTTTTCTGATTGTTCTTTTTAATACATTTGTAAAGTTATACCTGTTTTTTGCTTTGGGGTATAGTGTAGATTGTTGTGAAAAAATTATTTAAAGCATTTTAGCATAAGGCTACAACATAACAAAATGTGCAAATAAAATTAAGGGATTTTGACACTTTCTGATTGCACTGTACATGAAAAGTGCTTGTTGCTGTATTCTTGTAGGTATTGTTTTCTAATGAAAAATGTACAAGTATAAAACAGTGCATACACTTGATGAGTCTTTAACTTTACACTTCAAAAAGTAGTGTTATCAACAAAAATAAGTATTTCATGGAAATATGTGTAAGCTAAAAGGTATTTCATATACCTTCCCATACAGAAATCAGATTTAATGATCATATAATATAGTTTATAATAATAAATAATAATAAGGAATTTTATTTGTAATACACTTTTTCTCA
This sequence comes from Xyrauchen texanus, assembly GCF_025860055.1. NCBI lineage: Eukaryota > Metazoa > Chordata > Actinopteri > Cypriniformes > Catostomidae > Xyrauchen > Xyrauchen texanus. The sequence goes on from NC_068285.1 coordinate 46,383,241, forward strand.
TACCCAGAGCGGTACAATACAGAGTAAAAAAACACAGCGTAAAATATATATTTAAGGTGTGACAAGATTACAAAGATAAATTGGAGTTGTCCCATGAATTGGTTTATATGATAAAATCAGAGTTTCAAACTCAATACGTGCACGAATGGAAGCCAATGTAATTGAGAGAGCACTGGGGTGATGTGTTCATGTGATGTTGTATGGGTAAGTACACGGGTGGCAGAATTCTGAATACGTTTTTTAATTAATTTTGCAGATAGACCAGAAAAGCGCATTGCAATAGTCAAACGCATTGCAATAGTCTAACCTAGAGGTAATAAATGAGCAATTCCACATCAGGAAGGTAGAGATAAGTCCTATGTTTTAAACTTTAAATTAATTATATTTGTGTATGGCTGTCAGCATACCAATAATTAAAAAACATCAGTTTTTGAATTATTAATGTCATGTCCACTGTTGTCTTTTGTTTTTGTGCTTTTATGTTGAAGTTTAGTTTAGTTCCTGTTTCCTGTTTGGTCTGTCATGTCCACTGTTGTCTTTTGGCAGTCACTTATTTCCAGGGGTTTCAGTATAGCGTAAAAATGTGACGTGGTAGTGTAGGCGTTCTCCTAATTCAAAATTTGCATAGGTCACCGATCATGCGCACTAAAAGTGAATGATGATGATAACCCACATCGCTAACGGTTGAATTATTTTCCTTTTTTGGCGCTAATAGAAACTGATGTTGAAATTTAATATGTCAGTTTGGCAAAGTAGATTAATCCAAAATCACACGCTAAAATATGTAAATATTAATGTACCAATAGTATCAATGTAAACAATCTGAATTCATGGAATACTTAAAGATCCGCGGTTACAGGGGTTTCGAGCGATATACCTAATTTGTTTTATGTCATGGCAACGCCCCTTGTGCGTCGCTGTACTGAAACCCCTGTACTTTAGTGAATGCCGTTGTCTTTTGTTTTTGTGCTTTTATGTTGAAGTTTAGTTTAGTTACTGTTTCCTGTTTGGTCTGTCATGTCCACTGTTGTCTTTTGTTTTTGTGCTTTTATGTTGAAGTTTAGTTTAGTTCCTGTTTCCTGTTTGGTTTTGGTAGTCCTTTGTAGTTTCTTTTTATGATTGGTTTTCCCCTGATTGTTTCTCCTTCCCTGATTGTTTCCCCAGGTGTCTCTCATTCCCTTGTTTGTTCCATTCTGTATTTAAACCCTGGTTGTTTGTTCAGTCTCTGTCGGTCGCTGTTTGTAATGTCTGATGTAGATGCTTTGCCCTGTTCTCCCTGTTCATGTTCCCTTGATGTTCTCATGTTTTGGTTTCATTTTTCCCCTCGTGGTTGTTTCCTTTGTTCCTGTCTTGTTTATTTTCATTTTGTTCAATAAAGAACCTGCATGTAGATCCCTACTCCTTGTCTGCCTCACCTACGAACGTAACAGAACGACCGACCGCAATGGATCTAGCGGTTCTTCGGGCAAGATGCCGCCTCCTAGATTTGAGGCAAGGAAGCCGCCCAGTGGAGGATCACGTTAGGGACTTCCTGGACATAGCGAGTGCCACCAACTTCCCTGACTCCTCCTTGGTGGTGTTCTTCCGGGTCGGCCTTGCCGGTTCGCTCAAGGAGCGGTTGGACGCTCTGTGATTTTGTGGAGGAGACGCTGCTGGCATGTGGCTCGCCGTTTACTGTGGGTGTAGTGGAGGAGGATCCTGCCTCTCCTCCCACAGTGGTGACCCTCCAGTCGTCCATGGCTCATCCTGTTTCGCCTGCTCCACCTGCCAGCAAGCCAACCCCCACGCCTGCCTTGAGCAATGAGCCAGCGCTGCCAACTTCGTCCGCCCGGAGGAGGAGGAGAAGAAAGGCTTCCGCTCCCCAGCTCACGCCTGCCACGGTCAGTGAGCCAGCGCCCACGCCTGCCACGGTCAGAGACTCCGTCTCTCGAGCCTTCCAGGGCTCCGCCTCTCTAGCCACCCGAGTCTCCCAGGGCTCCGTCTCCCGAGCCTTCCAGGGCTCCGCCTCCCAAGCCTCCCAGGACTCCGTCTCTCGAGCCTTCCAGGGCTCCGCCTCTCGAGCCTCCCAGGGCTCCGTCTCCCGAGCCTCCCAGGGCTCCGCCTCTCGAGCCTCCCAGGGCTCCGTCTCTCAAGCCTTCCAGGGCTCCGCCTCTCTAGCCACCCAAGTCTCCCAGGGCTCCGCCTCCCGAGCCTTCCAGGGCTCCGCCTCCAGAGTCTCCTACAGCTCCGCCTCTCAAGCCTCCCAGGGCTCCGCCTCTCGAGCCTTCCAGGGCTCCGCCTCTCGAGCCTCCCAGGGCTCCATCTCCCGAGCCTCCCAGGGCTCCGTCTCTCAAGCCTTCCAGGGCTCCACCTCCAGAGCCTCCTGCGGCTCTGTCGCCCGAGCCTTCCAGGGCTCCGCCTCCAGAGCCTCCCGCGGCTCCGCCTCCCAAGCCTCCCAGGGCTCCGCCCTCCGAGCCTCCCACAGCTCCGCCTCCAGAGCCTTCTAGGGCTCCACCTCTAGAGCATCCTATGGCGCCACCTCCCTCGGCTCCACCTCCAGAGCCTTCCAGGGCTCCGAATCTTGAGCCTACTGCAGCGCCACCTCCCACAGCTCCGCCTCCCGAGCCACCTCCGGCTCCGCCTCCTGAGCCTCCTACGGCTTTGCCTCCTGAGCCTCCCTCTGCTCTGCCTCCTGAGCCCCCCACAGCCTCACCTCCTGAGCCTCCCGAGCCTCCCTCAGCCTCACCTCCTGAGCCTCCAGAGCCTCCCTCAGCTTCGTCTCCAGAGCCTCCCTCAGCTCCGCCTCCTGAGCCTCCCTCAGCTTCGTCTCCAGAGCCTCCCTCAGATCCGCCTCCTAGACCTATCCCTGTCTTGTGGCCGCCTCCCAGGCCTCCTGAACCTGTCCCTGTCCTATGGCCGCCTCCCAGGTCTCCTGGACCTGTCCCTGCCCCTTGGACTGCCTTCTTGCCCTCTGTGCCCTCTTGGACTGCCTTCTTGCCCTCTGTGCCCCCTTGGACATTCTGTCTGTCCCCTGTGGCCCCTTGGACTTCCTGTTTGCCTCCTGTGCCCCCGTGGACTTCCTGTTTGCCCCGTGTGCCCCCTTGGACTGCCTTCTTGCCCCTTGTGCCCCCTTGGACTGTCTGTCTGCCCACTGTGCTCCCTTGGACTGTCTGTTTGCCCCTGGTGCCCTCATTTGGTTTATTTTTGTGTATTTAGGATTGTCTGGAATCCGATCCTTTGAGGGGGGATTCTGTCATGTCCACTGTTGTCTTTTGTTTTTGTGCTTTTATGTTGAAGTTTAGTTTAGTTACTCTTTCCTGTTTGGTCTGTCATGTCCACTGTTGTCTTTTGTTTTTGTGCTTTTATGTTGAAGTTTAGTTTAGTTCCTGTTTCCTGTTTGGTTTTGGTAGTCCTTTGTAGTTTCTTTTTATGATTGGTTTTCCCCTGATTGTTTCTCCTTCCCTGATTGTTTCCCCAGGTGTCCCTCATTCCCTTGTTTGTTCCATTCTGTATTTAAACCCTGGTTGTTTGTTCAGTCTCTGTCGATCTCTGTTTGTAATGTCTGATGTAGATGCTTTGCCCTGTTCTCCCTGTTCATGTTCCCTTGATGTTCTCATGTTTTGGTTTCATTTTTCCCCTCGTGGTTGTTTCCTTTGTTCCTGTCTTGTTTATTTTCATTTTGTTCAATAAAGAACCTGCATGTAGATCCCTACTCCTCGTCTGCCTCACCTACGAACGTAACAATTAAATTTGAGAAGGTTATCTTGCATCCACAATTTTATCTCATCCAAGCAATTAGAAAGAACTGTAGAGGTGGATTTAATATCAGGCTTTGTGCTAATATAAATTATCATAGTTATCATACCTTATGTTGTGATAAATCATATTTAAGATGTGTTTGAGTTTAATCTGAAAGCTATTTAAAAGTGAACTGGAACTGAAATAGTCATTTATATTGGATTAAAAAAAAAAATTTAAAAAACGAACGCTGAGATGGCACTCTGCCTACTCATCTCAAAAGTCCACTATACTCCACTGGTTTTGTTGATTACAATCTTTTCTTCTCTATGTAGCGAATCAGCTCTATATTCTTCCACCATTAGGTAGCGAATCAGCTCTATGAAATATTAATAATCAATCATAACTTGTTATAATCGATTATGAATATTTGGATCAGTTAATCGGGTTAACTTGATGTAGCTACATTAACATTACAACCAAATACTCGGTTCATCCCGTGAACACTCAATTTTGGTTATTAATTAATTAATTAATTAATAGAAATGTACATTTCCGGGGCAAGGGAAATGTCTTTCTTACTAAGTATTAAGAGCAAGTAGTCAAAATCTATGATTAGTGACTTTAGATATGAGCTTGAGACACAGACAACTTTACATGTGACATGAACAAGACTTTATTAACTAGACTAAACATTTAAACTACTCTAACATACATATACATACATTCATACAGTTTACCAAGGGAAAGAGGGCTGAAGCAGAATACAGGAAGGCAAGAAGTTATAGCATTGTTTGAAGTTCAGCAGATCAACAGCCTGAGCAAACCATCATATTAGTTCTGACACGCCCTTTTTAGAAAGGGGTTAAGGATACTTAATGTATCAAATAGTGAGACTAAGTTTGATACTTGCATGTCCCATTTGAATTAAACTGTCCTGATGCAATTTGTTGAGGCTCCAGTTGATCTTTGATGATGTTGTCTTGATGAGAGAGAGAACCAGTGAGAGTCAGAGGATCTTGGTGAATGGGCAGTCAAGGCCGTAGCCTGGCACACGCTTGGGAGTCCTTGGGGCCTTCTAGTTTGGCATCATTCAGCGAGAGAGTGAGAGAGCACAAGGCTCAGAGGGCAAGAGAGGCAGGAAGCAAGAGAGGCTAAGAGTGAGCGAGGAAGAGAGAGAGGAAGTGGGTGCAGCAATTTTATACCCTCAGGAAACAGGTCCCACCTCTCATTGGCTCGACCAATAAGAAGGGTTTGAGTTCTAGGCGGGAATTTGGTTTATTGCTCTTTGTTGTAAAATTGCCCATTGCATGTGCAAGAAAGAAAATAGGAAACATACTTGTAATACTAATATGTTGTTGTTATCGACATATCATGTACACAGTCATTTCAATCTTCAGAATACCAAGTTATAGAGACCAAATATGCCACACATATGATTTTGGTTAACCATAGTATGCAAAGTCTGAAACATTAACCCATTAGTTTGCAAGAAAACATAGATCAAGCACATTTAAGGGAAAATGTGAGATGGCACATTAGATACATGTCAATATTTATCACATGGATATATAGAATATATATATAGGATTAACAGGGTTCATTTCTCTTTCTCAGTAAGAGAATGAAGTGAGGGTCAGCACTTCTCTGAACATTCCTTTGGAGGTCGTAAAATTCTCCTTCCTTTGGGCAGGAGAATGATTCCTTTGTTCCGTCACGGCTCATTTGCATGTTTCTGGCTGGGTTTATGACGGTAAGAGATTTTGGGCTGAATGACTCAAAAGATGGCAAAACATAACGTAATATCATTCTACGAAGATCTTATATTCGAATTTAGCTAGGCCAACTCGTAAGGTTTAATTTGATACCAAGAAAAGTATATTTAGTACACTTAGAAAGGGAATATACACTGAGGCTATTAAATATGAGGCCTCAGAGTTTAAAACACACAACGAAACAGTTCTAACGAGTTTGATATACCTCAGAAATACACAACATACAGGGATTACACGTATTTCATTAGCAATATGCAGTTCTGTGTTTAACTGAAAAACACACACACACACATTTTTACGTTCAAAGTTTCCCCCTTCCTGTCCACACGATAAGCACGTGGTGAGCATGCGGATGTCACATACGGTTCTCTGTCAATAGTTCATTGTCTCTTTGTCAATACATTTATTGTGCTTGTGGAGACTGGTTGGCGCTATTTCAGTAATTAGGGGAGTTTTTAACAGTAAGTTCTTGTTTGTTCGTGAATCTGTTAAGGCCACTGATCCTCCGCCATACCTTACATCTAGTTGAGCCACTAACTTGTTCCTGCTGACACTTGGGCTGGAGCAGCTCAATTAACACCATTCTGGCAAAATGTTGAATATCGCCTCTCATTTATAAAAAAAATTACAAATTAAAAGAAATAAAGTGGTTACACTAAGACATTTACAATGGATGGGATTGGGGCCAAACCATAAATAGTAAAATGCACATAGTTATACAAAATATAGCCACATATGTGTGTTAATATGATTTTAGTGTGATAAAATCACTTACTACTCTTTTCTGTGTAAAGTTATATCAAACACTACAAACTTGTAATCTATTTAGCTATATCTGCCTTACTGTACCTGCATTTTTTTTTTAATTAACACATGAGTGGCGGGTCAAAATTATTTTTTTGTGGTAATCACCATTATGCCACAAATTGTAATGTGGCACAGCCCATGAGCCAATTAGTATCACTAAAGTAGCCAACTACACCACCTATGTTAACTTCTTGAGACCCCACTAAACTCAATGTAATCTCTACCTCTTTCCTTTTTTCTTTAGGTTTGTTTAATTTGGGGAGGAGGACATTAAGGAATGTCAGCCACTCAAGAGGGAATCAAGCTTACACAATTCTTTATAACAATATACAGCATTAAAACTAGAAATAGTGAGAAACACACAAAATTAGTGCCACAGCATGAAAGATGATTATACAACCCCAATTCCTAAAATTTAGGACAGTATGAAAAATTATAATAAAACAAAAAGGAGTGATTTATAAAATAATCTCACCCTTTGCTATTATTGAAAGCACTACAAATACACATTATATGATTATAAGACACCCCTGGCCCATACAGACACTGGCTTTTGGACCAGATGCTAATAACAGCTTGGATGGCCCTTGTAGGGAATAAAGGAAATGCGACATTTAGAAGTGAACTTTAAATTGATCTCATTCTCACACCATTATATGTAAGGATTGATCACAAGATGGCGCCACAGACGGCCGCCTGTGTATGCGCGTTGTTTTGTGTTTTAACTCTGTTTTTTGCCGGGAGCTCTTTCACCAGAGATGAGCTCATGAACATAAGGGGTACAACTCCAGAGGACTTATTTCCTACTTTTCTTCTCCCTACACTGGAAATTTTGGACATTCTGGTCAAAGGTGCGCTCACCTTTACTCAAGCAGTGAAACGCCGAAGGAGAGGGAAACGGGCTGGTGCGCTTGTGCGTCTTCGCCAGCGAGGACTACGCACACCATTACCGGGAATATTTCTCTCTAACGTGCGTTCACTGTCCAACAAACTGGAGGAATTACAACTGCTGTTGGGGAAAAACAGGGACTTTTCTTCATCTACTGTTTTGTGCTTCACGGAGATATGGCTTTGTGGATTAATACCGGACTCTGCGCTGCAGCTGGCAGGCTTCCAAATTTACAGAGCGGACAGAGACACGGAACTTTCCGGCAAAACTAAAGGTGGAGGAATCCGTTTTTACATCAACAGCGGTTGGTGCAACGATGTGACAGTGATCCAGCAGCACTGTTCTCCTGACCTGGAATCTTTCATCATAAACTGTAAGCATTTTTATTCACCCCGTGAGTTTGCTTCATTCATTCTGGTCGGTGTTTACATCCCGCCGCGGGCCAACGTGCAGGCCGCACAGCGCATGCTCGCCAACCAGATACTGTGTGTGGAGCGGACCAACCCGGACTCTTTAGTTATTGTCCTTGGTGACTTCAACAAAGGAAACCTCACTCATGAACTCCCTAAATTCAGACAGTTTATTAAATGCCCGACCAGAGAGGAGAACATTCTGGATCACTGTTACACCACAGTCAGGAATGCTTATCATGCCATCCCCCGTGCTGCACTGGGAAACTCTGACCACGTCATGGTCCACCTGATTCCTGCGTACAGGCAGAAACTAAAGCTAAAGCAGAAACTGGATCACTGACTTCCTGTCTGACAGGAAGCAGCACGTGAGGCTGGGGAAACACATCTCCGACTCACAGTCCATTAGCACTGGATCCCCCCAGGGCTGCGTTCTTTCTCCTCTGCACTTCTCCCAGTACACTAACAGTTGCACCTCCGGTCACCAGTCCGTCAAGCTTCTGAAGTTTGCGGACGACACCTCCCTCATCGGACTCATCTCTGATGGTGACGAGTCTGCTTACAGGTGGGAGGTCGACCACCTGGTGACCTGGTGCAACCAAAACAACTTAGAGCTCAACGCTCTAAAGACAGTGGAGATGGTTGTGGACTTCAGGAAGAACTCAGCCTCACCTGCACCTGCCCCCATCACCCTCTGCGACTCCACAATTGACACTGTGGAGTCTTTCCGCTTCCTGGGAACTATCATCTCCCAGGACCTCAAGTGGGAGCTGAACATCAGCGCCCTCACCAAAAAAGCACAACAGAGGATGTACTTCCTGTGGCAGCTGAAGAAATTCAACCTGCCAAAGTCAATGATGGTGCACTTCTACACAGCCATCATCGAGTCCATCCTCACTTCCTCCATCACTATCTGGTACGCTGCTACTACTGCCAAGGACAAGGGAAGACTGCAGCGTGTCATCCGGTCTGCAGAGAAGGTGATTGGCTGCAATCTGCCGCCGCTCCAGGACCTGTACGACTCCAGGACCCTGAAGCGTGCTGGAAAGTTTGTGGCTGATCTCTCCCACCCTGGCCACAATCTCTTTGAATCACTCCCCTCCGGCAGAAGGCTGAGGTCCATCAGGACAAAAACCTCACGCCACAAGAACAGTTTCTTCCCATCCGCCACTTGCCTTATCAACAATGCCCGGTACCCACCCTGACACTCTCCACACACCACCTCTGGCTCTACATTTCACTGCACTACGCTCTCTTTTATTTTATACTTACTTTTAATTGATACTGCAGGGACATATTTATATTTATATTTATATTGCTTTATTTTTATTCTTGTTCATATATTTAGAGACTGTGTAAATGCACCTACAACACCACAACAAATTCCTTGTATGCGTAAAAAACGTACTTGGCAATAAAGCTTTTTCTGATTCTGATTCTGATTCTGAAGGATATTTGGTATGCTAAATTTAGAAGGGAATTTAGGGTCTTGAAATATGTGAGCTATGAACTAAATTAAATTAATTTATTTATGAGTCATTATTGTACCTTACTAGGTAATGAAATGTATAATTGAATTAGTTTGACAACCATTATAAATTAGATAAATGACAAATAACTAGAATATTTGTCTTAATAGATTCTCCATCATTAAAATTGTGATACAACGTTTCGTTGTATCCGCTCACAATTTCTACTGTAAGGAATTAGCTTTAATAAGTGAATTATGATTAATTCACTTATTGGAGTGTTATTATTCTCATTGCTTATTGAAAATAATATCACACATATTTAGGTACAGCTTTAAAGCGAAATCTTTTAGAAACAGGGATTCAATGTTTTTGATCTCTGTATGATCGAAGAGTTATTGTCTGTATGAATTATGGGGTTAGCTTTGATGCGAGGCCATAGAGAGTGATGAGCTTTCTCGGGACATCGAGTCCCAAGCTTCCTTGATACACTTCACATGGCATGGACATGGCAGAGCAACCAGACGAAGCACGTGCAGGCAGAAGAGAGGAGAAACAAGAGAGGCAAAAGAGCATGTTCTTCCTGTTTGGAAATATTTGAACTGAAATTGGCCGCATCCCCAAAGGTGTCCTGCACCAATCAGAAGGGACTTTTCAGAGTCACATGGTCAACTGGGCTGTCTTTTCTGAAAGTCGATTTATGGTCCTTTGTTCCAGAGTCTTAAAAATCTCCCGCTCAAAAATAGTGCATATTTAATCATGAGCTTTTATATCTTGAGAATAGTACAAGAGACGTGATATTCGTTGTCATCAGCTTTCTCTGCATACACCAGCGAACGCTTACATACTAAAAAATTTTTTTTTTTTTTCATGGGTGTTATATATGTAGGTAACAAAACATGAAAATCCCTGGTTACAAAATAATACTGGTTAATTCATGGGTTATACAACATGGATGAAACATTACACACATTTTAAAGAGGTATATCAGGCTATAATCATTCATTTGTGAGAATCATTCATACAATTTACCAGAGTTCAAAGCAATTGCTTGAATGCCTTGCAAGACTAGGTATTGTATGAACTGTGGATTTAAATGCATTATGTACATTTTGGAAGGTTGATTCAGCAAAGTACTGTGACTTTGTTAGAGATGTTGCTGGATTAAGGAATGTCCTAGTATTCGAGACGTGCATATCTGATGGTCTTTTGGAAGCCTTTCAAAGATAACTCTGCTTTAACTCTGTGTGGAAGATCAGGAGGTCAGGCTGCAGAGGGGCCTTTCTGACCAATGAGGATGCCTGGGCCATTTGATTTATGATGGTGAAGAATTCCAGGATTGCTCATCTTAATTGGAGTGTGTTGAAATTATCTAATTTGAAATGACTGTACATTTACAAAAACAATGAAATTCTCAAGGAAAAACATCATATAATGTGTAGTTGTTGTACTTTCAATAAAGCAAAGGGTGAATATAATTTACAAATCACTCCATTTGGTTTTCATTAGCATTTTTCATACTGTCCCAACTTTTTCAGAATTGGGGTTGTAAACCCCAGCCGTGCTGACAACGATTCCTTCAATAATCGTTAGTACGATAGTACAAAAAATTGGCACCACTGATTGTCGCACACTCAGTACTCTTCAGCATTTCTTTAAGTAGTTAATGCACAAAACCATTGCCACCCAGTCCAATCGATATCCAGCATTATTAAGACACCCAGCTGATTTCTACCTCCTGCGTGTTCATCCACTCCGTCACGACTGCTCACTCGCTCCCCTCGTGACTCAACTCCTCCGTGCAGCATAGTTAATTACCCGTCTCCACTCAGTGCAGCAATATCATCTCGTGCCAGTCTCCATTCAGCCTCACTGTCTGCTAAGAGTTCACTCGGCCATGTGTCTTCCAGGATGCCAGCACCTGCGGAGCATAACTCCACCAATGGCTTCCTGCTTCCGTCGGTTCAAACCGCACGTTCAACTGCACGTCACCACTGAGTCTCTCTTTCTCTCCGTCAGCAGCGTACTCTTAAAGGAGAGCAGTTCCCACCTATTCAGCGAAGACCTATCACACTAGGCTATTGATTAGTGCAACACAAACTCAGCATAATAATAATACACATTATATTAACAATATAATAATAATAAAGAAAACCATAACATAACACAAACCCCAAAGAAAAATACAATATATAAATAAAAACAGAAAAAATAAAATAAATACACAAATAATATTATGCCAATTAATCCCATAGCAAAATGCTGTTGATTGTTTAACATGTATTTAATCCAGAATATTTTTTTGACCTTAAAACCCTTATTTGATGGAACTCGCTTTTATCACCACTCAGTGGACATTTTACGTCAGAACTGTAACATTTTGTAAAAAAAGTCACCACAGACACATATTTTTCATGGGATCAGACTGAAATAATGGAGAAGTTTTTAGAGAGACGTGGATGTATATCCAGACATGCGGTGTAGTCAACATTTTAAAGAGCAGATTCAGGTGCCTGCATCACAGTGGAGAGAACTGTGAGTTGCTCAGCACAAATTTGATGGCTATGTTTGCGCCGTGGGCTTATCTTCATAATTATTGTACTGATAAAGCATAGACTGTGCAAGGCAAATAAAAGACACATTGTCTGGGCACAATTCATTCTTATTGAATTCCCCCACTGGATCTGGGTCTAAATGTGCCATGCCATCTTGTAAATCAAAACACACACCTTTTTCTCATTATTCTGCTATAAAAGGTAACTGGAGAATTGAGGAGTGTAAAACTGTAATGAAATGAAGTAACAGGGAATGTTAATGCCGCTGCAGCCCATGAAGATCTGTCGGTTCACAGGCTTTAAATGAAACCCTGAGCTTACCACAGTACTATTTGTCAAGGTACTGCTTCATTCTCATTCTGTCTCACTCAAACTGTCTGTCTGTGTGTGTTTATCTTTAGACAGCGTCTGCTGGTCTTCAATTCCACTTATCTGCTGTGAAGGGCCACAGACTCGCTCTGCTGTTTTCAACGCTTGAGTAAATGGACTCAGGGACTCTTGAGTTTTTTTATTTGTTTTTATATTATGTCTCTCTTATTCTGTTTTCACACTTTATCAATAAGCCCACATTTTCTGACTGCCTTTTATAATTTGATTTGAATCCTTTAAACAAATATTTGACTCTTTTTGAGTCAAATATGGCAACTTTTTTTGTAAAACGAAATTACGTGCCTTATTTGGCTGCAGTTTTCCAGTGAAATTCCTAGCAGGACTCGCCAAAAGTGAGTGAAATTTTGTTGTGATTAGACAAGGTTTTAAGGTGAATATTAGATAGAGGCAAGGTCGTTTCTGAGTAAATGGGGGCCCTACTATTTAAGCAATTGTGATCTGAAATAAAATGAGAGGTAGACACAAAACAGACATTTTTACACTTAACCGATGCCTAAACCTAACTGATAGAGTCCAAAAACAAAATGAGAAATGAAATGAAAAGCAAATTTTCTGAAGCAACCACTTCATCTCGTGTCACTTCTACGATACTCTCATTTCAAGAGTCAGCTTGTGTGCTTGACTGGTCTTGAACCCTGTACTTCTAAGTCCAAAGTCCAACACTTCATCAGGTGAACAACTGCGGAAGCTAATCACATTTGAATAAACGTTTAAATGTATGTGAGTGTGTAATACAAATCATGCTGTCCCGTCTTACCAAGAGCATCACAGAAAGGATACTTCCTGAGACACAGTGTGGCTTCAGGAAGGATCGGTCCACCTCCGACATGATCTTTGTCCTGCGCCAATTGCAAGGTCTTTGCTTGAACAAAGACCTGTTCATTGCCTTCATCGACCTGGCAAATGCTTTTGACACCATTGACCGTCAAGTCCTTTGGGTCATTCTGGAGAAGTTTGGGGTGCCTCCAAGATTTCTGTACATCCTACAACAGTTTCACGTTGGCATGCAGGCTCGTGTGATTGTGGGTACATCTCAATCCCCCTCCTTTCCTGTGCAGGTAGGAGTGAAACAGGGGTGTGTACTGGCTCCAGTGATCTTCAACCTCTCCTGGCAGCAGTCACCCTCCTCTCCCGCAACTCCCTCAGCCCCGACGAGGGTGTTTGCCTACAGTTTCGTCTGGACAGGAACCTCTTAAACTTCGCCGCCTGCAAGCCATCACCAAGTGCACCGCCCTCACAATTCATGAACTGCAATATGCCAATGACTGTGCCCTCCTAGCCCACAGCCCTACCGCAATGCAGCACACATTGGATGTTGTATGCGCAGTGTATCAAGCTTGTGGCCTACAAGTCAACATCCAAAAGACAGAGATCATTGCACAGACCACGGTCCCAACCCCCACACCCCCTGAATTCTACATTCATGGCACACCAGTAAAGGTTGTTCAGCACTTCTGCTACCTTGGAAGCATTCTAACACCCACCTTCCTCATAGACAACGAGATCCAGGCACGCATAAATCTCGCCTCCTCTGTCTTCGGCAGACTTCGATCTCGAGTCTTTGTTAATAAAGCTCTCCGTACCTTCACCAAAGCGGCCGTCTACCAGGCAGTCTGTGTTTCCACCCTGCTGTTTGGTGCAGAAGCATGGACTGATTGGACTCCCTACCGCAGGCATATTCGGTGTCTTGAGGGTTTTCACATCAGATGCCTCCAGCGCATACTAGGAGTCACAAAAACACAAAATCCCCCACACGGACATCCTACAGCACACCAACTCCAGCAGCATGGAGGCAATCCTTGCTAGGCGGCAACTGCGATGGGTTGGATATGTTATCCGCATGCCCTCCCACCGCCTACCCCGGCAAGTCCTCTATGGGCAGATATATGCAGCCAAAAGGAGACCTGGGGGTCAGAAGCGTCGCTACAAGGATCACCTCAAGGAGACCCTGAAAAGCTGTGGCATCAACCCTGGAGTCCTAGAAACAACAGCTACCAACCGTCAGGCATGGAGTTCTGCATGCGATCTGGGGGCCCAACAGATCGAATTACAGCGCGCTCAACACAGAACTGAGCTGCATCAGCGCAGACACCAACGCACACTGCCACAACTATATCCGTACCCAGACTCAGCATTCACATGTCCCTACTGCGGCAGGACATGTGGCTCCTGGATTGGGCTTCACAGCCACCTTCAATGGCACCGCCGACAGCAGCAGTTGCCTCAACATTCCAACAATGCATCTTAGAAATGACGTCATCTTCGAAATCGATGGACTGCATAAGAGAGAAAAAGTTTCCTAAATACATCATAAAAAGAACCACCATAGTGATGTCATCTAGTGTCAACAATTTTCTTTTTTGCACGATTGATTCAATAGCAACAGCAACAAAATCAATGGCTGCATCTGAAAATCTGAGCAGCTGACTTGCTATCTAATAAGTTAATGGCTTATAGGGGTGTAACAATCCTATGCATGCACCAACAATGCAATGTCATTGATTCCACACGTCATCAATTTCTATAACTTTTTAAAGGAATAGATAAAGGAAAAATGAGAATTGTCCATCACAGAGAACTGATTCCATCACAGATGTGTATGACTCTTTCTTCAGCAGAACACAAATGAAGATTTTTAGAAGAAGATACAAAACGGTCCAAAAGTCACATTTAGGCAGCATAAAAGTAATCCATGCGACTCCAGTCAATCAATGAATATCTTGTGAAGCAAATCGATAGGTTTGTGTAAAAAAAATTATTGATAATTAAAGCGTTATTAACTTTTAAAAAGCGCTTGCATTATTATTGAATTAAGTGATTAAGTATTTTCTTTACTTTAAATTGCCATAATAATTATGGTTACACTTCAGTTATGGACACTTCATATCAATCAGATAATGGGAGAATCACAAACCTCCACCGATCCTTTTGTTTACATTATGGTTCATATACACTCACCTAAAGGATTATTAGGAACACCTGTTCAATTTCTCATTAATGCAATTATTTAATCAACCAATCACATGGCAGTTGCTTCAATGCATTTAGGGGTGTGGTCCTGGTCAAGACAATCTCTTGAACTCCAAACTGAATGTCAGAATTGGAAAGAAAGGTGATTTAAGCAATTTTGAGCGTGGCATGGTTGTTGGTGCCAGACGGGCCGGTCTGAGTATTTCACAATCTGCTCAGTTACTGGGATTTTCATGCACAACCATTTCTAGGGTTTACAAAGAATGGTGTGAAAAGGGAAAAACATACAGTATGTGGCAGTCCTGTGGGCGAAAATGCCTTGTTGATGCTAGAGGTCAGAGGAGAATGGGCCGACTGATTCAAGCTGATAGAAGAGCAACTTTGCCTGAAATAACCACTCGTTAGAACCGAGGTATGCAGCAAAGCATTTGTGAAGCCACAACACGCACAACCTTGAGGCGGATGGGCTACAACAGCAGAAGTACCCACCGGGTACCACTCATCTCCACTACAAATAGGAAAAAGAGGCTAAAATTTGCAAGAGCTCACCAAAATTGGACAGTTGAAGACTGGAAAAATGTTGCCTGGTCTGATGAGTCTCGATTTCTGTTGAGACATTCAGATGGTAGAGTCAGAATTTGGCGTAAACAGAATGAGAACATGGATCCATCATGCCTTGTTACCACTGTGCAGGCTGGTGGTGGTGGGATGTTTTCTTGGCACACTTTAGGCCCCTTAGTGCCAATTGGGCATCGTTTAAATGCCACAGCCTACCTGAGCATTGTTTCTGACCATGTCCATCCCTTTATGGCCACCATGTACCCATCCTCTGATGGCTACTTCCAGCAGGATAATGCACCATGTCACAAAGCTCGAATCATTTCAAATTGGTTTCTTGAACATGACAATGAGTTCACTGTACTAAAATGGCCCCCACAGTCACCAGATCTCAACCCAATAGAGCATCTTTGGGATGTGGTGGAACGGGAGCTTCGTGCCCTGGATGTGCATCCCACAAATCTCCATCAACTGCAAGATGCTATCCTATCAATATGGGCCAACATTTCTAAAGAATGCTTTCAGCACCTTGTTGAATCAATGCCACGTAGAATTAAGGCAGTTCTGAAGGCAAAAGGGGGTCAAACACAGTATTAGTATGGTGTTCCTAATAATCCTTTAGGTGAGTGTAGTTCGCTTTCTATTGCTTTGATCTGTGATGTGATTCAAGGCCATATTGCGATTTGAATCTTAATTCATATCAGTCTTATATCCTTAATGAATACCGACATCTCAGAGGTCAAAGTCTGCAGGTTTGAAAGTGTTTAGGATATTTTTTCAGTTTTCCATGTCCAGTCTTTTAACGTCTGTAATGCATGTCTGGACCCTATCTGCAGGGGTTTATGATTATACATACAAATTATATGATATACTGGTAATGATCACTTTCTATGAGAAGTTAAATTTCAAGTTAACACTGCAAACGTCCTGTAACGCTGGAACAGCTCAATGGTGATGTGCGACCACAAATATTCTATTACTCATTGTAATACAGAAATAAGATTGTTGCTTAACTACACAAAAACCCACTGTAGTTAAGTCACCACATGGTGCCCAATGTAAATTCTAGATCCTAAAGCGAAACCAGTTTGGTTTAGACCACAGGCTAAACTGATCTTGGACATGACAGACTTTTTCTACAAACATAAGCATTCATTTTGAAGCAGTGTACAATTCAGCAAGAAAAGAGCAAACTCAATCGTCTTTTTGGATTGATTAAAGAAACATGCAGCTCAAGACTGTGAGAGCAGGTGGAGGCAAAGCATGATTGACTGGTGCTGTGCGCAAGTGTGTGTGTGTGTGTGTGTGTGTGTGTGTGTGTGTGTGTGTGTGTGTGTGTGTGTGTGTGTGTGTGTGTGAGCCTGTATTTATCACTTTGTGGGGACCAAATGTCCCCATAAGTATAGTAAAACCCGAAATTTTTGACCTTGTGGGGACATTTTATCAGTCCCCATGAGGAATACAGCTTATAAATCATACTAAATTATGTTTTTTGAAAATGTAAAAATGCAGAAAGTTTTCTGTGAGGGTTAGGTTTAGGGGTAGGGTTAGGTTTAGGGGATAGAATATAAAGTTTGTACAGTATAAAAACCATTATGTCTATGGAAAGTCCCCTTAAAACATGGAAACACTACATGTGTGTGTGTGTGTGTGTGTGTGTGTGTGTGTGTGTGTGTGTGTGTGTGTGTGTGTGTGTGTGAAGAGAGGAACTGCCGGCGCATTGACCTTGGCTCAGGAGACAAGGGCATCAGCCAGAGGGCTGTATGCTGATTACAAGAAGAATTGAATACAGGTACTCGCTGATTAGACCGTCATTCACCAATACATGAGTGAGCATACATAAAAAATAAAGATAAAAATGCATTTTGAAAGTCATCTAGCAATCAACTTATGATGTTTCCATTAAATGTATTGTCTTTGCACTTTCTTTTCTTTCCTGGTATTTGTGGTTCTTTTTCTATACTGTTGTTCTCTCATGTCATCTCTCTCTCCCGCATTGTGTGTGTATGTGCGTGCGTGTGTGTGTGCGTGCGTGTGTGCGTGCGTGCGTGTGTGTGTGTGATGTACTGTAGCTGCACGTCTCTGCAGGTGTCTGGCCTCCACCGCATGTCCATGCGTGCACATTATTATGCATGAGCACAGTGAGCATCCATATGGAGAGGTGAATCACATGAAAATGAGGAGCAGCACTGTGGCATGTGGGTTCTGTGTCAATGAATTTACCAATAAAAATATGATCTGAGAGAGCACAAAGAAACACATTCAGATAACTTAATAGGGCTCTATTTTTGTGGCCGCGCTATGCAAAGTGCTATGCACAGCGCTACGCACAATAATAAGGCGCTATGTCTTTTCCAATTTTTGTGAGAGAGGTAATTCTAAGCAGAATGTTCATGGGTTGAATGTTTGCTCATATCGTGGGTGTATTGCATGTTAATGAAGTGGCACTAAGCACAATTGTAACACGCACAAGAAGAGACAGTCACAATATTGGGGTAAAACTGCTTTAATGGCAGAAAGGCAAAAGTACAAAGGGGCAAATCCAGAGAAGCGTAGTCAAGGGGGGCGTAAGGTCGAAGCCGGGAAATCAGTATATAACAAATGGGCAAATCCAAAGAAGCGTAATACAGGGAAGCATAAGGTCGAAGCCGGGAGATCAGAATATAACAAAGACAAACACGAGAGTAGTAGAAACAGGGGAAAGCTAGCGAAACACTAGAGCTGGCAAAGCGAAGGGGTAACTAATCAATAACCAACAAGTGTGGGGAGTAGGAGCTGAGTATAACTAGAGGAAGTGAACCGTGCAGGTGAAACTAATATTCTGGTGATTGGGAGCGAGCGTGAGAGCTAGAGGGGGCGGGGTGAACTTGAGGATCTGAGTTCGTTACAACAATGTGCTATTTCTTTTTAGAAATAGCTCATTGTGCTAAGATATCTGAGAACCACGCCTATTCTTTTTGCAATGTCTAAACTTAGTTCCTGCATTTGCAGTTTGGATATTCCATCAGCAGGTGGTAATAAAGTAAAGTACAGTGGATCAACAAATGATGTCTATGACAACCACTGTTTATACTAGCTATGAGTTACAGAATGTATCAGTAGATCTTTATGATTAAATATACTTACATTCTCTACAATTTAATGGAGCCTACATCCAATTAGTCCTATTAGTCCTACTTCTACTTCATAGAAATATGCCTGACATTCAACAAGGATCCAATTAATATGTAAAAGAACATAAATCCATATTTGTATTCTTCTAATTCATTGCATACAGCCCATTTACACAACTTTTTATGAATCTTATCAATGCTTGACAGAGAATGAACTACTGTATATGGTGAGTGCAATAACCAGGGGCAGATTATGACTAGCAAAGGCCATAAATCTCTGAAATGATCCAGTAAGCAAACTAGAATATATAGTAACCTAAAACATTCCCTCTTTCCAAAGTCTCTTTCTTGTCTCCTTCCTTATGAATTCATCCACCACATAGTTGAAATTTAGTTCTTTTATGAGTTCTGACTCGATGGCCATAAGAGACAGAGAGTATAGATGTTCTTGGCTCATTCTCAGTTTGTTTTTAATTCTAGACATTTAAGAAAATGACCACTCTCCCTGGCAGTTCGTAACTGGCAGTATCAGAAAAAGTCTTAAAGCCATGTACACACTGTACAAAGTGTTTATTTTAAATTCAAATTAATCATTGTTTGGAGAATGTTGAGGGGACATTTTTATTAATCTTGAATAAATGATCTGAAATAGGTCAGTTTGTCTGCCAAGCACATTTCCAAATCCAGTGGGTGTGCAGCTGAGAGCAAGTTGCCACTTACTGTTATGTCAGTGTCTTCGGGCATGAAAAGAACATAAAACCGCTTGGTCAGGTGTTAAACCTCCAAACGATGAAGACACAATGTTTGAAAATGATGACATTGAATGTCTCTACTCAAAACTTGTCCCTCATATCCTGAACCACATCTGGTTCTGTACTCTTATCTGCCATTATTTTGCACTTTTTTGTATGGTGGAGGTCACACCTGTTGCACTGAGAAATGGATGTAATCAGTACTGCTCTTTCAAATGAGTCAATTTCATCAGAATCAGAATCAGAATCAGCTTTATTGCCAAGTATGCAAATCTAATACAATCTGTTATATAAAGAACAAAAAACTGTATATTATGTACAGAGCAATGTAAGTAATGGCAGATGTAGATATGTTGGATAATATAAATTAAAATGAAAATTAAACTGTGTATTGCACATAATTATTGCTCAATGGGACAATTTAATTGCTCATTAGATGGATGGCCTGAGGGAAAAAACTGTTCCGGTGTCTGACGGTTCTGGTGTTCAGAGCTCTGAAGCGCCGGCCAGAAGGCAACAGTTCAAAAATGTAGTGGGCAGGGTGAGTGGTGTCCAGAGTGATTTTACCAGCCTTTTTCCTCACTCTGGAAGTGTATAGTTCTTGAAGGGGGGGCAGGGGGCAACCAATAATCCTCTCAGCAGACCGAACTGTCCTTTGTAGTCTTCTGATGTCTGATTTTGTAGCTGCACCAAACCAGACAGTTATTGAAGTGCAGAGGACAGACTCAATGACTGCTGAGTAGAACTGTTTCAGCAGCACTGGTGGCAGGTTGAACTTCCTCAGCTGGCGAAGGAAGATCAACCTCTGCTGGGCCTTTTTCACAATAGAGTCGATGTGTATCTCCATCTTACTGCACTTCCACAAAATCCCGCAAAAATTAAATGAGGTGAGTAGCTGTAAAAAAATCTATGTTGTACCTGTGTAATCAAGTACTGTGTCCCAGAAATGCGCCATGAAGGCCATCTCCAAAGTATCCAGTTTGGCGCAGAGTGCAGACGCTTTGTAGGGAGTTTCTCGTTTCTCTTCCATGTTGCTGGATATTTTACCTAAGGCATCTCTGACGTGTGTAGTTTTTCCAAAGTACCTTACATGAGATCGTTCCCCTGCCGCTGTCAGCGCCCATGAACATGGAAGCTGTTCCCCTGCCGCTTTCAGCGACCACGGCCATGGAGGCCATTCCCCTGTCACTGTCAGCACCCATGGCTACAGAGGTCCTGCCTTCCATGGCCAGCAACTCCGCCTGCCATGGCCTTGTCCATCCCAGAGCCAGTGTCTGAAGCCTCGTCCATCCCAGAGCCAGTGCCTGAAGCCTCAGCCTTCCCAGTGCCAGCATCCCCAGACAAGAAGGCTGTTCCTACAGCAGCAGTCCTGGCCACGGAGGCCGTTCCCCAGTTGCTGCCAGCGCTCCCGGACATGGAGGCCATTCTTCAGTCACTGTCAGTGCTCCTGGCCATGGAGGTCATTTCCCAGTCGCTGCCTGTGCCCACAAACACTGTCCCCTTCCCTGCCAGTTCTCACGGCCAGGAGGTTATTTCCCATTTTTTGCCAGCATACACGGCCATGGAGCCATTCCCCTGCTGTGGCCAGTGCCCAAACCTTCCAAAGCTCTGCACCCTGAGCAGCTCCATCTTGACCCCTGTCCAGCGGCCACCGCCATGTACTGTACTTCCCTAAGGCCTACTCCCAGGCCTCCAGACCCTGCCTCTGCCCTGAGGCCACCGCCCAGGCCAGCAGACCCTGTTTCCTCTCTGAGGCCTCCTCCCAGGCCACCGGACCATGTCCCTTTCCTTACGTGCTCTACCTGGTTTCCTTCCCTCCCTTTCTATTGTGTTTTCTTTTTTTATGTTAGTGCTCATTTTGTCTTTTGTATTGTTTGATGTTCCCATTTTGGGACGCCTGGACCATGGCATCATTGTCCCATGTCTGTCATGTGTTTCGTTGTCTGTCTTTGAGTGAGCACACGGTTTCGGTTGCATTCCCTGCTGTGCACTCTTTGGTTTGTCTTGTCGGGAGCACGGTCTCTGGATCCTGACTTCCTGTCTGGTTCGGTTTCAGTCTGTTTCGGGATCCAGACACTCATCCTCTATGTCTGTTTGTTATTGATGTGGGTGCATCACGCTTATGTCATCTTGGCAGCATGCACTCACATCAATAGTTTGTTCTCGCGCTTGCGTTGCGCACCAAGGTTGCGAGCTGTCTTCATGTTCTGCTGGTGTTCGGTCTAAGGTGTCGGGTCTGTGTGTGGCCGAACCTTGCACAGGTGTCTTGTCTTGGTTTTGCCACCTGTCATGCACATGTATGCTCAAGTTTCATTTATTGTGAGAATGCATGGCATCGCTTTGTTTGGTGTTGCTATGCATTCTCTTGTCTTGTTTATCGGTTGGCATGTGTGCACTCATGCCATTTGGGTGTTTTGTCTTGTGAGAACACATGGCTTTTTGTTTCTGTATTGCCAAATGTCTCTGTCTTACTTCATACTCCCCCTCCTTGTTTGCTTATAATTAGTTAATTTGCCTCACCTGTCCCCGGTTAACCCGTTTTTTTATTTTTGTCTCCTCGAGTTTGCTGTCCAGTGCCAGTTCATCTTGCTTCCTGTCTTGTTGGTTCTCTCATGTAGTTCCTGTCAGTCAGTCTGTATCCTCCTTCTTGGGTTCCCGTAGCCCAGTCGAGTCTGTCCTGTTCCTGGTTTCTGCTGCCTGGATTATTTACAATCGTGGTAGTTTATGTTTATTTTCCCCCTCGTGGGATTTTTTGGTTTGTATTTTTGCCCTTGTGTTATTTAATAAATTCCCTTTCATTTTTCTACTCTGCGTTTGGGTCTTGAGCATAATTCCCTCTGATCCTTACAAGAATTAAATTCCACGATACAGAGTGAATTCCTTTTTTGGTGGAGGATTTTCTCCCTTTTTCTCCCCAATTTTGAATGCCCAATTCCCAATGTGCTCTAAGTCCTCATGGTGGCATAATGACTCGCCTCAATCTGGGTGGCAGAGGATGAATCTCTGTTGCCTCCGTGTCTGAGACGTCAATCCATGCATCTTATCACGTGGCTTGTTGAGCGTGTTACCACAGAGTTGTAGTGGGTGTGGAGGCTTCACGCTATTCTCAACGGCATCCATGCACAACTCACCACGTGCTCCGCCCTCGGAGTTCTCCATGGCTGTGGTCCAATGGCCACCTTTCAGGCCTCCTAACCCAGTCCCTGTCCTGTGGCCACCTCCTGACCTGCTCTAGTCTCCCTGGTCCCTGGCTCCATCTTGGCCCTGCCTCCCTGTCTTTGTCCTGTTCCCCTCATCTCCTTGCCTCTAGTGCTCCCTTGAACTGCCTGTTTTCCCTTTTTTTTTCCCACACCCCATGGACAATTCTTTGTTTTCGTCTGTTTTTGGGAGTGTCTAGAATCCGCTCCTTAGAGGGGAGGGCTATGTCACGATTCACTGTTGTCTGCCCTGTGTTTTGCCTCTGTCATCTGTTCCCCATGGACTACACTTCAAATAATTCCCTGTCCTCATCACTGCCAGCTGTCTTCTACTGTCCTCACCTGTGTTTCATTTACTCATTAGTCTTTTTGTATATAATGCCCTGTTGGTCAGTTGCTGAATGTACCTGTATGTGTTTGACCTCCCGTGTTTAACCTGTGCCCTTCGTAGATGTTTGCTCCTGTTCATGTTCTTGTTTCCCATCGTGGATGTTTTATTTGTTCCTGTGTCTACTAGTTATTTGTATTTGTTTATTTTCATTAAAATCCTTAGCTGCACCTAGATCCAACTCTCTTGACTTCTTCCCAGCGTTACACCTGCCACTGTCAGCGCCCATTGCCACGGAGGAAATTCAAGGCATGTGGTGATATCCTCTTCTTCTTGTAAGGGGACACGTAGTCTCAATGGTGACTCAATACACCTCTGCCTTCCTTTATGGTGTAATATCATATTGGTTACATTCATTTGTTTTTACACACAATATCAATTATATATTTTTTGAAAATACACCATATTACCAAAATATCAGTGTGAATGTTTTGAGTGACGTGATTAACTACAAGCGCATTAGCCACTTAAGATCTGATTGGACCTGACATAAAGAATCTACAAATCAGATATGGCTGTTTTATATTTGAAGGTGAGTCTTTTACTTAGTCATTAAATCAACTATATGAAATTAAAGGGTGCAAGTTTTGACTATTTGAATTCAAAACATGATAAAATACAATCTCTTGGTCTATTTTAACGATTAAGTATTATCTGTGTTTTGGGTGTTAGCAGTGGTGTAAAGTAACGAATTACAAATACTCATGTTACTGTAATTAAGTAGTTATTCCCAGGAATTGAACTTTAAGTAGTTAAAAAAATTTGTACTTTTACTTGAGTACATTTTAAGCACTGTAACTTTACTTTTAATGCACTATTTTCCATTCGTCTGTGTTCGCTACTTCCATTCCTGATTTTATTGTTATCCATCAATGTGATTGGCTACATGTCAAATGATTTTCAAAACACTCCAGTCACAATCAATCACACAAAAACAGCTGTATAGATAGGGCTCCAACTGTTTATGACGTTGAGGATGCCTCAAGCACAGTTCAACACCTGAACATCCACGCATCTGAAAGGGCTTTTCGCAGTGAAAAAGGCCAATTGCTTGATCGTGTCATGTGAGTTTAGCTTGCTTTATATCAGCATTAATCCTGCCTCTATTTTGGAGAAACATATAGAGGTCAATTTCATATTTCTGCTTACTAAATTCTGTCTATAACGTAGCCTGTAATTTAACTATCTACCACTCAGATTATTGGGTTGCTGTGAGAGATTAATTCAATGTTATCAATAGGGCTGTGCGATAAAACAATCTCGATGTTTATCTGGGAAAAAAAGAGATGTTCTCGATCAACCCTTTGAGTAGTTTTCTATATTTAGCCTATGTTCTATATCTAGACCAGGGGTTTTCATTACATCGATCGTGATAGCCAGAGCCCCATTGGTAGGTCTAGATAAAATATAAAAGATATACTTTTTATTCCTGGCATCTGTAAATGCATGCTCTTTGATTGAAAGATGGCTAATGTTTGTGCCTAAACAGTCAAATACACTTCATAGTTCCACCAATGCCCATTTTGATGTGGCATTAATGTAAACACTGTTGGTTATATCAAAAGTGAATGTAAACAGAGGGACAAAATGTGAATTAGTATCAAAATGTCAGAATTGAAGTGTAACCAAAAAGACCACTGTCTATCAAGTAAAAAGGCTATCAATCAAACAACAATAACAAGAAAACAAAACAAAAAAACACTCACTGCTTTTGGCTGAATAACTTGAGTAGCTTTAAAAGTATTCATGTAATAGAATCAAACAATGACATTTTTAATAATAATATTTGTAAAAAACAAATTATAATTTAATAATACTGATCCCTGATGTTGAGAGTGTGTTAACTTGTATAATAAATTACCAGGAAAGCAGAGCTGATAAAATAACTTATAAAGATAGAAAAGTATCAACATTTGTAGAGTAATACTTCAGGAAGAATATTCCATCAGTCACAAATACACTTCAGAAAATTGAGCATCATGCATGAGAATGAGAACAAAACTATTTCTCGGCTTAAAAGATACAAGAATTAAATCAGTGAGGAACATTGTATCTCAAGTGTTCAATGTGGCCCCCCATGTGAAGAGATAGTTCACACAAAAATTATTCTAAAATTCTCTCATTATTTACTTACCCTCATGCCATCCCAGATGTGTGTGACTTTCTTTCTTTGGCATGAGGGTGAGTAAATGATGAGAGAATTGTCATTTTTGTGTGAATTATTCCTTTTTAAGCATGATGTAGCCCCTGTACCAATCAACTTTTCCCATGCCTGCTCTACCTCCTCTATTCTGCAGGACGTGACGTGCCAAGTGATCCTGCTTATTTAGCATTTTTTGGCATTCCTTGAATTGTTTGGACATGTTTTATGCACAACACTGTACAAAGTGGTAACCTTCAATTGTTACCATAAGGCACAATTTCTACTTGATCTAAGCCTTAGTTTTGCTGGTGTAACCTAATGTATTCAAATTGTTTCAGTGATGTAAATCAGTGGTTTAGGTAGGTAGCCTCAGCACACTTCCAGGGTGCCCTCAAGAGCTCTTAAAATTATTTAAAATATGAAATATTATTATAACTTGTAAACAATTATTATTATTCAACTTACTGAAAATACAAAACATTTTATAGCTTCCTTCAAAAGCTTGCTTTTTATAATATCTTATAATACAGTAAACCTAATATCGGGGGCCTTTGTAGAGTCTGAAGGCGAATCATTAACCCATCGATTCTGAATACAAAGAACCCCTGTAAGATCACTGAAATGGCGCCAGCTAGTCTGGGAAGTATAATGCACTATTGACAAACCCCCTTGCCCATGGGACTCAAATCTACACTCCAAATCCTCGTGCTTTACCATGTGAGAAAGGCACGTGAAAAGTTGGCAACAAAGTGTGTGTCTTTCATTTAAAAACCCAGAAGGGCTTATTTTGAAGGAAACATGTTTATCCCAGTATGTTTGTTTATTTCTGATTGACTTCAAACTAGTTAAGATTATTTAGTTGTGTAATTAAACACTGAGGCCTTATATAAAGGGTCTTAAAATGTATATCCACTTTTAAGTGTACCAAATACACGTTTCTTGGTATCAAATTAAACCTTACGACTTGTCCTAGCTGAATATAAATATAAGGGTACATTAAAAGGTATTCTGCTATGTTTTACTGTCTTTTGAGTGATTCAACCCAAAGCCTGTAAAGTCGTAAAGTATGCAAATGAAGAGCCTTGGCAGAACAAAGAAACCAACTCGCGCCCAAAACGGAGGGGTCTCATTGGGTCACTTCTCCCAAAGGAGGTGTGACCTCCCTACTTTAAAAGTCAGATCCAGCATTGACTCTCTCTCTTTTGCTGCTCCCTCTCTTCTGCTGAACATTTCAACTCTTTTGCATCTTCGCTTCCCCGGCATCTCTTCTCTTCTGCACTCTTCCCCCGTTCTTCTGGACCCCTTCGGAACAACATTTCAACTCTCTCTCTTCCCCTCCCTCGGACTCCCCTGAACGCTCTGCAACACTCCGGAACACCCGTCGACTCTTCAACAGTTACCCTCTAAGACGCTTCGAACTGTCCGCGAACAACCCATGCTCTGGAAACACCGACAGAAAGCCCATCTCAAGGACGCCACGAGGACACGACATACACGCAGTCTTGCTCAGCTACACAAAGGTCCATTGTGCAAGTATTATTTCATTGAAATTCAAATGCGTTACAGTGTGTAACTTCCGTGCTGGCTCTAAAAGGGTTAACTGTTGAAATAAGTTTGCTATACCTCTACTCCTTTATTTTCCCTTACTGTGTGTATTTTGTTTATTTTATGTTTATTCTATGTTAACTGTGTGTTTGTTAATTGTAGTGATATATCCTAGTTCCTTGTATTAAACCCAATTATACGCTTGATTGTCTGTGTTTGTTGATCATAAAACAAAGCCTCTTTAATGTGCAATCTAAAGCTACGAGCTGATATTATCAAGGTAAGTTAACCTGCCTTGATGAGTAAGCTTAATAACTAAGAATAAACCTTCAAGAGTATTGGTCAAGAGTATTTAGCAAAGCGGTTCACTGGACGAACTGACTGATTGCGGTAGCCTACGGGTCAATTCCATTATGGTGTTATTAAAATTAATATAGCCTGTCTGCATATAATGTATATTCCTAATTAATTATAATTCGTTGTGTTTAATTATCTATATATGTTTGAAGCAGACTCTTGGACTATATAAGCCCTTTTTGGGGCGTTTTTGTATGTATTGTTATCTGGTTCAAACCGTATGATTAATCATTGATTACGATCATTTAAAATTAATTGTACATTCCCCAAACTTGACCTTGATACCCTACATAATGGTGGAGAATAATGCGGGCACATTTTAAGCTTTGTTTTGTGAACGAATGCATTGTCAATTTTGTGTATTATGGTTGTTAATTCTGTACGCGAGCGCGCCGGAACTGTAAAGGCACAAAGCCGATTCTCAGTTCAGCATTTAACAGCGGCTAAATATATGTCTAAACATTTATTTTTGCCACTGTTGATTGCCACAATAAACTGCAGTCCATAATACTAAATTGCTCCGGTAAAGACGAAGAAATCTCTTTGCTGTGGAAGATTATTTTAGTCCATAATACTAAATTGCTCCGGTAAAGACGAAGAAATCTCTTTGCTGTGGAAGATTATTTTAAAAGTATTATCGAAAGCACCTGTCTGGACGAGATTCTCCTTTCAGAGTGTTTATAAAACTGTTCTGGGCGAGATTCCCCAAACAGGTAAAGGCCTTATTTTTCCTTAAGATTGTGGTTATTTCGGTAGCCTAATAATCGACTACAACGACCACTCCCTAAAAGTTAAAGTCAGCCTAGCTAACTGATGCAAACTTTTTGCAGACCTAATCAGAAAACGCGGCAAGTCAGTATCTGATTAAGAATTGTATGCAGAGTCTTTTGAAACCTTGATCAAGTGATAAAGCAACAGCGAAGAAACCCTGTTGTGTATATATTTATTGTGTGTTGGAAGCGAAGAAATCCTGCCACACACGAATCCACCGAGATTTAAAACTTAATTTGTGATGGTGCAGAAAATCAAGGCGTAACACGCGCCCAGATTTGAGTCACACTGGTATATAGGGTGTAATACCGCTGACCAACACTAGAGGGAAACCTCAAGCGGAACCCTCAGAAACTGCGCACTCCTTTACTGCATCCTGCAGAAGCGCAACACCGCCATCATGTGGACATTCTCGAAATAGGTCTCCATTTATTTTCCTTTGCTAAATTATCTGAACAGCTACTTTCATTCCCTCTGTTGGCTATGGTTTTTGTTTTGTTTACTGTTATAAACATTTTCATTCGTTGAATTTGTTACTACAAGTATTTGGTTTTAGCCAAAGTTTCCTGCCTCTGACTGAATACACTTGGTTGAATTTTGGTTGAAAAAAAAAATCATTTCTGAACTTAAAATTGAATTAAGTGTCCCAGTACAGCTGCTGATATCCCACTTGGGGGGAGCACGCCTTTGTGGCATTCCCTGCTAAGTCGGCTTATCTCTTTTTCCCTCCTTTTATTTCATTTTGGAATTGTTTACCACCTATTCGTATTTGTTTTTCCTTTTTAATTATCTTCCTTTCTTGTGATTAATACTTGTTATTACTCCTTTGTTCTTACTACTATCAGATATTATTCTGTTACTTAAAGTCCTTTTACACGCTCATTTAAATTGAGTTTAACAAGTTTAAATTTAATTTAAATTAAGTTTGTCTGTTCATCCTGCCTTGTTTACTTCTGTCTTTTCTTGTGGTTAGATTGTTTTGATAATTAACATCATTATCAAACTTCCTCTTTATTTATCATTATTTGGTAAAGCTTTTGCCTGTAATTTCTACACAAATAATTACTCAATTTGGTTTAAACAAGAAAGCCTTAATTCACTTTAAGACTTTCACTTGCTAAATCCTGTTCTGTATTTGTATGTAGAACTCCCTAGTGTGCTGTGGTGATTCGACAGTCATCTCTGGTTGGAAGAGGATGAAACGGACCCAGAACAGAAAAAGGAAGTAGAGAGACTTCGAAATGCCCTGGAAAATCTTCTCCTAGATACAGACCAAAGAGAACAGTCGGAGAGAAAGACCAGAGAGGAACTCGACGAAAAGCTGCGACAAGGCGAGTCTCTCCTTGCAAGAGCAGAGACTGCACTAAAAGACAGAGATGCTAAAGCCAGAGCCTGTGAAAGGCACCTGAACATGGCCCGAGCTGAAATCCATGAACTTATTCAGCACAGAGACCAGCTCAAATATGAACTTGACACTGCTCACAGAGAACTGAAACATTCGTATAGACTGAAAAATGAACAAAAAGTGGAAACGCACACCACAGAGTTTCCCCTGACCAGTGGGCCCAAGCTTTTCAGCCAAGAGCTCAGAGCTGAGAAGGGGGGTGAAAGCCCACTGTTCAACATGTCACCAGCCAGCCTCCAAGAACCCCCGTCAGTAACAAAAGGGTGGGACCCCGCCCACAAAAACCTGGTCACTAACCACGGCATGGCTCCCAAAGAACTTGACAAGCTGGCCAGAAACATCCCTACTTTCACCCCAAATCCTGCAGGAGGCCACAACGTGCACGCCTACCTGCAAGACATAGACTTTCAATTGCACACTGTTCCCAACGTGACCATGCGGGACAGAGTGTACCTGCTAAGAATTACGTCTAGTCGCGACGTGCGCAGTTTCCTGGATCGGCAACCAGAGACTGTCAAATCAGACTATCTACAGCTACGGCAGGCCTTCAACAGAGAATTCGCTGATCCAGAGTCAGAGCAAGGACTCATCGCCGCTATGGACCTCAAACAGGCCCGACTGGAAACTCCACAGGCCTACTTCGGAGCACGGAACGAACCTGGTATGGAAGAAGATTTCAACTTCAAAACTCTTTTTCTCCGAAACCTGCATCCCACGGTGAGCCATCACTTAGGGGTCCTGGCCTGCCCTCGTAGCATGACTACCCAACAGCTGCGAGACTTAGCCCATAAAGCTTTCACCAAGCAGAAGATTGCTTCTGAAAAGACTGTGAAAAATCCCACCATTTGCCCTGTCACTGATCAGCGCTCAGAGCTGGCACTAGACGGCGTCCAACAGCATCACAGTAACAGACCTTTTTACCCTGAGGCAAGACCGTTCCATGACAGGAGAGGGCAGAACAACCGTGATGGCGCTCGTCCTAAGCACCAGAGCGGGCGCTTTGAAAGAGTCTACGACAGCCCACAGCCATCCCACGACCAAAAGGGTGGAGCCACGTGGGAAGCCAACCGACGGCCCAGACAGAACCGAACCCCGTCGACGAGAACGTCAAGCCCAGACAGCCCGCAGCGGAACCCCTCTCGGCATGCCCCCGGCAAGTCCAAGTCCGAGCCTACCCCACAGAAAAACAGTGAGGCCACGGCGGAGACCGCAGAGATCCTGAAGGTTCTGAAAGAGCTTCTTCATAGAACACCTCACAAGAAAGACAAAGAGGACAGGTCAGACTCCTCATGACTAAGGGTAAGGCCTGAAACCAACACCCTTCCTGACTGCCTTCCTACTGAACCAAGCACCCAGAGCACCGCTCTTCAGACACAGACTACCGAACCAGCTATCACATCACCAAGTGACAGCGACACCCACTCACTGCAGTTGACAACCACACATCCTGCAGCGGACAACCCAATCCGTCACACCAGTGACCAAGCCCCTAAGATACCAGAAAGTGCTGTTTTGGTTGTGTGTCTCTGCACCGAGTCACCCGAGACCGACCCTAACTGCTTATCGATCACCACACAAGCCCCAACACCAAAACTCCTGGGGAATCTGATCGAAAAGGGGGTAGCACGAAAACTCTATCTCGCCATCACTGTGGAACATGAGGTGAGACTCGAAGCCCTGGTAGACACCGGAGCAGACCTCACCTTGATGTCAGCCGAACTCTTTGAAAGACCCAGATTTGAAGCTAAGAAAAAAAATCGAACTCTAAACTCTCAGAATTGTGTGCTGAATGTGCAGTCATACAGCCAAAATGACATCCGGCTTGAACAGGTAGCTCCCATTCACCTAACGATTGGTCCCATGAGTCTGGTACACCCTGTGTACATCTCACCGATGGACACATATCCCCTCCTCATCAGCAAAGATCTGCTAGACCGCTTCGAGCCCCTGCTGGACTTCAGACAGCTGAAGATTTGGGCTCAAGTGCGGGACCCTCTCCCCTTTCAGCCTCCCAGATCACCTGAGCCAGGCTGTCAGGTCACAGAGGTCACGGGAACTCCCGCAGCCAGCCACAGGGACACAGCATCAGCACCAGAGCGAGATTCAAGTTCGCTACTCTGCACATTTCAGCTCACCCAAGACTTTGATTCCTTCTGCCCCAAGGTCACAGCTGACCTGCACTTGAACGGTGTAACTACCACTGACATCATACTTGCACTATGGGCAGACAACTCCGCCATCAGTCTCTCACTATACAATGCTCTCATTGAAGACACACCGGACCTTCCATCTGCCAGCAAGCGCACCCGCTTTCCTTTGAACTCATGCCCATCAACAATGGTGACTGCCAAAAGGATCTGCGCTTTGAACTTGAAGTGGAACTACCGATGTCTGACCCACTACTTCCTGGTCCTTCCAGAACTGCCCCATGATGTCTACATTGGAGCAGACATTCTGATTCACCTCAACGCTCATGTAGACATTATTAATGAGGTCTTGTGGGCCCCAATGACTTTACAGCCTCCTGTGATTCCAACCAACACTGCGAACCTCCGGTCAGGCCAGACCATTCCAGAGGTCTGCACCTTGGTCAACGAACAGGAAACTGTAGTACCAGCCTATACCAAAGGGGTCGCTGTTTGGCTCAACATGCGCTGTGGTCAAACCCTAAACCACACGCTGGGTTTCTTTCAACCTTCACCCGAATGCGTTGAACTTGGACTCATGCTGGAAGCCACGCCCCTCACTGAAGTGTCATCCCGTGCTGTTTACATCCTCTTCAACAACTGCATGGCAATGGACATCACAATTCCAAAAGCCTACCGGGCAGGATGGCTAGTGAGCCACGACTTTCATGACTTTGAACTCACATTACCAATTATTGGGCCCATCCCTGCTTCAATGATACCCGAAGGGTACACAGACAACACAGTGTTCACAACCCCCTTCAAGATCATCTCCATAACTTCAGTCATGCCAGTGGACAAAGACCAGGTATGCAGAACAGAACTGACAAAGGACCAACACCTTGCAGTATACACAGTCTCCAAACAGCCTGCCTGCGAGATTGATGACACTGCCGCACCTCTTCCTGCCAACACGACAAAAGACACACCGACAGAGGAGCCGTATCCAGGGTTTGAGTCTCAAGTTCAGCAAATTCTAAAAGACGCTGATGCAATTAATAATGATGCAGACCGACAAGAACTCAGACGAGTCCTTTACAAGTTCAAAGCATCATTTGCCAAAGACTCTTTAGATTGTGGTCTCACCAAGCTCCACACCGTGCGCATCCCAACGCACCCTAATGCTCCTCCCACTTTTGTCAGGCAGTACAAGATCCCCATCGCGTCACACAAACCGGTGCAAGAGATCATCGAATCCATGCTTGAAAAAGGTGTCATCCGTCCATGCAACAGCACCTATTCTGCCCCCATCTGGCCCGTCCTCAAACCAAACGGCAAGTGGCGACCCACCATTGACTACAGGAAACTGAATCAACAAGTGCCACTGTCACGATGGCCCATGACTCAGCTGGAGTAGGAAATACCCAGAATCAGAGGAGCCACCATCTTCTCTACACTCGATGTGGCCTCTGGATTCTGGACCATACCAGTGCATCCAGAAGATCAGTACAAGCTAGCTTTCACGTTCAGCAACAGACAATTCACTTTCACAAGGTGTCCGTTCGGCTATGCCAACTCACCTGCTGAGTTCAACATCTTCCTGAATAAAGTATGCCCAGATGCCAGAATGAGAGGTAACCTTATCTACGTAGACGATGTTCTCATGAAAAGCACAACAGTGGCTGACCACATGAGAGAGATAGACTGTTTTGAACCAATTGTCCACTGCCGGCGCCAAGATCGCCCTCCACAAAGGACAGTGGTGCCAAACCAAGGTCAACTATGTGGGCCTACTCATAGGATCACAGGGCATCGAACCACAGTCCAGCCGTATTCAAGCCGTTCAAAACATCAAGCCACCCACCAACATCTCAGAGCTGCGAAGTTTTCTAGGGGTGTGCAATTACTCGCGGCAGTTCATCGAGAGCTACTCAGATATTGCAAAACCTCTAACTGCCCTTCTGAAAAAGGACTGCCCATTTGTATGGACAGAGGTCCAAGAACATGCCATGGACGAGCTGAAACGACACCTATGCACCGCTCCGTGCCTGGCTTACCCGGACCCACAAAAAGAGTTCTACTTAGAAGCTGGATTCTCCAGCCACTGTCTCAGTGCTGGCCTGTACCAACGGCATGACCAAGACAAAAGAGTAATCGCATATGCCAGCAAGACATTTCTTCCACCCGAGAGTAAATTCTCAGACTGTGAAAAAGCTCTGCTCTGCACTGTATGGGCCATCCAGAGATTCTCTAACTACATTGGAGCCCAAAAGGTTATCATAGAGACTTTCCACCAGCCTGTCATGGTCCTCAACAGCCAGCGTATCCGGGATGGCGTGGTCACCAATTCACGCATAGCCACGTGGTTAATGGCCCTCCAAGGGCGCAATGTTGAGGCACGATATGCTCAGAATCACAATTCGACGCTAGGCAACGGCCTGGCTGCCTGCCAGAACTGCTCTGATAACACACCAGCTGCAACGATGGATGTGGAAGAACCCCAACAACAACAACTAACCTGTCACAGGTACTTTGAAGAAAATGCGTGCCAAGGTATGCCCACAGCCTACATCGATGGATGTGCCTACAACCAAGAGGGCATTCGTCAAGCAGGAGCAGGTGTATTATGGGTAAATGACCTGCCGTGCCCACCACAACACTTCAAGCTGGGCCCGCAGTCATCACAGTATGCGGAGGTTGCAGCCATTCTCATAACTCTGCAAATCGCATCAACCCATAACATCAGAGAACTCCTGATCTGCACAGACTCCAACTACGCCAGACTCAGTTTCACATGCCACCTTCCAAACTGGAAACAAAATGGCTTTAAAACTTCGAACGGCAAGCCTATCAAACACCAACACCTGTTCCAAGAATGTGATGACATCACAAGAAATCACAACCTGACTGTCTACTGGAAGAAGGTGAAAGGACACTTAAGGCAACCAGGCCTTGACAAAGACTTGAATGACCAAACCGATGCACTTGCCAAGACTGGCGCACTACACGGTACTCTATGGTCACCTCCAACCCTCCCACCCACCTTGAACGTTGCAGTGATAACCCGTAGCAAACAAACTTTTCCTGCAACAGTGCCACCCTCACAGCCTCTAACGCTGGCTCCGCAGATTTCAAACAACGACATAGCGGACATGCAAGCCTCTGACACATCCATACAGACTTTCCTGAACCACCTCTCAGACCCCACCAACCACCCTCTAGCACCGTCTCACCTCACTGTCAACCCGTGCATCAGATGACTGCATGACATAAAGCACATGCTGCGTGTGATAGACAACATTTGGTGGTATGCACCTGATGACATCACGGCGCCAAGGCTTGTGGTGCCACAGTGCCTAAGGGGGGTTATGCTAAGTTATGCCCATGACGCACCATGTGCCGGACACCACGGCACCAGAGCCACTTATGAGACACTGAAGCAAGTGGCATACTGGCCCCGCATGCAGGAACATGTGACATAATATGTCAGAGAATGCCTGGTTTGCTGCCAGTTTCAACCGGCAAACCCAAACCACATAGCTCCACTGCAACGCAGGAGAGTCACATTCCCATGGTCAGACCTCCAAATCGACTGGGTAGGACCTCTGCCCAGGTCGACGAGGGGCAACAAATACTTCCTCACAGTCGTGTGCCAGTTCACAAAGTGGGTAGAGTGTCTTCCAGCACCCAACGGCACTGCCCAGACCACGGCATACCTCCTGATGAACCACATCTTCTCCAGGTTCGGACTGCCCCTGAGAGTCAACTCAGACAGAGGCACTCACTTCACGGCCGAGATTATGCAACAGATCTGGAGACTCCTGGGAGTCCAAGTTCAACTACACATCAGTCATCATCCAATCTCGTCTGGCCAAGTGGAATGATCGAATCAAACCGTGGTCAGTATGTTGAAAAAGTACGTGTCTGCCAATCAGAAGGACTGGGATGTAAAACTCCCGCTGGTGCTAATGGCTCTCAGAGCTACCCCGCAGGACTCGACTCGCGTGTCTCCCTTTGAACTAATGACTGGGCGGCAGATGACACTGCCACTGCATCTGCTGTATCAGCCAGGAGACTCCAGCCTCATCACAGCCTGCACCACTCACCAGTACCTCGACGAGCTACACCGGCACCTGAAAGCAACATTTGCTTTTGCCCAACAACAGCTTCAAAAGAGTGCCGAAGGACAGAAAGCATACTATGATCAGAAAGCGTCGCACCAAGAACTGGACGTGGGCGACAGGGTCTGGTATTATAGCTTCACTATAATACCAGATAGTATTCACTTCAGCCATCCCGCACGGCCTCCCATCGGCTGTCAAAGAAATTACTGCCCCACTGGACAGGACCCCATGAGATCGTTGACAAACTCTCCCCGGTGGCGTACCGGATCCAACTAAGCCAGAGACAGAAAGAGCCGGTTTTCAAATGGGTCCACCGTAATCAAATAAAATGACATGCTGCTGACAGGGAAAAGCGGGGAGGGGCCAATGCAAACTAACCTGATTGCCGTCCTAGGAGTCGAAAGACTGTCCTGCACTACCAAGGACAACCCTCGTTGACCCACTGTCTCTCTCCCTTTTGCCTTTACCAGGATGCTGCTGTGGTTCGCCATCCTGTGCCTCCAGTCAACCAGAAGTCAGCTGCAGTCGGACATCATCTCACCCGGTCCGGCATCAGGCATCATCCTGAGGGAACAACCGGGACTCCTGATCACCAACTGCCGGACCCACACCCAGAAAGTGTACATTCGACTCGACCCCCGCAACGTCTACCGGGCCCACTACCCCCGCGCGGTAGCCCAATACAGCTGGGCAGGTGCCCGATGGACAGAGGACTCCCTCTCTCACGCTGAGGCCGACGTCATGCACATGCTCAACCAACTTGAGAAAATGACTGTCACACAAGCGGAGTTAGGTGGACACAACCACCGCTCCAAACGGTTCCTGGGAGCTTTGCTCGGAGCTGCCGCCGCCATCGGAACTCTGTTTAACACTGATATGTCTAGTGTCAACGCAGTGAACCTAGCCACCGTGAGGCGGCATGTGGCTGAAATTCAGACTGAGATACCACAGCTAAAAGAGCAACTCACCACACAAAGTGCATCCCTGCAGACCATCGGCAAGACCTTGAGAGGAACGGTGGTAATCCTCAACACTCACAGCGTTCTACTGAACCAGACAGTGAACTCCATGAAACAGCTGTTTACTGTCTTCCAGAACGACTTTGCTCAAATGCAGCTGGTCACAGCCCTGATGACAGACATGCTGTGGGAGGTGAGCTCCTCCATTGACAGCCTAGCCATGGGTAGAATTCCACCATACCTGATACCCTTAAGCCTTGGGCAAACCGTGCTGGCTTCCGCCATCACCACGACAACTGACCCGTTACAACTACACCTTGCCTACTTTCTGGGTAGCGCCATCCCACTCTACGTTGACCCCGAGCAGAGGGAAGTGGGTTTTCTCCTGAACCTACCCATCATAGAGTCAAGCCAAATCTACCAGCTCAAGGACATCGTCAATATCGGGTTTTGGAAAAGTAACACGCACATCAAGATCCACACCCCAGACGTGGTGGCCTACCACGACAGCGACCCATGGCTGTACCTGGCCCCAAATCTGCACATGTGCACGTTGACCAAAGACATTCACTACCTCTGCCCCAGTAAACCCTTCCTCAGAGACAACACTGACGGAATCTGCGGGCTGCAACACCTGGGCAGCGATACCCGCTGCCCCGCCGATGCCAAGCCTCGCACTCAAGTCACCGAGACACAAGCAGAGATTGTAGGCGACAGGTGGCTTGTTAACACTCCGGTGCGCACAGCTACACTCACCTGCGACAAGCATGACACCACCACCCATCTCACCTTGCCCAACCAGAGCATGTGGATTCAAGTCCCGAAAGGTGCCATCCTCCACCTCGATGACCTGGCACTATACCATCTCCCAGGCGAAGAGTACGAATCAGAACTGGAAATTACATCTTTTTTCCAGAATCAAAACCTCACCCTAGATCCAGAACTAGAACTGTGGATCGAAAGAGGGGGCTCCCAGTTAATTGACATTGCTCCTATCGACACAGCCCTCCAAGCCTTGTCTCGAATGCCCATCTTGACCACCTCACCTGTTGTCCAAGCCTGGACCGCAGCTGACACTGCGCTGTGTATCTCTATGGGAATCAGCCACCTCCTGACACTAGGCCTGGCCTTCTTCCTGTACAGGAGGCTCAACGAGATGCAAATATCCACAGCCAAGCTCACAAAAGCCATGTCTGTAGGTTTCCGACGGAACCCCCGGAAAGAGGGGACCATGCCAGAGACCACTTTGAACCTCATCGAATTGAGCCCTCAGTCCGAATAATCACCTGCTACAAAACCCTCATGATTCACCTGCCATCCGCCATTGTGATGATTGCCGTCCGATGATGTCTCCAACAGGGACTTCATCTGACGAAAAGGGGGACTGTAGAGTCTGAAGGCGAATCATTAACCCATCGATTCTGAATACAAAGAACCCCTGTAAGATCACTGAAATGGCTCCAGCTAGTTTGGGAAGTATAATGCACTATTGACAAACCCCCTTGCCCATGGGACTCAAATCTACACTCCAAATCCTCGTGCTTTACCATGTGAGAAAGGCACGTGAAAAGTTGGCAACAAAGTGTGTGTCTTTCATTTAAAAACCCAGAAGGGCTTATTTTGAAGGAAATATGTTTATCCCAGTATGTTTGTTTATTTCTGATTGACTTCAAACTAGTTAAGATTGTTTAGTTGTGTAATTAAACTCTGAGGCCTTATATAAAGGGTCTTAACATGTATATCCACTTTTAAGTGTACCAAATACACGTTTCTTGGTATCAAATTAAATCTTACGACTTGTCCTAGCTGAATATAAATATAAGGGTACATTAAAAGGTATTCTGCTATGTTTTACTGTATTTTGAGTGATTCAACCCAAAGCCTGTAAAGTCGTAAAGTATGCAAATGAAGAGCCTTGGCAGAACAAAGAAACCAACTCGCGCCCAAAACGGAGGGGTCTCATTGGGTCACTTCTCCCAAAGGAGGTGTGACCTCCCTACTTTAAAAGTCAGATCCAGCATTGACTCTCTCTCTTTTGCTGCTCCCTCCTGCTGAACATTTCAACTCTTTTGCATCTTCACTTCCCCGGCATCTCTTCTCTTCTGCACTCTTCCCCTGTTCTTCTGGACCCCTTCGGAACAACATTTCAATTCTCTCTCTTCCCCTCCCTCGGACTCCCCTGAACGCTCTGCTACTCTCCGGAACATCCGTCGACTCTTCAACAGTTACCCTCTAAGATGCTTCGAACTTTCCGCGAACAACCCACGCTCTGGAAACACCGACAGAAAGCCCATCTCAAGGACGCCACAAGGACACGACATACACGCAGTCTTGCTCAGCTACACAAAGGTCCATTGTGCAAGTATTATTTCATTGAAATTCAAATGCGTTACAGTGTGTAACTTCCGTGCTGGCTCTAAAAGGGTTAACTGTTGAAATAAGTTTTCTATACCTCTAATCCTTTATTTCCCTTACTGTGTGTATTTTGTTTATTTTATGTTTATTCTATGTTAAATGTGTGTTTGTTATGTTAGGGGTATAACAGTTATGGCCCGGACCAGATATGGAGAAACAAAACCAGGAGTCGAGGAGTTATTAAAAGAGTCAAAAATTTACTGAAGTATAGTCTGCAGTGAAATTGGTAGAGCCAGCGGCAAAGTCTCACGAGGAGATCGAAAGCCAACTCGTACCTTACACAAAATCTTACATCAATTATACCATTTGCAAGGATGTACATTCCATTATTTTACTCCTGATTGGCTAAAAGAACATACAGTCACAACATATAGACAGCTATGCGGCCTATCAACATTAATCAGCGCACTTGTCGTCCGAGCCCGAGATTTACATCTGAAGTGACCTCGCAGATGGTCGCTGAGCGTCTTCGAGTCGGCCTGGTGTGCATCCCTGGGTTCAAAAACTGGGTAGAAGGTCAAACGCACACACAAAACACTGACGAACGACAGTTCTTCTCTGGGCACAAGAGAGCCAGGGCACACATTATCAGGCCATTTGAACCAAAACAGAGAGATAAAATATTCACTCCTCGGGCAGAGGAGAGGGTTGAAATAACATACATTTCTTCCCTAAAGAAATAATAAGAGAAAATCACACTTCTACTATTCAGGTATTATTACATAGGACTTTAAACCATATAATTAGTCATGGAAAGGTAACAATCAAACACAGAATACATCTGGAACACATGTTTAACGCATTCCCCTGACCCCCTCCCTGAGAGGCTGGAGACGCCACAAATAAGCTTATCCCCCAAAAGACCTTCAGCCGACGTGCAGGACAGAGAGACTCTGGAATGTTCCTAAAAGAGACTAATTAACATTCAACACACATATGATTCAAAGTATATTTCAATTATGCATAAGAAAATAGAATTGATTATGTGATCATGCATATAGTTAATTCATCACTTTATTAAAGCAGTTAAGCAACAGAATACAGATAGATATTGATATAAAAGGATATATATATATATATATATATATATATATATATATATATATATATATATATATATATATATATATATATGTATTGATATATCTGAAGAGCCAAGGGATTTTGACCCTCACCCTTCAGTCCCCCGTTTTAGACCAATGTGGGGTCCAATACCACCACGTCTGGTCTACCAAGTGAGGTCACTATGGAAGGTGGAGTGGTAACGCATGCTTCCCTGATGGGTCACACTTGTCTCTTCGCCTCATTGTGGACATGCTGGATACTAAAAATTCCCAGTCCCCACGCGAAGGCTTTCCCACCTTCCACTCACAACAGGGCATGGATGTTATCCTTCTTAAGTTTCTCTTCCAAGCGTGTCGTCAGTTTTCTCAGTCGGTTCTCCTCCTCAGAAGGGTTCAAGTTACTGCAAGCAGACCTGCATACATAAGAAAAACAGAAACGAACACACATCCACACACACAGACAGAGGACACCCACTCCCAAAAGAGCTCCAAAAGCATATAACACATATTTAACAGCTCCCATGACCAAATCCTCTGACGCAGCCACAAACTCCTCCCAAGCTTCCTCCACATATTCCTCCACTGTTTCCGTCATGTCAGTAAATATTGCTCCTACCGAAAAAGCCAAAACCAATGCTACTGCTATAGCAGACGGAGGTTCCGAATCAGTATACCATGGAGTGCCCTTAGATTTAAGCCATACAGAATTCAAATACTCATAACCTGCAAATGGATCATTAGTTTTTATCTGTTCCAGAAATGCAGTGATAAATTTCTGCCGAGCTGTTTGCGCCTTCAACCGAGGAAAATATTCAGTCTTCTGCTTCAACTCTGCAACACAAAGAGACAGCTCTGCTTCGTTAGCTTTCTTACTCTTATCAACTGGACGCCATGCAGGACCCATGGGGTGTGTCAGCCTATGTTTAGCACAGTCCTCTGATGGAGTCTTAGACTCTAGATCTCTGATTTCCTGTACTGAAGGAATTGGACTCAGAAATTGTCTAAATTGTTTTGCCCTGTCAAACCACTCATCTCCAATAGCTACATCGGACAACTGAGGCCACATCCTCACCTGAAATGATTTATAATTGTCCCACAACAGCTCCTCATACTTTAAAGGTACCAGACTAGTCTTTGCTCGAGTGTACATAATTTCAATATTCAGTTTAAACACTTGCAAGTGCATCCATGCTGTCACATTATAAGCCATCGATGTAGGATTATAACATTTATCTTCAAGGTAATCATGCAAGTGATCCATGTTGAAAACAGTTCTGTTAGCAAGGTTCCTATAGCAAACTCATACTGGTGCAACACATCAGAAAAACTAGCCCAAGTGTAACCTGACTTAACAAAAGAAGCATTACACACCTCCCAGGTTATCTCCATCATCTTCACACCGGTGAGCTTCTCAGAAATTTCTCTACATTTATCAACATCTCCAGGAGGAAACATCTTAACAAACCACTGTTGAATTTCTTTACCTAAACAACGCTCAACATGTGCAGTCTCCTTCCAAGGGTCATCGAATCTAGTGTACCTGGGCCAAGAGAGGGACAAAGCATTAATAGCAGGCAAACCATTTTTACTGCCATTCAGATCGAACTTGTCCTTGTCAGTTTTATCTATCCGTCCTAACCTATCACAGACTGCACCGTAAGCCCTATTAGTGTCCCATCGGATCATGTGGCATTTAGTTGGGACTAACACTCCCCATCTCATCAAATCCTTATCATTTATTGCTGTTTGATACTCATCAGACCCCGGTTCTTCTCTAATCACAGTATTGCTGTATATATAGCTTTGGGCTACATCTTTAACGACTTTGTTGTAACCAAGTTCATGCTTAGCTTTGGGAAAATAGTATGACATGATGTGGCGAGGATCAGGAGCACTTGGGTATAAGTTTCACTGCTTTTCCACCTAAAATCATGTGGGAGTCATTCACATCTGCTACCTGACGCCTCCTTCGTTCTGCTCTACTCTCACCTTTTCTAGATTTTAACAAATATCGATTAACCATATCCATTCGTATAGAGCATGCACTCATGTTTTCACGAGCTATGTGGTCAGGGATCCAGCTTATTGAACTGAAATCTCCTTCAAACAAGTCAACGCCTCCACTCCTCATCCACCGACCTTTTTGCATAATGAGGGTAGTATCGGGATAATTTGGGGAGTGACCAAGCCAATAGGTCACTGTCTCATTTCCGTCCAGACGATAACAACGATCATTAACCTTTTGGTACATGGTCGGAATTAAATTTAGACCCTCAGTTGAATTTAGACATGGGTATTGTACCCATGATGGACGGTTATCGATCTCCTCGCAATCCCAATGAGTTGAAAACGCATGGAATCTCCCTGTCCAAATTGAAATTTGAATCCACATCAAAAATGATAAAGCGATCAGAATTAAAAATACCAACGAGAGCGGAAGTACCAATCGGATGAAAGCTCGTTTCACTTTCAGTCGTCTCTCACTACGCACTTCTTCGTGAAGAATTAGCAGCTTCAGTATGTCGTCGGATTCAGCCATCTGTAATGATAAAACATTTGTTCTAGAATTCTAGAATTTTAACATACACGACAGACATTTAATGATCCCGAGGTAGTAAGTTGTTACACTTTTCAAGTGGTTTCACCTGTGACCAATGTCTACATACGGTACCCAAAACCCCCCTGTCCAGTAGAACAGAGGTGTTAGTGGTCAATACCACCTGATAAGGCCCATCAAATTTCGGACCTAAGGGGAAACTATCTCCGCTGTAACATTACATTGTCACCTATTTCAGGCAAAGCAGGCATGTCTTTTTGCTCAACATTATCTCGATCTGCTTGTCGTGTGCTAACACTAACCCGTGTGTCTCGCAGACTGTCATCCAAAGCTTTCAGATAATTTTGTAAAGCGTCTTTCAAAGGCCCGGATGGTCCCTCATGTTGCAAGGGGGCATCCCAGGGCAGCCGCATGTAGCGACCTGTCATTACCTCAAAAGGGCTGAGCTGTGTAGTCTTGTTAGGGCTGGCTCTCATGCTTAACAAAATCGCTGGGACAGCCGCATGCCACCCTTTCCCCCACTCCAACAATCTCTTTCTCAATGAAGTTTTAAGCATACAATTAGTGCGTTCAATAGATCCACTAGATTGGGGCCTAAATGGAATGTGAAAGTGTTGCCTCACCCCCATCAATTTCATGACATTTTTCATCACCTTCCCAGTAAAATGTGTACCCTGATCTGAATCAATTTGTAAGGGCAAACCCCATCTTGGGAAAACTTCATTCAACATAATCTTGGCGGTTGCATCTGCGGTGCAGTTTCTCAGTGGAAATGCCTCAACCCATCTGGAAAACAGATCAACAATCATTAGAATGTATGTAAAACCTCCACTAGGGGGCAGTGGACCTATGAAATCAATTTGGAGGTGGGTCCACGGCCCTTGAGGTCGAGGGGCATGTCCTATGGGAATTTTCAGCTTAGAAGAAGAATTTAACCTTAAGGCATACTAGACATCTCTTACAAAAATCATTGCAAGAAGCCCTCAGTCTGGGCCACCACCAGGTTTTGGAAATCATTGCATGTAGTTTTTCAGGACCTGCATGTGCCAAGCCATGATACAAAGACATTAGTTCAGTTCTAGCAAAAACAGGACAAACAAAACGCTCATTAAATTTCCACAGTCCTTCTGCATTTTTCTGAGCTCCTAATTTTGTCCATTGTTCTATCTCTTCAGGGTCATCCTCATCATAGAGTATAAAAAGGTCTCTGGGGTCTCACTCTCCTGAGGAGCAAGAGCCATAACACTCACGCAAGACTCAGTCCGTGTTGCAGCCTCTCTGGCAGCTGTGTCAGCAGCTCAGTTTCCTGTGGCCTCAGGAGAATTGTCCGTTGCATGTCCAGTGACTTTGATAACTGCTCCTGTTGCAGGAAGATCACAGGCATTCATAAATTCTTTTACCTGCTGTTGATGAGAGATTGGCAGACCGGCAGTGGTTAGAAATCCTCTGCGTCTCCACACAGGGCCGAAGTCATGAACAGCACCATATGCATAACGGCTGTCAGTGTAAACATTGACTTGTTTCCCCTGGCCATACTGCAATGCTCGTGTCAATGCGACCAGCTCGGCCACTTGAGCCCCTCCTCCTGAAAGAGAACCACAGTCAACAGTTTCACCATGTTCATTTACAACAGCCCAGCCAGTGAAGCGTTTTCCCTGTTCATGAAAGCTGGAACCATCCACGTAACAACTTCATGGCATCAGAAAGTGGTTCAGACTGAAGAGGGCTCTGGCTGTCCGTCTCGATCAGTCGGGCACAGTTGTGTGCAGTTCCTTCTTCTGGAAGTAAGGAGGCAGGGTTGATAGCAGTTTCAATGTCAATATTTATATCCACATTTTTACTCAAGAGAGTGGCCTCCCATTTAGCTCGTCTTTGATTAGAGATAGAGCCTAAACGAGTGTTTGTTAACAATTTCAGAAACATACTGGCGGCAGTAATTCAAAAGACCCATTACTTGCCTTAGACCAGTAACCGTGTTTGGTTTTGGAAGTTCAATGATAGCTTTAACTCGTTCAGGAGTGATGCGTCTGCCGTGCACACCCACAATTTGCCCCAAATAAGTCACTTCAGGCAGTGCTAGCTGTGCTTTCTTCAAGTTCACTTTGAATCCCCCGTTTTGGAGGGCATTCAAAACAGTCTGTACAGCAGTCAAATGTTTGAACTTGGTTGGACTAGCAATTAAAATGTCATCCACATATTGTAGGACAACAGATCCGTCATATTCAATTTGTTTTCTTACTGGATTGATGAAGGATGCTAGTACCTGATGAAACAGT
The DNA here is from genome assembly GCF_025860055.1 of Xyrauchen texanus. Taxonomy (NCBI): domain Eukaryota; kingdom Metazoa; phylum Chordata; class Actinopteri; order Cypriniformes; family Catostomidae; genus Xyrauchen; species Xyrauchen texanus. The sequence goes on from NC_068285.1 coordinate 46,427,973, forward strand.
GTGGATGAGTTGCAGAAACCTTGTGGCAAACGACTCCATGTCCATTGGCGACCCCTGCTGGTGAAAGCAAATCTGCCTTGGTCCTCCTTGGCTAGGGGACAAGTCCAAAAACCGTTAGAAATGTCTAAAGCAGTAAAAAAAACAATGTTCAGATCCTATCTCGTGTAGGATAGTTATGGGGTTGGCCACCAGAGGGTGCATTTTCTCAGACACTGAATTCAGAGAAGTGTAATCAATGGTCAAGCGTCAGCTCCCATCCGGCTTTTGACAGGCCACATGGGAGAGTTAGTGGGAGAGGAACAGGGAATCACAATCCCCGCTTACATAGTTCATCTACAACAGTGTCAGCTCCCTCATTTTTCAAAGGATATTGTCTTCTGGCTTCATGCAAAGGACCTGGGATGCTCAGTGGCTGAATCTGTGCTAAACCACAATCATATTTATCTTTTGCCCATACATCAGGAAATTTGGAAATTATAACCTTCCACTCAGGGCGAGTTTCAGTTAGAATAGCAGGTTCAGCCACTGCACATCTCTGCTCATGGTGGGGGCCACTCTGAGATAAGCGAATTGTTTCATTGCAGCCAAGCACTAGCTTATCTTGAGAAAGCAAAACATCAGCTTCGAGTTCTTTCAGAATGTCAACACCGATTAGAGTCCCTACAGTATTTCTCCCTACCCAAAATTCAGTCCAATAGACTTTTTCAGAGTTAGAAATGGTTAGAGGGATAGGAACAGATTTATGATATACATTTGTGGTTTACCACTATGACAATGTCTAGCAATGTGGCCCTCTCTGTTACAATTTCTGCATCTGGCAACAGGCTTGGTACAATCTCTAGAGGTATGACCTCTCTCGTCACAATTATAGCAGGTTATGTTATTGCGGGGACTCATTTCCACTTCAACTGATACAGCAGATACTTTACCCACATTAACATCATCATCACGTGTTTGCAAAGGCTCCAGCTTACAGAGCACCAACGAAGCAAATCCTCCCAATATCTGATGTCAATGGCACTGTTCAACAACATGCCTCATTTTTCACAGCATTTTCTGCCTTCTCACAAACAGCCTCAAAACCCTTACTCAAACTACACAGATCACAGCCGACTTCCTGCCCAATAATTTTTGCCACTCTATCACGCTGGGCAATCAAACTAGACCATCCGTCCATCATATTTGGAATTGCCTCTTCATGGCTTAAAGGTATACCACCCAGTTTACAAATCCATGAATAGGCAAACACAGATAGATATTTGGCCCTATCAGCGTCTTTTTTGTTCTGCAGCCAGTCAATCTGCTGCATGACGTTCCAATCAGACTCAAACCCCTGACTGACCATTTTCTTAATGAGCTGTGCACATTTCTTTGATTTGAGCTTGTCAGAGCAGAGCTGTTTACAGCGTGTGCCCTCCTCGTTTTGGTCAGAACTACTCAGAAAATTCCCTTTATCAGTCATTTTTCTTGGTCACAGTTGAAAATCACTACCGAACAGATTTTAGCAGCAAATATTTTACGCAGATAAATTAACTATAGCAGCAACAATACTGGATTTCTACACAATACACCACAAAGTATTCTTCACAAACATCCTGGTCACATATACTGATCCATACCAATTCGGGTCATAATTTATTTATTTACTTGGGACCGCTCCTGATGCATCCCTGGCAAAACAATCCCTGTTGTGTTTTATTTTATTTTATACCTAATATCTGAATCCCTAACTGCCTGATTCACTAAGCTCGGGGTACCCCTATCTGAGGTGGAAGAGATTGAGCAGGTTTACGGTGCCACTGGACCTCCCGTCCAGGGACGCACTCTGCCGGGGTGGTGCTACACCAGTGCCCACCTGGGCCCCCACAGAGCACGCTTCACTTGCGCTGTTTGCTGTTTTAACCCTTAACAGCTCTCTCAGCGACTTCTTATACTTTCAATAGTATAATTAAATTACTCTTCACTCGCCTCGTCGGAGTGAAGCTCTCCCGCTCCCCTTCAAAATCTCTTCCAGTCAGACAGCCCTAACAATTAATAAAAGCTTCCTACCTTGTTTGCTGATTTGCCAGAGATGTCACCACGGAGTGATTGCCCGCCGAATCCTCCACCAAACTGTTAGGGGTGTAACAGTTTTGACCCGGACCAGATATGGAGAAAGAAAACCAGGAGTCGAGGAGTTATTAAAAGAGTCAAAAATTTACTGAAGTATAGTCTGCAGTGAAATTGGTAGAGCCAGCGGCAAAGTCTCACGAGGAGATCGAAAGCCAACTCGTACCTTACACAAAATCTTACATCAATTATACCATTTGCAAGGATGTACATTCCATTATTTTACTCCTGATTGGCTAAAAGAACATACAGTCACAACATATAGACAGCTATGCGGCCTATCAACATTAATCAGCGCACTTGTCGTCCGAGCCCGAGATTTACATCTGAAGTGACCTCGCAGATGGTCGCGGGGCGTCTTCGAGTCGGCCTGGTGTGCATCCCTGGGTTCAAAAACTGGGTAGAAGGTCAAACGCACACACAAAACACTGACGAACGACAGTTCTTCTCTGGGCACAAGAGAGCCAGGGCACACATTATCAGGCCATTTGCACCAAAACAGAGAGATAAAATATTCACTCCTCGGGCAGAGGAGAGGGTTGAAATAACATACATTTCTTCCCTAAAGAAATAATAAGAGAAAATCACACTTCTACTATTCAGGTATTATTACATAGGACTTTAAACCATATAATTAGCGCTTTCCCGGTCCGACGTGCTGAACTCGACCCACGGTGTGTTTCAGAGGTTTATGTTTTTGAAAGATAAAACTCCAAAAAAAAAAAAGTAAACATAATACATATATTTGGAAAGCTGAGATACTCGTGATTCGAACGATGTAAACCTTTTTAAGATACAATCACAACAGCAGGTACAATCTATATCTTTGTCAGACCACCAACATATAAACAACCAAAAACAAAATTTAGGCAACTCACCTATGAAGCCTCATAGTAGTCCACTAAGCCATAACTTCCCGACAAAAACGGTGTTGTTTCATTGTCAAATGTCCAAACGATCAAATCAAGTAAAATGTTTAGTCCAAATCACATTATTACATCAATAAATATCCACAGACTCTTGTTGCATCATTTCAAAGCACCTGGCAGCTGTGCCTAATCTTTCACATATTATCGGTAATAACTTCAGTTCAGATGTAAACATTTCCTATATCCGGTATCAAAATGGAAGCACGCACTCTGACCTTTCGATTGACACCTCATTTGACCCAATAGGAGCTTCCATGTCCTATCCAAAGCCTTCAATACCCAACCACAGTCTGTGTCGAATGTAAGGGCATACCCACTTTCCTTTGTTTACTGATCAAACCAATTACATCGAAGAGTGGAAATGACTGACGATCGTGATAGCCAATGAAATTCTGAAAACAGTGATATGCAGCTTTAGTGGGAAGATTAGAGGATGGTTCTGTAATGTGTAAGCGCAAAATTGCCTTGCCATTACCGAAGTGTGTCGTAGCGCCTGTGCGTAAAAATATTGGAGAGCTGTTTTGGAACTGTTTACACATTTGTCGATTTAAATATGGTGAAACGGACGCTGAAAAACAGGATTTTCACCCCAGGATATGATATAAGAAGGCATTCATTGTCAAAATTCTGAGTTTGGAGATGAAATTTCTGAAAACAATACGGATGATTTGGAGGCAGAGGAAATATGGAGAGATGAGACATGGCTCTGGACAAGTAAGTGTTTTCTTGTGTTTTATAACATATATTGCTGTATATTCCGCATAAATAAGCTTTAGTTTGAATAATGAACACATTTTGTAATTACCCTTTGTCGTGTGTTTCCTCAGTGAGTGTTTGAACCGTTTGTGCGTGTTTTTTGTATTTGTATGTGCGTGTGTGAGGTTTTAGTTCATTGTTTGTTTCAGATCTATTGACATGCTATATAGATGTTTTGTATATTTACTGTAAATATATATATATATATATATATATATATATATATATATATATATATAAATGGACACTGAATATATATATATATATATATATATATATATATATATATATATATATATATATATATATATATAAATAAATATAAGTTGAAAATAAGAATATATGTTGTGTTTGAGAGTCTATTTGTTACAATGCGGGAGGTGGGGAGGTGTAGGCCCATCTATTTGTTACAATGCTGAATTGATGGGGAGGTGTAGGCCCATCTCTTTGTTCCATAGTACATTGGCAAAGTATACAGTATTTACAGTAAATATACATACAATAATGCATATTTACACACTCGAAAAGAAAAACTATATATATATATATATATATATATATATATAATACAGAAAAGATGGAAAAGTTGTGTCTAGCTTTGTAAATTACATTTATTTATTCTCCCCACTCAGCAAGCAGCCACATAAAGTGGAGCAGCAGGACAGCACCTCATCAAGAGAGGAGGGCTTTCAGAGAGACCCTTGCTGAGGAACTGGCAGAGTTGGGGTCTCACTCCACAGCCAGACCCGTATCTCCTGCTCCACCTAAGAGCAGATCACAGGCCGTTGCACATCACCAAATCTTGCACCGCTGGTCGCCTGAAGTGCAGGCAGTGTCATGCAAAGACACCAGTGAAGTACTCTTCCTGTGTTCTGCCTTTGTGCTTTGTACCCAAATGTGACTGCTACAATGACTGGCATGTTGCTAGAAACATGTACAATTTTATAATGGTTTGTAAATACTTTGTGTAAAAATTCATGTAAATAGTTTGTTGTGTATTTTTTATATAAACAAATTGTCCACCATAGCACTAGTTTTGACTCTTTTATATGCACAACATTTAGTTTCAAGAAGGAAAAGGCTCTCTAATGTGTTTATGCATCAGTTACTCTGTGTCAGCAAAACTAATAGTGGATCTGGATATGGAATATGATAGCTCTAAGTGTCATCTTTCATTAGAGCCCAAAATTATGACTGTACGTTGAAGCGTTCAAAAGTAGGAGCCTTTTGTCCTAGGTTACCAAAGGGTCCTTTTGGAGTATCCAAAAGGCACTTTTGTAAAACGCCTGGGTGTACCCTTAGAAAAACATGTGTAAAATATTCATTTTTTATGGTATTGTTCTAAAATTTGAACTTGGACTAGGTAAGGCTTCATGCTGTGATCCCATTGTGTTCTCAAGCTAATAGCTACAAGTTATAGTCATCTGCAGGCATCTGTATGCAAAAAAAATTTCAGGCGGAAAACAAAAACTTCTATTTCATTGTGTTCAAACTTCTATTACTCAGAATCAGTAGCACTTACAGTAATTCTGACTGCTGGGGAAAAAACTTCAGAGTGTCCCCTTTCAAATGCGACTAAAACCATGCATGTACTCCAAACGGTTCAAGAACAGCTTTAAATTTACTTTGGGTATGCCTTGATTAGGCGTTTTAGGCTAATTTTACAGGATTGGGAAAGGTAACAATCAAACACAGAATACATCTGGAACACATGTTTAACGCATTCCCCCTGACCCCCTCCCTTGAGAGGCTGGAGAGCGTCAGAAATAAGTTTATCCCCCAAAAGACCTTCAGCCGACGTGCAGGACAGAGAGACTCTGGAATGTTCCTAAAAGAGACTAATTAACATTCAACACACATATGATTCAAAGTATATTTCAGTTATGCATAAGAAAATAGAATTGATTATGTGATCATGCATATAGTTAATTCATCACTTTATTAAAGAAGTTAAGCAACAGAATACAGATAGATATTGATATAAAAGGATATATATATATATATATATATATATATATATATATATATATGTATTTATATATCTGAAGAGCCAAGGGATTTTGACCCTCACCCTTCAGTTAAGTGTAGTGATATATCCTAGTTCCTTGTATTAAACCCAATTATACGCTTGATTGTCTGTGTTTGTTGGTCATAAAACAAAGCCTATTTAATGTGCGATCTAAAGCTACGAGCTGATATTATCAAGGTAAGTTAACGTGCCTTGATGAGTAAGCTTATAACTAAGAATAAACCTTCAAGAGAATTGGTCAAGAGTATTTAGCAAAGCGGTTCGCTGGACGAACTGACTGATTGCGGTAGCCTACGGGTCAATTCCATTAAGGTGTTATTAAAATTAATATAGCCTGTCTGCATATAATGTATATTCCTAATTAATTATAATTTGTTGTGTTTAATTATCTATATATGTTTGAAGCAGACTCTTCGACTATATAAGCCTTTTTTGGGGCGTTTTTGTATGTATTGTTATCTGGTTCAAACCGTATGATTAATCATTGATTACGATCATTTAAAATTAATTGTACATTCCCCAAACTTGACCTTGATACCCTACACCTTTGAAAATTTTCTCTGACAATGGGGGGTCTTGGAGTCAAAAAGTAAATTAAAATGTTTTAATTGAAAAACAGTTAATTTAGATGATGCAATTTTTTTGATTAACATTATTTTTCAGTGAAGTAAATTTAATTTGAAACAGGAAGTACAATGTTCCTAAAAGAGTACTGGGTGCCCTCATAGTAACATTGCTTGTAGCATGGTCCACATTTTGAAGCATTTATTAAAGTTTTTTTTTTTTTTTTGCCAATGTGTGAACGGCTTGTAAAGCAACTTAATAAATTAGACCTTCCCGGACTTCCTAGGTTGCCTATTAAAGCTTGTAGACTGATTTTCATGTGAAGGGAGCGGGTCACTTTTGCCATGAAAATCCAAAGGTTTCAACGTGTATGCACGCTCCTGTAATCGCTTCTCATCCGCTATTCAACAGTAACAACAAACTGCAACACTAGGTAACTTTAACTTAGAAATGGAATCCAGCAAATGTCCGGCTCACAGCACAACACCAACTCCTACACAAACTCAGAGTAAGCCAAAAAAACATTTATCTACTGAATCCAATCTGGATAAGCGGGAACGTGATCATGGTCGAGCAAAAACTAGAGTGAACATCGGCAGGGTATTTGATTCCTGGAGAGACCTTCGTTCGGTTTTGGGGGAATCAAAACCGACCCTAAATTGCCGTTCTTCTTTTGCTTACATAACTGCAAAGCATGTGAAATATAGTGCCATAAGGATTGGTCTGTGTAATTTTAGCTAACTTGATCTTGGCTGCTGATGAATTGCAAGCTACCTTGCTTCATAACTTTAAAATAATTTCAACAATCTTCTCTTTATAATAAAAGTCAGGTATGCTGATTCACAGTAACTGACATAATGTTAATCTGTATTTATTCAGCAAGGTAAACTACAGTAACACATGAAATGAATGCTAGACGTTGTTCAAGATAATGCAAAAGCACCCATTCATTAGTTTAACGTAACTTGGTTATAGAGAGAATATATTCAATCTATTATTAGAAAACAATAGCGCATCGATATATCAAAAGTTGTGATGGGATCACATCAATACAACAATACTGAATTTTGTCAATATATTTATAATGTACAGTCTATTTTATAAACATCTACTGTCATCATCCACCAAATTTAGCTAACAGCTATTGATAAAGCTGGCTAGTTAACTAACGCCAACATAGGCTATCGTGTAAATGCAGTCAATGTATCATGCAAATAAAAGTGATTACTTCAAACTAGTCTTGCATATTCAGACCTATATCCACACTTTGTTTTAGCCCTGTTCAGCACTAGAGAGTGAAATATAATATACAGTCCCAAAGTTTGTAGTAAAACAATCATAACTGTGTCATTTTAATTATGCTACCTCATCTGTCAGGATGATGTCGGTGAATCACATTCAGTCTCTTAGTAAGTTTCGTCATTGTTTTGGTCGATGCTCGCTCGCATTCCTATGCAGTGTAGCAACAGGTAGCTGCTGCAGTTCACTTTACGCCAACAGGTGTCATTAATAACAAGGGTTTCTGAATCTTACATACTGCACCTTTAACAATTGTTTTCATTGTTAATGGACCACACAGCCTCAAAGCTCAGGGCCCCCCAGGTCCCTGGTAGTCAAGGGCCCTGGGGCACTGGCCCAGTCTGTAATTCATCTGTGGCAATAACCAGAGAAGAACCTCAGAATGAAATTGCGCCTGACCCAGCCCATTAGCACTTTGAGCATGCAATTTCGCCAAACCCACTCATGCCTAGATTAGACTTAGCAAGCCTTAGACTTCCTTGCACAAAAATACCAAAACTTCATGCCTATACTGACCTTGCATGTAAGACAGCATAGTGCTATGCTTAAGACCTAGTGCTCTACATCTAATTTATGTCAAATCATTTAAATAAATGTGAAAATTGTCATATAAATAAATAACAGATTCAATTATGGGTTAAGCAGGATAGCAGAAATGTCGCAACTTAAGAATGACTTAAAGAATCAGAACACATCAAAACATGGTTGAAAGATAATCTGTTCAAAGGCTATGAGCAAATTGAATGATTGTTTACAACTTTTGCCATGCAGGCAGAGCAGTGCCCAAATTTCACATGGATCCTCAGGACATGGATCCAAAACAATCTATTAAGGCCATGTCCACACAAAACTATTTTTGTTTAAAGATGCATTGATGTTGCTTAGTTTACACATATCATCCACATGATATGTTTACACATATCATGAACATTTGTGAAGTCCGTTGAGGTGAAACCCTACACCTCACCCCTGCCCCCGCACACACACAACCCCAACCCCTTTTTCACCCCTAAATACAGTTTTAGAGAAGAATTTATAAACTTTTCAGTCATATTGTTAATAATTTGGCTTAATGCTAAATCCCCTACTATTGTAAAGTGTTCCATTTAAAGATTCCCATGTCTATCTTACTCAAGCATTGTCAATACAATTAATACGCATTTTTGACCCATTTGGACTGCTCAAGTGTCACGCAATGGACGCAATTTGGACCCCTCTCTGCCGTTGCGACTCACTCCTGATCCGCTGCACTGCAAAATAGAGACATGACACAATAGCCATTCAGTTCAATCAGTTGTATACATATAGCTAAAACATTTTGAGACCTCGGTGTCATCATAGCTGGTTATGGCCATGCCTAAAACAGAGGGTTCCGAAAATGCTCTCTATTACCATATACTTTGGAAAACAATGTTGTTAGTGTAATGATTCACTAGACTCAGTAGAATCCATTTGCAGCTTTTAATAAGGAAGGTCGGACAGGCGGGGTCAAACAGGGCAGACAGAGCAAGGTAGATCAAACAGCAGGGGTAATCCAGACAACAGGCAGAATTCGGGGCAGGCAGCAATAATCAGAAGTCCAAGAACAGTCCAAGTCAGGCCAGGCAGATAACAATCGTACAAATGAGGAAACAGTCCAAGATCAAAACCAGATAAACAAGACACGGGATAAACACTCAGAAATGATAACCAAGACTTCGCAGAGAAGTGGTGAGTGGAAGTGTCCTTTATGTGTGTGTGTAAATGCAGTGCAGGTGTGAAGCGCAATCAGTCCCAGGTAAGAGGCATTATGGGAATTTGAGTTCAGAGCCAATAGTTAATATTCCGGAGAAGGCTCCCTCTGGTGGCAGAGAGGAGTTGGTACTGGAGCCTCCTCTGTGACAGTTAGTAAACTGAAAATTTGTTTGTTGTTTTGTTTAGTTTTTTAACAAACGGATCAGTGTGGACATGGCTCGTTCTGTGCGTGATTTCCTGCAAGACAGGAATGTAGTGTTCTACCATGGCCAGCGAAGAGCCCGGATCTCAATCCCATTGAGCATGTCTGGGACCTTTTGGATCGTAGGGTGAGGGCTAGGGCCATTCCCCCCAGAAATGTCCAGGAACTTACAAGTGCCTTGGTGGAAAAGCGGGGTAACATCTCACAGCAAGAACTGGCAAATCTGGTGCAGTCCATGAGGAGGAGATGCGCTGCAGTACTTAATGCAGCTGGTGGCCACACTAGATATTGACTGTTACTTTTGATTTTTACCCCCTCTTTGTTCAGGGACACAGTTTTGTTAGTCACATATCTGTGAAACTTGTTCAGAATATGTCTTAGTTGTTTAATATTTTTATGTTCATACAAATATTTACACGTTAAATTTGCTGAAAATAAAAGCAGTTGAAAAGCAGAGTGCGATATGGCCCTACATCAGCACTGCTGTGATTTGGCTGCTGGCTGAGTGCCATAAGCAATCACAGCAGTGCTGATTTAGGGCCATATAGCATGATTGCAAGTGTGATATTGCTTATATACAACAGTTCAATGAACAAGTAAATAAAATAAAAAAAATTAAAAACTGAGTACGGTCATAAAAAACGCATTTGTGCATGGAACTACATGCTTACGCAACGGATCAGAATCTGCCATTGCTGGTTCAAAACAAATGATGCGTCCAAGCCTCCGTTAGTAATTCAAAAATGTCACTTCAAAAATAGCATCATGGCTTGTGCTGTTTCTAACAAGTTATTGGATAAACAAGGATGTATGTGTGTGTGTGTGTGAGCATGTATTTATCACTTTGTGGGGACCAAATGTCCCCATAAGGATAGTAAAACCCGAAATTTTTGACCTTGTGGGGACATTTTGTCGGTCCCCATGAGGAAAACAGCTTATAAATCATACTAAATTATGTTTTTTGAAAATGTAAAAATGCAGAAAGTTTTCTGTGAGGGTTAGGTTTAGGGGATAGAATATAAAGTTTGTACAGTATAAAAACCATTATGTCTATGGAAAGTCCCCATAAAACATGGAAACCAAACATATATGTGTGTGTGTGTGTGTGTGTGTGAGAGAGAGAGCGAGAGAGAGAGAGAGAGAGAGAGAGAGAGAAAGAGAGAGAGAGAGAGCGTGTGTGAAGCAGAGATGCTGTCAACTTTCTGAAGATCAGCTTTCACATTGGAAAAATAAAGGGGGGTATTATATCCAAGTGGGGGTATTTCTCCCTATTTCGTGGTAGCCGGTGCGTAAGAGTCTTTCACTATAGAAACCACAATCTTCTCTGCCATTTTAAACAGTAGTTCCTCGCCAATGTGGAAACTCCAGTAAGAGGTAAGCACCTTGCGTTTGTTTAATCAAACAGTCTGTTTTGTCTCTCCGCTGTGATGAGCCTTAATGCTGAAGTTGTTGGTTTAAAACAGTTTAAAGCTATTTCCTAGCTTTAGTAATGTAGTAGTAATACGAACGATCATGGAGCGCTGTTGTGTGTAAACACTGGCTGATGCAGATTCACTTCATGTCACCAACTGGATCATATTACACACAAAAATTATCTTTTGCTTGTACTGTATTGTACTGTAGCTCTTAACACATATGCACTGCACGTTAAGCCCACGTTTAACTAATGTTATCTGTTGGATGAAAAGTAGCTGGGATATACACAAAAAGAAAAATGTTATCGCTTTCCAATTTATTATTATTATTATTAGACCTATTATCATTAGAAATATTGTAAATTATGCTTTATATCTATATACTGTATATCTATATACTGTATATATATATACATACATAAATGCCGACCGACCGACCAACAGACAGATAGATTGATTGATTGATTGATTGATTGATTGATTGATTGATTGATAACAGTAGTTTGTTAGATGTTTCAAAATTTGTTGTGGGTTATGGGTTGGCCTGGATGAGTGCGCGACTCCTGGATTGAAAATTTGCTCCAGTCAGGCCCTCGCTACAGATGCTACCTTCAAGTCCTCTAGCTCTAGTGAAGTTCCTACTAAGTTCAGCAATTGTAATTATAACATGATGTGTGTTCAACTGATTTTGGTCAGAATACAATGGATGTGTTGGGCATTTTCATATATTTCTTTCAGTATTTTTCACTTTCCAACCGGACAGGAAACTTTTTGCACTTTTACTACAAAATAAAGAGTAAATTGTACGTGTTATGTGTGTAATAGTCGCCTTCTGCTTGCTCACAGGGGTTCTAAATACTATTAACATTTAATTATTTAATGTTAATTAACCGGACAGGAAACTTTTTGCAATTTTACTACAAAATAAAGAGCAAATTGTACGTGTTATGTGTGTAACAGTTGCCTTCTGCTTGCTCACAGGGGTTCTAAATACAATTAACATTTAATTATTTAATGTTAATTCTGTACACATTTTACAATCATATTTAATCAAACTACACTATGATCGCTGTAAGACATTATAAATATTACAGATTTCCTGTAAAACTGCTTTGAAATGATGTGTGTTGTGAAAAACGACATGACTTAATAGATGCAGCCACAGAGAATGGTAGGAAAGGTGGTTTTGTTACACAAGCTTGTCACATAAGTCTCATAAACTGGCTAACATAACTATCCTTCATCAACAGAATGCAAACAAAATGTGTACAAATTAAAACTAGACTCTAAACTAAATTGTACAGTCAATTTTCAGAATTTAAATTTCAAGATGACCTACAACATTTTGCTTCCCCTTTGACTGAAAGAAAATCCAGAGTCTCCCACTGGTTATTATGCCATTTTTATTGTGTTTGTTTGTTGTTATATTATTGGTTAGCTTTAGGCGTAGGGGTAGTGTTAGATATACATATTATTTTTTAATGTAAATACAATTATTGTTACTACATTTATCAGCCTGTTACATGTTTTATATTGTTGATAAGTGGTTAGGTTTAGGAAGGGAGTTGGAATGGAATGGAATCTAAATAATCTCATATTTAAGTGTAATGAAACAGTTGTATTTGGGCTATTTGCATTATAATATGCACAATACATTCTGAAGATTGCTGAGCCTGTGACGATGTCATCTGAACTGAGAACAGCATAACAATGACATTTTGATATTGCAGGTAAAAAGCTGCTACAGTGAAATACTTGTCATGAGACTGACCTAATAAGAACATTCTGACATCACTTTTGAAGGCAGTAACAGTTCAGTGTTTTTTAGTTCTATTAAATGATTTCTTATCTCTGAACATATCTGGTTCAACTCACTAGTCACTAGTAATATCTGCATGAGCTCAAGTGTGTCAGATTAGTGACACATAATGAGTGCTGCTTTTGGAGTCTTCAAGAACAGTGACACATGACACTGACTATATCTGATGTTTCACAAATTTCTAGAACAATTTAAATTTGGATCTGTTCGTAACACAACTATTGAATGGCTTTAAAAGCCTTGGTTGAAGTGGAAGAAACTTCTGGCATCTCTCTTAGACACTCTCGGTCTAATGAAGAGACAACCAATTGCCCACTCTAAAGATCAAAATGCCCCCCAAAAGATCGCATTTTAGCACAAGCCCTGCTTTAATGGTCATTTTTTGGACCATTTTGGAGCTTGATATTTGGGGTACCAATCCCTTTGAACTGAATGGAATAGAGCAGTATGACATTTTTTTTTGTGTTCCACATAAAAAGAAACATCATATGGGTTTGAAATAACATGAAGGTCAGTAAATGACCTCCAATTAATTAAATCAGAAAGATTTAGGCAACACCTTTTAGCAAACTAGTGATACTAGTTTAAACTGCTCTGCCTTACATGTTTGATTTATAAAACGGAGCAAAATTGCATAAAAATATACAAAACGCAAAAAGCAGAAATACTGTAAAGAGGGATTATTATAATTGACCACCTCATGTCCATGGACCCCCCAGTTAGTTTCATAAAGTACATCATTAAAATCACTCACTGTTAGGAATTTTCAGGATTGGCCCCTAATGATCAAGTCAGGTCTGCAGTCGCTGTCTCGATCCGGATCCTCATGAGGGGAGAAATGAATGACACACACTTAAGTATGCATCAGAAATGTCTCATACTTTATTGTTCAGCACAGGATTATGTACCTTTGTAAGAACAGGAAAAGCAGTACACTAACTAGATTATCCAATAAGATCAGTCATTACCTTATTTTGAAAGACATAAATAAAGATTCTGCATTAATTATGTAAATGAAACAAAATATTCTAGAATAGAGGAGTGGTGTTCAAATTTTGAGCTGAGACACTCAGAGAAGAAAAACATGAAACCCTTTCCACATGATTTCAATTAATGACACACACACACACACACACACACACACACACACACACACACACACACACACACACACACACACACACACACACACACACACACACACACACAATGTCAACATGTATATCAACAGAGGTCAACTTTTCTCACACTCACTCAACAGTGCGTTTAGAAAAGTTGCCAATTTAAGTATATATGCATTTTTATTGTTTTTATTTGAAGTGTAACATGGACAGTGTGATGGAAAGTATTACTGGTTTAGGTTAGTGTTAACCCATCATTATAGTAATCTGAAGGAGGGGCTCCGCGCGGCTGCAGCGGGTCATTACAGCGCTCGCACTTTAAACCAGGCTTCAGTCTACAGGTCCGCGGATGACGGAGCTCGTCGCGTCATATCGCGTTTAACCACTTATTTCACTAACCTTTTACGTCTGCTCGCACGCCTTTCTCCGTCGGATGATTTATGAAAGGATTCAGCAGCGCGTCAACCTACGCGTGAGAGAGGAATAAGCGCTTGCTGACATACCGCAATCTCATGTAAGTGAATTGAAATTTGGTCAAACGGTCACCGGCTTGCGCTCACCTGTTTACCATTGTTCTTGAATTTTCATTTGTTTTACACCTAATGATGTAAAATAGAGCTGTTTCTGATTTAATATACGCTGTGTGGAGGTGAAACCTTATATTACCTTTATGCGAATCTTATTACACTAACAAATGACTACAAGATAGAAACTGAGGCTTGCACATCAGTTTATTTGAACGCAAATTATATATGCTTTATTTGTCATTTCAGAGCTGCAGTTTATTTGTTATATGTGTAGTAGTTATCTTCATGATGAAATATTGAAAGATGGGTTTATTAATGGGACGCTTGTTGCTTTGCTTCTCTGGTTTATCATTGAGGTGATGGCTAAAATGTCAGTCATTTTTACATATTAAAACGTTTTATAATAAAAGTCAGTTGAGGAGTCTGATTGATCACTTGCTAAATTAATATATGTAATAAACTACAGTCATTACTAAACCAATATTGAGGCCCTTAGCATCCACTGTCTTCAATAGTAAAAGAAACAAACTGAAATTACAGAGATATTTTGAATTAGATTATTTGTGTATTGTGATTCATTTATGTTTTATGACATGAGCAATAGTAACTATTCTATTTTGGCAAAAACTATGGATACCATGGTCCATTTTTGTAAGGAATGGAGGTCAGTTTTTGAGAGTTAAAGTGCATGGGTTTTAAAAGACACTCATATAGATGAACTTTAAGTACAATCATCAAAATCATAATTATTAATTTCATCGCATTCTGTTGCATTAGTTTCAACAAATGTTAACAACATAAGAACAATGACTTAATGAGAAGTATTTATGCTTTCACTCAGTTTTTCACTCAGTCAACTTTAGTTTAACATCTTTTTGAAGGCATTCAGATTTGGTTGACTAAACAGATGTAACAGAACTCACAAACAGTACACTGCCAAAGGAAAAAAGGAGAGGGTAAATTATTTTTAAAGACACTGTATTTGTGTATGATCTTCTGTTTTAAAAGAACAACCCAAATAAATAATTTCATTTAATGTTCATAACCATAGATTAAGCAAAGCCAATCATTAACAAATGGGAGTTGACATATTCTTTCCAACAGTTTTGTCTGGTTTTACTCTATAACATGCACTTCCACAAACCTCACAAGACTTTAATGTTTTTGCAGTCGTGGCAGCTGCACAAACAGCCTATCGCTGTGATGTGTCATCGCTGTGGTGTGTGTGGTTGAGGGATTGTTGGTTTCCTGAAGGGCCTTCTAAACTTACCCATATACACCGTTCCCTTCACTGGCTTCACCATGGAGAGGCACAGAGATCGTAAACAAGATTAAATCTGATAAATAGATTAAATATGCATATATACATTAATGATATACAATTTAATCCAACTCTATTTTTGTTATTTTAGTTTGAATCAGATATGCTAATAAAACATCCCTGTCTTAGTACTCTCTTTCTTCCAAGTCCTCATCCTTTTTTGTGTGCATGAATGCTGGTCATGGTCAGAACCAACATTCACTTAAGCCCTCTAAGAGATTAACATCTTTGAAAGGCAAATAGACCAGGGTAACTGATGCTCTAATGACACTATTGGAATCTGTATGACTGTACGGTTGAGCCGTTGTGCTGTCCAAAGTGTATGAGACGTCTCAGAGGTGCAGAGGATGTTCTGTGCTGGAACAGCTGCCAGACACCCTGAGATTATATTGTAGGCTTTTAGGGGAAGACACATGACTGAAGTAAGACTGTTTTTCCCTTTCTTCATTCCAAGCTCTGCCTTCACTCCAGAAACATCTCTACAACTTCATAGATGAGTCTCATGTTTCTGTGATCACATTTGAGTACAAACCTTCAATTCTTAGACAGGCATCACAACTCATTATCCATTGCTGCACAATAAGGCATGTCTTTAGGCAGGGGCGGACTGGGAACAAAAATTGCCCAATTTGTTAAGCGTGGGGGTGGGGTGCGTTGTCAAGTTGTTGCACTGGTGATGGTGGGTCGGGGGGGTTGTTGTGGCATTTTATTTCTGCATATCGCGGCACACTTCGGCATATTGTGGCAACTTTCGCAGCCCCTTCATCATATCGTGGCCCACTTTGGCATATCGCAGCTGGGCCACCGGGAAAAGTTCCAGTTCTTCCGATGGCCAGTCCACATGTCTTTAGGGATATAGCAACCATTATGTCCCATCCTGTTTATTATGTTTCTAAGGTCCACCAGGAATTAATCATTTTAATTTAAGAGTTTTGTTTTTCTTGGCTTGACTGGTTTCTTAAAATTATGACTATACCAAGTGTAGGGTTTGTCATTTCTGGGGCACCAAGAAAAGTTTGAATTAAGAATATTTTTCATTCAAGTGATCACATGAAACTAGGAAAATTATTAATTCCTACAATGGGTAAATCAACAAAGTACTGAAAAATGCAGAATTGTGTTTTTTAAAAGCATGAAAGAGTCCCTTTGGAGAATCAGATGCTCACTTTAGTCCATGGTCCAAATCACTGAGATCACATTTTTCCCCATTCTGATGGTTTATGTGAACATTAACTGAAGCTCCTGACCTGTATATGCATGTTTTTATGCACTGCACTGCTGCCACATGATTGGCTGATTAGATAATCACATGGATGATTGTTGGTGCCAAACCAATTTTCAAACAAAACAGTCTCTAGAATTTACACTTAATGGTGCCAAAACAAAAAAACATCCAGTGAGTGGCAGTTTTGAAGATGGAAATGTTTTGTTGATGAGAGAGGTCAACAGAGAATGGCCAGACTGGTTTGTAAAAAACTCGGTACTCCGGTACCTTCAGAAAATCTAGTATACTAAAAACATTTTTGTTTGAATACCGACTTGGTACCGGAGCACCAGTATTTTTGACAACACTAGTTCTCATATGACTCGTGCATTTTATTCAAAGCCACTTGAAGACGTGTGATTGCTCTGTGAATCACAAAAGGCTGTATTTAAAGGTCCCCTGACATGCTTCTTTTTGTAGGCTTTGATATAGGCCTTAGTGGTCCCTAGTACTGTATCTGAAATCTCTTTTACAAAATTCAGCCTTGGTACAGAATTATAGCCACTACAAGCCAACCCATAATGAGCTTTCCTTCAGACGTGCCGTTTCGGTGTCTGTAGTTTTAAATGCTAATGAGGAGGAGAAAGGCGGGGCAAGGTGTAGTGTGGGTGTGGTCTTGACCAGCTTGCGGCAACGGTACCATGCATGATAAGAATGTTTAGTGAGTAACATTAATAATTAAAATTAGATCAATGAAATTATAAAATATTAGATAATTTTTTATTTACATATTTTATATTTCATATATCTTAAAAGTTCTTTGAATCAGAATGAGCTTCATTAGCCAAGTGTGTGCAGATAGCATGGGGAAAAAACTGTTTTTTTATGCCTAACGTTAGATGTTCTAGTACGCAGAGATCTGAAACGTCTGTAATTTTGTAAAGATATCACCAACAGGAGAACGGATATCCAAATAACAAAGAAGTGAACAACACTTGCGTTACAGTGTGTGTATTCACACATATACCTGATGCTATCTACCTTTACATTAGCGACAGTAACTCGGCTGTTAGCTGCATAGCTAATGTTGCAGCCACATTCTACGTGTAACAAGCTAGGTAACCATAAATAGTAAAGCAACACAATTATATATAATTAGTTGACTTACTTGTCCGAGGTTTGTAGGTGAGCCAAAGAGAGTTGGTACTGATCCAGACTTCAGTTTCAGACGTTCAGTCGTCTGAAACTGAACAGTCGTCTGTGAAAACAGTCGTCTGTGAAATGTTTGGCGCAGACATACAAAAATTTGGTGTGTTGTGTCGGTGCATTCCCAGAGTAAATGAAATTTATCCATTGATCCTTCTGGGGATTGGATGAAGGAAGTAAAAAAAGACTTCTGTGATCATTTGTGCATTCAATTATTCAGCAACTTTTGTGCTTCGATCACACGCCATGATATCTCTCGAGGATAAACTAAAATCACGCGTGTGCGTTCGTACTTCCTAGCTCGTTTTCTCATTGGCGGGTCAAATTCTCTGGGCGGGCAAAGCAGAGAAGGGGGAGGTAACCTCCCCCTATATGACGTCATATAGGGGGAGATTCAAGATCAGCCCATCTGAGATCTCATTTTCTCACAGGCAGAGAAAGATAGCCAAAACTCGGTTTACACCGACTGAAATTTCTAGACACGAGGTGACCAAATACAGGCTAGGGGAACTAATATTAATGTTAAAAAACCTCAGAAAGTGAAAATTTCATGTCAGGGGACCTTTAATAAGTAAATATATAAAATGCAATCACAGCTCCAGCACGTCTGTGAATGGCACTGTTCTGTTTACACACAATTGTGGCTATTTTTATTTTAATATTTGAGCACTACTAACAAACCACATCTCAGATGTAGATACTCAATTGTTCGGTTCACTTATAACATGAATTTAGAACGGCACCAGAGGTGCATTTGACCAGAAGAATAAGAAGCGAATTAAACAACTGTGAACTTGTCTACAAACAGACACATACAGGGCATCCTGGAGAGTTCAGAATGTCAAAATAAAAGCTTGAGGGTTTAAAAGTTAAAGGTACAAGATTGAGATATTACTATACATTACTATTATAATATATTATTATTTGTTTACAAATGATAATAATATTTAAGTTGAATGGGTTCCAAATAATAACTCTGGGAATGAAAAGTGAGCTGATATCTTACAACTAAATTGAACAAAAAAGAGATCTGAATCCTTTAAAGTCCAGATTCAAGTTGAAAACATTTAGCAAAAAAAAAAAAAAAAAAAAAATGCTTCTTTTCTACTGATGACTGGAATTACTGTTAATTTTGCTGCTACATTATCCAGTATACTAGTTATTAATAAAGTGTTTCTTAATAAGCTATACATTTATATTGAAATAATGTGTAGTTAGAGGTTTGTGTTTCTTTACATATTAAAGAGTACACCCAATTAGTTCCACACAGTAATGTAAAGATATTCTAAATCTGATTATGCATAAAAAAATCAATACTGGTATTGGATCGGTATCAACCAGGTACTGAGATTTCCGAAGTCGGATCGGAAGAGAAAAAGTGGCATCGGTGCATCCGTACTTCAAATTAATGCTGACACTGGTACATAAAATTTACAAACCTTGGCTTCTTGCAGAAGATCATTCAAATGCCCAGTGAGACCTCTCTTTGACCTGAAGATTTGAATCATTTGAGGAAAGTGGCGATCAAGAGATTCATAGAATTCCTGTTTAAGGCTCTTCGAGACATTCCCTTTCTGTCACTCACTCAACGTTGTGTTGATGTAGTGACACTAGGGGTCCCTATCTAAAAACGCCACACCACTGAACGTGTTACATGGACTGCTAATGCAGGAGCTTGCGAAAATACCAGGTGCATCAGACTGCACGTAACTTTCCCCAACGCCCCAAGAGATGTCATATGTTTCCCCACATCCCTGAGGGAGGGAAGCGACGTAACTAGCTATCTTTTCTCTCTCTATGTTTTCTCTCCATAGAGTGTTAGAGGCAGCTGGGTCCATCTAATGCTATAACACGCATCGGGGAAGGCGTTCTTTTCCAATCCTATTCTTTCAAGGGAAAAGACCCTGCAGAGACCACATCCTGCCCAACAGGGGAGGATAACATGTGGCAAATACGTCACTTTGGCTTACCAGCCACACATGGAAGTGGCGCGGTGATAGGTCTTGCCCTGAAGGGGAGGAGCTCTACAAACACAGTGACTGGGGTACAGAGGGAGCTCTACCCAAGGGAGACGCAGGTCCGCCGACAGGGAAAATACATCACAGTGGATATTGGGGGGGTGTCACAGCCTGGGTCTAGTAGGTCAACGCAACGCACATAGAGCTGCTCTGAGTGTCTAAAGCTCTGCGTGTGATCCAAATAGGTGCGCAAATCACACACCGGACACATCAACACTAAGGCTGGGCCTGCTTCTTCCCAGGGCAGCGCTTGCAGGTTCACTGCCTGATCCTTGAATGGGGTTCTAGGAACCTTGGGCACGTAGCCCGGTCAGGGTCTCAGGATGATTTGAGAGTCTGCCGGACCGAACTCCAGGCAAGTGTCACTGACAGAACACTTGCAGGTCCCCAGCCCTCTTGATGGAAGTGAGCCTTTAGTTCGACTGAATCTAGCTGCTCAAACCGGCTCCCCGAAGGCCCGAGAGGACAACAGAGAGATCCCATTAGTGGAACAGGCATGGCCTAGGAGGGTTCAGCCTCCTGGCGCCTCTAAGGAACCTGATGATCAGGTCGTGCTTCCCTAATGACTTTCCGTCCACTGCTTTGTAGCGTGAGCGTGAGATCCGAGAGCCAAGTCCGAGTGGGACAGAGGGGGGCCACGAGAATGACTTGTTCCTCGACCTCCATGACCTTGCACAGGACTTGTGCATGTAGGCTCACTGGGGAAATACATATTTGCGCAGCCCCCGGGACCAGCTGTGTGACATAAGGAATTGCAGGTGATACATAGGTACTCCCCCTTTTGACATCTTTTAATAACCCAGGGTCGGGACCTATTAACAGGTATAATAGAGAACAGCACTATGAGATTTCGAAGATCTTCATGATCCATATGTAACAAGATCAAAATAAAACTATTAGGCCACTAAACAGCATACCTTCTACCCATCTGGTGTGGGTATGCGCACAAATGGAAAATTCCAATCACTCTGGCTTCCTCCAGCACCCCTGTCCTGCACATGTAAGCAAGATCTTCCTGAACTAAAACATGCTTACTTGGTATTCAACCTATAGGGATGTTTTTTTGTGTGTGTGTGGTTTCTCCTTTCTCCTAGTTGTGTGTGATTAGTGAGGTGTGTCCTGGCACATCCTTAAAATGGTCGGATAAGCCTGTATCAATGTCACCACAACGGCACACTGCTCTTTGGACAAATGAGCAAGGTGCTCATGTAATTTCACTATCTTCACTGCAACCCTATCTTCACTTAGATTGAAACCAGATGGATTCAGTGGACCTGCCAGCACACAGCCGACAGGAACATGTCAGACTGGAGTACTCGCCACAAGGACCATTAAAACAAGTGCTCAACTTATATCCACCCACAGGGGTCAGTACTATCACTCTATCTCACACAGAAAAGGACTGTGATATCGCTATCTTATCATGTCGGTGTTTCATATTTTCTTTCGTCAACTCCCTGGCTTACCATAGACAATCTGTAAAGCCAGAGACATATTGGAGGACACTGTCTCTTACCTGAGGCTGAAGAAAACTTTCTGTCACCATTTTAAAGGACCCATCTTTTTGTGACTATATACTAACTCAAAGGAGTTGACTAATTTACCAAGTCATGAACAGCACAGAGTACACATGGTAGAGCTCTCCCAATCTCCAGGGCTTTTCACACTATATATTCAATTCATGCTTTTAAATGTCTGATGGATATTTTAATCACCCTTTGGGCATCTGGGTGGTTTAGATAGTATGTAATCTGTTAAATCCCCAACTCAATCAAAACATTCTGAAAAAGACACAAGGTAAAATTGGTACCCTGATCAGCCTGCTCCTCACAAGGCAATCCAACCCAAGAAAAACTGCATAAGGACATCTACAATCGCATTTGTTTTTATGTTCCTCAAAGACACGACTTCTGGAAAACAGGTACACATACCCATCATAGTAAAGACATTCTCATTACCTTTTTTGGTTTTGAGCAAAGGCCTGACACAGTAGATCATAAAATGAGAAAAGGGCTCTTCAAAAACAGGCAATGAACAAAGGGGAGCCATAGGAATCTTCTGGTTTGGCATTCCTGCAATCTGATTGCATGACAATTACAACAAAAGGAGACAACATCTTTATGCTCTGTGCAGTCTCCCTAGCACACAATCGGGCTTGGATGACTACACAAGCAGGGGACACTTCTAGATACTGCTGGGACATAGATTTAGTTTCTTTTGCTCTGCAGGGCACCAGGGCAGGACTTATTTTTCCTTTACTTGGAATGTAAATGTTATGAACTCCGGTAATAAGGATATTGTCTCTGTATGAAGATCAGGCTTTATTGCATAATATTTAAAGCACTCTGCAGTTTGTTTCATTGCGTTTAATCTTTTGAGAGCCGTAAAGTCCTCTTTTTTCATGCTGTGTCATGTTGTTGCATCTGTATTTGTTTACTTTAAGTATTCTTTTATTTTGTGACAGTAAAGAATATTGTTGTTATCATTCTGCACTGCATGAAATGAGGTCAGAGATGAACTGGTTGAGATTGTGATACTACAATCAATACTGAACTTGTTTCAAAAGCACGTTCAATAATTCAGCTAATAGTATCTGTGCTCTCTGGATCGTCCATGATCATTCCACTGCTGTCAAGTGCCACAACAGCCAATGTTTCATTTCTCACAGCTCACTCTCTCATTTGTTTGGGTGTAAACTATATAGTATAGTACTGTGTCTGCTTTAATACGGAACAGAATTCTTGTACCTTGTATACCGGATGATACGGACAGTTGGCAACTGATACGTGACATATGACTGACAGTTTATTTATTAACATGTGGACCTGCTGATCCAATTTTTGAGCGGCCCCATCAGGAATACTTATGGTCCTCCTAATTAGCCACTCTGGGCCTGCAGGGCATTGGACTAACTATGGGGATGACACACAATTGAACACCTTCCAAGTCATTACCCAGAATCTTTGAGACCCCAGGGACAGGCAGAGATGTCACAACACAAGTGTGACATAACCACTTACTAAGTTGGAAGTTAGTTTTAACTGACCTCCAAAACCCTGAAGCAATAAAGGCAACTTTAGATTGGTGGATTCGAGCAAGTCAACTACTTTCTGCAACAATAGAAAATGAACCACACCGGTGTCCTTCAAAATGTTCACAGACATTTCTGCAACTCCAGGTGCCACCACCACCATTCCTGACAACACAAAACTATCAGAGACAATACAAATGTATGACTCTACTACCACTGCTACTGACCTAAAGGGATAGTTGAAAAATTACAATTCTCTTGGCAGTAAAGGGCTTTGTCTCAGGGGCAGCCAGTTTAAAGGAATAGTTCACCAAAAAATGAAAATTCTTGCATCATTTACTCACCCTAATGTGATCTCAAACTTAAATGGCTTTCTTTTCTCCGTGGAACACAAGCAAATATATTTTATGGAGATATGATTTGATCTATACAATCCAAATAAATAGGGAGTAAAGTTCCAAATGGGCATTAAAGCAGCATAAAGGTTCCAGTGTCCATGTCTTCTGCAGAGATCCAATCAGTTTTAGGCAAGAACAAACCAAAATGTAACTTATTTTAACTGTACATCTTGACATTGCAGTCTTCAGGCACGATTATGATTTCAAGCTTGATTACACTTCCTAACGTTTGGTGCATGCACAGAATGCTAGAAGTGTAATTGAGCTTGAAATGATGATTGCCAAGAAGACTGCTTATGTCAGATTTATAATGAAAAAGGAGTTATATTTTGGTCTGTTGTTCTCACCCAGAATCGATTGGACTACTTAAGAAGACATTGATTAAACCATTGGAGTCTTACGAATTACCTTTCTGCTTCAAAAACAAAGGCATCAAAACACAAATCTTCTTCCTGTTAATTAAATCTTGGAATTAGCCACAGACAGCTAGAAGTCTTAACACGAGATGCATTCCCATGTTGTTGTTGGCTCTCCAGCTAAGAGTCAAGCCTTTTCTTTCAATCAATATTTCTCTCTCAACTGTTTCTCTCCTCTTGCTCTCTCGCTTTCCTTGTGTAAGAGTCAAATCTGTGAAATCTATGAGTACATGTTTTATGGTAGTATTAGAATAGTGGATTTCATGGTGTTTGGGGAAAAAGGGAGTTTTATTTTGATGAGTAGGATCACTGGAAAAAAGTGAGTTGCGAGAAATTGCGAGTGCAATGCTGCATCCCAATTCACCTACTTGAGTACATTGAGTAGAAAACCGGGGTCTGAACCACATATAAAGGGAACGAAGCCTGAGGCGCGTAACCCTTATTAGCCTAGGGGTTTTGGCCCTTGGAAGAAATCCCCTGGCTTTGGGCCACAACAAAAATGGTCTCATGAGCAGAAGGTCCTGAGGGATCACCGAGGTCGCGGTCGCCCTGAGACCCGGAAATCGTTGATACTGTGCAACCTTGACCTAGCCTGAATTTGCTCAGGGTGATCTGAATGGACTCAATCCTAGTAGGAGACATTTGTGCCCGCATTGTGATTGAACTCCATACGATGCCCCGATAGACAGTGTTCTGATTGGGAGATAGGACGCTTTTCTTGGCGTTGAGCCTCAACCCCAGAGAAACAGATGAGCTAAGACAATGTCCCTGTGCTGAACTGCCAGTTCCTGGAACTGCGCTAGGATCAGCCAGTCGTCTACATAATTCAGAATGCAGATGCCCCGGAGTCATAAGGAGCCAGCGCTACATCACGCATTGTGAATGTGCGGGTAAAAAGGGCTAGGCCGAGTGAAAGAACCTGACACTGGAAGACTTCACCCCCAGAAGCGAACCTCAGGAACTTTCCATGTTGTGGCAGAACTTTTAAATGAAGTATTGAATGTGTCATAAGATCGATGGTGACCAGCCAAATGAGTTGTAGGGCTTGAGACTCGAACGTCTTGATAGGCGTCATCTAGGACTTGAACACCCACGGGTAGTTCAAGCTTTAAGATCTAAGCCAGACGCCACCCCCCACCCTCCACGGGAAGTATTTAGTGTAATAACCTAACTCTCTCTCTGGAAGGGGAACACATACCATGGCCCCTTTAACCAGGAGATTTGAGTTTTTTGGGGGGTTTTTTACATAAAAAAGAAATCCGGTTTACGGTAGTGAGAACACGCCGTTGAAACACGGAAAAGCGGCGAGAGAATTAAATGCTGACGCTCTTATAAGACCCACAGAAAAGAATATATCTGGCAGAAGTTTCCACGCTGCCAGGATCTCTGAGATGGGTATTAGATTTCAACACTTCCTGTTGAGGGCTTGTCGAGGGCTTGTCGAGATAAACCGAGCCCGGCGAGAGATAGCCCGCAAGCGTCTCTCCGACCGGCGGCATCACTGAATACCCCCGTGCCTCAGCACGTCCACAATAGTCGAATATAATGATGTCGAGGGAATGTGAACACAGGAACAAATTTTTTTTTTTTTAGGGGTTCCTTTATGAGTGAAAAAGCTCTTCATGGAGGTTATCAAAGAAGGGAAGGGACTCATGAGGCGTTCCCTTTCTTAGACTGGAAGATACAATCTATCCCCTAATTTGGAGGGTATGGGGGTCTCTTTTTCGCGTGGCCAGTCCAATCTGGCAACCGCACGAGTAACAACATCGATCAATTCCTCCGTAGATTTATTTATCGCGGACGGAAAGCTCGGAGGTGGGAAGAGAATCACGATCCTCCTCATGATCCGAAGAAGCGTCGGAACGCGCTTCGAGATCATGTGAAGGACCAGCTGGGTTTGGGGAGAGAGAGCGAGAGAAAGGGATCAACCCATCTCTTGCTCCTCAGCCAAATCCATGCAAGAGCCCCACGAACGATCTTTTTTTTCGTGAGTGCTGACTCCCGGAAGCAAGCGAGGCGAGCGCGAAGCACTTTGCCTGTTAAAGCAAATCGCAGTGCTCGCACCCGCCCTGCTGCAACGCGAGAGCAGCGTGCTCTTCCCCCAAACAAACAGAGCAAAACATCGTTTGCGGCTTTCAGTCATTCTCTCTTTTTTTCTTTTCTTTTTTATATATATATATATATATATATATATATATATATATATATATATATATATATATATATATAATATTTTCTAAACAGAAGAGAAAAGAGAAAAAGGTTCACTGCACACTGCCTAACAAATTATAACTCCTAACAGAGGAAAGAAAGTTTTGACAGGGTTTGTAAAACACACAGACACAGAATCGCTCTGAAAAAAAGAGTTTCTGACGACACCTGGTGATGTATCCATTTATAGCCTGGCCGCAGGTGCATCTAATGATTACATCAGCCGAGGCTATAAATTGTTCCCCATAGCGCTTAGCAAAAGCGCAGCATCATAGTGAAGCTTTTTGTAAAGGGAACAGATCAAATTTATGTCCTGTTTTTACTATAAATCTCAACTTTCACTTTCAGTTTTACATCTGAAAGTCACATATGGTGCCTGTTTATTTTCACCTTCACATCTAAAAGTGAAAGTTATAGTAGAGATTTAGAGTAAAAAAAAAGGACTTTAATGTTTATCTCTTTCTCGCCCACATCACTTCTGAAGATATGTTTTTAAACACTGGAATCTTATGGATTACTTCTATGTTTCCTTTAGACGATTTTTGGAGCTACAAAGCAGTGGTATTATAGTTTTGAATTTAGTTTTTATTTTTATTTAATATTCAATTTGTCATTACAATTTAGTTTTGTTTTAGTTTTCACAGTTTGTCTGTTAGTTTTAGTTTAGTTTTCATTTTCTCAGTGTTTTTTTAGCTTCAGTTTAGTTAGTTTTTATTTTAGTTTTAGTATTTTTTTATGGTTGCCAAAGCTGAGCGTTTACTGGTGTAATTTAAAAAGTATAACAACATTACATTTCTCACGGCAGTCTTGTGTTACGTCTATCTAGTGTTTAATGTGGATTGTAAATGTCGCTAAATATATAATATAGGACGAATATGGGCAAATTGTCAAAAGACAAAATGTATCCATATATATTTCATTACATTATTATGAATCAATACAAAATAGGGCTGCACGATTTTGGAAAAAACTGACATTGCGATATTTTGTATTTCTGCGATATATATTGTGATATGAAAAAATACAGGATGACTACAGGATCACCACTTGACTTGAATAGCTCTGTTTGAGAATAATTAATTATTCTAGAATGATTGGGGTGATTTTGTAGGGAACTGCATCTTCATGGAAAAGAAACTGAAAATGACTTTTTACTTTTTGACTTATTTTGGGTAGATTATTTTATTATAATAATTAATACACTGTTTAATTCACCATGGTTCCATTGTATTCATGTAATACTTCTCTATCAATTCACCCTAAAGTCAATGATCTAACATGTTATGATATTAATATTGCTGCTTACCCTAAAATAAAGGGGCTCATTTGTGAATGAAGTGTCTAATAGGGATTCAGGAGATTACAGGAGGCTTTATCTCTGTACTCCAACCAGGTTAAAACAGAGCATTACACTCAGGAAGTTTCATTATCACAATAGGGCATTAATGTGAATGACAAAATAAGTAATTTAACATTTTATTATATTACAAATTAGATTACAAACCTCTTTTTTTTGAAGAAGAAGAAGAAGAAGAAGAAGAAAGAAATAAATATCTTTTAATTTAAACCCTTTTGGGGAAAAAGTGCAGCTACACACCAACCCTGAGTGGTTTACAAAAATCCAACAAAAAATAAAATGTTTCTAAAAGTGATAACTTAAAAAATAGTTGCGTGATTGTATTACATACCGCTTGTCAAGCGACCGGATCATGTTTTTAAAACCCTCTTTGGTAAACGTGTTAATTGGTACCATGTCTTTCACAAGGTGAAATGTTACTGAATCTGTGATTTTTCTCTGCCGTTTTTAAACTTTCTCGTATGGTGTAACACTGGCAAAGGCATCTGAAATAGGTTTTTGCTTTGGACGGCATTTAGATCTGGCTTTGCACTCGACATACAAAGATTTGTGGCACTGACTTAAATGATCAAACAAACTGGTCGTGTTTCCTCGTGTTGTGGCAACAATTGCAAGACAATCTCGACAAAGTACCTGTTTTTGGTCAACATCATCCTGTCTGTAGACAAAATATTTCCATATAACTGACAATGCATTTCATTTTGCAACCAAATCCTCCGTTTCTTTTGCCGCAAGCAGAGGCTGTACGTCAACAACGTGCAGCAATGAACGTTTTTAAAAACAATTGTAATAAACTCTGTGTATCTATGAACCCATAAATCGGAGTAAATTACGTAATATCAGACAGATATAATGCTACTTTTCCTATTGGAATTTTTTTTTTTTTAGACTATATGTTTATCTTACTACATCGCACGTTCTGCGATGTGACTATTGCGGATGCGCACATCATGATGTTGATGCTGAAACGATATATTGTGCAGCCCTAATACTAAACTAATCTTTGGGGAGTGAATGATTTATGGGATAGTTCACCCAAAAAGGAAAATTCTCTCATCATTTACTCTCATGCCATCCCAAATGTGTATGACTTTAATTGCTTCTGCAGAACAAAAATTCTATAAAAGTATAGGGGCGGTGTTAAATAAAAGTGTTAGGGGTAGCTGTGGCTCAGTTGGTAGTGCGGGTCGGCCACTAATCGCAGGATTGGCAGTTTGAATCCCGGCCCACACGACTCCACATGCCGAAGTTTCCTTGGGCAAGACACTGAACTCCAAGTTGCTCCCAATGGCAGGCTAGTGCCTTGCATGGCAACTCTACCGCCATTGGTATATGAATGTGTGTATGAATGGGTGAATGTATCACAGTTTAAAGCACTTTTAATACTGTAATTAACTGCAAGATGTACAGTGAACAATGAGTTACATTTTGGTCTGTTCTCACCCAAAACAGATTAGATTACTTCAGAAGACATTGATTAACCATCTGGGGTCGTCAGACGCCCCGGCATGTCCTGCTGGATATTTTCGTCATTACAGCAGAAACAACTTAAAATACTCTGTCATTTTTGGGTATACAGATAAGTGTAAGACATCAACAAAATTTTGTGCTTTTGTAAAATAAAGAAAATAAAAAGGGTGAGCTTTCAGCAGTCTCTGTGTTCACGAGCATATTTCAGAAACACGTCACAAAAATTAACTGCAAATCCGCGAATACTTATCACACAAACATGAAACATATGTCTAAAGAAAGCTTAAAATGTCTACTTTTAAATAAAATAATTCAAATTTAAAACAAATATTCTTCTGCAATGCAATCTGTTTGAAACAAAGCGATGTACAGTTTTTACCGGTCCATCTCATTATCTGTAATGTGATCCCACCCACCAGCAGAGCGCGCCATTCATACGCTAATGTGCTGAGACAGTCAATGCAAATGTTCACGCTCAAGTTCATTTTACTGCACGTTTTCAATGATACCCAGGTGAGAAAGCTCCAGGATATTAAGGAAGAGTTAAACAAATTTTCAGAAGAGCGGGACTCCGATGAACATTTGTATTTTGAAGAGAGACTTGATCATCCGAGGATACAATTTAAGACGAGTAAGTCATTTAGTTTTCATTAGCTGACATGCTATTTTATATAAACATGTACATATTTTACTAGTGGGACTGTTTCCAGACTTGCTAGCCAGGATTCAGAGTATTGACATTTGAAATATGTCCTAATAAGCAAGTTTTAGTTACATTTTAAATGCTGTTTCGGCTAAAGCAGGTATTTAAATTGTATGCTGTATAATATAAATATGATATGTAATATGATATAAAAATAATATGAATGTTTATATTATATTTTATCTAGTGTTTATAGTGCCTCATTATCATCAACAAAGCTTGTGCTTGCAAATATGTGTTAGGGTTAAATTAGTAAAATGCACTTTAAATATGCCCATATTAGAAAATCGTCTCGGGTTACATGTGTAACCCTTGTTCCCTGAAAAAAGCGGAACGAGATTGTTTGGGAACAATCCTGCATTGTGACCAGCTGTGAATATGTGTGTAACACGTCAATGAACATTGACCGGAATTTATAGCCTCGGCTGGTGAGATCATTAGATGCACCTGTGGACAGGCTATAAATAGACGCGTCACTAGCGTGTCGTCAGATATCTTTTTCTGAAGAGCAGTCCTGGGACGTCCCAGTGCGGCAAAGAAGTGCAGCATCTTGTTCCGCTTTTTTCAGGGAACAAGGGTTACACATGTAACCCGAGAGACGTTTCCTTTACAAAAAGCTTCACTATGATGCTGCACTTTTGCGAACGCAATACCCACGCCGCCGCACTGGGGCTGTCCGGACCCATACGGATGTGAAGTGTGCTCACAAGTACGCGAGAGGTCTCAGACATGAGCTTGAGATGTCGACTCAAGGACGTAAGAGTCCGGAGTAGCAAAAACATCTAACCCATAAAGTTC
Source organism: Xyrauchen texanus (assembly GCF_025860055.1). Lineage (NCBI taxonomy): Eukaryota > Metazoa > Chordata > Actinopteri > Cypriniformes > Catostomidae > Xyrauchen > Xyrauchen texanus. Next base: position 46,458,610 of record NC_068285.1, read on the forward strand.
AATGAACGTGTGCGGTGAGGACCAGCCTGCCGCATCACAAACTTTTTAAGGCATGAGCCTGCCATAAAAACTGATGAATGTGCGTGGAGAGGACCAGCCTGCCGCGTCACAAATTTGTTCAGGCATGAGCTTGAGATGTCGACTCAAGGACGTAAGAGCCCGGAGTAGCATGAACATCCAAACTATAAAATCTGATGAATGTGTGCAGAGAGGACCAGCCTACTGCATCACAAACCTGCTGCAGAGGGACCCCCTCTAGCCAATGCTTTACAGGAGGCGACCCCTCTGGTGGAGCGAGCCCTGACACCTACTGGCGAAGCTTGACTGCGCACCTCATAGACCAGGGCAATAGCATCCCTCACCCAATGTGACATAGTATGCTTGGTAGCGTCCACCCCCCTGTTGCGGCCCCCATAGCAGACAAATAATGCCAATGGCTAGTGCGGTGGACATAAGTCTGAAGGGCACGGACTGGGCAGAGTCCGTGAAGTCTTTCCTGCTCTGGCGTTAAAAACTGCGGGGAGCAGAAGGCTTCCAGGGTGACAGGACGTAGTGTCGAAAAAGGCACCTTAGGAAGCTAGTCAAGATGAGGATGCAGAATAGCTTTGGCCATACCTGGGGCAAATTCTACACCATGTGAACAGGTGCATCTAATGATCTCAACAGCCGAGGCTATAAATTCCAGTCAATGTTCATTGATGTGTTACACACATATTCACAGCTGGTCACAATGCAGGATTGTTCCCAAAAGCGTTTAGCAAAATACCCTCAGACTCCAGAGGGTTAAACTGCTGGAGTCTTATGGATAACTTTTATGCTGCCTTTATGTCCTTTTTAGAGCTTCAAGGTTTCAGACACCATTCACTTGCATTGTATGGACCTACAGAGCTTAAATATTCTTCTAAACATCATCATTTGTGTTCTGCTGATGAAAGAAAGTCATCTGGGATGACATGAGTGTGAGTAAATGATGAGAGACAACTTGAGTCAACTATTCCTTTATCGTTTTGAGGTTTACAACTGATGATTTACTTTAGGATGTGTTGGCTGAACTCATTTCATGACTACTGGTGGGAAAAGCAATAGTGAAAACAATGACAGAAATGTGAGATTAATACAAGTAAAAGTAAACTTAATGTTATAATGTGAAAGTGTAGAAGAAAATATAAAAATTTGTTTTAAATATATATATTTTCTAGAGAATAATTGTTCACTATCCCATTTTACTAGTAGGCCCTGCTGCTTAAACACATCTGGGATTTGGTCAAAAGAGGATCTTCAAAGGTTTTACTTCCCAGTATTGAATATTTGCTTTTGACTAAGGTAGAAGACATCCTAAGCTTTCTATTACTAATAATGTCAGGTTATGTGTCATTTGGATCATAATTAAAAGTGTCAAGAAAAGAAACATTTTCAAAATGGTCCCACTTTGCCCATATTCACCATATTATGTCTAAAACTAAAATACATTTTAGATGATTTTTGTTTTATTTTAGTTAGTTTTGTAGTTATGAAAAAGTATTTTAGTTTAGTTTTAGTTTAGTTTTTTCCCAATAATTTCAGTTTTTTATTTTAGTTAAAATTATTTTAGTTAGGTTTTATTTTAGTTTCCGTTAACTATAATAACACTGCTACAAAGTTGTGGTCACCATTCACTTGTATTGTATGGACCTACAGAGCTGAAATATTCTTCTAAAAATCTTCATTTGTGTTTTGCAGAAGAAAGAAAGTCATACACATCTGGGAAGGAATGAGTAAATGATGAGAGAATTTTCATTTTTGAGTGAACTATCCCTTAAAGGGAAAGTGGACTGATATCCTATTATAACTAAAGTAAACAAAAATAGATACCAGATACAATGTGGAAAAATAAAATGTGCAAAGTGAACTGGCTTGTTGTTCTCTGAAGATATTCTGGAGAATTACTGTTAATTTTGCTGCTGCATTATCCAGTAAAGTAGTTAACAATAAATGTATTTAATTTAGCATTTAACAATAACATTTAGCATTTCTCATTCCAAACAAAGTCTAATTTAAAATAATTATTTTAGATCTCGGTTGTGAGCCCAGTGTGTCCTGAATGTTTGGTTTCAGAGCATCACTAATATTAGGTATAGGGTACAACAGGGCTAAAAGCTCCATTTATTTCTCCCAAAACTCTCAATGGCAACAAAAAGTACCACAGCACTTTCCTAAAGACCTGTGGGGCAAATAGATTAGTTATGAATTTTTAAAAAGTGGGCTCACATTGATTATGATCCAATCATAATAGAGATTAGTTTGTTTAAAGAATACTTGAGATGTAATAAAATGTCAAATGTATTTGAAATGAACAGGAAATGGATGAGTTTTTCTGAAGTAGTTATTTTGAGGCATCTTGCTGTCTCAATTATTTGCATTAGTTGATAAATTGCACCCTATAACTATTGCCCCGGTATCTACAAGATATCACTTTAAACCCTCAAGTGTGGGGTAAAAGGCTCCCTCACCACCTTTTTTAAAAACTGAATTTTAATCGGAACAATCTTCCGTTGTTATTTCTTTTCACACAAATTATGCTGCTCCATCAATATTCAATAAAAATCTAAATCAAAATTCTTTTTTTTTTTGTGACAAGAAGCAACATTTCCTTAAGGGGTGCCTGAAGCCCTGTTGTAACCTACATTAATGTGAAATTTATTGTTGTCACCCTATTTGTTTAACCCGTAAGAAAATTAACCATGGTTTTAATATAGTAATATTGTAGTTACCATGACTGTAGTAACTATGGTTAATTTTGTGGTCACTATGGTTTTACTTCAAATACAATAGTTAAACCATGGTTAATTTTCATAAGGGAATGTCAGCCTAATTCAGTTTATTAATACAAGGTGATTTTATATATACATATATTATTATTTATAGAAATAAATAATACAATCCAAGTGTTATTAACCTAAACATATTGTAAAATATTGTCATCTTTAAATAGCTTCAATGTAGTTAGCTACTTTTTGTTTGTAATTTGTACTAACTACTTTTAGTTAGTAGCTTGACAGTAGTTTAACTACTTTAAGTTCTGAGTAGCTTCTTCAACAAAAATACAGCCATTTCAGGGTTTTAGAAACCCTAAAAAAATACAATTAAAAAATTAAAATAAAATAATACTAATATTAAGTACTGAATGGCCTTTAAGTGAGAAACAGGCTTTGCCCGTATATAATGCATTTAACAGCATGCAATGCCAGCTGTAAAGCCAACCTTGACCCCATAGTTGTGACTACTGGGACTATGTTACATTACCTAATTATTATTCAATAGGCAGAGTGATAAGGTAATGTGTCCCACTGCAGTTTTCTGATCATTTCTACGCTGCTACATCTATCATTTGAAGTTCTTGATTTTACTCCACAAGAAATATAGCAGTTTTAGAGACGCATCCAGGATTTTTTACCATACTTTGAAATGGTTGACAGCTGTCTCGCGAGACGATTAGGCAAAGACATGACACGGGCAGCATCCTTGCTTCATTAGACACACACACACACACACGCTCACACAAACACACACTCGTCGATCTCACAGCAGATGAGCTACCTCTTTGAAGGCTGCTTAAGGTTCAGTGCTGCATTGCATGTACTGTTTTTAGTTTAGGTGTGACCTTGTTAACACAATGTCTTTGACAGGCACGTATCACTCTTCATTTAAATAATCCACATTATATGAAGATTTGAGCTTGTTTTGAAGATGTCTTGTGTTGAAAAACCATCTTCTATCTGATGAAAAGGGCTAAGCTGTTGTCTCTTCAAAAGTGTGGTAGCTTTCAGGCTTTTCACTTGCACGCTGTCACTAAAGGATAACATTTAAAAACCAGCCACCCACACACACCTTTCAAGCACACCAGACAAGATCACAGTCTGACTCCAGTCCCTCAGTCTCCCAGGCTAAAATCCTTGCACAGGAAATTTAAATATGCACTATTACAGCTGGATTTCAGAAGATTTAATATTTCCACAACGTTTAGAAAAGTCATGCCCATTAAATTGCAGTTAGCCCCTCAGATTTTGGTTTCATACAAAAAGTGTGTTTTGTGTGCAGATTCCCTCAAAAAATTATTAAATCATTTAAAAAAAAAAAAAACTTCAACAATTAGAGGAAGAGAGAGAGAGAGACATGAGGGATGTGGTGGGTAGATGATGACTAAATTGTTTCCTGCCTGAGCCGACACTTTTTTAAAGTTTATGGCAAACTTTACAAATGAGGTAACTGAGAAACATGGATGATGACTCATGGGTCTTTAACATACTTCAGCATATTAACAAAATATTCAAACCAAGTCGACTTCAATCACTTCAGTGGGGGACCACGGTCCTGACCCACCACGGTTCTGTCATCGGCGAACTTGATTATGTGGTATGAACTGTGCATTGCTGCACAGTCGTGAGTCAGTAGAGTGAACAGCAGTAGACTGAGCACACAGCCCTGGGAGGCCCCATTGCTCAGCGTGGTGGTGGCGGAGATGCCTTTCCCGATCCGGACTGACTGAGGTCTCCCAGTCAGGAAGTCCAGGATCCAGTTGCAGAGGGAGGTGTCCAGGCCCAGTAGGTTCAGCTTTACAATCAGGTGCTGAGGAATTATTTTGTTGAATGCTGAGCTGAAGTCTATGAACAGCATTCGAACATATGAGTTCTTTTTATCTAGGTGGGTGAGAGCCAGATGGAGGGTTGTGGCGATTGTGTCGTTTGTTGAACGCTTTGGACGATACACGAACTGCAGTGGATCTAGTGAGGGGGGCAGCTGGGTCTTAATGTGCCTCATGACGAGCCTTTCGAAGCACTTCATGATGATGGGTGTGAGTGCGACGGGACGGTACTTCTTTGGCATGGGGACGATGTTGGTGGCCTTGAAGCACGTTGCAACGACGGCGCTTCTCAGAGATATGTTGAAGATGTTGGTAAGAACGTCTGCCAGCTGGTCTGCACACCCTCTGAGCACTCTGCCAGGAATGTTGTCTGGTCCAGCAGCCTTCCGTGGGTTGACTCTACGTAGAGTTTTCCTCACATCAGCCGTGGTAAGACAGAGCACCTGGTCGTTTGGAGGAGGGGTGGTCTTCCTCACCACCATGTCATCTGGAAGGAAGGCATCTTTGTCACAGGCAACTGATGTTGTTCTGTTGTTGGTGATGGCTTGGATGCCCTGCCACATGCACCGCGTGTCTCCGCTGTCCTGGAAGTGACTGTTGATTCTCTGGGCATGTGCACGCTTTGCCTCTCTGATGGCCCAGGACAGTTTGGCCCTCACTGTTCTTAGGGCCGCCTTGTCGCCTGCTCTGAAGGCGGAGTCTCGGGTCCTCAGCAGCGCACGCACCTTGCCAGTCATCCACGGCTTCTGGTTGGGGCGTGTGGTGATGGTCTTGGAGAAAGTGACATCATTAATGCACTTGCTGATGTAGCAGATCACTGATGCTGTGTATTCCTCCAAGTTGGTAGAGTCGCCATATTTTACAGCCTCCCTGAACATGTGCCAGTCAGTACACTCAAAACAGTTCTGAAGAGCAGGGATCGCTCCTGCTGGCCAGGTTTTCACCTGCTTTTGTGCGCCTTATGAGTGGTCTGTATGCTGGGATTAACATAACAGAGATGTGGTCTGAGTAGCCGAGGTGGGGCGGGGCTCCGCCCGGTTTGTGTAAACAAGATCAAGCATGTTCGCCCCTCTCGTTGCAAAGACCACATACTGATGGAATTTAGGGAGCACTGTCTTGAGAATCACATGGTTGAAATCTCCGGCGACAATAAACAGTCTGTCAGGGTGAGCGTTCTGCAGTTTGCTAATAGCCATACAGTTCACAGAGCGCTTCCTTAGCATTAGCGTTGGGGGGAATGTAAACTCTGGTTATAATGACAGTGGTGAATTCCCGTGGTAAATAAAAAGGTCTGCATCTATCAGTCACAGGCTCCACCAGCGATGAGCAGTAGCTAGAGACTAGCATAGAGTTCTTGTACCATTACATGTGGATGTAAACACACAAGCCACCACCGCGATCCTTACCGCACAGAGCTGCATTTCTGTCAGCACGAAATGAGGCGAGCCCATCTAGCTGAATGGCGGCATCAGGAAAAATGTCGCTGAGCCACGTCTCCATAAAAACAAAGTCTCTAAACTCATCCTGCGTAGTCTGCTGGAGTCAGATGTAGTCCAGTTTATTGTCCAGGGAGCGAACATTTGAGAGCAGTATAGACGGGAGAGCCGGCCGGCTAGGGTTTGTTTTTAACCTAGCATGGACCCCCGCCCTCTTGCCGTGCTTCCTCGTACACCGCTTACGACGTCCTCTCCCCCGGCCACCGGCATCAAGCGACACCGAGGACTGGAGGCCTGGTCTCCGCAGCAAGCCGAGGTCACATAGCTTCACCTGCAGATCATCATGCAGCTTGGTTGTTGCATGAGTCTTATATTTTAGCAATGTCTGGCGATGGTAAATACAAACACCGGTTGCTCCGATGTCCATGTGCTGTAAAAGTCGGGCTAAGTAACAAAAATAGCACCATTTTGGAGCCGTAGTGGCCGCTGCGTGCTACAGCGCCACCATCTTGGATCTTTAAAGCAGCCTAATTGAGAGTTGATGGATAAATTTGGTGTATGCCTGGCTAAATAGATGAGTCTTTAGTCTAGACTTAAACTGAGTGAGTGTGTCTGCATCTCGAACAGTGTTAGGGAGACTATTCCATTGTTTAGGAACCAAATATGAAAAGGATCTACCTCCTTTTGTGGATTTTGATATTCTAGGAACAATTAACAGGGCAGAATTTTGCGATTGTAATGAACATGATGGAAAATAGTGTGGTAGAAGGTAACTTAAGTACTGCAGAGCTAGACCATTCAAAGATTTGTACGTAGTTAACTGAAATTAAAGAATAAATTAAACAAAAATTAATATGAAATCTAACAGGTAGCCAGTGTAATGATGATAAAATGGGGCTAATATGATCAGATTTCTTGGTTCTCATCAGTACTCTGGCTGCTGCATTTTGAACCAATTGAAGTTTGTTTATTGATCTTGCTGGACATCCTCCCAGTTATGCATTACAAAAATGTAATCTTGAGGTCATGAATGCATGAATTAGTTTTTTGGCATCAGCAACAGTGAGCATGTGTCGTAATTTAGCAGTATTTCATAGGTGGAAGAATGCTGTTCTACAAACATTGGTAATTTGATTTTCAAAGGACAGATTGGTATCAAATATAACATATAAGTTCTTTGCTGTTGAAGATGATGTAACAGTACATCTATCGAGAGTGAAATTATATATTAGTGTCTTATTTTTAGAGGTTTTTTGTCCAATAATTAGTCCCTCAGTTTTGTCGGAATTGAATAGAAGGAAATTTCTGGCCATCCAATCTTTTATTTCATTGATACACTGCACTGCTATTTTGGAGAATTGTGAAATCTCATCAGGTTTTGAAGAAATATAAAGTTGGGTATCGTCAGTGTAACAGTGGAAACTTATTCCACGATTCCTGATAATATCTCCCAGGCAAAGCATATACAATTAGAAAAGGAGAGGCCCTAAAACTGATCCCTGTGGCACTCCATGCTTTACTTTTGTTTAATTTGACAATTCCTCATTTACATAGACAAAGTGGTAGCGGTCCGCTAAATAGGACTGTAACACTGTTAAGGATGGGCAAGGAGGAGGCGAGAACCAGCTTGTCAACATAAATCATAATTTAATGCAAACTTAAACCAAAAGCACAAACACATAAACACACGCATGATGGACATGCCCGTAATTCTCTCTCTGAGAGAATTACGCCCGTAATTCCATCGTCAACGGCCGCCTTTATCCCTTGCGCGCCTCATCAGGCCGATTGACGATATTCTGACCCGGCCCCGCCCCCCCTCCGCTCCACAAGGACCTAAACCATGCTAATGCAACTCCACAAATGCCAACATATTTCTCTAGCCTATTCAAGAGAATGTCATGATCTATCGTGTCGAATGCAGCACTAAGATCTAAAAGCACTCGAAGCAAAATGCAACCACGATCAGATGATAAGAGTAAGTCTCTGTGCAGTGATAAGGCCTAAATCCTGACTGAAATTGTTCAAATATACTATTTCTCTCTAGAAATTAACATATTTGGGAGGATACTACATTTTCAAGTATTTTCAACATAAACGGGAGATTTGAAATTCTCCTATAATTAGCCAGTTCTCCAGGATCAAGTTGTGGCTTCTTAATAAGCGGTTTGATAACTGCCATTTTAAAGTTTCTTGGGACATGTCCTAAGGATAGCGAGGAGTTCATAAAATTAAGTTCTGAAATAACAGGAAATATCTCTTTTAAGTGTGTAGTTGGTATGGGATCTAACAAACAGTTTGTGGCTTTTGGTGTTTTGATAAGTTTTGTTAGCTCTGTGTTGGAGCCATTTATTAATTTTTGTATTGTGACAGTGAAAAAAAACACTATTTCTATAGTGCGCCCTCTGAAGGTGAGGGGATGCCTTAAAAGACCAGGTGTTGCTTGTTGAGGTGGCCTGCTGGGAGCACACGGTCTTTAGACCTTCACCTTTGTTTGTGTGCTGGACTTTTGTTTAATTTGTTGTAGTTGTTTGGCAAACATTACATTTTCTTTCAATTTTATTCATAACTTCAAGAAATTAATAAACAGAATAGAATTCAACGTAAACCTCGTGGACAATTTATTTACAAACAAAGGAAGACTCTAAATCACTCAGCAGACCCAAGAAGTGACCAAATGGACAATTTGTTTAATCCTCTGTGGTCGATGAACGCGCTGGCACGTCCTGCTGGATATTTTCGTCATTACAGCGAAAACAACTTAAAATACTCCGTCATTTTGGGGCATACAGATAAGTGTAAGACATCGTTAGAGACTATAAAGGGTCTACTTTTATTTGTGTACACTCACAATAACAACAGAAATTTGTGCTTTTGTAAAATAAAGAAAATAAAAAGGGTGAGCTTTCAGCTGTCTCTGTGTTCACGAGCATATTTCTGAAACACGTCACAAAAATTAACTGAAACTCTGCGAATACTTATCACACAAACATGAAACATATGTCTAAAGAAAACTTAAAATGTCTACTTTTAAACAAAACAATTCAAATTTAAAACAAATATTCTCCTGCAATGTAATCTGTATGAAACAAAGTGATGTACAGTTTTTACCAGTTCATCTCATTATCTCTAATGTGATCACATTCTGTTACGAATGCAGACAGCGAAGGCAGACGAGGAGAGCGGATCTAAGTGCAAGCTTTACATTATTGAAACACAGAAACACAAAGGAAAACCCTCAATGGGGAAATAAACATAACACAGAAAATACAGGCAGGGAACACACCAGGCTAACAACTTTCAACGAAAGGCAAGGACTGAACCAAAAACCAGGATATAAATACACAAGGACAGGATGATGCAAATGATAAACAGGTGTGAACAATGACACAAAATGGCAGTGATGATGACAGGTGGATACTGGGAAGTGTAGTTCTTTAAACAATAGACTAGTGAGACAGTGGAGCTAAACAAGGGACAAAAGTGAACCTATGGAAAACAAAAGGGACAAAAATGGAAACCAAAGGGGCAACGGTAAAACAAGACAAGGTAACCCTAACATAGCCCCCCTCAAGGATCGGATTCTAGACGATCAAAAATTGACAAAACAAAAAAACAGGAAGAACAAATGTCCATAGACTGGGGGGGAAGCTTGTGGTGGGCAGACAGACCAAGGGGAGCAACGAAGGGCAAACAGGCAGTCCAGGGGGCAACGAGGGGCAGACAGACAGTCCAGGGGGCAACGAGGGGCAGACAGACAGTCCAGGGGGCAACAAGGGGCAGACAAGAGGTCCAGGGGGGCACAGAGGTTAGGCAGGAAGTCCAGGGGGCAACAAGGGGCAGACAGGCAGTCCAGGGGGCAACAAGGGGCAGACAAGAGGTCCAGGGGGGCACAGAGGGCAGGCAGGAAGTCCAAGGGGGCACAGAGGGCAAGGACAGGTTCAGGTGGTCTGGGAGCTGGCCACAGGGCAAGGGTAGGTTCAGGAGGCCTGGGAGCTGACCACAGGACAAGGACAGGTTCAGGAGGCCTGGGAGGAGGCCACAGGACAGGAACTGGGTCAGGAGGCCCGGGAGGAGGCCACAGGACAGGGGCCGGGTCAGGAGGCCTGGGAGGAGGCCACAGGACGGGAACTGGGTCAGGGGGCCTGGGAGGAGGCCACAGGATAGGGGCCGGGTTAGGAGGCCTGGGAGGAGGCCACAGGTCAGGAACAGGGTCAGGGGCCCTGGGAGGAGGCCACAGGACAGGGGCCGGGTCAGGAGGCCTGGGAGGAGGCCACAGGACAGGGGCCGGGTCAGGAGGCCTGGAAGGCTCTGAGGACGGAGCTGAGGAAGGCTCAGGAGACGGAACTGAGGAAGGATCAGGAGGCGGAGCCGTAGAAGGCTTGTGTGGTTCTGGAGGCGGAGCTGAGGGAGGCTCAGGAGGCAGAGCCGTAGGACGTTCTAGAGGCGGAGTCCTAGAAGGCTCAGGAGTCTCTGGGAGCAGAGCCATAGGAGGCTCGGGAGGCAGAGCCCTAGAAGGCTCTGGAGTCTCTGGGAGCAGAGCCGTAGGAGGCTCGAGAGGCGGAGCCGTAGGAGGCCTGGAAGGCTCGAGAGGCGGAGTTCTGAAAGGCTTGAGAAGCTTGAGATGCAGAGCCCTGGGAGGCTCGGGAAGCTCGAGAGACGGAGCCCTGGAAGGCTCGAGAGGCGGAGCCCTGAAAGGCTTGAGAGGCTTGAGAGGCAGAGCCCTGGAAGGCTCGAGAGGCTTGAGAGGCGGAGCCCTGGAAAGCTTGAAAGGCGGAGCTCTGGAAAGCTCGGAAGGCGGAGCTCTGGAAAGCTCGGGAGGCTCGGAAGGCGGAGCTCTTGAAAGCTCTGAAAGCGGAGCTCTGGAAAGCTCGGAAGGCGGAGCTCTGGAAAGCTCGGAAGGTGGAGCTCTAGGAAGCTCGGAAGGCGGAGCTCTGGAAAGCTCGGGAGGCTCGGAAGGCGGAGCTCTAGGAAGCTCGGGAGGCAGAGCTCTGGAAAGCTCGGGAGGCTCGGAAGGCGGAGCTCTAGGAAGCTCGGGAGGCGGAGCTCTGGTAATCTCGGAGGGCGGAGCTCTGGAAAGCTCGGGTAGCTCAGGAGGCAGAGCTCTGGAAAGTTCGGAGGGTGGAGCTCTGGAAAGCTCGGAAGGCGGAGCTCTGGAAAGCTCAGAAGGCGGAGCTCTGGAAAGCTCGGGAGGCTCGGAAGGTGGAGCTCTGGAAAGCTCGGAAGGCGGAGGTCTAGAAAGCTTGGAGGGCGGAGCTCTGGAAAGCTCGGGAGGCTCGGGAGGAGCTGACTCTTGGACGGGCACGACCACTGGCGCTGGCTTTTGGACGGTCATGGCTACTGGCGCTGGCTCTTGGACGGTTATGGCTACTGGCGCTGGCTCTTGGACGGTCATGGCTACTGGCACTGGGACGGTCGAGGCTACAGGCACTGGCTCAGGAGCGGTCGAGGCTACAGGCGCTGGCTTACTGACGTCGGAGGCTACAGGCGTTGGTTCACTGACGTCGGAGGCTACAGGCGCTGGCTCACTGACATCTGAGACGAGAGGCGCTGGCTCACTGACGTCGGAGGCTACAGGCGCTGGCTCACTGACATCTGAGACGAGAGGCGCTGGCTCACTGACGTCGGAGGCTACAGGCGCTGGCTCACTGACGTCGGAGGCTACTGGCGCTGGCTCGCTGGCCGTGGCAAGCGTGGGCTCTGGCTCGCTGGCCGTGGCAGGCGTGGGCTCTGGCTCGCTGGCCGTGGCAGGCGGAGACTGGGGAGCAGAAGCCTTTCCTCTTCTCCTCCTCCGCCGGGCAGACGAAGCTGGCAACGCTGGCTCGTTGGCCGTGGCAGGCACGGAAAGCCCAGAGGCGGAAACCGGGATCGAGAGAGGTGGTTCCCCGGCAGCGAGTTCTCCCAAGACTAAACACATATTCCCTCCACGTGAGGTCTCCGGAGTTCGGCAATTCCCTCAGCCGGTATGTTGGTAGCCCGAGCTGGTAGATGGTCTTTAGGGATGCGTCGTCGAAGCCGGTGTGGAGGGCAACATTGGAAAAGAAGTGGGAGAACTCGCGGATGGTCAACTCCGCCTGGGTCAGTTCCATGAGGTAAGCTGCTAGATCCATTTGTGGTCTTTCGTTCTGTTACGAATGCAGACAGCGAAGGCAGATGAGGAGAGCGGATCTAAGTGCAAGCTTTACTTTATTGAAACACAAAAACACAAAGGAAAACCCTCAATGGGGAAATTAACATAACACAGAAAATACAGGCAGGGAACACACACACACACACACACACACACACACACACACACACACACACACACACACACACACACACACACACACACACACACACACACACACACACACACACACACACACACACACACACACACACACACACACCGGGCTAACAACATTCAACGAAAGACAAGGACTGAACCAAAAACCAGGATATAAATACACAAGGACAGGATGATGCAAATGATAAACAGGTGTGAACAATGACACAAAATGGCAGTGATGATGACAGGTGGATACTGGGAAGTGTAGTTCTTTAAACAATAGACTAGTGAGACAGTGGAGCTAATCAAGGGACAAAAGTTAACCTATGGAAAACAAAAGGGACAAAAATGGAAACCAAAGGGGCAACGGTAAAACAAGACAAGGTAACCCTAACACATCCTCCAGCAGAGCGCGCCATTCATACGCAAATGGTGCATGCCCCCCACAGTGTTCAGAGGTTTGATGTAAACAATTAATTCATTTTACTGAGCGTTTGTAACGATACACAGGCGATGAAACTTATGGATATTAAGGAAGAGTAGAAGAGCGGGACTCCGATGAATGTTTGTATTTTGAAGAGAGACTTGAAGATACAATTTTGGACGAGTAAGTAATTTAGCTGACATGCTATTTTATATAAACATGTACATATTTTACTAGTGTAATGATGCTGAAAATTCAGCTTTGATCACAAATTGCATTTTACAATATATTCAAATAAAAACTGTTCTTTTAAATTGTAAAAATATCTCTGTTTTTACTGTATTTTGGATCAAATAAATGCAGTCTTGGTGAGCAGAAGAGACTTCTTTTAAACGTTAGTGTAGGTCTAAAATTAAGTCTTTATTTAAAGAAAATGTACAGTCAGATTACTTCTTTTAACTTAAAACTTTATTTTGATCATAAAGTCTCACATTCTTTCTCTCTCTGTCACATTCCTCATTGATAGCATCTTTCAAAAAGTTTAAATATACAAGTCTTTTTAATTAAAACAACAGGCAAAACACAGAATGGCAGAGGGCCTCTATTCTGTTTATGTAAACGTATGTCTACTTTAAGTGAAAATTATTGTGCAAAACAGCAGTGCATGACAGCAGTAACAGAACTAAATCCAACCTCAAACTGTAAACAGATGTAGCCTCAAGTGAAGAACAAGTGTTGCAGGGCTACACAAATTTGATTGTAATTGCTATACACATCATATTGGACCGCTTTCTATTTAAGTACAAGTGAGAGGTTTCTCTTCAAGGACAAAAGTTGCTAAACTTTCTGACAGTCTCTCCTGTCAGAAAGCTCATCAAGAACATGAGATTCTGCACTGAACAGTCTCTCACGCTCTGTGCTGTTGCTTGGAGCAGATAAATACCTGTGTGCAATCCGCGCAAGCAAAGGAAAGCGGTCTTTGTTTATGCGCCAGTAGTCAAGGGGATTGTGGCTTCTGGCAATGGGTAATTCAGCTAGATAAGGCTCAAGTTGTGGTGTAGCTGCGCTAGTTGTGGCACTGATGTGGATCGGGGCACTTTCCTGTAGAATCTCTTGCTGTACTCTGTATATTGATTTGGATATCGTGTTTTTAGGTGGCGTATCAAACCTGTCGTGGAAAAGTTCTTCGGCACCGTACCCCCTCTTGAAATTTCTGTTGAACAAACACTTCAGATCGCAAATTTGATGTCCTTATCAGAAACTTTTAAGAATTTCCACACCGCTGACATGATCGACCTTTGTTGGGTAGCGCTATGACAAGGGCTAGATCGATCCAGAGTGAAATCTGAGCATTGAGGGGCAGGGCGAGGAGGTATATATTTTCGGCCTTTTTTTCGGAGCATCCCTAGTGTAAATGTTGAAGTCACCAACAATTCAGTCAAACAGAGCACATCCAAACTATGATCTGTAATAATTGAATTTACAATTAGTGCTTTAGTAGAAAGATATCTAATGTTTAGTAGCCCTATCTTTATATTATGTTTATCTTTAATTTGTTTGTTCTGTTCTTAATAATTTTTTTTCTAAATTATTTATTGAGGGTTTTGTGTTTGTTACTTCAGGAAACAGACACAATCTCTATGAGATATCAGGTGACACTGTCTCAATGTGTTGTAGTTTATGTGACTTGTGTGACATCTCAAGGCAGCTAGCAGGTGTTCAGATTAACCAATTTGTGTTCTTCCTGACCTGGGCCCCAGTTAGTGAAATACAATCATTATTAAGACTATGAGCCAAATTACTAGAGATTTTGCTCATCCCTGGAGGGATTGAGTCCGTCTCTCTTTAGCATTTACATTTATGCATTTGGCACATGTTTTTATGCAAAGTGACTTACAGTGCACTTATTACAGGGACAATTCCCCTGGAGCAACCTGGAGTTAAGTGACTTGCTCAACGACACAATGGTGTTGGCTGTGGGGATCGAACCAGCCACCTTCTGATTACCAGTTATGTGCTTTAGCCCACTACACCACTACCACTCCATTTAGAAGGTCAGGTCTACCCCAAAAATTCTTCCAATTGTCTATAAATCCTATTCTATTCGCCAGACACCACTCAGACATCCAGCCATTCAGTGACAATAATCTACAATAAACCTCATCACCACAACGAGCAGGGGGACCAGAGCATATTGCAGTGTCTGACATAGTCGTTGCAAATTCACACACCTCTTTAACATTATCTTTAGTGATCTCTGACTGGCTAAGACCGACATCGTTAGTGCCAACATGAATACAAATTTTACAAAATCTATGTTTAGTATTAGCCAGCACTTGTACATTTTATTTGATGTCAGATGCTCTGGCACACGAAATGCATTTAACAATAGTGGCTGGAGTCTCTATTTCCACATTCCTTACAATAGAATCACCAATAACAAGGGCACTTTCAACATGATTCTCAGTGGGTGCATCACTGAGTGGGGAGAATCGATTGGAAACCCTAAAAGGAACAAAAAGTGGTGTCGCTTTGCTGAGTGAGTATGCTGCCGAGATGTCGCCCAAATGCCCTGCTGTGGGGGTTCTACAGTCAGAACCAAATTGTATGTGTTGCTCTCTGTACTACTTGCATCCGTAATCTGATATCTGAAATATTTACAGGCTTCTCTTTCTCCATGACCTCCTCTAGCATTCGGATGCGTGTCTAACTTATTATCTTCTACATCAGCCTGACTAATTTCTTATATTTATCACATGTGAATCCCTCACTGCTGATGGAGGAGGCTATTGTAAACATGTGACATGCAATGCAGGAAGAAATAACATGAGATGCCATGACGAAATAACGAATGCCATGACTTACCGCAGTTGTTTGTTGTTGTTGGTTCTTCATGATAAGCAGTGCTTTGAGATCGATGCATTTATCCGTGTAACACAGAGGAGAAAAACGGGTGCGCACTGAATAATGCACGCAGTTTAATCGCGATAAAAATAGAATGTGCACGCAATTAAATCGCAATGTCTCATCATCATCTCTCTCCGTGCAGCGTAGACTGTTTAACATGCATGATCTCTCATAAAGGGACAGAGCACTAGTTTTTTTCCCATTGTAAAAATACAAACACATTTTCTCTCATTATTTCGCCTTTAGAGATGAAGTGCCGAATGAGATGTAATAAACTTTGTTAAACCCCAGTTAATCACGAGCTGCTCAATATCCAAAATGTAAGTATACATTTAATTAGGTAATGTTTCAAAACATAAACATTAATTCGACATGATAATACCGTTTGATTTGAAAAGAAGCAAAATAACTTTGGCACTATTAGGCTATTATTATCAGAGCTGTTCAGCTGCAACGTGAAGAAGAATATTTGAAAAAGTCTACCTCATATCATCCTCATAAAACACCTGTTACATGTCTCATTTCTGGACCATACAGGTATTTTTTTTTGTACTTTGTATATCAGTCAGTGTTGTTACACATTATTAATTCACAGATTAGGCCTAATATCTACCTACTGTATATTACATATCACAACCGATTTAGTAGCAAGTCTGTTCTCTCAGCCAATAATCAGATCTTTAACTCAGTGAATAATCTTTGATACACCCCACTGAGAGCAAGAACCACACATTATAGCAACCACAAGGAGGTTACCCCATGTTACTCTACCCTCCCTAGCAACCGGGCCAATTTGGTTGCTTGGGACACCTGGCTGGAGTCACTCAGCATGCCCTGGATTCTAACTCGTGACTCCAGGGGTGGTAGTCAGCGTCTTTACTTGCTGAGATACCTAGGCCCCTGGGGGACATTGTATTAAAAACAGCTATTTTTGTGTTGGGTCCAATAAAAAATTTGCCCGGGCCAGTAACAATCTGAAGCACTGGCCCACTTGGGCCAGAAGAATAAATTCTTAGCATTGAGCCCTGCTTATAAAACACCACATTGAGGCAACCGCAGGGGTAGTGGTACGTAGTCATCCCTACTGCTTTCCCAAATACAAGAAACGGGTAGTATGGCAAGAATTAAAGGCCATGCTCCATATGGGAGTAATAGAAGAATCCCACAGTGATTGGGCCAGCCTGGTGGTTCTGGTACCTAAGAGCGATGGCTCTGTCCAGATCTGTGTGGATTATTAGAAAGTTAACGCAGTGTCGTAATTTGATGCTTATTCAATGCCTCGTGTTGACGAACTGCCAGCTGGGCATGGCTTGCTTTTATTCTACATTAGATTTAACAAAGGGATTTTGGCAGATCCCCTTAAAGCCGATGTCCCATGAAAAAATTGCCTTCTCCACACCCTTTGGTTTGCACCAATTTGTGACCCTTCTGTTCAGTTTGTTTGGGGCCCCAGCTACATTTCAGCATCTTATGGACAGGGTCCTCAGTCCGTGCACATGCAGCATCTGGGGGTAGTTCTGATATCGCTGCGACGAGCAGGGCTCGCATAAAAACACGAAGAAGTGCGCAATTGTCCGGGTGGAGGTACGGTATCTGGGGTTCCACTAGGATCATGGTCAGGTGCAGCCCCAAATGTATATAATCGCAGCGATTGTGACCTGCCGAAGTCCCAAGAACAAAAAGGAGGCGAGACAGTTCCTGGGGCTAGCTAGCTTTTATTGAAGGTTTGTGCCAAATGATTCGGACATTACCAGCCCACTGACTGGTTCCACTCCAGACACGGTCTAGTGGAAGAAGCCATACCAAAAAGCATTCACGCATGTAAAAGCTGCAATTTGTGGTGTGCTTCTTCATTCCCCTGACTTCTGTCTCCCTATTGTTTTGCAGACAGATGCATTGGACAGGGGGCTGGGTGCAGTACTGTCCCAGGTGGTGGAGGGGGAGGAAGCTCTCTACGAGAGAGACGAAGTACAGTATCATAGAGAAGGAGTGCTTGGTCATCAAGCAGGCTGTCCTCACTCTCTGCTACTATTTGTTGGGATGAGCATTCATCCTCTGTTCGGACCCAACTCCAATGGCTCCACCGCATGAAGGATGCCAACACCCAGATCATCTGTTGGTATCTGGCACTCCAGCCGTTTAAGTTTGAGGTGGTACACAACTGAGCTCACAAAACTCATGAGCAACATAGTCTTCGAGAGGACGATTCCCCTTGCATTGATGAGGCGAACTGGGGAGGTCTGTCCCCTTTTATCATGATGATTGGTTGTGTATTCTGTATAGATGGGCTGAACACAGGAGCAGACGAGATTACAAAAATGTGTGAAAAACCCAAGTGTAGTTTTGTTTACAAAGTGAAATCCAAATGTGAAATTCCAGCATGAAAGTATCAAAACAAAGCGACATCCTGAGATCACCCAGCCCGAAAGCGAAGTTTAAGCTGTGGCTTTTCAATGCAGCTTGCATATCTGTGCTGCTTTATGGATGCGAGTCTTGGGTGCTCACAGAGGCACAGGAGCACATACTCGACATCTTCACCAGAAAGGGTTATCGGATCATTCTGGGCATCAATCAAGCTGAAGCTCATATGACTAATCAAGAACTTTACATTAAAACTGGCCAAATTCCAATCAGTTCAACTATTAGATCGAGACAGCTGCAGTTTATTGGACACTGTCTACGAATGAACGAGTACGAACCGGTGAAAATCTATGCCCTTTATAAGTCGGAAGTAACATCGAACCCACGTGGTAGACAGCGCTTTTCATATCGAGAAAAAGTGTACAAAGATCTTAAACACTTAGGCCTGAATTGGAAAAAGAACATCTAATGCAAGAGGTCACCAGATTGGCAGAGGATAAAAAGTTGTGGAAGAGTATTGTCGTGCCTAACAAGCCCGCCCGATGATGATGATGATGAATTGAGATACTAGTTCATTTAGCTGCAAATTGTTGTTCATTTTCAATATAGGCTGTGTCAGACAGATTTTTCTCTCTTAACTGTAGCTAATTTGTTAAAGGCTTCTCTGTAATTTTGCCAAAGAGCTTTGGCTGAATAAGCCCTACATCTCCAGCAAGTATTAGACAAATGCTTAAGTGTTAAGTTTATCTTTCCGAATACTATTACCCATTGGTGAGCAGATGCAGAAGAAAATGAATACAATGACTGCAACAGATTAAAGAACAGTCTGACCTCTGGGCCACTGCTGTCTATATTGTTGACACTTAATAATAGGGCTGCAACTAACGATTATTTTGATAATCGATTAATCTAACGATTATTAGAACGATTATTTGACTTAATAATCTTCTTAATAATCTCGTTTAATCATTAGCTCTTAACCAATTACTCCGCTTTTGCCCCAGCTGAAAAGGTTGTATTAAACGTGTTTACTAACAATAAAGAGGACAAAATCATCTTTTAAAAATACCTCTAAATGACATTCACTGAATTAAAGAAAAAATAGATACTTTTTATTAAGTTCAATTCAGTAAAGAAATTTACTATAAAAAAACCTATTATCAAGTTTTTTTTGTCTTGTTTTCCATTTAAAATAGTCTAAAAATCCTTAAAACAAGATATATTTACTTGAGAAGCAACATATAAGGTATTTAGACTTGCTTTAAGAGAATTATCTTAAATATACAGTAACAGTATTTTGTATATAAGTGTATTGTATGACTGGCGACCTGTCCAGGGTGTCCCCCGCCTTTCGCCCAATGTTAGCTGGGATAGGCTCCAGCCCCCCGCGACCCTGTACACAGGATAAGCGGTTGACGATGGATGGATGGATGGATGGTGTATTGTATGTGCTTCTCAGGTGAATGCATCTTTTTTTTAAAGGATTTTTAGATATTTAAAAATATTTGTATTTTTTATATTATATTCAAAATTCTCAGATAACGATTTTTTATTCTGCAGTATAGCTGCTAAAGTAAATGTACGTTGTTTTAAATAAGTTTTAGATATTTATTTTTTTGAAAACAAGACAAAACCAAAACAAATCAAAAACATATTTTTGTCAGTGTATAATGTGGTGAAGTCTACACTCTCTCAGCTTTCTGTTCACTTCAATCCATATTTAACTCACAAAAACAAACTCACTCATATTAATAAAGCCAGTTTTCTTCACGGTAAGAAATGCACAGTGACATATATTATGATTCAATAGGTCACGAGCTATCATGTTATAATGTAGCTGCATTAAGCGTGTGTGCTCGAGGGATGAGCGTCCCCGGAACTGAGTGGATGCAGTTTCAATCTCACCCCCTTAGATTGGGACGTTTGCGCAATTCATAGAAGAGGCTCTGACCAGACAGCCAGTTTGACAGAGTTGGAGTTTGTATTAAATAATACAAACTCCAACTCTGTCAAACTGGCTGTCTGGTCAGAGCCTCTTCTATGAATTAAAGTTAAAATAATACGGAAGCATATCATGTATTTACATGATATGCTTCCATATTATTTTAACTTTAATAAATGCATTAAAACTGCATTTAAGATGTAACACCGGGGTGTTTCCTTTAAAGAGCTCCGTTTTCCACAACCAGAGTGCTTCTGTATTTACTTATTTGGTATTTTTGTATAATTCCCTTGTACTTTGTGATGTACATCATTTGAAGATGTTTAGAGTGCATCTGCACTGTTATCTATGTTATTCTTCCTCTCCTCAGTCAGATGTGAACTGCAGTGCTGCTCTCATCATTAGAGTTTAATGTTACGTTACCATGTTACGTTAAATGAGATCAAACGACTATTTGACAATGAACATTTTTGTCGACAATTTTTTATTGTCGACGTTGTCGTTAACTAATCGTTTCAGCCCTAATTACTAAATTTAATGTGTAAGCAGCACACGGTATATAATGGATCGACAGAGTCTGCAGTCCATTGTATTTGCCGACATATTGCTTGCATAATCATACGATTTGCCTCTACAGTTCAATATGTCCAATCCTAGGTTACCATTGCAATTATGTAATCAGGCAAAGTCTCACCTGTGTGACTTAAAATCGACTCAAAACTACAAAACATTCCATTACATTCCCTTTCTCATTGACAAACCTGAAGATAAATGTTAACTGGTCTATATGGGATAGATCTGGTGTTGAATCAATGATGACTGAAAAATATTTGGCATCATTTATTCATTCTCTATTACTGGTAATTGTTCAGTTGTTCTCTCACATTACTTTAATAAACTCCTCACATATAGTAGATGACAAATAAGATACACTTCCTCTTCCATCTTGGCCATGTGTTTTGCTGTTCTCTGATAGAAATGGGTCAAACAGAGTAAACAATTCCTAAATAGTTCCCATTGTGAGGTGAAACCAAGAGCTCATCCTTCCCCCTGAACGCCAATCCTCTTTCGGCTAAAAACTTTATAACTGCCACAATAAGCTTCAGTTCCTCTTTCCAGTATTCCCACTCTCCAGCAATTTGCTGGGCCAGAGACAAGTCCATAGCCTGAGTGTTCTTAGATCTATGCAATAAGTCCTGCATACAAGATATTTGACCATGGCTCCTCTCATGTTCAGAAATCCGTTCTAGGTGCTTCCAGTCACTGACTCCATCGGTAAAGGCATGTGTGGCAGGGCGTTGGGCGGGGCCGGGTCGTGATCATACACACCCGGTCCCTTATAAGGCTAATCAAGCCTCCGAGAGGGATAAAGGCCGACTGCGGAGGATTGTGCGGGAGAGAGAGATAGTTTACGGACATGTCCGTCGTGTGTGTGTGTTTGTCTGTTAAGTTTATCATTAAAACTATTATTTGTATTGTGAACCCGGTTCTCGCCTCCTCCTTTCCATTGACTTCTTTACACTGATGCCGAAACCCGGGAAGGAGGAGTGATACGGCATAGTAGAGTTCTCGTCACTACCGTCCACCCCAACGGAGCAGCCGCGGCCATCATAAAGACCCATCAACTTGTTCTCATTTGATAGCACAACAATCATTATATAAAAAAGCAAACATTAAAACTTGTTTTTCGACTGTGTTGTGCTTACACTGTATTTGTGAATTTTCACACAATGACACATTCAAATTAGAGACATTTTGGTAAAAACATTTTTGTATTATAATTTCTAGCTGTTATTTAATAAACATTATCCACATTTTTCCTCAAGAATACACACTCCTTTCAGAATGTATGCAAATATAAGAGATAAAAGATTATATATTTTATGTAGTACTGCCCTTCAAAAGCTACATTACACAAAATTTACACAAATCATCCTGTTCAAAAGTTTGCATCCCTTCTTGAGCATCAATTAATATTTGCACCTTTTGTAATAGTTGTGTATGTGAATGTCAATTGTCCAAAGTGACAAAAGCTGGATGTCTATATCATTTAGCCACTGTTGGGAAGAACTCAAATGTGCTGGGAAACCAAAGAAAGTCCAGTATTATTTTTATGAATAGTGGGCAGCTTCACAGATCAGGACAAAGCAGGGAATCATGAACAATTATTATACAACCAGTCATTAATCATAGAGAAAGCAACACCATATTAAAGGGTTTGCTCCCATGCCTGTAGCTCTAAAGCTTGCGTGCATTCTGTCTCATGAACGCGCACAGTCGGTGATGAGTTTCTCTTCAGATTTCGGTTTGTTTCTCACAAAACCTTATCGTGTTCCTTCAGAACAAGACATCAGTCACATGCAATAATTTGTAGACTTCTGAAATATACATTTGAAGCTTGAAGCAGTGTTCACCATAAACTGCCATTGTTTTGACATCACTGAGAACAATTTTATTAAATTTTTTTTCACAATTTCTCCCTTTGTGTTAAGAAAAGGAAGTACAATCATTTGGAGTTATAGCAACACAAGGGTGAGTATAAAATTACTGAATTTTCATTTTTGGGTGAACTAATCCTTTTAGAATCAAAGAAATATAAACTTTTGAACCAGATAATTTGTTTAAATTCAGTTACCATTTTGTCTTGTGGAATATACAGTATGTGAGTATCTGTTGTCAAATAACTTCTTCAAGATAGTACTAAATACATTTTTATGATACCTCTTTTTTTTTTTAAACGATAACACATGGGTGCATCAGGGTTTTAGGTGCACAAGCAGTGCGTAGAACTGCCCCAAGTTTTCCGCAAATTAATAATCATGTCCGTGTTAAATGGCCCTAATATTATCAGTGGGCTTTACCAGTGTTTTCGGGTGTAGAATTTACCCCTCAGT
The DNA here is from genome assembly GCF_025860055.1 of Xyrauchen texanus. Lineage (NCBI taxonomy): Eukaryota > Metazoa > Chordata > Actinopteri > Cypriniformes > Catostomidae > Xyrauchen > Xyrauchen texanus. The sequence goes on from NC_068285.1 coordinate 46,481,466, forward strand.
CAAGTCATGAGATGTAACATCTCAGTGAGTGCTAATTACTACTGTGTTGACTCATTATTTTCCCAAACCACTCGGCAGATAGAGACAAGAAAGAAATCTAAAATGATAATATTTCTTTACGTATGAATAATTTTTGATTAAGCTAAATTGAAAGGACAAATTGAAAATTAAGTATAAATGAAAAACTAAATTAAAATTAGAAACGATAATAACTCTGGTTCCCCGTCTGTCGCTCACTTCGACGTTGTGTCCAAGAAGCGACACTAGGGGTCTCTCTTGAGCGCCGAATATACCTCTGATCTATGAAAAAAGGCCAATGAGAAGTTGTCAGACAGAATTTGCATGTCCCGCCCCCAGACATACGGGTATAAAGGCGGGGTGTTTCATTCAGAAATATTCTTCAGAGCCGATGGTCGCGTATGCATCGAGCTGCGAGTCACACACCTGTACCTCTACCTCTGAGCGATACTGCTGTTGGATCTACGGCGCACTTCAGCGGCTTTCTCCTTCTCTGCAAGGCAGTGCAGTGTGCCCCTGGGCTCTTCGACAACGCAAAACCTAAAAGAGTGTTTTGTTAAAAGAGTGATTTTCTCTAAGAGTATTTTCCTCTAAAAGAGCAATACACAGCGGCGTTGAACGTCCTTTTCAGGACGCGTCTTTATCAAGATGCCTTTCCGCCCCTGTGTAGTTCCTGGATGCGGTAGAGTGCTCTCCGCTTCAGACGGCCACAGGCACTGTCTTGTGTGTCTGGGCTGCGATCACACCGAGGCAGCGTTTGTGGATGGTTCATGTTCTCACTGCGAGAACATGAGAATGGCAACGTTGCGGTCGCGGCTTTCCTTCAACCGAAAGAACGCCACTCCAGCTGCCCCCCGCATTGCTCCTTCTTCCCACAGGATTGAGGACGACGCGGCCGGCGATGGAGGCGATCTGGGGATGGCAGTGGGCTCTATTTCGCCGGGTACGTCCGGGCTCATTGACTCCCGTCCGGGCTTGAGGCAACAGCGGTTCGCCTCACAGCCAATCTGCCTATCCTCTGGAGCCCCCCGAGCTGGATGAGCTCGCCGCTGCATCGGAGAGTGGTCCGGCATCTGACACGGGTGACTCGTCTGGGCTGCTGCCTTCGGGCCACCATGCCCAGGCTTAGGCCAACACCCAGATGTCCGACATGCTTGCCCGGGCTGCCGCCGCCATCGTGGGGCTGGACTAGAACCCTTCGTCCTCCCCACAGCCGTCGCGGCTGGATAATTGGTTCCTGTGGACCAGCAGTTGTGGCGGCCCGGGCAAGCATAGGGGACAGCTCAGCGTCGGCCTCAGACTGGGTGGGTATGCCTGAAGGTGCCAGGACTCTCTCCAATGCAGCAACAAAGCTCTTATCCAACTCAGGGTGTCCGAAAGAGACATCAGACTGGCCATAAGGCGAGCTGGTCTCATCTCCGACCTGGACTGAGACAGATGAGCGTTCTGGGGAACGGGTGGTCCGCAGGGATTTACCCAGCGAAACCACACCGTTGAACTCCCGAAGTGCCCCTAGTGCCAGCCCCGCCGGCCCTATACCCGTGGGTATGCGGGGGCAGCTGGAGTGGCTTTCCCCCGGAAGAAGGAAAGCCGCGACCGCAACGTTGTCATGGTCATGTTCTCACAATCCATAAACAGCTGCCTCAGGGTGTTCTCTACCCGTGGCCGTCTGAAGCAGAGAGGTAACGACCGCATCCAGGAATAACACAAAAACTGAAGGGCATCTTGAAGAAGACATGTCTTTAAAAAGACCTTCAACGTCCAAGTGCTTTGCTCTTTTAGAGAAATATACTCTTTTATAGAAATAACTCTTTTAGGTGGCTGTCGAAGCACCCAGGGGCTTAGTCTGCACTGAGGTGTAGAGAAGAGAAAAGCTGCTGATTTGCGCCGTATCTCCAATAGCATACGCTCTTGTTAGAGGTGAGTGGAACAGCAGTGGATTTATTCAGCTCGCTGAATCACAGAGCTCCGAAGAAAAAAATCTGTCGCAAAACAGACACACGCTTCCCTCCTTTTATACCCGTATGTATGGGGGAGGGGCATGCAAATTCTGCTCGCCAATTCTCATTTGCCTTTTCTCAAAGATAAAGGTAACATTGACACAATGCTGAGTGAGTGACAGAAGGGGAATTAATAATAAAATATAGAGGTGTTTTTGTTTTATTAATATTGACAAATGTTTTTTCTTAGTTGTGAATGTTAAAATAAGATTAAGATATTGATATTGAGTTTACGGTTACAATTTGAAATCGGATTCATGAACAGATTAATTTGGACTCAACTCGGACTCGGCATGTTATGGACTCAGGCTTGGACTCGGAGTGTTCATTGAGTGTTCAACGGCTCTGAAAAAGAAGCGCAGTTATTTGCAAACTCATTTATATCTTATTTCTTTCTTATTTCTTTATTTATTATTTGCATTTTGTTGCAAAAACAGTTTTGAGCATAGTTCATTCTTTTTATTTATAAATATCACTATTTAAGAAATAGTTTGAGCACCTTTTGGGAGCAACATTGCAGATACCAACAACAATATTCTGTGCTTTCCCACTTTTGAAAAGCACCAGCTGCCAGTGGTCAAAATGCATCTTAAGCATTCCTATATGTCAAAGAATCCATTAGATATAGTATATATAGATATAGGCCATCAGCTTGATCCCTCCCATCTCACCTCTACATTTGAAACAGAAGATAGCTGAGCTTCAACTGTGTTTGCTTTCATTCAGATTGTTTGTCTGTGCTTTGACAAAAAGACCTTACTTCACTTCCCCCAAATATAATGAATAGAGGGCTCTGTTTCTATTGTTTGTTCTTTTATTGTCAATCGTATCCATTGAAATGAAACAATGAAACACTTGCTCACTCACAGGGCATGAATATTCAAATATGTGCTTCCACAAGTTGGAATTTGCTTCCTAAGGATAAATGTCCGTTTACATGCAAGTTTAATGTACGGTGGTAATATGTATGCACCAGTACAGTCAGTGTTTACATTCATTCTTACAGTCGCACAAAGTCTACGTATTTATGTGTTTGTATCACTCAAACATATCAAGTCACTAAACACTGCTGTCTTGTCTAAATAGTAAGCTATTTGCACTTTCAATGAACAGGGTATAAAACAGGGCTTAAAATTAGTAAAAAAAAACTTTTATTTGTATTTTATTTTTTTTTTCAGTCAAAGGGTCTGTGAAAAGAGGTGCATTATCTTAAAATATTGTTATTATAATAACATACTTAAAATGTTGTTATCCACTTCAGGAGGGCAAACAAAATGATAGGAGCTTTTTATTTTTAGGTTTGCATTTTCGGCACTCCTGAAACAGGGTTGCTACTAAAAAAGAGATTGAGCTTAAATTTCTAGCTATCATTCAGTTTGTTAGTAGTTATTGATAAATTATATTTACTTATGTATGTTTGATCATGATTTTTGTGATGAATTTGGTGAATTATCTAATAGTTTTCTCCCTAAAGAACATTTGTTAAGATTTGTGCTGTTATTGCTTTAAAAAGAAATAATGAGACATCAATGTGCCTGATAAGAAGATTTAGTTTTTGTAAATGAAAGCTTCAGTGTAACTTCATTATTTGCTATTTGGATTAAACTTTTTATAATGTTGTCATCTGGATCTGACTTTCTGTCCTGCAGTATTATGGGTGTATGTGTCAGTTCCCTATCTGTCACTCACTCGACGTTGTGTCGATGAGTTGACACTAGGGGTCGCTCCTGCGGAGCCCAGACATCTCTGATCTTGAGAAAAGGCCAATGGAAATTGCCGTGTGGAATTTGCATGCCATTCCCCTGGACATACGTGTATATAAGGAGTGATGCTGCAAACACACATCAGATATCTTCTTCGGAGTCGAGCGAGCAAGTTCACAGAGCTGAATTCCTCTGCCGCCTCCATTCATCTCTCTACGCTGTTGGATCTACGGCGCATTCCAGCGGTCCTCCCCTCGCACACCACGGTTGTGCTGAGCAAATACCCCTGGGCGCTTCAGCAGCAGAAAACTATGGAGTGAACAACTTCGTTTAAATATACAGTGGGTACGGAAAGTATTCAGACCCCCTTAAATTTTTCACTCTGTTATATTGCAGCCATTTGCTAAAATCATTTAAGTTCATTTTTTTTCCTCATTATTGTACACACAGCACCCCATATTGACAGAAATACACAGAATTGTTGACATTTTTGCACATTTATTAAAAAAGAAAAACTGAAATATCACATGGCCCTAAGTATTCAGACCCTTTGCTGTGACACTCATATATTTAACTCAGGTGCTGTCCATTTCTTCTGATCATCCTTGAGATGGTTCTACACCTTCAATTGAGTCCAGCTGTGTTTGATTATACTGATTGGACTTGATTTGGAAAGCCACACACCTGTCTATATAAGACCTTACAGCTCAGTGCATGTCAGAGCAAATGAGAATCATGAGGTCAAAGGAACTGCCTGAAGAGCTCAGAGACAGAATTGTGGCAAGGCACAGATCTGGCCAAGGTTACAAAAAAATTTCTGCTGCCCTTAAGGTTCATAAGAGCACAGTGGCCTCCATAATCCTTAAATGGAAGACGTTTGGGACGACCAGCACCCTTCCTAGAGCTTGCCGTCCGGCCAAACTGAGCTATCGGGGGAGAAGAGCCTTGGTGAGAGAGGTAAAGAAGAACCCAAAGATCACTGTGGCTGAGCTCCAGAGATGCAGTCGGGAGATGGGAGAAAGTTGTAGTAAGTCAACCATCACTGCAGCCATCCACCAGTTCGGGGCTTTATGGCAGAGTGGCCCAACGGAAGCCTCTCCTCAGTGCAAGTCACATGAAAGCCTGCATGGAGTTTGCTAAAAAAACACCTGAAGGACTCCAAGATGGTGATAAATAAGATTCTCTGGTCTGATGAGACCAAGATAGAACTTTTTGGCCTTAATTCTAAGCGGTATGTGTGGAGAAAACCAGGCACTGCTCATCACCTGTCCAATACAGTCTCAACAGTGAAGCATGGTGGTGGCAGCATCATGCTGTGGGGGTGTTTTTCAGCTGCAGGGACAGGACGACTGGTTGCAATCGAGGGAAAGATGAATGCGGCCAAGTACAGGGATATCCTGGACGAAAACCTTCTCCAGAGTGCTCTGGACCTCTGACTGGGCCGAAGATTCACCTTCCAACAAGACAATGACCCTAAACACACCGCTAAAATAACGAAGGAGTGGCTTCACAACAACTCCGTGACTGTTCTTGAATGGCCCAGCCAGAGCCCTGACTTAAACCCAATTGAGCATCTCTGGAGAGACCTGAAAATGGCTGTCCACCAACGTTTACCATCCAATTAATAAATGTGCAAAAATGTCAACAATTCTGTGTTTTTCTGTCAATATGGGGTGCTGTGTGTACAATAATGAGGAAAAAAAATGAACTTAAATGATTTTAGCAAATGGCTGCAATATAACAAAAGAGTGAAAAATTTAAGGGGGTCTGAATACTTTCCGTACCCACTGTATATATATATTTATACCTACGTATACATACATATATATGTATATATATATATATATATATAAGAGTTTAATTTCCTCTAAAAGAGTAGCGCAAAAAAAAAATATTTTTCAAGATGCCTTTTTCGTTTGTGTATATTTCCTGGTTGCGATCGTTACCTCTCCACTTCCCACGGCCACTATCGCTGTCTCTCGTGTTGGGCACTGACCACGCAGGGACAGCGCTTGTGGATTGATCATGCTCTCACTGCGAGGACATGATTCTGGCGATTTGGGGATTTCAGTGGGAGCTTCTCCGCCGGGAAACCCCCCACGGATCTCCCATTTCCCTGCACGCTCGTTTGCCCCAGCGAGTTCTCGATGTGACCGCCGGCTCATCTCAGGGCGAGGTCGCGTTCGCGAAATGGATGAGCTTTCAATTACAGCATCGGAGAGTGGGTTGGTTCAGTCTGTCCCCATGCGCAGCTGACGGCCATGCTTGCCCGGGCTGCTGCGAGCGTTGGGATGGAGTGGAATCCTCCGCTCCCCCCTGAACCCTCGCGGCCCTGTGAACGTTCCCGGGGCGCAGAGCGCCACTTACGGCCGCGCCCCGCCCCCGTACCTTTCTTCCCGGAAGTCCATGATGAGCTCACGTGATCGCGGCGGACACCTTTTACTGCCTGGACCCGGTTCGCGGGCTCATCCTCTCTCACTACCCTCGACGGTGGGGCTGCCAGGCTGGTAAGGCGACTCCCCAGGTTGGTAAGGTGATCGCGGTGCACTTGTACCCGAAGAGCGCCGCCACCTGGCAGAGCCATCCGAGTCTCCTGTCTAGGGCCTGTGGGTTTACGTCATCACTCACGACTGAGCCTACAGTGCTGCTGGAAAGGCCACCTCCGCCCTGCACGCCACGGCTCTCCTGCGAGTGCACCAATCCGTGGCGCTCAAATAACATCACAAGGGTAGTTCTGACCCAAGATTTATGCAGGAGCTGCGCTCAGTGACTGGTCTCACCCTCCGAGCGATGATGGTCACGGCGTGGTCTCTCGGTCAGGCGATGTCCACCTTAGTGTTACAGGAGTGCCACCTTTGGCCTAACATGGTCGATCCAGTTTGGCCTATTCGGCGGCACCATAGAGGATTTCGGCCAGCAATCCCTAGTGGTTAAAAGGCAGATGGGAACCATTCAACACATCCTGTCCCGGTGCGACACAATGTCTCGCACCCCTGTCTGTTTGTCGTCAAGGGCGTCCCTCTGCGGCAGCAATACTGGCTCTGCCACAGCCCGCCCCAGTAGGCTGGCCCCGGCATCGAGCCACCCGCAGAAAGCAGACGCCACCGCCCATTTAGACCCGAACCTCCCGTCTGCCTTCTCCTGCCTTCCCACATTCATAACAGAACGATCGACCCACAATGGATCTAGCGGTTCAACAAGCCAACTACCGTCTGCTCTGTTTGAAACAAGAGGACCGACCTGTGGAGGACCACATCAGCGACTTCCTCGCGCTGGCGAATATCTTGGACTTCCCGGACTCAGCCCTGGTGGTCTTCTTCAGGGACAATTTACACAGTTCTCTCAAGGAGCGGTTGCCACCGGCGACGCACGGCTGGACTCTCTGCGACTTCATGGAGGTGACTTTGCTGGTCTGCGGCTCGCCGTTCACCGTGGGTGTTGCTGAGGAGGACCCTACCTCTCCTCCCACAGTGGTGACTCTCCAGTCGTCCATGGCGATTCCTGTCACGCCAGCCCCACCTGTCAGCGAGCTCACCCCCACACCTGTCGTTGTCCATGAGCCAGCGCGGTCAACTTCGTCCGCCCGGAGGAGGAAGAGAAGAAGGACTTCCGCCTCCCAGCCAACGTCTGCCACGGTCTACGAACCAGAGCATATGCCTGCCACGGTCTGCGAACCAGAGTCCATGCCTGCCCCGGTCTGCGAGCCAGAGCCAACGCCTGCCACGGTCTGCGAGCCAGAGCCCACGCCAGCCACGGTCAGCGAACCTGAGCCCACGCCAGCCACTGTCAGTGAGCCTGAGCCCACGCCAGCCACGGCCAGCGAGCTTGAGGCCACGCCAACCACGAACAGCGTTCCAGCGTTGTCAGCCTCATCCGCCTGGAGGAAGAGGAGAAAGGGAAGGGTCTCTGCTCTCCAGCCTCCGTCTACCACAGCTCCGTCCCCAGAACCCCCGTGGCTCTGCCCTCAGCGTCCAGCGAACCCAAGCTTGCACATACCATGGTCAACCAGCCAATGCCTGCAGTCTCAAATGTCAGGGAGCCAGTGCCTATAGCCTCGAACGTCAGTGAGCCAGTGCCTATAGCCTCAAACGTCAGTGAGCCAGTGCCTGTAGCCTCAGACGTCAGTGAGCCAGCGCCTGTAGCCTCAGACGTCAGATGAGCCAGCGCCTGTAGCCTCGACCGTCCCTGAGCCAGTCCCTGTAGCCTCGACCGTCCCTGAGCCAGTGCCAGTGGCCTCGACCGTCCCAGAGCCAGTGCCAGTAGCCATGACGTCCAAGAGCCAGCGCCAGTAGCCATGACCGTCCAAGAGCCAGCGCCTCTCGAGCCTCCCGAGTCTTCCAGGGCTCCTCCTCCCGAGCCTTCCAGGGCTCCGCCCCCTGAGCAATCCAGGGCTCCTCCTCTCGAGCCTCCCGAGCCATCCAGGGCTCCTCCTCTCGAGCCACCCAAGGCTCCGCCTCTCGAGCCTTCCAGGGCTCCGCCTCTCGAGCCTCCCAGGGCTCCGCCTCTCAAGTCTCTCGAGCCTCCCAGGGCTCTGCCTCTCGAGCCTTCCAGGGCTCCGCCTCCTGAGCCTCCCAGGGCTCCGCCTCTCAAGTCTCTCGAGCCTCCCAGGGCTCCGCCTCTCGAGCCTTCCAGGGCTCCGCCTCCCGAGCCTCCCAGGGCTCCGCCTCTCAAGTCTCTCGAGCCTCCCAGGGCTCCGCCTCTCGAGCCTTCCCGGGCTCCACCTCTCGAGCCTTCCAGGGCTCCGCCTCTCGAGCCTTCCAGGGCTCTGCCTCTTGAGCCTCTCAGGGCTCCGCCCCTCGAGTCTTCTTTGACTCCGCCGCACGAGCCTCCCAGGGCTTCGCCTCCCGAGCCTCCTATGGCTCCACCTCCAGAGCCTTCCAGGGCTCCGCCTCCCAAGCCTCCTACGGCTCCGCCTCCAGAGCCTTCCCGGGCTCCGCCTCCTGAGCCTCCTACGGCTCTGACTCCAGAGCCTCAAGAGCCTTCTAGGGCTCCGCCTCTAGAGCATCCTACGGCGCCACCTCCCTCGGCTCCACCACCAGAGCCCTCCAGGCCTCCGCCTCTAGAACCTCCTACGGCGCCACCTCCCTCGGCTCCACCTCCAGAGCCTTCCAGGCCTCCGCCTCTAGAGCCTCCTATAGCGCCACCTCCCTCAGCTCCGCCTCCAGAGCCTTCCAGGTCTCCGCGTCTAGAGCCTCCTACGGTGCCACCTCACGAGGCTCCTACGGCGCCACCTCCCTCAGCTCCGCCTTCTGAGCCTCCCTCAGCTCCACCTCCGGAGCCTCCCTTGGCTCTGCCTCCTGAGCCCCCCTCTGCTCTGCCTCCTGAGCCTCCCTGGGCCCCACCTCCTGAGCCTCCCTCGGCTATGCCTTCCATGGTGCCGCCTCCCAAGCCTTCTACGGCTCCGCCTCCGAAGTCCTCCTTGGCTCCACCTACCACGGCTCCGTCTCTTGAGCCCACCACGGTTCCGCCTCCTGACCCACCCAAGGCCTTACCACCTGAGTCTGCCACTGCTCTGCCTGCTTCTGCTCCGCCCTCAGAGTCTCCCACGGCTCTGCCTGCCTGTGCTCCGCCCTCAGGGGCTTCCACGGCTCTGCCATTCTCGGGTCCACCCCCAGGGTCTCCTGCGGCCCTGACTACGCCTCCTTCGGCACCGCCACCCAAGTCTTCGACTTCTTCGCCTCAGAAGTCCTCCTTGGCTCAGCATCACTCAGCTCCTCCAGCTCCTCCAGTGGCCACTCCTCCTCCCAGGCCCCCTGAACCGGCCCTTGCCCTGTGGCCAGCTCCTGGGCCACCTAAACCGGCCTCTGTCCTGTGGCCACCTCCCAGGCCTCCTGAACCGGTTCTTGCCTTGTGGCCAGCTCCCGGGCCACCCAAACCTTTCCCCATACTGTGGCCGCCTTCCAGACCTCCTAAACCTGTCCCTGCCCGGTTGACGCCTCCCAGACCACCTGACCCGGTCCCCGTCTCACACCCCCATAGACAGCCCGCCTGCCCTCTCGGCCTCCCTGGTCTGCCTGTCTGCCCCTTGCGCCTCCGTGGACTGCCTGTCTGCCCTCTCGGCCTCCCTGGTCTGCCTGTTCATCCCTTGTGCCTCTGTGGACTGCCTAATTGCCCCTTGTGCCTCCTTGGACTGTCTCTGTGTCCCTTGTGCCCCCTTCGGTCTATCTGTTCTCCCCCCGTTCTATCCCCTCACTCTTTGGACATTTTGTTTGTTGTTTTGTTGTTTTTGTGGGTTCTTTTCTTTGGACCATCTGGAATCCGGTCCTTTTGAGGGGGGGTTATGTCACGATCCCTTGTTGTCTGCCCCGTGTTTTCTGTTTCACTCATCACTGATCACATTCCATGTCACGTTTTCCTTGTTGTCCGCCCTGTGTTTCACTAGTCCTCGTATAAATTACACTTCCCATCATTCCCGGCCCTCTTCACTGCCGTCACTGTGTTATTGTCCGCACCTGTTTGTTATTTTGTCATCTTCGTGTCTGTCTACTTAAACCCTGTTGTTCCTCCTCTCGTTTGTCGATCGTTATCGTTTCATGTTCGTTGAGGATGTTTTCTGATGTTCACTCTTGTTCCTTGGTGTGTTCGTTCGAAGATAACCTTGCCCTTCGTGGATGTTACGTGTTCGTTCGAGGTAACCCTGCCCTTCGTGGATGTTTTCCCAACCTAGTTTCTTTTTCCCATCATGGACCTTTCATTTGTTCCTGTGTTTGTGTTATTATTATTTGCTTGTTAATAAAGAACCGCATTTAGACCTGAACCTCCCGTCTGCCTTCTCCTGCCTTCCCACGTTCATAATACTCAGTGTTTCATCAATCATGGACACACTCTAGATTTACTTATCAGTAAGGGTCTAAACATTTCATCTATTGTTATTAAGGATGTAGCACTGTCTGATCATTTCTGTATTTTCTTTGATATATTGATCTCTCCTGCCATTGAAGCTAGATCTGTGTCTGTCAAGAAGAGATGCTTAAATGAGAACACTAGTGTACGATTTATGAAGGCTATATCTTTAACACCAAGTATATCTGCTGACTCTGTTGATTTTCTCCTTGATTCTTTTAACTCAAAAGTTAAAAGTGTAATTGATGATATTGCTCCTGTGAAAGTCAGGAAGAAGAGTGTCAGACAAAAAGCACCTTGGAGAAACTCAACAGCAGTGCAAAATATGAAAAGACAATGCAGAAAATCAGAGCGCATGTGGCGGAAGACAAAACTTGTAGTCCATTATAACATCTACAAAGACAGCATCCATGCTTTTAATATGGAACTAGGCAAAGCTAGACAGACTTTCTTCTCGAATATTATAAACAGCAACTTAAACAACACACACACTCTTTTTGCGACTATAGAGAGACTGACAAACCCTCCAAGCCAGATTCCCAGTGAAATGCTCTCAGACAGCAAGTGCAGTGAGTTTGCTTCTTTCTTCTCTGAAAAAAATCAATAATATCAGAAAGATGATCAGCACATCCATGAGTTGTGCTGGGGTCAGACAAATCAAACCACAACCTGAGAAATTAGTTACTATGTCTGATTTCAAAGAAATTGATGGCAACATTTTGGAAGAAACCTTAAAATATCAACCTGCGCCCTTGATGCACTTCTCACATCTTTTTTCAAAAGTGTGTTCAACTGTTTAGAAGCAGATCTCCTAGAAGTGATAAACTCCTCACTTCTCTCTGGGAGTTTTCCAAACTCCCTGAAAACAGTCCCTCTTTTGAAAAAGAGCAATCTGGATAAGACCATATTAAGCAACTATAGACCGATCTCAAATCTTCCTTTCATAGGCAAGATCATTGAAAAAGTTGTCTTCAATCAGCTGAACAAATTCTTGAACTCGAATGGATACTTTGACAATTTTCAATCTGGTTTCCGATTGCATCACAGCACAGAGACAGCGCTCATAAAGATAATAAACGATATTCGCTTAAATACTGATAAAGGCAAATTATCAGTGCTGGTACTACTCGACCTCAGTTCTGCATTTGACACTGTCGATCACAACATACTTCTTGACAGGCTGTAAAACTGGGTGGGGCTTTCTGGGATGGTCCTAAAATGGTTCAGGTCATACTTTGAAGGGAGAGGTTATTATGTGAGTAGAGGAGACCATAAGTCTGAGTGGATGTCCATGACATGCGGAGTCCCTCAAGGCTCAATTCTTGCGCCACTCCTGTTCAACCTGTATATGCTCCCAATGAGCCAAATAATGAAAAAGAACCAAATTGCTTACCACAGCTATGCAGACGACACACAGATCTACTTAGCCCCTAACGATTACAGCCCCATTGACTCCCTGTGCCAATGCATTGATGAAGTAAATAGTTGGATGTGCCAAAACTTTCTTCAGTTAAACAAAGACAAAACTGAAGTCATTGCGTTTGGAAACAAAGATGAAGTTCTCAAGGTGAATGCATACCTTGACGCTAGGGGTCAAACAACTAAAAATCAAGTCAGGAATCTTGGTGTGTCTCTAGAGTCAGACCTTAGTTTCAGTAGTCATGTCAAAGCAATAACTAAATCAGCATACTATCATCTGAAAAATATTGCAAGAATTAGATGCTTTGTTTTCAGTCAAGACCTAGAGAAACTTGTGCATGCTTTCATCAACAGCAGGGTGGATTATTGTAATGGACTCCTCACTGGCCTTCCCAAAAAGACCATAAGACAGTTGCAGCTGATACAGAACGCTGCTGCCAGGATTCTGAGCAGAACCAGAAAATATGAACATATCACACCAGTCCTCAGGTCTTTACACTGGCTCCCAGTTACATTTAGGATTGGATTTTAAAGTATTATTACTGGTATATAAATCACTCAATGGGCTAGGACCTCAATATATTGCAGATATGCTCACTGAATATAAACCCAACAGATCACTCAGATCATTAGGATCACATCAGCTAGAAATACCAAGGGTTCACTCTAAGCAAGGAGAGTCTGCTTTTAACTATTATGCCAGCCGCAGCTGGAACCAGCTTCCAGAAGAGATCAGATGTGCTCCTACAGTAGACACATTCAAATCCAGACTTAAAACACATCTGCTTAACTGTGCATTTACTGAATGAGCACTGTGCCACAGTGTGTCCGATTGTTTGTACTGTATTTTATTTTATATTTAAACTGTTTCAATTATTCTTATATATTTTTTTTTATTATTATTTTAATCTCTCCTATGTAAAGCACTTTGAATTACCATTGTGTATGAAATGTGCTATATAAATAAACTTGTCTTGCCATTATTTGTTCTTGGTGGGTGTGGTCTTTAGGATATGTCCCAGTCCAGGCCTACTAGCTGGCGTTGAGTGACGCAATCATGCTTTAAGTGATGTTATTTAAGTGAAGAGCGCGAGATCTTGCTGACGAGTTGGCTGTCATCACTGCTGATATTGCAGTTGAGATTATATTATTATAATAATTACTGTCATGCAGAACTGTTTGATTTCTCAGTTTCTTAGCATTTAATACTAATACTAATATAATTATTAAGGTTATTAAGGTTATGTTAAATAAATAATATGATTGGTAATAAAAATATTTATGTTATGTATTATTATGCAACAATTTTTAAACTTTTTTCACTAAGGAGCCAATTTTTAAATTTTTGGTTGATGCATTTTTTTCCCCCGAAAGAGCCATACCACAAACTAATAATTTAGTATTTTCAAAAACAAAGTTTTTCAATGGAATAACATTTTTATATTGCACATAGACTACTCAAAAACAAGCAAATATGAAAAATGTATAGGTAACATTTTGCAATATGGAATTGAATACACTCATTTGTGCGGGTCTCCATAAAATTCATTTTACAATTGTTCATGAAAATTATAACCCCTTTTGGGCTGAGTGATATGTAAAAAAATATTTAAATAATAATAACATTTAAAATATTGTGATATCTGATTATATGGTCAACCCCCAAGGTCAGTGAATATTTTTGCTTTATTGATTTTGCTTTAAAAATTTAATATATTTATTGAAGCACGAAAAACTTAAAAGACATTTCTATATTCAAATTGCACTTTAAACGAAACAAAAAAAGCAATTAACATAACGAAGTGATGAAAAAACCTTCTATATAACCACCTCACTAAATACAAATATTTACCATCTCCAACGGCCCCATTTGCCATCACAAGTATCGGTATGCAGCAACAGGTGCAAATTAAGAACTGAAGACAATTATAAATGTAAAGATTAAATAAGCCTAATAAATTCCCTTGTGTTCCCAAAAAATGCTGCCAAAATGTGTTCTTATCGAATGTGTTTTTATTGCATTTTGGTAATACAGTTAATGCTGCCTAAAGAAAAGAAAATAGAACTAAATTTTTGTTTCAAGGTGAATGTATCTTGTGTTACTCCGGATCCAAAATGGTGCTATTTTTGTCACTTAGCCCAACTTTTACGGCACATGGACATCGGAGCAACCGGTGTACATGTCTACCATTGCCAGACACTGTTAAAATATAAGATTCATGCAACAACCAAGCTGCATGATGATCTGCAGGATTTTCTACGCAAACTAAGCTTGCTGCAGAGACCAGGCCTCCAGTCCTTGGCATCGCCTGATGCCGGTGCCCGGGGAAGGGGTCGTCGTAAGTGGTGTGCGAGGAAGCGAAAGAGCGACAAGAGGGCGGGGGTCCATGCTAGGCTAAAAACAAACACTAGCCGGCCAGCTCTCCCGTCTATCCTGCTCTCAAATGTTTGCTTCCTGGCAATAAACTGGACTATATCTGACTCCAGCAGACTACGCAGTGTGAGCTTAGAGATTGCTGCCTCTCTGTTTTCACAGAGACGTGGCTCAGAAACAGAGTTCCGGCTAGACGGGCTCGCCTCGTTTCGTGCCAACAGAAATGCAGACTCGCGGTTGTGGCTTGTGTGTTTACATAAACACGGAATGGTGCAATAACTCTATGCTAGTCTCTAGTTACTGCTCATTGCTGGTGGAGCTTGTGACTATTAGATGCAGACCTTTTTATTTAACACAGGAATTCACCACTGTTATTATAACCAGAGTTTACAATACCCCCAGCGGTAACGCTAAGGAAGCGCTCTGTGAACTCTATGGGGCTATGAGCGAACTGCAGAACGCTCACCCTGACAGACTGTTTATTGTCGCCGGAGATTTCAACCATGCTAATCTCAAGACAGTGCTCCCTAAATTCCATCAGTATGTAGACTTTGCAATGAGAGGGGCGAACACGCTTGATCTTGTTTACACAAACATCCCAGACGTGTACCGGGCGGAGACCCCACCTCGGCTACTCAGACCACATCTCTGTTATGCTAATTCCAGCATACAGAACGCTTGTCAGATGCGCAAAACCGCTCCAGAAGCAGGTGAAAACCTGGCCAGCAGGAGCCATCTCTGCTCTTCAGGACTGTTTTGAGTGTACTGACTGGTACATGTTTAGTGAGGCTGCAACATATGGCGACTCTACAAACTTGGAGGAATACACAGCATCAGTGACCAGCTACATCAGCAAGTGCATTGATAATGTCACCTTCTCCAATACCATCACCACACGCTGCAACCAGAAGCCGTGTATGACTGCGGAGGTGCGTGCGCATCAGGGTCCCTCCATCAAAGACATTTACAAAAAACACTGCATCTGCAAAGCAAACATCCATTGTGGATGACCCCACACACCCCTCACACAAACTCTTCACCCTCCTGCTGTCTGGCAAGAGGTACCAAAGCATTTGGGCCCTCATGGCCAGACTGTGTAACAGCTTCTTCCCCCAAGCCATCAGACTCCTCAATACTCAGAGACTGGACTGACACACACACACACACGTGTCCTGAGTTGCACTTTAATTATTGACACTTTATACCTGGCTGCTACCTCAATAACTGCTATGTGCATAGAACACTCATCACATAGTATGTTATGTTTACATTTGGCATTTTTAGAAACTGTCATCTTTTTGCACTACTGTGTACTGGTCTCTCACTGTAGTGAGAATACGGAACAGAGT
Organism: Xyrauchen texanus; assembly: GCF_025860055.1. Taxonomy (NCBI): domain Eukaryota; kingdom Metazoa; phylum Chordata; class Actinopteri; order Cypriniformes; family Catostomidae; genus Xyrauchen; species Xyrauchen texanus. The sequence continues at coordinate 46,497,172 of NC_068285.1, forward strand.
TCGGCCTCTTATTCAGGGCCCGCGAAGTTAAGCCCGCGGAGAGCGGGCTCGTCCAGTTGGACGCGGAGGCCTTGACAGGCATCCCCCCTTGGGTACGGTTGCCCAGTCGCCGGCTGGCGCCAAAATTATGGACATGCATTCCCGTGCATGTGTCGGTGGGTTGCGGCCAATCTTGAACTTGCGAGTACTGAACCGGGACTTACACAGACTCCCGTTCAAGATGCTGATGCAAAAACGCATTCTAGCGAGCGTCCAACATCAATATTGGTTCACAGTGGTAGTCCTGAAGGACTCGTCCTTCTACGTCTCGATTCCACTTCGATACAGTCCCTTCCTGCCATTTGCGCTGAAGGGTCACGTACCAGTACAAGGTCCTCCATTTTGGCCTGTCCCCTCGCGTCTTCGTGATGGTTGCAGAGGCAGCCCTTGCCCCGTTAAGGGAAGTGGGCATTCGCATCCTCAACTATCTCGACGACTGGCTAATTCTAGCTCACTCTTGGGATGTGTTGTGTGCGCACAGGGGCCTGCTGCTCACACACCTCAGCCGGCTAAGGTCAACTGGGAAAAGAGAAAGCTCCTAAATGGTTCAGAGCATCTCTTTTCTCGGCTTGGAGTTGGACTCAGTCTTGATGACAGCGCGCCTCATGAACGATTCGACTGAAACTGTTTAAGAGGATCCTGGGGCATATTGTGTCCTCAGCGGGTTGATTCATATGAGACCTGATATTCAGGAGATATTCAGCACTGGCTCCAGACTCGAGTCCAGAGATGGGCATGGTGCCGTGGGACACATCGCGTGGCCATCACGCCGGTCTGTTGCCGCCTCTTCAGCCCTTGGACCGACCTCACATTTCTACAGGCAGGTGTTCCCATAGAGCAGGTCTCCTGGCACGTCGAGGTTACGATGGATGCCTCCAAGACAGGCTAGTGCGCTGTATGCAATGGGCACGCATCCGCCGGCTCCTGGACGGGCCCGTGGCTATGTTGGCACATCAATTGCCTCGAGTTGTTGGCAATACTGCCAGGTTCTGGATGTTGATCCAGGGTAAGCATGTGTTGGTTCAGACAGACAACATGGCAACGGTGGCATACATCAACTGCCAATCCGCCTACTCCTCTGGAGTTAGCAACACCTCAAGTCTCTGCGAGCCACTCACATCCCGGGCGACCTCAACACTACAGCACACCATGACACAGTGGACGTAAGTCCTTAGAGAAGCACAACCTGATCATCAGGTTCCTGAGAGGGCCAGGAGGTTGCATCCCTCCAGACCACGCATAGTTCCTTCATGGGACCCCTCTGTAGTCCTTCAGGGTCTACGGGAAGCCCCCTTTGAGCCTTTGGAGTCAGCTGAGCTTAAGGCACTCTCTTTAAAGACTGCCCTCCTGACTGTGCTCACTTCCATCAAGAGGGTAGGAAACCGGCAAGCATTCTCTGTCATCGAAATGTGCTTGGACTCACACTTTTTGGGGAGAGGAAAAAGAGGAAAAGCGGCCAGGACTGGACTAGCCTGTCCTTATTTTTTGGGCAGTCGACTTCTCTCCAAAGGGCCGTTCAATGCGAATAACAATGTTTGGAGAGGTTACGTGTTGGCCTGGTGTGCTGGCTATGAGGCACACAGTAGTCTGCCGATCTCGAAATTGATGACAAATTGATGACAATTGATTACAAATAATAATGAAAAGCAGCCAATAAGTACCCAACATAGATGGGAACTCCTTCAATACTGTTTAAAAAGCATCCCTGGGTGATACCTCATTAAGTTGGTTGAGAAAATGTCAAGGGTACATTTCTGCAAATCCTAGATGAATTCTAAATTCTTGAAGATGCTAAAATTTTACACAGTTTTAATTATTTTGGATTTTGTTTAGTCACAACATAATTACCATAGTTTCAATTATTGTATTTCCATAGTTTTGATAACTTTACTATTATTCTAAAATGTGAAGAAAAAAAATTATAATAAAGAATGAGTGTGTTTCAAATCTTTTGACCGGTAGTGTATATCTGCCAAATTTAATTTTTCTTTCAGTCTTCTTTTAGCCTCTTGTATGTAAAAATCTATGTACAGTGGGGGGGGGAATAACCATGGCGGAGTCACTGGAAAGGAACTGCAGAACTGAATCTTTTCTCCTGTAATCCCATTTCTTTTGCCATTTTTTTTGCTGTCCAAACAAATTATTCTCCCTTTGCTTTCTCACTTTCCCAACATGCACTAAGAGCCTTCACAGTACAGTAGTAAATGGTCTGCACTTATATAGCGCCTTTTTAAGCCTTAACGGTATTCAAAGCACTTTTACACTGCTTTTCATTCACCCATTCACCCATTCACCCATTCACACACACATTCACACACAAATGGCAGCAGAGCTGCTATGTAAGGTGCTAGCCTGCCATTGGGAGCAACTTGGGGTTCAGTGTCTTGCCCAAGGACACTTCAGCATGTGGAGTCGTGTGGGCCGGGATTCAAACCACCTGCGATTAGTGGCCTACCCGCTCTACCAACTGAGCCACAGCCGCCCGTAGTATGTTTTCCTTCTTTGTGCCCTTTTAGGTTTACCCAGTAATTCATCATCAGTTGCTTGTATCTTTCAGGTTCAGTGGTAGTTCTCCCATCTCCACTAGGATTGCAAGAGATGGAGAAGTCTTAATAGCCCCACACCTTATTCTCAGTTCTTGAGTTTGTATCACTTCCAGCTTCTTTAGTAATGTTTTGCTGCTGATATGTATACTACAATTTCATAATCTATCACTAGTCTTATTAAAGCAACATAAATATCTCTCAAAGCTCTTTTACTTGCTCTCCAATCTGACCCTGTCAGACATCTCATTACTCAGACTCTACATAGACCCTCTGGGGTCTGAGGGTGTTTTAGGCCCTGGAGAAGTTTTGACATGCCTTGACATTTGTGCTTTTTTCAGTTGCTTAAAAACATATTAATGGCTAATGTCTGATAACACTGTATTCAGCACAAACTGGGCTACAATAATATTTGAGCAACATGTATGAACATGTTTGTATTTTTTAGAAAATAATGTTTATGTGTGCTTTTGAAAAAACAAAAATGTTAAGCCTTTTGATATCTGGATCTTGTAGCCTAGCGTTTTTGCTACAAAATGATGTGAAAAACATCCTGATCACTCATTTATACAAAACAATATAGTCATTTAACTTTCGTAAGACACTTTTAGTGTTAGAAAGGTCATATTCATGGAGGCGTGAATTAACATGAATATTGAGGTGATTCACACATGAGGAGACAAAGACCCCTCCCCTGGGCTTATCAATGAGGAATGTGACAGAAAGAGAATGAATGTGATGAAAAACAGTGATATTGTGAACTCTTTTTACAATTTCAGCATCATTACTGCAGTCTTTAGTGTCACATGATCCTTTAGAAATCATTATAATATGCTGATTTTCTAATATGGGCATATTTAAAGTGCATTTTACTCATTTAACCTGAACACATATTTGCAAGCACTAGCTTCGTTGAGGATGAGGCAGTATAAACACTAGTTAAAATATAATCTAAACATTCATATTATTTTTATACCATATTGCATATCATATTTATATCATACAGCATACAGTTTAAATGCCTGCTTTAGATGAAACAACATTTAAATGTAACTAAAACTTGCTTATTAGGAGTCATGTTTCAAATTTCAATACTCTGAGTCATGGCTGGCAAGTCTGGAAACAGTCCCACTAGTAATATATGTACATGACAACTAATGTAAGTAAATCTAAATGACTTACTCATCTGAAATTGTATCCTCGGCTGGATCAAGTCACTCTTCAAAATGCAATCATTTATCGGTGTCCTGCTCTTCTTCTGAGGAAAATGTTAACTCTTCGTCACTATCCAGGAGCCTCCACACTTGTGTATCATGCCATCTTCCAAACACACAGAAAAGTGTATGAACTTTGTTTTTAAGGCACAGCCGGGGGCGTTTACCATTTGCATTGATCGCCTCAGCACATTAAAGTATGAATAGCGCCCTCTGCCTGTGGTTGTGATCGCATTAGGGATAATTAGCTGAGCCAGGAGAAACTGTACATCGCTTAGTTTAATACAGATTACATTGCTGGAGAATATTTGTTTTAAATTTGAATTGTTTTATTTAAAGGTAGATATTTTAAGCTTTCTTTAGACATAGGTTTCATGTTTGTGTGATAAGTATTCATGGAGTTTCAGTTAATTTTTGTGACGTGTTTCAGATATATGCTCACGCACACAGAGACGGCTGAAAGGGCACGATATTTATTTTCTTTATTTTACAAAAGCACAAGGTTTTGTTGTTATTGTGAGTGTACACAAATACAATTAGACCCTTTAAATCAAATCAAATCAAATCACTTTATTGTCACACTACCGTGTACACAAGTGCAACAGTAGGTGAAATTCTTGTGTGCAGTTTCGAGCAACATAGCAGTCATGACAGTGACGAGACATATACCAATTACAGTAAAGAACATATTTACACAACAACAATTTACATATCAAATGGACACATACTTACAAAACAAAATAATTATATACAATGTACAGTAAAACAATACACACAATATAGAATACACAATATACAATACAATAAAGTAAAAGTAGTATATAGAAATATATATATATATATATAAATAAGTAGTTGTATTGAGGAGAATATGTTGACAGTCCAGTGTGAGATTATATATTAATAAAGTGCAGTGCTAATTATTGATCCTGATAGATCAAGTGTTCAACAGTCTGACTGCTTGGGGGAAGAAGCTGTCATGTAGTCGGCTGGTGTGGGTCCTGATGCTGCGATTTCACCTGCCTGATGGTAGCAGTGAGAGCAGCCCATGACTCGGGTGGCTTGAGTGTCTGATGATCCTCCGAGCTTTTTTCACACACCGCCTGTTATATATGTCCTGGAGGGAGGGAAGCTCACCTCCGATGATGTTTCTGGCAGTTCGCACCACCCTTTGCAGGGCTTTGCGGTTGTGGGCGGTGCTATTGCCGTACCGGGCGGTGATGCAGCCAGTCAGGATGTTCTCTACAGTACTAGTGTAGAACCGTGTATGTGGTGGTTCATTCCAAACGTCCTCAGATGTCTCAGGAAAAAGAGGCGCTGGTGAGCCTTCTTCACAACGGCCTCAGTGTGGACGGACTATGTGAGTTCCTCAGTAATGTGGACATCGAGGAACTTGAAACTGCTGACTCTCTCCACCGGTGCTCCATTGATGGTGATTCGGTGTTCTCTGTCTTTCTTCCTGAAGTCCACTACAAGCTCCTTGGTTTTACTGACGTTGAGGGAGAGGTTGAGCTCCTGACACCAGCATGTCAGAGTGTGCACCTCCTCTCTGTAGGCTGTTTCATCATTGTCAGTGATCAGACCTACCACCGTCGTATCGTCAGCAAACTTGATGATGGCATTGGAGCTATGTGTTGCCACAGAGTCATGTGTGTATAGTGAATACAGGAGTGGGCTGAGAACACAGCCCTGCGGAGCTCCAGTGTTGAGGGTCAGTGATGAGGAGATGTTGCTGCCCATTCTAACCTCCTGCCTGACAGGAAATCCAGGATCCAGCTGCACAGTGAGCTGTTTAAGCCCAGAGCCCGGAGTTTCACATTAAGCTTGGAGGGCACTATGGTGTTGAATGCTGAGCTGTAGTCTACAAACAGCATTCTCAAATATGTGTTCCTTTTTTCCAGGTGGGAGAGTGCAGTGTGTATTTTAGATTCAATGGCATCATCAGTGGAGCGGTTGTTGCGGTAGGCAAACTGCAATGGGTCCAAAGAGGGGGGCAGAACAGAGCAGAAGTAATCCCTGATTAACCTCTCAAAGCATTTGCTGATGATGGGGGTCAGAGCAACAGGACGCTAGTCATTTAAGCAAGTGATTTAGGCTTGCATCAGTACAGGCACAATGGTTGATGTTTTGAAGCATGTGGGGACTACAGACAGGGATAGGGACAGGTTGAAAATGTCCGTAAAAACACCAGCCAGTTGATTCGCCCACGCTCTGATGACGCGGCCCGGAATGCCATCTGGACCCGCGGCTTTACGGATGTTCACCCGTCGGAAGGATCGCGTTTCATCCGCAACAGAGACGGAGAGTGAACCAACCTCTGTAGCGTCGGCCGTGAGTGCTCTCTCCACGAGGGCGGTGTTATTGTCCTCGAGCATAAAATGTATTAAGTTCATCCGGGAGAGATGCAGCGGTGTTCACGGCAGAGTTTTTATTCCGTTTGTAGTTCGTGATGGTGTTAATTCCCTGCAACATACTTCTAGAGTCGGTGGTGTTGAACTGACCTTAAATTTTGTGCCTGTACTGGCGTTTGGCTGCACCGATAGAGTTACGGAGGGCATAACTGGCTTGTTTATGCTCCTCCTTGTTAGAAGAATTAAAAGCGGAGGTCCGCGCATTGAGTGCCACGCGAACATCGCCGTTAACCCATGGTTTCTGGTTGGGGTATATCCGTATTGTTTTGGTTGGCACAATGTCCTCTATGCACTTCCTGATTAAACACGTTCCGCTGTCAGCGTAAACCTCGATGTCTTCATCAGAGGCGGACCGGTACATCTCCCAGTCCACGTGATCAAAACAGTCTTGTAGCGCAGAGTCTGATTGGTCCGACCAGCAATGGATTGTTCTGAGGGTGGGTGCATCCCGTTTCAGTTTCTGCCTGTAAGCGGGCAGAAGCAGAAGGGAAGAGTGGTCCGATTTGCCAAATGGGGGGCGGGGGAGGGATTTGTAGCCAGCCCAGAAAGGAGATTAACAATGATCTAAAACCCGGTCCCCTTGTGTGTTGATGTTTATGTGTTGGTGGTATTTTGGAGCGATTGTTTTAAAATTGGCTTTGTTAAACGGTAAATATACGGTCCCCGGTAACAATGAACACGGCCTCAGGGTGCGCGGTTTCCTGCTCACTTATACTCCCAGACAGTTCCTTGAGTGCCAGGTCTGTGTTGGCTTGTGGGGGGATGTACACAGCTGTGATGATGACTACTGTGAATTCCCTCAGTAGCCAGAATGGTCGACACAGAAGCATGAGATATTCCAGATCAGGAGAGCAGAAAGACTTGATAAAATGTATGTTCCTCTGATCACACCATGATTTGTTGATCATAAAACATACACCACCACCTCTGCTTTTACCTGAGAGGTCTTTCGCTCTGTCCGCTCGGTGCACGGAGAAGCCCGTGATTTCGATGGCTGAGTCTGGAATCTCTGCAGACATCCAGGTTTCTGGTTTTCCACAATCTCTCGTCTCTCGTTGGAAAGAGATCCGCACTCTCAGGTCACAGAGCTTGTTGTCTAGAGACTGAAGACAGTTCTCACAACGTAGCTCGCAACGTAGCAGCCATACTCAGCACCATCTTGAGTCTTGAATCTTTATAGTCTCTAATGATGTCTTACACTTATCTGTATGCCCCAAAATGACGGAGTATTTTAAGTTGTTTCCACTGTATTGACGGAAAAAATCCAGCAGGACGCACTGGCGCATCTGTCGACCCCAGAGGGTTTAAAATCATCTTTAATTTTGTTCTCTAACTTCCCAGAAATCAGAAGTGTTTACCTGCTCTAACTGTTTCCCATACATCATTATCCTAGTCTCTCTAATCTTCTTCCTGGTAATTACCACCACCTTTGTCTTTTCTACTGAAAACTTAAAACCCCATGACTATAACCATTTCTCAACCATCCTAACTGCTTCTTGTATCTTCCCTTGTATCTATGTTAAACCCTTCCTGTTTTTCCATAATGCCCCATCATCAGCAACCAATGATTTTCCAATATCACAACTTATGTCAGAGATATCATTTATCATTATGGAAAAAAGTATTGGGCTGATCATGCTACCCTGAGACAATGCAGTTCCAGTTTTCACCTGGATATATCTATCAAATAATTTTTTTTTAATCCAGTTCACAGTTCTTCCTTTTATTCCCATTGTATCTAACTTAATCAATAGTCCCTCTTTCCATACCAAATCATAAGCTTTCTCTACATCCAAGAACACTGCCATTACAGATTCCTTGTTAATTTGAGCTTTTCTAATTTCTGTCTCCAAACAAATTACTGGATCCATTGTCCCTTTCCTAAATCCACACTGTTAAGGAGTTAACAGTCCTCTACTTTCTACAGGTGAAACTCGAAAAATTAGAATATCGTGCAAAAGTTCATTAATTTCAGTAATTCAACTTAAAAGGTGAAAATAATATATTATATAGACTCATTACAAGCAAAGTAAGATATCTCAAGCCTTTATTTGATATAATTTTGATGATTATGGCTTACAGCTTATGAAAACCCCAAATTCAGAATCTCAGAAAATTAGAATATTGTGAAAAAGGTTCAGTATTGTAGGCTCAAAGTGTCACACTCTAATCAGCTAAACACCTGCAAAGGGTTCCTGAGCCTTTAAATGGTCTCTCAGTCTGGTTCAGTTGAATTCACAATCATGGGGAAGACTGCTGACCTGACAGTTGTGCAGAAAACCATCATTGACACCCTCCACAAGGAGGGAATGCCTCAAAAGGTAATTGCAAAAGAAGTTGGATGTTCTCAAAGTGCTGTATCAAAGCACATTAATAGAAAGTTAAGTGGAAGGGAAAAGTGTGGAAGAAAAAGGTGCACAAGCAGCAGGGATGACCGTAGCCTGGAGAGGATTGTCAGGAAAAGGCCATTCAAATGTGTGGGGAGCTTCACAAGGAGTGGACTGAGGCTGGAGTTACTGCATCAAGAGCCACCACACACAGACGGGTCCTGGACATGGGCTTGAAATGTCAAACGTCTTACCTGGGCTAAAGAAAAAAAGAACTGGTCTGTTGCTCAGTGGTCCAAAGTCCTCTTTTCTGATGAGAGCAAATTTTGCATCTCATTTGGAAACCAAGGTCCCAGAGTCTGGAGGAAGAATGGAGAGGCACACAATCCAAGATGCTTGAAGTCCAGTGTGAAGTTTCCACAGTCTGTGTTGGTTTGGGGAGCCATGTCATCGGCTGGTGTTGGTCCACTGTGCTTTTTAAGTCCAGAGTCAACGCAGCCGTCTACCGGGACATTTTAGAGCACTTCATGCTTCCTTCAGCAGACAAGCTTTATGGAGATGCTGACTTCATTTTCCAGCAGGACTTGGCACCTGCCCACACTGCCAAAAGTACCAAAACCTGGTTCAATGACCATGGTATTACTGTGCTTGATTGGCCAGCAAACTCGCCTGACCTGAACCCCATAGAGAATCTATGGGGCATTACTAAGAGAAAGATGAGAGACATGAGACCAAACAATGCAGAAGAGCTGAAGGCCGCTATTGAAGCATCTTGGTCTTCCATAACACCTCAGCAGTGCCACAGGCTGATAGCATCCATGCCACACCGCATTGAGGCAGTAATTAATGCAAAAGGGGCCCAAACCAAGTACTGAGTACATATGCATGATTATACTTTTCAGAGGGCCGACATTTCTGTATTTAAAATCCTTTTTTATTGATTTCATGTAATATTCAAATTTTCTGAGATTCTGAATTTGGGGTTTTCATAAGCTGTAAGCCATAATCATCAAAATTATATCAAATAAAGGCTTGAAATATCTTACTTTGTTTGTAATGAGTCTATATAATATATTAGTTTCACCTTTTAAGTTGAATTACTGAAATTAATGAACTTTTGCACGATATTCTAATTTTTCGAGTTTCACCTGTATATAGAATATCATTCTCTCTGCAATCATCTTTCCATTATTTTCCCAATATGTGACGTAAGTGCAATTGGTCTATAACTTGTTGGACTTTTTCCTTGTTTTATTATAGGAATGATAACTGCATCTTTCCAACTGGTAGGTAATCTTCCTTCTTCCCATACTTTATTATATAAACCTTAAAGTTTACTTTGGGTCAAAATTCCTAAATGTTTTTACATTATTTAACAAATTTGGTCTTTGCCTGGAGATGTTAATCCAGATTTTGCTATAGCTCGCTTCATTTCTTGAAGTAGTGTAAAAGGTACATCCATGGCATCCCTTGTACACTCCTGTCTCTGTAAAAGTCCTGGATATGCTTTTCTAGTTTCTTCACTCCCTCGTTTCCCTTCCTCTGTTAGATTATTAGAACTATGGATGTCAGTGAATGTTTTATCTAATATTTCTGCTTTTTCTTCATTTGATACTGCTATGTATTCCTCAATTTTACTGCCACTCTCTTCTGACTCTTCTCATCTTTCTTATCATTCCCCATACATCGCTTATAGGAGTTGTTCTGCCTATTTTGTTACAAAATTCCCTCCGGCTTTGTCTTTTTGCTTTTCTCACCACTTTCCTTGTGTTTGTGCCCTTTTGTATTCGATTAATTTTTGAAAATGATGGGTTCTCTTTAAGGCTTTAAAAGCTCTATTTCTATCTTTAATGACTTTACTGCATTCCTCTGTCCACCACGGAACTGCTTTCCTATTCATTTTCACTTTCCTTTTGGGTATTGATACATTTGCTGCATTTAGCAGTACTTCTCTAAATTTTCATAATTTTATTTCTATATCTTGATTTAGGTCTATTTCACTACTTTACATATCACATAAATAATCAAATTTACCCCATTTTGCTTTACCAAATATCCACATTCCATTACCCCTTCTTCCCTGTCTACATGCATTTGACTAAGTATTGGGTAATGATCACTACCGACTGTTGAGTATTCCCCTAACTCCCACTCACAAATCCATGCCACTTCTTTTGGTACCAATGTTAAATCAAGTGCTGTGCTGTTATTCGTGTGCACTTCTTTTCTTGTTCCTCTCCCATCATTCAGACACACCAAATTATTATCCTCCAATAATTGTTCTATTATCTTCCTTTTGAATCTGTCTTTTTCCTCCCCATAATGTACTATGTGAAATGAAGACCCACACCAAAAAGACAGTTAAAGCATCTCATAAGCTTTGGAATATACTCCCTCACATTATATGTAATTTATCCTAGATTAGTTTTATTTGGGAGAATTTCTTCATCAAATTCCTGCAATATACTTTCACTGTCTCGCCTTATCCCTTCTCTATTGGTATGTAATCTTCAAGCATACTTCAGTTTCCCACCTTTCAGATGTGCTTTTATTTAATCCATGGTAACCTTGACTGGTATCCCCCAGATCACTCCTCTATTCCACCTTTTTCCCTTCTCCACACATCTTGCACTTGCCACTGTATACTTTCCTACCTCCCTCATCCTACATTCTCTCTGTTCTTCATTATTACATATGATTAACAGATTCCCATCTCTCAAAACTTTGGCCATTTTTATTTCACCAACTTTATTTTTTAATATCGTAGTCTTCACTGGACTCATAGTGTGCAGTCCATCTCTTCACTAAATGTAAGTATTACCTTAAATTCATCTTCCTCAACTCTCATTTCACCTCTCCTTCCCTCAGAGTAATTTCTAATTACTAGTTCGAGTTTTCTCGCACTACAAAAGAATTTCCTCATTTGTCTCTTGATCTTTTATTTTCCTGACTAATCTCCATACTATCCCCACTCTCGATTTCATCTGAATCTCCCCACTCTGGCCCATTCATGGCATTGTTGTGACTACCCACCATTATTACCACCACTCTGCCATGTTTCCCCATTCCAGAGAGACTCCTCGTCCCCTGTTTCTCAGTGTCAGAATAATATTTGATTCTCTGAACTCTGTCTTCTGCCAAAATGTCCTCCTTTGAAAATCATTTCTGACCAAGAACACAAGAAAACCAAGGGATTAAATACACAAGGGGCAAATGATAAAACAAGGAACACCTGGGACTAATAATCACAAGAACCAGTGAAACAAAGACAATGACAAGGTCTAAAAAACCCATAATCAAAACACAAGACAGGCAGGGAACGTCTAGGTTACTGTTGTAACCTCCGTTCCCTGATGGAGGGAACGAGATGTTGTGTCGATGAAGCGACACTAGTTGGTCTCTCGAGAGCCTTGTGCATCTCTGAACTTGAGAAAAGGCCAATGAGAACTTGGTTGACAGAATTGACATGTCCTGCCCCCAGACATACGGGTACAAAGGGAGGGAAACATGCATCTGTCCATTCAGGTTTTGCACCGAGGAGCCGAGAATGATGTTCAGCCATAACAGTGGCTCAGTTCAGCGTCGTGGCCGGGAGGACACAACGTCTAATTCCCTCCATCAGGGAATGGAGGTTACAACAGTAACCTAGACATTCCCCGTCTGTCGCTCACTTCAACGTAGTGTCAAAGAAGCGACACTAGGGGTCCATATTCAATCATGTACCCCTAGTGTCCGTGTACGTGCGCTGCTGACGAAGGTGCGCGCAGGCAGTTGCGTGCCAAAGCGACAGGCTACGTCAGACTGCAAGTACCCATCCCCAAGCCCCATATATCATCATAAGTCAAGTGAAGTCCTGTCAATTTTATTTGTATACCGCCTTTCACAACACACATCATTTCAAAGCAGCTTTACAGAAGATCAGGAATTAACAGACGATAAAACTGTAATGTCTATAATGTATATGAATCATCATTGTGAAATTAGATAAAATATGATTGTTAATCGTGTTTAAAAAAAGTTATGAAATAATAATTGTATCAATAACCCCAGTGAGCAAGCCAACGGCAACTATGGCAAGGAACACAAAACTCCATAAGATGTTGGTAAATGGGAGAAAATTTACCTTGGGAGAAACCAGACTCACTGTGGGCGCCAGTTCCCCTCTGGCTAACATCAAGAATGTAATGTCAATATTAATTATGTATAGTTAATGTCATGGTTTAAAATTATTAAACTAAGTAAGTGTTAAAGGTCAGTGTTTAAACATCGATTTTGTTTGAACTGTAAGATTAATGACCAATGTCTTTGAAGTCCATCCTGGATTAATTGCAGAAGTTCACATAGATGCAATTGTCCTTGTTAATTGGCTGAGGAATGCTTTTGTTGGCAATTGTTAGTCTATGTATTCCATTTCAAGATCGTAGTCAATCAGTAGACTGAGGTGAGCAGGCAGAGATCAGGGATGTGAAACGCAGTTCAACCTGGCCAGTAATTTCGGTGAGGTTCGGAGTGGTCCATCCTAAATCCAAGGTTCAGACAATGACATATGAAGTATCCCATGTCTTATGGTTGGAGTTGGCATCAGTTCATCCTATGAAGTCCATCATAATAGACTAAAGTGATGTTTGGCTGGCACCGGCTGCATTTAGTTATCATCATTCAGCGGCACGTAGCAGAGTCCAACACGAAGCAGGAATGGTGCTAGATCCAGACGGTTCTGGTGACCTCAGGATAGGAGTCCCGAGGTTGAGACAGGGAAACAAATAAAATAATATAAGCATAGATGCCATTCAATTTATTGCAGTTATAAATCATTGTTTCTGGTTTCTGGTTCGGGCAGACTAAACTAAAGCAGCGTAATTGTGAGATGGGGGAAAAATTAGGTGTATGCCTGGCTAAATAGATGAGTCTTTAGTCTAGACATAAACTGAGGGAGTGTGTCTGCATCTCGAACAGTGTTAGGGAGACTATTACATAGTTTAGGAGCCAAATATGAAAATGATCTACCTTTTTGATATTCTAGGAACTATTAACAGGCTATAATTTTGAGATCATAATGAACGTGATGGAATATAGCGTGGTAGAACGTCACTTAAGTACTGTCGAGCTAGACCATTCAGCACATCAAATACAATATTGTTTATATATATAAACAATATTGTATTTGATGTGCTGAATTGTAATGTCATACATTTCTATAGAGCAAGGAGAGGACATTATCATGGCCAAAGTCACTAATATTATAGTGAGTGTATATATAATATATATAAACAATTCTTGTCGTGTTTTTATACACCAAACACTATATTGACGCTGTCTCAGGAGGTTATGGTAAAATTGCATCATAATAGCTTCTAATATAAAACCATGACATCTTTATAATGACAGAGCAAGCTGCATATGTAAAATAATGTCACACTTTAAATATGGGCCTATCTTATAAACGTTTGTCAGTATTTTCAAGGCTCATTTTTTATTGTTGTGGGCATGTATGTAATGTAATGATGATAAAGAGATATACCTCAAAACCCTGTTGCATCACATTTTATAAACACATTTTCAACACAATTTTCTGTTTATAATGTACAAAAAAGTAGCACATGTTGCTTAGATTCAGTAAATACTAAATTAGAAATATCAGTAGCAATATAAACGTTATTTTTTCTTTTACTCTATCAAAATCAGAAAAGATTTCACATCAAAAAGATAAGTGCATCACAACACAAAGGCACACATTTTGGAAATTAAATTACAAGATCTTCTTCTTCCAGAAAAGTACAGAAACTTTCACAAGCAAAGTTGTTAATCATTTTTATTATCGATTATTATTGATTTTATCGATTATTTGTTGCAGCACTATTTCATTGGTCTCCTTGATTTTTTCCTTCTGACCAATATGGTTGCGAAGATATTAGCAAAAATATAAAAGAGTGTTAAAGATTTACCCGGGTCTGTGTTCACCTTAGTAGGATGTGGAATTTAGGAACATCCTGCCAAATTCGGAGTCTCTAGGATGGATGCTTTTTGTTATTTTGTTATTTAGGGCAGAACAAGAAGAAATAGAAAATCAGCACAAAGGGGTTATAGGACCATTGGTGCTTGGATCCCTAATAAAAAGATGATTCTTCAGGAAAAGGGTCAAAGAACACATCACACTAGCTCTAAATGTCTGCTGATATTTAGACATAATTTCCTATGTTTGTCTTCCAGGTGGATCATTACAAAGACCAGACCAGATAAGAGCCATTGACCCCTTTAAATCAATATCTGGAGAGAGAGAGAGAGAGACAGAGAAACCATCGTAGCACCAGAAACCATCGTAGCACTCAGCAGAATTTGACATGCAAGCGGCGAATGACGACTGGATTTACTGTATTTTTCATCTCCACAAACCATGATCAGACCTTTACCATTACAATGTGGATACCTGACAGAGTACAGTATCACATGACTGTAGAGTTTGATTTTCTTCAATTTTTTTGTAGCAAAGAGGGTGTTTGAGAATAGAACGTATGTGGTATGTCACTGTGGATCATTTTCTAGATTTTTAACCTGATGAGAGTGACAGACGGGGCTTGTTCCAAACTCAAGATGTCTTTGTTTTGGCAAAGGAAAATGTTCACATTGATGGCACTCTTCTGTGCTGTTACCTTCTCCATGTTTGTGTTCAGTTACACACTGAGAGAGCCTTCGCTGTACTTGTTAAAATCTGCTCTTGGTCTCGGGGAGAGCACATGTGCCTGCCATCGCTGTATAACACACCTGCATGATGATGATGATGATGAAGATGACGGTTGGTTTATGGAGCGATTTAACCAGTCTTTCCATCCGCTGATGTCCAGGAAAAACAGTTTGCTTACAGACGACACTTACAGATGGTGGCAGGTCAGTAAATGAAAACGCTGGCTGAGTCAGTTCTGTTATACAGAACCTTTAAACTCTGTATATTTGCTAGATGAAAATTATTCTGTTGTAATTTAAATTATTTAATTTAATTTAAAGGTGCACTAAGTAATTTTTTCCCTATTAAAAATGTTTACCCCTTAAGAATTAAGTGTAATTTTGAAACATACGTATAAAATCATGAGCACTCACATGAGGTGAGGACTCTAGTCATATCAGTAACCTTATAAAAGCACCTCATGGGGGCTGCCATTTTAGAATCACATGACCATCTGAATACTACTCACTTAATCTCAGTAACCGTCTTGTTATTGGACACTTTCACGCATGGATTGAATGAATCACGTCTGATTGTGAATTGTGAATTTCTTCAATGGCATCTGTAGTGTATGCGATCAAACATAACACAATCAAGCACTCACAATCTGTGCAGTAGGCTGATCAACTCTTTACTGAACTTGTGTATTGAAAATCACATTCAATACTATTACATATGCAACCGCAAGGGGGCAGACCATAGAAAACAGCTATGAATGCACATGCATTACATTTCCTCCCTCTTAGATTAACTATGCTAGAGAAAATTAAAATCCACAAATTTTAGGCTTAAAGAATAACACATGAATTGTATGTATTCACACATTTAACATCAACTAGGGGTGGGCGTTATACCGGTAGACATGTTAAACTGTTTGAAATTTGCCAACAGGTATACATTTTGGATTATTGTCTCTATCACGGTAACACAAAATTGCCACACAGAAAATGTGTACAGCACATAACACGTACACACTGTCAGAGGTGGTGTGATTGCTCATTCCTCAAATTCATTTGAATGAGAATATAAAGAGGAGTTTATGAATTTAACTTCGACAAGGCTCGCTTTCTTAAGGCCCTCATCTCCCAGATCGGCCTATTCGGCGACACCGTTGAGGACTTTGCCCAGCAGTTCTCCAAACAGATGGAGGCCATTCAACACATCTTGCCGAGGGCGTCCCCCTGCGGCGGTGAAACCCCAGGCAACTCCGCCCCAGCGTAGAGCTCCCCACAGGAAGCAGACGCCCCCCATCTCACAAACCACCTCCCGCACCCAGAAACGGGCAACCCAAGGAAAGAGATGTCTGCCACAGAGCTGGTATCCTGACCACTCCATCCCCCGGTGGAGGGCCGGGTGGAGAATCGTTTGTTACCTTTTCTTTGCTTGCCAACCCACGTTGTCACAAAGGAAGCGGTTTCCTCACTCCCTAGGTCACGGCCCACAATGGCCGTTCTCACGGCGATCAGACACCGAGCACTTGCAGTCGGGTCCCCATGAAAGCGAACCTTCTGCCTTCACATGCCCAACTGCACTACACTCATACCTCAGGCCGGCAGGTGGTGATGAGTCTAGAGTTCATCTCTACAGAACCTCCTCTTCAATCAAATATCTGTGGAGGTTTTCTACTCCTTTCAGGGTAATGTCTTTGTGAACATGATGGTGGCTCAGGTCCAGTCGGAGTTGTCACATCAGGTACACTTTCTTTCTGGTCAGAGTCATTCATATTGACTTAGGCAGGGTTGGCAATTTCAACAGCATCCTTCCTTGTCTCTGTCATTTGAATCAGAGATGGGGGAAAGGTGGATTTCACTTGACAGTCCACTAACTGATCTGCACGATGCCTCCATGTGGTTTCTCCAACATCCACTGTGTATGTCAGGGGTCCTGTTCTGGTGCTGATTGTGACTGGTTGCCACTTCTTTGTTCTGTAGCCGCAAGGTCTTCTTGACCCACCTGAAAGCTTGTAGGATTTTCATTCATGTGCGCAAATTGTTTGATTTCAACATCTCTCCTGACATCAGTTTTGGTGAGGTCTATGCAAAATCTCAAGTTTCTCTTGAGGAACATCATAGCTGGAGTTTTGCCAGTGGTTGCATGCACTGTAATTCTGTACATAAATAAGAAGTTGTCTATTTTGTGTTGCAGTGAAATGTTGTCATTGTCCATTGCTTTCATTACTTTTTGATAGTCTGTACAAATCTTTCTGCTAAGCCATTGGTGGCAGGATTGTAATTGCCAGTTTGGCCAGGTGGCAGTTTGTTGCCCTTCTGTTTCAAGAATTTGTTTTAAACTGGCGTCCGTTGTCAGGGCAGATTTGTTCTGGTAAACTGTTCCTGGAGAATATTGTCCTCAATACAGAAACAGTCTTTTCTGATGTTGTTTTTTCATTTGAAGAACTTCAGGCTATTTAGAGTGCGTATCGACAGTAATTAGGACCATGGAGCTTTTAAATGGGCAAAATCAACGTGCACTCTATGCCATGGTGTTGAAGGCCATTCCCATGGGTGAAGCTTTTGGTGGTGGGTTCTGAATCTTCTGACATCCCTGGCATATTGATAGATCCTCAATATGTTTGTCTATTCCCAGTCACCAAATGTAACTAAGCGCAAGGCTCTTCATTTTACAATGCCTAAACATCCTTCATTGAGTGTGTCTAGCATCCTGCTGTGCAATTTGAATGACAACTTTTAAGCATCAGCATTCCTTGGCATACATACATTTGGTCTGTCCTCTCTGAGGATACAATGAGCTTCCGTGTGCAGGATTTCCTCTCACCGTAATGTCATAGACTTGAGATAACATTGGGTCATTTCGGGTTTCTCTTTGGATGAGAGCATTTTTCACAGGTAGTTAATTGACAGTTGTCCTCTGTCTTTAGTGGTAAGCACGACAAGCCATCTGCATTACCATGTAACTTGGTGCCTTTGTACTCAATTTCATATTGTGAGCACCAAAAAAGACCAACGCTACAGACCTGCCAACGCCATTACTGAGAAACCCTTTCTGAAGTGGTGATGGTCTGTGACCAGGGTGAACGTTTGACCATACAGGCAATGGTGAAATTTGTTTACACCCCATACAAGGCTAAGCACTTCTCTGTCTATCTGTGCATAGTTATGTTCGGCTGCCATTAGTGATCTGGATGTGAAGGCTATTAGTTTTTCCGTGCCGTCTGTGAACTTATGTGACTGCATAGCGCTGATTCCATATGTAATGCATCACATGCATGTCTGATGGGTATAGATGGATTAAAGTGTGCAAGCACTACATCAGAATTTATGAGTCTCTGTGAGTGCCATTCACATCCAAATTATGTAGGGCCTCTGTTCTCCAGTACATACAGGTCTAACTGTGAATGGTTCTCTTTGTAGTTTACAGTCAATGTTAATTAGCCTTTTGGAGAAACCTTTTCACCAGTATATGTCTTTAATATCATTTATGTCTTGTGCAGTCATATTTTTGAGAACAATTGCTTGTAATCAGCTGTGGAGATGACAGATACAGCAGATCCAGTGTCTAACTCCATTTTGAGTTTACTCCTGACACTTCTGGAGTGATCCAAATAACTCTGTGATCTGCCTCATTAATGCTGTGCAATTTTGCACCCATCACACTCATCAAGGCCACTTTCTTAACAGCATTGGCCTTGCAGTACAATTCCACTCTTTCAACCTAAGTTCCCTAATCCTCAACACTACTGTAAAATGCTGTGATAGTTCCAATAAACAAAATTAAAAGTCTTTTTTACACATTAATTGGCTCAGTATATGCACTCTTCTCTTTCGTGAACTTACATGCTGTAGAAGTTCCAATAAAGAGGAAGGAAGCGGCAAAGATCTCTGATCTTTGAGAAAAGGCCAATGGGAATTGTTGAGTGGAAATTGCATGCCACTCCCCCGGACATACAGTAAGGGTATAAAAGGAGCTAGCTCGCAACCACTCATTCAGATTTTTTCTTCGGAGCCAAGCAATGTTGACGTATTCCACTGCCAATCCATTCACCTCTGTAGAAAGCAAGTGATCTCCACAGCTCTTGGATTTCACTGCGCATCACAGCGGTTTCTCCCCCTCGCACAGATAAGTGCAGAGAACGCCCATGCGCACTTTAACAGCGCGCGTTGAGCACTAAAACAGTATATTTCTCCATAAAAAAAGGATATATTCCTCCCTAAAAGAGTATATATTCCCTAAAAGAATGGGCACTGATGGAAAGCGTCTTTTTTTAAAGATTCCCTATCCGGTTATGTGCAGTTCCTGGTTGCGGTCACTATCTCCCCGCTTCTTATGGTCATGATCTCTGCCTTATGTGTTTGGGCTCCAGACATGCTGAGACAGTATTTGTGGATTGTTTATGCCCCCACATTGCGATTGCCGCTTTCCTTCCTCAGAGGGAGAGCCACTCCAGCCGCTCCCCGCCCCAGTTCTTCTGCCTGCGGGCACAAGGCCGAAATGGTTAGCGCTGGGGGCGATTTGGAGTCTTCAATAGAAGTAACTCCACCAGATGAATCCCCACAGATCTCCCATTCCCAAGCAAGCTTGTGCGTCTTGGTTGAGTTCTGGGATGAGTCAGGCGTCCCGCCTCAGAGCAGGTTCAACCGCTCATTCAGAGCTCAGGAGGAGGATGAGATGGAGAGCAGATTGCTTCAGTCTGAAGGGGAAGACTTTGCTGGGCTTACACCTTTGGGTGTGGTCACGCAGTCTGAAGCTGACGCCGAGCTGACGGCCATGCTTGCCCAGGCTGCCATGAGCGTCGGGCTAGAATGGAACCCTCAACCCTGCCCTGAACCCTTGCAGCTTGATGGTTGGTTCCTGGGCACGGAGCGCCGCTCACTGCCCCGGTCCCTTTCTTCCCGGAGGTGCATGAGGAGCTCACAATGTCATGGCGTGCAACTTTCAATGCCCGGCCCTGACCTTTCAGCTCCTCCACGCTCACTACCCTCGACGGTGAGGCTGCCAGGGGGTACTTGGCGATTCCACAGGTGGTTACGGTGCACCTGTGCCCACAAAGCAGTGCCACCTGGCTTAACAGCCTGAGATCGCTGGAGACCGCACATTTAAAGCACGACTCTACAGAGGCGGCCCCCACACCCTTGCACGCCCAGCTGTGGCACAACACACCTGGCTGCCCTCCTGACTGAGCTCACGTCCATCAAGAGGGTAGGAGACCTGCAGATGTTCTCTGCCAGTGACACATACCTGGAGTTCGGTCCAGAATACTCTCACGTGGTCCTGTGGCCCCGACCAAGCTATATGCCCAAGATTCCCACAATCTCGTTTAGGGATCTGGTGGTGAAACTGCAAGCGAAGCTGCCACAGGAGGAGGACGTCTCAGCCTTTCCGTTGCTGGTGCGTGCTTTGTGCATCTACTTGGATTTCATACAGAACTTTAGATTCTCTGAGCAGCTCTTTGTCTGCTTCGGAGGACAACGGAATGGAAGTGTTTTCTCCAAACAGAGGATCGCCCACTGGGTCGTTGACACCATTGCTTTGGCATACCACACCCAGGACGTGCTGCCACCCTTGGGGCTTAGGGCACATTCTACCAGGGCCCCGCCCAATGGCACCTCTTTAGCAGACATCGGTAGAGCAGTGGGCTGGCAACGGCCAATATCTTTGTGAAGTTCCACAATCTCTGGGTTAGGCCGGTTCATCCCGTGTGTTGTCAGGTACGAACTGGTAAGTTTGCGGGACAACTGGCCAGGTGTACCGCTTGAATATAGTGCCTTTCCAGATGTGCCCTTTTTACCCAACCAGCAGTGTTCATGACACCTGGACGCCCTTCCTCATTAGCCCTGTGGCAGGCGGATTCATGGAGAAATTCGATACCGGCCCAGTTTGTGTGCTAATAGGCCTTGTACTGGGGTAGGTGCTCCTCATGCACTGGTTGCCTTTATGTAACCCTGTGTGATATATTTACTGCAAGATGGTTTCCTCGTTGGTAAACCCGCGTCTTCCTTGGGAAAAGTACCCCTCTGCCACCGGTCGCCATGTTTGTAGAGCTCCATCCCCTCTGGGTAGGACCTGCATTGCCGACAAGACTCGGTAAGACCATGTGATGTATTTCCACACAATTGCCTACCCTTCAGGCAGGCTGGGGTCTCCGCAGTGCCTTCCCCTTGGGAATGGACACCCCCCCAACCCCCCAAAAGTGGACACATATGGCCCCCAGCTGAACGATTTCCATTCTTTTTTGGGGAGAAAAAAAGAAGAGAAGAGCCCACTTTTTTTAAGTCGACTTGTCTCCAAGGTGCGGGGACCGTACGGCGCTTGTAGGATAGTTGGGGGAGGTTATGTGATAGCTAGGTTTGCTGGTTATAAGGCACGCAATGGTTTGCCCATCTTGCAAAGCCAGTCCACGTAACACAGTTCAGCTAGTTGTGGCATTTCATATAGGGACCCCTAGTGTCACTACATTGACACAACATCGAGTGAGTGACAGATAGGGAAGGTCCTGGTTACTTATGTAAACTCCATTCCCTGATGGAGGGAACGAGATATTGTGTCCCTCCTGCCACAACACTGAACTACTCTTTGAAATGGCCTGGACCCTGTCTTGGCTCCTCAGAGTGGTTGCGAGCCAGCTCCTTTTATACCCATATCTCTGGGGGAGTAGCATGCAAATTCCACTCGCCAATTCCCATTGGCCTTTTCTCAAAGATCAGAGGTGTTTGGGGCACCCAAGGGCGACCCCTAGTGTCACTACATCGACACAACTTCTCGTTCCCTCCATCAGGGAATGGAGGTTACGAAAGTAACCAGGACATTTGCACTCACAGATTCACACTAATGATCAACAGCATCACACAGACATTAACGATCAACAGCTTCACTCAGACATTTGTAAATAGCTTTTCAGCCTCCGCATCGGGTGTGCATGTCTCGGACTCTCTCTCCCTCATTGGCATTCTCTGCGACCTTTTCAAGCCCATCTCTATCGTCACTGTGAGACACAGGTGTTACGTACAATTAATCATCAGGCGATGACCCGGTTTTCAGTCATTTTTTTCCTACCCTCAGTTTTTCTCTGCCAACCAGAGCTGGTTACCACTTCAGTAGGTGCCGAACCGATCCTCGTCACCAATTTTGTTGTGTATGTGATCAAACATGACTCAGTCAAGCACTCGATATTATCTGTGCAGGCAACTCAACTCTTTACTGTACTTGTGTGTTGAAAATCACATTCAATTCTATTAAACATGCAGCCACAAGGGGGCAGACTTTCACCGTAGAAAACAGCTAT
Organism: Xyrauchen texanus; assembly: GCF_025860055.1. Lineage (NCBI taxonomy): Eukaryota > Metazoa > Chordata > Actinopteri > Cypriniformes > Catostomidae > Xyrauchen > Xyrauchen texanus. The sequence goes on from NC_068285.1 coordinate 46,519,667, forward strand.
GATAACATCTCGGTTACATATGTAACCTCGACTCCCTGAGGGAACGAGACATTGTGTCACTGTGCTGATGCTATGGGAGTGTGCTTCTACATGACCTTGTTGAAACCCTTCTATAATAATGTCAATGCAAAGATTGTTTATGGTGTTTAAGCCCCTTTTAGGCGCGAAGCTGTCCAGTATAAAAGCGGGCACGCAAACACCATTCCTCAGATTTTTCTGGTTGAGGAACAAAGAGTGCATTGTTCACACTTCAAAAAACTCTGTAGTGCGGACAGATTACGCATGCCTCATAACCTTCAACTCAGGGAACCAAAGTTACATATGTGACCGAGATATTCCCTTATGATTCAGTTCACTTGACATTGCATCACTAATCTGTCTCTATGGCGAACCGATTCCATCACGCCACACTACAAGACATAACCCTCCCAGAGAAGAAAACATGTTGCCGCAGTCCCGCAGTATGCAGCCAACATGAGTATGCCGCAAGTGAATGACGCTCATGGTGAGCCTGGAGGGGAACACTCAAACTGAATATATAAACTATAGTCATGTAGTATAAATAAACCCCTTTACGAACCCAGTTGTGAAGGAAGTTTTATTTATAATGAAATGCTTGTGACTTTTGGGAAATTATGACAGCCTTAATGCAGGCGGTTGTGTAAAATGATGGGGAACCCATACTTAAAGGAGGGACTTAAGTATATGTTTCGCCAACAAATAGCGCTCTAGAGAGAGAGGACTTGTGATGAGAGAGACGTTACTTCTAGGTTGTAAAACCTTGCGAATGTGTTTTGAGAAGACCATCCTGCTGCAAAACATATGTCTTGTAAGGACACACTGTTCGTCCATGCTGATGAAGATGCCTCTAGTTGAGTTTGCTTTAACACCAATTGGGCAATTTTCCCCCAGTGACTCATAAGCCAGGGTGATCACATCAATGATCCAGTGAGAAAGTCTCTGCTTGGAGGTGTACATTCCTTTCGTGTGTCCTGCAAAGCACACAAAGAGCTGGTCAGACAGTCTGAATTGGTGGGTGCACTCAACGTATGTATAAAGCTTTCACACAGGGCATAACAAATGAGAACAACAGAGTCCAGAGGCTCGAAGGGGGGCCCCACAAGCACTTATAGGACCAGAGTTAGGTCCCAAATTGGGACTATAGCCTGGCGAGGGGGATTTAGCCGCCTCGCTCCCCTAAGGAATTTTTTGAATGAATCATGTTTGCCTATAGAGGCTTCAGGTGCGTGATATGCAGATATAGTTGCCACTTAAACTTTGAGCATTGATGGAGTGAGCCCTGCCTCCAAATGCTCTTGAATAAATGTACGAATATCAGGTACGGGGCAGTTCACTGGGTCTTTGCCATGTGAAAAGCACCAATAAGTGAACACATTCCATTTCAGTGTGTAAAGGCATCTCGTAGATAGCACTCTAGCCTGTAAAATGGTTTTCATTACAACTAAGTCAGTTCTGGCATGTTTAGCATGTTCTGTTAAGGGGCCACGCAAGTGTCCTGCATTTGAGAGGAGTTGCCCCCTTAGCAGTATTTCCCATAGAGAACTATCCAGAATCTCTATAATTTCTGGAAACCATGACTGATTGGACCACTTCGGCACAACAAATAAAATTGTTTCCTTGTCCTATCAGACTTTGCATATAAGGCACACCGGCGGAAATATAGCCTGGTATCGCTCCTTGGTGTGACAATAGGTTCACACCGTAATTCAGACATAGGGAGAGGAGATTGCGCTCGCTCCACCGGAGGAGGAGACGCATCAGTCTCATCATTGGCAGGGAACAAATTCCGGCTTGATGGTTTATGTATGCCAGAACTGTTGTGTTGTCAGAGTGAATCAGAAAATGATAATTCACTATTTCGGATTGAAAAGCCTTCAAGGCTAGGAAAAGAGCTGACAGTTCCAGGTGGTTGATGTGCCACACCCACCTCACACCTGTACAAGTGAAGAAAGCCAGGCACCCTTCACACTCTGCACCCCAACCTGCATTGGAAGCATCCATTGTCACGAATTTACACCTGAAAATTTGCCCCATAAGTCCCAAAGCTTTTTGAAACAGCTCCAGTGGAAGTGCTTACCCCATTTTGAACTGATACAGAAACTGGAGAATGGACTGAACATGCTCACATGCTCGCTCATGGAGTCGAGACGGACTCCCAAAAAGGAGATTTGTTGGCTGGGGGAGAGCATGCTCTTCGCCTAGTTGACATTTATGTCCAGGCTATTCAGATGTTGGAGCAATAAGTCCCTGTTCTACATTGCAGTTCTACAGAGTATAGAGTTCCGCGGAGTGGGAAAACAGTGTGAAGGCTCGCTCACTAGATGAGACTGAGCGCCACTCACCACCAGGAAGCAGTTGTGCACTGTGTTCAATACATGCCTCAAAGTGTGATTAGTAGTGAGGAAGGAAATAATCAGGATGTCACATTGTGTCCAACCGATGTATAGATTTTTCTGTCTGCCAATATTATCGTCCGATATTAGCCTTTTACAGATATATCGTATTGGCGTATATGTTTTCCAGTATGTGCAGATATTAAAAAAAAATTGGTGGAACATATAATGCAGAAAACAATGCTTGGGGTGATTTAGAATTTGTGTCATAATGTAGTTTGTCCAGCAGAGAGCACTGTTTAGAGACCATTGTTTACAGAGCTGAGCTGACGGTGGTTCTGCTGACTTGTGGAGTTAAGTGGTGTGTTTAAGGTAAGTTGCTAACTAGTTTGTGAAAACATACTGGAAAGTTAATAAACAATGCCATCATGTTCCCTTTTTTATATAACTAATTTAACATTAACCCTGTCCCTGACAATCATGTCACTCATATTTATCACATCTGTTTGCTATGTTAGCCAGCTATAGTTTGTCAGTCCAGTCAGATAGTTTCAATCTGCTACTGACAATTCATGAGTGTTGATTTCACGCTATGTTGTTACCTAGTTGGTGAGATTCAGTGATGGAAAGTAAATAAATAACGTACATCTTATACTCTCCCTGACAACGAGCTTATAGCTAACTAGCTAACCACGTAACTATTTTCATAAATTGTCAGCGGAGTTGTATGTATAAACATGTTTTCAACAAACACATTTAATTTTTTTCAGGATTCTTAGTTTAGTTCCCTCTTCAACTGAACAATTCCAGTCATTGCATTTACAAAATGAAATATTTAACAGTCTGGTTTTCCACATTTGAAAGTTTCCCCTGAACTTGTATAGCAGAATATAGTGTAGCACCACTACAGCTGTTTATCTCTTGACTCGGCAGGTGTAAATGTTTCTTGTTTTACAACCTGCCCCTAAATAACTGGCAGTATTAAAATAGTCAGCATTTGACTGAAACTAGTACTACTGATGTTTATTTAGCAATTCAATTTATTTGAGTTTATTCTTTATTTAAATGGTCAGCAATTGACTGATACAAAACAAACAGTACTGATATTTATTTAGCTATACATTATATTATTTATTCTTTATTGAAACGTTCAGCAACTGACTGATACTAAACATACAGTACTGATTTTATTTAGCTATAATTTAAATTTATTCTTTAATTTATTATTTATTTAAATGTTCAGCAACTGACTGATACTGAACATGCAGTACTGATGTTTTTAAGCTATTTATTGTATTTTTATTTATTCTTTATTTTCTCAGCATTCATTTCTAGAATTTGTTGACAGTGTATAATAATAATGTCAAATATTCTTTGATAAAAATATTTCTTAAAGAAAGCAGCCTTCTGAGTACCTTTGCATAGTCATATCTGTGCAAAATCAGTGAACAATCCATATTGAAAAGGTCTGTTTTCATTCCAGCACAAAAATGAACTATACCGGCCACCATATCAGTAATTGGTGAATTTCCCTTCTCTAAAAAATGTTATCGGTCTCAAAAATTCCATATTGGGCACTAATGTCACAGACCACACAGGGTGGTGACAGCAGTCAATATAATCTGCCTCAAGCTTACACAGGATTTAGTTACCTCCTTTCAGGAAACCGAATCAGTTACCTAACGTAACCTCGGTTCTCTCTAGAAGAGGGAACGAGTATTGCGTAAGATAGCTTACGCTACGGGAAAGATTAATCTTTTCTGAGATATTGAAGCCAAAAAATTATCCTTAAATTTGTATCCATTGTCAACGCAGTGCAGCAGCTGCATACCTTGAGCGGGCTAGCTAGCGAGCTCATAGGTTGCTCTGCGGCAACTGCTGCAGCCTATAGACGAACTTGAGTGAACTTGCGTCCAATGACAGGCGCCCGCGCCGTCACTGTATCAAAGCCCGCCAGAATGGGCATGGCTAGAGTGCATATAAGTGTAAGTTCGTAGGCTGGAACCCTGGTTTTCATTGAATGAAGCGAAAATCGCTCGTGGCCGGCTACGCAATACTCGTTCCCTCTTCTAGAGAGAACCGAGGTTACGTTAGGTAACCGATTCGTTCTCTTACGAGAGGATCTCTCGTATTGCGTAAGCTAGCTTACGCTACGGGAACCCATTGTCAACGCCGTCGCGCTCAAGCATCCACTGCATGAGCCCCGGGGTGGGGGACCCGGGGGAGCCCTTGTGAGTGGGGGAATAATATTTGGCCGGCAAGAGTGCGGACCAGTGTGTGTGTAATACATAAGCACATAGTGGGAAGGGAAAGACAGAGCGGCGGTGCCGGTCTGTGTGGGATGTGTCCCGTCAGTGCAGCTCACCTGGGGAGCTGTAGCGTATTAAACCGCTAGTAGTTTTGCCTGCAGGGCGGGCACTTCCAGATTGTAAAATCTGACAATGGTGGAGGGGGAAGCCCAGCCCGCTGCCACACATATGTCGTGAATGGAAATCCCGCTGGACCATGCCCACAAGGAGGCCATGCCTCTAGTGGAGTGAGCCCTAATGCCTAACGGGCATGGCAGGTCTTTTGACGCGTACGCGGCAGCAATAGCGTCCACTATCCATCTAGACAGTGTCTGTTTCGAGGCGGCGAAACCTTTGGTGCGCCCTCCAAACGAAACGAAAAGCTGCTCAGAGCGTCTGAAAGAGGCGGAGCGCGCAGTATACAATCTCAGTGCTCTGACTGGGCAAAGGAGATTGGCGTCGCGTTCGCTATCGGATGCTGGCAGCGCCGATAGGGAAATGAGTTGTGCTCTGAAAGGAGTACCGATCACCTTGGGGACATAGCCGTGTCTAGGCTTTAAAATGACCTTGGAGTCACTTGGTCCAAACTCCATACACGCAGCGCTGACAGACAGCGCGTGAAGGTCTCCCACACGTTTAACTGATGACAGGGCAGTTAGAAAAACGGTTTTGAGTCAAAGGTATTTCAAATCCACGGATTGAAGCGGTTCGAAAGGGGGGGGCTTTCATAGCTTCGAGAACTACGGAAAGATCCCAGATAGGAACCGATGGGGGGCGTGGAGGGTTCATCCTTCTGGCTCCCCTGAGGAAGCGGATGACCAGCTCGTTTTTTCCCAGTGACTGGCCGTGCAGGGGTTCAGCGAACGCCGCGACGGCCGCCAAGTACACTTTGAGCGACGACACCCCACATGTCCGTAGGTCCAGGTCTCTGTCGGTGCACCATTTTGAAAACACAGACCATTTGGACGCATAGAGTCTTCTCGTGGAAGGGGCTGTAGCGTGTATGATAGTGTTTATTACTCCTTCTGGCAAAGCGACGGGTAGTCGTTGATCACCCACGCGTGCAGCGCCCAGCGCTCTGGGTGGGGATGCCAGATCGTGCCGCGAGCTTGAGAGAGGAGATCTGCTCTCACTGGAATGGGCCATGGGGCTGTCAGTGACAGCTGCATAAGCTCCGGGAACCATGTCTGATTCTCCCAGCATGGGGCTATGAGGAGCACCGAGTGACGCGTTTCCCTGATCCTCTGCATTACCTGTGGCAATAGCGAGACGGGAGGGAAGGCGTAAAGCGGCGGTTGGGCCAGTCCTGGGCCAGCGCGTCCTCGCTTTTCGAGAAAAATACTGGGCAGTGAGAGTTCTCTTCTGACGTAAAGAGGTCTATCTCTGCTCTGCCGAATATGCTCCATAACTTCTGGACTGTTTGAGCGTGCAGGGACCATTCCCCTGGGGAAATATTGTCTCTGGACAGTCTGTCTGGGCCGTCGTTCAGGTGGCCTGGCACGTGCGTCGCCCTCAGCGAGCGCAGGTGGCACTGGGACCAACTCAGTATGCGTTTTGTCAGATGGAAGAGGTTCCTGGATCTGACACCGCCCTGACAGTTTAGATAGGATACCACAGATCTGTTGTCCGAACGGACCAGGACGTGGTGACCCTGAATGACCGGGAGGAAGCGCACGAGCGCGTACTCGACCGCTATCATTTCCAGACAATTTATGTGAAGGAGCTTTTCCTGAACTGACCATAGGCCAAAAACCGGAGAGCCCTCGCAGACCGCGCCCCAACCCGTGTTGGACGCGTCTGTCGAGATGACTTTTCGGCGAGATACAGCTCCCATCGTCACTCCCCGCTGATACCATTCGGCCACTGCCCAGGGCTGCAGAGCTGAGATACAGGTCTGAGTCACTCTGATCGGCTGGCGGCCCGTGGCCCAAGCCCGGCGAGACGCGCGGGTGTTTAGCCAATGCTGAAGCGGGCGCATGCACAGTAAACCCAGCTGAAGTACTGCTGCGGCTGAGGCCATGTAACCTAGCATTCTCAGAAATTTTTTCAGAGGCGTGAGGCTGTTCATCTGAAAGGACGCGGCTAGTCGCTGAACTCGACGTGCGCGCTGTGTAGATAAGCGAGCTGTCATCGCCATGGAGTCTAGTTCTATTCCAAGGAAGGAAATCCATCATGGTCTGGGGCAGTGTGTTACAGCATCATCTGACTGAGCTTGTTGTCATTGCAGGCAATCTCAATGCTGTGTGTTACAGGGAAGACATCCTCCTCCCTCATGTGGTACCCTTCCTGCAGGCTCATACTGACATGACCCTTCAGCATGACAATGCCACCAGCCATATTGCTTGTTCTGTGCATGATTTCCTGCAAGACAGGAATGTCAGTTTTCTGCCATGGCTAGCGAAGAGCCCAGATCTCAGTACCATTGAGCACATCTGGGACCTTTTGAATCGGGGGGTGAGGGCTAGGGCCATTCCCCCCATACATTTCTGGGAACTTGCAAGTGCCATGGTGAAAGGGTGAGGTAACATCTCACAGAAAGAACTGGCAAATCTGATGCAGTCCATGGGGAGGAGATGCACTGCAGTACTTAATGCAGCTGGTGGCCACACCAGATACTGACTGTTACTTTTGATTTTGACCCCCTCTTTGTTCAGAGACACATTTTTCCATTTCTATCGGGAAGACACGCAGGCTTGAGTGAAGTTTGAGATGCCATTTATTTGTTAGATGTAAAACGGGAGGTGATGTCTCTCTCTTTGGCGTAGGCCCCGTCCGGCAGTCCGAGGGAGTTGTACCCGGAACCGTCTTGTCCTGCCTGAGATAGGAGGCAGGGGCGAGGAGCCTACCCCCCTGCGGGACAGGGCTCAACTGGTGGTGTCTGGGAGGTGGAGGTTGCAGTGTTAGCACACCGAAACAGCAATGTGATAGATTGTTAACGGACTTATAAAGCATTGGCTTACGTGCGATTGTCTAGGAGTTACCCAGCTAATGATGTGATGATGTACACCTGCTGGTCTTCCCGCTAGAACTACGCTCCACTTCCATTTCTGTTAGTCACATGTCTTAGTTGTTGAGTCTTTTTATGTTAAGTTTGCTGGAAATAAAAGCAGTTGAAAGTGTGTGTGTATATATATATATATATATATATATGTGTGTGTGTGTGTTTGTGTGTGTGTGTAACCACCTTTCCATTTACCATCAGGCAAGTATCCGTCTGTAATGTTTAATGTATGTGTTCATGTATTTCATGTCTTTTATTTTGAAAAGTTTAGTTCCTGTTTCTTGTCATGTGTCCCTTGTCATGTGATTTCATGTTTTCCCTCCATGTTCATGTGTCTTGTTTTCATTGGTTTATTGTCTCATTATCTTGTTTAGAGTTCTCAGTGTTTATTGGTTATCTCTGTCATGTGTTCTCCGATGTTCGTCTATTTAAGCCTCATGTTTTCCTTTGTCCATTGTCAGGTATTGATAATGTAACGAGTCAAGTCAAGTCATGTTTATGTTTTGTTCAATTCAAGTCTAGTTCACGTTTATAGTTAGGGTTTTTGGATTTCACGTTTTGTTACATAAACTGCACTTGGGTTCATCTTCAGGTAATCGTATTCGTCTACCGTTTACTTCATCATTGTCAGTGCATCAATACAGAATACTTAAATGAACTATGAACCCAAAAATCCAGCTCCGCCACCTACGTCAGGGGCATTGTCCCCTGGAGGATTGCATAGAGGACTTTTGCACTCTCGCCTGCCAGGTAGACTTAAATTAGGTTGCCCTCAAAGACTGTTTCCGATTTGGATTAAATGAGCCCATCTCCTTTCTGATGTCAGGCAGTCAGAGTACCCACAGCCTGGCTCAATATATCAACCTCGCCCTGTTGATTATTGGTTCCACATTCAATGTGGGGGAGGCGAATGCAAGCCAGAGTTCCATGACAAGGCAGCCGAGCCGGAGTTCCATGTCATGGCAGCCAAGCCTGAGCTCCACATCATGGTCACTGAGCTAGCGCCATCTTTTGCCCCAGATTGCTCCATGCCATGTCACAGCAATGCTTGAGCCTGCTCCATACCATGTCACAGCAATGCCTGAACCTGCTCTATGCCATGTCACAGCAACGCCTTTGCCTGCTCCGTGCCATGTAACAGCAACACCTGAGCCTGCTCCATGCCATGTCACAGCCAAGCATGAGCCTGCTCCATGCCATGTCACAGCTACTCCTGAGCCTGCTCCATCCCATGTCACAGTCACACCTGAGCCTGCTCCATGCAATGTCACAGCCACGCCTGAGCCTGCTCCATTCCATGTCACAGCCACGCCTGAGCGTATTGCATGCGATGTCACATCTGATCTATTAGACCTGGAGATGGTTCCCGCCCTTGTACCCACCCTTAGTTCTCCTGAGCAGGCAAGGGGAACTTTCAACCCTCCGACCAGGCCTGGACCCTCCAAGCCCTGGATTCCACCTTGGCCTGTCGGTCCCTCGACTCCACTGCAGTCCTTCAGCCTGTCAGCTTTGCCGTGGTCCCTCGTCCCAGTCTTCCGATCCCCCAGCTCCGCTTTGCTCCTTGACATTGTCAAAGACATCAGCTTTTGGCGATCACTCTGACCATTGTCGACCCTCAAAATCATCATCTGTCTGCAAAACCCTAATGTGCATTTCTCTCTATAAATTATCAAAATGTTCAGACAGTCTCCTTGCAGGTTTTCCCGACACATTCAGAATCATTAGCTTCATGCATGTGCTTGTAAAAGTTATATTTTAAAGGCTCATTATTTTTCTCTGTAAAGTAGGGATCAGTGTTAGCAATGTTACGTATGACATACTTTCTCGGCCCTGCAACTCAAACCATTTTCTGATGCCCCCCAAAATATATAGATTTAATTAATTAAATTAATATCATAAACATGCAACAACTAGTCGACTAATGGCGTAAACTAATGATTACAAGTCGACTAGGAAAATCTTGGCTCTGGGACATCCCTAGTTATGTGATAGTTAAGTGTGGGGAAACTCAGGATTTTCTTTAAAAATGTACCACCATATTATTGTATTTACAACACCATCGTTAATTGCATTAAAACTATGGTGTCTGCCAAAGAAATTGGTTACTACAATATTAGTAATACAGTGATGTACACACAAGCAATGCTGAGTCGCGTGAACGAGTGTGATCAACAGACCCCGCCTCGGGATCAATCTCTTCCCTCCATCTTCAAAATTTACCGTGACCAAATCACTGCTTGAAATCAACCTTTGTATTCATTTTTATTTATTATTGTAAGTATTATTAAATAAATAATAAGAGTGGAAATAGGAAATCGGATGGGAAAAAGAGTGGGACCAAACACGGATTTGAACTGTGGTTGCTGGGACAACAGTTCACATTCACACACTGTCTTTACACCCAAAGCCACTGCTGTAGCATCTATTGTTTAGTTTGTCAAATATTTCAATACAAGACTATTTGGGTGCAAATAGCTGCACCATGTGGCAGATGCTATTTACACAAGGGTGCAAATAGACACATTTTGCACGTACACTCCCACCAATGCCTAGTTTTATATTGCCCTGTCACGGATTTGACTATAATGATTCATTTAATATATTTATTCCTATTTTGTGAACACTTGTTACATGTTTGTGTGTGTTGTGTAGTGGCTCCAGGCAGAGAGGAACCCATCCAATCTGAGCGTAGTATTGGACAGATTATTCCAGCTAATCCCCAGTGAGGAAAACTATGTTGATTCTGGTCCCAATCGCTGTCGAACCTGCTCTGTAGTCGGAAATTCTGGGAATCTACTGAAGTCCCATTACGGATCATACATCGACTCCAGTGATTTTGTCATACGGTAAAGGTTCCTCTAACGCTTTAATTTTCCATGCAACAGTCTTTTATAACTTTGTCAAAACAGAAAGATAGATTCAGGCTCCTGCAGGTGTTTTGAGGTTTACCTTTTAACTAACAGTCTTTGATTTGTGAATCATTTGTGATTTTCTTTTTTTCTCAGTAGGTGAATCTCTGCATTTCTGTGTCAGTTTATACGGTTATTTAGGTCTAAAGCAACAGCCTATCAAAAATTCAAAAATTATTTCACAGTTGTGTTTTTCAATCAGGAATATCTCTGCTGGTAACATGTGGTACAAATACAGTTAAAATAGAAGAAACTTAACTGGAGCACATGAATGTGAATCTGTTTGTGAATAGTACATTTCTACAATGACATATGTAACTGAAAACTGTTGAATGAGTGCACCTTTAACAACACAATCAATACTCTATTATATATTCATGTCCCATGATTTTTATTCAAACTTTTAACCAAGCATCTATTGTGTGTGCGTGTGTGTGTGTGTGTGTGTGTGTGTGTGTGTGTGTGAGCGTGTGTGTGTGTGTGTGTGTGTCTGTGTGAGCGTGTGTGTGTGTGTGTGTGAGCGTGTGTGTGTGTGTGTGTGTGTGTGTGTGTGTGTGTGTGTGTGTCTGTGTGAGCGTGTGTGTGTGTGTGTGTGAGCGTGTGTGTGTGTGTGTGTATGAGTGCGTGTGTGTGAGCGTGTGTTTGTGAGCGTGTGTGTGTGTGTGAGTGTATGTGTGTGTGAGTGTGTATTTATCACTTTGTGGGGACCAAATGTCCTCATAAGGATAGTAAAACCCGACTTTTTGACCTTGTGGGGACATTTTGTCATTCCCCATGATGAATACAGCTTGTGTATCATACTAAATTATGTTTTTTGAAATATAAAATGCAGAACGTTTTTTGAGGTTTAGGGTTAGGGGATATAATATATAGTTTGTACAGTATAAAATACATTATATCTATGGAAAGTCCCCATAAAACATGGAAACACAACGTGTGCGTGTGTGTGTGTGTGTGTGTGTGTGTGTGTGTGTGTGTGTGTGTGTGTGTGTGTGTGTGGGAGTGTGTATTTATCACTTTGTGGGGACCAAATGTCCCCATAAGGATAGTAAAACCCGAAGTTTTTGACCTTGTGGGGACATTTTGTCGGTCCCCATGAGGAAAACAGCTTATAAATCATACTAAATTATGTTTTTTGAAAATGTAAAAATGCAGAAAGTTTTCTGTGAGGGTTATGTTTAGGGGTAGGGTTAGGTTTAGGGGATAGAATATAAAGTTTGTACAGTATAAAAACCATTATGTCTATGGAAAGTCCCCATAAAACATGGAAACACTACGTGTGTGTGTGTTTGTGTGTGTGTGTGTGTGTGTGTGTGCGCGCGTGTTTTTGTGATTTACGAGGACAATTTTGTAAGTTACAAATTAGTAATTACAAGGGTATTATGCTATAAATGTGATTTATGAGGACATTTCTAGTGTCCCCATAATTCAAATCGCTTAAAAATCATACTAAACAATGTTTTATTGAAAATGTAAAAATGCAGAAGGTTTTCTGTGAGGGTTAGGTTTAGGGGTTGTGTTAGGTTTAGAGGATAGAATCTATAGTTTGTACAGTATAAAAGTCATTATGTCTATGGAAAGTCCTCATAATGATAGGTAGACCAACATATGTGTGTGTGTGTGTGTGTGTGTGTGTGTGTGTGTGTGTGTGTGTGTGTGTGTGTGTGTGTAAAAAATCAATAGTTTTTTAATGTTTACAGTTTAAAAGCATGCCATTTCAGTTCTGTGTCCTACATTTTCAAGCAAAAGTCTTATTTTATTCGACTGGATGGAAGAAATTATTTTGTATTATTTTTCCTCTCACCTTCCATCACATTATACTGATCTGAAATGTAGGTGGTGCACTAAACAAATTGTAGCACACACCCATAGACAACAAGTATGTTTTTGAAGTGCTGAGAGCTTCCACACTGTTTTGTTAAATATATTGGCTTCTGAGTTGTCTAGAAGCCCAATCTAGGTGTCACTGGAAATCAGAGAATACCAGCTTTACAATGTTGAGTAATATTTTAGCTTCTATAGATGAGAACCTGTTTTGCTGATAATTTGGTTCTCATACTTTTTTCTACCAGACTTCATATTTTGTTGTACTTTTTTTTGACACATTGGATTATTCACCCAAGCAAGCTAACAAACAAGTAAACATGTAATTTCTTTGTTTGCATTTTATGCCTTACAGTAATAAAGTTTCACTTTGCGATATTATTAATTCAAACTGTGGTATTATGGCAAACAAAATCCTTCCTGAAATGGGAGCTTTCTTTTGATATATACTTGTCTGTTTAAGTGCTATGTGAAGGACTTTTCTATTCATTTTGTAGACACATTTTAAGGCCTTATTTTGTTATTTTTTGTAAATATTCTCTTGCCTCATTCCAGTCTGATCTGACTATGGATCTAGCAGCTTGGCAATTTTTGTTGGCACGCTGCACGAGTGTTTGTAGCTTGCTAGACTGCTTAGCATTGCTGGAGTGATGGATTCACATGTGATAAATGTAAGGAATGAGTCAGGCTGATGGAGAAGTTTAATGAGTTAGAGACATGCATCCGAATGCTAGTGGAGGTCAGTGAGAAAGAGAAGCCAGTAGATACTGTTTTGGATGCGGGTAGAACAGTGAGCAACACTCCCAGAGCCAGCGCCTGAAGCCTCGGCCATAGAGGTCATTCCCACAGTTATGCTCCCGGCCGGGAGGAGGAAAAGAAGAAGGGCCCCTGCTCCAGTCACTGCTGGCGTTCCGGCCACGGAGGCCGTTCCCCAGCGATTGTCAGCACTCCCGGCCACCTGAGCCTGCCCTGTTCCATGAGCCTGTCCGGTCCTCGGAGGCTTCCACAGCTCCGTCCCCTGAGTCTCCACCTCCAGTGGCTCCACCCTCTGAATCTTACACAGCTCCGCCCTCAGTCTCCGCCTCCTGCCACTCTGTTCCATGAGTCTCCGCCTCCTTGGCTGCCAGATCTTGCTCCCTTCCTGGAGCCACTTCCCTGGCTACCGGCTCTGCCCTGGTCCCCTGGTCTACTCCTGCCTCATTGACCTCCACCGGCTCCTCCGCAAAATATTTTTTGTTTGTTTTTTATGTCTTATGAGCGTCAGAGCCCCCCATCTAAGGAGCGGCTCCTGTAACACTTGGGACATTTGCCCTAGTGGCCACTAGAGGTTGCTAGGAGAAGACATTTAGTTTGAAGTTCTGTGTTTTCCTTGTCTCTGTTTGTGTTCCCCTTGATTGAGCCCAGCTGTGTCTTTTTAACCTTTTTAGTTCTTGTGTATATATTGCCCTCGTGTTCTCTCTTTCTTTGTCAGTTGTTAACTAAAGTTGAAGAAACATCCATATTCAACAGATGTCTCGAACTTCGCTGTGCCTTTTGTGTGTGCATTTGTGTTTCTGCTAAACACGGTGAAACAAATTCTGGCTATGACATCAGGTGGTGCTATAGCTGAATTGAGAAAGAGATGAATTCATTTATTTCAATTTTTGTTTTATTTTTGTTAAAATTAATACAATAATTTCGCAAAGAGTCGCAAAGGCTTGAGTTCGTCAGATTTATCAGAGTCTGTGAGAAGTACAATACAAGTCCAAACTCGAGTACCCCAACTCTAGAGACTGTAGTTTATTATTTTTTGTTCCGCTTGGTCTTAATCATTTCGGCTTTGTAATGTGTTACTACAGAATACTGTAGATAGTACAATTCTGTTGCAATGTAGATTAATTTTGTGTGTGTGTGTGTGTGTGTGTGACATCAGAATGAATCAGGCTTCTACACAGGGTTTTGAAAAGGATGTTGGCTATAAGACCACTCATCATGTAATGTATCCAGAGAGCGCTGTTGATTTAGACAACAACACCAGTCTGATCCTCATTCCCTTTAAAACTCTGGATCTGGAGTGGATGATCAGTGCGTTAACCACAGGAAACATCTCGCAGTAAGTGTATTGATTCTTCCTGCTTTGGTTTTGTTTTACACAGGCCAAAAACTTTTGTCAGAAAATAAGTCTTTTTCATTGATTTTTTTAGGGTGCTAACATATTAGAGCTTATGTGTAACTCAGTTAATTGATTTCAATGGAGGTGATGTGTCGCAAGAGCATAGAGGAAAAATAATCGCGAATGTGTAGGGTTGAAAATAAAAAATATAACAAATATTTCCTTTTTAAAAGAGACCTTTTGCATTCCAAGGTATACTAAAATATATGTGCTGATAGTGATTATTGCTTATTGAGTTGTTTCAACATCAGGGGGTCCGCCCAGTGGGGGTTAAGTGATGTCAATGATTTATAAGTTTAAATGTATAATGGCTACGCTTTTGTTCGCCAGGCCCTAGCCCCCTTTCGGCGATGTCCGCTTTACCTCGGTGCACGGCGAAGATGCCAACAACCTGCGTGTGGATATCGCGACCCTTCTACTCAAAGAAATAGAAGCCTGTCCTTCCAGCCGAGATGAAGAAGGGTTTCTGCAGCCCTTACTTCATCATAAGGCAGCAGCTTACAACCGATCTTGGACTTGTGAGTTTTCAACCGGGCCTTGCACAAACCATTCAAAATGCTCGCGCAAAGACACACTCTAACTTGCATCAAGATTGGTTCGCAGCGGTAGACCTGAAGGATACATACTTCCATGTCTCTATTTTGCCTCGACACCAATCCTTTCTACGGTTCAGGTTCGACGGCCAGGCATATCAGTGCAAGGTCCTCCCCTTCGGCATGTCCCTGTCCCCTCGCATCTTCACGAAGGTGGCAGAGGCAGCCCTTGCCCCGCTAAGGGAAGTGGGCATCCGAATACTCAACTACCTCGATGACTGGCTCATCCTAGCCCACTCTCGAGGGTTACTGTGTGCCCACAGGGACCAGGTGCTCAGCCAACTCGCCCCGGTTCAGAGCATCTCTTTTCTTGGCATGGAGTTAGACTCAGTCTCAATGACAGCGTGCCTCACCAACGAGTGCACGCAGTCAGCGCTGAAATGCCTCACCTTGTTCAGTCCAGGAACAGCGGTTCCTCTAAAAACAATTCCAGAGGCTCCTGGGGAATATGGCATCCTTCGCGGTAGTCGCTATGAGACCGCTTTAGCACTGGCTCCAGACTCGAGTCCCGAGATGGGCATGGCGCCGCGGCATGCACCGTATGTTCATCACCCCCGCCTGCCGCCAGACGTTCAAACCCTGGACAGACCTCTGTTTTCTGCTGACAGGAGTCCCCCTATAGCAGGTGTCCCGACGCGTTCTGGTCACCAAAGATGCCTCCAAACAGGGTTGGGGCACCGTGTGCAATGGGCACGCAGCCACTGGCTCCTGGTTAGGGCCCCCGCTGCATTGGCACATACTCTGCCTAGAGGTGCTGGCTGTAGTCCTTGCCCTGCGGAGGTTTCTTCCGCTAATTCCGGGCAAGCATGACTTGATCTGCTCAGACAGCACCGCGACGATAGCGTACATAAATCACCAAGGCGGCGTGCGCTCTTGTCATATCTCGCTGCGAGCCACTCACATCCCGGGCAACCTCATCACGGCAGCTACAAGGTGAGAGTGGAGGCTCCACCCCCAGGCGGTCCAGCTGATTTGGTAACGGTTCGGCAAAGCACAGATAGACCTGTTCGCTGCCCAGGAGACCTCCCATTGCCTGCTCTGGTACTCCCTAACGGAGGCTCCCCTCGGGACAGACGCGTTGGCACACAGCTGGCCCTGGGTGGCCATTTCCCCCAGTGAGCCTTCTTGCACTGGTGCTGTGCAAGGTCAGGGAGGATGGGGAACAAGTCACCTTAGTGGCTCCTTACTGGCCCACTCGGACTTGGTTCTCGTACCTCACGCTCCTCGCGACAGCACCTCCCTGGAAAATTCCCCTGAGGAAGAACCTGCTTTTTCAGGTATGGTGCACCCTCTGGCATCCATGCCCAGACCTCTGGAACCTCTGGAACCTTTATGACCTAAAGTGGCACTTGTTAGCAAATTGGTGTTCTTCCCTGTCTGAAGACACGCAGTGATGCGCAGTTTGGTCAGTGCTTTCATCCCTGCAAGAGAGGTTGGAGGGGAGGCTGTCCCCATCCACCTTGAAGGTATATGTAGCAGTGGATGGCAAGTCCTTAAGCAAGCACGACTTGATTATCATGTCCCTTAGAGACGTCCGGAGGCTGAATCCTCCCCGGCCAAGCCTGTTCCCCTCCTGGGATCTCTCAGTGGTCCTCTTGGGCCTTCAGAGACCCCCCTTCGAGCCGCTTGACTCTGTTGAGCTCAAGACCATCTCCTTGAAGACGGCCCTACAGATCGGGCTCGCTTCCATCAAGAGGGTTGGGGACCTGCAAGCGTTCCCTGTCAGCGGCACCTGCCTGGAGTTTGGTCCGGCAGACACCCATGTCATCCTATGACCATGACCGGGCTACGTGGCCAAGGTTCCTACGACCCCCTTCAGGGACCAAGTATTGAACCTGCAAGCGAAGCTGCCCCGGGAGGAGGCAGACCCAACGTTTTCATTGCTGTGCATGCTTTGCGTATTATGTGGACCGCACACAGAGCTTTAGATGTTCTGAGCAGCTCTTTGTCTGCTTTGGTGGACAGCCAAAGCAGACAAAGTGCCAAACAAGTGCCACAGAAAGGGAATGCTGTCTCCAAACAGAGGCTTTCCCACTGGGTTGTTGACCCACCCAGGTCGTGCCCGCCCCCTTGCATGTTCGAGCACACTCGATGAGAAGTGTGGCATCCTTGTGGGCACTGGCCTATGGCACCTCCCTAGCAGACATATGCAGAGCAGCAGGCTGGGCAACACCCAATACCTTTATGAGATTTTACAATCTCAGGGTTGAGGCGGTCTTGTCCCATGTTTTCTCAGGTCCGAACCGGTAGAACTCAATAACGCGGAACATCTGACCTGGTGTACCACTTGCACCTAGTGCCTTTCCCCTCCACTGAGGCGATCATGTGCGCTCTTATCCCAGGAGATCCCACTAACTCGGTTCCTGATGATTCCTCCCTAGCCCTCTGGTCTGCGAATTCAGTGCAGGAATTCCCCAACCAGACCCACTACAGGTACTGAAACTACTCTGTACTGGAATATGTGCGCCACAGGACGGGCCCCTGTGTGGAGTAATCCCCCTGTGTGTATTTTCCATGGTACGGTCCCCCTACGGGCAGACCCGCGTCTCCCTTGGGCAGTCCCCACTGCCCCCTGGTTGCCGTGTTTGTAGCAGCAACTCCCTCGCAGCAGGTAGGATCTACCACCGTGCCATTTCCACATGTGGCCTGGAAACCCATGTGATGTATTCTGCCACTCTTTACCTCCCCCCAGCCTGGGCAGGTGGAGGTCTTCTTTTCCCCCTGAAATAATAGGAGTTGTAAAAGAACACCTTCCCTGATGTGTGTTATACCATTAAGATGGCCCCAGCCACTTTGACTGTATGCGAGAAACATAGAGAGAGAAAAGGTGCAGCTGGCATGGCCTGCTCCCATGCTTGGCACGTCGCTTTGTTCCCCCCCTTCGGGGTGCTGGGAACCTAAAACGTTTATGATGATTTTATGGGCCGTTGGGTAAGGGTACGTGCAGTTAGCGCATGGCATGATGATTGAATATGGACCCCTAGTGTCGCTTCTGTTGTAACCTCCATTCCCTGATTGAGGGAACGAGACGTTGTGTCCTCCCGGCCACGACGCTGAACCGAGCCACTGTTATGACCGAACCTCATTCTCGGCTCCTCAGTGCAAAACCTGAATGGACAGATGCATATTTCCCTCCCTTTATACCCGTATGTCCGGGGGAGGGACATTCAAATTCTGTCTGCCAATTTTTCATTGGCCTTTTCTCAAGTTCAGAGATGTGTGAGGCTCCCAAGGGAGACCCCTTGTGTCGCTTAGTGCCTTCATCAGAGAATGGAGGTTACAGCAGTAACCTAGACGTTCTTCTTCTTCAAATCAATGTTTTGTGAGCAATTATGTATTTCTTTTGGTAAGTAACTGTTATAAGCACTATCTACTCTGCTTTGGAGTCCTGTTCATGGTTTATTATGTGATTTAAAAATGGCTTACTATATGTAACGGAAAGGAGGAGGCGAGAACCGGCTTGACGATATAAATGATGGTTTAATGATAAACTTAAAAGACAACATAAACACACATATGACGGACATGTCCGTAAACGATCTCTCTCTCCCGCACGATCCCCTGCAGTCGACCTTTAACCCTCACGGAGGCATAACCAGCCTAATACAGGACCGGGTGTGTAGGATCACGACCCGGCCCCGCCCTCCGCCCTGCCACACAATACAATTCCTTACATATCAAACAAACACAGTCAGACAAAACAGAGTTGGTACTGGTACTCTTTCTTTCCAAAGCCTGAATATTGGTTCTCAAAAGAATCCATAGGAAAATGTGCCAAATGAACATAGAATAATTCCACATTGACATTCAGGAACATTTAAGCCACTCATTCCTACTGTTGGGATCCTTCAGAAGGCTATGATGAGATGTAGTTTGTCCATAACCAGAAACACAACAATGTCTGGGGACCTTCCTTGACATCTTAATTTTTGTGTTAATAGCAAACTACAGTAACAATATTACCACTTTCAGTGTTGAAGCAGCTCTCTATCAATTTACATCTATACTGCTGGATCTTTCAGACCGATCAGTCCAGTGAAGTATTGTTGTGTTAAACATTTAAGGACTTTTCGTTCTTAAAAGAATATCCCTGGTTCAATACAAGTTGAGCTCAATCGACAGCATTTGTGGCATAATTTTTATTACTACAAAAAATATAATCATCCCTCCTTGTCTTTAAAGAGCCCATATTATTCTCATTTACTGGTTCATAATTTTAATTTGGGGGTCTACTAGAATACACTGGTGGCCAAAAGTTTGGAAAAATGTACAGATTTTGCTGTTTTGGAAGGAAAGTAATTTTTTATCAAATCTAGACAGCAGCCATCACTCCAACACCTTATTCTTGAGTAATCGTGCTAAATTGATCATTTGGTACTAGAAAATCACTTGCCATTATATCAAACACAGCTGAAAGGCTGTTTGCTATTTGGTTCATTAAATTAAGCTTTACATTGTCTTTGTGTTTGTTTTTGAGTTGCCACAGTATGCAATAGACTGGCATGTCTTAAGGTCAATATTAGGTCAAAATGGCAAAAAAGAAACAGCTTTCTCGAGAAACTCGTCAGTCAATTGTTCCACATCTGTCACTCACTCGACATTGTGTCAATGAGTTGACACTAGGGGTCGCTCCTTGGGAGCCCAGACATCTCTGATCTTGAGAAAAGGCCAATCAAAATTGCCGTGTGGAATTTGCATGCCACTCCCCTGGACATACAGGTATAAAAGGAGTGACACTGCAAGTGCACATCAGATATCTTCTTCGGAGCCGAGCAGTCAAGTTCAAGTTCACAGAGCTGAATTCCTCCTGCCGTCTCCATTCATCTCTCTAGGCTGTTGGATCTACGACGCTTTCCAGCGGTCCTCCCCCTCACACACCACGGTTGTGCTGAGCAATATCCCTGGGCGCTTCAGCAGCAGAAAATCACGGAGTGAATAACTTTGTTTATATAAATATATTCATATATACCTGTGTATATATACATATATATATATATATATATATATATATATATTATATATAAAAAAACACAAAAGAGTTGTATTTTCTCTAAAAGAGTGGCGCAAACGGAAAGCATCATTTTCAAGATGCCTTTTCGTTTGTGATTATTTCCTGGTTGCGGTCAATGTCTCTCCCCGTCTGATGGCCACGATCGCTGCCTTTTGTGTCTCACTGCGAGGACATAACAATAGCTACGTTGCGGCTCACCCTCGTAAGAGTGCAAGCCACCCCAGCGGCATATCTACGGCAATGAGACGGGTCGGTTAGCACATTTTCAAAAAAAGAGCAGCCTCTGGGCTGTATTTCCGGTCTCCCCAGCCGTCGCTATCACGACCGCTGGCCACCGGTTCTCATTGGCAGGTATGGTGCCCTGGAACCGGACCTCCCGCTTCCACGTGCCCAGCCGTGGCACAAGCCCGCCCCCAAGCCAATGGTCTCCATGAGGACGAAAATGTTGCTCCCCCATACCAGGCTGTTCCGGGAGCGGTCACAAGGTGCCAGGTAATTGCTTGGATGTCTCTAGACTCAGCACCCCTGGCTCCGCCCTGTCGCAAGGCCCCGCCCGCTGGTACGTCCGACGCTGTAGTCCCCTTGGTCCCTCTCGCATGGAGCCTGGGAGCGTGGCTCGTGCTCCCCAACCCATCGTGCTGGTTGATCAGGACCGTCCGACTCGGCTATGCGATTCAGTTAGCCAGGTGCCCGTCCAGGTTCAACGGCGTCCGCTCCAACGCAGTGAGAGGTGAGAACGCCGCTGCCTTGCATGCGGAGATCGCCTACCTTCTACGGAAGGACGTTATAGAACCTGTCCCTCCAGTCGAGGTGAAGAAGAGGTTTTACAGCCCCTACTTCATCGTACCCAAAAAAGCCGGTGGGTTGCGGCCAATCCTTGACCTTCGAGTTCTGAACTGGGCTCTGCACAGACTCCCGTTCAAGATACTCACGCAGAAATGCATTTTAGGGAGCGTCCGGCATCAGGATTGGTTTGTGGCGGTAGACCTGAAGGACGTGTACTTCTATGTCTCAATTCTTCCCCGACACAGACCCTTTCTCCAGTTTGCCTTCAAGGGTCAGGCATATCAGTACAAAGTCCTCCCCTTCAGCCTGTCCTTCTCGAAAGTCGCAGAGGCAGCCCTTGCCCCACTAAGGGAAGTGGACATCCACATCTTCAACTATCTCGACGACTGGCTAATCCTAGCTCACTCGCGGGACATGTTGTGTGCTCACAGGGACCTGGTGCTCAGGCAACTCAGCCACTTGTGGCTTCGGGTCAATTGGGAAAAGAGCAAGCTCGTCCCGGTTCAGAACATCTCTTTTCTCGGCTTGGAGTTGGACTCGGTCTCAATGACGGCGCGCCTCACCAATGACCGCGCACAGTCAGTGCTGAACTGTCTGCATGTGTTCAGACAGAATACCTTGGTCCCACTGAAATCCTTTCAGAGGCTCCTGGGGCATATGGCATCCTCAGCACGATGGTCATGCCGCTTGGTTTGATACATATGAGACCACTTCAGCACTGGCTACAGACCCGAGTCGAGAGACAAGCATGGCGCCACGGCACACACCGCATCCTTGTCACACAGGCTTGCTGCCTTTTTCTCAGCCCTTGGTCAGACCTAGCGTTCCTACGGGCAGGAGTTCCCCTAGGCCAGGTCCCCAGGCACATCGTGGTTACGACAGATGCCTCCCAGCGGGGCTGGGGCGCCGTGTGCAACGGGCACTCAGTCGCCTGCCCTTGGACCACGACTGCGTTGGCACATCAACTGCCTCGAGTTGCTGGCGGTACTACTTGCCCTGAGGAGGCTATTGCCGTTGATTCGGGGCAAGCATGTGTTTCTCCGGACGAACAACACCGTTACTCATATCCTGGGCCACCTCAAGAGCACAGCGGACGCGCTGTCATGGCAGGTTACGCCCAGGGGAGAGTGGAGACTCCACCCTCAGGCGGTCCAGCTGATCTGGAGTCAATTCGGCCAAGTACAGGTAGACCTGTTCACTGCCCCATAATCCTCCCATTGCCCACTGTGGTACTCTCTGACCGAGGCTCCCCTCTGCACATATGCTTTGGCACACAGCTGGCCCCTGGGGCTGCGCAAGTATGCGTTTCCCCAGTGAGCCTACTTGCACAGACGTTGTGCATAGTCAGGGAGGACGGGTTTGGTTCTCGGACATCATGCTCCTCATGATAGTCATGACGCCTGTTCCCTCTGAACCTAAGGTCTGTATATGACACCTTTTTCTGGGGACGTTGTGGAGGGTTACATTCAGCCGATACATTTGCTTCTAGCACGCAGTAGCTTGCTTGCACCTGTGTCAGCAGTTCACGTAATACGGTCTAGTGCATAGCGTTTTTAAATGGGACCCCTTGTGTCACTACATTCGACACAAAGTCGAGTGAGTGACATAAGAGTAATGTCATGGTTACTGTTGCAACCTCCATTCCCTGATAGAGTGAACAAGACATTGTGTCCCCCTTGCCACGACACTAGACCTACCACTGTAAACGGCCGTACCTTATTCTCGGCTCCTCAGTGCAAAAAACCTGACTGACAGACGCACGCCCGCTTCCCTTTATACTCGTATTTCCGTGGGTGGGACATGCAAATTCTGTCTGCAAATTCCTCATTGGACTTTTCTCAAGTTCAAAGGTACGTGAGGCTCTCAAGAAAGACCCCTTGTGTCACTACATTCGACACAACTGATGTTGTTTACTAATGTTAGCAAATGGACCCTTGTTGTAAAGTGTTACCAGCAGTGCTAACCCCCTGTCAAAATGTAAAATGTTGCTTAACCCAGGGTAAATGAACCCAGTGTTTAGCATGGTGTGAAAAGCCTTTATGTGTTATTAATCAGAAAGTGTTGTCTTTCTCAGGACATATATACCAGTTATTTCCCACATCAAAGCCAACAAGGACAAGGTCAGTCTTTAACACAGTGTAAACAGATGTTTGA
This sequence comes from Xyrauchen texanus, assembly GCF_025860055.1. NCBI lineage: Eukaryota > Metazoa > Chordata > Actinopteri > Cypriniformes > Catostomidae > Xyrauchen > Xyrauchen texanus. Next base: position 46,542,739 of record NC_068285.1, read on the forward strand.
AATTATAAAATAGTTTTTGAAAGCTCTATTCTTAAATTCTCTAATTTGTTTTCTATTCTTCAGAGATTCTCTTGTTAACTGATGTTTTCACAGGTGTTAATCTACAACCCCAGTTTCTTTAAGTATGTCTATGATTCGTGGCTGGAGGGTCATGGCAGATATCCGTCCACCGGCTTTCTCTCTCTGATGTTTGCAGTTCATGTCTGTGATGAGGTCAGATTACTTTTTGTGTGTTTGTTCAGTATTTTTCTTTCATTCTGTTGACATTTTAATAGTCTTCAATGCTTGAATGACTATCTTTCTCCATGTGAGAATATCCCCACCTTGTGGAGCAAGTCCTCTGCTACAGCTGTTGAGCAGATCATAACATTTTATGTGATGTAGTGAAAGTGATAGAATGTTATTAAAGATTTAAAAGGATTTTGTAGTGAGACCGCAAGTCCACATCAAGTGTGCCATTAGGGACAAGGCCTGGATATCTGCCTTCTCCATCATTTGATCATCATTAGATTCATTACTGCTGATATAATAGCTTGAAAATGTTCACAAGCATCTCTTTTAAATAAAATTAATTTTACCGCCTACTTTAATAGGCAGTAATAACATGATCTAAATTGTGCCAGGTAATTTTTGTGAATGAAGGGCAATCTACGTTAAGCCTAATTTACATAGAAAGGAGGCATGTTTGCGTGTACTATGACTTTATTTAAATACTCAAGATGCAGAGCATTTTCAGGACTGATTGAGCCTGTTAAAATATTACATTTACTCATACTTACATCCATCAAAAACTTAAAATGTTCCATTTCATGATTTATATCCCAATGCAGCAAAAATAGAGTATTATAGTGAGATTAAAAGAAGGGATTATCCCTATTTAACTAGTCCTAGTGACCTAAAGTCCTCTGCACTGCACAAGTTCTTTTTAGCTCTTCATAATAAAGCATCGTGGCTATTGAACCAGCCTGGTTTCTAATGTTGGCAACTTCTTAATGTGTTTTAATTTATGCATCCTCTTTACATTAATGGACCTTTTTCATAGACTGTGAAATCTCAATTTTTTTTATATTTTATATATATTTTTTAATATTGAGTGTAAATTAAACAAATTATGCTTTGTGTTATATTATCCTGGAATTCGTTTTAAAAAATGAACAGCTATGAGGGGGTTTCATCTATTACCATCTATTACAGCTGCTGAGAGAGTGACAGTAAATTTGGCATCTTTATTTTTTCCTCTTATGGAAAGTCATTCAAACGTAATAGTGTATTTTTTTTCTTTGGAGCAAATGGGTGAAAGTGAAAATAATATTTGCTGTGTTCTCCAGTTCACTTCCAAAGGTCAAATGCATGAAAGTCACCCTTTTTATTTATGTTGTTTTAACTGTCTATAAATTATGTATAATGCATTTGTAAATTAATAATTAGTCATTAAACCCTTTATGATCTCTTCACAAAGGGAAGATTAAAGGGGTCATGTCATGCATTTAAATGTTTGTATTTTAGTTCATTTCAGCCAAAATACATGATATCTTGGCTACTACAAGACAGATTAGAAAGCAGGCAGCCTTTGATCATACATATGACAAATGATTGTTGTGCTATGCATTCTTCTACCCTATTTCAATCTTTTCAACTCAAAGTGATTCAAAGATAAATTTTACATTCCAAATGATGTGTTTCTTGGGTAAGTAACCGTGTAATCAGCACTATCCGCTCCATGTTTGAGTCCTGATCATGGTTGATTTTGTGATTAAAATGGCTGACTATACAATTCCTTACATATTATATGGACACAGGCAGATGAAACTTTAGAATTACACTTGTTATTGCATAGCTCTCTGGAATACTCTGTTCTGATTGGTCAGTGACACTCATCCGGGTATAACGAATTAATAATCTGGTAATCAGAAGGATGCTGGTTCAAGCCCCACAGCCACCACCATTGTGTCCTTGAGCAAGGCACTTAACTCCAGATTGCTCCGGGAGAATTGTCCCTGTAATAAGTGCACTATAAGTCGCTTTGAACAAAAGCGTCTGCCAAATGCATAAATGTAAATGTTTTATGTTTCTCGGATCAATGTTAAATAATTTTTCAAATCAACATTTCCCATGCATTTATTTATTTATTTGGCAAGTATTTGTGTAATAAGCTAGATAATGAGGAGTCAATTGGTCATTTTTGCAAAATGTACAGTCAGCCGGTTGTTATCTGTATTACTCACCGGCATTACTGTCATCGCCAGTGTTGTTGCCACTGCTCCTTCTTTCAATACAAGTTTCTTGAATCCTTGGTTCTCGAAAGAATTCATCCACAAATCCAAACATATAATCCCACTTTGACACATTACAGAACTTCATTTGAATTAGCCACTCATTCCTAATATTGGGATCCTACAGAAGGGTATGCAGAGATGCAGCTTTTCCACAACCAGGAACACAACGTCTGAGGACCTTACTGGACTCTTCTCTAGTTAAAAGCAAACTAGACTTAAAATAGAGCCACTTTCAGTGTTGCAGTACCCCAGTTGCTCCCTCTGTCACCTCACCATGACCATTATGTATGTTGTGGAGGTGGGGACTATGCAAATGAGCCCCTTTTTGTACATCACCATGGGGCAGATTTTAAAAAATAAATGCTCTTTTTGGACTGGAGAGGAAGTTTTGAGTTCTGAAACCGACAATATTTTTTTATTGTACATTGATACATTATATGTCAAGATATCAAGGAAAATGTGATTCCTCATGACATGACCCCTTTAATGTAAAATGTTACCCAATCTTACAACCAAAAAACCAACCAAAGCACCATCTAAACATTTCTTAAATTATTTTTTTTTAAATTGTGAAAACTAAAGTATTTCTAACCCATATGCTGTGTTGTGCTCAGGTGAATGTGTTTGGGTTTGGTGCAGACCAGTATGGAAACTGGCACCATTACTGGGAGGATAACATGCTGGGAGGAGCGTTCCGGCACACAGGCGTCCACGATGGAGACTATGAATACAACATCACACTGCTGCTAGCAGACAAACACAAGATCACACTCTACAGAGGAGTATGAGGACAACACAAGGCCTTAACACAACACAGCCACTGCAAAACACATGAAAGCTTCATAATTTTCAGTCTGTAGACCAATTTCTAGAAATAAAATTGTTTGAATAATTAATTCTACATAATAGTCACATGAAAGGGCCTTTGTTTCACAGTAAATTGTAAGAAAAGAAAATGACCTCTAACAGGTGGATTGTTGTTTGACTGTATTGTACACAGGCACACCTGTTGACTTGTTGTGCAAAGGATCATTGTGCATCATGTGTGAGTGTGCTTTGAGACAGTATGAGGCTGGACAAGTGAGTGAGATTTAGTCCATATGCTGAATAAAGTTCCACCTAAATGACAACATGGTAACACTGAAAAATATCTTTGTACATTATCCTTAATGTCTGTAATCAGGTTAATTATTTCCTACATTTGTGTTTTGTCTCTTTCTTCCTAGAATGCTTTTTTTCTGAAGCATGTTAACAAGATTTTCACAGACAGGAAAAGATTCATTAGATTGCATAATGCATTGCTTACAAGCTGAAGTTACTGAAGTGAAAGAGCAAGATCGGATGGACATCTGAATGTGCTTTTATAACAGCATTAAAGATGCTCTTAAGACTTTAATATAGATTCAAATTAATTGTCTTTAAAAAGAGTCCTTGGAAATACACAGATAGTGACAGAACTCTTTAATACCATAAAATGAGAATATTTCAGTCTCATGTGATTCCAGATTTCCAAATATTAATGTAATGAATTGTATATTGGTATGAACATTTTGTGTATTTTTGAACAAAACTAAGAAACTCTTTTTTACACTGTTCTCTGTAAAAGGAAAGTATTTGCTCTGCTGAGAAAGGAATAATTGTTTATTCTCTAAAGTAGAAAATGTGCAACTTGCAAGTGGTTAAATTTAATGAGATTAATAATGACTGGTGTGTATACAGAATATAATAGAGAGAATGGCAGTTCTTGTCTCCATGTGAATGAGGCTCTTGAATTCATAATTTGCCTTTCTTCCACATGATTCAGAGTTGTTCATGACTGCAGATTTTGAAAGGTTTGTCTTCACCATTATCTTCAATTCATCTAAGTGCCTTCATTTCAGAGTTGCATGTAAAACAAATGTGCCTAAAAATATGTGTTTTACATTAAATAGAATACAAATAATTATGTTTGTTAAAACATGTTAATTTATGTCTGTGTTTTGAAGGTAATTTACATTAATTCAGTGATATTTTTTGACCAAAGTTTTTATCTCTGTGACTGTAAATAATTAAATAAAAGACTGGTTTAGTACTAGCTTTGTGCTGTATTTTTTGTATTTATAGTGTCGTGGAAAATCACGATGAATCCCTTTAAGTTGTAAGAAAACTCTCGGAGTCTTGAGTTCCAGATGCCAAAGTTGTAGTTTATTGAACACCAATAAACATGAGACCGGTCAGCTGTCCGTTCTGACTCATTTTTCTAAGTTCTCAGTTATATACCTTTTTGTTATCTTGTTACCCACTGTCTCTGACCCACGAGGTCACTGCCTTGTCTCTTTCCCACCAATATGTTTTACATCCTTTGTTAATGAAATATTGGTGGGAGATCCCTCGCCTATCTATTAAAAAGAAAAAGAAACATGTATCTTTGGTAGCCTCTCATATCTTGACCTCGTGTTACAGTTCATGGACAGAGTACATCAACTCCTAAAAACATTTGCGTAAACAGCCATGTCCCCATCAAATACTTTTTATCTTTGTCCTACATTTTCAGCGCATTCCCACAATGAGGCAGCCTTGTTTGCTCATACACATTATTATTTGAAAGAAAACACCAGCTGCAAAGATATCATACATTCTGCTTATTAGAACAAGACACCATTCATACGTGCCAGCATAAAGGAAACACACCAAGGACTCACATCAGAATACTATTGATTAACAGAAACACATTTTGTTTTTGAAGAAATACACCTGTTTTTCAAGGTTATATACCATATATCCCCCCTCTGAGACTTATAAAAGTCTCACACTCTATTTCCCTCAAACCAGAGTGCAGTCACTCAAGCCAGCCTGTCCCATTCTATCATGCAGCCAAAGTAGGCCACTCTGTCCACTATCTAATGCCATCTTTTTGGGGCTGCACTCTGCAAAACTTGGGACCAAACCTCTCCCTCCACACTTGGCTAGGAAGGAGTAAAAGATCCCAGTCCTCTAGCTATCACTGTTCCTGGGGGTGGGTGACAAAAATCAACTCATTTGTAATAAGCCTGTGCATGCAAATGTGAAGCCTTGCGTGATGTAGAGTACAATTGATTATCCATTAAGTAGAAGATATATATATATATACTTAACAAAACAGTAGTAAAAGTAACATAGTAATATGCATCCTTTGTTGCCAGAGGAACTCACAGACAATTCCGGTAGCCTGGAGCGCTATCTGGTGGTGTGTTGGAGCAGACAGCGGGTTTTTAAACCACCAGTTGAGTCTATTTGCTCTTGCAGCCAAGCACTGAGGTGCTCGTCGCTCCTTTCTTCACATATGTTCCTCACATGTCTTCTCTTGGCAATTGTTTCACATCCATATTTTTCTTAAACATAATCATCAGCAATACTACTTCTTTTTGATTAGGTACATTGTAATAAAGATATACTCCATTAATCATTATAAGTAATTGGTTACATTGAGAGTAATAGGGGAATATGTCAAAAATAACAAACAAAACACCCTCTAACTCCTTTCTTGAGTTGCTATCTATTCTGTTATGTAAAATGAATGTACAATAGTCATGCTATCTCCCTTACTATCAAAAACATGAGAAAAGTGTTCAAAAATAAAATTCCCCTTAAATTCCAGTGTTATTTCTGGATTGCTTCTCAGTAAATCTCATCAAGTTCATCCAATCCTGGCCCAATGGTATATTGTCTGGTTGCTATACTTGTTTGCGTTGGCATCATTGATACAGTTACCATTTGCTTAGCCACCGTTCTAGTCATAATTGATCTCAGAATGGGTATAATACAACAAAACAATAATGCAAATGGGGTCAGTCCTATAACTATTATTATACCTATTTTCATTAACCCCATCTTCCATGAACCAAAAAAATCATCAAACCATGTCCCAACAAGCTGATCTCTACCTGCATTAGATTTAACTTCCTTTCACAGATCATGCAGTTTCTTCATTGCCTGGGGAAAAGCTCCTTCTGGAGATGTATTATTTGCTATGTATGTACAGCAATCTGCCCTGAACATAACACATACTCCTCCTTTATCTGCTAATAACCAATTCAGTGCTTGACGATTTTGCCATGCCATTTTACTAGTGGCTGCTAATTGGTCTCCTAATGACGCCAGTGCCTCGTCAGTATAGTTTATAAATCTCTGTTGGTTATAGAAAATATAATTAATCCATTCTAAATTGTTGTTGGGTGTTACCCATATGAACACTGACTCAAAGCCTGATTTAATCTCATCTCTAGCTTTAAACTTTTGAGGTATTCCTCTTGGTTGGCCAATTTCATCCAGGTAGACATCAGGATCTGGGGTGTACGCTCTTTTCACCCTTGCTTTGTTGTGTACTAAAGGTTTTGCTGCAGTTTGGATTCAGAGGGGTCCCATTCTACCATAGTTACTTCTTGTATTAGCCTTACCCTAGCGCACAGTCCTTTCCAGCCTTTAGGTAGTGCGGTTTTCAATTGACCTCCCCCACATAACCAAAAATAATCCGCTATAGTTTCCGTTTGTTCCTCATGGATTTTTATCGCAGGCGATACTAGAGTCTGATTTTCACATCCTATAAGGCAATGACCAACAACTACACCTAGACATCCTGGAGTTATGTTCGCAGTAAAATTTTGTCCTAATGTTGCTTTTCCATATTGTGGTCCACTAAACCTAATCACATTATCATTAAAAAACATTGAATCATCTAAATGCCATATTACTGCGCAATTGCCCTTAAATTGTCCTACATTCGTTTTTCCTCTAGTTTTGTTAAAGCATTCATACTCCAGTTGTCGATTTATTGTAAATGATAATGGGCTTTCTTTTTTCTCATTATCCACATGTACATCTAATTTTCTGCATTCATCTCCCCACCCTATCATCTTATAACATTTATCATATTCCGGATGACCCAAGAATGCCAAACATTCTGCTGGGCAGAACACTGTTCTGCCTGTTTTACCAAATTTTGTTGGCATAATACTCATCACAATGCTTATAATCATACTGATTTGGGACTACTACCAACTTTTTCAATGGAGAGGGTGAGCACATTACACAGTTTGTCATTTTTGCTTGCTTAGCTGTATATCTGGCCCATTTATACCAGTCATTTTGATTTGCGTGTTCTAATAATTCCTCTGTTCCTGCTGACTCTATGGGTTCCATATCATTCTCAAAATTTATTGGCTTTTTCAGTCTTTGGGTGATTATTTTGTCAGGTGTCTTTTTAGGCGGATTTTTCGGTTTGTTCTGCTTAGCCAAATTGCTTATCCAGATTCTTTGCTTTTCGGGTTCACCTTTGTTTAGTGATCCAGGTGTTTGCGTCTTTCTGATTTCTCGTGCTATGTTATCTAGTCTCTGCTCATTCGGGGGAATAATATTGAAGGTCTGAGATGTCAATTGTAGGAAATTCATCATACCATGGTCGTTGTGATGGTCCCTCGCCTGGGGAGTCTGGGCCTTCCTGGATTTCCTCTCCGGTAGGCCCTGTATGGGAGGCAGTACCTGTCCCAAATATGTTAGTAACAGCATCATCCACACTATTACCTCCTTGAGCTTCCATCTTTCCTCCAAATCAAACAATGCTTCATCGAACGACTGAGCTTGTTGGCCTGCTTCATGTCCTTCAGTTGTTTCTGTATCTGTTTCAGCAGGACGATCACTTTCTTCTTGTCTTTCTCCTTCACCTTCCTGGTCCTGTTCCTCTGTGACATGTCCTTCCGTCTCACTTTCTATGCTTTCCTGCTCTACCGCGGCACTTACTTCAATCCCTCTTTCTGCCACAGCTTGCTCTTCCCCTACTTGCGTTTGTCCTTCTTCTACTTCCTCTTCTCTTTCCTCAGATTCTGTAGCCGGTTCCTGCTGATCTTCTTCTTCCTCGGGTTCTTGTTTTTGTGCTTGCTGCTCTTCTTCGTTTGAATCTTGCCTCGAATTCATCGTTGGGAAGTCCATATTCATAGTTACTTCAATACAGTCCGTCAAGTGCTCTGTACTTTCTGAATTCACTTTCTGGAGTATTTAGTTTTAGGTCAGCTTCATTGGAATGGCCAACCAAGATCCCTAAGGCTGATTGTAGGGAACCCACTCTGCAGTATGCTTTCTTAGAATTGTTCATCTGGGGATCCTGGTCCTTCTTGGGACGTTTCTCCAGTAGGCCCTGTATTGGGGGCAACACTTGTCCCAAGTATGTCAGTAATAACATCCATATTAATATGTCTTTCTTATTCATTGGTATTGTAGGCCACAATTGTTTTCCACCTTCTCTCCTTCAGTGGGTCATCCTGTCCTAACTTGCTTCAATGATGGTAACAGCATGACTATTTCATTTTATATTCATAAAGAACACTGTAATCACCTCATATGGTTACATGTTTTATATTAACTAACAATCATTACTTTCTGCATTCATTTGGTTATTATATTAAATGATTTCCCTTATTACAGTCATTTGCTACACACACATGTGTTACATCTAATTTCTAGCACTAAATAACACATGGGTCCTCTGCCTCCTCCAGGTGTTCCTTATCTTAAAACTCCCTACTCATTCACTTATCACATACATTTCATGTCCTCCTGTTTCCCAAGGTCTCTCAATGTCTGTATCACATTAATTAATTTTCCCTGCAAGCTAAGCTGTTTTTCATAGTTTCAGACTACATCAGAGTAATTCAGAGTATTAAATCAATAAAAGAATGATCAAATATATAACATATCATTGGAGGAATCAATTTCCTCCCAGTTTAGTCTTTCTGTTGCATTGGACCATTTACATTGATCAGTACTTCATCTGGTTTTTACATAATTATTTAATCAATGGTAACACACAATATAATATTATTCCCCTCTCAAGAATGGTTGTTTCAATTATTATACCAATTGTAGCCAACCCTGCACCCTATTTCTTAATTAATTCCATTTATATTGTTACAAACAAACAAGACAAGCAATCTTAATCTTTAGTCACCACCATGTATCTTTTCCATTCTTCATTACTTTGACAATGTGCATGAGTTCAATTAAAGCATAAGTAAAAGTAATAAATCATCTTCCAGTCTAAATTCATTATCATACAAACATTGCCATGTTTGTTTAATACTTCTATAAAAAGTCCAGCACTCCTTTGTCTGCAACAGTTCTCAAAACTTTACCCCCAAAATCAATCTATAATAATCCTCTACACAGGGTATGATCCCCTGACAACACAGTGACAGAATGCTTGGTATTTAACACTGTGATAAGTTATTTTAGTAAAGCGGTTATTAAAATGCAGTCGGGTTCAGTGGAACTTTCAATTTTTGGGCAGGTCTCTTCTAGACCTCCCTTTTGATGCTTCTGATCTAAGAGCATTCATCCACTTCCTTAAAACCCTTTCAAACCTTCTTGGGCGGTGACGCCATTGTAAAGTCTTACCCGTCATTGGGTCGTCACCTCTTGCCACTGGTCTTGATGCTGCTCAGTCCTCAATCCTTAATAATTTGGTATCAGTAAACAGATATTTTCTTTTTCAGGGAGTATCACCAGAGAACCGACACAGCCAATGGAACATCTACAAATGCTTAAATATGGAGACAATTCAAAACATGGTTAAATTCAAAAAAGCATTATTAAAAATTCATCAATCTATTAAAATTGTCCAAAGTAAAAGTAAAATATGCTAAAATTGAACTCATTTATAGATAATTAATTTCCATTCAGATTTTATTTCTGCTACTTTAGCAAATGTTACACAAAACTATGTATCATGGTGGGGACTAACATCAGATCAAAGCCCTGTCAAGCTTCTAGGAAGCTTAATTTAAAAACATCACCTTAATTCAATAATAGTCTGTAGATAGTTTTTTGAACCTACATTTATTCTTTCAGATGAATTTTCAACTTAATCTCTTTTCTTTAGTATAGACTCTTAACTTTAGATTGCCCTCTGAATATTTACAATCTTTAATCATTGATGAGGAGAGCTGTTTGAACTCCTTCGTATCACTCTATCTAACATTATTGTCAAGGCACATCATTTTACATATAAAAATCAAATCAAATCAAAATAAATTGAAATAAAACAACTTATGGATATTTCTTCAAAATCTGCTCTTGTGTTTCTGTTTCAAGCAGACACTTATCAATTTTAGACTGAGAGTGAGAGGGGGGGGCATTCCTCTCCCTCACACTGTTTCTAATCTCATTACAGATATTTCTTCTTCTTTCATTTTACAATCTCACAATAATATATTTAATTTATTCTTCAACAGTAAAAATAGTGATATTTATAATAACTGATTATAGTAACTGCTTTCAAACTTTCTCATCTCACACCATTTAAAAACAAAAAACTACTCTCAACTTACTTTCTTCTGTCCATTCAAACAACATACAAATAACCTTCAAATCTTTAATAAAACAGAACACAATGTCTTTTTCGACATTCTCTATATAATCAATTAAACTTAATTTTAGCCTTCTGTTCATGCAGAGCTTTACATTTACAACACCTATCTGATTATTAATATATTATAGTCCCTTTTTTATTGTTAAGTAATCATTTATTATTACTACTTTCTCCATTTCTTACACTTTCTCAGGTGAAGGAACTTCCATTCTATCTAATAAAATAATATAAATCAAGTTTTTAAACTAACAGAAAAGTAATTTAAAGTTTAAACAGAATAAATTTGTAAAGACAAACATATCTAAAAACATATCTCTTTTCTTGTGTTTTGAAATAATTGCTCAGTAAAATACACTACGTCTGTCACAATTCCCTTGTTGTCTGCCCTGGGTTTCACTTGTCATTGTTAAATGTACTACACTTCCCAGAATCCACCTGCCATCACCACTGCCATTTTGTTCATTGTTCTCACCTGTGTCTAATTCAGTCATCACTCCCTGGTTATTTAAGCCCTGCTTTTTGTTCACTCCTTGTCGTTCGTTGAATGTTGTCAAGCCTGATCTGTGTTTCCCTGCCTGAGTTCTTAGTTTATGTTTGTTTCCCCATCGAGGGTTTTTTCCTTTGTGTTTGTTTTGTATTTTGTTAATAATAAAGAAGCCTGCATTTAGATCCTCTCTCCTCGCTGCCTCATTCCTAACAACGTCCTCTAAATTTCTCATGACTCTTTCATTTTTTTATCCAAATGTTTCATCATCATTCAACAGTTATCACTATTATACCTCTAAAATGATACTTTCATGTATTAACTATGGCAAACTAAAATAATAGTAATAGAAATAGACACTCAATCAACACTTTGTAGCACACACTATCCTCCTTTTTTTATTTCCTTATTATGAGGGTACTCTCTGGAAAATTTGGGGGAGTAACCAATCCAATAGGTAACTCTATAACTTTGCCATACGTTTGTAATATTTACTCTTCAAATCAATAAATCAGTGGTTAGCTGCTGGATTTAAATTTAGACCCTCAGAACAATTTAGACATGGGCATTGAACCCCATTGATGGCATTCTGGAAAATCATAAAGTGATCGTATAGACTGAAATCAACTTTTCCAGAGAAATTTGAATCCACATTATAAATGGCAAATCAATAATTATTACCAGCAGTAATGAGCGCAGGAAGATCAATCAGATCAATCACATCATTTTCAGTCTTCTTTGTCTCCGGATTTACTCCTGCAGCATTAGTAACTTCTATAAAATCATCTTTCTCAGCCGTCTGCAATGGTGAGAAACTAGTTCCAGAATGAGTTAGTGAAACAACATACACATAATGATGACAAAAGAAACACAGAATAGACACATGAATATGAACTTATTAACATTCATATATGAGGAAGTTATGATGTTCAATTTAATCTTAACCTTTCTCCATGGGCTTCACCCGCCCCAAAGACTAATTTTTAAATGATCCAAATCATTCTTAAATTTATTTTCCTTTAATTTTAGTCTCAAATGCAGCTTCTCAGTGTACCCACGATCAACCAAGACCTATTCTGTGTATACCAAACAAAAAATAAATAAAATAAAAATAAAATATCTATCTATCTGCTATCTATCTTTTTTCTAAAGTCAGGGCCCCTTTCTGTCTGTCTGAAGACATCAAGAGAGGCCGGTTTCCCCTCGAAGTCATCCTCAATGCCTTCATCAGACAGTCCCTAACGAAAATAAAAAATCTCTGCCTATCTTTTGTTGGTTGATCAAGTTTACACCGACAACGCTGCACTCACATTCAAATTGTTCTCCAGACATTTTTAAAATCATAGAAAAATCAAAAACAACTTTCTAGTGTTTAATTTAATAATGTTAAAATAGCATTCTCTCATAAACTGGACCAGACAGAACATAAAATGGACACACGAATGTGGAAGTTTTCACATTTAAGGTTTAACTGCATAAGATACAAAATATAATTTTCTTATTAGTTATTTTATCATCATATCATTTGTCCTCTATTGCCATTTGCTTTAATATAACAACACTTATCTTAAATACAACCTTTGTTTAAAATCCAATTACTTATTTGACTTTAGTTTAACGCAATACACTAGATTCAAAGCTTTATTGTTTGTCCAGATAATGTGATTTCCCAAATGCAATACAATCGCTTTAAAGTGATCACTTTTTTATAATCTAAATATTCTTACTCATCACTTTGATATAAAAGGAGTTATGATCTGACACATGTCCATTCAACAGCTGCTCCCTCTCAGTTTAGTTAATCTTACATCAGGCTTCATTCATGGCATGAAAAGAACAGCCCAAGAATAAACATTGTCCAGTCCGCTAAGGGTTAACTTTTTGATTTCATGCACATTTTTGTTTTACACCTATTTGTTTGTTTATACTTTATTATATTTATCCTTATACATACATACATACATACATACATACATACATATATACATATATATATATATATACACACACACAGACATACACATATATTTTTATCATTTGTTTTAATTCTACAACCAGAATATTTATTAAGTGCCCTCTTTGTTTTTAGTCATCAGATCTCTTCTGCCTCTTATATTGATGAAAATAGTCTAAATAGATTGTATTTTATGTAAATTGCATACATACTCCTCATTAGTTACGCAGCAAAGGATCAACCTCTCTATCTGGATGGATATTTATAGGGCTCATATAACATACACTTCCATACGCAATCACACTTCAGTCATTCTTCCCATACTTTAAAACACAGATACTCTCACAAACACAGAACCTTTCACACTTTTACAAACACAAGGCCTTTATAAACACAGAGCTCTCAAAAAATACTATACTAAAACAAACCTATTACTTCTGCCCCTCCTTTTGCTCTCCTCTTTTTTATCCCTCTATCTCTCCTTTATTTCCATAAAAAACACTCATTATTTACAGTGGTTGATTGCTATATCTGTTAATTCTTTTTATATTAAAACTCATGCACTTCCACCCACAGCTGTCACATCCATTTTGGGTCTCTGTTCAAGACAATTTCTACATGGGTGCTAATTCTCCTTTCTCTATTAAAAATCACCTTTAAATGTTGGACTGTATTTAATTTGTTCATAACTCCAGAAATGATCACTAATTCCCTGTGTTTCTATTATTAATCTCTTTAATTATATTTATTTTCTCCTCTCAAATTCAGTAACAGCTTATTTCCACATTATGATTTCTATTTCAGGAGGAAAACTGAGACAAGGAAAAAAAAGTCTCTCTGTTTCTGTGCATGCTCACAGCCCTCCCCTTACAGCTCCCATTTCTGGCTCTAGCAGCCCCTCCCCTACAGCTCTTCACAGCACTCAGTCTCTAGCGTACTGTATGAGAGAGAAATGTTACCTGCTGCAATTTCTTTCCAGTCAACAAATGGCCATTCTTGTAAGGTCTCCGCTAAGTTTACTACTTTAATCAGACCCTTCACCAGTTTCTTTTTCTCTCTTTTTTTTTTTTCTTTAGGTAACTTCCTCCTCTGCCCTGTATAATCTATATACTCTGATTCTTTCCAAATATTATCACTGATCCACTTCGACTCTCAGTGTTTTCTCCAATTCTCTCTCCCACTCTTCAGATCTGCATTGATCTCCAAATTTTACAAAACTTGCTTGTCTGCATTACTCTCTAGTCTTGTTCACTGCGATTGAAAACATTTTGCCTTTTCTTTATCTTTTTCCCAATTATTCTATTTTTTCTCTTCTGAATCTCCCCTTCCCCTCACTCACAGAGCTGTCCGTTCAGCTGACCAGTGAGCGAGAGCAAGGCAGGGAGATGTCAGAGAAGCAGGTGCCATTTGCGTCTTTATCATTTTTCAAGAATTGTTTTATTCAATTCACTGTTTCAATTCATTTTCCACTTTTGCTCTCATTTAGCATTTCCTTATTGCACCTGATTCTCTGTATTATTCTGCCTTTGCACACAATACATCATCACACTGCAATCACACATTTGAATAAACACAAGAACAGCGCAATTAGTACTGTAAGCACACATGCACCAACAGCATAGTTAGTCATGCACATTGCTCATTATCTCAAACATGCACATAGTTCAACAATTCCCCGTTTTCTGCACAGTCCGGGTTCCGTCAAACACTGCAATAAATAACTTAATCTAACACCTGGAGGAATTTTACGCGAATTTTCACTTCTCCACCCGTGTTAGGATTTTCACCTGTATTGATTTTCAGCCACTCTTCTGGCAAAACCTTGAATAAATGCACCTAACCGGGAATTTTCACGCGCCGTCGCTTCTCGACTCACCCCCAGGCTTTTTCTACCTTCTTTTAAATAAACTTACTTAAACAATCCCACCCCCAATTTTTTTAAATCTGGAACTCGCCTCTATTTTAGCCAATTAGTCCAAATTATTCTATGTCCGGACCGGCAAAAGTCTCAGGGAAGTCACTTACTGGGACTTGCTATCACATATCACACAAGATCACCTTAAGCAAAACGCTTACCTTGATTTTGTGGCACCAGTGATCTTGTGTAACTCATGCAAGCCGTCCTGTCAGTGACCTTTCGACCCCTTTGACCTCACTGCCGGCCCCACGTTGGGCGCCAGCAATTATGTCATGGAAAATCACGATGAATCTCTCTAAGTTGTACGAAAACTCTCGGAGTCTTGAGTTCCAGATGCCAAAGTTGTAGTTTATTGAACACCAATAAACATGAGACTGGCCTGCTGTCCGTTCTGACTCATTTTTTCTAAGTTCTCAGTTATATACCTTTTTGTTATCTTGTTACCCACTGTCTCTGACCCACGAGGTCACTGCCTTGTCTCTTTCCCACCAATATGTTCTACTCCTTTGTTAATTAAATATTGGTGGGAGATCCCTCGCCTATCTATTAAAAAGAAAAAGAAACATGTATCTTTGGTAGCCTCTCATATCTTGACCTCGTGTTACAGTTCATGGACAGAGTACATCAACTCCTAAAAACATTTGCGTAAGAGACAAACAGCCATGTCCTCATCACATACTTTTTACAATGAGGCGGCCTTGTTTGCTCATACACATTATCATTTGACTAATGAAAGAAAATGCAAGCTCCAAAGATTTTTGACTCATGAAACATATCATATAAGAGATATCGTCAAGGATATATGTTAGAATACTGCTGATCAACAGAAAAAGCAAAACACCAGCTGCAAAGATATCATCCATTAAACTTATTAAAACAAGACACCATTATCATTTGAAAAGATACATGCCAGCACACCAAGGACTCTCATCAGTATACTATTGATTAACAGAAACACTTTTTGTCTTTGAAGAAATACATATTTTGTTTTTGAAGAAATACACCTGTTTTTCAAGGTTATATACCATTCTTTGTGTTCTCTGCAGCATCAACACTTTTAGTAACCTCATATGCTCTCTCCTGGGTCACACAAAGGCCTGGAAACTCAGTATTTTGATATATAAAAACATACTACAATATTGAAAAATATACTATAATATGTGCAGTGCCATTCTAATTCCTTTCTTTCTGTTTACTTTACTTTTTGGACTTCAACCTGGACAGCTGTATGATAAACTGCTTTAACTAAACAAAGACAGAACTGTTAATTCTTTTTAAAGTTAAGAATAAACAACAACAGCAAACAAAAACCAAATAGGGGTTTCCTGGGCAGCAGCCGTGCCATTCCAAACATCTGATCAACACAATTGTCCAGTAATCATTAGATGATTAGAATCATCAGAATCAAATGTGAAACACATTAAACATTTTAAATGAATTGCATGTGTTAACATGTTTATTTCAACATCTTTAATATTAAGCCTATTCCGAGCAAATACATAAAAATAAAGATATTTCATATTTACAGAGGGCCAAAAAAATATTAAAATAATTTGTTGCTGTATTGCCCAGCCCTGCACATCATACTGTATCTTATTATGGATGCAATTATTTTTGTATTGGCATTGACTTGTAGATACTCCTAAATTACTCCAAGAGTTTATTTAATTTCAATATTTAAACATACATCTGTTGTTACTTTAACAACTTTACCAACATGATAAGTGAAGTTGGTTCTGATAAAAGCTTGGATATTTAGTTATCTGATGCAATGTTACACAAAGAGTGTGACTTATTGTCCAAATTCATTTTTTGGGCTATTGTATATACAGTATTTACACAGAAATCCCCTAAAACCACACTTGCAGTATAATATAGTAAAGAAAAGTAAAGTATAGGCATTGATTTCTCGAATGTCGAAACAGTTTAAATGATCTATAAATAACCTGCTATTACTGACTACACAGACATTCCAGAAATACCCCAACACGGGTCATATTTCCTATTGTATCACTGCCAATAAACATTAATCATCATTGTTTTACAATACATATTGGAAAGCTTAATGGTTTGATGAAAAAGCCTCAGCAAATGTTGAGTGTTTAATTAGTGGTTTCCCTTGAAACTCAAAAGTCATGTTCACACAGACCCACACCCTGGTCACACACAAATCTGCCCCTTTTCCTAGGTTGAGAGTTGTCCTGCCCAGTGACTCATGACTTTTACTCTGCCTATTTTGTCTTGTATTTAAAAGCCAAGGAGATTTAATCCAAATACATTCAGAGAGGCGTGGGCAGCTAAAGTACAGCTTTTTTTATACACTGACATTGTCTTTGATTTTTTTCCAGTGGATATTGTTACGAAAGCGACGCACGTGCACACACAGTCTCAAGGTCATGTGAAATGACTCAGAAAGCCTATGCTCCTGTTTTTTCATATTTTACTGAGCAAACGTTTTTCCATTGACACTTTGAATGCAAGTCAAGTGTTCTCTCTCTCTCTCTGTCTGTCTGTCTCTGTGTCTCATCTGTGTTTCAGATATCCAGTGCACTGAATGTGGTGTTGTGTAAAATGGTGTGCAGTCCGGACAATAGTTGTTGAATTGTTTCACAGTGCTGATATTTTTGTGTAAAAAAAAATAAAGGAGTTAATTTAATGTTGGGTAAGAATGTCCTCTGCATTTCCTGTAACTCCTACATTTCAAAACCTTTCCATTTACACACCTGTCACAGACCAATCACTGGCTCTAGCACCTCCCACAGTCTCCAACAGTACCTAGGAGCGTGACTTCTCTAGAAATGTTATCATGGGACTTCCTGTTGCTGATGGCACGCTGCACGAATGTTTTTGTTTGTAGGCTGCTTAGCATTGCTTATTCTTATTCTCATACGTTCATCGTTTTGTCCTTTGTCATTTTACCGCATTTCAGGTTTTTCCTTGGCTTGTATTTTACCTGTTGCTGCTGGCACCTACCTCGAGTCTGTGTTTGTAGCCTGCTAGTGTTTTAGCATCGCTTATATATCTGTTTTCAGCTTTTAATCCTTAACATCTGCCATTTTAGGCACGCATCGGGTTTTCCCTCACATTATTCTCTTATCAAGATTAAACTGCGCACATATTCCACCTGCATCCATTTTCTATTTTTATCGCGATTAAGCCCTGGAAGGCTCGAGAGGCGGAGCCCTGGAAGGCTCGAGTGGCGGAGCCCTGGATGGCTCAAGGATCACCTCAGAGGACATGAGCACTAGCAGAGACTGGGAAGAAGGTGCCCTCTTCCTTCTCTTTCTTCTTTGGCCAGCAGGGAGCGTGGTCCTGGTGACAGTCGAGGCTACAGGTGCTGGCTCTGGCTCTGGGACGGTCGAGACTACAGGCGCTGGCTCTGGGACGGTTGAGGCTACAGGCGCTGGCTCTGGGACGGTCGAGGCTACAGGCGCTGGCTCTGGCTCTGGGATGGTCGAGGCTACAGGCGCTGGCTCTGGGACGGTCGAGGGTGCAGGCCATGGCAGGCGTGGGCGTTGGCTCGTTGGCCGTGGCAGGCATGGGCGTTGGCTTGTTGGCCGTGGCAGGCAAGAAGGGACGAGCCATGGAAGGCTGGGGGGTGACCACTGTGGGAGGAGAGGTATAGCCCTCTTCTTCTACGCCCACAGTGAACGGCGAGCTGCAAACTTGCAGAGTCTCTTCCACAAAGTCGAGGAGCGTCCAGCGAGGAGTCGCCAGTGGCAACAGCTCCCTTAGCGAATTATGGAGACTTGCCCTGAAGGACACCACCAAGGAATATTCTGGGAAGTCCGCTACATTTGCCAGCTCCAGAAACTCACGAATGTGATCCTCCACTGGACGGTCCTCTTGCTTGAGGCAGAGAAGTCTGTAGTTTGCCTGTTGAACTGCTAGATCCATTATTAGGTCGGTTGTTCTGTTACGAATCAGACGAGGGCAAACGAGGAGTGAGGATCTACACGCAGTTTATTGAAAATTAACAAGGACAAACGACTGGTAAACACAGGAATAAACAAAACATCCACGATGGGAAACCAAAATATAAACAAGAGGAACACCCACGAAGGGTACGGGCAGGAACACGGGCAGGAACACGGGCAGGAACACGGGCAGGAACACGGGCAGGAACACGGGCAGGAACACGGGCAGGAACACGGGCAGGAACACGGGCAGGAACACGGGCAGGAACACGGGCAGGAACACGGGCAGGAACACGGGCAGGAACACCTAACATTTAACAACCGACCAAGACTGAAAAAACAACAGGGCTTAAATACACAGGGATAATGATTAACAGGTGAGAACAATCAAGCTGGCAGTGATGAGGGCAGGGAATTGTGGGAAGTGTAGTCCGGGAGAAATTGCAAGGGAGAAACACAGGGCAGACAACAGGGAATCGTGACAAATACGATACGGTTATTAACACATAGAGACAGTATCACCTAGATATCTCATAGAGACTGTGTTTGTTCCCCGAACTACCAACCACAAAACCCTCACTAAATAATTTACAAAAAATGTGATACAAAACAAACAAATTAAAGATAAACATCATAAAAAATAGGGATCCTAAACATTAGATCTCTTTCTACCAAAACACTATTTGATAATGAAATGATTACATATCATAGTTTGGATATGCTCTGTTTGACTGAATCCTGGCTTAAACCGGATGAATGTATTATTTTAAATGAATCTACTCCCCCAGGTTATTGTTATAAACATGAACCTCATCTGAAGGGTCAAGGAGGAGGTGTTGCTAAATTTAACATTTTACATTTATGCATTTGGCAGACGCTTTTATCCAAAGCGACTTACAGTGCAATTATTACATAGACAATCCCCCCGGAGCAACCTGGAGTCAAGTGCCTTGCTCAAGGACACAATGGTGGTGATCTTCTGATTAACAGCCCTGTGCCACTACACCACCACCACTCTCAATTGCTACAATTGCTACACACTGCTACAATTTACAGTGAAGTTTTTGGCATTACTCACAGGACAGGATATAAATGTCAGTCTTTTGAACTAATAATGCTTAATGTGACACCGTCAGATATAAATAAAAAAATGATGTAAACTTTTACCCTTGCTACAGTGTATAGATCACCCGGACCTTATTCAGATTTCCTTGGTGAATTTGCAATTTTTTTATCTGATCTTGTAGTTACTGTAGATAGAGCTTTAATTGTTGGTGACTTCAACATTCACATAGATAATGAAAATGACACATTGGGATTAGCATTTATCGATATTCTCAACTCTCTTGGAGTCAGACAAAATGTAACAGGACCAACATCATTGCCATATGCTAGATTTAATTCTGTCATATGGAGTTGATGTTAATAATATAGAAATTCTGCAGCAGAGCAATGACATCTCAGATCATTACCTTGTCTCTTTTGTGCTGCTATCAGCTAATGTTACTCAATCTACACCATGCTATCGTTCAGGTAGAACAGTTCTTTTGACCACTAAAGATAGCATCACTAATATT
Source organism: Xyrauchen texanus (assembly GCF_025860055.1). Classification (NCBI taxonomy): domain Eukaryota; kingdom Metazoa; phylum Chordata; class Actinopteri; order Cypriniformes; family Catostomidae; genus Xyrauchen; species Xyrauchen texanus. The sequence goes on from NC_068285.1 coordinate 46,563,242, forward strand.
CTTCCAGATCTATCTCATGCACTCAATAAACTCCAAAGCCCAGAAGAACTTGATGAAATAACAAAAAATATAAATGCAGTCTTCTCTTGCACTCTTGATAGTGTCGCCCCACTTCGATTAAATAAAATGAAAGAAATAAGCCCTGCACCATGGTACAATGATCACACTCATGCGCTCAAGAGAGCAGCTCGGAAAATGGAGCGCATGTGGAAGAATACAAAATTAGAAGTATTTCGTGGTGCATGGATGGATAGTGTCTGTAGCTACAGTCAGGCACTAAAAGCTGCCAGGTCAGCATATTTTTGTAAACTCATAGAAAATAACCACAACAATCCTAGGTGTTTATTCATTACTGTGGCTAAATTGGTTAGGAAGAAAGTCTCAACAGAACCAGATATTACGTCGCAGCACAAGAGTAATGACTTCATTAATTTCTTTACAGATAAAATAATCAGAAATAAAATTGGAATTATGCAATCATCTGTCATAGCACCTCAGAAAACAGTGTCTAATAACTTTCCTCACGTGCAACTTTGCTGTCATACGTCACGAAGAGCTAACAAAACTTATTGAAACATCAAAAGCCACAACATGTTTGTTAGATCCAATACCCACTATGCTCTTAAAAGTTCAGTTCAGTTCCCTATCAAAAGCTACACTTTGATGCTGTGCTGATTAACGTCTTTATGAGTGACCAGCTGTGAATATGTGTGCAACACGTCAATGAAATTGACTAGAATTTATAGCCTCTGCCGGTGACATCATCAGGATCCGCCGGTACAGGGGCTATAAATAGATGCACCACAGGTGCATCGTCAGATATTTTGTCTTCAGATCACTCTGTGTGTGTTGTGCTTCTCAACCGGTCAAAACTTTCTACTTTCCTCTGTTAGGAGTTAGAATTTGTTAGGCAGTGCGCAGAAAACCTTTCTATTTTCCAAAAATGTATGTTAAGCAAAGCAAGCGGTGTGTGTTCCTGTGTTTACGCTCTATGGCTGAAACAGACACACACCAGTTTTGTTTTGTGTGTTTGGGGGAAGAGCATGCTGCGCTTGCGTTGGGTGCGAGCATTGCGATCTGTTCTCAGCCAAAATGCTTTGCACTCGTCTTGCTTACTTCCGAGAGCTAGCACCCACTCTTCGATCGTGGGGCTCTCGTATGGATCTGGCTGAGGAGCGAGAGATGGGTCCGTCCCTATCGCTTGCTCTCTCCCCAGATCTAGCCGGTCCTTCTTGTGATCCTGAAACTCGCTCTGGCGCCTCTTTGGTTCATGAGGGGGACGTTGAATCTCTTGAGTCTGCGGACTTCGAGCTACCCACCTCTGAGCGTTCCTCACATGATAATAAAGCAGCTGAGGAATTACTCGAGGTGGTTACTCAAGCGGTGGCCAGACTTCAGTTAGACTGGCCATGTGAACAAGAGACCCCCAATCGCTCCAAACTGGAGGACGGATTTCTGTCTGGTGGCTAACGCTACATCAGTCCCTTCCTTTCTTTGATAACCTTCATGACGAGCTTTCTCGTTTATGGAGGAAACCTTATACTTCCTGTGTCTCCGTGCCCTTGACGTCGACATATTTGACTATCGTGGATGCTGAGACATGGGAGTATTCCGTGATGCCGCTGGTAGAAGAGACACTTGCGGGTTATCCCTGGCTCGGCATCATCGCTAAAGAGACCCACTCACCCCACAAAGCCATGCAGGACCACCTCTACGCTTGTGGGGAAAGCTTATCAGGCAGGCTGGTACTGGCCTGCACACTATGGCAGTGTTACAGGTGTACCAGGCTGACCTATTGAAGCACCTGAGTGAGGGCACTATAGGTCAACAAAGAGGCCTTCTCAGAGCATCATTGAACCACGGATATTTCTCTCCGGGTGACCAAACAGACGGCTCACGCCATTGGCTGATCTATGGCTACTTTGGTCAGCACACAGAGACACTTATTGCTCAACCTTTCGGGCATCAGAGACAAAGACAAAGTGTTCCTCCTCGATGCCCCGGTTTCACCTTCTGGCTTGTTCAGTTACTCTAAGAGCACGGTCATCACCAGGTTCCAGGAGGTGAAGTGTCATGAGGAGGCCTTTGGGCAATTCCTTCCTCGCCAGTCCTTCTAGAAGGGGAGGCTCAAAAACAGAACGTGGTGAATTGCGCTCCCCCTCGTAGAGACTGGGGGCCGGTTCGTTGTTCTCAGCATCCCCCAAAACAAGACCTCAGGACCGTCATTTCCAAGAAGAGAAAACCCTGATGGTTTTGCGCCCAGCCTTGTGGGGGTAGCCCCCTTCGGGACGGGGTGCAGGAAACATCCACCTGTACCTTCCCGATACCCCCACAAAACCTTTCCATTACTGCCTCCTCTGGTGTTTCGGGAGTTAGCGGTTTCCAGCTAAATATTGGGTGTTCTGTTGCTGGGTCCTAAAAACAGTAGATAAAGCCTACAGAATTCAATTTGTTCGCCGTCTTCCCCATTTCAACGGCGTGGTTCCCACTACCGTGAAACTGGAACAAGCATGTATACTGTGGAAAGAACTGCAAAATCTCTTGGTCAAAGGGGCCATATAACATGTTCCCCTTTCAGAGAAAGAGTCAGGTTATTACAGCAGATACTTCCTGGTTCCCAAGAAGGGTGGGGTGTTGCGTCTGATTTTATTCCTTCGAGGCTTGAATCGCTCAGTCGGAGCGTTCAAGTTCAAGATGCTAACCGCCAAGACGGTCGTGTCTCAAATCCAACATCATGATTGGTTGGTCATGATCGATCTCATGGACACATACTTTCATATAGAAATTATGCCACAACACAGGAAGTTCCTGAGATTCGCTTTCGGGGGCGAAGTTTTCCAATATTGGGTTCTTCCATTCGGCCTAGCCCTATCACCCTGCACATTCACGAAGTGCATGGATGCAGCACTGGCTCCTTTGCGACTCGGGCATCCACATTCTGAATTATATAGACGACTGGCTGATACTAGCACAGTCACAAGAACTGGCATTACAGCACAGGGATGTCGTCTTCACTCATCTGGTTTCTCTGGGTCTGGGACTCAACGTCAAATAGAGAGTTCTCTCTCCCACTCAGGAAACTGCCTATCTGGGGGTCATATGGAATTCGATCATGATGAGGGCACAATTGTCTTCTGCTCGAATCGAGACCATTCAGAACAACCTGAGCAAAGTCAGGCTAGGCCAAGGTTGCACTGTTCGTCAGTATCAACGAATACTAGGTCTCATGGCATCTGCGTCCTCGGTGATTCCTTTGGGTCTTTTGCGCATGAGACCGTTTCAGTTGTGGCTCAAAGCCAGGGGATTTCATCCAAGGGCCAGTCCCCTAAGGCAGATAAGGGTTACGCGCTGCATGCTTCGTACCCTTTCTATGTGGTTCAGACCCCTGTTTTTCACATTGGGTCCCACTCTAGGTGTGTCTTGCCGTCGCAAGTTGCTAACGACAGACGCCTCCCTGACGGGTTGAGGAGCAGTCTTAAGTGATCGTCCAGCTCAAGGGTAATGGGAGGGTCATCAGCTCAATTGGCACATCAACTGTCTCGAGTTGATGGTTGTATTTCTGGCCCTAAAATACTTCCTCCAGTATCTGAGAGGCTGCCAAGTCCTGGTGCGGGTGGACAACACAGCAGTAGTCTCTTACATAAACCTGAACAGACTGGCACGGCAGATTATCCTTTGGGCCCAGGGCAAGCTCCTGTCAATCAGATCAGTTTATATCCCTGGATGCCTGAATGTGGGAACAGATTTACTGTCCAGACAGAAAATACCAACGGGAGAGTGGAAACTCCACCCGAGGTAGTAACACAAATCTGGTTGAGATTTTACAGAGCAGAAGTGGACCTCTTCAGCTCTCAACAGTGCAATGTCCCCTCTACTTCTCTCTGAGTCACCTAGCCCCCCTGGGTCTGGACGCGATGGCACATACATGGCCCAGAATGCGCCTGGTTGCATTTCGTCCAGTTTCTCTGCTCCCGGGAGTCTTGGCCAGAGTTCGCCAGCAAGGGTCCTGCCACTTAATGATAGCGCCGCTCTGGACGAACAGGGTATGGTTCTCGGAGATAATGTCTCTCTTCGATGGCTCACCTTGGGCAATTCCGGACAGGAAGGACCTTCTGTCTCAGGCGCAGGGGACAATATTTGAGAGTTGTGGAACCTTCATGTTTGGCCCCTGAAGGGTACATCCAGTCACTCTTGAAGCCTTCTGTTCCCTGCTGTGTCCAGTCCGTGCTCTTCAGGCTTATGTCCACCACACGCAAAATCTTGTGCTTTTGTAAAATAAAGAAAATAAAACGGGTGAGCGTTCAGCAGTCTCAGTGTTCACGAGCATATTTCAGAAACATATGTCTAAAGTAAGCTTAAAATGTCTACTTTAACAAAACAATTCAAATTTAAAACAAATATTATCCTGCAATGCAATCTGTTTGAAACAAAGCGATGTACAGTTTTTACCGGTCCATCTCATTATCTGTAATGTGATCCCACCCACCAGTAGAGCGCTAATGTGCTGAGACGATCAACGCAAATGTACACGCCCCCCGACTGTGAGGTTGTAAACACTTTTCATTCATTTTTCTGCGCGTTTGCAACGATACACAGGCGAATGTGAAGTTTGATTTAAACACATTTCATTCATTTTCTGCGCATTTGCAACAATACACAGACGATAAAGCTCCAGGATATTATGGAAGATTTAACATTTTCCTCAGAAGAACAGCGGGACTCCGATGAACGTTTGTATTTTGAAGAGAGATTTGATCCAGCCAAGGATACAATTTCAGACCAGTAAGTCAATTAGTTTTCAATAGTTGACACCTTATTTTATATAAACATGTTCATATTTTACTAGTGGTACTATTTCCAGACTTGTCAGCCAGGATTCAGAGCATTGAAATTTTAAATATGTCCTAATAAGCAAGTTTTAGTTACATTTAAATGCTGTTTAGGCTAAAGCAGGCATTTAAATTGTATGCTGTGTGATATAAATATGATATGTAATATGATATAAAAATAATATGAATGTTTAGATTATATTTTATCTAGTGTTTAAAAGGCCTCATTATCATTAACAAAGCTTGTGCTTGCAAATATGTGTTCAGGTTAAATGAGTAAAATACACTTTAAATATGCCCATATTAGAAAATCACCATCTTATAATGATTTCTGAAGGATCATGTGACACTGAAGACTGCATTAATGATGCTGAAAATTCAGCTTTGATCACCAATTACATTTTACAATATATTTAAATAGACAACTGTTCTTTTAAATTGTAAAAAGAGTTCACAATATCAATGTTTTTACTGTATTTTGGATCAAATAAATCCAGTCTTGGTGAGCACAAGAGACTTCTTTTAAATGGTAGTGTAGGTCTAAAATTAAGTAAAGTCTTTATGTAAAGAAAATATATAGTCAGATTACTTCTTTTAACTTAAAACTTGATTTTGATCATTAAGTCTCCTCACAATCATTCTCTATCCCTCATTGATAGGCCCAGGGGAGGGGTCTTTGTATCCTCAGGTGTGAAATACATCCATATTCAAGATAGTTCACGCCTCCTCGCATATTACCTTTCAACACTAAAATTGTCTTACAAAAGTTAAATTACTGTATTGTTTGTGATCAGGATGGTGTTCACATCATTTTGTAGCAAAAACTCTAGGCTACAAGATCCAGTTCTCAAAAGTCTTGTGAACAAATGTTTAGTATCTGTTATATGACCTTATTTCAGTGACTTAAAATAAAAATTAAAATAAAACCCATGCATAAACATTATTTTCTCAAAAATAAAAACCTGTACATGCATGTTGCTCACATATTATTGTAGCCCAGTTTGTGCTGAATACAGTGTAATCAGACTTTAGCCATTAATATGTTTTTAAGCAACTGAAAAAAGCACAAATGTCAAGGCATGTCAAAACTTCTCCAGGGCCCAAAATACCCTCAGACCCCAGAGGGTTAAGTAACCCGAGACAAACCTCTTCTTAATATTATTAACTCCTTGCTATCCTTAGGAATTGTCCCAAGAAACTTTAAAATGGAAGTTATCAAACCACTTATTAAGAAGCCACAACTTGATCCTGAAGAACTGGCTAATTATAGACCGATTTCAAAGCTCCCGTTTATGTCCAAAATACTAGAAAAGCTAGTATCCTCCCAAATATGTTCATTTCTACAAAGAAATAGTAATTTCAGTCAGGATTTAGGCCTCATCACAGTACAGAGACAGCACTTATCAGAGTTACAAATGACTTGCTCTTATCATCTGATCATGGCTGCATTTCTCTTCTAGTGCTTTTAGATCTTCGTGCTGCATTCGACACGATAGATTATGATATTCTCTTGAATAGGCTAGAGAATTATGTTGGCATTTGTGGAGTTGCATTAGCATGGTTTACGTCCTATTTAGCAGTCCGCTTCCACTTTGTCTATGTATATGAGGAATTGTCAAACTAAACAAAAGTAAAGTATGGAGTCCCACAGGGATCCGTTTTAGGGCCTATGCTTTTCTCCTTGTATATGCTTCCCCTGTGAGATATTATCAGGAATCGTGGAATAAGTTTCCACTGCTATGCCGACGATACACAAATTTATTTTTCTTCAAAACCTGATTTTACAATTTTCCAAATTAGCAGAGTGTATCAATGAAATAAAATATTGGATGGCCAGAAATTTCCTTCTACTCAATTCTGAAAAAACTTTTAATTAAAAGTATTAATTATTGGACCAAAAAACACTAAAAATAAGCTGCTAATATATCATTTGACTCTCGATGGATGAACTAATTCATCATCTTCACAGTGAAGAACTTAAGTGTTATATTTAATACCAATCTGTCCTTTGAAAATCTAATTACCAATGTTTGTAGAACAGCATTCTTCCACCTAAGAAATACTGCTAAATTAAAAAAAATCCTCTCTGTTGCTGATGCCAAAAAACTAATTCATGCATTCATGGCCTCAAGACTAGATTATTGTAATGCATTACTGGGAGGATGGCCAGCAAGATCAATAAATAAACTTCAATTGGTTCAAAATGCAGCAGCCTGAGTGCTAACGAGAACCAAGAAATATGATCATATTAGCCCCATTTTATCATCGTTACATTGGCTACCGGTTAAATTTTGTATACATTTTTAAATTCTGTTAACTACGTACCAAGATTTGAATGGTCTAGCTCTGCAGTACTTAAGTGACCTTCTACCATGCTATAATCCATCATGTTCATTATGATCGCAAAATTCTGGCCTGTTAATAGTTCCTAGAATATCAAAATCCACAAAGGGCGGTAGATCCTTTTCATATTTGGCTCCTAAACTATGGAATAGTCTCTCTAACTCTGTTCGAGATGCAGACACACTCCCTCAGTTTAAGTCTACACTAAAGACTCATCTATTTAGCCAGGTATACACCTAATTTATCTTTCAACCCACAATTAGGCTGCTTTAGTTTAGTCTTTAATTTATCATGATCTATAACTCTGCAATATATTGAATGGCATCTATGCTCATAATATTTTTTTTTTCCCTGTCTCAACCTCAGGACTCCTAACCTGAGGTCACCAGAACCGGTTGGATCCAGCTCCATTCCTGCTTCGTTTTGGACTCCACTGCTTCGTGTCGCTGTGTGATGATGACTAAATGCAGCCGGTGCCAGCCAAACATCACTTCAGTTTATTATGATGAACTTCAGAGGATAAACTGATGCCAACTCCAACCATAAGACATGGGATACTTCATATGCCATTGTCTGTACCTTGGATTTAGGATGGACCACACGGAACCTCACCGAATTTACCAGCCAGGCTATACATAGTCTGTCAATTGCAAACAAAATCCTTCATCAGCCAATTAACAAGGACAATTGTATCTGTGCGAACTTCTGCAGTTAATCCAGGATGGACTTCAAAGACACTGTTAATTAATCTTACAGTTCAAACAAAATCAATGTTTAAACGCTGCATCACCTATTGATGGACTACAATCTTGAAATGGAATGCATAGACTATGAAGTATCCCATGCCAACTCCAACCATAAGAATGCCATTGTCTGAACCTTTAGGATGGACCACACCGAACCTCACCAAAATTACCGGCTAGGTTGAACTGCGTTTCACATCCCTGATCTCTGCCTGCATCACCTCGGTCTATTGATGGACTACGATCTTGAAATGGAATGCATAGACTAACAATTGCCAACAAAAGCCTTCATCAGCCAATTAACAAGGACAATTGCATCTATGTGAACTTCTGCAGTTAATCCAGGATGGACATCAAAGACATTGGTCATTAATCTTACAGTTCAAACAAAATCGATGTTTAAACACTGACCTTTAACACTTACTTAGTTTAATCATTTTAAACCATGACATTAACTATACATAATTAATATTGACATTACATTCTTGATGTTAGTCAGAGGGGAACTGGCCCCCACAGTGAGTCTGGTTTCTCCCAAGGTAAATTTTCTCCCATTTACCAACATCTTATGGAGTTTTGTGTTCCTTGCCATAGTCACCGTTGGCTTGCTCACTGGGGTTATTGATACAATTATTATTTCATAACTTTTTTTAAACACGTTTCAAGTGTCAAGTCAATTAGAACCAGCACCTTATCATGGTGGAGAGGTTTGTGTGCCCTTATGATCCTGAGTTCTGTGTTGTCTGGAGCCAGGTGCTCCTGGTAGGGTCTCCCAAGGCAAAGTGGTCTCGGGTGAGGGGCCAGACTAAGAATGGTTCACAAAGACTCAAGCAAGAGGAGGAGTTACCCTGCCCGCAGGAAGCCCGGGGCCTCCGTCTGGAGCCAGGCCCAGATGGAGGGCTCATCGGCAAGCGCCTGGTGGCCGGGCTTGTCACGGAGCCCGGCTGGGCACAGCCCGAAGAAGCGAGGTGAAACCCCCTCTACATCCCTTGGGCCCACCACCCATTGGAGAAACCCCAGGAGTCTGATGCATTGCCATATGGGTGGCAGTGAAGGCCATGGGCCTCGGCGGACCAGACCCGGGCAGCAAAGGCTAGCTCTAGGGACATGGAATGTCACCTAACTGGGGGGGAAGGAGCCAGAACTGGTGAGGGAGGTGGAGCGTTACCAGTTGAGTCTGGTGGGGCTTACTTCGACGCACAGTTTTGGCTCTGGATCTGTACTCCTGGATAGGGGATGGACTCTATTCTTCTCTGGAGTTTCCCAGGGTGTGAGGCGACGGGCGGGTGTGGGGATACTCACGAACCCCACCGCTACATTGGAGTTGGACGAGAGGGTCGCCTCCCTCTACGGGTTGTGGGGGGGGGACTCTGACTTTTGTCTGTGCATATGCACCGAACAGCAGTTCAGAGTATTCTGCCTTCTTAGGGACCCTGAATGGAGTCCTGAATAGGGCCCCAGTAGGAGACTCCATAGTGATGCTGGGTGACTTAAACGCGCACGTGGGAAATGACAGGGACACCTGGAAAGGCGAGGAACGGCCTCCCCAATCTGACCTCAAGTGGATGTTTGTTATTAGACTTCTGTGCTAGTCATGGATTATCTATAACAAACACCATGTTCGAACATAAGGATGCTCATAAGTGTATGTGGTACCAGAGCACCCTAGGCCGAAGGTCGATGATACATTTTGTAATCGTGTCGTCGGATCTGAGGCCATATGTTTTGGACACTCGGGTGAAGAGAGGGGCAGAGCTGTCAACCGATCACCATCTGGTGGTGAGTTGGGTCAGGGGGTGGGGAAAGACTCTGGACAGACCTGGGAAGCCCAAGCGAGTAGTATGGGTGAACTGGGAATGTTTGGAGGAGGTCCCTGTCCGCGAGATCTTCAACTCACACCTCCGACGGAGCTTTTCAGGCATCCCTGCGGAGGTTAGGGACATTGAACCAGAGTGGGCAATGTTCAAAGCTTTCATTGCCGAAGCCGCGGTGGAGAGCTGTGGCCTCAAGGTTTTAGGTGCCGCAAGGGGTGGTAACCCTCAAACACCGTGGTGGACACTGGTGGTCAGGGAAGCCGTCTGACTGAAGAAAGAGGCCTTCCGGAATTTGTTGTCCCGGAGGTCTCCCGAAGGGCTGCGGCCTCGGCCGTGAGGGAGGCAAAGCAGTGGGTGTGGGAAAAGTTCGGAGAAGCCATGGAGAAGGACTTTCGGTCCACACCAAAATGCTTCTGAAAAACCGTCCGCCACCTTAGAAGGGGGAAACGGGGAACCACCCAAGCTGTATACAGCAAAGATAGGATGCTGTTGACCACAACAGAGGAGGTTATTGGGCGGTGGAAGGAACAATTTGAAGAACTCCTAAATTCCAACATGCCCTCTATGCTAGAGGCAGAGCCGGAGGCTGATGGGGGATCAGATTCTATTTTCCTGAGGGAGGTCACTGAGGTAGTCAAACAACTCCGCAGTAGCAAAGCCCCGGGGATTGATGAGATCCGACCAGAAATGCTGAAAGCTTTGGATGTCGAGGGGGTGTCATGGATGACACGCCTCTTCAACATTGTGTGGAAATCTGGGACAGTGCCTAAGTAGTGGCAGAACGGGTGGTACCCCTCTTCAAAAAGGGGGATCAGAGAGTGTGTGCCAACTACAGGGGTATCACACTTCTCAGCCTCCCTGGTAAAGTTTACTCCAAGGTGCTGGAGAGGAGGGTTCGACCGATTGTCGAACCTCGGATTGAAGAGGAACGATGCGGTTTTCGTCCTGGCTGTGGAACGACGGACCAGATCTTTACTCCTGCAAGGATCCTGGAGGGGGCCTGGGAGTATGCCCATCCGGTCTACATGTGTTTGGAGAAGGTGGATCTGGAGAAGGCGTATGACCGGGTCCCCTGGGAGAGACTGTGGGAGGTGCTGCCGGGAGTACGGGATGGGGGGGTCCCTTCTTAGGGCGATCCAATCCCTGTACGTCCAAAGCGAGTTCATTCCATGTGGGGGTGGTTTCCGCCAAGGCTGTGCTTTGTCACCAATCCTGATTGTGATATTCATGGACAGGATATCGAGGCGTAGTCGGGGTGGGGAAGGTGTGCAGTTCGGTGGGCTGGGGATCTCATCGCTGCTTTTTGCAGATGATGTTGTCTTCATGTCATCATCGGTCCGTTACCTTCAGCTCTCACGGGATCGCTTGGCAGTCGAGTGTGAAGCGGCTGGGATGAAGATTAGCACCTCTAAATCTGAGGCCATGGTTCTCAGCAGGAAACTGATGGAGTGCATACTCCAGGTAGGGAAGGAGGTATTGCCCCAAGTGAAGGAGTTCAAGTACCTCGGGGTCTTGTTCACGAGTGAGGGGACAATGGAGCGGGAGGTTAGCCAGAGAGTTAGTCGAGTGTGAAGCGGCTGGGATGAAGATTAGCACCTCTAAATCTGAGGCCATGGTTCTCAGCAGGAAACCGATGGAGTGCATACTCCAGGTAGGGAAGGAGGTATTACCCCAAGTGAAGGAGTTCAAGTACCTCAGGGTCTTGTTCACGAGTGAGGGGACAATGGAGCGGGAGGTTAGCCAGAGAATCAGCGGGGGCGGTATTGCACTCACTCTATCGCACCGTTGTCACGAAAAGAGAGCTGAGCCAAAAGGCAAAGCTCTCGATCTACCGGTCAATTTTTTTTCCTAGCCTCACCTACGGTCATGAAGGCTGGGTCATGACCGAAAGAACTAGGTCGCGAGTACAAGTGGCCGAAATTGGCTTCCTCAGAAGGCTGGCGGGCTTCTCCCTTAGAGATAGGGTGAGGAGCTCAGTCATCCGTGAGGAGCTCGGAGTAGAGCCGCTGCTCCTTTGCGTCGAAAGGAGTCAGTTGAGGTGGTTTGGGCATCTGGTAAGGATGCCCCCTGGCCGCCTCCCTAGGGAGGTGTTTAAGGCACGTCCAGCTGGTAGGAGACCTCGGGGAAGACCCAGGATTAGGTGGAGAGATTACATCTCCACACTGGCCTGGGAATGCCTCAGGGTCCCCCAGTCAGAGCTGGTTAATGTGGCTTGGGATAGGGAAGTTTGGGGCCCCCTGCTGGAGCAGCTACCCCCGCAACCCGACTTCGGATAAGCGTTTGAAGATGGATGGATGGATGGATTGACACACAAACACACTAACTGACAAAACAAACTTTTAATATCCGTAATGATAAACATGATTGGTAACACTTCACATTAGGTGCTGCAAACCTAGTTTCTCCAAGAGGGATAATAAATGTTAATTGAACTGAACTGAACTTTATAAAAAGCATAAAATCTGTGTTACAGTGAAGCACTTCCATTGAACATGGCCAAATTTTTAAGGTGTTAAAGGCAAAAATGTGAAGCGTATAATTTTATAAAAACACGTACATTAAATCTTCTTTTAAAACTGTACTATTTGAGCTGTAAAATTGTTTAAATTAGTGTTTACCAGGATTGCAGGGCTTACGCCATTGAGTTATCATTGCAACAAAGTTGTAAAATTGGCTATAAATTTACACAGAAAAGGTTTGTAAGAGATTTTATCACACCTAAATCATGTTAACACACATATTGTTTAAATCTTGTGTCTATATTTTTGAAACAGTGAGTATTTAAAGGTTCAAAAATTGTCAGCATTCATTTCTGTTGTAAGTGCCTCACTGTTACCCAGATTTTTGCTTTTTAAAAGAAAAGGAGGAACGAATCAAAATATGATATAAATTCTTAATAAATGCACTTATTCATTCTTGCATTAATGAAAAACATAAAATTACCTAATTTATAATTAAAAGAAGAAATTATGTCATTTAGTGTTTCTATTCAAGACTGTAATGTCTTTACTTACTTGTGTTGTCCCTTTTCTTGTCACGTTGATGTCAAATGAAGGATGCTACTCCGGTAATAGTGCTGTCCCAAATTACCTAGTCCAAGTTACCTAAAGTCCTCTACAAAAACACTTTTTAGCTATTCATGCTCATTCACAGAAGATATCATATAATAAACCATTAAACCATACAGAACTTTATGTAGATAGTTTTCTAATCTTGGCAACTCCTTTAAATATGTTCTTCATACTTTACATTAAGGTATATTTTCTTGGGTTACTTATGTTAAGTAAATGTTATTAAGCATTTATAACATTTGAGGTAAAATGTCTCACAATTTGGAATGGCAAGTAATGTATGACAATCATACATTATTAATGTTGTTCTAATTGCATATCAATACTTTGTTGTTCTAATTGCATATCAATACTTTGTAGTGCATTTGTAAATAAGTTATTAATACAAGCAAGAAGTGCTGTATGACTGTATAATCAGTAAGGCTGTGATTCGGCAGTAGGCCCAAGTTAACCACATACGGACAATACAGCATGATTCAGAGTATTATTTTTATTTTATAAAGCATTTTAATGAACAAGTAAATAAATAAGTAAGAAAAACTAAGGATTGTCCCAAAATGGTATTGTGTGTGGAACTAGTTTCTTCCACCATGGACCAGGATCTGCCATTCTAGGTCAAAAATGCACACCCAAGCCTCTGTTACTTATTCATAATTTTAGAACTAGTAATGATAGCCCGGACTGTTTGTAACAGGTTATTGTAACAGGTGTGTGTGTGTGTGTGAGAGAGAGAGAGAGAGAGAGAGAGAGAGAGACTAAGTGTGATTTCCTGTGTCTCTGTCGTGACTCCTTAGTAGTGTTGAACAGTAAAGCTGAAGCTGTTAGGTTAACTATATTCCTCATCTGTAGAGTGGTAGTTATCCTATCTGAGCAGTTGTGGAGTGATGCTGCCTTTTTGACGTGCAAGCAGAATAATAGTACGAGTTTGTCATTCACATTCAAGTGTTTTACGTGTTACTCAGCTTGCTGAAGATTTTGGAATTTTGGTCAAATACATTGTATTTTCTCTGTGTAAAAATTTACAATATGTATCAAATGGTTACTGGTATACGTAAATATTTGTGAAAAAATGGCAAGAATAACAAGGCAGCTGCATTTAAAAACATTAAGAAAACTATCATTCACTACAGAAACCTTGCACTCCTCCGCCATGTTGAAAGGTTATGTCTCTTCCAAACAAAGAAACTCGGTATAAGACACCGTGAGTGTGTGTAATAATCATTCTGTCACAACTCTAATCTGCACCAGTAAATAGTTCAAGAGCTCGCAACTACATATAGTCCTGCAGCGCATTAAGGTAAACGTATTTGGCATGCAGTCCACAGGGGCTGAGTGCAGGACTGGGCTTGAACTCAGAGATTCCCCCTGGAATATTGGACTAAATCAAGAAATGAAAAGATCATTGAAATAATTGGTATAGGAATTATGCAATATAGGTGGAGATGGGGAGGTGGAGAGATGCTGGAAGAATCGTCATCAGAGTGAGGGAAGTAGGAGCTTATACAGTATATCCTTGATAGGCAGGCCTAGATGAACAAGCTCCTCCCGAACTTATGTTTGGAACTTAATTTTTGACTCAATAAACCACGAGCCCAAGCGGTAAGGTTTTTTCCAAATTATTGGAGGAAGAACAAAAACAATGTGCACCAGGACTTAACAGACTTGGTGCCATCTATACCAGAACCAAAACATAAACAATTCATACTGGCTCTATCCACTTTTCTACTAAAGACAATGCTCCCATTTTCACTTAACACAGGGTGCATATTGGAGTCACGTGACACAATACGAGGGTTGATCACTTGAAGGCCAGCTCTGCTTAAACTTTGCAACAATTATCCTTTTAAGCAATATTAACCGGTAAGAGCTATAATAATTTTGTTTGCTAAACGGTGCTGGGAGGGTAGGATGTCGGAAAACTTGAAATCGCCTGCCTTTGGGGGCATTAAAAAGCACTTACGTTCTCACACGTTGGACAAAAGAGTTAATCATTGATAAGTCAATACAAAAAGTGGCTTTAGAATACAATGTATTCTTTACTACCGGTATGGAACATAAGCCAATCATTGGCATACAGTTCACAGCAATCCATTTCACAAGTGGATTTGTCAATCAGTTCGAGATTTATTATGAGGGCTTTTTTAAGGACCCATCAATGTACACCTGCATCAGACATGCTTGTGTAGCGTCTCGGGTGCGTTGTATCATAACATAACATTTTTAGGTCACTGTGTCAAGTTAAATATAGTTTAATACTTAAAACACATCTTGAGATCCCTTAGTTCAAATTTGCGCTCCATCAAGTGTTTTGAACGCAAGAACGTAACGCATGTTTGTGTTGTTCTGTCTGCTGGATGGTTGTTTTCTTCACTGTATAAACTGTGCGATGCCACACAGCTGAAATTTCAATTACTGTCTCTGGAGTAAACATGTGGTACTACAAGCTTGCATTTCTCTGGAATCTTCCTTATTATGGTCCGTGGGCATGTGATTAATCGCATTATTTTTAATTAAATTAATCGCACTGAATTAACGCATTAAATCGACAGCCCTAGTAATAATGTTCATATCGCTGGAATTCCCAGGGAAAGGAAGGTCAGTTTATAGATTTTCATGGGCTTATTGCAAATTTGATTGACACAGCGAGCTGCTGGCTTGAGCGTGTGCACAGAGCTCTCAGTCAGCTTCCCTGGGCAGGTGACAGACCCCAATCCATAAATGTAAGTTATGCTAGGAGGACCACAACATCTTGGTGTTTGGGACTTTGCTAAATCTACTCAAGCGAAGCGGGACAGATTCAAAGAGTGTAAAAAATTGCTGCACCAACAGAAGGTAACCTTTGCATTGTTTTATCCAGCTAAGCTGAAAATTGATGGCAAGGATGGGAGCAAGACTTTTACATGCCCATGACTATGGCCTTGAAATCAATGGAGTGAGTTGGTCACTTCAATGGAGTGAGTGGGTCACTTTCCCTGCACTCGATCAACAATACAGACTACACATTATGCATTTTACTGATGCAACCTGAGAGGGTTTGCTATTCTATTTGCAACCCAATGACTCTTGCTCTACTCTTTTTCCTTCTCCCTTTATTGAATTATTGTTGAATTCATTTGTACATTTTGTGGGTTTGATGTGATTATTTACTAGGGAAATTTATGGAATAAATGTATGTGCAATTTAATGGCAAAATGACATTTTTTTAAAAACGGGGAAATAATCTCCGGACTTGAGCAAAGTTGTACTGTGGAAAGTCTCATGAACATGCAGTGACCATCGGATTTCTGGGGATGGATGCTAGTTGGGACTGTTGTGCGAGTGATTTAAGCACTTTTTCTGTTCTGTGGGTTGTTCAGGATTTGATGGTTACATCAATGTTGGAAAGTGGTCTATATAATTTTGCCTTTGGTACACAATTTTTCTTTGCATGTCAATATGTCACACTTTAATATAGGTCAAATGTTTCTCTCCACATGGAATTTTAATGGGCTGGGGCGCACAATAAAAAAAGGAAGGTTGATTTCTTTCCTTAAACAAAAAAAAATATTATATAGTGTGCCTTCAAGAAATGCACCTTTCTTCACAGGAAGCTGAAAAACTTGGTAAGGCATGGGGTGGGAATGCGTGTTGAAGTGCTGGTTCAAGTAAGTGCAGGGGAGTCATCACATTGATAATTTAAGAAGAGTCATTATTGTTGTGGCTGAAATACAGGGACAATATCTTATTTTGGCTAATATTTATGCACCCAATGCTGATGATCAGAACTTTTTTATAGATATTGAGGTAAAGTAACAAGCAGCTGGGATCCTTCATGAAATGGATTTGGGTGGAGACTTCAATCTGTTAATGGATCCAATCCTAGATCATTGTGACTCAAAAGTGTGTAGACCCTTTATAGCAATGTTGGCACTTCAGGGGATGTGTAAAAAACTTGGTCTTACCGACATTTGAGGACAATCTTGGAGGGACAACACCTTTTTTCATCAGTTCATAAGATTTACTCTAGAATAGATTTACAATATATATATATCTAAGTGACTGATTCCTTTTGTAACTGATTGCTCAATTTGTAATATTTTAGTTCCAGATCATGCTTTGGTGTGTTTAGAGATGTTGCTGCACATAGAGAAAAGAAAATCATATACAGTAGATGGCGCTTAAATACATCCCTTCTACATGACTCTGAATTTCAAAACATTTTAAAGACAGAAGTCAATGTTTATGTAGAAATGAATTGTTCCTTAGTGTCCTCTGTGGGCGTGGCATGGGAGGCGATTAAGGCAGTCCTTAGGGGTAGATCATACAACATGCCTCACACATTAAGAAGATCAAAGCACAGGAATTCATGGAATTGGAAATGAGTATTGAAAGTGCTGAAACAGAACTGAAGCACTAAATGTCATCCAATGGTCTAAGACATAGACTGTAAGAAAAGATGGACGCCGCCCCTTTGCTCTTTTCCATTGGTGAGAACTGAAGCCGCCAGTGTCCCGATATGGCGCTGACATCTTGGGACTTGAGTCTGCGCAGTTGCGTTTTCGGGACCAGACCTGCGGAGTAGTGAGCAGGAAGTAAAGCCGCGAAATCAAGGCCCCGCCCTCACTCTCGCTGAATCAATAGCAAGCACACGCCCCTGCACTTTTGACTTATGACGGTGTGAAATAATTAATTATAGAAATTTAGATATTAAATTTAAAGCTCCAATCTCCTCAGTCCTCCGAAGATCCCGAAAAATAAGTCCGTTGGTGCTTCAGAGACAACTTCGCTCAGAGAACCTGTCAGTCACAGCTGTCAATCATTATGTCACAGCACCGTTTGTATAGCATCAAATAACTAACTAAAAACAAACTTATTTTGAAAACAAACACTTGAAATTACATCAATGTGATAGAAACTACAGTAAATGGCAGAAACTATCTTTGGAAAAAAGATATGTGAAGTGTAATTGAATTGTTTAGTTGGTCTCACGTCCTGTTGAATAACATGGGGAGGTGGGGTTTATGACCTATACTAGGACCAGTCACCGGGGGGCGATCGAGACGTTTTGGCTTCACTTTTGAGTGCTTGTGCGGCACACTTGGTCTAAGAGAGCTGACTCAGCTAAAATATAGGTACAACAGTATATTGTCACAGAAGATAGAGTTCTGGTTATTCAGGGCAAGACAGACATACTTTGAGTTGGGAGACAATGTAGGGAAACTCTTGTCAGATATATAAAACAAGTCTGTGAAGTCTTATTCAAGATATATATATACAAGATATCTGCTTCTGCCACAGATAATAATAAGGCCTTTAAAGATTTCTATTTTGATCTTTCTATTTGACTTCTTCATCTACCAATAAGGATATTAGACATTTCTTAGAGCAATTAGATCTTCCTAAATTGATGAAGGATTGAAAAAACGGGAAGTAAGGCATGGCCTTATGGTTTTGCCACAGAATTATTTAGATCTTATATCATAGAACTGGCTCCACTTATGTTAGAAGTTTACACAGAATCATTAAAGAAAGGTATACTATCGCAAGCCATGACAAAAGCACTAATCAGTCTCATTCTTTTGGCTAAAGACTCAAATGAATGTAAAATTATCATCCAATTTTGCTGATCCAGTTAGATGTTAAAATATTGTCTAAAATGTTAGCTAGTAATTACACCTCTTATACATATAAATTAAGTGGGGTTTATTAATGGTTGTAGCTCTTATAATATTTGATGTTTTATTAATATTATGTGGTCTGTAGCAAATGATCAGACCTCAATTGCTGCCATTTCATTTGATGCAGAGAAGGTTTTTGATAGGGTGTAATGGGAATGCAACATTTTAAGAGTTTGGAAATGTACAGGTTTGGAAAAATGTTTATTGGATGGATTAAGTTTCTTTATTAACAACTGTTAGCAGCAGTGCAAACTAATGGATTCATTTCAGATTATTTTTCTCTTGGTAGGGAAACCCAGCAAGGCTGTCCTCTCTGCCCTTTATTGTTCTGTGTTGCCCTGGAACCATTAGCCGTGACAAAAAGAAAAGACGATTATTTTCCTTGTGTTGTTGCAGGAGTTGTGGTGCATAAACTTCTACTCCATGCAGATGATAAATTATTATTTGCCTCTGACCCTAGAAGATCTGTGCCTACTCTCCATATAATTAATATTTTCACCAAATTTTCAGGATACAGGGTGAATTGGTCTAAATTGGAAGGTCTTGATCTGACAGCATATTACCCTGCCATATTTTTCCAAACTTGTCTTTTCAATTTCCCAAGCAAGGCATTAGGTATTTATGCATTTTTTAGATATTTTGGTCATTTTGACCCATTAATGAAAAGGTTCTCATGCGATTTTTGATAGTGGTTTTCACTACATTTGTCTATGGCTGGGAAGGTAAATGAAAAATTAATTGTATACCCAAATGCACTTATCTACTGCAGTCTCTCCCTATAGATTTTTTTATTTGGAATGGTAAATGACCTCGGTTGCATTTCAATAAGTTACATAGACCAATTGACAAAGGAGGTTTAGGCCTCCCAAAAAAATGGTATTACTATGCTTTTAATCTTAGACACCTGGCCCATTTTTATCTTCCACGAGAGAGAGCCTCTCCCTGGTACAACATTGAACAAGAGGTCATTTCCCAAATCTCACCATTGCAAAGACTTTCTATTAAATTCCCAAGAGAAGAAAAAATGCCTCCAATTATTTAACATTTACAGTACATTCAGTATGGACAAAGGTTTCTCGCATGTTCAATTCTGATACTTACCCAAATGTTTCCTCAAGTATATGGCTGAACCCTAAATTGTGTATTAACAAGTCCCCCTATTGCTGGAAAGAATGGATTGAGAGAGGTGTTGTTACACTTGGTGACCTTTATGAAAATGGAGCTTTGATATCATTTGAAAATATAATGCAGCAATTTGGGATTTCTAGGTCTCAATTTTTCAGGTATTTACAGCTGCACCATTTACTTTGTACTATTTTTGGTAGTAGTACACGGCTGTTCTAAGACTGCTAAAAATTCTTTATATGGTGCTCACAGCCTTTGGAAAGGGTCATGAAGCGTCAGTGTATTACTTCTTGTTGATTCAGAGTCTTGATACAGACATCCTAATGAACAAAAAGGGTGTTCACAGAGAACTAAAATGCAAAGTAATTTGTCTAGTAAAGTACAAATCCTTCAGTCTATTGGGGGCTGAGAGGTGCGACTGTGGAGCGGCTGCAGGGGAAGTGTCCTCCTAACAATGACCATCACTTAAATGAAGCAGGCCTCCAGCTTTATCCACAAGGCCATCCCGACTGACAGATGTAGCAGGCAGTACAGTAGGCTTGGCTATAGCCAAGGGAATTTCAGGCTCTGAAGGAAGAGAGATCGCAAATAACTCACATGTCTCATCGCTAGACCCAACCTCCTCCTTATGACAATTACATAGACAGGAAGACTCTCAATCTTATAGCAGTCTGTCAGTCTGACCCTGGATGACCCTGGATGCGCTGGAGCTGGGTGCAAGTGAATTTCTGGGTGTTGTACCATAATCCCTCAGTGCTTACAGCAAGGTATCTAGGACTGGGATTTGTCACAATTCTTATGGAGATACACAACATGACCAGGACTGTCATCAGGCATCAGTGCACACTGGTCAGAGCGTGTTTTAGCTTTCGAACTAAGTGAATGATTTGCTAGACGCTGTACATGGTTTCGTAAGGTCAGGTCTTGGTCATTAACAGGCAACAGCTTTTGGGAGAATTGATGCTGACAGCCCACGGAACCTGACATGGCTGTTCAGACAGGTGACAGGTATTAAGAGGAGTAACAGAGTGATGGCCCTGCAGTGTGGATTGAGCCGCAAAATCCATCACTGAAGCACCTTAACTGCCTCCTCAGCAATAGGATTCTTGTTAATGTTCTTGGCATTGGCAACCTCAACAGCTATTCTGCATTCATAGAATATCTCATCACTGCATAAGTCAGAAAATCCTGGAGCCAGGTCAGTTCCGACTAAAGCAAAATTACCACTGAGTGGGTGTATGACAATACACAGATGTATGAAGCCATCTTTCAGATTTACAGGCGTTAATTTTCAATTAGCAATGCTGCATTGAATGATGTTACACATTCTCAGATAACAAGGATGAGCTGACGTTCAAGTTTGAGCACATCAGCAGCAAAAGCAGACCCAATGTCTCAGATGGATAGCAACTTGATTGTTCCATCATAAATGTGGCGGCTTTTTCCAAACATACCTTTTGTGACATGAGCAACCGTCCAACACTTGTCATGGGATGACAATGCATTCAGCTGAACTTGCCAATGGGCTGTGGCACCGTACATCTAAGACTATCTTTAGACAGGCTAGCAACTTTCAAGTATCATTTCACAACCCTGACGTTCGTTGCCTTCTTTGACGGGTGTGTGCCTTGATGGAGATGCGCACATGTCCTTTTTAGATAAAATAAATAAAGTTTGAAAATATTCAAATGTTCTTAGGAGTAGGGTTTTGGTTTGTCTGAAGTCATTAAAATTAGCTTTACAATGCGTGCACAATTATTAGGCAAATTGTTTTCCTCAGGATTAATTTTATTGTTGCATAAACACAATGCTCTCAGTCAATCCAAAATGTTATTGAACCTCAAACCTGAATTTTTAACAAAGGAAAAGTGAGGTTTGTCATTCTCAGGGAAATACATAAATGTGCACAATTATTAGGCAACTAAATTACAAAAAGAATGTCTCCCAACGCAATTGTTTATTCTCTATTTTTTAAGTCAGGTGAGGAAGGGGGCCAAGTCATTATTTGGGCATCTTTGAGGCCCTTGCTGGCTAGCCAAATGAGTACTTGGATGCATGTGATGGAGCATTGTCCTGTATAAAAAGCATGGCCTTCTAGACTGCTGAGGACTTCTTCCTGTACAACTGCTTGAAGAAAATACTTTCCAGAAACTGTCTGTGGGTTTGAGAGTTGAGTTTCAGTCCATCTTCAAAGTCCAACTACCTCATCCTTAATGATAGCAGCCCATACCAGTACCCCTCCTCCATCTTGCTGGCATCCAGCCATGGGCCCATCCATCTGGTCCATCAAGAATCACTCTCATTTCATCTGTCCATAAAATTTTTGTGTATTTCTTTACCCAATCTTGATGCTTCAACTGGTCACGCCTCAATAGTTTAGCTTTTTCAAGATTGTTGCATCCTTCTGAAAGGCATTTAAAAAAAAATTACTTTTTAGTGCCAGTTAAATCTCTTTTTTGGCCCATTTTACCTGAGGTAAAGAAAGTAAGCTGCCTAATAATTATGCACACCTTGATATAAGGTGTTAGTCACTTTTGCCACACCCTCCCTCATTACACAAATATATATCACCTGAAAATGATTGAATCCAATAAGAAAGTTTATATGGTTTGGAGTTGGAAAATTTGTATGGAAACAATGATAAGAACAGAATACTCACTTGCCTAATAATTGTGCATGCAGTGTATTTAGCTTAAAAATATAAATTTGTATATATTTTACAATTAGCTTATAGTAAAAATAGTAGAAGTCCTTATTAGCTAAATTAGGTGTGTGTGTGTGTGCGTGTGCATGTGATTGTGCATGTGGGCAGGTTTAGGTGGTTTACGAGGCCTTTTTAAGGTTACAAACTGGTAATTACAAGGGTAATTTTCTATAAATGTGGTTTATGAGGACATTTCTAGTGTCCTCATAAGTATACCAAACTTATGTTTTTTTGAAAATGTAAAAAAGTTATTTGTGAGGTTTAGGGGTAGGGTTAGGATTATGGGATAGAATATATAGTTTGTACAGTATAAAAATATTTATGTCTATAGAGAGTCCTCATAATTATATAATGATAAGATCAGAATACTCACTAATAATAATAATTTTATAAAAAAAATAATTTGTTATATATTTTACAATTAGCTTATATTAAAAATAGTAGAAGTCCTTATTAGGTCAATTGTGTGTGTGTGTGTGCGTGTGCGTGTGTGTGTTTGATGATTTACGCCATGCACTGTGAGTCATATTGATTTAAATATCCAAAATATGCATGCAAATGCACACTTGTGTACACACTTTTCTCTTTACAGTTCTGTAAGCCTCTAGGGCTCATTGCATAACACCATACACTCTATTGAGCAAGTTGGTTGACAAAGCACACTGTTATTGTGCAAACTTATATTAGTTATTTTATTAAAACAAATATTTATACAAATTATATATAATTCTTTTTTACAATAGGCCTTGCAAATATAAAAAAAATCCCATAGACTTGTCTGTCTATCCTCAGCACAACTTTAGACTATAGTGAAGAATTTCAGTATTTTTTAAATATTTTTAATTTATTTAAACTTTCAGACAAAGCAATGTCTGTATCAAAAAGATATGTCAATATCAAAGATTGTTTTGACAAACTTTCCTCTTCTATGTGAATTTTCTGTCATTTTGTCAGCAGAGCAAACTCGAATGATTGTCAAAACTACATGCCATATATGTGTCTGAACATACCTGCAGCTCGAGGTCACAAACAGCTTTCTGTTCAGACATGTCTCCATATTTATGAAACTCATTGCAGATCCATCTAGTGCATATTTGGACACATTTCCCACAGTAACATTCTCTCACACAGCAGGATATGCTTCACTATGTGTGTATTTACAGTATACAATGTTTTTTCCTAAGAACACCATTCAAATGAGAGTTTAATAGATGAAGTTAATGTTTACAAAGGAAAGCACTGTGATGGCACTTTCAATGGGTGCTTTTCTCAGATTGAGCTGAAAATCAAGTCAAGTCAAGTTGTTTTTATTGTCGTTCAACCATATATATTTAGTACAGTACACAGTGAAACGAGACAACGTTCCTCCAGGACCATGGTGATACATAAAACAACATAAGACAAACACAACCAAATGAGACTATACAGACTAAATAACGTACCTATATAAAGTGCACGCGCAAACGTGTGCAAAAAGTACGAGACAGTACAATAAATTACAAAAAATTAACAGGACAATAAGCACAAAAGTGCTATTTGTGGGGTTTAAAGACCCAGTTTCCTTAAGATTATTGGAGATTTGGAATTCTTCAGGATTAATGAATCAGGACGAATTCATGATTTGAAATAAATTTGTATATATATGAATCACCATCATTGTTATCGTGTCAGCTCCAAGACTCACTTAACCCACAGCTGTTGTTAGTAGATTTTAACTTTTCACAAGGGAATACCATAAACTCAGATCCCAAAAGATGTCATGTAGTTCCCCACATCCCTGAGGGGGGGAAGAGACGTAACTAGCATAGGAGCAGGCTGTGCCACCCATGACCATTTCTCTCTATGTTTTTCCTCTCCACAGAGTATTCAATTCGGCTGGGGCCAACTAACACTATTATTCACGCCGGGGAAGGTATTCTTTCCTTTCCTATTCTTTCAGGGGGAAAAGACACCGTGGAGACCACATCCTGCCCGAAGGGAGGCAATACGTAACGTGGGGTTATCAGCCGCACATGGAAAAGGCGCTGTGATAGGTCCTGCCTCGAAGGGGAGGACAGGGAGACCGTACCGTGGAAAATACATCACAGAGGGCTATTGGAGAAACTGGCATCTGTGGAGCACCTACCCCAGTACAGCGCATATTAGCACACGTACTGGATCCGGCTACGAATTCCTCTGCCAAATTCCACAGGGCTAGGGAGGAAAACAGGGGCTCAAATGGGGCTCTCCCAGAAGAACCACGGAGAGATTCTGAGGGAAAGAGGCGTAGTCTAGGAGGATTCAGCCTCCTGGCACCTTTCAGGAACCTGATAATCAGGTCGTGATTCCCCAAGGACTTACCATGCGCCGTGTCATTGTGAGCCACTATAGCGGCCACATACACCTTCAAGGTGGAGGGGGGCAACCACCCATCCAGTCTCTCCTGCGGGAAGGAAAGCACTGACTGATAGTGCATCTCTGGGGGTCTTCACCTCGGGAAGAACACCAATTTGAGAACAAACGCCACTTCAAGGCAAATAGCTGCCTTGTAGAGGGAGCCTTGGACTGAGTGACGGTATCTACCACTGCCAGTGGTAAGCCATTTAAATCTTTCACGTCCCATTCAGGGGCCAGACATGGAGATTCCAGAGGTCTGGGCGTGGGTGCCAGATGGTCCTGAGAGAGGAGGTCCTGCCTCGGGGGAACCTGCCAGGGAGGGGCTGTCGCGAGGAACGTGAGATCTGAAATCCAATTCGGGCCGTGAGGTGGGGGGTGTCCGCTTACTGCAGGGGGATCTATGCTGGGGCCGAGGACTGGGCTCGGGCTGTGGCAGAGCTGCCTGGGCTTTCTCCGCCACAGGGGGACACCCTCGGAGAGCAGATGGGATCTTGAGCTGCGATGGGGCAAGATGTTTTGTATCACCTCAGTCTGCTTCTTTGACGCGAGAACTGCAAAGTCCTCAACGGTGTCGCTGAATAGGCCGATCTGGGAGATGGCCACATTGAGAAAGCAAACCTTGTCATCATCCCTTATCTCAACCAGATTGAGACATAGCTGGCACTCCTGGAACACCAAGGTGCCCATCGCCTGCCCGAGTGCTTGCGCCATGAACTTCGTGGCTTGGAAGGTGAGGTCGGTCGCCGAGCGCAGCTCCTGAATCACATCGGAATCAGGACTACCCGTGCAGCTCTGTCAGTGCTTTGGCCTGGTGTACTTGCAGGAGGGCCATGGCATTCATAGTGGAGATGGCCTGTCCAGTGGCACTGTAGGCTTTGGTCAACAGAAACAATGTCCTACAGGTCTGGGGGGGGGGTGTTGCCGTGAGTGGCACTCCGAACCCAGGAACCAATCACCCAGCCGTGAGGGGTCAGGGGCAGTCTAGGCAAGCATGGCGGTCAGCTCCGTGTCAGCCTCAGACTGGGCGGGCAGACCCTCTCTGATGCAGCGATTGAAAACTCATCCTGCTCACATGCTCTGAAAGAGACATTAAGCTGGCCCTGAGGCGAGCTGGGCTCATCTCGGAACACAACCGGGCAAACGAGCGTGCTGGGGAATTGGAGGTCTGTGGTCTGCACAAAGACCGAAAGGCAACTTTAAAAGAGGCGTCTTTAAAAAGATGTTGGTGTCAATGTGTTTTGCTCTAATAGTGGAAATATACTCTTTAACACCAGGGGCGTACTCTGCACTGATCGTGGAGAAGGAGAGAATGCCGCTTGAAGGCGTTGTATATCCAACAGGATACACTTCTTAGAGGTGAATGGACCTGAAGTGGAATTCAGCTTGCTAACACAACTGCTCATCTCCGAAGAAAAAAATCTGAATGAGTGGTTGCGAGCCAGCTTCTTTTATATCCATATGTCCGGGGGAGTGGCATGCAAATTACGCCAATTCTCATTAACCTTTTCTCAAAGATCAGTGGTGTTTGCGGCTCCCAAGAGCGACCCCTAGTGTCACTACATCGACACAATGTTGAGTGAGTGACAGAAGGGGAAAGTTGAATATAATGTATTTTTACAAAGATTAAAGTATAACAGTTGTTAAATATCTTCATACAAGAAACAAAGAAAGATAGTTAGCTGAGAGAGGTCTAAGGCCTCAAAGGGTCAGGTGATGTAGAGAGCAGAGGGAAGTCAGACTAAATCTGCTCCAATAATGCACATATCAGCCACAACATTAAAACACCTGCATAATATTGTGTAGGTAGTCCTTGTGCTGCCAAAACCGTGCCAACCCGCATCTAAGAATAGCATTCTGAGATGCTATTCTTCTCACCACAATTGTACAGTTCAGTTATCGGAGTTACTGTAGTCTGGCCATTCTCGGTTGGCCTCTCTCATCAACAAGGCATTTCCGTCCACAGAACTGCCGCTCACTGGATGTTTTTTGTACCATTCTGAATAAATTCTAGAGACTGTTATATGTGAAAAACCCAGGAGATCAGCAGTTACAGAAATACTCAAACCAGCCCGTCTGGCACCAACAATCATGCCACGGTAACAGTCACTGAGATAAAAAAAATTCCCCATTCTGATGGTTGATGTGACAATTAACTGAAGCTCCTGACCTATATCTGCATGAATTTATGCACGGGACTGCTGACACACAATTGGCTGATTAGATAATCACATGGATGATTGTTTGTCCCCAATCATGAATAGTCATACATTAATAAAGAGACATGAAAGGAAACTAACATGTAATACGGATAAATGGAATAGCATGTCTCTATACAGATCTACCAGGGTTTGAATGATATCCTGTATACTCCTTGGGTGGGGCCAGGAACTGCCAAGATACATATAGGAACGATAGGAACACTGAGTATATAGGCTTCCGAAGCGGACAAAAATATACAGTATATAATAGGAAATGGAATAACATAAATATTTAAAGACACTGAGAGATAATATAACATTCATATATATTTGTTTGTTTGTTTGGTTAGAACCATAAAACCTGAGTACAAATAGTAGATGAATGAATGAGTATATTTTTGTATCAGCAATGAATATGTCTGAATGAATATTAGAGACATGAATATGCCTCTAATACTAAGATTACAGTATCTTAATTATTGAGTTATGGATAGTTATAGATATTAGTAAAAAGGAATAACAAACTTAAAAAAACAGTGATTGATAAAGATATTAAAACAAATGAATGTATTAAAATAATAATAAAATAAATAACTTTTCCAACACATCACAGACAGAGGTCAAATGTGATCGAACAATGATTCTACCACTATTTAAGATCTAATGGGATTAACTGGACCCCGTTTTGCAACCACCGTGTATAGGCTGTTTGTGAAAGATATGTGAATAAAATGTATGTACTACTTCTAAAATTTGTCTTTGCATTTATTTTTAACGCAGTAGGCTAAGTAACTATAAAAACAATGGCCTCTCTAAATCGCCTGTTTGGATATTGTATTTGCCAAATGTTATTTACTGTATGAGGACCAACAATGTTATCAGTAAAGATGCATATTGTATGTCTAATGGAAGTTTTCATTTTGATAAGACTTATTTCTTAGGCTTTAGAAATGTGTTTAGCATGTGAGGATGTGTACTGATTAACCTGTTACATGTCCGACATAATCATACATGCTCATTAAAACAAGTTAAACTAAAATTAAAAGGAACATATAAATATTTCTTAACTATAAATCACAGATATGTCTTTATAATAACTTTTATGAACATACATAAACAGTATTACATTATATAATGCTTGACAGATTATTAAAACTGCAGCACTTCTCATATCTACGACTGAAAGCTGCTGCTTGACAGAACCCAGAAGCCTACTTGCCTGCTGTGTCACAGTAATTCCATCTATAAACAAACCCTGAATGTAATCTAACAGGCATTCAAGGCAATAAACTGATGCAAATTTACATGTATATTTAGAACCTTTCCCATTTAAACATTTCTATTCACTGAATTACATTTATGTAAGATCTGAGGAGCTCAGAAACAGAAGAGGAGAAAGATAAATGATATAGAGTCTACCCCAAGACTCTGCCAAGATGGTGCTCATAAAGTCTGAATTTACCTTGTGTAAGAATGCACATCTGTTTATTTTCAACTATCACCTGAACAAAGGAAACGTTTTAGGATAGCACATTTTAGGAAGGTTTTAGGACCTTCCTTCAGACCTCTTCTCACTCATGTTATAAATCAGGAAATACACCCACACTTAATGGTCATCACATGACATGGCCATCTCGACCATCTGCAAGAGACTCTCCCAAGAAACCCTCATGAATGCAATGGAAAGCATAGAATCCAAGACTAAGGCTTCTTTATTCTTGGACCAGATTGCCACACTACAAATTGACTAATAAGGGAGCACAAGACATTTTCCGTGGAAGCATGACTAAGAAATTCTGGACATGACAAGAGAGAGCTTGAAAACTGTCTTTGGAATTATCCCTTTGGAAACTCTCTTTAGCCGACCAAAACTAGTGTTTTTTATCATCTCCAAAGGCAGAAAACGTAATGGTTACTGTTGAAACCTCCATTCCTTGAGGGAGGGAACAAGACGTTGTGTCGAATGTGACACAAGGGGTCTTCCTTGGGAGCCTTGCGTACCTCTGAACTTGAGAAAGGGCCAATGAAAAATTGGCAGACAGTATTTGCATGTCCTGTCCTCAGACATGCGGTATAAAGGGAAGCGGGCGTGCATCTGTCAGTCAGGTTTTTGCACTGAGGAGCCGAGAATTAGGTACGGCCATTTACAGTGGTAGGTCTAGTGTCATGGCAGAAGGGACATAAAGTCTCGTACCCTCCCTCAGGGAATGGAGGTTACAACAGTAACCGTGACGTTCCCCTTCTGTCACTCACTCGACGTTGTGTCGAATGAAGTGACACAAGGTGTCCCATTCAAAAGTGCCATGCACTAGACCGTGATATGTGAACTGCTGACACAGGAGCAAGCAGGCTGCTGCATGCTAGAAGCAACTGTATTGGCCACACATAACCGAGTTCTACCGGCTTAGACCTGACAAAACACGGGACGATATTGTAGAATCTCGCAAAGGTGTTGGGTGTTGCCCAGCCCACTGCTCTGTAGATGTCTGCTTAGGGAGGAGCCATTGGCCAGTGCCCACGAGGATGACACACTTCCCGTTGAGTGTGCTCAAACCCGCAAGGGGGCGGGCATAGCCTGAGTCTGGAAGGCTAAGTCAATGGTGTCGATGACCCAGCGGGCAGCCTCAGTTTGGACACTGCGTTCCCTTTCCGCTGTCCACCGAAGCAGACAAAGAGCTGCTCAGAACATCTAAAGCTCTGCTTGCGATCCAAATAGGTATATGCAAAGCACGTACTGGACACAGCAACGAAGGCTGTGTCTGCCTCCTCCCGGGGCAGCTTGCTTGCAGGTTCACAACCTGGTCCCAATCTTGGGCACATAGCCCGGTCACAGTCTTAGGATGACGTGAGTATCTGTCAGACCGAACTCCAGGCAAGTGTCGCTGACAGAGAACGCTTGCAGTTCCCCAACCCTCTTGATGGAAGCTAGCGCTATCAGGAGGGCCGTCTTCAAGGAGAGGGCCTTGAGTTCAACTGAGTCAAGCGGCTCGAATGGGGATCTCTGAAGGCCCGAGAGGATCACTGAGAGATCCCAGGAGGGGAACAGGCTTGGCAGGGGAGGATTCAGCCTCCGGCCACCTCTAAGGAACCTGATAATCAATGACAAATTTGCAAACAGAATTTGCATATCCCTCCCCCGGACATATGGGTAAAAAGGAGGGCGCAATATGGCTGTCATTCAGGTTTTGCACCGAGGAGCCGAGAATAAGTTTCGGCCGTTACAGCGGTTGGTACAGTGTTGTGGCAAAAGGGACACAACATCTTGTTCCCTCCATCAGGGAATGGGGGTTACAACAGTAACCTAGACATTCCCATTCTGTCACTCACTCGACGTTGTGTCGATGTAGTGACACTAGGGGTCCCTATCCAATAACGCCACGACACTGAACTACGTGAACTGCTGATGCAGTTGCAAGCAAGCTGTTGCTAACCAAAGGAGCAGACCATATCAGGCTGCACGTAACCTTCCCCAACGCCCCATAAGACATAAGATGTCATATACATTTTAGGTTCCCGGCATCCCGGAGGGGGGGAACAAGCAACACGACAAGCATGAGAGCAGACCACGCCAGCTGCGGCCTTTTCTCTTTCGATGTTTTCTCTCCATAGAGTGTTAGATGCAGCTGGGGCCATCTAACACTATCACACGTACCGGGGAAGGTGTTCTTTTCCAATCCTATTCTTTCAGGGGGGAAAAAACCCGCGTTAGTAAAGCATTAGTACCTGTAGTGGGTCTGGTCGGGAATTCCTCTGCCGAATTCATGAGCCAGAGGGCTAGGGAGGAAGGACATCCAGGGAGCACGAGTTTTGTGGGCTCACCTAGGAGTAAGAGTGCATGTGTTCACCTCAGAAGAGGGCAAAGGCGCTATACGCAAGCAGTACACCCGGTCAGCTGTTCCGTATTACAGAGTTCCATGTGCTCGGATCTGTCAAAACACGGGACGAGATCAACTCAACCCGGCGATTATAAAATCTCACAAATGTATTGGGTGTTGCCCAGCCCGGCACTCTGCAGATGTCTGCTAGAGAGGTGCCGTTGGCCAGTGCCCATGAGGATGCCACACTCCTCATAGAGTATGCTCGATCCTGCAAGGGGGTCTGTGTCTGATAGGCCAATGCAATGGTGTCGATGACCCAGTGGGCAAGCCTCTGTTTGGAGACAGCGTTCCCTTTCCGCTGTCCACCAAAGCAAACAAAGAGCTGCTCGGAACATTTAAAGCTCTGTGTGTGGTCCGAATAGGTGCGCAAAGCATGCACAGGACACAACAACGATAAGGCTGGGGCAGCACTTGCAGGTTCACTACCTAGTCCCTGAAGGGGGTCGTAGGAACCTTGGGCACGTAGCCCGGTCGGGGTCTTAGGATGACATGAGCATCTTCCGGATCGAACTCCAGGCAAGTGTCGCTGACAGAGAACACTTGCAAACCCTCTTGATGGAAGTGAGCACAATCAGGAGGGCCGTCTTCAGGGAGAGGGCTTTTAGCTCAACTGACTCAAGTGGCTCAAAGGGAGCAATCTGAAGGCCCGCAAGGACAACGGGGAGATCCCATGAGGGGAACAGGCATGGCCTGGGAGGATTCAACCTCCGGGCTCCTCTAAGGAACCTGATGATCAACTCGTGCTTCCCTAAGGACTTACCGTCCACTGTGTCATGGTGATCCGATATAGTGGCTACATAAACCTTCAAGGTGGAGGGGGACAGCCGCCCCTCCAGCCTCTCCTGCAGGAGTGAGAGCACTGACCCAACTGCGCACATCTGTGGGTCAAGTCAATTTTATTTGTATAGCCCCTCTCACAACACAATTTGTTTCAAAGCAGCTTTAAGATCAAACTGTAAAGTCTATTATGTCGATGAGTCATCATTGTGTAATTAGATAAAATATGATTGTTAAACGTGTTTAAAAATAAGTAATTAAATAATAATTGTATTAATAACCCAAGTGAGCATGCTGAAAGCCACTGTGGCAAGGAACACAAAACTCCATAAGATTTTGATTAATGGAGAAAAATAACCTTGGGAGAAACCAGACTCACAGTGGGGGCCAGTTCCCCTCTAGCTAACATTATGAATATAATGTAAATATTACTTATGTATAGTTAAAGTCATGGTTTAAAATTATTAAACAAGTAAGTGTTAAGGGTCAGTGTTTAAACATAGATTTTGTATGAACTGTAAGATTAATGACTAATGTCTTTGATGTCCATCCTGGATTAACTGCAGAAGTTCACATAGATGCAATTGTCCTTGTTAATTGGCTGATGAAGGCTTTTGTTGGCAATTGATAGTCTATGTATTCCATAATAAGAGTGTAGTCCATCAGTAGACGGATGCTGGCAGAGATCAGGGAGGTGCATCGGAGTTCAATCTGGCCCGTAATTTCAGTGAGGTTCGGTGTGGTCCATCCTAAATCCAAGGTTCAGACAATGGCATATGAAGTATCCCATGTCTTATCCTCTGAAGTCCATCATAATAGACTGAAGTGATGTTTGGCTGGCACCGGCTGCATTTAGTCATCATCACACAGCTACACGTAGCAGTGGAGTCCAACACGAAGCAGGAAGAACACCAATTTGCGAACAAACTCGGCCGCTGCTGACTCCAGAGTAGGAGATGGCGAGCGAGTTGTGACATGCAACGACAGCGAAAGTTGCCTTGGCGAGTTATATATGCTACAGTCATACAGCTGTCTGAATGGATCAAGACGTGCATGTCCTAAAACGGAGGGAGGAATCTCCACAGGGCAAGAAGTACAGTCAGCAACTCTAGGCAGTAGATGTGCCAGCCCAGCCGCGGTCCTGTCCAGGAGCCAGCGGCTGTGTGCCCATTGCACATGGTGCCCCAGCCCATATTCGAGGCGTCTGTGGTGACCACGATGCATCTGGACACCTGCTGTAGAGGGACTCCCATTCGCAGAGAACAAAGGTCTGTCCAGGGGCTGAATAGGTGATGGCAGAGAAGGGTGATGGTCAAAGAGTGGTGCCATGCTCATCTCGGGATTCGAGTCTGAAGCCAGTGCAGAAGTGGTCTCATATGCATCAACCCGAGCGGTGTGGCCTTCATAAGGATGCCATATGCCCTCAGGAGCCTCTGGAACTGCCACGGTGGAACTGCTGTGCCTTGTCTGAACAAACTTAGACAGTTCAGCACTGGCTGAAGTCATCGAACTTCATATTATTGAGTCATCGAACTCTTTCCAATTTGACCTGTAGCCTTAGGCACACAGTGACTATCGAGAGTGAGCTACAATCAGCCAGTCTTCGAAGTAATAGAGTAGGTGGATGCCCACTTCCCTTAGTGTGGCAAGGGCTGCCTCTGAAACCTTTGTGAAGGCGCGAGGGGACAGGGACGAGCCGAAGGGTAGGACCTGGTACTAGTACGTCGGGACATCAGACGCGAGTCGTAGGACAGGTCTGTGTCGAGGCAAAATTGAGACGTGAAAGTACACATCCTTCAGGTCTACTGCTGCGAACCAATCTCAATGCTAGATGCACTTTAGAATAAGTTTCTGCGTGAGCATCTTGAACGGGAGTCTGTGTAAGGCCCGGTTCAGAACTTGCAGGTCCAAGATTGGCTGCAACCCACCGAATTTCTTGGGTACAATGAAGTGGGGAACATAGAAACCCTTCTTCATCTTGGCTGGAGGGACAGGCTCTATCACGTCCTTGTGTAAAAAGGTTGCGATTTCCAGTCGCAGGGTGTTGGTGTTCTCACCGTGCACCAAATTGAAGCGGATGCTGCTGAAACTGGGCGAGCACCTGGCGAACTGAATCACGTAGCCGAGTCAGATGGCCCTGGCCAGCCAGCGCAACAGGTTGGAAAGCGTAAGCGATGCGTCCAAGCTCAGAGCGGGGGGCACTAAGGGGACAATCACTTTTGACGTACCTGGTGGGGCTTTGCAGCTGGGGGGAGCAGGTAATGTTATGTCGGGGAGCAAAGTTGTGCTGATGAAAACTCAAAGCACTTACCTACCTCCGCACACATAAAGTGACAACGACTTAAAGTGCAACTATGTGCAAAAGTTGGATAGTGTACAGGTGTGTGTGTGTGTGTGTCAGTCCAGTCCCTGAGTATTGAGGAGTACTGTTACACAGTCTGGCCATGAGGGTCCAAAAGCTTCGGTACCTCTTGCCAGATGGCAGGAGGGTGAAGAGTTTGTGTGAGGGGTGTGTGGGGTCATCCACAATGCTGGTTGCTCTGCAGATGCAGCGTTTGATGTAAATCTCTTTGATGGAGGGAAGCTGCTCAGGATGCTCTCAATTGTCCCTCTATAGAATGTAGAGAGGATGGAGGGAGGGAGATGTGCTTTTCTCAGCCTTCGAAGAAAGTAGAGACGCTGCTGGGCTTTCTTGGTAATACAGCTGGTGTTGAGGGACCAGGTGAGGTTCTCCACCAGGTGAACACCAAGGAATTTGGTGCTCTTGACGATCTCCACAGAGGAGCCGTCGATGTTCAGCAGAGAGTGTTCACTACGGGCTCTCCTGAAGTCAACAACCATCTCTTTTGTTTTTTCCACATTCAGAGACAGACTGTTGGCTCTACACCAGTCTGTTAGCCGCTGCACCTCCTCTCTGTATGCTGACTCATCGTTCTTGCTGATGAGACCCACCACGGTTGTGTCATCTTCGAACTTGACGATGTGGTTCGAGCTGTGCATTGCTGCACAGTCGTGAGTCAGCAGAGTGAACAGCAGTGGACTGAGCACACAGTCCTGGGGGGCCCCAGTGTGGTGGTGGTGGAGATACTGTTACCGATCCGGACTGACTGAGGTCTCCCAGTCAGGAAGTCCAGGATGCAGTTGCAGTGGGAGGTGTCCAGGCCCAGCAGGTTCAGCTTTCCAATCAGGTGCTGAGGAATGATTGTGTTGAATGCTGAGCTGAAGTCTATGAACAGCATTCGAACGTATGAGTCCTTGTTATCTAGGTGGGTGAGGGCCAGATGGAGGGTGGTGGCAATGGCATCGTCTGTTGAACGGTTGTGACGATACACAAACTGCAGTGGGTCTAGTGAGGGGGGCAGCTGGGTCTTAATGTGCCTCATGATGTGCCTCTCAAAGCACTTCATGATGATGATGATGATGGGTGTGAGTGCGACGGGACTGTAGTCATTGAGACAGGACACTGAAGACTTCTTTGGCAGGGGGACGATGGTGGTGGCCTTGAAGCTCGTTGGAACGACGGCGCTACTCAGATAGATGTTGAAGATGTCAGTAAGAACATCTGCCAGCTGGTCTGCACATCCTCTAAGCACTCTGCCAGGAATGTTGTCTGGTCCAGCAGCCTTCCGTGGGTTTTTAGCATAGAGTTTTTATCACATCGGCCATGGTAAGACAGAGCACCTGGTTGTTGGGTAGAGGGGTGGTCGTCCTCACCACCACATTGTTCTGAGCCTCAAACCTAGCATAGAAGTCATTCAGCGCATCTGGAAGGGAGGCATCTTTGTCACAGGCAACTGATGTTGTCCTGTAATTTGTGATGGCCTGGATGCCCTGCCACATGTGCCGCATGTCGCCGCTGTCCTGGAAGTGACTATGGATTCTCTGTGCGTGTGTGTGCTTTGCCTCCCTGATGGCCCGGGACAGTTTGGCCCTCGATGTTCTTAGGGCTGCCTTGTCACCTGCTCTGAAGGCGGAGTCTCGGGTCCTCAGCAGCGCACGCACCTCCACAGTCATCCACAACTACTTGTTGGAGCGTGTGGTGATGATATTGGAGAAAGTGACATCATCAATGCACTTGCTGATATAGCTGATCATTGATGCTGTGTATTTCTCCAAGTTGGTAGAGTCGCTATATGTTGCAGCCTCCCTGAACATGTGCCAGTCAGTACACTCAAAAGAGTCCTGAAGAGCAGAGATGGCTCCTGCTGGCCAGGTTTTCACCTGATTCTGGAGCGGTTTTGTGCATCTGACGAGCGGTCTGTATGCTGGAATTAGCATAACAGAGATGTGGTCTGAGTAGCCGAGGTGGGGGCGGGGCTCGGCCCGGTACACGCCTGGTATGTTTGTGTAAACAAGATCAAGTGTGTTCGCCCCTCTCGTTGCAAAGTCCACATACTGATGGAATTTAGGGAGCACTGTCTTGAGATTTGCATGGATGAAATCTCCGGTGACATTAAACAGTCCATCAGGATGAGCGTTCTGCAGTTCGCTAATAGCCCCATACATTTCACAGAGCGCTTCCTTAACATTAGCGCTGGGGGAATGTAAACTCTGGTTATTATGACTGTGGTGAATTCCCGTGGTAAATAAAAAGGTCTGCATCTAACAGTCACAAGCTCCAATAGCGATGAACAGTAGCTAGAGACTAGCACAGAGTTCTTGCACCATTCTGTGTTGATGTAAACACACAAGCCATCACCGCGAGTCTTACCGCACATTGCTGCATTTCTGTCAGCACAAAAAGAGTTGTGCCAGTCTAGCTGAATGGCGGCATCCGGAACTCTGTCGCTGAGCCACATCTCCATGAAAACAAAGACACAGCAGTCTCTAAACTCACGCTGCGTAGTCTGCTGGAGTTGGATGTAGTCCAGTTTATTGTCCAGGGAGCAAACATTTGAGAGCAGGACAGACGGGAGAGCTAGGGTTTGTATTTAACCCCGCCCTCTTGCTGCGCTTCCGCTTCCTTGCACACCGCTTACGATATCCTCTCTCCCGGTCAACAGCATCAGGCGACGCCGAGGACTGGAGGTCCGTTCTCCACAGCAAGCCGAGTTTGCGTAGCTTCTCCTGCAGATCATCATGTAGCTTGGTTGTTGCATGAATCTTATGTAGGATTTTTTGATGAAAAATATTTGAAGTAGTTTAAGTTTTCATTTTTTTTATTGTAATAGTAATTTTTCACGTTATTAAAGGAAGACAGAACGTTTTGAAGAAGACAGAAACTCTTGGATGGCCTAAGGGTGAGTAAATTATCAGCAAATTTTCATATTTGGGTGAACTATTCCTTTAATGTCCTGACTATACATTGTGATTAGTTGAATGCCACTTTGTTGAATTAAAGTACCAATTTCTTTCCATAAGAGCAAAATCTGTACATTATTCCAAACTTTTGGCTGCCAGTGTATTGATTAGTTTAGATTGATAGTTTGATTCCAATGTCCTCTTTAGGTGACACCAGTACTTGTCAGCTAGTAGTTACCCAGAACACCCTAGCTAGGGTTAGCAACTTTTTGCCATGCGAATATAGGACTCTTTATCTTCAATATGGACGGGTATCCCCCTCTAGAATTTTAACACTTACATACAGGTGTCCTGTAAAGGATGTCGTGATTTCAGCTAAAATACGGGACGTTCCGCCTACTAGGATGCAGTTGGCAACCCTAACCTTAGAAAATTATAAACTTCACAGCACACCTTAGCAACTTAATACAAATGCCAACCCGATCATATGAGAAGTCGTAAGAATACAAGATGGTGAAATATTAAGAAATTGTACAAATAGGCTTGTACAAAACTCTCGACATACTGGTGTGTACCACGGAAGAAAGAGAAAAAGCAGGGTTTTGAAGGAGCATTCTGACCATTTATAATATGTTGAACCACTAACATAAATCTCAAACCTAAAGCTAACCAGAAACATAATGTTTAATACCCAATCCAAAGCCTAAACCTTAACATAATTTCAAGGGGAAAATCAAAATTGTGTACAGTGAAAGAAATAAAAATGGTGGTTTGGAAAGGGATGAGGTAGGGTATTCCAGTCTTTATACTGCATAATGATGCAGACATAAGCTTTATTAAAAGAAAGTATTGGATGGAATGTTTGGGTGCTGAGAATACTGAGAATGTTGATTGGGTGGTGTGTATGTGAATGTCTTATGAAAGTGTACGATTTCGCCATTTAAGAATTATTACAAATTGTCATGAGACTGTTTTGTCAATTTTGTCAATTAATGGATTGACAATATATTGATTGGGTGGTGTGTATGTGAATGTCTTACGAAAGTGTACGATTTCGCCATTTAAGAATTATTACAAATTGTCATGAGACTGTTTTGTCAATTTTGTCAATTAATGGATTGACAATATATTGTTACATAACTCATGGTGCTTCGAAAGAATAAGCGTCTCTGTTGAAGGATAAAATGAGCACACACACTCACACAGATTTGACTGTGGCACAAACACATGTAAGCATCCATTCAGGTGAGTCTCAATGCCCAATGTATGGAAATGTTAAGGCTTTTGTGGTAGATGACTGATGATAGTGCTTGTGAAGGTCATATGAACTATCTGGTTAGTACAGTCTGTAAATCAGGAGTTTAAAATTGGGCCAAAACAAGCTGTCCTGTAACGATAAACAACCCAACAGTTATTTCAGTCACTGGATTTCTCTGGGAGTTTTGAAGTACTGAGTGACACTGACTAGTGTGGTGCCTTTAAGTATATTTATTTTGAATTTATTTAGTTGTCTTGTGGAGATTAGACTACTGGAATAAAGTTTGGGGTAAGCAGGAAAAGGCCATGTAAAATGACCAAGCACATGTTGTTTAGGGGTGGTTAAATCTGAAATCCATGATACAACGCTAATAGATCAGCATACAACTCATTCACATAATGGCTAATGGTTGTGCAGACAACTGCTACAATATTTCAGGGATTCTGAAGCACTAACTGTAAAAATCAGTGATTCTCACAAACCTGTCAAGAAAATGTCCTGGTCATATTTAAACACAAATTAATAATAATAATAATAATAAAAGCACATTTTACCCTCTAATTTGTATTAAAGTAACTAATCTGGACAGTTTACTTTTAATATTCACATTGTTCCCTTTACCAAAATCTTCACTATGATGCTGCGCTTTGCTAAGCGCTTTTGGGAACAATCCTGCATTGTGACCAGCTGTGAATATGTGGGTAACACGTCAATGAACATTGACAGGAATTTATAGCCTCGGCTGGTGAGATGATTACAAGGGCGAGTCTAGCCCCTTTTTAGGGGTGCTTCAGCACCCCTAAGAAGGAGCTCAGCACCCCTAAAACTTGGAGTAAGAAATGTTGTTATTCTAAAAATTTTGTTTGTCTTTGACAAGGTTAAATAATGTCCAAAACATACTCCGTAGTTTGTGGTTTAAAATGTATGTGTTAAGGATGAAAATGAAAACACCCCCGCTCAGCAAATGGTATCATCCTCTTCTCTTCTTCTACTTCTCCTCTGTACCTGCACCGCTTAGCACGACCATCATCCAGCGTGAAACACACGCAGAGTGAGAACCTGTTATGTAGTGTTGTGAATCAACTAAGTTGCTCCAAAGCTGTGTCTCACACTCCTTTCCTTTTACCTAGAGTTGTTCCGATTCCGAAACCATATCGGTGAGTACTGGAGTCAGTATCCTGAATCACCATGGTACACCTATAATAAGTGTGTGGAAATTGCAGTAACTTGCAAGAGACAACTTCTCATTTTGAGCACACAAATACGTGTGTCGTTTATTTTGTATTAAAAAACACCAGAAAACAAATGGCGCTGGCAAGCGTCCTACGTCATCACCCATACAGAACATTTAAAGGGACCACGATCCCTGAACAGTTATGAGGAAAAACGCTAAGAACAAAGTACTGCATTTATCACCAACAATGTATAGAACAACATACATTGAATTATGTATGTCACAGTCACTACACACGTCCCCCCAGAATTCACCGTATCCGAAGAACCAAACTGTCAACGGGGAGGTGGGCGTATCAACCGACCACAACGACTGCGCTGTACTGGAGGTTGAGGAGACCTCAGTGCAGCCGGTGTCCCGTCATGACCCGGGTGTGGGGCATGGAGTGTAGGAGGTTTAGGAGCAAGGGGTGGAGGCAGAGCAGGAGGCCGTCCGCGGCGTGGGGGCTGGGCCAGGTCGATGGGCCTGGCCACGTCCAAATGAGCCGGTTTGAGGCGGTCGATAGAAAGTCGCTCCGGTTTGCCGCCTCTTTCCACCACAAAATGTTTTTCCCCCGTCTCCAGAACCCGGAATGGGCCCTCATAGGGCGGACGTAGTGGTCCCCTGTGGGCATCGTGGCGAATGAAAACATAGTCAGCCGTCTGAAGTCCAGCGGGGATGTGTGACTGAGGGAGGCCGTGACGTGAAGTTGGAACAGGTGCGAAAAGCCGTGCATTGTCCAGTAGAGTAGACCGCTGGAAAGTAGCAGACCAGGGAACAGTGGCACTAGGGACAAACTCCCCCGGTACTGTCCATAGACAGTCGAGGCGCCGAGCGCGGGCGTAGACGGGTGGACCAGTGGTGGCGAGATGGTGCTCCACACCATGCTTCACGGCAGATGCAGAGAAAGTGGGCTGAGTGAGGGCTAGGAAACTGGCAAGAGGGCTGTGGAAATCATCAGAAGCTGAAAGCATGCTAGACAGCCATAAAACATGCTAGACAGCCAAAGCATGCTCTCTCCCCAGATCCAGCTGATCCTTCTCGTAATCTGAAGCGCGCCTCAGCGCCTCTTCATTTCACGAGGGGGGCGCTGAACCTCTTCACGCATAATAATAAAGTGGCTGAGAAATTACTAGACTACAGTACAGTACAGACGCGAACAAGAGACCCCGAACGCTCCAAACTCTAAGACAGATTTCTGTCTGGTGGCAAAAAAATATATATATATATATATAATAATTTAAAAAGAAAACACTATATTAGTCTCTTCCTTTCTTTGATGACCTCCATGACGAGCTTTCTCACTCATGGAGGAACCCATATACTTCCCGTATTCACGTACCCGTGACATCTTTATACTCGACTATCGTGGGTGCTGAGACACGGGGGTATTCAATGATGCCGCCTGTCGAAGAGACGCTTGCGGGCTATCTCTCACCAGGGTTCGGCATCATCACTCAAGAAACCCGCTCTCCCCACTAAGCCATGCAGGGCTACCTCCATGCTAGTGGGGAGGGCTTATCAAGCGGCAGGTCAGGCTGGTGCTGCGCTGCACACCATGGCCGTGTTACAGGCGTACCAGGCTGACCTACTGAAAGACCTGAGTGCAGGTGCAACGCTAGACGAAGAAGCCTTTTCTGAACTTCGTCGGGCCACAGATTTATCTGTCCGTGCGACCAAGCAGACAGCCTGTGCCATTGGTCGGTCTATATCCGCTTTAGTCAGCACGGAGAGGCATTTATGGCTTAACCTTTCAGGCATCAAGGATAAGGACAGAGTTTTCCCACTCGATGCCCCGGTTTCACCTTCCGGCCATGAATATAGTTATCTTCAGATTCCAGGAAGCGAAAAGCCACGAGGAAGCCTTCGGGCAGTTTTTTCCTGCAGACACGTCTACTGTGGAAAGAGCTGCAAAATCTCTTGGTCAAAGGGGTCATGAACGTGTTCCCCTTCCAGAGAAAGAGTCGGGCTATTACAGCAGATACTTCCTGGTCCCCAAGAAGTGGGGGAGGGGGGGGTTGCGTCCGATTTTAGATCTTTGAGGCTTGAACCGCTCGGTCAGGGTGTTCAAGTTCAAGATGCTAGCTGTCAAGACGGTCGTGTCTCAGATCCAACATTACGATTGGCTGATCATGATTGATCTCATGGATGCATATTTCCATATTGGAATTCTGCCACAGCACAGGAAGTTCCTGAGGTTCGCTTTCGGGGACGAAGCCTTCCAGTATCGGGTTCTTCCATTCGGCCTAGCCCTATCACCCCGCACATTCACGAAATGCATGGATGCAGCACTGGCTCCTTGGTGACTCCGGGGCATCAGCATTCTGAATTACATAGATGACTGGCTGATCTTAGGCAGCTCCAAGAACTGGCTGTTCAGCACAGGGATATTGTGTTAGCTCATCTGGTTTCTCTGGGTCTGAGACTCAACGTCAAAGAGCGTTCTCTCTCCCACCCGGGGAATCACCTATCTGGGGGTTATATGGAATTCGATCACGATGCGGACACAGTTATATCCCGCTCATATCACGTCCATTCAGAACACCCTGAGCAAACTCAGGCTAGGTCAAGTTTGCACTGTTCACCAGTATCAACAAATACTAGGTCTCATGGCATCTGCATCCACGGTGATCCCTTTGGGCCTGCTCCATATGAGACATTCAGCTGTGGCTAAAAGCCAGGGGATTTCATCCAAGGGCCAGTCCCCTAGGGCTAATAAGGGTTACGCACCGCGTGCTTCGTTCCCTTGCTATGTTAAAGTGTAAGAGTACAAAATGAGTACCACGTAGATATAAAAATACATACAAATTTAAATAATGTAGGTCAATAAATGTATTTTCATGTTGCGGTAAAAATATAATTTCATATTTTTTTATTTTATTTTATTTATTTTTTTATTTTCATTTTGGTGTAAAATAGGACCAGGGCATTTTCTTGACATGTATCATCATGAGAATCACCCAAATGACCTTGTTTCACAGTGGACAGATAAAAACCTGCACACCTTAATCAAGGTGTTTTCAAAGGTACTATGATTTTGGATGCAGCAATGCACCCCAAAACATTTTACATACTTAGAATGAATAGTAACTCCCTGTACTGATAATGATGTAACACAACTAAAAATACACAAGAAACTGTCTCTGAGTCACAACTGACATCCTGTCCATCGCAAAAACACAGACATCATACAGCAGATATTATTTGAGATCGATGTGAGAGCCCACTCAAAGATTTACAGATTTGCGGCATGTCCTTATTTTAGTTGCTGTGTCATTTTGTATTATTTAAATTAAGTTTTGTTGTGTTATTGTGTGAGTGTTGGCTTTCCTTGGAAATGCTCCCAGACATATGGCAGTAAAACACTGTGTACAGGTGCACACCAATCCAGTCAAGTGACTTTCGAGAGGATTGTTGGTTACTTCATATACATATGCAAAGCTTAGAGGCTGAATAATTATACATCTGCTTATATTTGTTTAAACTGTGTTATTGAAATATGACAAATATAGTAAATCCTATAGTAAATGACAAAAAGCTAACAAAGAGAGACCCTCCAAAAGCATCCGTCTGACGAATGTGTAGTCGTCCTTAAAAAAGGTTATATAGTAAGTCTACCTCAGACAAATTTACAAATTCAGTTGCAAAATAGATTGCTGTGGACTGTATGCTTAGTTCAACAATATAATGCCTTCTAGCCACTTTTCGTAATGCCCAATCAATGCTGTACTTGTCTGTCACAGTAATGTATTAAATGTGATTAATTTGATTAATTAATCAGCATAACATGTAATTAATTTATTAAGCAGCCCTAATAATAAATAATGACAAGTGAAATTGTCCAAAATAACACTTGTAAAAAATAACATAATAGTCCAACTGCAATGTTATAATTTAAAAAACAGAGACATGCTTCATTCTGCTTTAATCAATGTAACATGTGGCCCAAAACAGTTGACAATACATCTACAGTAGCCTGTCAAATGAAATATGTCCATAATTCGTATTTCTATGA
Organism: Xyrauchen texanus; assembly: GCF_025860055.1. NCBI lineage: Eukaryota > Metazoa > Chordata > Actinopteri > Cypriniformes > Catostomidae > Xyrauchen > Xyrauchen texanus. The sequence continues at coordinate 46,606,484 of NC_068285.1, forward strand.
ATGTGCCACCTAATTGTAATGAAAGTGTGAGTATACAGGCTGATTAACAGCTCTCTCAAAAAGCATAAAAGTTTGAACAACTAATGCTAATGATTTTAACAAAGTGTATCTAGGGCTGTTTCATTTTTGGTTTAATGGAGACAATCTATGCATTTTAGCCCTATAAGAACACTTTTAGTACCTCGCCCCAACCCACCCAACAGGGAACATTTCGAAATATTTGGCTAACTTTATGTAAAGGTTGTGTAACTACATGTTAGGGGCAAAATTCTTAAAATAATGTTAATGCAATGTCCTTATAATGTTATTGGTATTTTTGCAATATTAAAAGAAAACGTTAGCACAACATGGTTTTGATGATCCTTTGAACGTTAACATTTAGAGCTGTTTGAAGTGCTATGCTAAAATAATATCATTGTAAATGTGGGAACGATTTTACTGTTCCCAGTAATAACGATCAAATAATTCAACATATTCATATAGATTCCGCAGTACGGCTCATTACTGAAACATTTCAAAGCAAGTTTAGAATAGTGTCAGAGGCTTTTCTAGGATTTGAAAACATCGGGGGCTAAGGAGATGGGCATTTAAATGATCCCATTATGATGCCATTACTGTTTGACGGTGAGAGAAAGTTGAGATAATATTTATGTTGTGCATTTTTCATTTCATCCTTTGTAGAGACATACAACATACTTCAGACATACAGAATTGAGAAAGAATCTGTGAAAGAAGCCCCAATACCAACCAGTGAAACAGTGACCACACCAGCGATCTTAACAGCTACTTTCTTCAGGCAGGGTTTGTGTGTGGCCCATCATTAAAAAAAAGATGTCCTATTTGCAAGCATCCTTATAAATACAAAAAAACTTAAAAAAAAACAAAAACACATTGACCGGAAACACACAGAACAACCAATGCAGGATATGTTTGTTTCTTCTGGGATTCCAAAACATTGGCATTACCATCTTTCTGGCTCTGATCTCTGAGTAAAAACAAACAAACCATCAAACAAACAAAAATAATTTGCCCCCATTTTAACTGTGCATTTACTTTTTTCTTGATTTTTTGTTTTGTTTTTCAGTATGCTCTACACATTGTCTTGAGAGCCCCCTTTGATTTCGCATCTGTAAGTCATTACCAGCTCAAGTAATTGTAGTTCATGCGGTTTTTGCAGGTGATATTTAAAGACTTCTCTAATCTTAATCAACATTTTGCCACAAACGCTGTCGATTGAGCTTAACTTGTATTGAACCCGGAATATTCCTTTAATTGAGAGTTAACTCACATTATGAAAATCGGACATTCCACATCCCAACAACCAAAACAGAATGTTTGGAAGACGTTTAGACCATAATGTGTTCTCTGATATGTGACTCGTCAGTCGGTTGCTAAGGCTTCTTTCGCTTCCTCGTTGGGCGGTGGAACGGGCGGTGCTGTGGGTGTGGACGTATAAATCTAGCGGATCACCGCCGTTCATGTCAGTCTGACTGGAGCATAACGGTCCTCTACAGAACATTCACATCTACAGCAGGAAACATGAACAAAGTCGTTTTCGGCTTGTTTGCAGTCGCCCTGTGTTTGACAGTGGGTAAGACGGAGTTTTTAATGTTTTGAACTGGTGTGAGATTACTGAGTGTTTAATTTTATTTCGATTATAAATTCATACTGAGAATGTGAAGTTAAATGGAATATTAACTATTTGATCCTGGTAGATCATATATTATTATTATTTGGTTATTAACTGTTCTCTTCACACACTTATTCAGTCCTTGTGGAACATCTGTTACATCTGAACATATTCATTTAGATGCCTGTGGATGATGACTCACTCAGTCTGCAAATATTTCAGTCAATATCCAATGAGGGATATTCTGTTGTAACTTTTTTCCATCATGTGATTTGCACTCCAAAAAAGAATTTAGCCTGTTTTTAAGATTTACGCATTTCAGTTTCATAACAAAATTCCATTAAATCGAACTGTGTAATGATTAAAGATGACTTATTTCAATTTGATGAAATAAGTAAAAATCTTGAATCTTTTTTTGTATTTATGGAATAATTTGAAATAGGTAATTATGAATATGAATCATAATGCTGGATTCCCATGTGTCTATTTAAGATGATAATTATAATCATATTATATATGCAGGGTTGGGAGGGTTACTTTTGAAATGTATTCCATTACAGATTACAGAATACATGCTGTAACACATTCCAGTCAGTATTATATTATATTACTCAAGGTCAGTAACATATTCTAAATACTTTGGATTTCTTCTTCAGTACTGGTAGATTTTTTTTCACTTATTTTGACTATAAAAATTCTGTCAGTATAGTAAGACAAATACACATGTTAAAAATACATTCTCTGAAAAACCCAAATATCTTATGCAGTGTTGTTTCTAAAACAAGAAACATCAAATTGATATTGTTTTAAGGATTTTTTGATATTTTTACATGAAAACAATACGAAAATTATTATCAAGAATACTATTTTTTGCCCTAATATCAAAGGTCTTACTAGAAAAAAAGAAATTATGATCTGATGTGAATTTTCTTAATAAAAAAATATGATCGTGTCTGGTAACATGTGCTTGTAAAATGGCTAGAAATAGCATTTTAGCTTAGCGTAAAGCTGACAATTTACACAAGGTTTATTTATATTTCTTCTGCTCCAAACTTACTTCAAACGTACTTCTCTGTCTGCTCGTATGAATGTAACACATCATAAGAAAGTGTTTCACCGCTGTTCAAATGCACTTTGGATCATTTATATGTATAAATGTTTTCCATCTGAAAAGACTAAATATTAAATGAAACAAATGACAATAAAATGCAAAGTAATCTCTTCAGTAATCAAAATACTTTTTGAATGTAACTGTATTCTAATTACCAATGATTTAAACTGTAACTGCAGTGGAATACAGTTACTTATATTTTGTATTTTAAATACGTAATCCCATTACATCTATTCCGTTACTCCCCAACCCTGTATTTAGGACATTTGGGAAGGCTGCATTATTCTTGGTTTGATCCATTGGTTGACAGGATAGCCTGAGGCAGAGAGACCCACCCAGATGACAAAAGCACTCTGGGCAGAACCTGCCCATTGATGTAGAACCTGTCTGTTTACCTTTAGACTCCAAAAGATCTGCCCTGCCATTATTTTAAAGATTACATGGAGCAAAGAGTCAATTAACTGGGTGTTCCTTTGTGTTTGAATACATTGTTTATGAGTTCAAAACTCATGGATCCATGTAATCCCATGTATTTTTTTTCTTCCTCTATTGATTTCTATGGTTGAAGTTTGATTGGTAAAAATACAGAAGGCATTTGTCTAACTGTAGCTTATCACACACACCCAACAGCATGCACTGAGAACCATTTCATAGTCATGTTTGTACAAGTCACTTTGGTCATTTGCACAAACGCTCCAACAGAACAAACACTGTGAGACTGTTGCAACAGAATTGATAAACCTGCTACATCAATAAAGGAAAAGTGAAAAAGAGCAAGAGCAAAGAGTGTAAGTTAACATTTCATGTATGCCATTTATTGTATTTACTTCAAACATAAAATTTTGGTTTTAAAGTATGTAAATATCCTTGCCAAAAAAGAGCTTTTCACTTTAGCTATGCGTTCAGTCCCTGATGCAGAAATTAAACGAGGACCCTGTAACTTACAAGTGCTCTCTATCTTTGGATTATTACAAGCATTGCAATATTTTGTGGATTAAACTCTTCAGGTCATTAGTTTTTCTTTGGGGTTCATTATTTGGTTTGTGAATCTGAAACTTGTGAAATTCAAGTGATTGTCCCAGAGGGCGCTGTTTGTTTAATGATTCCATCAAAGTACCCAAATCTACAGAAGCGTATTGCATTCACTTGAGAAAAAAAAATCTACTCTGTTTTTCTGAATTAACGACTTAATTATCTCAGAATTACGAGATAATTTTTCATGGAAAAAAGTTTTTGCTCTGTTTTTCTGAATTAACGACTTAATTATCTCAGAATTACAAAATAATCAAATTTGTATCTGTAATTAGCTACAATAGCAAGTTCTGTGGTTGTCGATGAACTAATACATTTTCACATTCATTAGAATTAAAATTTCGTGTCCTGGTGTTTATTATTAATATAACAGATTCATTTATTCATGGATTTTGATTCCAGTGGCGGCTGCATAGGATTGTTTCCAATTTCCAATAACTCCAGAGCGTTGTAAAGTCCAAAAGTCAACATGTTTTGAAAAAGGATAGATGTAATAATTTCCAAAATTCACAACATGTTTTTATCTAACGAAATATTCCGCCTCAATCCATGTTTGTTGGCGTTTAGACTTTCGAAAACATTTTCACTGTGGTGAAAAACTTGCTGTACACAAAGCGAGGCACGCACCTTCCGGGGCAGTCTAGCAGCTAATATATAATATATAGGACTATGTATTTATATAGTCTAGCACTATTATATATTACAAAAAAGATCGTATTATGTAGGACTATCTGCGTTCGCTTGGCGCTCCATTTGATCCATATTATTGTATTTTATTCAATACATTTTTAGGGTGATGACGCCATAAAATATGACGACAGACATTAGAAGCTTCATTCTAAAACCTCAATAGAAGTTTCGAATGTAAATATGACCTGACATTTTGGTACAGTCTAGTATGAACGGTCAGAATGACCACTATGGCCATTCTAGTAGTTATAGAATTCCGGTAGTTCTCGTGTAATTAGTGTCCTTTGGAAGATCAAAGTGCGTCTCAGCCATGACAGTATTACAAATGTCATAGACAGTAATGTCTTTGTATTGAAGGCCAAGTTTAAAATATATCCCTATAAATTGTCTCAGACCCAAAGTAAAATAAAACCGGATTAAACTTGAAAGGCGGGACATGTTTACTTCCATGCAATCCAGCTAAAATAGAGCTCCTGGCAGGATTTTGAGGGATCTCAATATTTTTTTTTATGAAAAATTATCTCGTAATTCTGAGATAATTAAGTCGTTAATTCAGAAAAACAGAGCAAAAACTTTTTTTTCCATGAAAAATTATCTCGTAATTCTGAGATAATTAAGTCGTTAATTCAGAAAAACAGAGCAAAAACTTTTTTCCATGAAAAATTATCTCGTAATTCTGAGATAATTAAGTCGTTAATTCAGAAAAACAGAGTAGATTTTTTTTTCTCAAGTGAATGCAATACGCTTCCGTTCAAATCTTAGAAACTGTGTTGGGGAAGCTACTTGTTAAAAGTAACTTGCCAAAACTACTAGATAGAATACAAGACCAGACTTGACTTAACTTGACAAGACTAGACTAGAATAGAATAGAAACTACTAACAAAAGTATTTCATAAATAGATTCAAAGTAAGCTTATTGAAGATATTTAAGTTTTTTTTAATTCTATAGGCTAATTCTTTAATCAAATTTTTTTGTGCAATCAGAGCAGCATTTATCTGACACAATAACAAGGTTGATGACAGTATGAAACCTGAACCCATATTTACATAAAATACAATTTATGAAACTGAAATACAATGAAATACATTTTATGTATTAAATTGAGGGAATATTTGATTAAATAGTACATAAATACATGCACCGTGACATCTTGTAAACCCGTGATGATCGCTCTCTTATTTCAACATGATGACTCATGGATCAGTCACTCAGACCTCCTGACAATTGTTTCAGAGAGAGAAAGAGTGATGTGGGATAATCCTGCAGATAACACAATGCTCCTTCTCTCTCTCAATTTACATTTATGCATTTATCCAAAGCGACTTACTTATTACAGGGACAATCCCCTGGAGCAAACTGGAGTTAAGTGCCTTGCTCAAGGACACAATGGTGGTGGCTGTGGGGTTCGAACCAGCGACCTTCTGATTACCAGTTATGTGCTTTAGCCCACTACGCCACCACCACATATCTCTCAATTTAATTCAACTCAAATCTCTCTCTCTCTCTCTCTCTCTCTCTCTCTCTCTCTCTCTCTCTCTCTCTCTCTCTCTCTCTCTCTCTCTCTCTCTCTCTCTCTCTCTCTCCCTCTCTCTCTCTCTCTCTCTCTCTCTCAAATTCGCTTTATTGGCATGACAAATTGTACATTATATTGCCAAAGCATTTATATGAGCATGAAAAATAAAATGAACAAAGTAGAACAAATTCTGTATTGAACAAGTGTGGAAAAACAGGGGGAAAAAACAAATGAACCATAAAAATAGTGTATATACTTCCAATGTGGTGTGTGTGTTTGGATAGTAAACTCGAACTTTTTGGCGTTGTAGGGAAATTTTTTACCGAAAGATTCCCCATGAGCGATACAGCTTATAAATCATACTAAATTATGTTTTTTGAAAATGTAAAAATGCAGAAAGTTTTCTGTGAGGAATAAAAATATATCTATGGAAAGTCCCCATAAAACATGGAAACACAACATAAAATGTGTAAAATTAGGAACCACAAGTTACAGTTTATGCTTCAAATAAATCCAACATTATTTTGCACTTTCAAAGTGTGACATCATTTAGAGCAATTCAATTCGATTAAAGGACACACACAAATCCACAACTATCAGGGTCCAAATTTCAAATTTACCACAAAAGAATGCATGCTATTGAGAGAATATAATACTAAACACTTTATTTTTTATGTGATTATGTAGCACTTATTTTTGTCAAATATAATGTAGCACACACAACATGAGGAACTGACTCTAGTGCAATAAATGAAACGTTTTTAATTAGTTTGTATTCTTTTTAGCAAACTTATTAAAATTGACTTGAAAGTCACCAAATAGTATGAATGACCTGACTATTAGAATGAACAACAATTCAGTGATCCACTAGTCCATGGGATTGCCCTTTTTGTTTCATCTCAGAGATTAACCATCAGGGGATTAGCAAACGATGCCCTTTCAGAGAGTCAGTGTGTGCGGTGGATCTGCTGGATCTGTCTCTCACATATCAGATGTAATTTTAACACCACTTAAAATATGGCTTGTTGCTCAAACAGAGAGTCAATCTGGAATGTGAGGTAGCTGTAAATCTTTCCTTTAACTACACATTTTGCCTTCATCCATGACTTTGATGATATACATTTCAAGTAGGCAGCTTTGAAATCTGGTTCAGAAGATAAGTTTTGTAAACTGCTGGGTGGCTGCTTTGCACAGTGCCACACAACTTTTGTGCCAAAACCGCATTCTCCATCAGTACACACCATCATTCAGATGAAACTCCTCCATGTGGTGCTTGAAAACTGGGTTAACAAGAACTGAAGTGAGAATTGTGAACAAGTTTCACTGAAGAACTAAATAACAGTCTGTTTAGTGATCGCCCATAGCAAATGCATCCAGTGATACAACACTCTGAATACACTTGTACACTTGATAGGACGCAGCAACCAATGTGTTTACCTGTGTTACTGACTCATTTTGTAACGGCCACAATAGTGGCTGTCTGAGGGTGTTGAAGATTTGACAGATAATTGGCCTCTGATCTCTGTGTTTCATGCTGTGGTTTTTATCCCACTAGAATGGTTTTGTTCAAATGGTTCATGTTTCAAAAACCTGTTCTTTAACCATGTGACAAAGAAAAACTCACAATAACTATCTGTGATGTAATGTTTCATTTGGCATTTGATCTGAGTAGAGATTTACTCCTTGTATATGTAGATACAAATGGATCCCCAGCAGTGAGCTAAATCTGTAGTAATTTAAATGCTATTTATTTAAAAGTGTCTATGGTACGATATCATTTAGATAGGTAGGTGTGTGTGTGTGCGTGCATGCGTGCGAGTGAGGTTGTGTGGGTTGATCCTCAATGCCTAAAGGAAATTTACTCAGTTACTGAAACTAGATCTCAGCATAGTATCTATGCTGAGATACTAAGTAAATTATTTCAACTCCCTCCTTTTCTTTAAAAATGCAAAACTCTGTGTTCCAGTGAGACACTTACAATGGAAGTGGAGGCCAATCCGTAAACATTAAAATACTCATGATTTCAAAAGTATAGACACAATTCATAAACAATATGTGTGTAACTATTTTTTTACTGTGATCAAATCACTTACTAAAATACAATTTTACATCTTCGTTGCCATGATGTAATGTCAACAAACCCTAAGACCATAAAACGACTGTAAAAATTACAATTTAAACAACTTTAGAGCTCATATAATACTAATATATAATACATAATTATATAATTATCAGAAGAATTAATATAAGTGCTTTTATAAAATTATAAGCTTCACATTTCTGCATTTAAACCCTCCCAAATGGACAGACGAGTCCATTTATTTTGTGGTAATCAACATTATGCCACAAATGCTGCATGTCGATTAAGCTTAACTTGTATTGAATCCGGAATATTCCTTTAAAAAAAAAAAAAAAAGGAATCAATAGCAAAAGTTATGAATTAAAAAATCTGCTTTTGTGTTCACTGGACATAAATAGTCATACATTTTTAAAACAACATGACTGTAAGTAAATAATTTTTTTGGATTAGGTGCGGGGTGAACTATTCCTTAAAAGTCACCTTCGTGGCTTGAAGAATTTCACATACACACATGTTAATCACATGATTTATTATAGATGTTTATTGTACTCCACAGCAGGGTTTGCTGCAGTTTTTCTTTTTTTTTTACCTCAGTATTTCTTGAATACTTCAGGTGCTTCACATAACTCAAGTATTTTTCGAGTGAGCGCACACTTGCCCGGACTCAACACTCACATCTAAAGGCTGAAGAATGCTTTGATTTTCAGTCTGCCGCTTCCTCTTGTGTGTTGTCTGTGCATGTGCCTGAAGTGAACTAATGATACTCTTTCTCCTTCTCTCTGCCCTGTACAGATATGGCAGAAATAGAAGGGTAGAATGGTAGTATGCCTTTCACAGCGGGGCACGTCGTAGTGTGCATGTAAGGGCAGTCTCACAAGGGATGCGTCACTCTAGGGACTTTTTACCTGAACTATGACAGTGTCACTTTCAGAACGCTATGTCCTCAGTTTGGGATTGTCGTCACTATTATTCCACCATAGGCTCAGCAGTTTATGGTTATTGTGTGTGCTTTATAATACTTGTATATTATATGCTTTATAATACTTGTATATTAGAAATATATTACTTTAGTGACATTATACTACTTTTCTATAATATAAAAGATTTTGAGTTTAAACAAGTGCTGAATTGGATATGGTGGATGGTGACAATGATCAAGACATAAATTTGGTCTGTTCCTCACACAATGCCGTCATGTGCCTTCCGAAGACTTGGAATAAAGCACACAAATTGCATGGATTATGGATCACATGTTTTTGTTGTAACTTTTTTTTTAATCAAATGTTTTCAGACATTTTCAAAACTCCCTTTGTGTCAAACAAAACAATGAGCAAATAAGAACGAAAGAAAAGGATGAATAAATAACGACAGAATTTTCCATATAAAGTATTGAAATCCTCCATAATAAACCTTATTCACGCTAGCGTCATCTTTGATTTTGAACGTGAATGACAATGAGAATGTGAGGGATAGATGTACAGTCTCTTCAATGACATGAACGGTATTAAGCTGTATAAAGCTCCTAGATCACATCTGATTTTACACATCTCATGTTGTCTGGAGTTCAATATATACTGAATGTTCTTGGACAGATATTTTATCAATCTGCAGTACTGCCCATTGAAAAGACTGTAAGGGCATTTTCAGACCTGTAGAACATTTGCTTTGTTCCGAAACGGTGACTAAATTGTTACAATGTTGCATTTTCTTCTATATTCGGTTCGCTTTCACAAGGCATCATTTGAAAATGGACCAAAACTATGTCAATAGTCACACTTTGTTCTAACATTATCCAAAAGAGAGAAACAATTGTACTAAAATTCGCTCAGGAATGATAAAACAGCTCCTATTTTAAACGTGCAATTATCTCTAATATAGTTGGCAAAAGGCTATATCCACGCTTTGAAGATGAATTACAGAGGCTATCCCTCAGTTATGTTCATGGTTTTTATAGGGATATTATTTGATTTATTGGTCCGTTAGGTCAGTTTGCACCACAAGCGAAACGCTCCTGAGTTCATTTACAAACTGTGTTTTGGTGCAGATCGGAGTGTGATTGCCTAAACAAACCGAACCAAGTGGAAAAAGCACACCAGGTTCTTAAACAAACACTCCAAACAAGCCTGGTGTGAAAACGCCCTAAGTCTATCCCTCACAGCCTTGTTGTCATTCTCATTAAAAATCAAAGATGGCGCTAGCGTGAATAAGGTCTATGAGTTGAAAAGGGAGTTATATTTAAAATGCAGAACAAGGGGGACTTTTTGCTGGTGCAGGAAAAAACTCTGACTTCTGAATTGCAGACTTTGGTTTGTTGACACATCTGAGTCCAGTTGGAGACATTGAGTCTCATCTGAATCTCTTAGTGGTTTTTTTCTCAGGGGAAACATCTGAGAAGCAGACACATCAGGGTTCCCACATTTTAACCCATTCATTTCCTTGACATTTAAAGTTGTTCAGGATTACTGAATACATATTTTTTCATATAGTCTATTAAATATTTTAGAGCAGAGACTTTTCCATTAATCTATAACTTCTGTTGTTGTTTTTTTTTTTCATTTCCACGATTTCTCCAGGGTTGGAAATCATCATTTTAAAATCTCCTGATATTTATGTCACTTAATGTTGTTGTTTTTTTGTTTTGTTTTTTCCATCTCTCTCTCTGTGTTGGTCAGGTCAGGCTCTGCAGTGTTATGAGTGTGCAATTGGTATTTGGAATCTATGCAATACAAAAAATTTGACGTGTGATGTTGGGACTCAGTGCTTCTCTGGTGTCGGGAAGGCTGGTAAATTCATTCATTTCAAAATCTGTTTGACAGAAATTATTATTATTCTGAATGTTATTATTTTTATTTTACCTTCATTTAACCAGGCATGTCACTAAAGAAAAAATATTCTTTTTCACAATGATGTCCTGACAAACTTGATCTTTTGAATTGAGCATTTGAACTAAAAGAGTACATTGTATAATGAAAAAATACTTTAACTTTCAGATCTTCCTTCCCAGTTTAAAAAGAGTTATAGAGGGTTCCAGAAGTGTTTTCAACATACATTTCTTTCAAAGGGCTTAATAAAACCCTTCATAAATAATTGTGCACTATAAACCAAACCAACCAGCTCTGAGGTGAATTTAAAAAAAAGTATTTGAAAATCTGATCAGAAGACAAAGATACAAAACTGTGTACTTAATGTCATTCATGAGGAAAGACAATAACACATGCCCTCTTGATTATTCAACACAGGCCCCCCATAGTCCAAGACAACATTTGAAGGCCCCCTTGCCCGAAAGTAGACATGTCTGATTAAAATAATGAATCATTTATAATTTTGGATTCTAGAAGTTTCAAAAGAGTCTGTTTATAATTTTTGGGCATACATCTGAAAGTATTTTGAGCATTTTAATTAAGTTAGTTTATTTTAATTATTTTAATATTTCTTATTTTAAATGAAATTTAAGTCATTTTAAGGCCCTCTAGGTGGGTCCCAGTACCACTGCTTTTCAGTCTATTATTTTGAGGGAGTTTAATTCCTTACGCTTTCTAGCAGGAAGAATGTTTGCCTAGCATTAGTTCCCCTTCTGTCGCTCTCTCCACGTTGTGTCAGAGAAGCAACACTAGGGGTCTCTCTTGAGCGCCGATATATGCGCCCAGGGGCAACAAATGCACAGCCGTGCAAGGAAGGAGAATGTTATCTGCCGTCAGATCCAAAAGCATGCAGAGCGTCAGAGGATTAAACAGGAACTGGTGTGTGACTCTCAGCAGACTGCATGCACAACCATCGGCTCCGAAGAAATTTTCTGAATGAACTCCCGTATTCGCCCTGCTTAAATGCCCGTATGTCCGGGGGCGGGATATGCAAATACCATCTGCCAACTTCTCATTGGCCTTTTTTCATAGAACAGAGGTATTTATTGGCTCTCAAGAGAGACCCCTAGTGTTGCTTCTCCGACACAACGTCTTTTTCCCTCCATCGGGGAACGGAGGTTACATATGTAACTTAGACGTTACATCACTTGTAAAGGCCTGTTCTGAATTTTTCATTTTAATCTGTTTTTTCTTGTATCTCTGACTCTACATTAGCTGGGATATTGCCGATTAAGTCCAAAGGATGTCTCGAAGTGGCCAAATGCAACAGAACTGAAGACATACATTTTCCATCTACCTCAAACTCCTCAGTCTACAAAATGACCAAGACCTGCTGCAATACTGACCTGTGTAACTCGGCTATGGGTCACCAACACCTGTCTGCTGTCAGCTTGACCTTTCCCACTATCACCTCTGTGCTCATGGTCAAATTCCTCATGTGAGGAACACCATTTCAGTTCTCTCTCTCTCACACACACACACACACACACACACGCGCACACACACAAAATGTTAAAAAATGTACATTTATATGATTCTCATCAATCATATTTATGCAAAAACACATCCAACATATTCCTGAGAAAAATTTTGTGTACATCCTATACTGGTCAATTTAATATTTGTTTTCCCCTGTTGTCAAATATTTAAGAGACTTAAAATTAAGGCAGTTATGAACTTGGTGCTTAAAATTGGTCTGTACACTGGAAATTTGATCTGCTGTCAAACATAAATTCAAGACCAGTCTGTCCTTTAAACATATCTTCAAATTAACACAGAATTTCAAGGTGGAATCCAGGCAACTACTGACCTGGTTCTTGTGATGTCACTGTATGACAGCGCTGCCAGGTTTGTGACTAATATTCCATATACCTTAGACAATATCCTCACAGATGATTTTAAATACTATGACTAAATCAGACCAGGAAACAGCACAAAAACATTTGTAATGTCTGAATGAGAGATTTTTATGGTGATGTACCGGTGGGCATGTGTTCCTGCCGGTCACACATCAGACTCGCCGGTGTACCGAGATGAATCGTGGATAAAATATATTTAATGTCTTTGAAAGTTCAATTTGGCAATATTTGTGATGTCTTCAGACCCATATGAACTTTTCCTAGGACTTGGCATGGATCAAAAGCAATTTGTTATGTTTTTCTTGATATAGTTTTTTGTGTTTTTCCATTCACCACCATTGTTTCCTCCCGCTGAGGCTCACAAATATGGCAGCAGTGGGAAAAAGTGACGTCACTGAAACAGGTCAATATACAGTAGAAAATGAGCAATTAAGAACATTCAGCATAATAGAACACCAAACAACTGAAACATGTTCCATTAAACACAAAATCAACACATAAAACATTCAACATATATTAAAACCAGTCATATGTAGTTAGATTGTGTCATTCTACCTGTTATGAATACACATTCATACAAACACCCATATTTCCACATGCACTTAAACCTTGTTAAATAAACTTGTTGACAGCAGGTTGCTGTGTATGTTTATGACTTTATTTCTCATTATGTTTTTGTTATTTCAGTTTCATATTCTGTTTGAAATTAAACTAGACGTTGTCAAAACATGAATGCATAAATGTATCATACATGAAATTATTAAATCACTTAATCAGAAAATTTGGGGGATTTTTCCATAGTATTTTATATGTATTCCTATTCATTTTAATATGTCATTTTCGTTTATAATAAGCTTTTTTTCACATAGGCAGTTTTGTAGAAAAATAAGAAAAGAAAAAAAGGAAAGCTTTGACCACTGTGTTTTGTGTTTGCTTTTCCTTTTTTTTCTTTCTTTTTTTTTAACGTTTGGAAAGGTCTTTGTTATTGGAGAAAAGAAATGTAAAGGGGACATTTTTATTTTGGATATTATCATCAGTTTCAGTCAGGGCTGAGGTTGAGACTGATCGAGTGCCGTGCCCTGCATTGACAAACGTTCTGTTGTTGTAATTGTCATCATAATGTGTGATGGCATTTCAAATGTACAAGCAACAGAATTGTAATAAAAGAGTTCAACCTCTGTTGTTTGTGTTTGATGTCAGTTTCATTGTGACCGGACGAGTCTTGCAGGTTCTAAATAAAGCTGATCACTTCTTATCAACACAGCAGCTTGTGCTAGCTCACAGGAACATTATCCATATCTGAATCAATGACGTGGGGCTCATTTTTTGGTGCAGATCTTTTCAAAGATACATTCAAATGTAATTCACACAAAAAATTACTCTATGATGAATATGTTTTCAAATGTCAGTCGGTGTGATGTCACAAACATGTAGGTAACAATTTTGTAGTCATGTGACAAGAATCCATACAACAGAAAAATAAAGGACGTTGTGCAATTTATGGTTCCTGTGTTTGGTCTGAGCTGGGTAAAAAAAAGGTTTAAGTTTAACACCCCAAAAACAAGGAACAATTTACAGGAAAACTGTCAAACTTACTAAGCATCTTTTTAAAGATGTCTATCAATGTAAGCAAATATCATTTGGGAATTACCCGTCTTTCGAATATTTGGGTAGTGTGTTAAAAGGTGCTCCACGCATTTTACTTTTCATTATTTACAGGCCTCCAAAATACTCTCCAGCCTTTGCTGAGGACTTTACAGAACTGTTATCAACAATTACCTCAGAATTTGACTGTTTTGCCATTGCTGAAGACTTTAACATTCACATAGATAATGCAGAAAACAATATGACAAAAGAAATCATAACTGTTTTAAAAACATTTGATCTGACTCAGCATGTACATGGACCCACAAACAATCATGGACACACTCTAGATTTACTTATCAGTAAGGGTCTAAACATTTCATCGATTGTTATTAAGGATGTAGCACTGTCTGATCATTTCTGTATTTTCTTTGATATATTGATCTCTCCTGCCATTGAAGCTAGATCTGTGTCTGTCAAGAAGGGATGCTTAAATGAGAACACTAGTGTACTATTTATGAAGGCTATATCTTTAACACCAAGTATATCTGCTGACTCTGTTGATTTTCTCCTTGATTCTTTTAACTCAAAAGTTAAAAGTGTAATTGATGATATTGCTCCTGTGAAAGTCAGGAAGAAGAGTGGCAGACAAAAAGCACCTTGGAGAAACTCAACAGCAGTGCAAAATATGAAAAGACAATGCAGAAAAGCAGAGCATGTGGCGGAAGACAAAACTTGTAGTCCATTATAACATCTACAAAGACAGCATCCATGCTTTTAATATGGAACTAGGCAAAGCTAGACAGACTTTCTTCTCGAATATTATAAACAGCAACTTAAACAACACACGCACTCTTTTTGTGACTGTAGAGAGACTGATAAACCCCCCAAGCCAGATTCCCAGTGAAATGCTCTCAGACAGCAAGTGCAGTGAGTTTGCTTCTTTCTTCTCTGAAAAAAACAATAATATCAGAAAGGTGATCAGCACATCCTTGAGTTGTGCTGGGGTCAGACAAATCAAACCACAACTTGAGAAAGTAGTTACTATGTCTGGTTTCAAAGAAATTGATGGCAAAATTTTGGAAGAAACCGTACAGCACCTTAAAACATCAACCTTTTTTCAAAAGTGTGTTCAACTGTTTAGAAGCAGATCTCCTAGAAGTGATAAACTCCTCACTTCTCTCTGGGAGTTTTCCAAACTCCCTGAAAACTGCAGTTGTCAAGCCCCTCTTGAAAAAGAGCAATCTGGATAAGACCATATTAAGCAACTATAGACCGATCTCAAATATTCCTTTCATAGGCAAAATCATTGAAAAAGTTGTCTTCAATCAGCTGAACAAATTCTTGAACTCGAATGGATACTTTGACAATTTTCAATCTGGTTTCCGATCGCATCACAGCACAGAGACAGCGCTCATAAAGATAATAAACGATATTCGCTTAAATACTGATACAGGCAAATTATCAGTACTGGTACTACTCGACGTCAGTGCTGCATTTGACACTGTCGATCACAACATACTTCTTGACAGGCTGGAAAACTGGGTGGGGCTTTCTGGGATGGTCCTAAAATGGTTCAGGTCATACTTAGAAGGGAGAGGTTATTATGTGAGTATAGGAGACCATAAGTCTGAGTGGACGTCCATGACATGCGGAGTCCCTCAAGGCTCAATTCTTGCACCACTCCTGTTCAACCTGTATATGCTCCCAATGAGCCAAATAATAAGAAAGAACCAAATTGCTTACGACAGCTATGCAGACGACACACAGATCTACTTAGCCCCTAACGATTACAGCCCCATTGACTCCCTGTGCCAATGCATTGATGAAGTAAACAGTTGGATGTGCCAAAACTTTCTTCAGTTAAACAAAGACAAAACTGAAGTCATTGCGTTTGGAAACAAAGATGAAGTTCTCAAGGTGAATGCATACTTTGACGCTAGGGGTCAAACAACTAAAAATCAAGTCAGGAATCTTGGTGTGTTTCTAGAGTCAGACCTTAGTTTCAGTAGTCATGTCAAAGCAATATCTAAATCAGCATACTATCATCTGAAAAATATTACAAGAATTAGATGCTTTGTTTCCAGTCAAGACCTAGAGAAACTTGTGCATGCTTTCATCACCAGCAGGGTGGATTATTGTAATGGACTCCTCACTGGCCTTCCCAAAAAGACCATAAGACAGTTGCAGCTCATACAGAACACTGCTGCCAGGATTCTGGGCAGAACCAGAAAATATGAACATATCACACCAGTCCTCAGGTCTTTACACTGGCTCCCAGTTACATTTAGGATTGATTTTAAAGTATTATTACTGGTATATAAATCACTCTGGGCTAGGACCTCAATATATTGCAGATATGCTCACTGAATATAAACCCAACAGATCACTCAGATCATTAGGATCACATCAGCTAGAAATACCAAGGGTTCATTCTAAGCAAGGAGAGTCTGCTTTTAGCTATTATGCCAGCAGCAGCTGGAACCAGCTTCCAGAAGAGATCAGATGTGCTCCTACAGTAGTCACATTCAAATCCAGACTTAAAACACATCTGTTTAGCTGTGCATTTACTGAATGAGCACTGTGCCACTGTGTGTCCGACTGTTTGTACTGTATTTTATTTTAATTTATATTCTAAACTGTTTCAATTATTCTTATTTTTTTTTTATTCTTATTTTAATCTCTTCTATGTAAAGCACTTTGAATTAAAATTGTGTATGAAATGTGCTATATAAATAAACTTGCCTTGCCTTGCCTAAGCTCCCTCTATTGACTGAATTTACAAAACATTTAAATAACCTTCAGTATAGTAATACTGTAAATTGCCTTTGTGATATTTATCTGCAAATACTTATGTATTTTGCATGTAGCACTCTGTGTATACGTCAAGAGCAAGGAAATGAAATCAAGCTTCAAATCATGATTGCAAAATTTATAGTGGAATAA
Organism: Xyrauchen texanus; assembly: GCF_025860055.1. Lineage (NCBI taxonomy): Eukaryota > Metazoa > Chordata > Actinopteri > Cypriniformes > Catostomidae > Xyrauchen > Xyrauchen texanus. The sequence goes on from NC_068285.1 coordinate 46,623,791, forward strand.
GAGATCTCTTTTGGTCTGTTCTCACCCAAGACCAATACATTACTTTTATGCTGCTTTTATGTCCTTTGGAGCTTGAAAGTTTGGACCCAAGCGCATAAACTTCCATGTTCTTTCACTGATTTAGCTAAATAAGCCAATAATGGGTGGTCATATACTGTAAATGCATTAAACAGCTTTCCTTTAGTGGGGAAAGGTCATGAACAGCTGATGAATAGTCAATTTTTGCCTATTACATAAACAGCTTTACCGGCGTTGTGGAATTGCACAAACAGACCTGATACTAGCCACCACCCAGGTGAAGATGGAGCACTCAGCATTTGACAATTTGGTAAAAACATTACTGTGCAACCTGCGTGAAGTTGGCCCCCACCCAATGCAAAATGTTGGCAAAATAGTCTCAATCGTTTGTGTTTAAATATTAAATATTAGACATTGAATTATTGGCGATGACATCACGCCCCCCCCCCCACACACACACACACACATGCTCCAAATTCACCCAAAATAGTCTCAATTGTTTGTGCTTCGTTGTGCTGGTTTGTGCTGTTAAAATTTTAGTTTTCTGCTGCTTCGGTTTTTTAGATATTACACATTGAATTAAAGGCGGTGACATCACCAGCATTTTGGGTGAATTTAGAGCATGGGGGCCTCCAGATTCAGAAAGGCAAGGCAAATACTAGAGTTCATTCAGAAATTTTCTTCGGAGCCGATGGTTGTGCATGCTGTTCGCGTGAGATCACAGTTCCAGTTCCAGTATTCCTCTGACGCTCTGCATGCTGTTGGATTGATGGCGCATTACAGCGGCGATTTCTCCTTCTTGCACGTCAATTGCCCCTGGGCGCTTCGACAGTGCAGAAACCCAAGCTCTAAGAGAGTTGTTTAAATGAGTGATTTTCTCTAAAAGAGCAATACACAGCGGCGTTGAACGTCCTTTTCAGGACGCGTCTTTTTAAAGACGTGTTTCCTCCTCTGTGTAGTTTCTGGATGCGGTTGACGGTCATAAAAACTGCCTGGCGTACCTGGGCTGCGATTACACGCAGGCAGCGTTTTTATGAATGGTCTATGTTTTCAGTGCGAGAACATAGCCAGAACAGCATTGCGGTCACGGCTTTCTTTTGTCATGAGAGAAAGCCACTTTAACCACCCTCGCGCCTCGCCTCTTTCCCACAGGATTGAGGCAGGCGCCGCGGGCGATGAAGACGATTTGGGGACAATGACGGGCCTGTTCGCCGGGTAAATCCCCACAAACTACCCGCCTCCCCGGCACGCTTGCTTGCTCCCATCTGCTCGGGATGAGGGCGGCCCGCTTCACGGCCGGCCTACCGGTCCCTTGAGCTCCCGGGATTGGATGACGATAATTACCGCTGCATCGGAGAGCGTCTGTCTGATGTTGATGACTCGTCTGCGCCGCCACCTTCAGGTCTGCGCGCCCAGTCTGAGCCTGATGCACAGAGGTACGCTATGCTTCCCCGGGTACCACGAGCGCGAGGTTGTACAGGAAAATCCCGTCCCCCTCCCCCTCATGGCTACTTGATTGGTCACTCATAGCCGCACACCCCCCCCCGGTCCCTCTGTGAGATGAGGGGCCATGCCCTGTCTGCTCAAAAGAAAGAAAAGCGGTACTCCGCCTCAACAAACATGGGCCCAACTCTCAGCCCCGGCGTCAAGCTCCCCGCAGAAGATGGACGCCCCCTCATCTCACGGACCCCCTCGAGGACCCAGAAGGCTCCCAGGCGCTCCTGAGATGACCGACCAAGAGACCGAGATGTTAGCTCCGGAGCTGGTAAGACCACTCCGTCCCCAGGTGGGGGGCCGGGAGGAGAATCTGTTGTTGAATTAATTTAATTGGCCGTAGAGCTATTTCCTTTTTTGTCTCTGGGTCACCTGGCCCGCAAATGCCATTCTCAGGGCACTCTGCCGCCAGGCCTCAACAGTCCCGGCATGCTGGACGCGGCCACAGTCCGCCTTCAGCCCCATGACTATCCCCCGTCCGGCCGGTTCTGACGAGTCTAGAGGACGCCTTGCACCTCCTCAGTCACGAACCAGTGCTTTGAGTTTGTTCTCAGCACCAAAGCCTCGGGATGCACCCTTGCCTCCCGACGCCACACTACCTGCTTCGCCCCGCTGCGAAGCCCCCGCCGGGTACGTCCAAAATACTCGTCCCTTTGGTACCCCCAGCACAGAGTTTGGAGGCGTGGCTTTCACTGCCCAATCGTCATGCTGGCTGTACCGGACCATTCGACTCGGTTACGCAATTCAGTTTGCCAGGCCCCCGCCCCCCTTCGCGGGCGTCCGTTTCCGCAATAGACGGCGAACATGCCAAATCCCTGCGCAAAGATGTGATAGGGCCTGTCCCCCCAAACAAAATGGAGAAGGGTCTCTACAGCCCTTACTTCGTTGTACCCAAGAAAGGTGGCGGCTTACGACCAATCTTGGACTTGTGAGTTTTCAACCGAGTACTGCTCAAACTCCCGTTCAAATTGCTCACGCAAAAGTGTATCTTAACATGCGTCCAGCACCTAGGTTGGTTCGCAGCGTTAGTCCTGAAGGACGCGTACTTCCACGTTTCAATTCTGCCGTAACACCGACCCTTCCTACAGTTCGCGTTTGACGGCCAGGTGTTTCAGTACAAATTCTTCCCCTTCGGCATGTCTCTGTCCCCTCGCGTCTTCACGAAAGTCGCAGAGGCAGCCCTTGCCCCGCTCCGAGAAGCCGGCATCCGCATACTCAACTACCTCGACAACTGGCTCAGACTGGCCCACTCTCGAGAGTTACTATGCGCTCACAGAGACCAGGTGCTCATACACCTCAGCTGCTTGGGGCTTCAGGTCAACCGAGAAAAGAGCAAGCTCACTCCGGTTCAGAGCATCTCCTTTCTTGGCATGGAGTTAGACTCAGTCTCAATGTCTGCACGTCTCACCAACGAGCGTGCACAGTCGGTGCTGAAATGCCTCGCAAAGATCAAGCCAGGCACAACGGTCCCTCTAAAACTCTTGCAGAGGCTCCTGGGGCATATCGCATCCTCCGCCACAGTCACGCCGCTGGGGTTGATGCATATGAGACCGCTTCAGCACTGGCTTCAGACTCGAGTCCCGAGACGAGGACAATCACCCCTGCATGACAATCACCCCTGCATGCCGTCAAACACTCAAACCCTGGACAGACCTCTGCTTTTTATGGACAGGAGTGCCCCTGCAGCAGGTGTCCCGACGCGTCCTGGTCACTACCGACGCCTCCAAATCGGGTTGGGGCGCCGTTTGCAAAGGGCACGCAGCTGTGGGCATATCAATTGCCTAGAGTTGTTGACTGTTTTCTTTGCCCTGAGGAAGTTTCTCCCGTTAATTTGAGACAAACATGTCCTAATCAGGTCAGACAGCACCACTGCGGTAGCGTACATAAATGGCCAAGGCAGCGTACGCTCCCGCCACATGTCATGACTCGCCCGTCGTCCCCTCCTTTGGAGCCAGCTGGACTTTGGAGCACATCTCCGGCAAACTCAATGTGGTAGCTGACGCGCTGTCACGACAACGCTTGCCCAGTGGAGAGTGCAGGCTTCACCCCAGTTGGTCCAGCTGATTTGGGAACGATTCGGCAAGGCCCAGGTAGACCTGCTTGCCTCCCAAGAGACCTCCCACTGCCCGCTCTGGTATGCCCGAAGAGAGGCTCCCCTCGGGGCAGACGCACTGGCACACAGCTGGCCCGCGGGGCTGCGCAAGTATGCATTTCCCCCAGTGAGCCTTCTTGCACAGGTGCTGTGCAAGGTCAGAGAGGACGAGGAGCAAGTCACACTAGTGGCTCCATATTGGCCCACCCAGGCCTGGTGCTCGCACCCCGTACTCCTCGCAACAGCCCCTCCCTGGCGAATTCCCCTGAGGAAGGACCTTCTTTCTCAGGGGCAGGGCACGCTCTGGCATCTGCATCCAGACCTCTGGAAACTCCACGTCTGGTCCCGGGACGGGACGCGGAAGATCTAGCTGGCATACCACCTACTGTCGTAGACATGATGGACCAAGCCAGAGCCCCTTCCACCAGGCAGCTCTACGTCCTGAAGTGGCGCTTGTTCGCAGATTGGTGTTCTTCCCGGGCTGAAGACCCACAGAGGTGTGCAGTTAGGTCAGTGCTCCTATTCCTGCAGGAGAGGTTGGAGGGGAGGCTGTCCCCGTCCACCTTGAAGGTGTATGTTGCTGCTATCGCGGCCCACCACGACGCAGTAGAAGTCCCTTGGTAAGCACGACTTAATCATCAGGTTCCTAAGAGGCTCCCAGAGGTTAAATCCCTCCCGGCCAAGCCTCCTGGGACCTCTCGGTAGTCCTCGCGGGCCTCCAGAGACCTCCCTTCGAGCCGCTAGAATCAGTTGGACTCAGGGCCCTCTCTCTTAAGACTGCCCTGCTGATCGCGCTCGCTTCCATCAAGAGGGTCGGAGACCTGCAAGCATTCTCTGTCAGCGACACTTGTCTGAAGTTCGGTCTGGCAGACACTTATGTGATCCTAAGACCGCGACCGGGCTACGTGCCAAAGGTTCCTACCACTCCCTTTAGAGACCAGGTAGTGAACCTGCAAGCGCTGCCCCGGGAGGAGGCAGACCCAGCTCCTTCGTTGCTGTGTCCGGTAAGTGCTTTGCGTACCTATCTAGACCACACGCAGAGCTTTAGACACTCTGAGCAGCTCTTTGTATGCTTTGGGGGACAGCGGAAAGGAAATGCTGTCTCCAAACAGAGCCTTTTCCACTGGGTAGTAGATGACATTTCATTGGCTTATCACACTCAGGCCGTGCCCCCTTGCGGGGCTGAGCTCACTCGACAAGGTGTCATGTCCCTGGCAGACATTTGAAGAGCAGCGGGTTGGGCAACACCCAACACCTTTACGAGATATTACAATCTCAGGGTTGATTCAGTTTCATCCCGTGTTTTCTCAGGTCTGAGCCAGTAGAACTCTGTAACATGCTGATGGGCTAGCCTGGTGAATCGCTTGCATATAGCGCCCTTTCCCTCGGTTGAGGTAAAATTGTGCGTCTTTTTCACAGGAGATTCCCCTCAACTTGAATCCCTGGTCGATTCCTCCCTAGCCCTCATGGTCCACAGTTCGGCGGAGGAACTTGCTGACCCAATCCACTGCGGGTACTCAAATCTACCCTGTACTGGAATAGGTGCTCCACAGGGTGAGGACTCCTACGCGGACTCCCCCTGTGTGTATTCTCCGCGATACGGTCCCCTTACGAGCGGACCAGCGTTTTCCTTAGGCAGTTCCGGCTGTCCTCCGGTCGCCGTGTTGTAGCAACTAATTTTTTCATAGATCAGAGGTATATTCGGTGCTCAAGAGAGACCCCTAGTGTCGCTTCTCCGACACAACGTCTCGTTCCCTCCATCGGGGAACGGAGGTTACATTCGTAACCTAGATGTTTTAACTTGTTACTGTATTTAGTTATGTGAATAACAGTAGTAATATTAACATTGTCATAAATATAGGCACCATAATCTGTTTGCTGTAGCTATGTGTGTGTGTGTGTGTGTGTGTGTGTGTGTGTGTGTGTGTGTGTGTGTGTGTGTGTGTGTGTGTGTGTGTGTGTGTGTGTGTGTGCAGTACAGGTAAAATGTTTGGAAGCATTAGGTTTTTCAAATGTTTTTGAAAGAAGTCTCGTAATCTCACCAAGGCTGTATTTATTTGATAAGAAATATAGTAAAAACAGTAATATTGTGAAACAATACACATTAAAATAGCTGTTTTCTGTTTTAATATAATTTAAAATGTAATTTTATTTCTGTGATGTCAAAGATGAATTTTCAGCAGCATTACTACAGTCTTCAATGGTTTGTTTGTTTGTTTTTAATTTCGTTTTTGTTTTTCTTTTTGTTTTGTCTTTCCTATTTGTAGTCTATATATGCTCTATTTTATACTATGTGTTGGAATGACAATTGTCAATTTGACTGGCATAATAAAAAAATAAAAAAACTCCAGTCTTCAATGTCACATGATCCTTCGGAAATCATCGTAAAATGTTGATTTTGTGCTCAACTATTATCAATTATTATTGGTGCTCAATTATTAAGAATGGTTCTTTTTTTTTTATCAATGTTTAAAACAATTTTTGCATGCTTAATATTTTTGTGGAAACTGTGATACATTTTTGTGTGGATTCTTTGATGAATAGAAAGGTTAAAAAAAACAGCATTTATTTGAAACAGAAATCTTTTTAACCATATAAATGTATTTTTACTGTCCAAAACATCCATTAATCCACACGCAGAATAATAGACTTGAGAAGCCCGACTTCCAGAAACTACTGTAAAGGCTGTATGGCATATAACAAAAATACATGTATTTGTGAAATAACATTTGAACAATGCAATCAGTCTGTTTTGTATAATACAGCATGTGGGCATATTTTTAGTTTTTCTGACACCCCTGTCACTCCAATTCTCAGGTCGTCATACATCTCTCTGACACATGGAGACCTCCTGCAGTAGGCCACATAATGTCCAAGAGCGTTCTGGGTTAAGCCTCTTTTGAAAGCAATGATTGTCCTTAAAGCAAATCTCTCTTCTTGGAGCATCAGATTGGAGGGATATTCACACAAAGGAAATTCTGTGGAGTTGTTTCCCAGGTCAGTGTTAACCCACAGAAGTTATCCCAGACTGTAACTGTGAGAAACTTTCCCTGCACAGAGCCCTTTTCCTGAGGTATCTGTCTTGAATGCAGAGGGACACTGTGACAGACTTTGTACTGGCCTGAGGAAGGGGGACTCCAGAAGGGTAAGGCCTTCTTCCACTGCGGCCTGAAGATGAGTCATGCCAGAAGCCTGCAGTACAGTAACAGAAGTACAAACAAATGGAACTTCCTGGGTGACTTGTTTGCTGAGACCACAATACTGTGAGGAGCACTGTTTTGAGAAGGAAACACATGCATGTTATTCAACAGATCCACTTTCAGTCTTTTCCCTTCACAGATGGATCTGCATGGAGCCATTCAGGACAAGGAGAGAGGTATGAATTCCTCTTCCTCTTTTTGGGTGGAACTGCTAGGCCTCTCCAGTTTTCAACAACGTCTTCATATGTTGGATGGATGTTTGTGACATTGTCAGATTTCCCAGAACAGGAAGCATCCATTTCTGGTTTTCCATCTACACTGCAAGTTGTGGTGGGTAGTGGATTGTCTCCTGTGATGATCACTGTTGCTACAGCTGCATCCTCTTCACCTTTTTCGTCACCTTTTTGTTTTGCAGAAAAAAATGTGCATGTTGCAATGTTGCAGATCAAACAAGGTGGCACTTTTGCTGACTGTTTACCGAGTAAGACACTGTGGCAGCGGGGGCGTGGTCAAGCGCCCGTCCGGGAGAGAAAAGCGGTAAGGGCGCTCACACCTGAGCTAAATGATGACTAACACCTGTGTCTGATTGCAGTAACATGAGGAGAGCGGCATAAAAAGGGCAGGAGCGATGGAGCATGGGGAAGGAAGAAAAAGACTGTCTCTGCATACCTGTAGAAAAAAGATTAAAAAGACTTACCCTTTAAGTTGACACTGGTTTCCTTGAATTGTTTTACATTGGTGCCGAAACCCGGGACCATTTTTTTTTTGTGATGGAACAAGGTCGCCTCGTAGAGTCCTCCCAGCTGGCGGAAATCCTCCAGTCCCTCGCTAATCTCCATCAAGGCCACCAACAATCCCTGCTTGAGCTCCGGCAGGATCAAGATCGGCGGTTCTTCGAGGTCATGCGGGCTCAGGCAGAGGACCGACTCGCTATCCGGAGCCTCCTCAGCCAGGAGGCTGCGTCAGCCCCAGCCGCGACCCCGGACACCCACGCTACGCTGCCCCCGCCCATGTTACAGAAGATGGGGGTGGCAGATGATCCTGAGGCCTTCCTCGACCTGTTTGAGAGGACAGCTGAAATATGGGGCTGGCCGCCCGAACAGTGGGCAGCCCGCCTAATTCCTCTCCTGTCCGGGAAGCACAGCTCGCGGCACAACAACTGCCAGCTGACTTAACCTCCTGGCTTACTCTGACCTGAAGAGGGCCATTCTGCAGCGGGTTGGTCGGAGCCCGAAGAGAATCGCCAGCTCTTCCGGAGCATGAAGCTGGAGAAGTCCGACCGCCCGCTTGTGTTTGTTCAACGGCTCCGGACGCTTGTCGGCAGTGGCTGCTCACGGGGACCGCGACGCCGAGGGAGTCATCGATCAGGTGGTACTGGAGCAATTTACGCAAAGACTGCCCAGGAGAACGGGCGGAATGGGTCCAGTGCCACCGCCCGGCGCCGCTGGAGGCAGCTGTTCAGCTCACGGAGGACCACCTGGCGGCGATGCCGAGGGCAGATGAGCCCTCCCCTCTCTCTCTCTCCCTTCCCCTGTGTCTTCCCCTGCTTTCCCCCGTTCCCTCTCGCTCTGCTCTCTCCCCAGGGCCCGCTCCTGCCCCCGCAGGCGTGGAGGATACATCAGGCCAACTTCCCGGCCGTGGGAGAACCCGCCTAACCCTTCCCTCGCCCTTCAGCCGCCTCCTCCTCAGGTGGTGGCGCTCGCCAGCACGGGTGCGGCCGTGGCGCTCTGGGCCGGTCTGTTGGAGGTGCGGAGACCCGACCACTTCCGGATCAGTGTCCGCTGATGGAGGTGGGGACGGTGGTGCGGGTCTCCGATGTCCCGCAGGCTGCCCCCGGTCGGGCTGGAGCGCACCGGTCCCGTAAGGATCCAGGGGTACATACCAAGCATTGATGGATACCGGCTGTAATCAGACCACCATCCACCAACGCTTGGTTCAACCCGGGCTTTGGGCACAGCTAAACGGGTGAGGGTGAGGTGTGTGCATGGGGATATTCACAAGTACCCCATGGTGACTTTAGCAATCAAATTCGGGAGAAAAACATAGTGTGGAGGCAGCGGTTAGTTCCTCACTCACCCATCCGCTAATCTTGGGTACTGATTGGCCGAATTTTAGAAATGTATTAGAGGGAGTTTGAGCGGATGGGTCCTGCATGAAAGTGAAGAGGTGTGTGATGTGCGATGCTTTGGCAGGGAGGCGGAGCCGGGCCGCCCTCGGCTGCTCCGAGTGACGAGGGAAGGGGCGAGGGGTCGCCCTCCTCTCAGAGAGTTCCCTGAGGGGACTTCCCTTGGAGCAGTCACGGATGAAACCCTTAAGCACGCTTTGACCAAGTGAGAGTAATCGATGGTCAACAACTCCGCCGGTGTCGCCATTTCATATCCGTGATTTTTCACTTATTAAAGATCGGTTATATAGAGTGACGAGGACGCTCAAACAAAGGAGGAGGTGACACAATTGTTGATTCCACGGAGCCGCCGGAAATGGTTTTCCAGGCGCTCACTATAATCCTATGGCCGGTCACCTAGGGGAACGGAAAACACTTTTCCGCTTAATAGCCCGCTTCTATTGGCCGGGCATTGGCGGCGACGCCCGCAGGTGGTGTGCGGCGTGTCGCGAATGTCAGCTGGTAAACCCACCGCCACCCTAAAAGCGCTTTTGCGCCTCTTCCATTGATCGAGGTTCCTTCGAGAGAATTGGAATGGACCTCATCGGGCCATTAGAACGGACGCCACGCGGACATCGCTTTGTGTTAGTCCTGGTGGATTACGCAACGCTGATATCCGAAGCAGTGCCTCTGAGCAACATCTCAGCACGCAGTGTTGCCGGGCACTCTTCAAGATAATCTCCCGGTGGGGGTTCCAAAGAAATCCTCACCCACCAAGGCACTAAGTTTATGTCACTGAACACTTTGCTAACTTTACGTAATTATTGGGCGTTAAGTCGATTCAAGACTAGCGTGTACCATCCTCAGACGGATGGGCTGGTGGAACGATTTAATAAAACACTCAAAAATATGATTCGTGAAATTGCGTACACTAAGACGCTTAGGAATTGGGATAAGTGGCTGGACCCCTGTTATTCGCGAGTACGAGAGGTTCCGCAAGCCTCCACGGGATTTTCCCCATTTGAGCTGCTGTACGGACGACGCTCACGCTGGGTCCTCGACATCATCCGTGAAACTTGGGAGGAGGGACCTTCTAATGCCAAAATGAAATTCAATACGCTCTTGATCTTCGAGCAAAACTCCACACACTGGGGCAATTAACACAGGAGAATTTGCTCCAGGCTCAAGAACGCCAACGCCGGCTGTATGACAGGGGTGCTCAGCTACGGAATTTGCACCGGAGATAAAGTGCTTGTATTACTCCCAACATCGAAGCTCAAAATTACTTGCCAAGTGGCAAGGACCCTTTGAGGTCACACGACGAGTAGGGGACCTCGATTATGAAGTTAAACGCATCGATAGAGGGGCGCCGCCAAATATATCACCTCAACCTCCTGAAATTGTGGAGGGAAGAGGCGGCCTCTGTGACGCTTGGCAACGGTAGTTCCAACACGCGAGACACTCGTAGAGTTCACTGCAGACGTAGTTCTCTCCTCTACCGGGCCGTACAGACATCATACAACACCACATCGAGACCGAGCCGGGCGTAGTGGTACGCTGTCGCCTTTATCGCTTGTCCGAACATAAAAAGAAAATAGTTCGAAGAATTGGATGCGATGCTGGACATGGGAGTAATAGAAGAATCTCATAGCGATTGGTCCAGCCCGGTCGCCCTTGTTCCCAAGAGCGACGGGTCTGTACGCTTCTGTGTGGATTATAGAAAAGTCAATGCGGTGTCTAAATTTGACGCTGCACTCCAATGCCCCGTGTTGATGAACTGCTCGATCGGTTAGGTTCTGCTCGGTTTTATTCGACCTTGGATCTAACGAAGGGTTATTGGCAGATCCCCTTGACACCAATATCCCGTGAAAAACGGCCTTCACCACGCCGCTCGGATTACACCAATTCGTGACGCTTCCTTTCGGTTTGTTCGGGCACCAGCCACGCTTCAGCCTCATGGATAGGATCCTCAGACCGCATACTGCTTACGCCGCTGCTTATCTAGATGATATCATCATTTATAGCAATGATTGGCAGCGGCACTTGCAACATCTGAGGGCCGCCCTGAGATCGCTGCGACGGGCGGGCTCACGGCAAACCCGAAAAGTGCGCGGTTGGGCGGTGGAGGTACGGTATCTGGGGTTCCACTTGGGTCATGGCCAGGTGCGACCCCAAATTGACAAGACCACGGGCGACATGCGACTTGCCCTAGACCCAAGACCAAAAAGGGGGTGAGGCAGTTCCTGGGGCTGGCTGGCTATTACAGACGGTTTGTACCTAATTATTCGGATGTCACCAGCCCGCTGACTGACCTTACTAAAAAGGGGGCTCCAGATCCGGTCCAGTGGTCAGAGCAGTGCCAACAGGCGCTTACAGAGATTAAAGCTGCACTTTGTGGGGGCCGCTTTGCATGCACCTGACTTCTCTCTCCCTTTTGTTTTGCAGACGGACGCTTCAGACAGAGGGTTGGGCGCGTGCTCTCGCGAGTTGGTGGAGGGAGAGGAACGCCGGTGCTGTACATTAGCCGGAAGCTCTCCTTGAGGGAGACTAAGTACAGCACCGTAGAGAAGGAGTGTTTGGCCATCAAGTGGGCGGTCCTCACCCTCTGGTACTACCTGCTGGGGCGGGCCTTCACCCTCTGCTCGGATCACGCTCCACTGCAGTGGCTCCACCGCATGAAAGATACTGAACGCCCGGATCACCCGCTGGTATCTGGCCCTCCAGCCTTTTAAGTTCAAGGTGGTCCACAGACCGGGGTGCAGATGGCTGCCGCTGACTTCCTCTCCAGAAATGGGGGAGTGGTAGGCAGGTCGGATGACGCCCGGCCTGAGTCGGGCGGTGGGGGTATGTGGCAGCGGGGGCGTGGTCAAGCGCCCGTCCGGGAGAGAAAAGCGGTAAGGGCGCTCACACCTGAGCTAAATGATGACTAACACCTGTGTCTGATTGCAGTAACATGAGGAGAGCGGCATAAAAAGGGCAGGAGCGACGGAGCATGGGGAAGGAAGAAAAAGACTGTCTCTGCATACCTGTAGAAAAAAGATTAAAAAGACTTACCCTTTAAGTTGACACTGGTTTCCTTGAATTGTTTTACAGACACCACAACACTCATTGATGTAGGTATTTAGATCAGGATGAGGAGTAAAAGTATTGACCAGAGCTCTGAGCAAAGCCAGAGAAAAGTTACTCACAACCTCTTTAGGAGTTGGTGCACCTGCGCGTATCCATTCTGTCAGCCAATGTGTTATTGCATTAATATTGTGTCTCTCTGACAGCATTTGCAACTCTGGGACACTGGAGCTCTCATCCCCTGCCAGAATGCCCTGATATAAGAATATATGGCCAGACATGCCATTTGGTCTCTGCAGTTTCCTCACTACTGAGCCAGTTGCATCAAAACTCACAGTGGGGTCAGCAGATGTCTTTGAGAATGACTTGTACATATACATTTGTCAGGATCTCCAAAATCCATCAGCTTTGTTGCCTCTGATGACCTCCATACATGGGGTTCCATTCTACCCTCACACAGTTCGTTGGCTATCTGCACACGCAAGTTACCAGACATCGCATGCTTGGAACAGCCAGTGTGCAGGGAGTCATCAATGTTTTTAAATAAACACTTGAGCACCATTGGGATGTTCATTTCAGGCGCTCTGTCACATTTTCTGTGAATGTGGCCATGACACTCCTTACAGTTGCCTCTGATTTCCATCTACATCTCTGTGGCTGATGGATAGACCTTGGCTCTTTTAAAGGCAAATGTGCAGGGGCATTTCACTTCTTGCAATATGTGTTTATTTATCACATGTGTCCAGATGCCAGGCTTCAAAATTGTGTATTCCTTTTAGTGTTTTAGAGAACTTGTTGTATTTAACCGTTTCAGGCATGAATTCAATCCATTTCTGAAATGGAACTTCAATATCAAAAGTCCAGCAATCTTTCGGTCTGGGTGAAAGGGACCCTGGCTCAAAATCAGTGTCATCAGTACTGCCATTTGTTTCATGATTACATTCATGAGTAAACCCTAAAGCAGTCCAGATGTTGTGTCTATTTAATTTAACAAAAGTGTACAGAAACTTTGCAGTGATCTTCTTTCCTAGCTGCTTACTAAGCTCTGTCCAGATGCTCTGATTAGGAGTAGCTATGTTGCCATTTTGGACTTCTTTTCTCCTCTTTTGATGAACACAGGACTGTGAAAATGGAATCTCTGTCAACTTCTGGTTTCTTGGGCATCTGCCATAAGCAAAACATAATTACCCACTTAAATAATCCTGACTCAAAAAACTAACATGGGTCACATGTAAAACTGTAATTAGCATGTATTAGTATTAGCAATGAGTATTCTGTTCAATAAACATTTACAATCTTAGCTCTCTTGAATGTTGTACCATTATTCTTGAAGTTAACAAATACAATTTTAACTGGCAGTGTTAAAACATTGTACTTGGCTAGAAATTTAATTTAGTAACTACTTTTTTAGTTTGATTTATATGGATTTAGCTCTACTAACTCTACACTAATTTCCACAAGAGCATCTTAAACAGAAGTGTCACTTGACCCTATAATGGTGGCAGTGAAGTGTAGCAGATGATACTCCATGTAAATAAATAAAACGTTTAATCAGGAAACACCAGTGAATGAAGTAAAGATAATTGTTTATTGAACAAATGATGTGATGATTAGTCTTGACAGAAATTATTCGGCAATTCATCTCTAAAAGTGTGTTCACATCGAAGAGATTTTCGCTTTTGTTCTCGTGCCCAGTGCTGAGCGAAAGTGAGTGGCAGAAAAAGAGTCTGACAGACACCAGATGAATACTGAGCTGCTGCTGTCTGAACACCAATACGTTTTTAATAAACACCATAGCGACTACAAAAACATTGATAAGGAGTTGTTGTTGTTGTATTAAAACATCTTCATCCATCATCAAACATCTTCCTCCAACAATTTGGCAAGAGATTGAAATGACAAACAAAATGACTACACACAAAACAAGATAGACCTATTTTAGAAATATATAATATTTATAGTAATGTTATGAGTGTGGGAAGGCAGGAGAAGGCAGACGGGAGGTTCGGGTCTAAATGCGGTTCTTTATTACCAAGCAAATAATGATAACACAAACACAGGAACAAATGAAAGGTCCACGATGGGAAAAAGAAACTAAAACACGGAAGAAAATTCAGGGGCTACTCAGGTTGGGAAAACATCCACGAAGGGCAGGGTTACCTCGAACGAACATGTAACATCCACGAAGGGCAAGGTTATCCTCGAACGAACACACCAAGGAACAAGAGTGAACATCAGAAAACATACTCGGCGAACATGAAACGATAACGATCGACAAAGGAAAGGGGAAACAGTGGGGTTTAAATAAACGGACACGAAGATGACAAAATAACAAACAGGTGCGGACAATAACACAGTGACGACAGTGAAGAGGGCCGGGAATGATGGGAAGTGTAGTTTATACAAGGACTAGTGAAACACAGGGAGGACAACAAGGAAAACATGACATGGAATTTGATCAGTGGTGAGTGAAACAGAAAACACGGGGCAGACAACAAGGGATCGTGACAAGTAATCAGAAAGACTGAGACTGCTACTACTAACCTACATTAAGTGATCTATTTTATTCTGTCAGTATTGTATCCAATAAATATCAGCATTTATAATTCGCCTGTAATTCAATGTCTAATATTTTAAAAACCGAAGCAGCACAAACAAAATTTTTACCGGCACAAATCAGCACAAACGATTGAGACTATTTTGGGTGAATTTGGAGCATGTGTGAGGCTGAGTGACCTCAGAATGACCTATAGATATTATTTTAATATCTAAAAAACCGAAGCAGCACAAAATATTTTTTTACAACACAAATGATTGAGACTATTTTGGGTGAATTTGGAGCATGTGGGGGGGCTGCGTGACATCATCGCCAATAATTCAATGTCTAATATTAAAAAATCCGAAGCAGCACAAACAAAACTTTTACCGGCACAAACAAAGCACAAACAAACGAGACTGTTTGGGGTGAATTTGTAGCATGTGGGGGGCTGAGTGACCTCAGAATGATTTATAAATATTATTTTAATATCTAAAAATCCAAAGCAGCACAAACGAAACTTTTTACAGCACGAACGAAGCACAAATGATTGAGACTATTTTGCCGACGTTTTGCGTTGGGTGGGGGGCCAACTTCACGCAGGTTACTGTGCAATGTAAACTCTGCCTTCTGAAAAATCCTGTCCACTGCAAACAATTCCAAATCAGATCTAAAGAAGCACTTGGAGGTGTGCTTTACATTGCATCTAATCAATTCCTGATGAACACATTTTACCTATAATTTGAATTATGACTCTGTTTGTTATAAAACCATGTGTTGCTATGTCTTTGGAAGGGCTTTGTTCATCAAAATGCACAAAGACACATCATTTTATACTCACAATAAAATCCACACATAAATTCAGAACCGACTGCATTAGTGCGGTAAAGTTCGTTTTAGTTAAAAAATGGCTTTTGTACTCCACTTAAAAAAATTTACATGAATGTGATTTTGTGATAAATTTTGAGACCATACATTTACGATCCATGCTTCTAAATGTTTGGACTAAAGCACCATTAAACGATTAGCTTTCTCATGATGAATAATCGTGCAAGTTACTAAACACTACTGACAAGGGCGTAGCAGCCGTACTCTTTAAAAAGTTGATTTTTCCATGCTAAACCCATATCGAGTCCAAATGGTGGATTTGTTTACATTATTCTTTGCATTTTGTTACTTTGGGCTGATTCGCCAATTGGCCAATCACAGGTGAGTTTCATGAGCCGAAACAACCCTTATGCAATAGGCCATCAGTCAGACAGTCTTATCAATACGGCTCCGTTCATTTCTACAAAGTTGCTTTCAACAATGCTCATTTAACCTTGTTCTTATCTGCATTGATGTTGAACAAAATTAATAATCTAGAGATGAGTAACACACAAACGAGAGTTATTTATCGGCATATCATTCTTGATTGGCCGCATTATGTGAAATGCACTGCAGGAAAAAACAAAGGCCAATCCTTCTTTAAAGCACACATTTTAAGTTAATTTTATTAGTGATTGACCGATATGGGTTTTTTAATGACCTATGTGATATCCAGAGAGCAGGGTAGCTGATAGGCCAATACTAGAGATGTGCCCGAAGTCGATTACCTTATTTGGAAAGGTGCAAATAATGACTTCAAAATGAATAATGGATTAATCCAAATAATTAAACAAATATTTCAGTGATTTCAGATCAGATGGGTGCGGTCTCTGTTAATTGTGCACATCTGGAGCTTATCAAGTGTAACATTAAGTCATAAATCATATATGCTTTCCACTTTTTTTGTAATCCCTTTTTCTCCCAATTTGGAATGCCCATTTCCCACTACTTTTGGTTCTCATGGTGGTGCAGTTACTCAACTCAATCCGGGTGGTGGAGCACAAGTCTCAGTTGCCTCTGCTTCTGACATCGCAGAGACTCACAACATGTGGAGGAGGCTCATGCTACTCTCTGCGATCCATGCACAACTTACCATGCACCCCATTGAGAGCAAGAACCACTAATTTTGACCATGAGGAGGTTACCCTTTGTGACTCTACCCTCCCTAGCAACCGGGCCAATTATTTTGCCTAGGAGACCTGGCTGGAGTCAGTATTCGAACTTGCTACTCCAGTGGTGGTAGTCTACATCAATACTTGCTGAGATAACCAGACCCCCACACTTTCCACTTCTTGAAATGTCTATGTTCAAGTATCACACGATTCACGATTCCTATGCATTCCTTTATAGCCTAAACCTGGGTGCAATGTTAAATTCCTGACCTGAAGTGATGATTTCACGTCAAAGCTCAACTATCCATCTCTTTAAGTTGACCACATTTATATTCACATCAGTGATTAAGAAAATTATCTGGTTAAGACATTATTCTGAAAAAAGTTAAAATGCTCCTTAAAGATTTAAATGCTCCATAAAGTATTCATCTATTAGGAATATTCCTCCACATGTAAAATGAAGAAACTGAAACATGCTCCATCTTTTTTCTTTTTTAAACTGTGCTACCTCTGGTAAGCTCCAAAAAAGGGACTTTCACCTGTTTTTTGACACATTGACATTTCACATTTTGCTTGATACCTCCTGCCTTCAGAATAAAGTTGTTATTATAATCTCAGCAAAAAAGAAACGTGCCTTTTTCAGGACACTGTATTTTAAAGATAATTTTATAAAAATCCAAATAACTTTACAGATCTTTATTTTAAATGATTTAAACAATGTTTTCCATGCTTGTTCAATGAACCATAAACAAGTAATGAACATGCACCTTTGGAAAGGTCATTAAGACACTAACAGCTTACAGATGGTAGGCAATTAATGTCACAGTTATAAAAACTTAGGACACTAAAAATACTTTTCTACTGACTCTGAAAAACACCAAAAGAAAGATGCCCAGGGTCCCTGCTCATCTGCGTGAACGTGCCTTAGGCATGCTGCATTGAGGAATGAAGACTGCAGATGTGTCCGTACTGTGAGACGCCTAAGACAGTGCTACAGGGAGACAGGAAGGACAGCTGATCGTCCTCACAGTGGCAGACCAGGTGTAACAACACCTGCAGGAACAACAACTGCCCGAGTTACACCAGGAATGCACAGTCCCTCCATTAGTGCACAGATTGTCTGCAATAGGCTGTTAGAGGCTGGACTGAGGGCTTGTAGGCTTGTTGTAAGGCAGGTCCTTACCAGACATCACTGGCAACAACGTTACCTATGGGCACAAACCCACCTTCGCTGGACCAGACAGGACCACTGACGAGTTGTGGTTTCACCTTATCAGGGTGATGGTCGGACTAGCGTTTATCGTCGAAGGAATGAGAGTTACACTGAGGCCTGTACTCTGGAGCGGGAACTTTTTGGAGATATAGGGTGCGTCATGGTCTGGGGCGGTGTGTCACTGCATCATTGGACTGAGCTTGTTGTCATTCCAGGCAATCTCAACGCTGTGCGTTACAGGGAAGACATCCTCCTACCTCATGTGGTACCCTTCCTGCTGGCTCATCCTGACATGACCCTCCAGCATGACAATTCCACAAGCCATAGAGCTCGTTCTGTGCGTGATTTCCTGCAAGACAGAAATGTCAGTGTTCTGCCATGACTAGCGAAGCGCCCTGTGACCTGTTGGATCAGAGGGTGAAGGCTAGTGTCATTTCCCCAGAAATGTCCAGGAACTTGCAAATACCTTAGTGGAAGAGTGCGGAAACTTCTCTCAGCAAGAACTGTCAAATCTGGTGCAGTCCATGGGGAGGAGATGCACTGCAGTACTTAATGCAGCTGGTGGCCACACCAGATACTGACTGTTACTTTTGATTTTGACTGGTCTATTATTGTAGTAACACGATGCACATAACAACAAAATGAACCGTGACTGGTTGTTTACATGCCTCAGTTGCATTACATGCAAGCAGGTGATACTCCGAGCCCTCAAGAAACAAATCGGCCAATAAGCAAAATGTATTGGCCATTGCCGATTATTAAAACATTTGTGAGGTAATAGTTTGAATGGTTGTTTTTGCCAATTTAAGCAGATTACTTGATCTGTGTTAAATATGTAAAGCTTTGTTTAATATCAGCTTGATTTTTATCCTGTAAATTAACAGTAAATCACTGGCAGCAGGGTTTCCTGCAGTGCACAGTTATTCTACAGTATCATCAATGTTTTCTATATTACAGCTATACTCAGTACCACCGCTCCCTATGCGGATACTACGCAGTCTGCGTAGAGCACCAACTCCCTAGGGGGGCACAATTTCACCAGAAAGGGGCACCAGAATGTCCACCAGCTGCCCTTCCTCGCACGTTATACGTTATTCAAGGACAGTTGCGGAAACACAGACGATCACTTCACGCTCATATCACGCGAACCCCTACTGTATCTTAGGGGAAAAAGGAAGGCAGAGAGGATATTTATTTAGTGTACAATTTATTGAAAGCACTAAGCCAATGAACCAAATGATTCTCACAAATATCAATTCAAAACACAAATTAAACAAGCATGAGTCTAAATCTGTGTGTGTTTGTGTGTGTGTGTGTGTGTGTGTGTGTGTGTGTGTGTGTGTGTGTGTGTGTGTGTGTGTGTGTGTGTGTAATGCATTTCTAAGTAATTCAATACTGTAATTAAATTATTTTTCATTATTTTTCACTAAAAAGATGAAGGTTACTCTTAAGTTACTCTTAATTTATTTTTTTTTTGGTGCATGGAAGTATAGTGTCTGTAGCTACAGACAGGCAAGGTCAGCATATTTTGTAAACTCATTGAAAATAACCACAACAATCCTAGATGTTTATTCAATATTGTGGCTAAATTGGTTAGGAATAAAGCCTCAACAGAACCAGATATTACGTTGCAGCACAAGAGTAATGACTTCATGAATTTCTTTACAGATAAAATTGAAATAATCAGAAATAAAATTGGAATTATGCAATCATCTGTCATCCCACCTCAGAAAACAGTGTCTAATAATTTACCTCACGTGCAACTTCAATCCTTCTCTGTCATAGGTCACGAAGAGCTAACAAAACTTATCGAAACATCAAAAGCCACAACATGTTTGTTAGATCCTATACCAACTAAGCTCTTTTTATTTACATCTTCTGTAATTTCAGAACCTCTTCTTAATATTCTTAACTCCTCGCTATTCTTAGGACATGTCTCAAGAAACTTTAACAATCAAACCCCTTATTAAGAAGCCACAACTTGATCCTGGAGAATGGCTAATTATAAATTTATGTCAAAAATACTAGAAAAGGTAGTATCCTCACAAATATGTTAATTTCTACAGAGAAATAGTATACAAACAATTTCAGTCAGGATTTAGGCCTCATCACAGTACAGAGACTGCACTTATCAGAGTTACAAATGACTTGCTCTTATCAACTGATAATAAAGAAACTGCATTTCTCTTCTAGTGCTTTTAGATCTTAGTTCTGCATTCGACACGATAGATCACGACATTCTCTTGAATAGGCTAGAGTATTATGTTGGCATTTGTGAAGTTGCATTAGCATGGTTTAGGTCATATTTAGAAGACCGCTACCACTTTGTAAAAAATAAAGCCACTACAATATAATTTGACTCTCGGTGGATGTACTGTTACATCATCTTCAACAGCGAAGAACTTATGTGTTATATTTCATACCAATCTGTTCTTTGAAAATCAAATTACAAATGTTTGTAGAACAGCATTCTTCCACCTAAGAAATATTGCTAAATTAAGGCACATGCTCACATTTGCTAAAAAGCTAATTCATGCGTTCATGACCTCAAGACTAGATTATTGTAATGCATTACTGGGAGGATGTCCAGCAAGATCAATAAATAAACTTCAATTGGTTCAAAATGCAGCAGCCAGAGTGCTGATAAGAACCAAGAAATATCAAATTATCAAATATCAAATATTAGCCCCATTTTATCATCATTACATTGGCTACCTGTTAAATTCCGTATTCATTTTTAAATTCTGTTAACTTCATACAAAGCTTTGAATGGTCTAGCTCTGCAGTACTTAAGTGACCTTCTATATTCCATCACGTTCATTATGATCGCAAAATTATGGCCTGTCAATAGTTCCTAGAATATCAAAATCCACAAAAGGAGGTAGATCCTTTTCATATTTGGCTCCTAAACTATGGAATAGTCTCCCTAACACTGTTTGAGATGCAGACACACGCCCTCAGTTTAAGTCTAGACTAAAGACTCATCTATTTAGCCAGAAATACACTTAATTTTTCCTCCAACCCACAATTAGGATGCTTTAGTTGGGTCTGCCGGAACCAGAAACCAGAAACATTGATCATGATTTATAACTCTGCAATAAATTGAATGGCATCCATGCTTATATTATTTTATTTGTTTCCCTGTCTCAACCTCGGGACTCCTATCCTGAGGTAGAGTCCTGCACGGGTCCATTTTTGGAGACCGTTACGCACGTTACGCACAAGCGCGGCATATCAAGAAATGTATATGTATTTTATATATGTTTTATATATAATATATACGATTTTGTTAATATATCTTCATTAGATATTATTATACAAAATTCAGTAGTCAAAACACAGAACATATAACAGAACATAAGTTGTTTATTTTTTTACAACATTATGTGCTTATTTTTTTATGTGCAATCTTCATCTTTATAACAGAAGATACAATACAACAATCCTTTACCTTTTCATTGTGGTAGGTTATATACAGCTTCCTTTGCTCGTCAAGTGCAAGGTCGATCCGAGATTTTCCAAAGATTTTCAGTGTAATTTGACACTGGATGTGAGCTGACGACTTTTCATGCTTGGTTAAAGCTGCGGGCAGGTTGTTCAAATCACAATATCCCGCTGAAGTCCAAACAGTCTGACTGGTTGAAAAAAGCAGGCAGGGATAGCAGTACAGCCGCTGATTGTTAGCACAGCCACATAGCCAATCTTTTCTTACATACCAATCAGTTTGAAATGATCGGATAATTTTTGGGCCCTTTTGCTGTACTAGTCCATCTAAGGCTGGCGTAGACCTCCCTCTTGCAATTAACTCATATTTGGAATTAAAATCGAGCTTGGAAGTTGGAAAAATTCTTAATTCCGTGATTACGGCCGGTGCTGTCATTTTGATTTTGAATTTGGCGGGATTAGGCATGTACGCTTAGCTGTGGTGTAATGACGTTAGCTACGCATATGTCCAGGAATATCTCGATTTTAATTGGTCCATGTCTGATATGTAACGGAGATGATTACGGGCATAACATATTTACGTCAAAAGGCACAGCAGATTTGTGCTTTTTGCCGTACATGTTAAAGAATACAGGATCGGCGCGCATGCTAACATGGGTTTTCTGCGTATCGCCTGCAATGAATGGACCGTAAAAGCACTGCTTATTCTACCATTTGTTTTTAGTTGATTATGCGTAACTGCTACATTTGTCATCATAACGTCTAAACAATTGGAATAACACACATATTGCATATATAAATCACAAGAATAAAAAGTAAAAATACAAATACAAGTATATTATTTAATAAACATTTTATTTTTGAATTTTGGCAGGGTAGGCAGTGCCTAGTTTGCCTACCCAGACCGCACGTCAGTGCTTCAGTCTATTATGATGGACTTCAGAGGATGAACTGATGCCAGTTCCAACCACAAGACATGGGATACATCATATGCCATTGCCTGAACCTTGGATTAAGGATGGACCACACCGAAACCTCACCGAAATTACCAGCCAGGGAACTTCACATCCCTGATCTCTGCCTGCATCACCTTGGTCTATGATTGACTACGATCTTGAAATCGAATGCATAGACTAACAATTGCCAACAAAAGCCTTCATCAGCCAATTAACAAGTATAAGCAGTTAATCCAGGATGGACTTCAAAGACATTGATCATTAATCTTACAGTTCAAACAAAATCGAAGTTTAAACACTGACCCTTAACATTTACTTAGTTTAATAATTTTAAACCATGACTTTAACTATACATAAGTAATATTTACATTATATTCATGATGTTAGTCAGATGGGAACTGGCCCTCACAGTGCATCTGGTTTCTCCCAAGGTTATTTTTCCTCCATTAATCAACATCTTATGGAGTTTTATGTTCCTTGCCACAGTCGCTTTCAGCTTGCTCACTGGGGTTATTAATACAATTATTATTTAATTACTTATTTTTACACATGATTAACAATCATATTTGATCTAATTACACAATGATGATTCATCGACATTATAGACATTACAGTTTTAATGTCTGTTAATTCCTGATCTTCTGTAAAGCTGCTTTGAAATGATGTGTGTTGTGAAAGGCGCTATACAAACAAAATTGACTTGACTTGACTTCAATTTTTCAGTAATTTAATTACAGTGACTTCTGATGTAATTGTGTTAAATGCTTTATAGTCTATAGAACAATTAACATAAAATAGTGAATGCTTTATAGTCTATAGAACACTATATAAAATAGTGAACTTAAAATCGAAATGTAACATCTAATGTTAAAATGTATGTTTTCTAATTTAACGCTGCCCCCTTAAATTCTTTGGCCAGTTCATTAATATTTATTGTAATTCAATAATTATTTGATTTTATATGATTTATTTGAAAAAATTAAAACAGTTTCATGTCTATACTTGTATATTTCATCTGTTCAAGGTTGATAAGGGTTTTAGAGAGTGATTATTAATAAGTAATGCAATTACTTTTCAGACAGAGTAATTAGTACAGTAATCTAATTACACTGTATAGTTAGTAATTAATTACTTTTTTAGAATAACATACCCAACATTGGTGTGTGTGTGTGTGTGTGTGTGTGTGTGTGTGTGTGTGTGTGTGTGTGTGTGTGTGTGTGAGAGAGAGAGAGAGAGAGACGAGATTTGGTGTGCATCATTAACCATTCAAAGAACAAAGAAAAAGACATTTAAAAAAGAGTTAAATACTGTTGAAATACCTCTTCAAATATGTTTAAATGTCTTTAAATATGTTTAAACATACCATTAGAAATATACCATCATCTTTTGAACTACAAAAGTGGAAAAGGAGCCATTTCAATTGCCAGAGTCAGAGTAGGCAGAGTATTGAAACTGTGTTGTTGGGGTGTATGTTCCACATGGAAAGATTAACAATTTGATTGCCGAATACTATTTTATTATACATTTTCCAAAGGCAAAAATACTTTTGCTTTTACCCAGGCCTTGTGGGTAAAAAAATATATAAGAACATACCAAAATGCTCAAACTGTCACTACTTGTGGTGCAGGTCTAGTCAGGAGTGGAATGGAAAAACCTAAAATCTAAAATGGAAAACATTAATGTAATAAGTTCATTGTTTGGGCAATAAAGGAGTCAGGAGGCAGCAAACTGTCAATTTGAGTATTTGTTTGTTACTCTTCAGCGTCACATAAACTTAAACAAAAAGTACTCAGTGGCCAAGTAGTCACTCACACAAATGAGTAAGAGCTTCTTATCAAGCACACAGGTACAGTCTCTTTCTGGTCTCTCTCTTGTGTGCCTTTTTATGTCTCCCTCCGCCATCACCACAAGAAACAAGATTCTTCTCCACGGTGCTATACTTAATCTCTCTAAGTGACAGCTTAGTAATATACAGCACCGGTCACTCCTCCCCCTCCATGTTCTGTGAGAGCACTGTCCCCAGCCCACTGTCAGATGCATCCTTCTTCAAAATAAAGAGAAATTAGGAGCATGTAAATGCCCCCCACCAAGCGCAGATTTTTATTGGGGGCCCCCTTTCTAGTAAGATCAGTCAGTGGCGAGTGACACAAGAGTAAATAGGCATAAACTTTCCGTAGTAACCAGCCAGAACCAGAAACAGTTTCACTTCCTTTTTGGTCTTGGGCCTCAGACAGGCCGTGATCACTGCGGTGTTATTAACCTAGGACGCACCTGCCCATAGCCCAAGAGGAACCCCAGGTACCGAACTTCCACCCGCCCAATTGCAGATTTCTTCGGGTTGGCCATGAGCCCCGCCCGTTGCAGCGACCTCATTACAACTCTCAGATGTTGCATGTGCCGCTGCCAGTCATTATTAGAGGTAATAATATCCTCTAAATATGCAGCAGCATAGGCAGTAATTCAAGCACTTTATCTCCTTGTTTGAATTCTATTCGAGTGCCCCTGTCATACAGCTGGCTTTGATGTTCCTGAGCTTGGAGAAAATTCTCCTGTGTTAATTGGCACAAAGTGTGGTGTTTTGCTCTAAGATCAAGAACATACTGAATTTCATTTTTACTATTTGAAGGTCCCTACTCTCAAGCTTCTGTATGACACTGAGCGCTTGTGAAATACAGCAGCTCAAATGGGAAAAACCCTGTGAAGGCTCTGCAAATAACAGGATCAAGCAACTTTTCCCAATTCTGGCATCCTCGTGTACGAACTTATGAATCATATTCTTTTAAGGTTTAACAAACCCATCCGTTTGTGGGTGGTAAACACTGGTGCAAATCAATTTAATATCTAACCATTCATATAGTTCGCACAGTGTTCATGAAATAAAGGTAGTGCCTTGATCAGTAAGGATTTCTTTTGGAACCCCCACTCGGGAGATATTTATGTGCTGAGATGTTGTGCAGGGGTGAGGCGGGAATAAACCGTGGCCTCTATACTTTTTTCCCCTGAATAGTATCTCAATAGTAACCAGCGGATACATGTGAATATCCCCGTGCACACGTCGCACCCTCACCCGTTTATCCATGACCAATGCCATGTCAGGAAAATTTTTTTTTTTTTTTTCAGCAAGAACATAAAGTAGAGTGAATGAGTATGTCTGTGTGCAAGGATTTGAGAAAGACTGCAGAAATTAGAGTATGTGTAAAGGAGCGAGAGAGGGAGAATGTTATATATTATATTATTAAAATATATTATATTATTTATATCATCAGCTAGAATGTTGATTATATGAGTTTTTTTTATTTTTGTTATTGTATAGCAGTAGTGCTAGTGACATGTTGTTGTACGACCCTTGGTGTGCAGACAGGTTACTGTGCCTTTAAGGTATAAAGGAAGTCGAGTTGCACATGCGGAAGCTGGTAAGGAAAACCGCATGCTCACCGCATGAACGGAGAAGCTAGAGAGAAAGCGGTAATCTATGTATTTGTTTTATTCATTTTTAATCGATGGTCTGACTGTATTATGTTTGAAAATCAAAATCAAACTAAAACAAAAGGATGAAGAGCGAGTTGTGACTGCAACCCACAAACCTTAGATATCGGCCGGAACACAGAGAGAGAGAGAGAGAGAGAGAGAGAGAGAGAGAGAGAGAGAGAACTTTCTAAAACACTTTACACATGGACTCAACTGATCTTTTCTATAATCTTTTCTATAAGTGTATTAGAGAGTTTTTATATGTTTAAAAATGACAGCTGGAACCATAACTATTCTACTCTGACCGGAAGCAAATGCGCAAATGTGAATGTTGGTGCACGTTACTTGCCTAGATGAAATCCCACTCGAAATCAATGAGATTTTTTAATTGAGAGGTGACCTTCGGATTGACAGTTGCACATTTTTTCTAACGAGCAATAATTCATGGCAGCAAAATTGTAATATCTAAATTTAAATAATGAACAGCAAATGGCTGATAAAAGAAAGGAAAACTCTCAATGGTCACACCTTTGAATGATTTCTAAGGTGCAGCAAGCCTCCTCCTGGAATTGAAGGTTGAAGACATAATACATGGCAAATGTCACAACGCCAGACAAAAAACATAGAATGGACTCCTTTACAATTAAAAGTGCTCTCTAGGCTTACCATCCATCGTGCAGCACTGGTCTGCTCTGGCATACCTAGAATTTAAAAAAACATTTACATAATGCTTTCAAAAGAAATGTTGATTAATAAATGCTGTGAAAGTATCGTTCTTGGATAATGTTGTCACATATTCCCTTTTGTCTTTTGTTTTTGTGCTTTTATGTTGAAATTCTTGTTTAGTTCCTGTTTCCTGTTAGTTTTTGTAGTCCTTTTGTAGTTTAATTTTATGATTGGTTTTCCCTTGATTGTTTCCACAGGTATTCCTCATTCCCTTGTTTGTTCCCTTGTATATTTAAGCCCCTGTTTCCTCCAGTTAGTTTGTCAGTTCTCACATGTATTGTCATGTTCTGTGCCTGTTTTTCTGCATTTTATTATGTTCTGAGTTACCTTGTTTATCTTTTGTTTCATTAAAGCTACACTTGGATTCTCATTCTTTGCCTGCCTCGTCACAGAAGAACTGAACCAAGATTTATCTAGCAGCCATCAGATTTGTCCTCAAGCATGGGGACCGTCCGTTGAGGATCACGTCTGTGAGTTTTTAGAGCTGGCAAATTTAGTGCACTACCCAGAATACTCTTTGGTGTTTTTCTTCAGGGCGGGTCTCAGTAGTGCACTAAAGGAGCTATTGCCTCCAGCGGATCCTCACTGGAAGATCCTCGAGTTCATGGAGGAGGGTCTGCAAGTTAGCGGCTTGCCTTTCACTGTGGGTGTAGAGGAAGAGGCTTTAAATCTCCTCCTACAGTGGTCGGCCCCCAGCATTCCATGGTGTAAGCCCGTTTATCGGTCCAGTGGCGGTCTCCAATAATACGGGTGAAGGTCTCTGCGCGTTACTGTCTTTCTTGTTACGCCACACAACAAGATTAAATGAAATACATTTTCTCTTATGTATTACCTCGTTATTTCATCTGACTCCATAAATGAAAAAGGTTTTAATGATATCTGAGCATCATTAAAAGTGAGCGAATGTTTGATTATTCCTTTTAACTCCTTTAATTATATTTTACCTGTTCAGATTAGGAAACTATGTCGCTTTGAGGTCCTTGCATGTTTTTCTCTCTCACGATCACAAGCGGCCAGTACTGGATCATCAAACCGAGGTAATTGCTATATACCTGAGATCGGTCACATTCACGTTCACACAATCAAAGATACTTCAGTATAGCCCCCATGGAATTGCATACACTTGAATGTAACTTAATGTTTTCTTCAGTAGAGGTCACGGCCACTATTACAGATGTAAGTTGACCAACATAACTTCTCTTGTAATAGCTTTGGATTGGCCATGCGTGGTTTCCCACATACACTTATCTGGAGAAACATCAAATTAAAACAGAGGTAAGACACACCCGAATTTAGATTGGTCAAGCAGCATTTGCTGTTCTAAATGGAAATTCCCTTTTTGTCTTTGTAAACCAAGTACACTTGAATTGATGCCAAATATTAGTCGTCACTAATTCTGACGCAGACTTGCGGTAACATACAAATCGTTTAATCTGTTTGGGAAAAACAATGTCAAAGTCAGTCAGAATAAAATCAAATGTTTACATTTTATTGACCAGGTAATATTATCAATTCCAATTAGACAGTGACAAGTCAAATTTAGACATTTTATCAAAACCAAGGAAATTCGAATTGCAATCACCTGATATAAATTACACACAGTAATCATGTGTTGGATCATCTGACTACAGAGAACCATGAACAATGTGTCACATCTCCTTAAATACCCAGATAATTCAATATGCTTCCCAAATGGTGGTGTCTGTCATTATAATTAGATTTTGGTCCCTATTGAGTTGGGTTCCTGTAGATTTACATACAGGAGGTATGGAGGATCTGGGGGAGAGCACACCTTTAAGGGGCACACCACAGTTCTCATATTTTATTAATTCTTTTTGCTTTTCATTATGGCTGGGAGGATGAGGCCAGTTTACCAGGTGCACTGAGAGACTTTAAATGATACCAAACATGTTATAGTTACTTTTTTGTACACACTTCACATTGCATAGGTTTTTAGTGAGCTTTAAGTGAGGAGGAGAAGTGAGATGAAGAGACTTTAGAAGGGCGGTGTTAGTTGCACAGTTTGTTGCATCTCGGATGTTGCTGTTACATAAGCAAGAGAGAGTTCAGATGTTAATTCTCATGAGAGCCTTTTGTTTTCTTGAGGAGTAGCTCAGACTCACTGGCACCCGCCTTACAATGGCTCATCCCACCACGCCTGCCACGGCAAACGAGCCAACACCAATGCCTGCCATGGCCCACGAGCTGGAAGTCTCGTCCGTCCCAGAGCCAGCGTTGCCAACCTCGTCCATCCCAGATCCAGCGTTGCCAGCCTCATCCGTCCCAGAGCCAGCATTGCCAACTTCGACCGTCCGGAGGAGGAGGAAAAGAAGAAAGGCATTTGTTCCCCAGTTTCTGCCTGTACTCCCTCCCATGGCTCCGTCTTCCACGGCTCCATCCCCAGAGTATTCCACGGCTTCGCATTCCATGGCTCAGCCCCTAGAGCCTTCCACGGCTCCACCCCAGATACTTCCACGGCTCCACCCTCAGAGTCTCCCACAGCTCCGCCTTCCACGACTCCACCCCCAGAAACTATTCTTCTCAGTTTATTCATAGACTGCTCCTCATGATGCTCCGCCAGCTCCCCCAGAGACTATTCCTCATGCGGCTCTGCCCACTCCCCCAGAGACTGCTCCTCCCTCAGCTCCGCCCTCTTCGCCAGACACTATTTCCCCCGTGGCCCCACCCTCTCCCCCAGAGACTGTTCCTCCCTCGGTTCCGCCCGCTCCCCCAGAGACTGCTCCTCCCTCAGCTCTGCCCGCTTCACCAGAGACTATTTCCCCCAAGGCTCCACCCACTTCCCCAGAGACTGCTCCTCCCGCGGCTCTGCCCACTCCCCCAGAGAATATTTCCCCGCGGCTCCACCCCTTCCCCCAGAGTCTGCTCCTCCCGCAGCTCTGCTCACTCTCCCAGAGACTCCTTCAGCATTTCCGTCTGCCTTACTAGTGACTCCTCCTACAGCGGCTCCATCGCCCGACCCAGTCCCTGTCCTGTGGCTGCCTCCCAGGCTTCCTGACCCAGTCCCTGTCCTGTGGCCGCCTCCCAGGCCTCCTGACCCAGTCCCTGTCCTGTGGCAGCCTCCCAGACCTCCTGACCCAGTCCCTGTCCTGTGGCCTCCTGACCCTCTCTCGATCCTGCGGCCACCTCCCAGGCCTCCTGACCCTCTCTCGGCCCTGCGGCCACCTCCCAGACCTCCTGACCCACTCTCAGCCCTACGGCTACCTCCCAGGTCTCCTGACCCAGTCCCTGTCCTACAGGCGCCTCCCAGCGGCCCTGCGGCTGCCTCCCAGACCTCCTGACCTGGTCCCCACCTTGAGGTCATCCCATTGGTCTCCTTGCCATCTTCCTGATCTGCTCTGGTCTCCTGGCCGTCCGCCTGTATCTGCACTGGTCTACTGGCCGTCCGCCTGATCTGCTATGGTCTCCTGGCTACCTGCCTGATCTTCTCTGGTCTCCTTGGTCTTCTGATCTCCATATTCCCTGTTTTCTTTTGTTTTTGTGCTTTTGTGTTGAATTCTTTATTTCCTGTTTCCTGTTTTCCTGTTTCCTGTTTTATGATTGGTTTTGCCCTTACTTCATCGTACCCAATAAAGGCGGCGGCTTACGACCGATCTTGGACTTGCAAGTTTTCAACCGGGCCTTGCATGAACTAATCTTCAAAATTCTCACGCAGACACATCTTAACTTGCGTCCAGCATCTAGACTGGTTCGCAGCGGTAGACCTGAAGGACACGTACTTCCACATCTCAGTCTTGCCTCGACATCGACCCTTTCTGGGGTTCGCGTTCAATGGCCAGGCGTATCAGTACAAGGTCCTCCCCTTCGGCATGTCCCTGTCCCCTCGCGTCTTTACGAAGTTTGCAGAGGCAGCCCTTGCCCCGCTTCGGGAAGCAGGCATTCGCATACTCAACTACCTTGATGACTGGCTCATCCTGGCCCACTCCCGAGAGTTACTGTGCGTCCACAGGGACAAGATGCTCAGGCACCTCAGCCACTTAGGGCTTCAGGTCAACTGGGAAAAGAGCAAGCTCGCCCCGGTTCAGAACATCTCTTTTCTCGGCATGGAGTTAGACTCAGTCAGTGCTGGAATGCCTCACCTTGTTCAGGCCAGGCACGGCGGTCCCTCTAAAACATTTCCAGAAGCTCCTGGGGCATATGGCGCCCTCCGTGGCGGTCGTGCCGCTGGGGTTGATGCATATGAGACCGCTTCAGCACTGGCTTCAGACTCGAGTACCAAGACGGGCATGGCGCTGCGCACACACCGTGTGTTTATCACCCCCGCCTGCCACCAGACTTTCAAACCCTGGACAGACTTCTGTTTTTTATGGGCAGGAGTCCCCTTGCAGCAAACAGGGTTGGGGCGCTGTGTGCAATGGGCACACAGCCGCAGGCCTTTGGAAAGGGTCCCCGCTGTGCTGGCACATCAATTGCCTTGAGTTGTTGGCTGTAATTCTTGCCCTTCTGAGATTTCTCCCGCTAGTTCGAGGCAAGCACGTTTTGATCCGATCAGACAGCACCGCAACAATAGCATACAGGACGGCCCTCCTGATCACGCTCACCTCCATCAAGAGGGTTGGGGACCTGCAAGCATTCTCTGTCAGCGACACCTGCCTAGAGTTTGCTCCGGCAGACACTCACGTCACCCTAAGACCGCGACCGGGCTATATTCCAAAGGTTCCTACGACTCCCTTCAGAGACCAGGTAGTGAACCTGCGAGTGCTGTCCTGGGAGGAGGCAGACCCAGCCCCTTCGATTCTGTGTCCGGTACGTGCTTTGCGTATCTATTTGGACCGCACGCAGAGCTTTAGACGTTCTGAGCAGCTCTTTTTCCGCTTTGGTGGACAGCGGAAAGGGAACGCTGTCTCCAAACAGAGGCTTTCCCACTGGGTGGTTGACGCCATAGCATTGGCCTATCACATTCAGGCTGTGCATTCCACATTCCCCTTGCAGGTTCGAGCACACTCGACAAGAAGTGTGGCATCCTTGTGGGCACTGGCCAAATGCACCTCCTTAGCAGACATATGCAGAGTAGCGGGTTGGGCAACACCCAATACCTTTGCAAGATTTTACAATCTCAGGGTTGAGTCAGTTTCATCCTGTGCTCTCTCGGGTCCGAGCTGGTAGAACTCGGTAAAGCGGTAACAACTGACTGGGTGTACAGCTTGCACCTAGCGCCCTTTCCCTCCACTGAGGTAATATCATGCACTCTTATCCCAGGAGATCCCACTAACTCGGCTCCCTGTATAACTCCTCCCTAGCCCTCTGGTCCGCGAATTCAGCGGAGGAATTCCCCGACCAGACCCACTACGAGTACTCAAACTACTCTGCACTGGAATAGGTGCTCCACAGGTCGGGCCCCCGTGTGGACTTGTCCCCCGTGTGTATTTTCCGTGGTATGGTCCCCTTGCGAGCGGACCCGTGTCTCCCTTGGGCAGTCCTCGCTGCCCCCGGTCGCCGTGTTTGTAACAACTCCCTCCCAATGAGGTAGGATCTACAACCGCGCCATTCTCCACATGTGACCTGAAATCCCATGTGATGTATTTCACCACTCTTTACCTCCCTGGTCTCCGCAGGGTCTTTCCCCCCTGAAAGAATAGGAATTGGAAAGAACACCTTCCCCGATGCGTGTGATAGGGTTAAGATGGCCCCAGCTGCTTTAACTCTATGCGATAAACATAGAGAGATAAAAGGCGTGGCTGGTGCGGCTTGCTTCCATGCTTGGCACGTCACCTTGTTCCTCCCATATCGGGGTGTAGGGAACCAGAAGGTTATGAGGATTTTATGGGGCGTTGGGGAAGGGTACGTAGTCTGACAAGGTCTGTCGCTTTGGTACGCAACTGCCTACCCGCACCTGTATCAGCAATGCACGTACATGGTTCAGCACATGGCGTGATTAAAATTGGACGCCTAGTGTCACTTCTGACAAGGCCTGTCACTTTGGTACGCAACTGCCTGCCCACACCTGTGTTAGCAATGCACGTACATGGTTCAGCGCATGGCATGATTAAAATTGGACCCCTAGTGTCTCTTCTTCTACACAACGTCGAAGTGAGCGACAGACAGGGAACGTCTAGGTTACTGTTGTAACCTCTGTTCCTTGATGGAAGGAATGAGACATTGTGTCCTCCCGGCCACGTCCTGAATGAACAGAGGCATTTCCCTCCCTTTACCGTATGTCCGGGGGCGGAACATGCAAATTTTGTCTGCCAATTTCTCATTGGCCTTTTCTCAAGTTCAGAGATGGACGAGGCTCTCAAGAGAGACCCCTCATATCGCTTCTTCGAAACAACGTCTCGTTCCCTCCATCAGGGAACGAAGGTTACAACAGTAACCTAGACGTTTTATGATACCTCCCTAATTACTCAATGTTGCTTATCCTCAACCTAATCATGACACGTACCCAGCAAAATCAGTTGAGGTCTAGCAGGTACAGTATTGTATACAAAAGTTTTAGCATGGCCAGTGGAAACAGCTGGTGCACATACAAGTCCTACTATTTGTCGTAGTAGAAAAAACTAGCTGCCACGCCTAATTTTTTGATGGATTTTTAATTGAGTCTCCAATCAAAATTGGCAACATCGTAGGTAAACACCAGTTTTGCACTGCATGGCCAGAAAGTTTGTCAGCCCCTGGAGCAACATCAATGGGTTTGTTGTTGGCATCAGTATCCAAGTATGACAACTGATTTGTTTGTAGATTTAATTCCTGGTAACTAAACTACTTCTCCACTGTGACAAGATGATTAATGTATGAGGCTAAATCATATGATGCAACACCTTCAAAAATATCATGGCCAATGACAAGGCGGTAATCAATACTTGAATGTAGTTGAGTCCATTGAACAAAGAGTCAAATTTGACACCGCAGACAGAATTTGAAATAGCATCACTTCTCTGAGCTTCAACATGATCAATATATGACTGTACTTTGTGTTTACTTCCTTTGGACAGAGGATCTTTTTGAAACGTCCCCTGCCTTTATTTAAATATCTGCAAAAATTCTAACTCTTTGTGAAATTCTCCACAAATCCACCAATACAATGTGAGCCCAGATTATCCCCACAAATTTCTGCTAATGTTCCCCGGATCACCTGTCCATAAGGCAGAGTTATGCCACTTACCTTGACATCTTTGAGAACATTGATGAGAGGGCTGAACACTTTCTCTTCTCCAGAGAACTTGAAGTCCTGCTCCATGCAAAGCTAAACAAGCTGCATCTGATCAGTTTTAAGTATCTTTGAATTGCAAGCCTGAAAAAGGTTGTCACTTTCAAAAGATTAATAATAGTAGTTATATCTGCTTCAGCAATGATCCAATGAAATCTCAATTTAAAAAGTAGGTGTGACTAATTCATTTTGTGAATTTCTTGAAGATTATCAACAATTATTTGAACAGTTAATGATGAAATTAAACATTTTGCAATTTGAGGTAGAATAGAGCAAAAAGAGTCCTTCATCCACACTTTCAGGGAAGGCAACTTGTTTCACATTTTGACTATAATTGTAAAGAGGGGCCTGTGGCATGTCACACTGCTAGTCAGAGCATTCAGGAATGCAATGAGGATGTGCGATCAAATCAAACAGGTTTACCTCTGAACAGTCTCCTAAACACATGTGACATAAATGTGGACACAATTGAAAAAGATTTGCCACATTGCTGAATGGACACAGAACTTCACTTCACAGAACTTGATGTGAAATGTTAAATCTGAGGTGAAAAGTATAGGACTGAATTTAGATTTACACTCTTTGTGTCAATAACAAAAATAATTTTTGCGTACTTGTGCAGCCCCGTCGGCCAGCTGTGTGCCAGTGCGTCTGCCCCGAGGGGAGCCTCTGTTCGGGCGTACCAGAGCAGGCAGTGGGAGGTTTCTCGGGAGGCAAACAGGTCTACCTGGGCCTTGCCGAACCGTTCCCAAATCAGCTGTACAGACTGGGGGGTGAAGCCTCCACTCTCCACCGGGCAAGCGTTGTCATGACAGCGCGTCCACTATCACATTGAGGTTGCCGGGGATGTGAGTGGCACATGTGAGTGGCACTTGAGTCGCTGCTGGCTCAAAAGGAGTTGACAACGGGCAAGTCGTGACGTGGTGGGAGCGCACTCTGCCATGGTGATTTAATGTACGCTACCACTGCGGTGCTGTCTGACCTGACTAGGACATGTTTGTCCCGAACTACGGGGAGAAACTTCCTCAGGGCAAAGAAAACAGTCAGCAACTCTAGGCAGTTGATGTGCCAGCGCAGCAGGGCCCCTTTCAAACGGCCCGCAGCTGCGTGCCCGTTGCACACGGCGCCCCAACCCGATCTGGAGGCGTCGGTCGTGACCAGGACGCATCGGGACACCTGATGCAAGGGTACTCCTGCCTGTAAAAAGCAGAGGTCTGTCCAGCGTTTGAATGTCTGGTGGCAGGCGATTGTGATCATCACACGGTGCGCCATGCTCGTCTCGGGACTCGAGTCTGAAGCCAGTGCTGAAGTGGTCTCATATGCATCAACCCCAGCGGCGCGACCGGACGGCCGGCCGTTAAGCGGACCGCACTCATCCCGAGCTCGGGGGAAGCAAGCAAGCGTGCCGGGGAGGCGGGAGGTTTTGAGGGGATTTAACCGGCGAAACGGAGCCCGTCATTATCCCCAAATCGTCTTCATCGCCCGTGGCGCCTGCCCCAATCCCGTAGGAAGGAGGCGAGGCACGGGGGGCGGCTGAAGTGGCTTTCTCTCATTACAAAAGAAAGCAGAGATCGAGACGCTGCCACGGCTATGTTCTCACACTGAGAACATGACCCATTGGAGAGAATGCTCATCCCGAGCTCGGATGGAAACAAGCAAGCGTGGCGGGAGGCGGGGGGTTTCGAGGGGATTTTACCCGGCGAAACTGAGCCCGTCATTATCCCCATATCGTCTTCATCGCCCGCAGCGCCTGCCCCAATCCTGTAGGAAGGAGGCGAGGTGTGGGTGGCGGCAGAAGTGGCTTTCTCTCATTACAAAAGAAAGCCGTGACCGCAATGCTGCCATGGCTATGTTCTCGCACTGAGAACATAACCATTCATAAAACGCTGCCTGCGCGTGATCACAGCCCAGGTACGCGAGGCAGCTTTTATGACCGTCAGAGGTGGGGAGAAATCAACCGCATCCAGAAACTACACAGGGGCGGAAAAACGTCTTTAAAAAGACGCGTCCTGAAAAGGGCGTTCAACGGCGCTGTGTTTTGCTCTTTTAGTGGAGATTACTCTTTTAAATAAAATCACTCTTTTATAGAATAACTCTTTCGAGTTGTCTGCACTGTCGAAGCGCCCAGGGGCAACAATGCACAGCCGTGCAAGAAGGAGAAAGCCGCTGTTATGCGCCGTCAATCCAACAGCATGCAGATCGTCAGAGGAAAAAGCAGGAACTTGTATGTGTAACTCACAGCAGACTGCATGCACTACCATCGGCTCCGAAGAAATTTTCTGAATGAACTCATCATATTTGCCCCCTTAAATACCCGTATGTCCGGGGGCGGGGTATGCAAATACTGTCTGCCAACTTCTCATTGGCATTTTTTTATAAGTCATAGGCATATTTCGGCACTCAAGAGAGACCCCTAGTGTCGCATCTCCGACACAACGTCGAGAGAGCGACAGAAGGGGAACCCCTGATTTATAATAACCTGTAGAGATAAGTGATATGAACAGATGAAGTGTCATTGTCAAAAAGTCATTGTGACACAGTAACACTGGCACAAGTAATACACACTGATGGTTCAGCATCACAGATCAGACATGTTAGAAATAAATACGATATTTTACATATCTCCAAAACAGCCCCACGTGAGGCATTATAAAGAATATAGATCCATGTTAAAAAACAAATAATAATAAAAACATCCCCAACAGTACACCACTGCCTACCCATGGTTGCTATTGCTAGTATAATTGTACAATAATGCAGTTTAATTACAAAACTAAATAAATAAATAGAAATCCCCCTTTGACATGTTCGGTTAGTGATAGCGAAATTATTAGTAGTTAAATACTAATTGTTAAATCGTTAGTTCAATTTAAAAAAAAAAACATATGGTTCCACACCTTTAAAGAATTGCAGTAGCTTTTTACACCAATTAATTTACATATGTAAATTTTATGTCTTATGTCTTATACATGACGTCATTGCATGATTTAGCTACTTTTAGTGACATTTCAGCGAGCCTTTGCCGCCTTTCCATGTGAAATGTTTGGCAACACTGGCAGGGACAGTAGTACAGTATCGTGAGCACAAATCTTGCTAGAAAACATTTGGCTACTTGTTGGCTTTATGTAATGAAAGATCAAACCACATTTAATTAAGTTTAAGATTAACTTTGATAAACAGGCCGTTAGAAGTCATAAGTAAACAATGCTACCTTTGTTAAGCATGGTCTGTGTAGCCGACTGTGCACGCACATTTTACAAGTGCAATCAAAAAGACTGCTCACGTAAACCCACTTTATTAAATACTTAAGCCAATACTTTTATTTTAAGCTTTTTCCTCAACGTGAACAACTACCTTTTAGACAAGGTTCAAGTTGTGGTGGAACACCAGTATCTACTGTCGCGTCAAATTGTCACTCGTTCACAACGGGCCCAGGTTAACGACAGTCTGTGTGGTATCCAGCTTGTCAAGTGCAGGCACCTGGCACCAATAAAACATACACAACAACATAACAAAGATAGTGCTCAAGAAAAAACACTTAAACTGTTATATACAGACACACTTATTTTAGCTTTTCCCTCAACATGAGCTGCTATTTTAGACGAGATTCAAATTATTTTGAAAAAATGCAGGGATACAGCATACGTGTGCACAAAACTTGCAACAACAAATAAAGCTATGCTAGCACTAATTTGACAGGTAAAATAATTTAAAATATTAAATATGTTTATCTTTTACCTTGACATGTGGCGATATCTTCACAGCAGGTTCAAGCTGAGATGGGGAAAAAAATACAGCTTCTTTACAAGTGAAAATGGCACCCCATTCAGGACATCCCTGACCCCCCAAGTCACCATGTGCTGGTTTGCAGAAACAAAATATAAACATAACATAAACATATTGTTGGTAAAAGGCTGTAACTTTACAGTAATTTTTGACTGTATAGGGAGAAAGATAGATCTGTTGTGTTCTTAGAACACTTAAGCATTTTACTGAAGTGAATAGATATGTAGACATGCTTTTTTTATACATGATAATGGATGTTATTGAACTCATAATTATTATAAGACTGTTATTGTTGTCTTTTGATAAAAGTCATGCTCAGCAGCTCACAAACTGGAGGGAAATTATAGATTTGCTTTGTTCTTATAATGCTTAAAACCTAAAGTCTCTTTGTAGATCTGTAGACATTAAAGGATAAAAATTTTCTTTTGATAATTGATTCAGTGATTAACTCATTTCACGCAAGATATCAACCAGTGGCATCACCAGAAATGGTCACTGAACGCATCGTTAAATGGATCTGTGCGAATTTTGGGGTACTTAGTCAAAACATTCAAGCCACTTGGATACATTTAAATCCCACAATGCACAAACACACTGTAAAAAATAAAATTGTTCACATGCACAATTGTCATTATTGGAATTTATTAAATAATTTATTCAAGGATACATGGGTGAAACAGAAGCAAGTGCTCCACAAGATGTCCTTTATTTGTGCAGCTAATTTTGAAAAATTATGCAATTATTTTGCAATACTTGAATCTTTAAAACACTACAAATATTAAAGGTTGAATACAGGGGGTGCTGAGTGACTCCTGTCAGACTTCCTAATGGCACTTTTCCACTGCACGTTACGGTTCACTTTTCTGAGCTTGCATTTCCACTGCAGTTTAGTACCATCTCAATAAGGGTAGGATTATAGTCTGATCGTCATTGTCACGACATGGGAAATCAGGAGAAGGCAGACAGAAGGTAGGATCCAAACGTGGGTTTATTGACCAAGGAGATAAACAGACATCACAAATGAAACTACCGCGATGGGCAAAATGAAAACAAGACACGAAAACACAGGAACTGGGAACACGGGAAAACAGGCATGGGAGCGAACATCAACATTAATAGGAACGGTGGGAACACGAACATCCAACAACATTCACCGATCGACAAGGACTGAACAAACAGACAGGGTTTAAATACAAGAACATGGGACAAAGGGACCAATGAACAAACAGAACTCAAAACAAGATAACAAGGTGATAAACAGAACCCAATGGCAAACTAATGAGACAGGTGAAAACAATGACAGAGAACACGAACGCTAACAGGGAGACTATGGAGCTACACAAGGGACAAAAGTGAAAACTAAGGAATACAAAAGTGACAAAAGTGGGAAACAAAGGGGCAACGGTGAAACAAGACAAGGTAATCGTTACAGTCATAGTTGCGCCACATCTATTGCCGTGACATCATTTTAAACATGACACAAACTGATAAAAACCATAACACAACTGCTAGCTGTTAGCAACTAGCTCAGTGTGCTGCATAAAGCAGTTGTTGCATAATGATTTTACACAAGTGTAACAGTTAAATTGGCCTGGTTGTTTTAGAAGCAAGCTTCCAGTAGCTGGTCAACTAAATAAGTGAAGCCTTCAATCAGAGTATAGAGTTAAAATAACAAAACATACCATCCTCCATCGTGGCTCAGTCCAGGGCCTCTCCCTCCCATTGCTTGCTGGTTTAGATAGCGTACATTTGTTGAATCACTTCCTCTTTTCCTTGATGGTTCTGTAGTCACTTTTAAGTTTTTTTTTTTACTTTTCACTACACTGTTGGTAGCCGTGTGCAGCCAACAGCTGATGCACTTCCTGAGAGACTTTTTTGTTTCAGTCATCGCTAACGAGAGGAACGTCTGCACCTCGTTTATTGACCACGGTGTGGTTTTGCGCATATCCATTACTTTTTTCACAATTTGAAAGGCTCATGAACAAATTATACTGTTATTGCTGTTGCTAACTTCAAAACTAGCGGGTTGATGTTGCATGTCGGAAATCCAGTGACGCTGGTAGTGACGATTCTCCCTGACCAATCAGTGATCTGCAGGATTTTGACGTCACAATTAGTATCGGCACGGCTCACTTGGAACCTCGACCGAGGTTCCAGGTACTCTTTAGAGGTACTAAAAAGAATATTAGGCACCAGGTACTATCCACAGTGGAAACCCCAAAATAGCGAGCAGAGTCAAGTTGAGTTGCACCATGCAGTGGAAAAGCCCCATAAGCAACTAATTTGCCCAGTTGCTAGGTTGGGTAGAGTCAGGTTGGGGCAACCTCCTCATGGTCGCTATAATGTGGTTCTCGCTCTCTACACGCCTTAGGTCTCCGCGGTAACGCTCTCAACAAGTCACGAGATAAGATGCGTGGATTGACATCTCAGACACGGAGGCAACAGAGATTCGAGATTCGTCCTCCACCACCCAGATTGATGCCACCACGATGACTTAGAGAGAATAGAGTGCAAAAATACTACTGATTAAAAATCAAATGTATATATTAATATAATAATTAATTTTCAATCAGTAACTGACATAGTCTCATATTTCAATTCAAGTAAGTTTAAATTCATTTAAGTTACATTATATCTAAGGTTGGACATTTAAAAACTTTCTTTTAAATATATGAAGAAATTTATAAAACATTTACATTTAGCACATGCTTTTATCCAAAATGACTTAAGTGCACTTATTACAGGGACAATCCCCCCTGGAGCAACCTGGATTTTAGTGCCTTGCTCAAGGATATACTGGTGATGGCTGTGGGGATTGAACCAGCAACTTTCAGCTAACCAGTTTTGTGGTTTAGCCCACTACACCACTACCTCTCCCCCCAAAAATACAGTAAAATATAGTTTAGTAATATCTGATCACAGTGGCAGCAGTTTTATGTATGAATGTGATGATTCTTCCTTATATTACATACCGCATGACTTCCTGGACACAGGCATTTCAATCCATCCTCAAGCCAGTTAAAACAGTGAACAATAAGTTCTTTAGGTACAAGACAAAAAGCCAAACAGTTTTTATCACTGTCATGTTTTAGTCAAGTATAATTTCTTGAGATGGGAAAACTTGAATACATTTGTAGGTGTAATGTTGATTTATTTAATAATCTTCCCCCACAAATATTTAAACAGTACATTAATAAAATTAAAGGAAAAAGTCACAAAGGCTGGCACCGGGTGACAGTAAAATACCATTAAGAAATAAGTGAGCTTTTGTTTTTAGAGCAACCCATGACTGGTATGGACTTCCAGCTGATTTACAAATCATGGCGTTTTCTCTAAAAAAAATAATAATAATATATATATATATATATATATATATATATATATATATAAATCTGGTTTTAATTAAAAGATGATCATTTATTTTTTCGCTCCCATTTGTTATAGTTTCTACACTTGTAAAACACTAAACATTACAACTAAGACAAACATTTTAGGAATTGTACGTTTGGTTTAGAGGTTACAGACTGCTACAATGAACACCTCTGAGGAAGAACTAGTCTAACACTTTTGGATTAGATTTGCCAAAGCCTCCAATCTGTATGACACTGAATCTATAAAGGAATTTAAAGAGTATTGGTTGATGTAGATTATTTGATTTAGTGATTTTCTTTGAATGAGTTACCACTGTGTTGCTTGTCATACAATACAATAAATGGATTTTCAGTTCAGTTCTCACCCCAATTTTTATAATTTTGCCTATATTGCCTGTAGAATGGGCCGGCCCTTCTGTTAAATGAGCATTTATCATTTATGAGCATAAAAGAGCATTTTAACATCGGGTTATGTTGTAACAATTATGACTGCCTTCAGCTCACAGCAAATGTCTGTGTGTTTGTGTGTGTGTGCATGTTTATGTGATTTACGAGGACAATTTTTTAAGTTACAAACTGGTAATTACAAGGTTATTATGCTATGAATGTGATTTATGAGGACATCTCTAGTGTCCCCATAATTTAAATCGCTTAAAAATCATAATAAACAATGTTTTATTGAAAATGTAAAAATGCAGAAAGTTTTCTGTGAGGGTTAGGTTTAGGGGTAGGGGTAGGGATAGAATCTATAGTTTGTACAGTATAAAAGTCATTATGTCTATGGAAAGTCCTCATAATGATAGGTAGACCAATGTGTGTGTGTGTGTGTGTGTGTGTGTGTGTGTGTGTGTGTGTGTGTGTGTGTGTGTGTGTGTGTGTGTGTGTGTGTGTGTGTGTGTGTGTGGACCGTCAGGTATCTGTCCTCAGTTCTGAGTACTCTGTTTCTATTTAAAACTCCCCAAACCAGATAGTACTTCTTTTTCTCACATTCAAATGCTTTTTCACGTCACTGGAATGTCACTGGTTCAGTTCATATTCATTGTCTCACATCTGTCAAAGACCACACCCTCTTCATCGCCACCATATATCAGGACGTATCTGATCTGGTCAACTAGTTTTCTAGAAGATTGGAGAAGAAGTGCTGGAAGATCTGCTTTGTTGCGTTTGGGTGAACACATCGTCAACATGATGAACAGAGTTGTGATTGGAGTCATCGCTGTGATCGGACTCTTCACTCTAAGTAAGTCATTTCTTGTTTAATTAGATGTGGACCATTGGGAGCCCATCAGATTAGGGATCTGAATTTTTTTTTCTTTTTTCTAATAACCACATTTTTATATATTATATTCATATATTGACGAATACATATTATAATTGACAGTATAAAGTTGATGATTTAAAACACAAGGAGATTGTAACTGATTGTAACTAAAAACTTAACTAAGACCTCTAGGTAACAACTTATACAGAAATCTGATATAGGGCAATCTATTTAAAACACATAAATGAAATATATGTTCTTATATGGTTTCACTGGTATTAAAACCTGTACACATATGGAGCATAAAATACTACAAAAATGGCTGTTTTCATATATGCACCATATATTTTCCCAAATACTAGTGTCATTTTAATATGGACATATATGCTCAAATACTGTATATGAACAATACTTCTTTATATATGTGTCCATATATGACTTTTTTTTCATATATTATTTATGGACAATAACAAAAGACCACAAAAAGCAATCTTGTATGATATTTACCAACCAAAGACAGAATGCAGAGGAAATAAAAAGTTTGAGATTAGTTTTGTTGACAAATATAAGTAGTGCCTATGTATGAATTTCTTCACAAAACAAAAATAAAAAAGGTCACTCAAGGAAGGGCAAGTGTCCCAGCACACATGTGAACTCCTTCAAAACCGGTTTAAAAGCCTCTCAGGATGAAGCATTGAGAGAATGATCAGAGTGTGTAGTGTTGGAGTCTACACACAGAATCTCAAAAATAGGATAGTTTTCATTTTTGTTCACTGCATACTTCCATTTGTGTAATTCATAGTCCTGAGGACATCATTATTATTCTAAAATGTGGCGAATGGGGATAATATAGAATTATTAGGTGTGTCCAAGCGTTTGACTGCTAGTGCTGGTCACAGGAAGTCCTCTGACAATGTGGGT
Organism: Xyrauchen texanus; assembly: GCF_025860055.1. Lineage (NCBI taxonomy): Eukaryota > Metazoa > Chordata > Actinopteri > Cypriniformes > Catostomidae > Xyrauchen > Xyrauchen texanus. The sequence goes on from NC_068285.1 coordinate 46,666,591, forward strand.
GGGTGTCCAGACAATGGCGCTTTACCAGTGGAATGAGGTGTGGCGTGACGTTTAGGAAGGCAAAATCAAAGGTTTCTTTAGATGCGTGAGGACAAACTTTACTCTTCCTGTCTTCGTGTGGATTCCAAATGAATGACAGATACTCAAGCCAAACTATTATTACTTCTCAGGATTAAATGAAGTGTCAAGATGAACAAGACTTTGTGGGCAGCTGCTGCTCTGCTTTTCTACAATAGTTTGTAGAATTGTTAAAGGTGCAATCTGTAATTTTTTCACCATTCAAAAAAGTTTTACTCCTAAAAAAATTAATAGTAATTTTGAAACATACTGTATGTATAAAATCATGAGCACTCACATGAGATGAGTCATATCAGTAACTATATAAAAGCTGTTTTATTCTACATGGGGCAGGGGTGCCCTCATGGGGGCTGCCATGTTAGAATCACATGACCAACTGAATACTACTCACTTAATCTCAATAAACGTCTTGATATTGGACACTTTCACGCTTGGCTTGGATTAAATGAATCATGGTTGATTGTGAATAGTGAATTTCTACAATGGCATCTGTAACTGAAAACTGTTGATTTTGAATGATGCTGAATCCACACCACTAGGTGACCCTGTAAGTCCAAGATGACATGAGCAAAAAGTTACTGAGTGCACCTTTAACGTGTGCGAGAGGTAGTATTATCAAGAAAATTGTTTAAAGTTTTTTGTACAGTACTGCAACAATAGAGAAAAGGGGTAGTTTCATCAAATGAATTCTGATAGCACTTAGAGAAAATGTCATTAGTCATTAACTGGTATTATATAATACTTAAGTTTAGTATATATGAAATATGTTAATGAAATCGAAAATAAATAATTCAAAAATGTTTGTTACAAAAGAGCAGCACAATTTTCAAAAACTCCTTATTCTAGGATTAATTTTTAGTAAAGGTGAATATAGTGACATTCTGATAATGCTGTGCTCATCTTTTTTATGTGTGGGGATTTTTCCTTTAAGAAGCAGAATGACATAAGATATTAAGGTTTGCTTTCAAAAGAAATATAACAAAATGTAGTGGAGTTTATGCGTACAACAAGAAGAAATATATTTGCCAATGGGGTAAGAAAAATAAATTTCCCTTTGAATCAAGTTTTTTTTTTTCTTACTCCTTTGGCAAATCGTTTTTTCTAAACCTTATTAAAATGTGTTAGATTTCTCTGAAAACATTACAAAATATCTTGTGTAATTTTGCTTATCAAGTAAGTGTTTCTTGTTTAAAGAATGTTTAGATATTTTTACTGGAAAACAAGATAAAAATACTCAGTAAGGAAATGTTTTGTTTTTATTCCAGAGAAGATATTATATTTGAACAGCCAGTGTGTGCATTTTTTTGTGAATGGTTTCAGAGTTGTGTTAATGCTAATGTCATGTTCTGTCTATGTTTCTGTAGGTGAAGCTCTGAAATGTAATTCATGTAAAGTTGGCATTCTGGGCAAATGCTTTTTCGGTTCACAGGTGGAATGTGCTGCATTAGAGACCAGATGCGTCTCTGCTAAAGCAGGTGACAGAAACACACATACACACACACACACACACACACACACACAGTTTCTATTATACAGTATATTCAATCATTTGAAAAAAAGCCAGGATGAGCGAGCCAGGATTTCTCATTCCAATCAATGCCAATGTTAAAAATGTGAATTATATTAATTATTTTTGACAACAAACAAAAAAACATTTGACATCCTATCTTCACTTGTTGCTTATGCTGCTTTTGGATATTATATTTGACAGAGTTCAACGTCACTGGGTTTCTGAGTCTGTCCACAAGCGGCTGCACTTCTGATTGTAATAACACTGCCGGGAGCGTCCTGGGTGCGGGATACACCATCACCAAAACCTGCTGCACCACAGACCTGTGCAATGGAGCGAGCACCACACACATGTCCATGACTGCAGCTCTCAGCGCTGCTCTGCTGGCCTCCATCTGGGGCAGTTACATGTTGTAGAAATAACACCTAACAGTCTGAACCGCATTATGTTCAGTTAGTTCCTTGAACCAGATTCAATGTGTAATGATAATCTCAGTTTACATCAGAGTTGGATCTCATATGTGCCTGTAACATTATTGTAATTTTTGACACAATATGCTTACCTTTAATGCAAATTGTATATATTTGTGAATCAGTGATTACTTTTCTTTAACAATTTGAAACAAAATCTAACAATAACTAACATTATAAACATTTAATATTCAACACTGGCTGAACTCATTTTTTCTAAAATCAGATTACACATGTGGGCTTCATAAATGAAAATTCTCTTATCATTTACTCACCCTCAAGCCATCCCAGATGAAGGGCCGTAACCACAATATACTTTGAGGGTGACAAGTGCCCCCCTCCAGATTGTCCACCCCCAATACCTGAAAACCTTGTTGCTGTTCTGCTGCAGTCTAATGCACTGCTGTCTAATTGTCATTAAGTTGTTGCAGGAATAACAAAGGTTTTAAAAGAAGTTTTATTTTTTTACTGTGCTCAGTCGTCTAATACTGTTCGTCAATGTCATTTGAGCCAATCAAATCGACGAAGGCGGGACTCAAATATAAGATGCTAAACAGCAAACAGTTCAGTTTAAGAGTGTTTGTGTCACGCGAAATGTATCTAAATAAACATGCAATTGACCACTGTTTTAGACTGAAATGTTGTACCAACCAACATTCATTTCTAAGGTTGCAAACTATTCACCCATGAATTTAAAATATGTAATGTACAGTACGTGATTCGGATGTCATTCATAATTGTGAATGTGTGTACATTAAGGAACTGAATGCATGTGGTAATCTGTAGCTCTTTAGAAAATTCACTTGATATTGTCTATGAAAATGATCCATAAAACACAAAGTAGAATGTTTTCACACACAGATTAGAACTAGAACATGGTAAGACCTGTGACTTGAGGCTTCTATTGAGTTTTTAGGCTGTGGCAAGGACAGTGTCATATATTCTCAATGCAAATATTATTAGATAATAATTTAAAATCAATTCAATTTAATTTAATTTAATTGTTCAAGACATGCCCTGATGTGTATGACTTTCTTTCTTCTGCAGAACACAAATACAAATTTTAGAAGAATATTACAGCTCTGTAGGTGCATACACTGCAAGTGAATGGTGACCAGGCCTTTGAAGCTCCAAAAATTAAAGTCAGCATAATCCATACGACTCCAGTGGTTAAATGAATGTCTCCTGAAGTGATCCAGTCAGTTTTGGGTGAGAACAGGGTGTAAAATTTAACTCCTTTTTAACGGCACATCTTGATTAAGCTCGATTACACTTCCTATGCATGTGCAGATCACTAGATGGCTCTGCAGGAAGTGTAATTGAACTTGAATTCATGACTGCCAAAGAATCTGCAGTCATGATATATAGTGAAAAAGGAGTAATATTTTGTTCTTTTCTCACCCAAAACAAAGCAGATCCCTTCAGAAGACATTCTTAACACTGGAGAGTGATTTATTATGTTTATGCTGATTTGATCTGCGTTTGTGAGCATCAAAGTTCTGGTCACCATCCACTTGCATAGTGAGGATCAACAGAGCTGAAATCTTAAAAATATTTTTGTTCTGCTGAAATCTTCTTTCAGTTGCAAGAAGGGGGGCAGCGAGGACTGTCCAAGGGAGACGCGGGTCCTGCTAGCAGGGAGACCGTACCGTGGAAAATACATCACAGGGAGTTGCCTGAAGCAGGAACTATGCCTGTGGAGCCCGAGCCCAACACGGAGCACTCGACTTGTGGTGGGTCTTGCAGAAAATACCTCCACTGAATCTGCAGCCAGAGGGCTAGGGCGGAAGAGCATCCAGAGAGCGAGAGCACCCGGTCAGTTGTTCCGTATTACCGAGTTCTAACGGTTCGGACCTGACAAAACATGGGACGAGACCGACTCAACCCTGAGGTTGTAGAACCTAGCAAAGGTGTTGGGTGTTGCCCAGCCCGCTGCTCTGCAGATGTCTGCAAAGGAGGTGCCGTGGGCCAGTGCTCACGAGGATGCCACACTTCTCATAGAGTGTGCTTGAACCTGCAAGGGGGGGGCATGGCCTGGGTGTGATAGGCTAGGGAAATAGCATCAACAACCCAATGAGCTAACCTCTGTTTGGAGATGGCGTTCCCATTCCGCAGTCCGCCAAAGCAGACAAAGAGCTGCTCAGAGCATCTAAAGCCCTGTGTGTAGTCCATTTAGATACGCAAAGCAGACACAGCAATGAAGAGGCTGAGTCTGCCTCCTCCAGGGACAGCGCTTGCAGGTTCATGACCTGGTCCCTGAAGGGGGTCGTAGGAACCTTGGGCACATAGCCCTGTCGCGGTCTTAGGATGACATGAGCATATGCCGGACCGAACTCCAGGCAATTGTCATTGACAGACAATGCTTGCAGGTCCCCAACCCTCTTGATGGAAGCGAGCAGCTTCCCCTCCAACCTCTCCTGCAGGAATGAAAGCACCCACATCTCTGCGGGTCTTCAGATCTGGAAGAACACCAATTTGCAAACAGACACCACTTGAGAGCGTAAAGCTGCCTGGTAGAGGGAGCTCTGTACAATTGGTTGATCGTGTCTACGACTGCAGGTGGTTGACCGCTTAAGTCTGCTGCGTCCCATCCAGGGGCCAGACGTGGAGATTCCAGAGGTCCGGGCGTGGGTGCAAGAGGGTTCTCTGGGGAATTTGCCAGGGAGGTGCTGTCGCGAGGAGTGTGAGATCCGAGAACGTGTGTGAGGTCCGGGTGGGCCAATAAGGAGCCACCAAGGTGACCTGTTCCTCGTCCTCCCTGACCTTGCACAGCACCAGTGCAAGAAGGCTCATTGGGGGAATGCATACTTGCGCAGCCCCCGAGGCCAGCTGTGTGCCAGTGCGTCTGTGCCCAGAGGGGCCTCCGTTAAGGAGTACCAGAGTGTGCAGTGGGAGTTGTCTTGGGAGGCAAAGAGATCTATCTGTGCCCAGCCGAAGCGCCCCCAAATCAGCTGGACCCCCTGGGGGTGGAGCCTCCACTCTCCGTTCAGCGAGACCTGTCCTGACAGCGTGTCCGCCGTCGTATTCCGGTCGCCTGAGATATGAGTGGCGAGCAGCGACCTGAGTCATGGCTGATTCCAAAGGAGGAGATGGTGGGCGAGTTGTGACATGTGACTGGAGTGTACGCCACCTTGGCGATTTATGTACACTACCGTGGCAGTGCTGTCTGAAAGGATCAAGACGTGCTTGCCTCGAAACAGCAGGAGAAACCTCCGCAGGGCAAGGATTACAGCCAACAACTCGAGACACTTGATGTGCCAACGCGGGCGGCACCCCAACCCAGTTGAGAGGCGTCTGTGGTGACCACGACATGTCTGGACACCTGCTGTAGGGGGACTCCTGTCCGCAGAAAACAGAGGTCTGTCCAAGGGTTGAAAGTCTGACGGCAGGAAGTATGTGCCGTGGCACCATGCCCATCTTGGGACTCGAGTCTGAAGCCAGTGCTGGAGCGGTCTCATATGCATCAACCCGAGCGGCGTGACCACGGCTGCCCCAGGAGCCTCTGTAACCATTTGAGAGGAACCGCTGTGCCTGGCTTGAAGAGAGTGAGGCATGTGAGCACTAACTGCGCACGTTCAGTTGTGAGGCACACTGACATTGAGACTGAGTCTAACTCCAAACCGAGAAAAGAGATGAACCAGAGAGAGTTCCCAGTTGACCTGAATCCCTAAACGACTGAGGTGCGCGAGCACCTGGTCCCTGTGGGCGCATAGTAACTCTTGAGAGTTTGCTAGGATGAGCCAGTCATCAAGGTAATTGAGTATGCAGATGCCCACTTCCCATAGCGGGGCAAGGTCTGCCTCTGCATACTTGGTGAAGATGCGAGGGTACAGGGACAGGCCGAAGGGGAGAACCTTGTACTGATATGCCTGGCCGTCGAACGCGAACTGTAAGAAGGGTCGGTGTCGAGGCAGAATGGAGAAGTGGAAGTACGGGTCTACCGGCGCAAACCAATCTAGATGCCGAATGCAGGTTAGAATTCGCCTCTGCGTGAACATTTTGAACGGGAGTTTGTGTCAAGTCTTGAGAACTTGCAAGTCCAAGATTGGCCACAATTGGGTACGATGAAGGGCTGTAGAAACCCTGCTTCATCTTGGCTGGAGGGACAGGCTCTATCGCGTCCTTGATTAGCAGTGTAGCAATCTCTGCTCGTAAAGTGCTGGCGTTCTCGCATCGCATCGGAGTGGAGTGAATACCGCTGATATGAGGTGGGAGCCTGGCAAATTGAATCGTGTAGCCGAGTCGGATGGTCCTGGCCAGCCATCGCAACAGGCTGGGAAGCGCAAGCCATGCGTCTAAGCTCCATGTGTGGGGCACTAACGGGATGATCGTTTTGGACATACCAGGTGGGACCTCGCGGTGGGGGGAGCAGGTAATTGTGCATCGGGAGGCAAAAGCGCGTCCCGAGGCTTGGGGGCTGAGAAAAAACTCAAAGCACTTACCTCGCTCCGTGCTCCCGGGTTGTAGACAGAGGAGGGGGTCCTGTAGGGACGTCCTCGAGACTCCTTTGTGCTGGCCTGCCAGAGCTGGGAAGTCATGGGTCCGGAGGCGAGATGGCCGCGTCCGGGGAGCCGCAACTGGAAAGTTTTGGTGCCGGGGGGCCTGATGACCCAGGAAGTGAGGGAATTGCTCTTTTATTGATAATTTGGTTACTGCAGCCCAAAGGGGGTGTGGTGAAAGAAAAAAGGAGAACTGAGGATTCTCCTCCCACCCCCCATCGGGGGCCAGAGTGGTCTTGTCAGCTCTGAAGCAAACGTCTGGGTGTGCCATCTCAGGAGCGTTTAGAGGTCTTACGGGCCCTAGAAGAGGTCCTGGCGACAGGGGGCGTACGCCGCCTGCGGGGCGCTCGACACTGGTGCTGAGAGCTGGGCCTCAGGTTGAGGTAAAAACAATATGAGGTTCTACCATCCATATCTACTCCTCACAAGAGCACCTTTGGCCTTCTTATTTCAAATAGAATTAATTTTTTTTTTCGTCCACTCCTGTAGATTAGAAGAATAATCTCCCATCATGTTCTTTTCAATAAGAAGGATTTCTTTCTCAAGCCACTCAAGAGTTCATTTCAAACACATGGATGAATCAGAAGTGTGCTGTTGGGTCAATTTTTTTGTGGTGCCTTTTGTGTCCCAGTCCAAATTATGTTGTATTTTGTCTAAATTTGGACAAATACGAGTTCCATTTGGTTTGTCATGTTAGGTGAATTGTTATTTATTATGAATACAATTATATGGGCTTCTAAAAAAAATATTTTTATTTTAAAAGCTTTGTTTAAAGCGGTACCTATGGAATTTTGCCATGTCCCCAGTGTTGTTCATTCAACTTCGATCTAAAAAATAACTGATAAAAACCTATGTTTCCAAACATTTCATTATTATTTCATTTTCCTGGTCAAAATCGATTTAATCAAATGTTGTTAACTTTTGTGCAAATAAATAATGGTTTTATGTTCGTCCCTGGTGGTCACTGTCCACCCTATTAAGATGCATTACTGTCCCGTTAAGAAATAAAGCATATTTCTCAATTACATCAATCTCATGAGGTGACATCACATCAATGGTGGGAAATTGAACTGTGGTAAGCTGTGTGATTTTTCTACCTCTCTTAATATGTGATTTCTATGTTTTCATTAAGTGAGTTTAATGTGTTTTAACATAGTGTGTCCACCCTGTTAGGCCTAATTATTGAGGAGATCAAACAAATTGAATAATTAAAAAAATTATTTGTGATAAAATATAGATTCATTATCTAGTATTCAAGGTCATCCTAGCCATTATGCTAACACAAGCAGGTTAAAGGCTAACTTTAGCTCAAAATCTCCACCCTGTTAGTGTCCACTCTGTTAGCCTTATTCAACTAACAGGGTGGACACCAATATAACAGGGTGGACATGTATATAGTAATGTCGACTTAAAACATAATTGTTTTAAGTAAAATATAATATTTATTTTAAATATTTTTTGTATTGCATAGAGCTGGAAACAAATCCTAGGGTTAACACTATTAAGAATGGCACCTACACTAAGTGCAGCTGAATCACAGCGGCGTTACAGAGCACGCTGTGATGCTGACCAAGAGAGAAGGCAGCAATACTTTGAGAAAGAGAGAGAAAAATGGAGACGGGACAGCCTCCAAGCCAACGAGTGCTTAATCCATATCGACTTCAGTGAAAATTACACATTTAAATATCACAATGCGATCCAGTCTGTACATTTTGGAGGATCCCACCAACACACGATCCCGCTGCACACTGAACAGACACCAATATCATTCTGTTCAATCTCGTCCTCATGACGACATGACCCACCAGCGATCTGGGCCCACCTGGAGCCTGTCCTGGAGATGGTGAAGACCAAGTGCCCAAAGGTGGAGAGGCTTAATTTCTTCAGTGATGGCCCAGCAACACAGTATAAACAGAAGGGCAACTTCTACCTTCTGTCCACTGAGCCATTCGGGCATGGTTTCAAAGACCTGTCATGGAATTTCTTTGAGGCCAGCCATGGCAAAGGAGCTCCAGATGGCATTGGAGGGACAATGAAGCAGTCAGCTGACCGGATTGTGCGCTTGGGAGAAGATGTTTATCTCATACTACTGTATATCATCTCTTCTAACCTCAGGTCCCTGCTCTGACCCCTGTTAAGGGCACAATGAGGGTGCACCAGGTAATCAGCCTCTTACCTGGGCAAATCAAGTATAGGGACATCAGTTGTTTCTGTCAGAGACAGGAGGATCGCCTGTATTGTGCTTGCTTTAAGCTAAAAGTAGCTACTCTGGGTGGTGTTCCAGTGACACCCTGACACAGAGAGACCCCATGGTGACCAGAGTCATTTGACAGGAAGTACATTGGAGAGTGGTGTATTGTCAAGTATGATGCTGACGTGTACCCTGGCATTATCATGAATGAGGAGGAGCATAGCATTCAGGTTAAGTGTATGCATCGCAATGGGGTAAACAAATACTTCTGGCAACACCACGTAGATGTCAGCTGGTATGCAGATGAGCAACTTCTGTGTCTTATACCAGAGCCACAGGCACTTAACAAGCGCTCTATCCAACTGGATAAATCCACGTGGAAATATCTAGAAGACTACCTTTAAGTAAACTTAAAATGTAAAGTTATTTCCCTTTTTGTATTCTTTGTAATAAAATTTATTAAATCACATTAAGGTTTTGTCATTTGTTGGTGTATTGTCCACCCTGTTATGTTACTGTCCACCCTGACATGTTGCCATTTTTCTAACATAGTTTAATGACATTACCAAATATCAAGTGTATATTTGTACTTAAATAAATATATGGAAGAGATTGACTATACATGCTAGAAAGTTTGAGTAATTCTTATCATAATTGACTTTTCTTAAGAAAAAAAAGTGGAAGAATATGTCCCGTTGTTATAATGTGTGCTTGTTTTTCTCAATATGAGAACACATTAAAACAGTTATGTCTAAGTCCTTAACAGGGTGGACATGTCCCTCATGTCATGTTGTTAATGTTTATACAATGTTACTACAATTTAGGTGCCTGAGCTCGACCAATATGTTTTTCAGCAAGTTAGATATGTCCTTTATATAATAGAACATTAAAATATAGGTAAATCAACAATTTATTTATCCCAAGTTATGAAGTCCAAATGGCACTCTATAAAAAAAGTGATCCTGTTGACAAAACTCTCTAATGTGCACTGTACCAATTTCCCACCACAGGATAATATTCTCATAGCTATTCTTTTCACTTTTGCAAGTTTCCCAGAAATATTTAAAACTTTCACAAAAAAACAATTATTGAAGCAACTTGACATGAAATGCCAATAAACACTTTAATGCCTATGATCAGCAATTTGTGTAGGGATTATTGCTATATGAGAGTCAGAAGTCTGTCAGACACTGACTCTAGAGGTTCAAAGGGGGTCCCAACCAGAACATTCAGGACTATTGCTAAGCCCCAAGAAGGAGTCCTGGTCCTAAAAGGAGGCCTCAGTCGCATGACTCCACGAATGAAGAGAGCGAGTAGAGGATGCCTCCTCAAAGGCACCCCGTCAATCAAGGCATGGCAAGCCGAAATGGCAGCCACATAAACCCTGAGAGTAGCGGGGCATATGCCTGCTGACAGTTTTTCCTGCAGAAAGTCCAGAACTGAAACAATCTGGCAATTAACTGGATCTTCATTATGCACTTTTAGTAGAGGGAAACGCATACAGGCACATTCTGGGCCATTTATGCGCCACCCGTCCAGCCCCAGGTGGGTGACTCCGGGAGAAGTAGAGGAGACATCGCACTGTTCATAGAGGTGAAGAGGTCCTCTTCTGCCCTGTAAAATCTCACCAGATTTGTTCCAAGTGGAGGGAGCCCTAGCACTTAAAATGGTCTCAATAACTGGACGCTGTTACGCGCATGCACGGTGGTGTGTTTTGTTGACATCATATATGCATGCACACTACTAGAGAGTTGGTGAACAATCGTGGAACAATCGGATGTGCTTTGATCTTCCAAGAAAAATTATGTAATAATTAACAACATTGATTGTATATCGGTAGGTATTTCATCTTTGGAATCTTTATTTATTGTTTTGTTGTTTCAACGTGTATAGTCGTGTGTAGTGTTATGCATCCGAAGCGAAACGTGTTTAGCTGATATGACTTTTAAGATAATCACAGTGATTCTCATTTTAATCTTTTACTTCAGAACATAATACGATATGGACAGACTGCAGGGCTAATCTAAAATGAACATGGTTCGGCTCAGCTAATGATTACTTATTTGTTATTGCATTGTTCTAGATGAATGTCTTTAAAAAGGGCAGTTGCCCTGTAATTTCAAGGTGCACACGGTGCTGTAACCTGTATCACTGTCCTTTTTGTGAGACGTACAAATCCACATCACAACTGTCCATTGATAGCCATGTAGAGAATCATCTCAAATTGGCAGTACATCATGATGGTGAGTATAATAATTTCACCTCTACTAATATTATTTTGCTTTATAAAATTTGATCAGAGTAATGCATGTGTGTTACTTTTCCCCCAGATTTTGTGATTGTTAAGTGCAATTTACACTATAGAGAAAATGCACATTTTCACTGCTGTTATTGTCCTGCTACGGTAATAAGAATAGTGCAGTTAATTACTTATCTTCAAAAAAGTAAACAAAAGTTGGCTATTCCTGGCCAGGAAGCTCAATCTCCACTCCTGCATAGACCAGCAGCCATTGCTCCACTTCCTACTATTTCGGCACAGACTTCTCATGTCATTACACAGGCGCCTCCCCTGACATGCCCCATGGCTATCTTCATCTCCAGTTACATCAGTGTTTCGGTCTCCACCAATGACACAGTCTTGGACAAGTCCCTTATGTCAACCTTTGCAACCTGGAACAACTTGCCCTCTTTCTGAAGCTCCATTTTCTCTTTCTGCATCCACCCAAGTACTTCTGTCTCCGACTATTTCCTCTGTCCATGTTCTACCAGTGCAACCAACAGTAAATCGTCCTCAACCAAAGAAGAACAGAATCAGATGTGATCATTGTGATATGGAATTGAATAAAAATAACTTGCGTGTTCACATTAGAAGAAAGCACACCACAGTTAAAGAGGCCATCACATTAGAACGACATTTACCTTGACAAGTAAGCATGGAATTTTTGCAGTGGCAAAATCTTTCAGTGCACCATCAATTCCCATCCATGTTCAAAAAAGTATTTGGGGTGTAAACGACAAAGTTATGTGTGAGCTAGACCAATGTAATGCAAGTGCTGAATTTGCTCAAAGGAGTGGCCTGAAACCATTTGAGTGCTGCCATCTCATGTCTTTAGCTTTCTGTCCCAAAGATGATGGCAATTCTGTTAATCTCAAAGAGGAAACCCTAACAGAGAAAGTAGGAAAGATGCATGCATTGAAAGGCAATGCATGGCAAACAAAGAAGATGTGCCACTTTCTGTAGCAATCACATTTGCTGGGCCCTCAACAAAAAAATATATATCAGTGTATGAGCCAAAAATGTCTTATTACTGCAGACTTTGAAGAGTGACTGTTGTATATGACAGTAAGAAGATCACATGGGCCTGTCCATGTAATAAAACAAAACAGGCATGTATTCACAAAGCAATAGCTAAATGGCATTTATTTCAAAGTCAGAGAGCTCTATTCGAGAAGGTGAAGACAACCGAAAGGATTGATTCCATGCAGAAACCTCAACAGCAGTCTGAGAGTGTGGATGACTGTAGTGATCGTCAGTACCCACCTAATGATTTATTATGAAAAATAAATCTCTACCTGTCGACCTTCCTCAAAATTTGGTTAGTGGTCTACAACATGGTAGTGAATTTAGACACCAACTAATTCCTGAAGAAGCGTTCTGCTCCGAATGTGAGGGTAATCATGTTCTAAGTGACCCAATTATTATAACCTCACAAGCAAAGATTCTGACCTTTACTGGGGTAGTTGAAGGTAAATATTGTTAAATAAAACATTCTATTTGTTTAAAGAGTGTACTTGTTACGTAAGTAGGTGAGCCAGACGAGGAGTGGGGATCTACACGCGGGTTCTTTATTGAACAAAATGAAAATAAACAAGACAGGAACAAAGGAAACAACCACGAGGGGGAAAAATTAAACCAAAACATGAAAACATCAAGGGAACACGAACAGGGAGAACAGGGAGAACAGGCAGAACAGGGAGAACAGGGAGAACAGGGAGAACAGGGAGAACAGGGAGAACAGGGAGAAGCATCTACATCAGACATCCACAAACAACGATCGACAGAGACTGAACAAACAACCGGGCTTAAATACAGAGGGGTAATGAAGATCAAATGACAAACAGGTGAAAACAATGATGAAAGCTGGCAGTGATGAGGGCCGGGAATTGTGGGAATTGTAGTTCATGAGAGGTGACAGGTGAAACACGGGGCAGACAACAGGGGATCGTGACAGTACTGTTATTTTGTATTTAACTTTTCTGCTCTCCATTAAGGAATTTCAACTTACTACAAAGTTTGTAGCAACTGCAAAATGATGTACAGGTACCAGGAATTTATTGCTGGTATCCATAATGTAACATTCACCTTGTCCCGTTTTGCCCTTACCTCTTCTTTGCCCATTTCGTACCGTATTTAACTCCACAGTCCCCTTGTTAGCGTGCACGTTCCCTGTTATTAGTTTTACCTGCACCTGCCCCCTCTGGCTCTCGCGCTCGCTCACATTCATCAGAGTATTAGTTTCACCCGCACTTGTTCTAATCACTAGATTATTAGTCTCACCTGCACTGTTCGTTTTCCCCTATATATACGCTGCCCTTTCACTTCACTCTGGTTGGTTATTGTTTAGTTTACCCCTTCGCTTTGCCAGCTCTAGTGTTCCCCTAGAATCCCCAGTCTTTTCCTCTCGCTTGTCTCGCCCCTTTGTATACTGATTTCCCGGCTTCGACCTAACGCTCCCCTTGTTTGGATTTGCCCCTTTGTCATCTACTGATTCCCCGGCTTCGACCTCTCGCTCCCTTTGACTACTCTTCACTGGATTTGCCCTATTTGTACTTTTGCTTTGCCTGCAATAAACGCAGTTTGACTATACATTGTGACTGTCTCTTCTTGTGCGGGTTACAGAATAACCAACCCCACCGAAGACAGTCACAATATATCCCGCGGAGGATTTGCGCAGCTCACTAGAGCGGATTTTTACAGCATGTTCGGCACAAGGATCTACGGTTGGGAGACATGACCAAGCGCTCACGGCCCAGGGGCAGCAGGTTGGTGCTATTTCCCATTCATTTCACCCTGTTCCACCTGTGTCTGTCCCTGAGCCCGTTGATGCGCTCAACGCATCCGCGAGCACCGTAAGCTTTCCACCCCTGGGGAGGTTTGATGGCTCTTCGGATGCTTGCCAAGGGTTTTTTTATGCAGGGCAGCGGTTGTAGAACTATAAACCTTGCCCTTAACATTATGGACCCAGTGGCCCAACTCTTGGTTTTGCGTCAGGGGAGTCAACCCTTGGAGGCTTATGTGGTTGACTTTTGTGCCCTGGCTAACCACTTGAACTTTGATGAGGTGGCTCTGAAAGACATTTTTCAATGTGGACTGAATGAGCCAACCTCATCGTTCATGCCTGGTGGTCACTGCTCCCTCAACCTGGCTCAATTTATTGACCTCGCCCTACTGTTCGCTGGTTCCTCATTTACTGTGGGGGAGGCAGACACTGAACCAGAGTTCCACGCCACGGCCCCAGTCTCGAAGCCTACCACGGCCCCAGTCTCGAAGCCTGCCACGGCCCCAGTCTCAAAGCCTGCCACGACCCCAGTCCCGAAGCATGCCACGGCCAGCGAGCCAGCACCCATGCTTGCCACGGCCAGCGAGCCAGCGCCCATGCCGTCCACGGCCAGCGAGCCAGCGCCTGTAACCTCGAACGTTCCCATGGCCACACTCCCTGTTGGCCGAAGGAGAAGAAGGAAGAGGGCACCTTCTCCCCAGTCTCGTCTTGTGCTCAAGACCACAGAGGTTCCCTCAGAGTCTTTCACGGCTCTGCCGGCCTCTTCTCCGCCCCCAGAGTCTTCCACGGCTCTGCCGGCCTCTGCTCCACCCTCAGAGTCTTTCACGGCTCCACCGGCCTCTGCTCCGCCCTCAGAGTCTTCCACAGCTCTGCCGGCCTCTGCTCCGCCCTCAGAGTCTTTCACGGCTCCACCGGCCCCTGTTTCACCCTCAGAGTCTTCCACGGCTCTGTTGGGCTCTGCTCCGCCCTCAGAGTCTTCCACGGCTCTGCCAGCCTCTGCTCGCCCCTCAGAGTCCTCCAGGGCTCCGCCTCTCGGGCCTCCCAGGGCCCCGCCTCTCGAGCCTCCCAGGGCTCCTCCTCTCGAGCCTCCCAGGGCTCTGCCTCTCAAGTCTCTCGAGCCTCCCAGGGCTCTTCCTCCCGAGCCTCCCCGGGCTCCGCCTCTCAAACCTCTCGAGCCCCTCAGGGCTCCGTCTCTCGAGTCTTTCAGGGCTCCCCCTCCTCTTGAGCCTCTCAGGGCTTCGTCTCTCGAGTCTTTCAGGGTGCCTCCTCCTCTCGAGCCTCTCAGGGTTCCGTCTCCCGAGTCTTTCAGGGCTCCTCCTCCCCTCAAGCCTCTCAGGGCTTCGTCTCTCGAGTCTTTCAGTGCTCCTCCTCCCCTCAAGCCTCTCAGGGCTTCGTCTCTCGAGTCTTTCAGGGCTCCTCCTCCTCTCAAGCCTCTCAGGGCTTCGTCTCTCGAGTCTTCCAGGACTCCTCCTCCTCTCGAGCCTCTCAGGGCTCCGTCTCTCGAGTCTTCCAGGGCTCCTCCTCCTCCCAAGCCTCTCAGGGCTCCGTCTCTCGAGTCTCTCATGGCTCCCCCCTAGAGCCTCCCGAGCCTCCTACGGCTTTGCTCCCAGAGTCTCCAGAGCTTTCTAGGGCTCCGCCTCTCGAGCCTCCTACGGCTCCGCCTCTCGAGCCTCCTACGGCTCCCCCTCCAGAGCCTCCTATGTCTCCACCTCCCGAGCCTCCCACGGCTCTGCTCCTAGAGACTCCAGAGCCTTCTAGAGCTCTGGCTCCCGAGCCTCCTACGGCTCTACCCCCAGAGACTACAGAGCCTGCCTGGTCTTCGCCTCAGAAACCTCCCACGGCGCCACCTCCCTTGGCTCCGCCTCCAGAGCCTTCCAGGTCTTCGCCCCTAAAGCCTCCTTCGGCTCCACCTCCAGAGCCTTCCAGGCCTCCGCCCCTAGAGCCTCCCACGGCGCCACCGTCATTGGCTCCACCTCCTGAGCCTTCCAGTCCCCCGCCTCTAGAGCCTCCTGTGGCACTACCTCCCTCTGCCCTGTCTCTTGGGCCCCCTATGGCACCGCCTCCTGAGCCCCCCGAGCCTTCCTCGGCGCCGCCTCCCCAGTCTCTCAGTGCCCCACCTGCCGAGTCTCTCACGGCTCCGCCTTCCAGGGCTCCGTCTCCCAAGTCCTCCGCGGCCCCGCCTTTCACGGCTCTGCCCCCGGAAACCCTTCCTCACCTGGTTCTGCCAGCTCCCCCAGTAACTGTTCGTCTTCCCGGACTTCCTGACCCTCTTCCTGTCCTGTGGCCTTTCCCCTGGCCTCCTGACCCTCTTCCTGTCCTGTGGCCTCTTCTCTGGCCTCCTGACCCTGTTCCTGTCCCGTGGCCACCTCCCAGGTCTCCTAGCCTAGTCCCTGTCCTGTGGTCACCTTCCAGGCCCCCGGACCCAGTCCCTGTCCTACAGTCACCTTCCAGGCCCCCGACCCAGTCTCTTCCCTATGTCTGCCCCCCAGATCTCCCGGCCACCCACCTGTCCGCTATGTCCCCCCTGACCTTGCCTTGAACTTCCCATTTACCCTGTGGACTATTTCATTGCCCCTCGTTGCCCTCTTGGACTGCCCTCTTGTTCTTGTGCCCCTTGGACTGCCCTCTTTTTGTTTTTTGAGTTTTTGTGGGTTTTCCGTTCTGGGGTTTTGTTCGTTGGGATCGTCTGGTATCTGATCCCTTGAGGGGGGGCTATGTAACATTCACCTTGTCCCGTTTTGCCCTTACCTCTTCTTTGCCCATTTCGTCCCGTATTTAACTCCACAGTCCCCTTGTTAGCGTGCACGTTCCCTGTTATTAGTTTCACCTGCACCCGCCCCCTCTGGCTCTCACGCTCGCTCACATTCATCAGAGTATTAGTTTCACCTGCACTCGTTCTAATCACTAGATTATTAGTCTCACCTGCACTGTTCGTTTTCCCCTATATATACGCTGCCCTTTCGCTTCACTCTGGTTGGTTATTGTTTAGTTTACCCCTTCGCTTTGCCAGCTCTAGTGTTCCCCTAGAATCCCCAGTGTTTTCCTCTCACTTGTCTCGCCCCTTTGTATACTGATTTCCCGGCTTCGACCTAACGCTCCCCTTGTCTACGCTTCTTTGGATTTGCCCCTTTGTCATCTACTGATTCCCCGGCTTCGACCTCACGCTCCCTTTGACTACTCTTCACTGGATTTGCCCCTTTGTACTGTAGCCTGCTTTTTGGAATAAAGCTGTTTTAATTCGACATTGTGACTGTCTCTTCTTGTGCACGTTACACATAACTTCAATGACCACCTTCTGCTTTCTTTACACTTGTGTGCAATTCTTCGCAATGCTCTTCAGGTAATATGTGTAACTACTGATGTTTATATTGTTTCATGTAATACGTATTATGTCATGTAACAATCTTTTTTCATTATACTCTATGAATATTCCTAGAATCACACTGCTGTTAGCAGAGTAATGAGCATACTTGAAGCCACTGCCAAAGCAAAATTCCCCAGCAAAGACACAGTGCTCCATGGTTACCTCCACTTTGAAGCCTTGAGCAGCCATGTTTATTCTTACACCTGCATCAGTTGTGGTTATCACCCCAAAGTGGTGATCATGGATCTCCACAAGAAAGGGGTCTTCAGTATTCCTTGTAAGTATGTGTTGGGTTCATTGTTGTTACAAATGCTTTCTAAAAACGGCATGTTCCTGATTTGTGAATTTGTGTGTTGCAGTCAGTGAAATAGCCACACCACCCTCAGAATTCAAGAGTGAGACAAACATTGTCTCTTTTTGGGAATCCGTAACGATGGAGATGATTGGAAGGGGATTTCTTTCAAGTAAGTTATTTAATCTGTTATATTATTTAGGTCTGTGTAACTAAAGAAACAAATTTTCTTTAATCTACTTTGAAGGGTGAGGGTCGAAATCCCTTGTCTCTTCAGATATATCAATACATATATATATCCTTTTATATCAATATCTGTTAGGGGTATAACAACTTATACATTCTGTATTTCTCTTAAGGTGGCAGAAAAAATCCCTTTGTAGTTTGTCCAAGTTATGATTACTGGGCTCCTTGAATTGGACCTAATACCCGGAAGTCAGACATTGTTCTAAACACTGAGCATGCAAAATTACAAAAAACAAAGTCCTGTGATGTTCCAGATCTTGACATCACAGAGCAAAGTTTAGGTGATGAGCTCTTTAATCTTAAGGTAAGAACAAATTTACAACATCTAATTATGTTTTGCAACAATTTTGGTTTTAACCAAAGCCTGTCATATGTTTAGGTTGATGCAGTGAGGAAGCTGTGCAAAGAATGTGGATTGGACACAAAGGGATCAAGGATGGATCTTGTGTTACGTTTGCGGACGGAAATGCAAAACCGCTCAGCGTACGATAAAATCTTCCAGCAGATTTGGGGTGCTTCTGGTAAATTGCCTGACTCTTATCTCTTAAATATATATATATAATAATACAAATATATTTTAATAATACATAAATATGTAGCTTTGATAAAAAATAATACTAATGTCCCAGGAGTTTATGTTGATGGACATTTCATTTTCAGCAATGATGCTTTCATTGGAAGATGCAAAATTGAATTTGCTATAAGAACCTACTAGTAATTTAACCATGGGTTAATTAATACTGAGTAAACTAGTCTCTGAGTCAACCCACTGACAAATTGTTGGTAAAAGTAGGTAGATTGACACAAAATGTACGAGTATGGTATGAAGAAATTATGAAAACCTAGTGAAAAACTAAACTATATTATGAAAAACTAAGTTAATAGTTGAAGTGTTACTTGTAATTTTTTGTTTGTTTTTAAGTAACCACTGTAATGATTTTTTCATATTTTCTAAATTGTACTTTCTTTAAATTGTACTTTTGTACTTTTCTCTTAGGTGGCTGGGAAGTCATTACATGTCCATGTGGGGTAGTCTATACCATCAAATTCAACATTAGAGCAGAGTCTCCCAGAGACTTTGCAGACTTGATGCTGAGTTGGAAGCACTTTCCTGATGTTGCAATATACGACTTTGCTAGAGGACTTTTAGCACATGTTAATCTTCATGAAGCAGATTCTTTACCTTTCAGTCCCCATGAAGAGAGACTTGCTGAACCAACTACAGCCAAAATTAATCTACCATGGTTGATAAATAAGAAGAAGGAAGATACCAACTGCCATCGTTTGACTGGATCATCAGAGCATTATTCTTTGTATGACAGATTCCATGAATTCAACACAAAAGACCCAAGATATGCTCTTGGAGAGTCCAAGTAGTCCCAGAACTTTGTGGATGGGTAAATACTCAAACCGCAGAGCAACTCTTTGCTGCAATGCGCAAAAACATTTATTTCCTGAACATGCTCACGCCATCAGGACACACATTTTTGATGCGCAACATCATTCACCATTATAACACGGCACAGAATAAGAACATTGAGGACAGCCTGAGAAAAGTTGTATCACCAAGTGATCAGTTCACCTTCAATGGTTATGGTCAGATAGTACTTGGTAATCTTTTTTATATATATATATATTACATATATTACTGGTCATTTTAAGATAGATATATATATATATATATATATATATATATATATATATATATATATATATATATCTTACAATGACCAGTAATTTTGTCATGTATTGTAAAATCACTTTTTCTTGTACTGTATGTACACAGTCAGTACGCCTCCACAGTCCCTAAATGATAGTGAGAAACTCTCATGTGATATTACACAAATAGACCCAGTACACTATAAGTAATGTCGTGATAAACACTGCATTTGTAAAATCTCACTTCACATAGTATAGTTGGGTCATAATATTTTGTCTCTTTTCAGACCCCCACCAGGTTCAGTGGTGGACTTGACAGCCCTACGAAATGTGCAGCCAAACAGGACATGCTGGATGCATCCACAAAGCAGTGACCAAATGAAGATGGTATGTTGAATTATTTAGCATTTTTATGCAAAGTGTATAATCATACTTACAATTGTTTTTGTTTTTCTAGATAAAAAAATGCTTTAAATGAAAAGGAATCACAAAAACAATTTTTGGCTCAAGTGGGAGCAACAATTCTGGACAGATCAAATTTTATTACCTTGGGCCATCCAAATGATGTTGAAGGGACTGCGAGTATTATCACATGCACAATCATCTTTTGTTTTGTGATGAGCGAATTTTAAATTTGGTTTCTCTCAAATTATTACAGATTTTGAATGCCTGCCTTTCAGTTGTCAGAGATATTGCTGACTTAAAGGTAATATTTTTCCTGTCTTCTGTGTGGAAACTTTTTTTTTTTTTGGAGTGAGAAAGTGTGCATAAGTGATCCTTTATATGCAATCAAATTTACTGTAATTTTAAATGGTATCTAACAGAACATAAAGGTCCATTGTTTTAGCTCATATGTGACAGTGACATGGTTGCCACCATTGTGTGCAGACCCTTCAGCTAACTTACCTGTAAGTATGACTGTGAAATTTTAATAGAAGTTAACTAGGGTCCTTTTAGGTGGTGTTTAAAAATGTTTGTTGTCTGTATTAGGACCATATAGCAAGATGTGACTTCATCTTACTGCCTTCCTGGGCTACAAACCATTGGATGATATGTGTAAGTCTTTTATGTTTAAATGATCAGTTCTCCTTAATGCAAGTAACACTGAGATATTTTGAAATAACTAACAATTGTATCTTCAAGAATCACTTAATAGAACCAGTTTTACAGATCATGAAACCAAAAAGCAGAGATATGTATTTGCTTGATTCACTGTACGGCACTGACTTCAGCGATTGTCTTTTCATTGGTCCCTACAGGTTTTTTCAGAAAAATATTAACAGTTCAAAATTAGTTCAGGATTATGGTAGTTCTGTTTTGTGCCATACATCCTTTTGCATGCATTTTCTTTTTTGTTTTATGGCTCATTTTTCATTGATGCTTAAACTATTTAAATCTACCTAATCCTTGGAATTATATTTTATAGTTCATAGATAAAATAGTTTAAACAATGATAAATGAGCCAAAAATTTGATTGGGGTTGTTCCACCCCAGTTTGTTTGTTTATTAGCATTTTATTATTATTTTTAGTCCATTTTTGTTTTAATTGTTGTTGTGGTTTAAATTCTTTGCAGAATACTTGCACAGCAACTGCATCCTGGGCCGTGGAAAGAGTATGGACTTGATGATCTCAACGTATGCAGTTTTCTTGTTGCCATCACTAAATTCTATTTTAAATATTCAACCACATTGTTTGTTTAGAATAATTATAACATGTTTATTTCAATTTAACTCAAAAGGCTCCAAGGCAGAATTGTTCAAATAAATGTGGAGTGTTTGTTTTGATGGTAGGAAGAATTTTTTGATAACAATAATAAATGTTTTTCATTGTTAATTTATTTTTCTCCCAAAACAATTTCATTAAAGTTCATTACTATTGTTTATGTCTGTTTTGATGTAACTTACTATTAATGTTACAGTACGCAATCTATGTTGTAATGAGAGGTTTCTTTGATTTTGCTGAGGTGAGTTATCAAAACTAATTTGGGGAAAAAGTATATTCTCAAAGGGTGATTGTGATTTACATTAAGCATATTTTCCAGTCTGACATGGCTGCAGTAAGGCGATGGTGGTGCTTGCTCCTGCTAGCAAATTATCCTGTGAAGTAAGCCTATTTGCATTTACTTCCAATAAATAAAACATATTTATTAGTAGTAGTAGGTGAAGGAGGAGTAGAAGAAGCATTTTTTATCCTCCCTTTAATAATGTTAATTTGCACAGTATTTGGTATTTTATGGTGATATATTTCCCCCTGTGTGGAGTAAATACTTTCTGTTGTTGTTGTTTTTTTTTAAATATAATTTAAGATCAGATGCTGAAAGAAAGCTTAAGACAGTTATAACTTTTTATACATTTTATCATCAGTTGTCAGACTAGTTTAAGTATTTTAGTTAAAGTTCCATTTTCCATAAATACTTCATGATTGATGTATTGGTGTGAATATAATTTCTTTCTTTAGGAGAATTGGAAATGGAAGCTGATGAGGTGCTAGAGGTGACAGATGAGGTGGACATAAGTAAGGTTGGAGTTTTCCCTATTCCAAATGTTTTTATTTTTAACATGTTAAATGTATGCTATTATTTGACTAGTATTTTATATTGAATAACATTAAACAAAATCGTTTTGAGCAGATGTCAGCTGAGATCCTGAGACATATCCTCATGAATGTGGTCAAAGAAGATGGAGATGTGGCTTTCTTCAGACTGTCTCTGACGTGCTGGCTTTTCCATGATGTTGTTTGTGAGGCATCATTCAGAAAAGAGGCTCATTTTACCTGGCTTGACAGTAGGTTATTTCATTTTATTATTTTTATATTTTTACCAGTAGACAGTTCTACACATTAAGTTTAAACTGCAAATGCATTTTAAGCTTTGCTCAGAACGTTTCATTATTTTAAATCTCTTTCTAGGTGTTGTCAACTGGAATGCATTCTCCAGTGACTACAAGGAGATGTATTGAGTGCCATATAAGCTGACCAGTTGCCTTTGTTGTGGGGACTTATTTAAAGACTTCCCGCCAGGCTATGTTGGAGATGGAAGGAAAGGAATCCTTCGTGCCTTTTACTCGACCAAAGACTTTTAAGGTTACTGCTCAGCAGACTGCTTCATCTGTGACGGCAATCACTATAGCCCAAAGGACAACTATTTATAAATATAAATGGTCACTTTAGTGACAAGCGCTTGATCTGACTGCTGTGATCAGTTTGTATATTAAACTTAAAATCAGTTGTTGTTTTTTTGTTTTGTTTTAATGTACGTACATGTCACTTATCATAAATGGTCACTTTAGTGACAAGCGCTTAATCTGACTGCTGTAATCAATTTGTATATGAAACTTAAAATCAGTTTGTATTTTTTTTTGTTTTTTATGTACGTACATGTCCTGCAGACACTGAAATAAAAAATATACTTGTGGTGACAACATGCTATTAATCCATCAAATTTAGGTTTAAAATCATGTGATTTAAAATGTTGTAAAATTAACTATTTTGCTTGTATGTAGAGAGAAACTAGGATCATATTTATGTAAATAATTATTCATCAATAATTACTTATTACTATTTATCAGTACTATTACTACACAGGTTAGAACATTATCTCAATACAATATTAAGCATACATGTCACTTAAAACCAGCGCATACACATTATAACCCAGAGATTGATACTGCGCGTGCGTTTATGACGTCGCCAAAACACACCACCATCCAGTACGTATTGGACCATCCAGCTATGTCATCGTGCTACAGGCTGCAGTGAGGGGTGTCTCAGTTTACACTCCCCCATCAGTATTTTCTATCTGGACAGTAATTTTGCTCCCACATACGGGCATCCAGGGAAATAAACTGCCCTGAGCTTGCCCTGGGCCCCAAGGAGAATCCGACATGCCAGAGATTCAGCTGACGTGAACGTGGACCTCCTTCATGGTTTATGTAAGAGACTGCCGCTGTATTGCCCACCCGCACCAAGACATTGCAGCCTCTGGAGGAAGTATTTCAGGGCCAGAAATACAGCCATCAACTCGAGACAGTTACTGAGACAACCGAGCTGACGACCCTCCCATCCCCTTGAGCTGGATGACCACTTAAGACCGCTACCCAGCCCGTCAGGGAGGCGTCTGTATTTAGCAGCCTGTGATGATGAGACACACCTAGAGTGGGACCCAAGGTAATAAACCGGGGTCTGAACCACATAGAAAGGGAACAAAGCATGTGGCGCATAACCCTAATTAGCCCTAGGGGACTGGCCCTTGGATGAAATCCCCTGGCTTTTAGCCACAGATGAAACGGTCTCATATGGAGAAAGGGTCAAAAGGATCACCGTGGATGCAGACACCATGAGACCTAGTATTTGTTGATACTGGTGAACAGTGCAACCTTGACCTAGCCTGAGTTTGCTCAGGGTGTTCTGAATGGACGTGATACGAGCGGGAGACAACTGTGCCCGCATCGTGATCGAATTCCATATAACCCCCAGATAGGTGATTCCCCGGGTGGGAGAGAGAACGCTCTTTGACGTTGAGTCTCAGACCCGGAGAAACCAGATGAGCTAAGACAATATCCTACTGCCAGTTCTTGGAACTGCGCTAAGATCAGCCAGTCGTCTATGTAATTCAGAATGTGGATGCCCCGGAGTCATGAAGGAGCCAGTGCTGCATCCATGCATTTCATGAATATGTGGGTTAATAGGGCTAGGCCGAATGGAAGAACCCAATACTGGAAGGCTTCGCCCCCGAAAGCGAACCTCAGGAACTTCCTGTGCTGTGGCGGAATTTCTATATGAAGATATGCGTCCATGTGATCGATTGTGACCAGCCAAGCGTGATGTTGGGCTTGTGACACGATCGTCTTGATAGTTAGCATCTTGGACTTGAACACCCTGACTGAGCTTCAAGCTTTGAAGATCTAAGGTCGGACACAACCCCCCACCCTTCTTGGGAACCAGGAAGAATTCTCTGTAATAACCTGACTCTTTCTCTGGAAGGGGAACATGTTCTATGGACCTTAGACCAAGAGATTTCACAGTTCTTTCCACAGTAGAAATGCCTGCTCCGGTTTACTGTAGTGGGGACCACGCCATTGAAACACGGAGGGAGGCGAGCAAATTGAATTCTGTAGCCCTTTTCTACTGTTCTTAGGACCCACATAGAAGTATCTGGCAGAAGTTTCCACGCTGCCAGGTACTCTGAGATGGTATTAATTTAAGACTTCCTGTTGAGGGGGTGTTGAGTGTTCCGCGTCCTGGATTAAGGTAGGAAGCAATGGTACACCCAACTCTTTGTTGGAAGTCTCTGTCACCCGAAACACCAAAGGCGGCGGGAGTGAAGAAGTTTCGTGAAGGTATCGGGAGGGCAGAAGTGGATGGTACATGCCATCCCCACAAGGCTGGGTACAAGACCGTCAGGATTTCTTCCTTTTCGAAATTACGAACCTGAGGTCCTGCTTGGGGGGCTGCTGAGGGCGACGAGCCTGTCCCCAGTCTTTATGAGGGGGAGCACGACTCGCCACACTCTGTTTCTGAGCCTCCCTCCTAGCAGATTCGGGGCAGGACTGGGTGGCCAACGGCCCCGCCCCCTGAGTGCAGCGAGGAAAAAACTGCCCGGCGGCTTCCTCGTGGATTTTCGTGTCCTGGAATCTGGAGATAACCATATTCATGGCGTCACCGAAGAGACCAGAAGGCGGAACCAGGGCATCGAGTAGGAAAACTCTGCTCTTATCCTTGATGCCTGAAAGGTTAAGCCATAAATGCCTCTCCGTGCTGACTAAAGCAGACATAGATTGACCAATAGCAGGGGCTATCTGCTTGGTTGCACGGAGAGAAAAATCTGTGGCCCGACGAAGTTCAGAAAAGGCTTCTTCATCAAGCGTTGCACCCGCACTCAGGCCTTTCAGTAGGTCAGCCTGTTATGCCTGTAACACGGCCATGACCTGCCTGACTTGCCGCTTGATAAGCTTTCCCCACTAGCATGGAGGTAGTCCTGCATGGCTTAGTGGGGAGAGCGTATTTCTTCAGTGATGATGCGGAACCTGACGAGAGATAACCCGCAAGTGTCTCTTCGACCGGCGGCATCGTTGAATACCCTCGTGCCTCAGCACCCACGATAGTCGAATATAACGACATTGAGGGCACATAAACGCGAGAGGTATAATGCTTCCTCCACAAATGAGAAAGCACGTTGTGGAGGTCATCAAAGAAGGGAAGGGACTGATGAGGCGTTCCCTTCCCCTGGCCACCAAACAGAAATCTGTCCTCTAATTTGGAGCGTTTGGGGGTCTCTTGATCGCGTGGCCAGTCTAACTGGAGTCTGGCCACCGCACGAGTAACCACATCGAGTAACTCCTCAGAAGATTTTGGAGTGTTCGGATGTGGGTAACTCAAAGTCTGCAGACTCAAGAGAATCAAGGTCCCCCTCATGAACTGAAGAGGCGCCGGAGCACGCTTCAAGATCAGGTGAAGGACCAGCCGGCTCTGGGGAGAGAGCAAGCGAAAGGGACGGACACGTCTCTCGCTCCTCAACCAGATCCATACAAGATCCCCACGAATGAAGTGTGGGTGCCGGCACTCGGAAGCAAGGCGAGCGCAAAGCATTTTGACCAAAAGAAGGTCGCAATGCGCGCACCCGCCCTGCCCCAATGTGAGAGCAGCATGCTCTTCCCCCAAACAAACAAAACAAAACTGATGCGTGTCCCTGACAGACGCATCGTTTATTTTGATTCTCCGACATTTTCCCCCTTTTTTCTTTTTTATATATATATATATATGTATATATATATATATCAGAAAGAGAGAAAGGAGAAAAGGTTCACTGCGCACTGCCTAACCAAATTCTAAATCCTAGCTGAGGAAAAAAAGTTTCTGACAGGCTTGTGAGACACACACACACAGAGAATGCTCTGAAGAAAAGGATTTGACGACACGCTGGTGGCGCGTCCATTTATAGCCCGGTCACAGGTGCATCTAATGATTACACCAACTGAGGCTATAAATTCCAGTCAATGTTCATTGACGTGTTACACACATATTTCAGCTGGTCACAAACATGTAGGATTGTTCCCAAAGCGCTTTTCTCAGTGCAGCATCCTAGTGAAGCTTTTTGTAAAGGTAACAGAAGGGACATTTTGAACTTGGGATTTAAAACAGACACAAAAGTGTTAACAGCAATGGCTCCATGCAAATGTCTCCACTGTAAATCTCCCACTTTTTTGGCAGTGGTGACTTATATAGTGCTCTCCACTCAGGTCTTACAGTATTGTCCAGACCTAGCGATTCTCTCCATGGAGTCTCAATTCTTGTCCAAAGATTTTTTATTCAAGGCTTTAACACAGCTCTTGTATATTTCTTTACCCTTTGTAGGGTTAGAACCCACAATCATTAGCTCTTTTGTTTGCAAAATTATTGCAATTTTCTAGATTTGCAGTCACAGATTAACTTGGAAAGCAATCGTGGCAGTCAGGTTTTAAAACACCCGAACAGAAACCATTCAATAGTTCCATCTCTTCTCTCCAGATCAAAGTCTTCCATCTCTCAAGTAATTGCCCGCCCTGTCATTCCTAGGGTTTGTACAACTAGTTCCTCATTTGAGAGAACTGGACTTGTTAGTGCAACCATTTTTCCAAAAGTTATTAATTTAGCACTAAGTTTTTCAGTGAGATCAAAAGAATGTCCATGACATGACACATCCAAACGAGAACCAAAAATCAGGGGCTCCTGTAAAAGCCAAAAAAGAGAGTCAGTGTAATTGTCCATCCTCACGGTGAAAAGTGTCCATACATTGAACAAGTTCCGAAAACAAATGGGCAGCTTGGAGAGTTTAATCTGTGCCATATCCATCCAGAATAAAGCTTTATCAAAGCCTAGGCCTTCAAAGTTCTGGAGGTTGTCGCTCTCCAGTTTGAGTCCAACGGCCCATCAGAAATCTTTGGATGTATTGCATGAGGAAAGGCACCGTTCTGCTCTGAATATGAACAACTCCATGTCCTCCTTCATCTTTGGGTAAATAGAATCAGATGAATCAGAAGAATCAGAATCAGCTTTATTGCCAAGTATGCTTACACATACAAGTTAAGTCAAGTAAATTTTATTTGTATAGCGCCTTTTACAACACACATCGTTTCAAAGCAGCTTTACAGAAGATCAGGCATTAACAGACGAAAAAACTGTAATCTCTATAATGTCGATGAATCATCATTGTGTAATTAGATAAAATATGATTGTTTATCATGTTTAAAAATAAGTAATTAAATAATAATTGTATTAATAACCCCAAGGTTATTAACAAGGAATTTGTCTTGGTGACAGGAGCTTCCAGTGTACAACAATACAAAAACAGCTGCAAGACATAGATAATTAAAAACAAAAAAGCATAATAAAAATAAATAAGTATACATATACGTACATACACTCACCTTCATACATACCCACATACACACACGTAGTGCAAATCTATTACAAATCCGTTATATAAAGAACAAAAATACAGTATATTATGTACAGTGCAATGTATGTAATGGCAGAAGTGGAAATGTTGGATAATATAAATAGACTTAACTGTGTATTGCACATAATTATTGCTCAATGGGGCAATTTAACTGTTCATGGATGGATAGCCTGAGGGAAAAATCTGTTCGTGTGCCTGACTGCTGCCACAGTGCTGTTTGGAATGGTGAGGGGGGACAATGTGGGGGTGTTCCTAAAGTCCACAATCAGCTCCACCGTTTTGAGCGTGTTCAGCTCCAGGTTGTTTTGACTGCACCAGACAACCTCCTTTCTATATGCAGACTCATCGTCATCTCGGATGAGGCCGATGACTGTGGTGTTGTCTGCAAACTGCATCCTTGTTGGTGCAGTCATTGGTGTAGAGGGAGAAGAGTAGTGGGGAAAGCACACATCCCTGGGGGGCACCAGTGCTGATGGTACAGGTGGTGGAAGTGAATTTTCCCTGACTCACAAGCTGCTGCCTGTCCGACAGAAAGCTGGTAATCCACTGACAGATAGACATGGGAACAGGGAGTTGGTTTAACTTAGTCCGGAGAATAGCTGGAATTATTGTGTTGAAAGCCAAGCTGAAGTCCACAAAAAGGATCCTTGCGTATGTCCCCGGTCTATCCAGATGTTGCAGGATATGATGCAATCCCATGTTGAATGCATCATCCACAGACCTGTTTGCTCAGTAAACAAACTGAAGGGGATCTAGAATGGGTCCAGTGATGTCCTTCAGGTGGGCCAACACCAGTCTCTGAAATTACTTCATGACCACAGATGTCAGGGCAACAGATCTGTAGACATTAAGTCCTGTGATTTTTGGTTTCTTAGGGACAGGGATAATAATTGAGCATTTGAAGCAGCATGGGACTTCACACTGTTCCAGTGATCTATTGAAGATCTGTGTGAATATGGGGGCCAGTTGGTTAGCACAGGAACGAAGGCACGCTGGTGAGACGCCATCTGGGCCTGAACCCTTCCTTGACCTTTGCTTCCGGAAGACATCGCACACATCATCTTCACAGATCTTGAGTGCAGGTTGTGTAGCAGGAGGGGGGTTGTAGGAGGTGTTAATGTTTGTTTGAAGTGAAGGTCCGAGTGCGTGTGGGGTGTGAAATTGGGCGTTTCAAATCTGCAGTAGAACACATTCAGGTCGTCAGCCAGTTGTTGGTCCACCACAGGGTTGGGGGTAGGAGTACTGTAATTAGTAAGTTGTTTCAGGCCACTCCACACTGATGCAGGGTCGTTAGCTTCTCAGAGATTTCCTTATTCAGTGTGTTCCTGGCCTGATTATACAAGACTTTATCCCCACCCCTGTAAGCATCCTCTTTGGCATGACAAAGCTGTCTGAGTTTTCCATGGTTTATCATTGTTGAATGAGAAAAATGTCCTAGTAGGGATGCACATGCCCTCACATAAACGGATGTATGATGTAACAGTATCTGTGAGCTCGTCCAGGTCTGTAGCTGCAGCTTCAAAAACACTCCAATCAGTGCATTCAAAGCAGGCTTGTAGTTCCAGCTCTGCTTCATTAGTCCATCTCTTTACATTCCTTACAACTAGCTTTGTTGATTTTAATTTCTGCCTGTAGGTCGAAACAAGATGAACCAGACAGTGATCAGAGAGTCCCAAAGCTGCACGTGGGACAGACAGAGTAATATGCATCCTTTATTGTTGTGTAGCAGTGAACCAGTATATTCCTGTCTCTGGTGAGGCATGTAATGTGCTGTCTGTATTTGGGAAAATACTGTACACTTTGAGGAACCCAGTGCATCTCATCCCAGAAAAAGTTATTCAGAATAGCCTGGAACTTTTGCAGAGATTTAACAGGTGGATCTAGACAGGCCAGGCGATGCCAAAGTGAGGACGCACCAAATTATTTATTACCAAAACCCGACCTCTGTGATGAGAGCTCTGGATGTATAAAACTACATTTTAAGAAATTTGCTTTCAATTTTTACAACACTTTCCTCAAAATTATTTTGAACAAACAACTCACCTCCTAAAAACACTCCAAGGTATTTAAAACCCCCTCTAATCCATTTTAAGTTATCTGGAAGACAAGGCTCTCAATTTGCCCACCTACTATTAACAGAGCTTCACTTTTTAACCAGTTTACTTTAGTGGAAGAAAAGTTCTAAACCAATTTAAGGTCTCTAATAACATTTCAAAGTCACTTTGTCATTTATTAAAACCACACAGTTATAAGTATAAGCTGCTCTTTTTGCCTTAACCCTCTGGGGTCTGAGGGTATTTTGGGCCATGGAGAAGTTTTGACATGCCTTGACATTTGTGATTTTTTCAGTTGCTTAAAAACATATTAATGGCTAAGGTCTGATAACACTGTATTCAGCACAAACTGGGCTACAATAATATGTGAGCAACATGCATGTACAGGTTTGTATTTTTGAGAAAATAATGTTTATGCATGGTTTTTGAAAAAACTAAAATTTTAAGTCACTGAAATCACATCATATAACACATACTAAACATTTGTCCACAAGACTTTTGAGAACTGAAACTTGTAGCCTAGAGTTTTTGCTACAAAATTATGTGAAAACCATCCTGATCACTCATTCATACAAAACAATATAGTAATTCAAATTTTGTAAGACACTTTTAGTGTTGATAGGTAATATGCGAGGAGGTGTGAACTATCTTGAATATGGATGTATTTCACACCTGAGGATACAAAGACCCCTCCCCTGGGCCTATCAATGAGGGATAGAGAATGAATGTGAGGAGACTTAATGATCAAAATCAAGTTTTAAGTTAAAGAAGTAATCTGACTATATATTTTCTTTACATAAAGACTTTACTTAATTTTAGACCTACACTACTATTAAAAGAAGTCTCTTCTGCTCACCAAGACTGGATTTATTTGATCCAAAAATACAGAAACAACATTGATATGATCTGAACTCTTTTTACAATTTAAAAGAACGGTTTTCTATTTAAATATATTGTAAAATGTAATTTGTGATCAAAGCTGAATTTTCAGCATCATTACTGCAGTCTTCAGTGTCACCTGATCCTTCAGAAATCATATGTGCAAGCACAAGCTTTGTTGATAATAATGAGACATTTTAAACACTAGAGAAAATATAATCTAAACATTCATATTATTTTTATATGATATTACATATCATATTTATATCATATAGCATACAATTTAAATGCCTGGTTTAGCTGAAAAAACATTTACATGTAACCAGGGGTGAAAATCTCATCAAAACGGGTTTTTTTGTTGTTGCCCTGTTTGCATTTGTATTATTTTATTTCTTAAACAATTACTTTAAGAATATATCATTATATTATTTACAATACACACATTTTTATGATATTTTAGGGGGGGACAATCCTCAGATGGGGGGGTCCTGTAACTAAAACTTGCTTATTAAAACATATTTAAATTTCAATACTCTGAATCCTGGCTGGCAAGTCTGGAAACAGCCCCACTAGTAAACTATGAAAATTTTTATATAAAATAGCATGTCAACTATGAAAACGAATTGACTTACTCATCTGAAATTGTATCCTTAGCTGGATCAAATCTCTCTTCAAAATACAAACGTTCATCGGAATCCCGCTCTTCTTCTGAGGAAAATGTTAAATCTTCCATACTATCCTGGAAGTATCCTATCCATACTTTCTCATCTGTGTATTGTTGAAAACGCGCAGAAAAATTAATGAAATGTGTTTCATTCAAACCTCACAGTCGCCTGTGTATTGTTGCAAACGTGCATAAAAATGAATGAAAAGTGTTTACAACCTCACAGCAGGGGGGGGCGTGTACATTTGCATTGATCGTCTCAGCACATTACCGTATGAATGGCGCCTGGTGGGTGGGATCACATTACAGATAATGAAATGGACCAGTAAAAACTGTACATCACTTTGTTTCAAACAGATTGCATTGCAGGACAATATTTGTTTTAAATTTGAATTGTTTTATTTACAAGTTTAATGTTTGTGTGATAAGTATTTGCGGAGTTTCAGTTCATTTTAGTGACGTGTTTCTGAAATATGCTCGTGAACACAGAGACTGCTGAAAGCTCACCATTTTTATTTTCTTTATTTTACAAAAGCACAAGATTTTGTTGTTATTGTGAGTGTACACAAATAAAAGTAGACCCTTTATAGTCTCTAATGATGTCTTACACTTATCTATATACCCAAAAATGACGGAGTATTTTAAGTTGTTTATGCTGTAATGACGAAAATATCCAGCAGGATGTGCCGGCACGTCCATCAACCCCAGAGGGTTAAAAGGAGCACATAAATCACCATTGACCTTAAGTAGACTCTCAACGTCAAAGACTTTGATCACATTTACTAAAAGCTTCCAAAACATCCCATAAAAAACAATGCTCAACTCAATCAAAAGCTTTCTCCTCAAGTGATACCAGGCCTACACATAAGTTTTCCAATATCCAGGATATTCCTGACAAAAGATATACAGGTGCTGGTCATATAATTAGAATATCATCAAAAAGTTGATTTATTTCAGTAAATTCCATTTAAAAAGTGAAACTTGGATATTATATTCATTCATTACACACAGACTGATATATTTCAAATGTTTATTTCATTTAATTGTGATGATTAAAACTGACAACTAATGAAAATCCCAAATTCAGTATCTCAGAAAATTAGAATATTACTTAAGACCAATACAAAAAAAGGATTTTTAGAAATGTTGGCAAACTGAAAAGTATGAACATGAAAAGTATGAGCATGTACAGCACTCAATACTTAGTTGGGGCTCCTTTTGCCTGAATTACTGCAGCAATGTGGTGTGGCATGGAGTCAGTGGATCAGTCTGTGGCACTGCTCGGGTGTTATGAAAGCCCAGGTTGCTCTGATAGTGGCCTTCAGCTCTTCTGCATTGTTGGGTCTGGCGTATCGCATCTTCCTCTTCACAATACCCCATAGATTTTCTGTAGGGTTAATGTCAGGCAAGTTTGCTGGCCAATTAAGAACAGGGATACCATGGTCCTTAAACCAGGTACTGGTAGCTTTGGCACTGTGTGCAGGTGCCAAGTCCTGTTGTAAAATTAAATCTGCATCTCCATAAAGTTGGTCAGCAGCAGGAAGCATGAAGTGCACTAAAACTTCCTGGTAGACGGCTGCGTTGACCTTGGACCTCAGAAAACACAGTGGACCAACACCAGCAGATGACATGGCACCCCAAACCATGACTGACTGTGGAAACTTTACACTGGACTTCAAGCAACGTGGATTCTGTGCCTCTCCTCTCTTCCTCCAGACTCTGAGACCTTGATTTCCAAAGGAAATGCCAAATTTACTTTCATCAGAGAACATAACTTTGGACCACTCAGCAGCAGTCCAGTCCTTTTTGTCTTTAGACCAGGCGAGACGCTTCGGACGCTGTGTCTTGTTCAAGAGTGGCTTGACACAAGGAATGTGACAGCTGAAACCCATGTCTTGCATACGTCTGTGCGTGGTGGTTCTTGAAGCACTGACTCCAGCTGCAGTCCACTCTTTGTGAATCTCCCCCACATTTTTGAATGGGTTTTGTTTCACAATCCTCTCCAGGGTGCGGTTATCCCTATTGTTTGTACACTTTTTTCAACCACATCTTTTCCTTCCCTTCGCCTCTCTATTAATGTGCTTGGACACAGAGCTCTGTGAACAGCCAGCCTCTTTAGCAATGACCTTTTGTGTCTTGCCCTCCTTGTCAATGGTCGTCTTTTGTACAGCTGTCAGGTCAGCAGTCTTCCCCATGATTGTGTAGCCTACAGAACTAGACTGAGAGACCATTTAAAGGCCTTTGCAGGTGTTCTGAGTTAATTAGCTGATTAGAGTGTGGCACCCGGTGTCTTCAATATTGAACCTTTTCACAATATTCAAGGAAAGGAATGAACACTTGAAATATATCAGTCTGTGTGGAATGAATGTATACATTATCCAAGTTTCACTTTTTGAATGGAATTACTGAAATAAATCAACTTTTTGATGATATTCTAATTATATGACCAGCACCTGTATTGTCAAAAATGTGTCTCCCCGGTACACAATATGTTGGGTCAGAATGTATTATCTGGCCTAACACTTTACTTAGTCTGTTATCCAGAGTCTTTAAAAAGTGTAACGATGCTGGCTAGCACAATGATGAAGATGATGACGAAGGCGTGAGATGAACTCAAGTGCAATTTATTTAAACAAAACTTGAAATCCAAAAACCCTAACTATAAAAGTGAACTAAACATAAACATGAACTAGACATAAACTTGACAAAGATTAGACTAGACTAGACTTGACTTGACTTCACATGGCATGAACAAAAGAACAAAGTTGCATTTACATACAACTTGTGACAAGCACAATGGTAAACATGAGGTCTTAAATACATGACATGGATAAGACAACCAATAAACAGACAGAACTATAAACAAGATTACAAGACTATTAAACATGAACCAATAACAAGACAAGACTTATAAACAAAGGAACCAATGAGAACAAGACACATGAACAGAGAGGGAAACATGAAATTACATGACAAGAACCAGGAACTAAACTTTTCAAAATAAAAGACATGAAGACATGAACCAACAGAATTAACATGTAAACATGACAGAAAGTATCTTGTAGTCAGTGCATAACAAGGAGACTGGTCTCCAATTGTTTATGTTGTTTAAGTCTCCTTTTTTTGGTTACAATGTTAGCACAGCCCTACGACAGCTCAAAGTCAATAGACCCTTCTTTGTGCTTTCATTAAATACCTCCAGTAGGTCTTTTAATTCTGACCAAAAACATTTAAAAAAATTCAACAGAGAGACCATCTAGACCAGGTTCTTTTCCACACTCCATGCTCCATAGTTCTTTGTGCAACTAATCTAAGGTCATTTTTACTGAGTAAAGCATTTGCTTCAACTGAAACTTTCACTAAGTTTTCAAGGAAAGGGTTGACATCTGTTTCACCATTACAAAATGAAACATTTAAGTTCTTTATAAAAGTCATTTGCTCTCATTCTGATTTCAGAAGGGGTTGTTAATAGATCCCCATTCTCTGCTAGTAAGGCATGTATAACCTTATTATGACCGTTCTTCTTCTCTAAATTAAAGAATAATTTAGATGTTGCAGCCATCAATTCAATATTTTGAAAGCGGGATCTAACTAGAGCACCTCGAGCCTTTGTCTCTAGTAAGTCAGACAGAGTTTTTTCTTTACTCTGAAAGCTTCCAACACATGCGGATTTTGATCTCCCCCAAACTGCTCTTGGAGAGTAAGTATATATTTTTTCCAGTGATTTCATTCTGTTTGTGATGTCTCTGGTGACATAATTGGAATATTGCTGGCAAAACTGCCTAATTTCTATTTTTGCGCAATTCCATGATAGCCTCAAAGATTGAAAACTTTTTTCTCTCTGTAAAATAATAATGACCTCTCAACAACTTCTTCTCTTGTTAGTACAGCTTACTTTGTTATTCCAAGACACAGTTGCAAATCCTGTTCTGCAAGAGGATGTGTCTATAGGAATGTATTTCCTGTTTCTGTACTCTCACGTATCACACGTAGCTCAAACATATATAATGATGAGCTGGACAATAAACTTTGAAGAAGGATCTGATATGCTGTGGTGTCTGTATCACTTCTTTCTTCCCTCAGCTGAGACTCCTAATCGAGACGGGGACTGCAGATCAAGAATAATCAAATATATTGCATGACAAAAAGCACACAAGACTCTCCCTTAGATTTTTCCAAACAAACTTAAAAGCCTCTCTAAAATTCTTATCACGTAACAGGCCATTATTAAAATATCAGTATGCATTTTTTGCTTTTATAAAATTAAGCGAGAGAACTCATTGTACCATACTGTGATCAGACAAAGTAACCAGGACTATGCAACATTTCCTAACCAAACTGGATTGTTGTCTAAAACAATAAAATCTATCTAACCTTGCAAAGGAAAACATATTGTCAAAAGTATGAGTCCAGGTATACTGCCTCTGATCTCCATGAAGATTTCTCCAAACATCAACCAGTTCAAAAGAGTGTATCATTTGAGTTAGCCTTCCACGAGAGGGCAAATGAGGCTCTTTAAGGTTCCTATCCAAAGCTTGTGTAGTGCAATTAAACCCTCCCTATTCACCCCCCAGCAAGAAAAAATCAATCACAATCTTTCAGTGCATTACATAATACGTCTAAAAAAAGCATCCCATCAGCATTTTTATTTGGGGCGTAAACACACATAAAAATGAAAATATGATTCTCATAATGTGCTCTGACTTTTAAAATCTTCCTTTTACAATCTCCTCAACTTGATAAGAAACAGGTAAAAACAACCTGGAAAACAAAATCGCGACCCCACCACTAGTTAAGGAGTTGTGACTTAACACAGATAACCCATCAAACTCTCTGAACCAGTCGGATTCAACTGCAGCATCAATACAGGTCCTTCTCAAAAAATTAGCATATTGTGATAAAGGTCATTATTTTCCATAATGTAATGATAAAAATTAAACTTTCATATATTTTAGATTCATTGCACACCAACTGAAATATTTCAGGTCTTTTATTGTTTTAATACTGATGATTTTGGCATACAGCTCATGAAAACCCAAAATTCCTATCTCAAAAAATTAGCATATTTCATCCGACCAATAAAAGAAGTGTTTTTAATACAAAAAAGGTCAACCTTCAAATAATTATGTTCAGTTATGCACTCAATACTTAGTCGGGAATCCTTTTGCAGAAATGACTGCTTCAATGCGGCGTGGCATGGAGGCAATCAGCCTGTGGCACTGCTGAGGTGTTATGGAGGCCCAGGATGCTTCGATAGCGGCCTTAAGCTCATCCAGAGTGTTTGGTCTTGCGTCTCTCAACTTTCTCTTCACAATATCCCACAGATTCTCTATGGGGTTCAGGTCAGGAGAGTTGGCAGGCCAATTGAGCACAGTAATACCATGGTCAGTAAACCATTTACCAGTGGTTTTGGCACTGTGAGCAGGTGCCAGGTCGTGCTGAAAAATGAAATCTTCATCTCCATAAAGCTTTTCAGCAGATGGAAGCATGAAGTGCTCCAAAATCTCCTGATAGCTAGCTGCATTGACCCTACCCTTGATAAAACACAGTGGACCAACACCAGCAGCTGACATGGCACCCCAGACCATCACTGACTGTGGGTACTTGACACTGGACTTCAGGCATTTTGGCATTTCCTTCTCCCCAGTCTTCCTCCAGACTCTGGCACCTTGATTTCCGAATGACATGCAAAATTTGCTTTCATCCGAAAAAAGTACTTTGGACCACTGAGCAACAGTCCAGTGCTGCTTCTCTGTAGCCCAGGTCAGGCGCTTCTGCCGCTGTTTCTGGTTCAAAAGTGGCTTGACCTGGGGAATGCGGCACCTGTAGCCCATTTCCTGCACATGCCTGTGCATGGTGGCTCTGGATGTTTCTACTCCAGACTCCCCAAGGTCTGGAATCGGTCCTTCTCCACAATCTTCCTCAGGGTCCGGTCACATGTTCTCGTTGTGCAGCGTTTTTTGCCACACTTTTTCCTTCCCACAGACTTCCCACTGAGGTGCCTTGATACAGCACTCTGGGAACAGCCTATTTGTTCAGAAATTTCTTTGTGTCTTACCCTCTTGCTTGAGGGTGTCAATGATGGCCTTCTGGACAGCAGTCAGGTCGGCAGTCTTACCCATGATTGCGGTTTTGAGTAATGAAACAGGCTGGGAGTTTTTAAAAGCCTCAGGAATCTTTTGTAGGTGTTTAGAGTTAATTAGTTGATTCAGATGATTAGGTTAATAGCTCGTTTAGAGACCCTTTTCATGATATGCTAATTTTTTGAGATAGGAATTTTGGGTTTTCATGAGCTGTATGCCAAAATCATCAGTATTAAAACAATAAAAGACCTGAACTATTTCAGTTGGTGTGCAATGAATCTAAAATATATGAAAGTTTAATTTTTATCATTACATTATGGAAAATAATGACCTTTATCACAATATGCAAATTTTTTGAGAAGGACCTGTATGTGTTTCTTGAGCAAACTGTACATCTAAATTCCCCTGTTTCATTTACTCAAATAATTGAGCACTTTTCATTCGTTTCCTAGCTCCGTTTAGATTTATGGATGCTACACGTACTTCTCCCATACTGCTACAAAGGAATTAAGATGTACTGGTTGCTCAATTTAGGTAAACTCAGGAAAGGGCATTTATCTTTGCAAAGATTTTCTTTAGCCGATAGCCTTCCTGATCAGTGAAGAGTCCTTAAGTCTTGAAAAGCATTGTTTTCTCCACAAACTGTTTCACATCTGTAAAATATTCATCAACTTGAACTTTGCGTGCATTCTTTGTTCTTTTCAGAAACTACTTAATATCGTCTACCCCATACACTCTACCAGAGGGCTCCATTGAGTTCGGACTATTCGCTTTCAATTTCTGTGTCAGTCTGACTTTACTCTGAAAACTCATCTTTCTTAGCCTGTATAACTGTGTGTCACTGCTTTAATATTCTCTTCTGGAGTGTTTTAAAAACTTCATCATCTGCCATCTTTTCTGCAATAACTTCCCCTTCAGCAATTAAATTAGTTGTGCTTTCTGTGATGTCAGTAGTTTGAACAGTTCACTGCTCAACTTCACTAACATCTACACTAACACTTTCATCCATATGTACCTCAGCAGTGATTACATCAAGGTTTTGCAACCCCACAGTGGTGTCAGTGTTTGTTTCCAAGGCCTGAGAGTCAGCAGACTACACAGACTCTCTTAAAGCAGAGGCTGGAACATTCTCCATTAATACACTGCATTTTCTGCCTCTCTTACAGAGTTTACTGCATTTGTTTTCTGACTTTGTGGACAGGCACGAATGAGATGTCCAGTTTCATCACACCCCAAAACATTTCATATTCTGAGTTGTTGCATAAATGCTGAAAAAAAGCTGAAATTGTCATATTTAAAGTTCAGCTTCATATCCAGATCATCATTATTATCCTTCATGTATACATGTCGCCTGAACGACGCTACAAGCTTGAGCAACAGGGATTTACTGCTAATCTGAATAATTTTAATCAGTGACACTAGCTTGCCATAATGTGACAGCATATCAGACAACAATTAATGTTTAATGAATGGAGGTACATCAGACAGTATTACCCATTTGGATGGTGTTGACAGGGTTAAATGTCCCATTAATCACCACGCAACTTTCCACCTGCGCTTTCCCGAGGTCCACCGTTTTCAGAAAAATTAGGATCATGTTGTTCATTCTTGACGTGGATATAATGTTCACGTAACCAACAGTTTCTCCAACAGCCAAGCTGCACTCCTTTATGCTGGTGTTTGAGGCTATCTTACCAGATCCTCTGCACCTGCAGCAGCCATGCTTCACACACCTCACCTGAGGCAAACACCTGTGTAACGGCAAAAAAAACTCCTATCTTAGCTAAAAAACTCACTAAACTATCAAAAATAAAGAAAAAGAACCAAAGACAAAAAAAGAGCAATAAGAAAAAGTTATAGAAAGTAGTACACACTATTATACTCATCACAATCTCAACGCTCCTCACCCCCTCAGCACATGCGCAAGAGAGAGAGAGAGAGAGAGAGAGAGAGTCAGACAGACAGAGAGAGAGAGAGAGAAAGAGAGAGATGTTTAACAAAAACTTTATTGATACAATTACAAGTCAAAATGTATCAAAATAATTTAGTTATGCAATCTACAAAAAACATCATCAACCTCTTATCAAAGAAAAACAAAATCAAAATAAATATTATTCCTTTTAAAAAAGTAAAACCAACAGACCATCATCAATTGTACATAAAATTCCATTAAATATCGAAATTTCAGAAAACCTCATCTCATCTGTCACGAACCCCGCTCCTCTGCCCCATCCCCGCTTCGTCGCACACACACTCACTCCTCAAGCTCGCACGCTCGCTCCGCCCCCTCGAGCTTTTCACGCTCTTTTTGCTCTCTGGAGCCCTCACGCCCACTTTGCTCCTACTCGCTCACATGCTCGTAGGCAATCTCCCTTCCTCGAGTTTCTCACGCGTTTCCAATCCCCCAGAACATTATGACCACCTGCACTCGCGTCATCTGCACTCCTGCACATTAGTTTCACCTGCACTCGTCTCATCACCTATCATTGTTTACACCTGCACTCGCCCCTATATATTTCACAACCCGTTCGTCTCACTGCTGTTGGTTATTGTATTTAGTTTCCCATGTCTTTGCCCCCCGCTAGTCTCGTCTAGTTTTGACCTCCTCTCGTTCACCTCTTAGCTTGCCAGCTCCCCTTGTTCCCCTGTCTTTTGCTCCCACTAGTCTCGTCATTTTCCTCTTGATTCCCCGGCTTTGACCCTACTCTTTCCACGACCTCTCTCTTTAGATTTGCCCCTTTTATATTCTCCGATTCCCCGGCTTCGACCTCTCGCTCCCCTTGACTACTCTTCACTGGATTTGCCCCTTGATTGCACTTTTGCCGGCCTGAAATAAAACGCAGTTTGACTTACATTGTGACTGTCTCTTCTTGTGCGGGTTACATCATCATTGATAAGAGTATAATAAGCTAATTCTGCAATCATACTCTTAAACATAATTTCAACATGTCTACAAAAATGTTTTCCTTGTTTTCCAAATCACTAGTTTTGCTGTTCCTATCAAATAATTTAATAAACATGCTTTCCTTCTGATAGAAAAACTACTATTCACCCCTCCAATAAAAACATTATCTAAGAACTCCTCCTCATTAAATGTTTGAAACCAATTCTTAAGCATCTTAAAAATGCCTACTAATCTTTCACATCTTAAAAACACATGTTCTAAATGTTCAACCCTCCCACAAAACCTACATTCCTCTCCTAATGCTGGATTCAGGTGTGCCACATGTCTGTCTCTAGCTATTGCCCAGTTCTCCAAAATGTAGCATTGCCTGGTAAAAGGTATAAGTTTAGACAGACTCACCTCTCCCAGCCTTATTAAAAATAGATGTCTGTCCAATCCAAGACCACCAGCCTTCTGTAAAATCCCTTTTTCTGAGTCCAAGAAAGGTCTTTATGGTATAGGAGTCTCTGGGCCACTTGTATTCTGAAAGCATGAATGTGGCTCTTTACGTCCACCAAGCCCTGTCCTCCTTCCTGAACAGGAATATAAAGCGCTGCATGAATCCAGAGCTCTCCATTCCAAAAAATGTCCACAAATGTCTTTTGTATATTACAAATCATGTCATCAGGTGGCTCCATAACAATAGTTTGATGTCACAATGTGGAAGTGGCCAGGTTATTTACTACAAGAACACTTCCTCTGTACGACAATTGTGGCAATAGCCATTTCAATTTAGACAATCGGGCAGACACCTTATCCAGGATTCCCTCTCAATTTTTACTTTAAATTGTTTATTCCCTAAAAAAAAATGTCAGCCCTTCCTCTTCCCCACAGCAATCCACTCAGCAATTGTGGAGGTCCTATCACCTCTCAATTCCTGATAATAAACCCTTCACATTTCCCCAGTTTACTCTTGCTGATGATGCTTTCTCATACTGTTCAATAGCCTTTGTTAACACTGTAACATCATTTTGACTTGTAATAAACACTGTGATGTCATCAGCATAAGCTGATAGTGACACTCTAGAATTACTTATTATTCCGGGAATTTAAATTCCACACAGATCTCTTCTTAGTCTACACAAAAAAGTTTCAATCATAAGGCTGTACAATTGCCCAGAGAGCGGGCAGCCTTGTCTAATACCTCTTAATACTGGTATTGGTACACTTAAACCACCACCAGCTTTTACTATTACAGAGGCATTAGAATACAATAATTGAATATATGATATAAAAATGTCACCAAAACCAAATTGTTTTAAGACATTGAAAAGATAACATGATCAACTCGATCAAAAGCTTTCTCCTGATCCAATGATAAAATGCCAAGGTTAGAATTATTGAGCTGATTAAAATCAATTAGGCCTTGTTCAGACTGCCACTAAAAATCAGATTTTTTGCTAATCCAGATTGTATCCAGATGAGTTTTTGATAGTATGGACAGCAAAAAACCACATGAAATCCGATTTTTCCGAATCTGATTCAAACCACATCGGGAGGTGGTTCCAA
Organism: Xyrauchen texanus; assembly: GCF_025860055.1. Taxonomy (NCBI): domain Eukaryota; kingdom Metazoa; phylum Chordata; class Actinopteri; order Cypriniformes; family Catostomidae; genus Xyrauchen; species Xyrauchen texanus. Next base: position 46,708,528 of record NC_068285.1, read on the forward strand.
ATGCGATTGAAATCTGATTTTTTCAGATGCGTCTTAGTCCGGACGCTCTGGCTGCTCAATTCGGATTTCAAATGGTCTTTTGCGTCAGTCTTATCGTGACACACAATGATGATGTCAAAAGATTACTGCAGAACAGAACATCAGAACAATCAGAACAATATTTACCAGTCTCCTGGTAAAGCTTCAGGTTTGGAGAGCGAGATGATGCACCTCAATTTTTCTAAGATCTGTTTTGAAAGCATTGTCATGCCTACGTCGTTACCAAAGCAACCCATGTAGACAGGTTGGGTATGTCTGAATGCACAAAACTGATTTGATCACTTGCAATTAATAGTGTGGACAGTCTGCCTGAAAAGGTCTGATTTGAGAAAAAATCTGATTTGCCTACAGTCTGAACATAGCCTTCATCCTTCAGTAAAAAAAGATACAAAATGTCTGGTCCTTCTGAATTAATGATTCTAAGTAAAACTTGAGTCTGTTTGCTAGACATTTTGAAAATATTTTATAGTCCAGAATCTGGTCTCCAATTTTTCACAAGGCCAATATCCCCTTTCTTTGGGATTAAAGATAGTACTGCATGATGACAACTTGTAGGAAGTAGCTTGTTTTCAATACTTTCTAAAAGTATTTCATATGCATCTTGCCCAAGAATATCCCAAAATTGTTTATAAACTCTGCAGGTAGTCCATCAATCCCTGGGGATCGACCGGTAGACATTTGTTGCATTGCCTCTGTGAGCTCAGAGTGTAATTAGTTTGTCCAGGATCTTTTCTGCTCATCCCCTAATTTAGGTAATTCATTTAGCAGATCAGAAACATTCCCAGAATCACAACACTCAGCATCATATAAGTCTCTATAAAAATCTGATGAGTTGGTTACAAGAGTGGCAGATGTTGAGAAATGAATCGATTATCTGGAGTCACTGGAGAGAGATTTATCCGCTGAACTGCCAGCGACCAAAGTTGATTTGGAACACGTTCTTGGAATGCTTGAAGATCTTGAGAATTGGAGCCGCAGGAATAACGTCCGAATTGTTGGAATTCCTGAGCATGAGTAGGGCAGAGATACACACTGGATGAGCTTTTCCCAAGTCGGCTCGACATAACAGGCCATAAAATGGAAATCCCCTTTCGGAGATCTGATGAGGGAGAAAACAATCCTGGCAAAATTTCTGAGATAAAGAATCCGATAAAGATCTCGTAACTCCAGGCGAGGAGACAAGGAAAGTTTTCTTGGAAGAATCATAATATTTTCTTGTTCTCAGAGAGAGAGAAACGTGATAGGTTCAGGGAATGCAAGAAACTCTTGTATCAACATAAGATTGCTTTTGTATTGATGTTTCCGGCCAAGCTGAGAATAAGAGCAAAGGACGATTGCCAAGTATTTACATATTTACATGTATTATGTCCAAAACAGGCGCTGTCTTTTATAGAAACATTGGGTGACATGTGAGTGGGTTGACTTGCTGTACTTACTCTGGCTTTCGGAGGAAGCTGGGCGTAAGTTTTGTATCTTTTTTGTTGGTTCCACCTAGCAGCTGGAGTTTGTTTTTGAATAACACTTTTCCTTAAAGAAACTTTTGCATTGATGGAATATCACTTTCACACTGAAGTTCCCGTCCAGATTGAGAATAAACATTACAGATGACCGCGAAATATCGAAATGCTCACACAAAGGATGTCTTTAATAAAGCTGATGGACTGAGCAAGTCATGGTGTATACATGTGGCCTCCGAGTGAATTGACTCTTGCTCATCCGAGGAACCGGGATGCCTGTTTTGTTTCTTTATGTGTTGGTTCCACTTAGCGGCTGGAGCTTGTTTTGTTGAATAACATTCCTTCGGGACAGCTGTGGATGAATCTGTTCATTCTTTGTGCTTATGTCTCCTGTTGGCTGTAGTTTGTTTTGTGGAGTATTTTTACAGGACATTGGAATGATTACATCATCTGCTGCACTCATAAGTAAACAGCTTACTGAAAATTTGTTTGTCCGAGGAAACTGAATGGTTTTACATCAGCTGGAGTTTGTTTGGTGGAGGATCACACCTTTGAGACAGTTCTGTGAATAAATCTACATGTTTTTTGTGTTCATTCTGCCTATGGGCTGGTGTTTATTTAACAAAGTATTTTCTGTAATTTTGCCTCACAAATTTGTGAGACATTTGTGGAAATGTTTTATGGCCCCAGAATTGGTCAAAAGGGTATTTTAACATGGAATATGCAGAAAAGTGCAGACTAAGGATGCTCAGGTCAAAGACCATGTACACATCACATGATAAAAAAATCTAGACTTACCGAAATGTGCTTAACACAATAGAACTAACAGTCATATGATTTGCTTAGATAATTTCAAACCAATCACCAAAACAGTATCACCAATTAAAGTGAAGAAGACTTGAGTGACATTGATTTTTACTCAGATGTAGGATATATATGTACATGTATCTTTCTGTTCAAGGAGACTCTCTTGGTTGTTTTGGCCAGTGAGCTCCCAGCCGTGAACAAACTTAATTCCTGCAAAGAGCAACTTGGGAGTTGTGTCTGGTATATGCTGTGCAGCTGTAGAATAGAAGTACTAAATATTCTATGCTCAGAGGACCACAGCAGGGACAGCGATAGTGTTGGAAGACTATAGAGCCTCACTCAGGGTGAGGCTGTAATACTCAGAGTTAGCATTAATGATCAGACTAGCATACACCTGAGGAGGGCGGTGAGAGTGTATATATGCTTAAGACACGGTGCTCACATGTGGTTTGAAGTAGTGATATTATCTTCTTGATTGGTCGCCGTCACCATACTTTGGGAGGTGAATTACCTTGAATATTGGATTGGATTGTAAGTATTTGGAAGAGAATTACCTCAAGATACTGTAGTCAGATTGGTAGGTTGAATTCGTATTAGAGGTCTTCACAGATCCACCCAAACCCGAGGGGTTCACGTCTTAGGGAGCACATATGGCACTGAATGAGCAATCGTTGTTATAGTTCAGGGGTCGGAAACCTATGACTCGTGAGCTACAAGTGCCTCTTTGTTAAAAATCAAGTGGCTCGCCGGGTCTCTCACCATTCACCAAAACATGATCGTTTAAAACTTTCTAGAGATACTTTCCAACAGAAAGTGTGGGTGCGATTCCAAAGCTTGAAGTCAATGACACTGTTTTGGTTTCCTTTCTCCTGAATTTTACAGCCTAATTCTGGTGAACATGGTTTGAAATGAACACCCGCCAAATGCTGATTTTTCATGCCGAGTATTTTGCTGATGTACCAGCCACTGTGGAAGGCGAACAGAAAGACTTGTCGGAGAGATATATAACAAGAAATTAGACACAAAGACGCGCATTTGATGAAACGTGATTATATTTTGAAGACCAGATGAAAGAAAAGCCGTATCCCAGCAATACTCTGCATTCTCTGTTAAACTAACACCTGCCCAATCTGCTCTTTTCCATCAGACACCAGCCCCACATCTCTGTGGGAAAGAAAGAAGGTTTGTGGGGAAACGTGGGGGTTTGGCTCATTACCCAGTTAAAAACTGGGAACTGGACTTGGGATAGTAGTAGGAAAAACTATATCAACCAAGAATGGGTAAAAGCATATCTCATAATGCAGTCAATCGAGATTCACAGGCTGTGTATCGAGGAGAGAACAAAACCCAAATTTTATTCTAAAAGTGGTTCAGATTTATTGGTAGGCATTACAGACACTCTTTGGTTAAATTCTAAATGAATAGGGAGTGGCCAAATAAAAAATGCATGCACCATTTAGGCCACAGTATCCGCTCAGCAAAGAGGCTATAGAAGGAATATCAAAGGGCATGCGGCATTAGTAGAAAAAGGTACAATCATACCCTGCCAAAATTCACCTGTGGACTCTCCTATTCTGCTGGTATGGATGGCATCAGGAGAATGGAGATTTGTACAGGATTTGAGATTAGTAAATGGAGCCATATAGCCGCAATCTCCAATTGTACCAAACCCTTCTACAATTCTGTCTGAAGTGCCTAACAATGCTACATATTTTTCAGTTATTGATTTAGCAAATGCATTTTTCTCAATTCTAGTCCACCCAGATATTGAGAAAAAAAAGGTGAGAGGTGGACATTGACAGTAATGCCACAGAGCTAGACAGAATCATCAACTGTGTTTTCTGAGGAACTTTCTAGAAATCTGGAAAGTACCCTAATTCAGTAAGTAGATAATTTTATGCTGTGTTCTCCCAACAAAGACACCTGTGAGATCGATATGCGCACATTACTGGAGTTTTTAGTAGAGAATGGGCACAAAGTGTCGAAATCAAAACAACAGTTAGTGCAGCAGGAATTTAGGTACCGTGGTCACCTCATTTCAGCAAAAGGTCACGTGCTAGGATTTAAACTAATTGAAGTAGTTCTGAAAATTCTGAAACCCATCACAAAATCTCAAATGGTGTCATTTCTAGAAATTACGGGATATTATAGGCCATGGATCCAAGATTATGCAGAAATTTCAAATCCTCTAATAACAGCAGCTCATGAGTAAGAAAGTTCTTACTGACAAATTGGTATGGACGGAGGAATGACAGGTTGCATTTGAAAACTTGAAATTGGCTCTCTCAAATGCACCATGCTTAGGCTTGTCTAACTATTCAAAACATTTTGAGCTCTTCATTTCCGTAAAATTGGGGTTCATGTCCACGCTTCTAACACAACCCCATGGTGATCGCCGTCAACTGATCATGTATTACTCCAAACGATTAGACACTGTCGTACGTGGAATGCCACAGTGCCTTCGTTCGGTAGCGGATGCTGTTGAAGCTGTTTTACCGTGCTCGAATTTGGTGGCATTCCACCCTTTAACTGTGTTTGTTCCACTTGCAGTCACGAACGGCTCATTTAACTGCTGCCCATTCGCTGCACTGCCAGAATATCTTTCTGACAATGTCCAATGTCACATTGAAATGGTGCACCATATTACATCCATCCACACTGCTACCTACTGAGGATGACGGAGATCCTCATGATTGAACTGAAGTTGTAGGCATTGCTGCAAAACTGCATCCCGACTTACATTTACATTTATTCATTTGGCAGACAGTTTTATCCAAATCAACTTACAAAAGGCTTCTGGTGGGCGTGTAGCTCTACAGAAATGATTTTAGGTATGCTGGAGCAGACCCAGTGACTGTTTTGTATGCCAGCATCAGAGCCTTGAATTTGATACGTGTATCAACCGGCAGCCAGTGGAGACAGACAAAGACTGGTGTAACATGTGCTCTCTTTGGTTCATTAAAAACCAGATGTGCTGCTGTATTCTGGATAATTTGCAGAGGTCTAATTGCACTTGCAGGGAGGCCTGCAATGAGAGAGTTACAGTAGTCCAGTCTAGTAATGACAAATTACTGAACAAGCAGTTGTGTGGCATGTTCAGAGAGGAAGGGTCTTATCTTCCTGATATTGTAGTGTAAATCAACATGATCTCGCAGTCTTTGAGATGTTGTCTGTGAAATTTAGTTTGTTATCGATGGTTACCCCCAGATTTCTGACCGTTTTGGAAGGCGAAACTGTAATTGTACCGAGCTGCATGGTGATATTTTGTTCAACAGCAGGGTTGGCTGGAAAGACAAGGAGTTCGGTCTTGGCTGGGTTAAGTTGCAGGTGGTGTTATTTCATCCAGGCCGAGATGTCTGCCAGGTAGGCAGTGATTTGAGCAGTCACTGCCTTGTCGTTGGGCTAGCACAGGTTCACGCTATGCATTCGGCATCTGCCATGATCATGGGGCAATTTGTAAAAATCAAGGTTTCCTTACAGCAAATGGGAAACCTATAGTGCATTCAAAATTGATTGACAAATCACTCGAAATCCTACAACTTCCATCGGAAATTTAAATCTGTAAATGCACAGCACATGTTAAGAGCAACAATGACGTTTCAAGAAGTAATGATTTTGCTGACAGAACAGCAAAGAATGCTACACTTACACATCAGCCGTGTTAACCGCATTCACATCACACCTGATAATAATGTTCAGCTCCCACCAACATTGATCAAAATATGGGCACCGTTTAGGAGCGAAAACATTGGTTGAAGGGGGGTGTAAAGATGGGTATGGAAAATAAAAAAAATAAAAAGGCCTTTCCTACCAAAAGAATTATATCCAAATTTCGCAAAGTGGTCTCACGGGCCAGACCACACCTCAAAATTGGCAATGAATGATCCATTGGAACTTCATGCGAGGCCCCGGGATTTACAGTTGTGACAGAGAAAAACTGTTACATCTGCACAGCAAATAACATGGGAAGACTATGCATATGTTATTTTATTTGTTTCCCTGTCTCAACCTCGGGACTCCTATCCTGAGGTCACCGGAACCAGCTGGATCCAGCATTCATGCTTCGTGTTGGACTCAACTGCTACGTGTTGCTGAATGATGATTAAATACACCCGGTGCCAGCCAAACATCACTTCAGTCTATCATGATGGACTTCAGAGGATGAACTGATGCCAAATCCAACCATAAGACATGGGATACTTCATGTGCCACTGTCTGAACCTTGGATTTAGGATGGACCACACCGAACCTCACCGAAATTACCGGCCAGGTTGAACTGCGTTTCACATCCCTGATCTCTGCCTGCATCACCTTGGTCAATTTATGGACTACAATCAAATGGAATGCATAGACTAACAATTGCCAACAAAAGCCTTCATCAGCCAATTAACAAGGACAATTGCACCTATGTGAACTTCTGCAGTTAATCCAGAATGGACTTCAAAGTCATTGGTCATTAATCTTACAGTTCAAACAAAATCGATGTTTAAACACTGACCCTTAACACTTACTTAGTTTAATAATTTTAAACCATGACTTTAACTATACATAAGTAATATTTACATTATATTCATGATGTTAGCCAGAGGGGAACTGGTTTCTCCCAAGGTTATTTTTCACCATTAATCAACATCTTATGGAGTTTTGTGTTCCTTGCCACAGTCGCTTTCAGCTTGCTCACTGGGGTTATTAATACAATTATTATTTAATTACTTATTTTTAAACACGATAAACAATCGTATTTTATCTAATTACACAATGATGATTCATCGACATTATAAACATTACAGTTTTAGCATCTGTTAATGACTGATCTTCTGTAAAGCTGCTTTGAAACAAAGTGTGTTGTGAAAGGCGCTATACAAATAAAATTGACTTGACTTGACGACGAAGTAAGCCACAAACTTACTCTGTTCACCTTACACCAGAACATCCTTTTCAGCATATCATGATGGATTTCATTGAGTTGACACCATGCCAAGGTAAGTATTACCTTGTAATTGTTGATATGTTTTTAAAGTGGGTTGAGTGTTTCTCAAGTAGAAAAGCTGATGCTACGCAAAAGCTCTAATAAGAGAAGTTATTCCAAGGTGGGGAGTAAAAGAAAGAGTGTTCAGTAATAATGGGACACATTTTGTAAATAAAGTAATCACAGAATTGGCAAATGGATTGAGAATAAATTTGAAAACTCACTGTGCTTATATCCACCAAGTGGAGGTGCAGTGGAAAGGGCAAATCAGACTGTAAAAACCAAATTGTGTAAAATGATGGCAGAAACATGTATGACATGGATTCAAGCCTTTCCAATAGTCTTTATTGCCATGAGAGCCCGAAAAGAGTCCAGGATAGGCCTCAGCACACATTAAATTCTTATCGGTCGGCCTATGCGAGTGGGAATCGAGCCTCCTCCCCAGGAGGGCCTTGCGGCAGTCGATGAACAATTGAGAACAATTAAATCTATCCACTCACAGGTGAAAGCTGCTTTGCTGGTTCTAGGTGATGAACCCCAACATTCCTGCTAGGACACTGGATTTGGGTCAGAGACTTCCAGAGGAAGGCGAGGCACTGTCCGAGGTGGTTAGGGCCATATTAAATCATCCTGACAACCAACACTGCCATCAAGGTTGCCGAGCATGATACCTGGATTCACGTGTCGCACTGCAAACATCACCAAATGGACGGCAAGTAAACGGAGCCGAGGAGCTACACCTGCCGAAAAGAGATAGAAACATCTTGGAGGATGGAGACATTGAGATGTCTGTGGGGCTGGCCAGATGAGCATAGGGTCTGGGATCGACTGTGGGCCAGCAAAGGCTTCAAATTGATTGTGATAATCATAATATCAATCCCAGTGCTAATTCTGATAGATATGCTGATTTACTTCCAATCAGCTAGAATCTATACTATAAGAGAAATGCCTAAAGGTAGAATGAGATGAGAAGTGCCTGATTATCATGACCACACATCTAACACACAACAACACCATTTTGAATTGAATTTGGAAATACACACATTTTTCAGCCAAAAAACATGTACCTTGCAAAGATTGCTATGTTTTTGCTCACATTGCCTTCTCTGCCTCATACCCTTATCCTCTTTATCCAGAACTAATTGACGATGAAGAGAGAGGGTGTGTAATAATTAACATACCCGGACCAGGTGCTGAGTGCTCGCTGAGAATAATCAATGCTATCCAAGCAAAAGCAGAGTGGGGTGTATGTGCACAACTTGGGAAGGAATGTTGCACTTTCATTCCAGCATGATACTGATGGGGGAAATATTTCCAGGGTAATAACAGACATGAGAATGGGGAGTGACACACTGTGGAATGATGAACAGGAAAAATACAAGGGTCCAAATGTTAATTTGGATTGGATTTCTGATATTTTTCATGATGCTTTTGGTAATTTTCTGTGACCAATTCTCAAGTTTTTTATGCCTATGTAAAGGGGATTTAATGGAAAGGAGGAGGCGAGAACCGGCTTGATAATAATATTTTAATGAATAACTTAAAAGACACAAACACACGTCTCTCTCCTCGCACCACCATCTGCCATCAGCCTTTATCCCTCTTGGAGGCTTAATTAGCCTGATAAGGCACCAGGTGTGTATAATTACGACCCGGCCCCGCCCTCCGCCCTGCCACAATCCTCCCTTGTTTTCTCAGGCTGGGGAGCCCCCGGCCTGACGTACACCCCCACCGCCCTCTTTCCCTGGGGGAGGGCATGCTTTAAGCCTGGTCTGCCGGCAGGTCATTCCCATCTACCTGGAAGAGGGAGGGGACAAGGGGAGGGAAACAGAAATAATTAAAATGGGGGGTACTTCCTGTAACAGTGTAGTTAAACCATATATATACATACATATATATATTAAACCATATATATACATACATATATATATACATATACACACATATATATATATGGTTTAATTCCTCTCGCTTAGTTTCACTTTCTCTTCTCGCACAATGGGGCTCTTACGTGCGTTTAGCATCGGTTCAATCTCTCTCGTGCAGGTAATGGGTGTTCTCTTACGAGAGGTTCTCTCGTATTGCGTAAGCTAGCCTACGCTACAGGAAAGATTCATCTTTTCTGAGATATTGCCAAATTATCCTTAATTTTGTATCCATTGTCAACGCAGTGCGGCAGCTGCAGACCTTGAGCGGGCTAGCTAGCGAGCTCATTGGTTGCTCTGCGGCAACTGCTGAAGCCTATAGACGAGCTTGGGCGAACTCGCATCCAATGAGAGGCGTCCGCGCGCTCACTGCATCAAAGCCCGCCAAAAAGGGCGTGACTAGAGTGCATATAAGCGTAGTTCGTAGGCTGGAACCCTGATTTTCATCTCTTCAGCGAAGCTCTTTGCATCTCTGAACTGGAAGCCGCGTCGCCGTTCGAGGGGCATCTAGCAAGCGTGGACAGCGCTCGAAGAAGCCGGCCGTCTTCGCCACCTTCAGCAATCCTGCGAGCTACGCCATCCGGCGACGTATCCTTTTTTAGAGCAAGCTCAGTTCCTCAGCGAACTTCACAAAAGAGTATCGAGCGTCTTTTTAAAGATGCCTCGCACTTCCTGCGGCTCATGCCGCGCTCCTCTCAGCACCGGAGACCGACACAGCCCTCGCTGACGGCGGATGCGACCTCTGCGAGGAGCTTCCGATGTCGACCCTGCGGGCTCGACTCGAAGTATGCAAAACCGGAGCTGCCGCGCCGCCTTCTGTTTCGCCGCGCCGGAAGAAGCGCCGCTCCCAAAGGCTGCCGGAACCGGTTTTAGAAGAGCATCGCTTTCACCCTCCCTGCCCCCCCGGGACACGCAGTTGCCGCCGAGCGGCCGCACTGCTGCCACCTCGGAGAGCGAGGCGGAGGACAGCGAGGAGTGGTCACAAGCCTCCTCAACGGCCCAGGAATCCAGCAGGACCCGCGCCGGAGTCGAAGGGGAACTGATACGCCTCCTCACACAGGCCGTCGACCGCCTCGGGCTCCAGTGGTCACCGCCCCCTGAGCAGGCTCCCAACAGACTCGACGGCTGTTTTCTTCAAAGCCGTCACCGTGCGGCGCCCGCGGCCCGGGCCGCTCCCTTCCTGCCGGAACTCCACGCCGAGCTCTCTAAATCGTGGAACGCGCCTCTCTCGGCCAGGACTCGATCCCACGTCTCCACCGCTCTCGCTTCAGTGGACGGCGCCGCCGAGAAGGGCTACTCTTCCATCCCCCCGGTCGAGGATTCGGTAGCAGCACACCTTTGCCCGCCCTCCGCGAGATGGCGGTCTAAACCAGTGCTCCCGTCTAAGGCCTGCAGAACTACTTCCGCCTGTGTTGGCCGCGCCTATTCCGCCGCCGGCCAAGCCGCATCTGCTCTGCATTCCATGGCCGTCTTGCAGATCCTCCAAGCGGACCTTCTTCGGGAGTGGGATGAGAGAGGCAGGCACCCAGAGGCTGTTACAGATCTAAGGAGTGCGACGGACCTCGCCCTTCGCGCCACCAAAGCTACAGCCCAAGCTATAGGGAAGTGCATGGCCTCGCTGACTGTAACTGAGAGACACTTGTGGCTAACGCTAGCTGACATGGGAGAAACTGAGCGCTCCACGTTCCTCAACGCGCCGCTCTCTCCGTCCGGTCTCTTCGGTTCCGCGGTAAGTGGCATTGTTGACCGTTTTTCGGAAGTCCAGAAAGCCACCCAAGCCATGAATCTCTTCCTGCCTCGCCGCGCTAGCTCCTCTGCAGGCCGCCCACGTAACCAGAGCATCTTCACAGCGCCCAGCTCAACAAAGCCAGACTTCCCAGCGCCGACAGGGCGGCCGCCCCAGATCGCGCTCAGACAGCCGCCGTAGACCACCGCCCCCCCGCGGGCCTCGGCCTAAGATTGCGCTGAAACCTGAACAACCGAAGTCCTCCTAGCTTTGTTGAACAAACGACGGCTCAGTCCCGCCGCGGCGGACCACCGTCAAAGCTTCGCCCCCTGTCAGTCCCCTTCTCTCAGGCTACTGCAGTGGTGAATTTAGCAGCCAACAAGCCGGTGACACTGCCCGCTTGCCTGCACTCAAACGCCGTTTTCACGGTGACCCAAATAAATCTTGTAAAGAGCAAACATGTCTTATGTGTAGAAAATGTGCCCACAACCCTGTGTTCGCCCCTACACACAAGCATAACACATCCCGTGCCCCTATCAGAGCACGCTCTCATAAAGCGGTTACTGAACCGCTCGAGCGTCAGAGTCAATGAAGGCGCCCACAAATGCGTCGTGCGCCCATTCTCTGGCCGCTCTGTAACACGACAAGCCCTATGTGTAGAAAGCGTGCCCACAATCCAGTGTTCACTTCTGCACACAAGCACTGCATGTCTCGTGTCCCCACCAGAGCACGCTCACATAAAGCGGTTACTGAACCGCTCGAGCGCTAGAGTCAATAAATGCGCCCACGAATACGTGCGGCGCCCATTCTCTGCCCGCTCTGTTACACGGCCAGCAAACATTCCTCTGTGTGTAAGTCTTGTGCCCATGACTATGCTTGCGCATCACGTAACAGATGTGACTCTTTCCCCATTCATTCCAATCGGAAGTCACTCACAAAACAGCCTGTTCATGCTGTCTGCGAGCAATCATGCATAAACACACTAAACGCGCTCACACATTTTGTTCAGCTCTGTGTGCGGCAATCAGAGCGAATTGGCCATTCACCCTCTAGCGTTACGCTTCAAAGCGTGGGAAGCTATTCCAGGGATATCCAAGTGGGTGTTAAGCACAATACAACAGGGCTATTTGCTACAGTTCGATCGCCGCCCTCCTCGCTTCAGAGCGGCTCGAAACCACTGTGAACACGGAAGCAGCGTGCATGCTTCGTTCAGAAATAGCAAGCCTTCTGTGCAAAAGGGCCATAGAGAAAGTGCCACCCTCTCTGAGCGAGTCGGGGCTTTACAGCCGTTATTTTCTTGTTCCCAAGAAAGACGGCGGCCTCAGACCCATATTAGATCTCAGGGTTTTGAACAAGGTGCTTGCAAAAAGACCGTTCAAAATGCTTACAATCAGGAAACTCCTCGCGCATGTGCGCCAGGGGACTGGTTTATTTCTCTCGATCTGAAAGATGCATACTTTCAGATTCAGATAAATCCCGTCACAGGCCATTCTTGAGATTCAGCCTCGACGGCCAGGTTTATCAATACACCGTCCTTCCGTTCGGCCTGTCCTTAGCACCCGTACTTTCACGAAGTGCATGGATGCGGCGCTCGCACCCCTGCGGAGTCAGGGTTTGCAAATTCTGAACTATTTGGACGACTGGCTGATTATGGCTCAGTCACATATGGAGCTTCTGTCTCACAGAGCAGTTCTCCTCAGCCATCTGAACAGTTTGGGTCTTGCAGTCAATTGGACCAAGAGCTCACTACAGCCCAGTCAGACAATTTCCTTCCTTGGGATAGAACTAGACTCCGTGGCAATGACGGCTCGCTTATCTACACAGCGCGCGCCGTGTTCAGCGACTAGCCGCATCTTTTCAGATGAACAGCCTCACGCCTCTGAAGAAATTCCAGAGAGTGCTAGGTTACATGGCCTCAGCCGCAGCAGTACTTCAGCTGGGTTTACTGCACATGTGCCCGCTTCAGCATTGGCTAAGCACCCGGGCGTCTCGCCGGGCTTGGGCCACAGGCCGCCAGCCCATCAAGGTGACTCAGACCTGTATTTCAGCTCTGCAGCCTTGGACAGTGGCCGAGTGTTATCAGCGAGGAGTGACAATGGGAGCTGTATCTTGCCGAAAAGTCATCTCGACAGACGCGTCCAACACGGGTTGGGGCGCGGTCTGCGAGGGCTCTCCGGTTTTCGGCCTATGGACAGTTCAGGAAAAGCTCCTTCACATAAATTGTCTGGAAATGATAGCGGTCGAGTACGCGTTCGTGCGCTTTCTCCCGGTCATTCAGGGTCACCATGTCCTGGTCCGTTCGGACAACAGATCTGTGGTATCCTACCTAAACCGTCAGGGCGGTGTCAGATCCAGGAACCTTTTCCATCTGACGGAATGCATACTGAGTTGGTCCCAGTGCCACCTGCGCTCGCTGAGGGTGACGCACGTGCCAGGCCACCTGAACGACGGCCCGGACAGACTGTCCAGAGACAATATTCCCCCAGGGGAATGGTCCCTGCACGCTCAAACAGTCCAGACATTATGGCACCTATTCAGCAGAGCAGAGATAGACCTCTTTGCGTCAGAAGAGAACTCTCACTGCCCGATATTTTTCTCGAAAAGCGAGGATGCGCTGGCCCAGGACTGGCCCAGGCGCTCGCTTTACGCCTCCCGTCTCGCTATTGCCACAGGTAATGCAGAGGATCAGGGAAACGCATTACTCGGTGCTCCTCATAGCCCCGCGTTGGGAGAATCAGACATGGTTCCCGGAGCTTACGCAGCTGTCACTGACAGCGCCATGGCCCATCCCAGTGAGAGCAGATCTCCTCTCTCAAGCTTGCGGCACAATCTGGCATCCCCACCCAGAACGCTGGGCACTGCATGCTTGGGTGATCAACGACTACCCGTCGCTCTGCCAGAAGGAGTAATAAATACCATTATACACGCTAGAGCCCTTTCCACAAGAAGACTCTATGCGTCAAAATGGTCTGTGTTCTCAAAATGGTGCACCGACAGAGACCTGGACCCACGGACATGTGGGGTGTCGTCGCTGCTCGTATTTCTACAAGAGCTGCTGGATAAGGGCAGATCCCCATCCACGCTCAAAGTGTATGTGGCAGCCGTTGCGGCGTTCGCTGAACCCCTGCACGGCCAGTCATGGGGAAAAAACGAGCTGGTCATCCGCTTCTTTAGGGGAGCTAGAAGGATGAACCCCCGCACCCCCATCGGTTCCTATCTGGGATCTTTCTATAGTTCTCGAAACTATGAAAGCCCCCTTTCGAACCACTTCAATCCGTGGATTTGAAATACCTTTCACTCAAAACCGTTTTTCTGACTGCCCTGTCATCAGTCAAACGTGTGGGAGACCTTCACGCGCTGTCTGTCAGCCTGCGTGTCTTGAGTTTGGACCAAGTGACTCCAAGGTCATTTTAAAACCTAGACACGGCTATGTTCCCAAGGTGATCGGTACTCCTTTCAGAGCACAGGTCATTTCCCTATCGGCGCTACCAGCATCCGATAGCGAACGCGACGCCAATCTCCTTTGCCCAGTCAGAGCACTGAGATTATATACCGCGGCTCCGCCGCTTTCAGGCGCTGTGAGCAGCTTTTCGTTTCGTTCGGAGGGCGCACCAAAGGTCTCGCCGCCTCGAAACAGACACTATCTAGATGGATAGTGGACGCTATTGCTGCTGCATACGGCGTCAAAAGACCTGCCATGCCCGTTGGGCATTAGGGCTCACTCCACTAGAGGCATGGCATCCTCGTGGGCATGGTCCAGCGGGATTCCCATTCACGACATATGTGTGGCAGCGGGATGGACTTCCCCCTCCACATTTGTCAGATTTTACAATATGGAAGTGCCCGCTCTGCAGGCAAAACTACTAGCGGTTTAATACACTACAGCTCCCCTGGTGAGCTGCACTGATGGGACACATTCCACACAGACCGGCACCGCCGCTCTGTCGTTCCCTTCCCACTATGTGCTTATATATTACACAAACACTGACCCGCATTCTTGCCGGCCAAATCTTATTTCCCCACTCATAAGGGCTCTCCTGGGTTCCCCTTTAATTCCCTGGGGCTCATACAGTGGATGCTTGGCGCGCACGGCATTGACAATGGGTTCCCGTAGCGTAAGCTAGCTTGCGCAATACGAGAGAACCTCTCGTAAGAGAACGTATCGGTTACCTAACGTAACCTCGGTTCTCTCTAGATGAGGGAACGAGTATTGCGTAGCCGGCCGTGCTCGCGCCACGAGCGACTTTTCGCTTCAGTCAATGAAAACCAGGGTTCCAGCCTATGAACTACGCTTATATGCACTCTAGTCACGCCCTTTTTGGCGGGCTTTGATGCAGTGAGCGCGCGGACGCCTCTCGTTGGATGCGAGTTCGCCCAAGCTCGTCTATAGGCTGCAGCAGTTGCCGCAGAGCAACCAATGAGCTCGCTAGCTAGCCCGCTCAAGGTCTGCAGCTGCCGCACTGCGTTGACAATGGATACAAAATTAAGGATAATTTTTTGGCTTCAATATCTCAGAAAAGATGAATCTTTCCCGTAGCGTAAGCTAGCTTACGCAATACTCGTTCCCTCATCTAGAGAGAACCGAGGTTACATTAGGTAACCGATACGTTTCTCGCGCATGGCCAAACGCACCTCTCGCTTTACTTCTGTCAAGTACCCCGCATCATTGTCGACAGCAAGGTGCTCTTAAATGCGGTCGAGTGCTGTCATCACTTCCAACTAAAAACATGCCCCACAGTATAAACTCCACCCCAACACTGATTGACAGGTGTCTGTGTAAGGTATCGGAAATGCAAGTGCATCAGGACTCAGAGGAAGTGAAATAGCAAACGGGTAATACGGGTCATAACTCGAGACAAATGTAATGGCAAATTGACTTTGCTTTTTCATTTGATATTTGGTAGACATTGTACGTTCTTGTAAACGAAAATGCAAACGTTAATACGCGATTTGCAATTGCATTTGGATTATGTCACAATTTATGCATACACAAATAGAAAACGCAAATGCAAATACAATTTGCTATTTGTTTTGAAAATTGCCCGGAAAATACTTCCATACTACAGCTTTCCAAACGAGAAACAGCTTTAGAAATGCTCAGCTTTTGACGGGCAGCGGATCAATGTTAGTTTTAAGACAATGGACCAATCAGATTAATCTGGGGGCGGGATAAACATCTCGAGGAAACATAAATAACGGGGAATGTGTAAAAAAAGAGCGCGTTTTCTGTTCTATTTGACAGCAAGAACGTGTGCTTTTCGAATGTTCTCGCATTAGCATAAACAATTACACCATGATTATTTCAAATTGGAGGAAGTTCCAAAGTTCAAAATGAGGAACGAGAGAGAGGGAGAGGAAGTGAGAATGATCATGCAGTAGGCGTCACTGGTTTCAACACTGAATGCATTTATTTTAATTACGTGGGAATCAGACACTTTTTGGTGGGGTCTGTTTGGACTTTGCTGCATGTTTCGCGCCCACTGACTGATTTATAGCTCGAAGGGGAAAAGTTACGTACAGTTTCACATTGACCAACTCAGACAGAGCGGAAGTGAATTTGCGACAGTGGAGTTGAAGCTGCACGGGCTGTGTTATAAAGCTGTACGGGCTGTGTTTTAAAGCTGCACGGGCTGTGTTATAAAGCTCTATATTTATTTGTGTTTGGCTCTAAGGTCGTCTTGTACTCCAGTATGAGTGAGGAGAAACTTGAGGTGGAGCTGTTTGTGAAGGTGAGTTGACTCGCAGGCCATTATTTGAATAACTGATTAGAATTCATAACGACATTTCATGATTAAATATCTGTTCAAAGTAAATTAATACAATGATTTGAATGAGTAAAGTGATATTTTTATTTGAGTTATAACGTTGGTCTTAGACTGTTTGTATGGAGGAATAAAGTAATCTAAAAATTAACTTATTATTTGTTGTGTTTTGAAATTGATAACTAGAGACCTACTTAAAAAAGGCACTTTAATATATGTGACAAAAATATAGGCCTGCATGTAAAACTGTTTATTTGATTCATGTTAACTGATATGGATGGATATCCCTTTACTCTCAGTCCAACATTTAAGTATTGCCAACTATGTGTCAAGAAGATTTGCAATAATTGTCTTTTAAAGGAAATGTACTTCGTCATCCTTTCATAGAAGGAGTATTCTGGGGCGTTGCCCGTTTGCCTTTCTAAGGGAGCCAAGTGATTTTTTTATTGGATTAAATACATTAATATTTTATTAATATTTTAAATATATTTAGTTTAATTTTTCCCTTAAAGTATGAAGGCTGGGTGTGTTTGTCATTTTATTCCCTTTAAAACACTTCCGTGTTCTTCCAACCTGTTGCATCTTAGAAGTGAATGAATAGCAGCTTTATCAGAACAATGACAGGAAATCTCTCTCTCACTCTCTCTCTCTCTCTCTCTCTCTCTCTCTCTCTCTCCCCCTTACACTCTCTCTCGCTCCATTCTCTTTCTCTCTCTCTCTCTCTCTCTCTCTCTCTCTCTCTCTCTCTCTCTCTCTCTCTCCTTCCCTCAAGTCAATTCAGCTTTTTTGGCATGACCATTGGAGTCTAGTATTGCCAAAGTATTTTAAGGTTATGTAAATACAAACTGTTTTAAATAAGATAATAAATACAATTAGTAGTAATAAAAAGACAAATTAAATACTAAGAATGATTAAATAGCATAAAAAGACAGAGAGAATAGGAGAATATATCCAATATGAATGAAATGTATACAGTGAATTAGTCATGTCTAACAGTGTGAATGGCAGCTAGTGTGGCTGTGCTGTCCTCTTCTGCAAGTATATAGGGGATTTTCTCTGTATCACTGAGTTTAAGGAATGATGGATTCAGTGTTTCAAATTCAATGTATCTTTTAGATTTTTCTCAGTGTCTTTAAAAATGATTTTAGAGTTGTACCTGGAGTCAATCACAGGTTGAGTTTCATTAACTAGTTTAAGAGCCAGTGTATTAACAGGATGAGACACTGGTGGGATCTCATTATATTTTAAAGACTCCGGATCAGAATGATGGCGGTGGTGCCAGATTTGAACTGATCCCTTCAAAATCCAACTGAATTTTTTCTACTGAAGTTTTATCCCAATTTTGAGAATTTAAGAGCAGTCCCCAAATTTCACAACCATATAATAGAATTGCTTTAATGATTGAGCTATATAATTTAGTCCATGTTATAATTGGTAATTTCATATGGCCGAATCGTGATTTAATTGCATATATTGCCCTCCGAGCCTTTTCACTCAATGCTTTTACAGCCAGACGAAACCCCCAGATGCACCAATCTCAGTGCTGAGATAATTGAAGCTGGTGCTGTAGGACCTCTCCTCTGTAGCTGAACTGGGATTTGTTTCCCTGAGATCTGGCCTTCTTCTGGGATACCATGACTTTGGTTTTGTCCAGGTTGACTGTAATGGCACTTTTGCACTGCACGTTACGGTTCGACTCACCTCAGCTTGCATTTCCACTGCAGTTTTGTGCCGCATCAACGTGGGTGGGATTATAGTCTGATCGTCATAGTTGCGCTACCTCTACTGCCGTGACATCATATAAAACACAACACAAACCGACCAAAACAATAACATGACCGCTAGCTGTTAGCTGTTAGATACTAGCTCATTGTGCTGTATAAAGCAGTTGTTGCGTGGTGATTTTACACAAGTGTAACAGTTAAATTGGCCTGGTTGTTTTAGAAGCAAGCTTCCACTAGCTGGTCAACTAAATAAATAAGTGATGCACCGAAATGAAAATTCTGGGCCGAAACCGAAAATTCAGGATGCACTTGGCTGAAAACCGAAAATTACTTTTTTTTTATTTATAACTATTTTAAAATATTTTTTTATATATATATATTAGGGCTGTTGATTTAACACGTTAATAACGTGCGATTCATTTTATAAAAAATAACGCGTTGAAAATAGTAACGCAATTAATCGCAATGCCTATGACATGACGTCACGTCACTGCGTTGCTGTGGCGTGAAATGCAGATGGAGTGCAGGAAGTGATTTTGTACATAGGATTATTAGCATACAAGCACTACCACAAACTCAAAATGCCTATGTTTTGCATAGTTTACAGTTGCTCAAATCGACCAAACCGAGAAACCACAAGGAGCTTTTTATCGTGTACCAAATGTTGTTGTTCATAAGGGGGAAAATGAAATTGACTGAAAAACGCTGGACAACCTGCATCTGTGATTTAGAGGAGCCAAGTTGGATAATTCTCATGTGTGCAGTGAGCACTTCGTCAAAGGTAAGTTAATACAACTTGTGGCTATGTTTCTGTAACGTTAGCTGTTTCCGTACTTTGTAAAGTTAAAGAAATCGTTTTTTCTTTTGTATGTTTGTTTGAGTTTGTACCCCTGTAACTGAACAAAAATACGTAACGATAGCAAAGCCTTTACAGGCGATCATAAATAACTTACCCTGCCATGCAATTGCAATGAGCTGCAATGACTTCTCCGTCTTGTTTCGCGATGATCCATGTCTTTAGTGGCGTTTCGGCGGATCTTTGAGAGTGGTTAACCTAATCACGTAAACAACCACAACGCTAACATAGAGAGGCGCCGCAGTGTTTAATGTTTGTTGCTAGGTTAATCCACAGGAAAAAAAAAGTTGTATGCCTCCATACTTTTGTATGCTTTCATTTGTGTTCTGGAGTAGAAGGATGTCTGGAGGACAAGGTAGTTGCTTATATCCACTGCCTCGATGGCAGGCAAGTAGTCAGTTGAAAAATTGCTCCTTTTCAAAACATAAGGATCAAGTTTCTGTTTATTCCTTTCTCTCGTAATATCGTCTAAACTAGTAAAGTATGGACTTTCCTCCATCTCGTCCATTGTGCTTTTCACTTCCTGCCCTCCATCTGAATTTCGCGCATCGTAAGAATCGCGTGACTGCAAACAAGCTAAGTATTAAACTATTACTATTTAACTTGACACAGTGACCTAAACATTTTATGTTTATGACGCGACGCACCCGAGACGCTACACAAGCATGTCTGACGCAGGTGTACATTGACGGGTCCTTAAACAAGCCCTCATAATAATTCTCAGACTGATTGACAAATTCACTAGTGAAATGGATTGCTGTGAACTGTTTGCCAATGATTGACTTATGATCAGTAATATGGTAGGAAACAATGCATTGTATTCTAAAGCCGCTTTTTGTATTGTCTTATCAATGATTGACTCTTCTACCACAAGAATGTAATGCATTTTAATTATCTGAA
Organism: Xyrauchen texanus; assembly: GCF_025860055.1. Classification (NCBI taxonomy): domain Eukaryota; kingdom Metazoa; phylum Chordata; class Actinopteri; order Cypriniformes; family Catostomidae; genus Xyrauchen; species Xyrauchen texanus. The sequence continues at coordinate 46,728,693 of NC_068285.1, forward strand.
TATTTTTTCATTTTATACATTGTTTTAATATGTAAAGATAACTGTATAATTATGTCATCATTATATATGAAATTATTGTTATATGAGGGGCTTTCTCAGCAAATATTTGTATATGCGATTAATCGTGATTAATTAATCGGGACACCATGTAATTAATTCGATTACATTTTGAAGCGATTGAAAGCCTTATATAATTGTATTAATATTATACTTTAATTAATTTCATGAATTTAATTAATCTGAATTGAAAAAATATTGGACATAAAATATATTAAAACATTATTAAATATATTATTCTTTATTCAGTTATTTAACTTTCAAATTTAACAGATTTTTTTTTACCAATTATCCAAATAATGTAATGTTCTAGAAAACTACAATGATTTGCAAAACGTCTAGGTTATGTATGTAACCTCCATTCCCTGATGGAGGGAACGAGACGTTGTGTCGAAGAAGCAAGACTAGGGGTCTCTCTTGAGCGCCGAATATGCCTCTGATCTATGAAAAAAGGCCAATGAGAATTAGGCGGACAGTATTTGCATACCCCCCGGACATACGGGTATAAAAGCGGGGAAATACGTTGAGTTCATTCAGGATTTTTCTGAGGAGCCGGAAATGGTCTGGCCACCAAAGTGGCTCGGCTCAGCGACGTGGCCAGGAGGGGCAGCACTTGCAGGTTCACTACCTGGTCTCTGAAGGGCATGGTAGGAACCTTGGGCACATAGCCCGATCTTGGTCTTAGAATCACGTGTGTGTCTGGCAGACCGAACTCCAGGCAAGTGTCACTGACAGAGAACGCTTGCAGGTCCCCGACCCTCTTGATGGAAGCGAGCGCGATCAGCAGTGCAGTCTTTAGAGAGAGGGCCCTGAGTCCAACTGATTCAAGCAACTCAAAGGGGGGGTCTCTGAAGGCCCGTGAGGACCACTGAGATATCCCAGGAGGCCGGGAGGGATTTAACCTCCGGACACCGCTTAGGAACCTGATGATTAAGTCGTGCTTACCCAAAGACTTGCCGTCTACTGCGTCATGGTGGGCTGCGATAGCAGCAACATACACCTTCAAAGTAGAAGGGGACAGCCTCCCCTCCAGCCTCTCCTGCAGGAATAAGAGCACTGACCTAACTGCGCAACTCTGGGTCTTCAGCCCGGGAAGAACACCAATTTGACAACAAGCGCCACTTCAGGGCGTAAAGTTGCCTGGTAGGGGGGTCTGGCTTGGCTGATCATGTCTACGATGGCAGGTGGTATAGGCTGTCGCGAGGAGTACGAGGTCTGAGAACCAGGACCGAGTGGGCCAGTAAGGAGCCACTAGGGTGACATGCTCCTCGTCCTCCCTGACCTTGCACAGCACCTGTACAAGAAGGCTCACTGGGGGAAATGTGTACTTGCACAGCCCCGAGGGCCAGATGTGTGCCAGCTCGTCTGCCCCGAGGGGAGCCTCTATTCGGGCATACCAGAGCGGGCAGTGAGAGGTCTCTTGGGAGGCAAACAGGTCTACATGGGCCTTGCCGAATCGTTCCCAAATCAGCTGGACCGACTGGGGGTGTAGCCTCCACTTTCCACCAGGCCAGCGTTGTCGTGACAGCACGTTCCGCATTGAGGTCACCGGGGATGTGAGTGGCGCGCAGCGACTTGTGGCTCCAAAGGAGGAGACGACAGTCGAGTCGCGACATGTGGCGGGAGCGTACGCCACATTGGCGATTTATGTACGCTACCGTTGTGGTGCTGTCTGACCTGACTAGGACATGTTTGTCTTGAACTAATGGGAGAAACTTCCGCAGGGCAAAGAAAGCAGTCAGCAACTCTAGACAATTGATAAGCCAGCGCAGCGGGGCCCCTTTCCAACAGGCCGCGGTTGCGTGCCCGTTGCACACGGTTCCCCAACCCAATCTTGAGGCGTCGGTCGTGACCAGGATGCGTCAGGACACCTGCTGCAAGGGTACTCCTGCCCGCAGAAAGCAGAGGTCTGTCCAGGGTTTGAACGTTTGGCAGCAGGCGGGGGGTGATCATCATAAGGTGCGTGCCGCGGCTCCATGCTCGACTCAGAACTCAAGTCTGAAGCCAGTGCTGAAGCGGTCTCATATGCATCAACCCCAGCGGTGCGACCGCCGCGGAGGATGCCATATGCTCCAGGAGCCTCTAGGAATAGTTTTTAATGGGGCCGCTGTGCCCGGCCTGAAATTGGCGAGGCATTTCAGCACCGACTGCGCACGCTTATTGAGACTGAGTCTAACTCCATGCCGAGAAAAGAGATGCTCTGAAGCGGGGCGAGCTTGCTCTTTTCCCAGTTGACCTGAAGCCCCAAACGGCTGAGGTGCCTGAGCACCTGGTCTCTGTGAGTGCATAGGAAGACATGAGGGGACAGAGACATGCCGAAGGTGAGGACTTTGTACTGCCTTTTGTAGCCTCAAGTGAAGAACAAAATTTTGCAGGGCTAAACACATTTTTATGTAATTGCTATACACATAGCAAATTGTACTGCTTTCTATTTAAATAAAAGTGGCAGGTTTCTGTTCAAGAACAAAAGTTGCTCAGCTTTCTGGCAGGAGAGACTGTTCCTCTTCTCATCAAGAACATGAGATGCTGCACTGAATAGTCTCGATCTCTGAGCTAGTGCTTGGGGCAGATAAATACCTGCGATCTTTATTCATGCACCATTAGTCAAAAGGATTGTCGCGTTTGCATGATATGAGCGTGAAACGATCATCTGTGTTCCGCAACTGCTGTCGGGTCCTTGAATAACGTATAACGTGCGAGGAAGGGCACCCGGTGGACTTTCTGGTGCCGTCCAAGGGAGTCGGTGCCCTACGCAGACTGTGTAGTATGTGTATAGGGAGCAGCGGTACTGCTTTGAAGTATTTCCACACCGCTGACATCGGCCTTTGCTTGGTAGCGGCGTGATTATGGCTTGGTCGATCGAGAGTGAAAACAAAATATGCCATTTTCGGTGGCCGAAATTTCAGTGCATCAAGCTAAGTATAGAGTTAACGTAAAAAAAAAACTTACCATCCTCCATCGTGGCTGCGTCCAGGGCACTCTCCTTCCATTGCTCGCCTTCTAGATAGCGTCCATTTGGTCGAACCACTTCCACTTTTCCTTGATGGTTCTGTAGTCACTTAAGTTTTTTTTTTTTTTTACTTTTCCCTACACTGTTGGTAGGTCTGGTGGTAACAAAAAGCTGATGCACTTCCTGAGAGACTTTTTTGTTTCGTTCATCGCTAATGTCTGCACCTCGTTTATTGACCACGCCGTGGTTTTGCGCACAGGCATTTCTTTTTTCACAATTCGAAAGTTGCGTGAACAAATGATACTCTTATTGCTGTTGCTAACTTTAAAACTAGCGGGTTGATGTCGCGTGTCGGAAATCCAGTGATGCTGGTAGTGACGATTCTCCCTGACCAATCAGTGATCTGCAGGATTTTGACATCACATTTAGTATCGGCTCGGCTCGATTTGGACCTCGACCGAAGTGGTACTAAAAAAGTACCAGGTACTATCCACAGTAGAAAACCCAAAAAAGTGAGCAGAGTCGAGTTGTTCCATGCAGTGGATAAGCCTCATAAGGGCCCACTCCTGAGAGTACTCCTCTGCTGTGGGAGAGAGCAGAATAAGATATACTGCTGCACAATCATTTATATAGATGTTAAATAGAGTTAGACTCAGACTGTATTGCTGTCTCACTCCACGTCCCTGCTGGAAGAATACTGTTCTGAGATTTCTCATTTTTACTGCACATTTACTGGATTGAATAATATCAAATGCTTTTCTGCTAATGGCAATTTGAGGAAGTTTTTCAAATAAACCATCACGCCAAATTGAGCAAATGCATTTTTTTTTTTTTTTTTTTAAATGTATAAAACATGAAACTATGTTTTTATGTTTATCATTGATGTTTTTGTTAATTCGAGTTTGACGAGAATAAATGTGGTCGTGTTTTGGTAAAAAGACAATTTGTGATTTATTTAAGATGTTGTGTTTTGAAATTAATGTGACTTTATGAGTATTTATTATACTACAGAATAACTTCCCTAGGGCACTGCCCACTTGAATGCCATGGCCATTATTGGGGTCAAATTTATCTCCTTTTTTAAATATAGGGGTGAACAATCTTTCAGACCAGATCTCATGGAAGAGACCAGACTTTAAAAAAAAGATTGAATGACTAAAGCTTTGCATTACATGTTGGAGTTTAAGCATTTCATTGCTAATGTTGTCTTGTCCACATGCTTTTTTTCATTTCAGATCTTTTATATGATCTATTATTTCTGACATTGTTATAAAGGTAGTCAATGGATTTTTTTGTTTTTTAAATCTAGTTTAAATCTAGGCTGGTTGAGGTCTGTGGGTTACATTTTTTGATAAAGATATTTGAAGATTTCCAGATCGAGCCGCTCTGAAGTGACATTTCTGGTTTAGGGGTTTCAAATTTCTTATATAGATTCCAAAAAGTGTTTTGGTGTATTGATTCATAAATTTCATCAATTTTCAAATAGGTTTCTCTTTTGTAATTCTTCAGACAGTTTGAATAAGAAACTCTTATTGTCTGGTTCATTGTTGTTTTCTGAAACTTTTACATTCGTTATCAAACCACACATCTTTTTCTGTATGTTTTATATTCGTTTTGTTTTTTTAATGTTAGATAAAGAAGTCAATATTTCAAAGATGTGATTAAGGTTGTTTGTAGCTAAATTATTTCCATTAATATCTGGGGTGATCATAAAATCATCCAACAGTTTTAATAGAATAGAATGGTTCATGTTTTCTTTGAATTGTTCAAGGCTGAATTGGTTCCATTTGAGTTTGGGTATCAGAAGAAACCATTTTTCAGATTCAAGGGGTGGGTTGTTGGTCTTTTCACATGGTTCTCTCTTGCTCTCTCTCTTTCTCTCTGTCTGTAGGCAGGAAATGATGGTCAGAGTATCGGGAACTGCCCTTTCTCTCAGCGGCTCTTCATGGTGCTGTGGCTCAAAGGCGTCACGTTTAATGTCACCACTGTGGACATGAAGAGGTCTGTATGTCAGGATTCATGCAGTCATTCACAAACATTATTTTAACCTTGTTGAGGTTTACTTCTGAAATGTAAAGAAGTACAGTATGTACACTGTATATATACTGTATTAATGTTTAGTATGCAGTTAATTAAATCAGTGATATGGAAAACAAGTCTGATCCATCAGCACCCACACATGTCAGGGACAGTTTTTTCCCAGTGTCATAAGACAGCTGTCACACTCTTTATATCGCTTTAGATATACACATACTCACCGCAATAGAAACTACTGTCGCTTTAATGGCTAATGTCAATACACCTTACACTTTTATTATACTGCTGCTGCTACTTTGAACATTATAATACATATCTTTTGTTATATTTTAGTTTTGTTTTTTGGCTTATTCTTATTTTATTGTGTTTTGCTTAAGCTATAATGCACGAGCGACATGTTATATTGTGAATACTGTCACGGCTGAAGGGCGTTGTTAGGCATGACATGAAGTGAAGTAACTCCTTCAGCCGTAACTGTATTCAAATATAGCATGGCCTCGAGTACTTTATTGCTCTTATAAAACCAGTCACCACATAAATATTAAGGACACAAATGTTCATTTAAATGTTATGTTTTAAATAAAATCATTAAATGCTATCCTTCCACCAGAATATATATGCAGTGTTCACATTGTTTCAGAATTACTGTAAATACATAATTATATATGGCAACTCAGAGCTGTTCACCTCCTGTTTCTATGACAAAACTCATCACGCCAAAAACGTCTTTGTTGCTGATAACAGCAACATGTTTCTCTTTACATGAATTAATTGATTCACCTCTATATGTTGTTGAAAATGTTTAAGAACAAAGGAAACACTCCAGGTAACGATAGCATCAGAAAATGGTAACTAAAACAGAAACGTGTTCAGCTCCTTTAACTGTTGAGGCAACACCAACAGCCCCTGCTGGTAAACAATAAATAGAACGTTGCTAGGCAACAGGAATGACGTTCAGCTATGGGTGCTGTGAGGAGTGATCTGTGATCTGAGCTGTGCTTTATCATGAATAAAACACAAATGTTGACCAATCAGCATCCAGGACTGCAACTGTCTGTTTTAAAATGATACATTATATATGTTCAGCTATGTAGTCATCTTTTTCTATTGTACACATGTATTGAAGGATCCACGGTAAGACTTTAATTGTACTCGGTACACTGTACTCTGTACATAAGAGAGCCTAGCTTTGTCTTGACTTGCTGGTGAGACACAACACCCATATGACACAGTTTCCTGAGAGTGAGACTTTCATTAAAGGTGCTTTAAGCGAATGACACACAGAAAATGTCCCTCTTCCCTGAAAGATGCCATTGAAAAATCACACTTCTCTCTGTAAACAGAGGGGTTGAAAAACTTTTTGAAGCATTTTCTGCCAGTCAATCATTCTGCATGTTCGTAAGGCAGCCCATATATGGGCAGCAGGAAGCTGAGTGTTGTCAATTTGAGAACACTAATTTGCTACTGTTGCTTTTCACAACTATCATCACAGTACCTATACAAGGTCAGTGTAACTGTTTGGGTTTGTGGACATCAAATTGCATGTTTCTTTTTCTTACCTGTGACAATACTGATACCAGTGGTCTTCAAGTGTCTCTGAGTGTATGTGTGTGTCGTTTTTGGGGAAAGAGGGGGCGTGTCTTATTTGGTGGCTAAGTTTGGAGAAGGTTCTAGAACTGGTCAGATTTAGAAGTATTCTTTCAATGTGTAAAGAATGATTTGATTATAGGGACAGGTGTATGTGACCACTTGACTTAGTGTGTGAGAGGGTCTCTGTCTCTTTCTGTTTGTGTGCAGGAAGCCGGATATTCTGAAAGATCTGGCTCCTGGTGCTCAACCTCCATTCCTTCTGTACTGCACTGAGGTGAAGACCGACACCAACAAGATCGAAGAGTTCCTGGAGGAAACGCTATGCCCTCCCAAGTATATCATCTGCTCATTACTACATGCTACAGCTCCTTTGATTCAACTGAACAAACCTTTAAACCATTAAATAAGAACATAACATATCCTGCACCATTTGTGTGACAGACATGGATGATTCCTCAAATTGAGCAGCTTCTTAAGAGGGATGCGCTTTTATTTTTCATTGCGGTCATATAATGTTCTGTCCTCCTCCTGTCTCTCTGTCTCTGACACAGATATCCTCGGCTGGCGGCCCGTAACCCTGAATCCAACACTGCAGGTCTGGATGTGTTCTCAAAGTTCTCTGCTTACATCAAGAATTCAAACCCTCAGATGAACGACAGTGAGTTCATTCATTCAGTTCTTTTTACTCATTTTGTTTAGCCAAAATTTGTATTTCTTTATTTCTGAATTTAATTAACATTGTCCTCATTTGATAAATGGCAGTTGTAGAAAGTGTTTCAGTCTTGATGTTTATCACCAACTGACCAATATCATGGATTAATCTCATGAAACCTGTTAATATCACAGGAGTATATGGGTCATTTTTTGTGGTATTTATATTGTTTCATTTCACCCAATTACAATTTGAATAGGCTTGGTAAAAAGAAGACCATTTATAATATTTCACACTGCTGTGGGCCTTAGTTACATTTCTCCATGTTGTGTCAGAGAAGCGACGCTAGGGGTCTCTTGAGCGCCGATATATACCTCTGTTCTATGAAAAAAGGCCAATGAGAAGTTGGCAGATGGTAATTGCATATCCCGCCCCCGGACATATGGGCATTTAAGCAGGGCAAATACGGGAGTTCATTCAGAAAAATTATTCGGAGCCGATGGTCGTGCATGCAGTCTGCTGTAATAATAATTTGATAATAATAATAATAATAATAATAATAGCCTAATAATAAAATACATTAATGGGAAAATGAGCCAAATATCATCATGACATGTTCAAAGGCATCAACTTTTGGCGATCACTCTGACCATTGTCGATCCCCAAGATCATCGTCTGCTCAACCCGAATGTGCATTTCTCTCTATAAATTAACACAATGTTCAGACAGTCTCTTGCTGGTGTTTTTGACACATTCAGAATCATTACCGCTTTTCCCAGTGTCACTGCGACTCACTTCATGCATGCGCTTGTAAAAATTATATTTTGAAGGCTCATAATTATGGTTTAGTTTTTCTCTGTAATGTAGATCAGTGTTAGCAATGTTACTTGTAACATTCTTTCTCAGCCCTGCAACTCAAACCATTTTCTGATGCTCCCCCAATATATATATATAAGTAATTAAATTAATATCATAAACGTGCAACAAGTAGTTGACTAATGGCTTAAACTAAGGACTACAGGTCAACTAGAAAAATCTTTGGTCAGGGGCAGCCCTAGTGTGCTTGCAGAAGGCTTGAAATATGACACATATTTTGCAAGGATTTAGGATAATTTTAAGTCCTTTTAAAGCTGTAATGTGAGAAATTATCCTCTGCCATTGTATTGAAAATATGAGAGCTATGTTCATTAAAATATCTATTGAGTGTTTTTGAAGGGATTTTGCACATACAGATGGGATATCTGCCAGTGGATAAGTGCACTAAAGATGGAGCACTAATCCACACATAAAAGCTGAATCACATATTGCTTATGTACATGAATGTGCTTTTGCTAAATTGACAACTTTTGAAACAGTTTTGATTCAGACATAGTGAGTAAAACATACACAAATAAATCATATCGTTCTCATATTTTGATCCATTATGATCCATTATAAATTGTGAATCTATGTAGTGATTATCATTGTCCCATGTGTGTCAAACATGTTGAGTGATCCAAACATCATCTCCAGCCTGAAACTGAACTTTGTGTCAGATATTAGGAGTGAATGCACTTGCTGCATTGAGCTATAGGATGCTCCCTATTTAGTGAATGAGTTACCCTCCAGGGTGTTGCCTATCTGGACTGGTCTCAGAACAGTTCAAAATGCACCTTATTTTCATCCTAACGCCATATAATGCCTCTGAAAGAAACATTCTTTTGGATGAGTACATTGATTCTCAATGCTATAATGACAGTAAATATTGGATTTCTAATGAAAAACTAGTGCTGTTGTAGAATCATTGACTACCCCCTTTAAATGCTGGAATTACCTCACGTGCCCATGTAAAATAATTGCTATCCGAAAAGGGCTAAAGACTATGTTTACATGGACACCAGAAAGCCATTTATTGCGAGAAAGCTCCTTGAGTATCGAAATCAGTGTATGTGTTTACATGAGCTGTGTTAGCAGCATACTCTTTACTCCCATGGTCAGTAAGCATCTTTCTCCACAGCAACGTTTACTTATGTAAATAATAAACATGGCATCTGAGTAAGACTGCACTATTTTATTTTCTGTTGCTTCACTTTATTTCCAGATATTCTAGAGTTGTTGCTGTCTTGTTTCCTTCACATTCTTTCGTGAACTGCAGCAGAATTGCAGCGCAGTAGTGGGGTTTCCCTCTTACGTAAAACTCTGGGATTCCCCCAATATACTGTCAAATGTGAGGGACAGTTGATATTTAACATTGGTTTGTATAAATGGGTATAGTTTATAGTGTATGTGATTTTCCCACTGTACTTCCAGAAATGTTTAATTCTTTCCACTGTGTTGACTTGTTGTTGGGCTCTATCCTACAACGTTTGTTTTCCCGGTCTGTTCACGTACATGAGCACTCCTAAAAAAAAACAACTTGAATGTAGCTTATGCATTTACATGACCACAACTAGCCTTGTTGTATGGGAGAAACCTAGGTGTGTTAAACCGCTTTCTCTTAATCCCTTAAAAAGCTTAAGGATATAAGACGTTTCAGAATGCGCTTTCAGCAAAAACCCTGGACCGTTTTCTGAAGTGCATGCAAACATGGTCATAGTAAGCCATCCAAGAGTGAAAGTGTCTAATATCAGGGCAGTTACAGAGACAAAGCGAGTAATATTCAGCCTTTCGTGTGATGCTAACATGGCAGCCCCCATGTGTGGACCCTCTCCATGTAGAATAAAACAGCTTTTTTTATAGTTTCTGATTTGACTGGAGACTTCATCTCATGTGAGTGCTCATGATTTTATAAACATGTTTTTTTTAAATGACAAAGAATTCTTTAGGAGAAAAAGCTTTAAATGAAGAAAAAATGATTGAGTGTACCTTCCTGTTTTGTATGAAATAAAGCCACATGGACTGTTGTGTGTGCAGATCTGGAGAAGGGTTTGTTGAAGGCCCTGAAGAAGTTGGATGATTATTTGAGCTCCCCTTTACCTGAAGAGATTGATGAGAACAGCGCTGATGATGTCACTTCCTCCACGCGCCCCTTCCTGGACGGTCAGGAGCTCACGCTTGCCGACTGCAACCTGCTGCCAAAACTACACATCGTCAAAGTAAGACAGACAGCCAATGGACATTCTGATCATCAAGCAAAAGAGTTTACAAATCCAATGTTTACATTCTCTCTTTCTTGTCAGGTGGTGTGTCAGAAGTTTCGTGGTTTCTCCATCCCTCCCTCTCTGACGTCTCTATGGCGATATCTGGATGCGGCGTATGCGAGAGAGGAATTCTCCTCCACCTGCCCGAGTGATGAGGAGATACACAGCGCATACTTCACTGTTGTGAAGGCACTCAAGTAGAAGGAGAACACACACACACACAAACTTGTGTGTTATGTCAAACTCCGTTCATTGCGGATGGTCATTGTGTTTCAAGTGTTTCCTTTTTCACAAACACCAGCAAGGTCCTGAAGTTTCAGTCTTAAGTGGGGTCATATTATATTTTTTTTTAATGTTTTTAGGATAATTATATGAAGTCCACAGACATTTATTATGACCAAATACAATCAAAATTTAGGTTTTCATTACCATGTTCCAGCCTTGGCAACAGCGCTTGGCTGCGTTCACACATGAGCTTTGGGTTTGATGTTGGGTCCAGTAAAGTGCAACAAAAAACATAAATTTTTTCCATAGGTGAATTAATCTTTAGCAATAATTTATAAACCTTGAAAGAGCTGAGCTCCGAGGTTGTTAATTGATGGTATTGAAGCCATCAATCCACAATATATCAACAAAACATGTTTAATAACAGAATTCCTGGTGAAGAACTACACTACCCATAATCCTGTAGAGAAAAGATCCACCAATCAGAGAATCGCAGACAGCAAAGCATGCCAAAATTACTCTGCAGCAACAGTCGACTCCCATGATGCACTGTGAATGAAGCAATCGAGCCCTGACACTTGAGAACTACTTTTATATTTGAAAATAGTGGTCGTTTTTGCTATGAAATTTAAATGGAATGTTTCTATACTTTCTATATGTTTCTAAAGCAATAATTGTATATTTTTTTTATTTGATTATATCATTTGCAATGCTTCATGGGATTGTAGTTCATTCGCTCATGAAAGACGTTAAGTAGACAGTCTTGTACCTTTTGTCTTTTGGTCAGAGTTTTACAAGAAATTTTTTTTTTTTGCTTCAAATGGAAGTTTGTAATGTGGTGATTCACCATGGAGCTGGTTGCTTACAACTCGTTTATGGAGATTTGTATGAAATCCCTGTGTAAAAAATACTGTCTGGCAAAAAAAGTGTAATTTTAGAATTGTAACTCCCCCATTCTTCAAAAACTGTTCAGATCAGACTGAATGATCAGGTATCTTATTATCTTGCTATTTATTCAGCTTAATTCAGTAAATGCTTTTATTCACTGGGAAGGAAGTTTTGATACAATTTGTTTTCATTGTGATATGCTCTTTTTTATGTTAAATGATTGAGGAGAATTTGATTCCGCTTGAGATGATCTCTTTAAATTTGGTCTCATCGTTTCCTGTTTTTGTTTCTTTGTTGTCATGCATAGGTCACGAGCTGTCCACATAAAACAAACTGCATTAGCTTTAATATTTCAAAAGAAAAAAGAATTGTGCTTTCATAGCAGTTACAAACAGGATGTTATTGCCTCATTGCTGTCTCCTCCCTCTCTTTGGCCACGTCCGCACTGCAGCTAAATACGCTTGTCACTCCTCTTCTGAGGGCTTTATGTTCTGTACACACAATTCATGCAGTAACAGTGTATTTACATACAGAACCCAACTGAACAACTTGTTATTAATGATGTCATTAAAAGTGTATTTGAGATCACGGAGACAGAGGTACTCATTGGTCTGTCATATTTTCTCTCATCAGCCCTGTGATGAGCGTTAATCCAAACATCATGACCCAGAGACCGTGCGCTGTTTGACTGCAATAGGTAAAACAAACCACAATGCCTCTGACGAGGTATACTAAACATTTTCAGACAATAATATATCTCTGGTCGCTAGTATGACTTGTAGTAGTCTGCATGCTTATGACAAAATAAAAATTATAATTGTAGATTATTTCCCTTGATATTGTAATCATAATTATATTCATTTCAATTATTCAGCTATCTTCACTATGCATGATTCTATGGTTAGTTGCATAGTATGTAGCATTTTTTTATTCCCTGCTGTTTATGACCCCAGTCAGAATAGACACTGACCCAACATTTGAAATACAGGGCTCATGTGATTCAATTCAGTCATAACTTTGCCGTTTGTATGTGGTCTTTGTGTCCTCTTGTTTCTGTGGTTGAAATGCAAAGTTTTTAATGGCACACACGCACATACAAATAGGCACATCCATTTTACACACTGTTCCCAAGCAGCTCTTTTCCGTTTTAATGAAAGTGTTTGGTGACTGTCCAGCTCCAGAAAACACCATCAAAGTATCACACAAGTAGTCTACATGACCAAGTCTTCCGATGTCCTGCTTTATGTCATTATTCATTGAAATTCTGTTGAATCGGGTACTGCTAACATCAGTCTTGGTGCAGTTGAAATATTACAGTGCACATGCAAATTACAAGAATATGACTGAATATGACTGTCAACATCCATTCTGAAACGTCTGTTGTCTAATATTTGAGATGATGATGTTTTAAATATGCAAATGTTTTGGTAGTAAATGTCCACTCTGGTTACAGGCAGAAAATTGTGCTCATCGGTTTGTTCATATTTATATTCTTAACATAAGAAAACCTAGTTTCAGAGAGACTTTGTAAACTTTGAGAAATCAAATGGAACAGGTATTATGTTAAGTCAAATAACTTCTGTTTGTCTTTATGAAACAAGTCTATGTTACAGTCTTACAAGACATGATCATAAGGGAACATCACTAATAGATTCAAGTGCTGTTTATGCTGTAGTCTGATGTTGTGGAGCACTCTCTCCAGATCAATGATTGTTCAAATGTTTCTTAGTTGTGTATGTTCTTTTACTTTTTACACACTGTACATGGCATTGGTGTGCTTTTAACAGAACTGCTAGCAAATTAAACTATCTAAAGAGTATATCCAAGTTAAAATGATGAATAGAATAAAGTATAGTACAGGAGAAGTGCAATGGGTGAAACAAGCACAAGATTACCAAATAAATAAACCACTGAGGTCATATACTGCACGTCCAGGCACTTCTGCTTTCATTTCGAACTCATTACTGCACAACACAACGTCAGTGCAAATGTGGATTAATGAACACTTTATTGATTATGACAATCAAATATGAGAAAGATCTCATTCTTTCATTGTTTGTGAATTTTCTCCAATTGTTAACCAGCAATTAAACAAGCTATAATAAAGACAATTAAATGAGTAGATTTCTTCTTTATACTTGATCATTTGAATATTTAGATTTACTTACATTTATTTATCATAATTATAAAAATTAAAAACATATAGTAAATGAAAATAGTAACAAAGATTTTATGAAAATATTAAGGGATTTATTTAAAGAAAATTTAAAAAATATTTGTTTTAATCCGAAAGAGAATAATAAATGAGCAGAAAATTCTAGAATATGAGCTGTTGAAATAAAAATATGAAAAGATGTTTTCTAAAATATGTACTATAATGAAACTGTTATCATAATGTCACGCTGTTTCTGTGTCTATTTAGAAGATTGACTTGTGCACTTTACCACTCTTGTGAGTGTAAGAGCGAGATAATTGAGGAACACAATGACTCACACTGGTGTGTGTGTGTTTTTTTTTTTATTATTGTTCATGCATTTTTGCCTCAGAGTCTACATTTGTGCATGCTGTATGAAAGCTTTATAAATGCACTTATTTTAATAGATTAACAGGTCTTAGTGTGTTAAATCTGTCTCACACACAAAAAACAACAGTAATTTTATTTTTTATATTTAGATTTTGTTCATTTCCTTGTTCTGGTGGGGTTTGTGTTAGTCTGTAGTATTTATAATTAGCATTATGTAAAAGCAACAGAAGTCTATGGTATATCCTCATGAAAGATCAAAGATATAAGTGGCTTAAGACAGTGTTGATAGTTTATTGAGCAAGTTGACTCATGGCAGCTGCAGCACCTGCATGAGACTGAAGAGGCTCAGTACTGCTCCAATCCAGAAGGAGGCACTGATGTGTGCAGCAGTGTTGCACAGATCTGTGTCACAGCATTCATTAGTGTAATTGAAGTTGAGTCCTGCAGCATGTTTCTCTCCACTCTGATCACACTGTGATGGCAGTGCACAGCTCCGCTCGTACAGAACAATGTGCACAGAGCCTGAACACACAAAAACACACAAACATGTGATGCAATGAAATGTCATTACTCGTGTAAGGGCCCCAGGCCCCCGGGACCAGATTTCTTTAGTCCACATCTGTCTCAACTGAACTGAAATGGTTGATATTTAAATATGCACTTTTATTGGTTTATATGAAAAATACATTAATGTTAGTAGAATAGAATATAATGCATAGGCTATATAGTTTTATCACCAGATATGATTTAAAACGGGTGAAGTCAAAGCATATTCACTGACCATCAAAATCGTCTAGTTACGGATGTAACCTCCGTTCCCTGATGGAGGGAATGAGATGTTGTGTCGAAGAAGCGACACTATGGGTCTCTCTTGAGCGCCGAATATGCCTCTGATCTATGAAAAAAGGCCAATGGGAATTAGGCAGACAGTATTTGCATACCCCGCCTCCGGACATACGGGTGTAAAAGTGGGCAAATACATCGAGTTCATTCAGGAATTTTCTGAGGAGCCGGAATGGTCCGGCCACTACAGTGGCTCGGCTAGCGACGTGGCTGGGAGGACACAACGTCTCGTTCCCTCCATCAGGGAACGGAGGTTACATCCGTAACCTAGACGTTCCCCGTCTGTCGCTCACTTCGACATTGTGTTGAAGAAGCAACACTAGGTGTCCAATTGAAATCACGCCATGCGCTGAGCCGTGTACGTGTACTGCTGACACAAGAGTGGGCAGGTATATTTACGTGCAAAGGTGACCAGTTGTGTCAGACTGCACGTACCCTTCCCCAATGCCCCATAAAAAGATTTCAGAACCCTTTTGGTTACCCTAAGCAGGGGAACAAGGCGAAGCTTGCCATTCTGGGATGGGCCGAGCCTAGCCTGGCCTCTTTTCTCTCTATGTTTCTCGCATAGTGCCAAAGCGGCTGGGGCCCTTACACGCATTGTGGGAAGGGGGTCTTACCCAGTTTCCTATTCTTTATTCTTGGAGAAAAGACCCTGCGGAGACCACACCTGCCCAGGAACGGGGAGGTAAGTGGCGAGATACATCACATGGGCCCCTCAGGTCACATGTGGAAAAAAATGGTGCGGTGGTAGATCCAGCCTCAAGGAGGGGGAAGTTGCTATGGCACGGCGACCGGAGGGCAGCTGGAACTGCCTGAGGGAGACGCGGGTCCACTCGCAAGTGGACCGTACCGCAGAATATACACACAGGAGGAGTCCACGCAGGAGTCCGGACCTGTGGAGCACCTATTCCAGTACAGGTAGATTAAGTACCCGTAGTGGATTGGGTTAGCGAATTCCTCCGCCAAATTGCGGACCCATAGGGCTAGGGAGGAATCGTCCAGGGATCCGAATATATGTAATCTCCTGGGAGCGTATGCCACCTTGGCGATTTATGTATGCTACCGCGGTGGTGCTGGCTGACCTGACAAGGACATGTTTGTCTCGAACTAACGGGAGAAACTTCCGCAGTGCAAAGAATACAGTCAGAAACTCTAGGCAGTTGATGTGCCAGCGCAGCGGGGTCCCTTTCCAACGGCTCATTGCTCATTGCACACGGCGCCCCAACCCGATCTGGAGGCGTTGGTCGTTACCAGGACAATTCGGGACACCTGCTGCAGGGGCACTCCTGCCCGTAAAAAGCAGAGGTCTGTGCAGGGTTTGAACGTTTGGCGGCAGCCATTGCTGAAGCAGTCTCATATGCATAAACCCCAGCGCAGGTACGACCGCTGCGGAGGGCGCCAAATGCCCCAGGAGCCTCTGGAAACGTTTTATAGGATTGAAGAGAGCGAGGCATCTGAGCACTGACTGCGCACGCTCGTTCGTGAGGTGTGCTGCCATTGAGACTGAATCTAACTCCATGCCGAGAAAAGAGATGCTCTGAACCGGACTACTGCCGTGAACCAATCTTGATGCCGAACGTAGGTTAAAATCTGTTTCTGCATGAGCATTTTGAACAGGAGTTTGTGTAAAGCCCAGTTGCGAACTAGCAAGTCCAAGATTGGCCGCAACCCACCATGGCTACGATGAGGTAAGGGCTGTAGAAACCCTTCTTCATCTCGGCTGGAGGGACAGGCTCTATTGCGTCTTGGAGTAGCAGAGTTTTAATCTCTATCTGTAAGGTGCTGGTATTTTTGCCACGCATCAGTGTGGAGCAAATACCGCTGAAACGAGGCGGGAGCCTGGCGAATTGAATCGCGTAGCCGAGTCGGATGATCCTGGCCAGCCAACGCGACGGGTTGGATTGCGAAAGCCATGCATCCAAACTCTGTGCGAGGGGCAATAGAAGGATGATCATTTTTGACGTACCGTTTCACCGCTTCACAGCAGGGGGGAGCCGGAAATAACGCATCAGGAGGCAACCCGAGGCTTGGGTGCTGAGAAAAGACTGAAAGCACTAACCTTGCTCTACGCACCAGGCAGGGGGCAGGTTAGAGACTGAAGAATAGGTCCTGGAGAGACATTTTTGGAATTCGTCAGCGCCGGGGATGGGCAGTCGCGTGTCTGGAGGCGAGGTAACTGGATCCGGGGAACCGGGACTGTAGGATTTTGGTGCCGGGGCACCGTGAGAACGGCACGCACCGGCTAGATGACCCAGGGAGTGAGGAAATCACTCTTTTATTGACAGTGTGGTTACCGCAGCCCAAAGGGGGTGTGGCAAAAGAAAACAAGGAAAATAAGGATTTTCCTCCCAGCCCTCAATGGGGCGATGGAGTGGTCTTGATACCCACAGCGGATAGATGGGGTACGGCCTGCGCTGGGGCGGCGCCGTGACATGATGTGTGAAATCGCTTCCGTCTGCCTCTTTACCGCCAAAAACTGCTGGGCGAATTAATCGATGGTGTCGCCGAAGAGGCCAAGCTGGGAGATGGGGGCATTGAGAAAGCGGGCCTTGTCAACATCTCAACCATGTTCAGACAGGGGTTGTGTTCCTGGACCACGAGGGTGGCCATCGCCTGCCCGAGTGCCTGCGCTGTGACCTTCATGGCTCTGAGAGCGAGGTCGGTGGCAGAGCGCAGTTCCTGCAGGACGTTGGGGTCGGGACTACCCAGGTGCAGTTCTTTGAGTGCCTTGGCTTGGTGGACCTGCAGGAGAACCATGGCATTCAGTGGAGTGGCACTGTAGGCTTTCGAGGTCAGTGACAACATCATCCTACAGGCCTTGGAGGTGGATACCGGGTGATCCCACCAGGTGGCGGCGTTCTCAGGGCACAGGTGGATCGCAACCGCTCTGTCCACCTGGGGGACCTAATTTGACCCGTGGGCCACCCCACCGTCAAGGGTAGTGAGAGCGGACGAGTGAGGAGGTCGGTTCCGGGAAGTGAAATGTGCCCTCCATTACCTCGTCAGCTCGTCATGCACTTCCGGGAAGAAAGGTACCGGGAGGGACATGGCTGGGAGCGGCGCCCTGACCCAAGGTACCAATCTTCAAGCCGTGTAGGCTGTGAAGACGACGGAGTGTTACAGTCCAACCCCACACTCACGGCGGCCCGGGAAATCATGTCGGCCATCTGCACATCAGCCTCAGACTGGGTGGCAGCCCAGTCGAGTCTTCTGCATCAGACGCCTGAATGCTCTCCGATGCAGCGGCGACGTCATCAGCCAACTCAGGGGGCTCAAGGGTGAAAACGGGCTGGCCGTGAGGCGAGCTGCACTCACCTCGAACACGGATGGAAGCAAGCGAGCGTGCCAGGGGGCGGGTGGTTCG
Organism: Xyrauchen texanus; assembly: GCF_025860055.1. Classification (NCBI taxonomy): domain Eukaryota; kingdom Metazoa; phylum Chordata; class Actinopteri; order Cypriniformes; family Catostomidae; genus Xyrauchen; species Xyrauchen texanus. The sequence continues at coordinate 46,746,942 of NC_068285.1, forward strand.
TGGGGACTTACCCGGCAAAACCGAGCCTGCTGCCATCCCCATATCGCCTCCATCGCCAGCCAGGTCCTCAGTCCCGTGGGAAGGAGCGACGGGGGGGGGGGCGGCTGAAGTGACATTCACTTTGAGAAATGTGAGGCATGGTCATATTTTCGTAGCGAGTACATGAAACATCCACAAACGCTGCCTCAGTGTGATCGCAACCCGGGCACACGAGGCAGCATCTATGACGTCAGTCTTGGAGTGATATCGACCGCATCCAGGAACTACACAAAGGCGGAAGGGCATCTTTAAAAAGACGCGTCCTGAAAAGGACGTTCAAAGCCTGCTGTGTATTGCTCTTTTGCGAGTGAAAATAAACTCTTTTAGAGGACAAATACTCTCTTTTAGAAGTATACACTCTTTTAACAGAAATGCCGTGTTACGATAATCTATGCTAACCTTGCAGGCTTTCTTATCAGAAGGGCTTTGAATGAATGAAGCAGACACATTACATTTTGTGGACGCCAGATGGCGATAATCAATTGCTGATATCCTAGCAAAACCAGTTTCTGGATGTATCTTCGTACAAAAATGCTGAGGCATTGAGTGTGTTTACATGGACACCAGAAAGCAGCATATTACGAGAACACTGTTTATTGAGAGAAAGCTGCGTTCCTGTTTACGTATGCTGTATAAGCGGCATACTCTTAACTCATGTATTAATGATTCTCCAAAGAAACATAATATCCATGCGACGCTTGTGTATATAACAAACATCTGAGAAAGACTTTGCTATTTTACTCTCTGTTGCTTTGCTTTATTTACATATATTCCACAGTTTGTGCTGTGTTTGTTTCCATTACTTTCTGTTGTGACCTGCAGCGGAATTGCGCAGCAATAGTGGGGTTTTCTCTATTATGTAAAACAACGGTATTCCCCCAACGTATGAGTGCATATAAGCGAAGGTAAGGCACAGTCGATAATTTACACTGGTGCTTATGAATGAGTATAGTTTATTGTGTATGTACTTTCCCTACTGTACTCCTGGAAATGTTGAAGTATTTATGCTTTGTTTACTTCTTGTTCGGCTCCATCCGATGACGTGTGTTACCCTGGTCTGTTCACGCACATGTGCACTCTTCAAAAACCTGTAAGAATGCCACTTATGTGTTTACATGGCCAGATGAGATGCGTTCTCCAGGAGAAACCTAGGTGTGTTAAACCACTTTCTATTAATCCCTCAAGTGGCGTAAGGAAACTTGCGTTCTTGTTTACATGCCGTTTCAGAACCCTAAACTGTTTTGAAATAAACTGTTTTCTTAAGTGTATTACAGTCAACGGGTCATTGACTGATAGGTCAGTGAGGCAACAAGACAGCAGCCTTTGGTTTCGGACACAGCCAAAGACAACTAGGACAATAAACAAGAAAGTAAAATTCACGCTGTAAGTCCCATACATTACAAAAGCACTATTCAAGTATATCCAAAGGACTCATGCTTCATTCAAAGTCATCAGAACTCACATGATAGCTCTGATATTTAACTGAAATTGAATCTCTGAAAAATATCTGAAAATCACATGGCAGTGGAAGATCTGGAGTATAGCGCACAAATGTCATGGAGTATTTTATGATCATGCTTTTCTAATTTGTTGAGCCACAGCATGGACAATCTGAAAAATCCCTTTGTTTCCCACGTCAAAGAAAATGAAAATAAAATTAAAAGCAGTGAGGAAATTACAATTTTCAATTAATTTAATTTTAAAATGTAGCTTTGATTAAAATCTGAAACATGGCATCTGAGTGACATTTAAAATAGGGATCAAGGGGACGTTTTGGTGCATGGTGCAGGTAAAAAGTTGCCAAATTGAAGCCTTGTCATGAGTGTTAATTTCGCCCAAAATATTCCATTAATTATTTAAAAGATTTGCAGAGCTCTGTATGGTACAAGGATGTGTAATCAAGCTTGAAATCATGATTGCCAAGGAGACTGCTGATGTCAAGATTTATAGTGAAAATATAATTCTATTTTTTTGTTCTCACACAAAACTGACTGGATCACATCTGAAGACATGGATTAAACCACTGGAGTTTTATTAATTTATTTTATGTGCTTTTTGAGCTTCAATATTTTGGTCACCATTTACTTGCATTGGAATTACAGAGCTGAAATATTTTTCTAAAAGTCTTAATTTGTGTTCTACTGAAGAAAGAAAGTCAAACACATCTGGGATGGCATGAGGGTGAGTAAATGATGAGAGAATTTTCATTTTTTGGGTGAACTATTTCTTTAAAAGTCATCAAAAAATATATGCAGGAGATATTTGTCTACACAACCACACAACTTAAGCATGTCTGTACAGGACATTAATTTTCGAATCCTAAAAAGATTAATATGAATTACATCATGAAAATATTTGTCCAGTAGACCAGCAGTGGACCTGAGAGTCACATCAAATTATATCATAGCAAATAATATCAAAACAAGTGCCACCTAAAAATAAATGATGCTACAGCTTTTCTCACAACTAACTTTTAGTTGTGAGAAATGTCTTTTATAGAAATGTCTTTTAAGCAACTGTGTCCAGGTGATTTTAGTGTATATATGAAGTCTCTTAAGTTCACACAGATGTCTTGGTAACCACAGGTGGAGTTCATGACATGTTCCCCACAAAGCATCCAAATACTTTTTTTATACATTTTTATCACTATCCCTGCATATGAATATTCACTTTCTCTCACTCACTTTTCTCTGTTTCACACACACAAATGTTTCTTATCATTAATTATAGAGCAGATTTATTAATCCTCAACTAGTTGAGTCATAATTAGTTTCAGCCACAGATGACTCTGTTTATTTGGACACATACTGTGCACTAAGATGACTAAAACTGCTGAAATCCACCTGGTCCAATGTTACAGGCTAATGCACAATCACACATGAACAAGTCTTTGAACTGAACAAGTTTGTGTGAGGTGAGACATTGAATCATGAAATGATTCAAGATTTTGCTTGATGCAGTTAGTAGTAGGTAAAAAAAAGACATCCTTCCTTTCATGTTTGACAACTGCATGTTGAAAAAGACTGCCGAGTCTGGCTCCGGAAGTAAAAAAAACCATTAGTTTTGGAACAGATTTTTAACAATAACATTTAAATCTTTAAAGACACGCCTACAGTGAGCTCTGAGGTTATTAATCGATGGTATATGCTTCTGTTGAAGCCATCAGCCCATGCCATTTAAACTTCATTTTAAAAACATTCACGTTTAATAGCAAAATATCTTGAAAAAGTTGTAGAGTTCTGGCTAACTAGCCGGAAACTTTCCGCAAGATTTGCCACTCGTTAAATGTTTGCTAGAAGTTTGCAGCTCTTCACCAGTAGTGGTGAACCTGCAGGAAACCTTTGGTGACAATGTACAATTTGCCGCAAGTTTGCAGCAAGCAAAGCTCATTTACATATAAAAATAATCAGTGGAGAATTTGCGGCAAATTTGCATTGAACTCCTGATTCTTTAGCTCAACTGGTAAAGCATAGCGCTAGCAACACCAAGATCATGGGTTCGATTCCCAGAACACAGAAATTGATCAAATGTATTGGTATGCTTTGGATGATTGCGTCTGCCAAATGCATTAATGTAAAATGTATATGATCCTGAAATTATCCTGAATTATAAAGCATTGCGGCAAAGCCCACCAAAAGAGCTCTGCAGCGACCTCCCACTCACATGACATACTGTGAATAATGCAACTCTCCCAACACTCTCAAACTACTTTTATGTTTGCATATATCAGAATATTTTGCAATAAAATAAACAAAATATAGTTTTTATGCGTATAATCAACAACTTTAAATCAATAGTTTTATTGATTTCTATTGTTTTTTATTCGATTACGTCATTCGCAATGCTTCATGAATTGTATGAAATCCCTATGTAAAAATATGAAAGGGTAAAATTGTTCCGGAAGCAAGACGGCTTAAAAAGTGGGCGGGCACTGTTGCGCTCAATTGGTCATCTAAACATATAGTCAAATCAATGGTTGTTTCAGTTGACCTTTGACTCCAACAGCTGTGCTGGCGAGACATCGCTGACCCTTGGGACATTCCTGAGGAAACTTCAGGCAGTCCAACGGAGAGATAGCCGGGAACACACACGTGTAGCACGTCAAGGATAGCACTGAGAGAAAAACAGAGAGCCGGTCAGGTGAATTCTGAGGTTTCTGACATGATAAAGGGAAGTCATATACAGTTTTAAAACCAAATTCATCAGCAATTGAACACAGTGGATTTAATCTAGACAACTGTTATATGGTGTACTATTCAGGAAGTGGAGCTCATGTGATCGAGCTGTGATAGACTCTAAACAGAAACCCTTCAGAACTCGTGACGCTGAGATTCTCATTCAGTTAGACTAGGAACATCACAAAATATCTGTTCATAATGCTTGTTATGTGCAATCTCTGCTCAAATAAAATCAGCACCTACACAGTTAGCCAGAATAAATCATCTAGATTCAAGCTAAATACATTTATAATCTACACTCTCTTCATTTCGTCTTAAATTTTAGTGTAGGCAAATTTGATATGAGGATCAATTGATCATGTTTTAACTGGTTGGTGACAAGCCCTCAAAAACACATCATAGCAACACTCATATACAGTAGTGAGAGGTTTCATCTGAGACTCAGCCTGGTAAAACACTTTGACTCACTCTCAAACTGAGTCTGGATTTACTGGGTTGAGAGGAGATTAATTTCCATGAGTACATTTATCTTACCTGCTAAAGGCAGACAGCAGAAGAGGACGAGGAAGAGTCCTTGAGACTTCATCATAGCGTTCCAGTCGTCTTACCTCAGATCTGACCAACAGTCTACCAGCTTTTTGTTCCAGAAGTCAGTAGATTTTTTTTTTTAACACAACTGTTCCTATTTTTCCTACTCACTGACCTCCGCAGTTTGTCTTTCCTAATTCCTGGAATTTAATATTGAGTAATCTGGTAAAGTCATTGAGCAATATAAATATATTTTATTGTGAAAGTCTTAAAGCTTTTGGATTGCTGTGGTCTGGAGCTGTGGAATGAGATTGTGGTACAAGGGCTTCGACTAGACGTACTCCACCCTGACGGTTTAATTTGATTCAGTGGTAAACACTTAACAGCTAAGACTGTTAACACTAAGACTGTAACAGTAAGGCTTGAATTAGGAATATACAGAAGATTTATTTTCCTTAAAATTACAAAGTATTTTTGTCTTGTTTTTTGGTAAAAATTTCTAAACGTTAAAAAAAAAGAAAAATGACTTGAGAAGCAGAATGACCTAAGATATGAAGTCTTGAAAAAGAAAAGTGAATTGCCAATGGGGGTAAGAAAGAGTGAACTTTTCTATCCCCATTGCATAATAGGAAGAAATCCTTTTTCTTGATATAAGCACAAATATTACTAAATTTAGTTATATCAAAATTGTATTTTGCTTCTCACGTTAATTTCTCTGGTTGAATTTTTTTTTCGATAGTTTTACTGGGAAAACAGGACAACAATACTCAAGATATATATGTACAGTATACTCATAATACTCATAATTTTTTATAATTTTTTTGGGCAGAGAAAAGACAGCACAATAATAGATCGTCTGTAAGCTTAGATTTTGGGTTGTATAAAGGACAGCAGAGACTATGTGCAAAGTACAAAACGTAAACACACGTACAATCCGAAGTGTTTTTGCAGAGATATGGGAAAGTTGCTGATAAAATGTTGCTGATCTTGGGAAAGTATTTCTAAAGACATAATTTTTCTAATTTGGTGAATTATCAGTGTAAAAGGTGTGTATGTGTGTGAATCATGCTGGGAGTAAATGCACGCCCTGTTTGCTCCAAATTACAGACGTGGAGCAGAGAAATCAAATGACAGCAATCTTGTGACACAACGGAGATAACCCGTTTAGAAGTGATTATGCCACAGACACACACACTAATGCAAATCATGGATACACCGTTCACAAGGGTATAAAAAACAAAAACAAAAAAAAAAACAACAACAAAGAAGCATATTTTTCCAGGTCCCTGCTGGACTGACACTCTCACACACACTGAGTGGAAGAGATCATGCATGTGTCGGTTCTGTGAGGCTGTTTGGTGTTTCTGTTGGAGAAAAGAGGAATGGACAGATGGTCTGTTCTTTAATCCTGTCTGTCCTCTTCTAGTCTCTCTGTCTCAGTATCTCTGTCTATGTAATCATGTTTGTCTCATTCTCTGTCCACTCTTTTCTCATTATTTAAGGGCAGAAGTGCTTCCTACAGAGGGTGCCGATTAGTTGTTCCTTTAACATTGTCCACACCAGATCGCACCATTCGTCCTCTTGACAGACCTCATTCATGAAAAACAAGCAAAATACATTTCCATGCAAATTCAGAAAACCAGGTTGTGTCTAGATGGCAATCCCCATTCTGTGAACCAACCAATCACTTTTTGTCTGGTCACAAAATGTATCAAGGTCAAAAAGAAAACAAAATCTTTATTTTTATTGAATATTGATGGAGCAGCATAATTTGTGTGAAAAGAAATAACAACGGAAGATTGTTCCGATTAAAATTCAGTTTTTAAAAAAGGTGGTGAGGGAGCCTTTTACCCCACACTTGAGGGTTTAAAGTGATATCTTGTAGATACCGGGGCAATAGTTATAGGTTGCAATTTATCAACTAATGCAAATCATTTTGAGACAACAAGATTCTTTTTTGAGTAACAAATTAATATGATGCTTACTTTAGCATTTTTTGGAAATGATTTAGATGACGTTGTACCCTATATTTTATGACGTTGCTTCAAGTTTTGTTTTTAAATGGGAAGAGCAAAAAAAAAAAAAGATCCACATACTATTAAACTTAAGTGCTTTAATTGTTTTCAATGATGTGCAACATGTACATATCTGTGAACATCATTTGAAAATATTCCAATAAAAGGGCTTCAGATAATCAAGAAAATCTGACTTTTTTATATATATATAGTTGAAGTCAGAAGTTTACATCCACCTTAGCCAAATACATTTAATCTCAATTTTTCACAATTCCTGACATTTAATGTTAGAAATTTTTCCCTGTTTTACATCAGTTAGGATTGCTAATTTATTTTAAGAATGTGAAATGTCAGAATAATAGTTTTATTTATTTCAGCTTTTATTTCTTTCATCACATTCCCAGTGGGTCAGAAGTTTACATACACTTTGTTAGTATTTGGTAGCATTGTCTTTAAATTGTTTAACTTGGGTCAAACACTTGGGTATCCTTCCACAAGCTCTTCACAATAAGTTGCTGGAATTTTGGCCCTGGTGCAATTGGTGTAACCAAGTCAGGTTTGTAGGTCTCCTTGCTCGCACACGCTTTTTCAGTTCTACCCACAAATTTTCTATTGGATTGAGGTCAGGGCCACTCAAATACCTTGAGTTTGTTGTCCTTAAGCCCTTAATTTTGACACAACAAATGCTTGGAGGTATGCTTGGGGTCATTGTCCATTTGGAAGACCCATTTGCGTCCGAGCTTCAACTTCCTGGCTGATGCCTTGAGAAGTTGCTACAATATATTCTCATAATTTTCCTTCCTCATGATGCCATCTATTTTGTGAAGTACACCAGTCCCTCCTGCAGCAAAGCACCCCCACAACATGATGCAGTCACCCCCATGCTTCACGGTTGGGATGGTGTTCTTCGGCTTGCAAGCCTCACCCTTTTTTTCGCCAAACATCACTTTTGTCATTATGGCCAAACAGTTACATTTTTGTTTTATCAGACCAGTTACCAAAAAGTAAAATTTTTGTCCCCATGTCAAGTCAAGTCAATTTTATTTGTATAGCGCCTTTCACAACACACATCGTTTCAAAGCAGCTTTACAGAATATCAGCATTAACAGATGATAAAACTGTAATGTCTATAAAGTCGATGAATCATCATTGTGTAATTTAGATAAAATATGATTTTTAATAGTGTTTAAAAATAATTAAATGATAATTGTATTAATAACCCCAGTGAGCAAGCTGTAGGCTGACTGTGGCAAGGAACACAAAACTCCATAAGATGTAGATTAATGGAGAAAAATAACCTTGGGAGAAACCAGACTCACTGTGGGAGCCAGTTCCCCTCTGGCTAACATTATGAATGTAATGTAAATATTAATTATGTATAGGTAAAATCATGGTTTAAAATTATTAAACTAAGTGTTAAGGGTCAGCGATTAAACATCGATTGTGTTTGAACTGTAAGATTAATGACCAAAGTCTTGGAAGTCCATCTTGATTAATTGCAGAAGTTCACATAGATGCAATTGTCCTTGTTAATTGGCTGATGAAGGCTTTTGTTGGCAATAGTTAGTCTAAGCATTTCATTTCAAGATCGTAGTCCATAAATAGACTGAGGTGATGCAGGTTGGAGTTGGCATCATTTCATCCTCTGAAGTCCGTCATAATAGATTGAAGTGATGTTTGGCTGGCACCGGCTGCATTTAGTCATCATCATTCTGCGACATGTAGCAGTGGAGTCCAACATGAAGCAGGAATGGTGCTGGATCCAGCCGGTTCTGGTGACCTCAGGATAGGAGTCCCGAGGTTGAGACAGGGAAACAAATAAAAAGATGTAAGCGTAGATGCAGGGCCGTATCAAGACAGTGTGGTGCCCCTGGGCACTATACCTCAAAAGGCCCCCCCCCAATCAGACAAGACATAATCAAGGTGATTTCTCAAATGTAATTTCCTAACTTGTCCAACTACATACATGTAGGCATATGAGCAGTGAGCACTATATTCAAATGTCTCAATTTATTAATACTACCATTAAAACACATTTGATTTTTAATCAATGTAGAATGTGTAACTTAAAAATAAACAGATTTGTGTGTGTGTGTGTGTGTTTTGTTGGGTGACAGTTGTAGGTTACAGTTTGACAAGAGTTTAGAGTGTGACAAAAGCACTTTGTTGTGTTTTATTGCGAGTGTACACGAATATAAGTAAACACTTTGCAGTTTGAATGATGTCCTGTATGAACAAAATGACGGAGTATGTTTTTATGTTTGATCAGGCCCACGGCTCTCTCTCTCACGTCACACACACACACACAGTTCGATCGCGACCACGGCTCTCTCTCTCTCTCACACGCACACACACAGTTCAATCGCGCCCGCGCCTCTCTCTCTCGCGCTCTCTCTCTCCACTGATCTATATAATGACATTCTATAATAGATCAGTGTCTCTCTCACACACACACACAGTTCGATCGCGCGCGCGCACACACAAACACACACACACACACACACACACACACACACACACACTCCAGCATTGCAATCTTGATCAGACTGGTCATTATGCGAAATAGAGCGATATGTATCGCTATTTAGTTTTATTTATTTTTATACCGTGTATTCTCCGTGTAAATTCGTGCACCGAGACTTGACGCCCGTACCGTTTCGGTTCAATACGAATAACTTACATGTACCGTCCCACCCCTAATATTTACCTTCATTAATGTCCTCTTCCTCACCCGAGTCTTCCTCGCTCCTGTCTCCCCCAAGGACAAGGAGAATATCCTCATTCGCCTGGCGGTCATCGCCGACGCCCTGACTAACATTAGCAGCTGCTGCATCTCCCCCGCTAGCAGAGCCGGCAGTGTCAGACTTAGCGCTGCTGGTGTCTGCAATTCCAGTGTTCTCCCAAAAAACTAGTGATCTAACAAAAAAATTGTCGATCCCTGGAACATTTTTTATTGTAGCTAAACGTCTAGCATCCTTGTCTTTCTTTAATCTTCTTTTTGCGAAACCACTCAATTGCCGTCTGTCCATTTTGGATTTTGATTCATTTTCTGTAGCCGTTAAAAAAATGACACATTTGCGCGTACTTGTTGTGGACCAACTCAACTCTGACAGATTGGGGAGGGGAGGAGTGATAGTGGTCATGTAATCTTCATTTATTTATAATTTATTATTATTATTATTATTATTGTTAAATTAGTGTTCATAAACAAGTTATGTATGGTCTTACAAGAATTTCAAGTTAATAATATAACAATTTACGAAAAATATTTTTAAAGCTTGTGTCATGTGGTGCCCCCCTAGTGGTTGTGAATGGTTGGTGCCCCTGGGCACTGGCCCAAGTGCCCTTATGGATAATCCGGCTCTGGTAGATGCCATTTAATTTATTGCAGAGTTAGAGATCATGCTCAATGTTTCTGGTTTCTGGTTCCGGCAGACCCAACTAAAGCAGCCTAATTGTGGGTTGGAGGATAAATGAGGTGTATGCCTGGCTAAATAGATGAGTCTTTAGTCTAGACTTAAACTGAGAGAGTGTGTCTGCATCTCGAACAGTGTTTGGGAGACTATTCCATAGTTTAGGAGCCAAATATGAAAAGGATCTTCCTCCTTTAGTGGATCTTGATATTCTAGGAACTATTAATAGGCCAGAATTTTGCGATCTTAATGAACGTGTTGGAATATAGCGTGGTAGAAGATCACTTAAGTACTGTGGAGCTAGACCATTCAAAGCTTTGTACGTAGTTAACAGAATTTTAAAATCAATACGGAATTTAACAGGTAGCCAATGTAACGATGATAAAATGGGGCTAATATGATCATATTTCTTGGTTCTCGTCAGCACTCTGGCTGCTGCATTTTGAACCAATTGAAGTTTATTTATTGATCTTGCTGGACATCCTCCCAGTAATGCATTACAATAATCTAGTCTTGAGGTCATGAACGCATGAATTAGTTTTTCGGCATCAGCAACCGAGAGCATATGCCTTAATTTAGCAATATTTCTTAGGTGGAAGAATGCTGTTCTACAAACATTTGTAATTTGATTTTCAAAGGACAGATTGGTATCAAATATAACACCTAAGTTCTTCGCTGTTGAAGATGAATTAATGTTACAGTGTATGTAAACTTCTGACCCACTGGAATTGTAATTTAGTCAACTAAAAGTGAAACAATCTGTCTGTAAACATTTGTTGGAAAAATTAGTTGTCATGCACAAAGTAGATGTCCTAAATGACTTTATAAAAAAATTATAGTTTGCTAATATGAAATCTGTGGAGTGGTTAAAAAATGTGTTTTAATTACTTCATCTTAAGTGAATGTAAACTTCTGACTTCAACTAATATATATATATATATATATATATATATATATATATATATATATATATATATATATATATATATATATATATATATATATATATATATATATATATATATATATATATATATATATATATATATATATATATACGTGACTTGAAATAGTGAAGAATCTTTCTACTTAAATGTGTCTTCATTTTTTCAAAAACCTATAAGTTGCTATTTTCAGGTTAAAATCAATGAATAAAAATTCCAGATTTTGCTGTTTCGAACTTTTAGACCCCACTGTAATCTGTTATTTCATGATGCTGTGAGGATAGAGAGCTCAGTCTGACCCACATATTAAGAGTGGATTAGTGAACAGCTGCAGGCAACACAAACCAGGACTGTGTCAGAGAGTTCAGGATTCAGTGGACGGTTCATTCTTCAGGTTGAGTTTAGTCTGGATAAGAAGAGCCACTGCTGCTTCATTATTTTTAACTCACGGTTCAACTATGATTGATCTGGAGTGGGCGTGTAGAGAGAAAGATGGAGGTGTGGCACTCTAAACAACAGGACGGGTGAGTAGGCTAAAGCCCAAAAGATGATTAGAAATATAATTAATACGGGCCAGAGTTATGCCGCTGCGAGCACTTTATTTCACTTTTATGTTTTACCGGAAAATTAACGTACACGGCAGAAACTAACGTTGTAAGGACCCAGAGTAGTTTCGACTTTAGTGAATGGTCGTGGAAAGTAAATCTCTGAAATCACCCACGGTCACGCAGAACTCCAACAGGAAGGAAGGATGGATGATTGAGGGGGGAAGGGAAAGAGTGGAGGTTATAAGCACAGAATTACGCTATCGTGTTTGTGTTGTTGAGCCGAACTCAGGAGAGGACGATCAAAACAACTGAAGTAAGTGCTTTACACGGACAGGAAGATAACAAACAGACGCGTCTCATCGATACATGACTTAAGATCGTCGACATTAGTTCATGATTCGTTTGATTTCGACAGGGCGTCAGCTTCGCCAGCAGAAACACTTTTGCACGCTGTTGAACCGCTTTAGTTAGTCAGCACCATCGACAAAACATTTCAATAGTGTTTGTACTATTTGAGTCGGTGTTATGTCCGTTAATGCTTCAGGCCGCATGTAAATGAGAGTGATACAACACGGTTTGCACTACATGTTGTATGGTGTTTTTAAAGACCAATATCATCAGTGTTCAACGTGCAGTTTAAAAAAACATTACAAAAATGAGACATTTTGGTTTGTAGAGACACACATGTTGGAAGCTGCCTGTTAACTATAATCAACACTCAGCGTGTGTATTTCTATCAACGATAAATCACAGATGTTTCCCTCTAGTTTAGTAAATATTCGGTTTCCAGTTTTAATGTTTGTGAACTGGGTCATTCTGACTATTCGGTGCCATTTCAGCTTGTTAACTTTCTATCAAAAAAAGTTACAATTTCCATGATTTGATAATTTTATCTGAAGAAGGGCTTGTTACACTACAAGAAAAATATATTGGTCCAGCTCAGGATATTATTCTTTAATAATTTTGACCAAATTCTTCACACATGTGAAGGCCAAATGTCCACCCTGTTACAGGACATTTTCATCTCAATTAATAGCATTTTGAGTGAATGCGCAGTAATTTTAATATTTACATTTTCTAATAGCAAAAATGTCCCTCACTTTACTCTGCAAATGAGTTTTAACAAAGTGTTCATAAACAAGCATTATCTTGAAAAAATGAATTTTGGCCCCATTTTAAATTATTTCATTTTGCCATTTCATTCCCTACAAGTAACCACAAAGATATGCATAATATTTTTTTAACTGATTTTATTAACACAAAAAAACAGGGTGGACAGAGGTAAAACGGGGTGGACAGGACATAACAGGGTGGACATCACACCACTGAACAACAATATATGTCATGAAAGAAAATCAACTCATCCACTGTAGAACGTGGTGATTTTTTTTTTCCCTCCTCCCAACCGCTGGTACCTCTTCTTGTATTTTTCTTTTTGATCTTTTCCTTCTCCAGCAAGGCTTTTAGTTGTTCAATCTCCTTCTGGAGCCTAAGTTTCTAGTTTTAGATAACATGTATTATTTCACTCTCTCTCACACACACACACACACAGACATACACACACCACACAGATATGCACACATTGTAATGGAAAAATCATCTAAGATCATTTAAGTCCAGTTTCTACCAAATCAACCAAACATTAAATCGTAAAATTTCTTTTAACCTTGAGGGCCCTGGCTGTGGGGCATTTTTTTGGCTCTGGGGGACTGTCTGGACTTGGGGGAGGAGTGGTCATTTGGGGCTTTTCCACTGCACAGTACGACTCGGCTCTGCTCGTCTTTTGGGGGTTTTCCACTGTGGATAGTACCTGGTACCTGGAACTTTTTTTTTTTAGTACCACCTCGGTTGAGGTTCCAAGTGAGCTGAGCCGAAACTAAATGTGACATCAAAATCCTGCAGATCGCTGATTGGTCAGAGAGAATCGTCACTACCAGCGTCACTGGATTTGCGACACAGGACATCAACCCCCTAGTTTTAAAGTTAGCAACAGCGATTGCAATATCATTTGTTCACGAGAATTTCGAATTGTAAAAAGAAATGGTTGTGCGCAAAACCACGCTGTGGTCAATAAACAAGGTGCTCGTTCCTCTCATTTGCAACGAACTGAACGAAAAAGTCTTTCTGAAAGTGTCTCAGCTGTTGGCTGAACACGGCTACCACCAGACCTACCAACAGTGTATGGAAAAGTAAAAAAAACCTTAAGTGACTACAGAACCATCAAGGACCACATCAGCCAGAGTGGTTCAAACAGAAGAAAGTGGAAATGGTTCGACCACATGGTATCTATGGCAATAGACCTGTGAGCAATGCTAGGGAGAGTGCCCTGGACTCCGCCATGGCGTTGTTGAAGTCCACGATGGAGGATGGTACGTTTTGTTCGTTAACTCTATACTCTGCTTGAAAGCTTCACTTTATTTAGTTGACCAGCTACTGGAAAGTTTGCTTCTAAAACAACCAGGCCAATTTAACTGTTACTTTTGTATGAAATCACCATGCAACAACTGTTTTATGTAGCACAATGAGCTAGTAGCTAACAGCGGTCGTGTTATTGTGTATATAGTCAGTAATTTTAGTGTCGCGGCAGTAGAGGTGGCACAACTATGACGATCAGACTATAATCCCACCCACGTTGAGGCGGCAGTAAACTGCAGTGGAAAAGTAAACTCAGAATAGTAAAGCAAGCAGAGTCGAGTTGAACCGTAATGTGCTGTGGAGAAGTGCAATGACTTAGATGTTGTCCTGGGTCTGGTACAATCCCTTTGCTTTCTCTTCTTTTCTCGCCATTTTTTTCTCTGTGCTCTCTTCTCTTTTTCACGGAGTACTAACACTTACTTTTTTCTTCCTTTCTCTCTATCCTTTCTCCTACTCTTTGAGATATATGTGCCTTCTTTCAGGGTCTGCATCACGACGTGCCCTGTAGGGTCTGCATCACGACGTGCCCTGTAGCACCACTGCTTTTCTGCAGCAGACAACGGCGCCATTTCCTGACAAATACATGCATGCCATTTAAGATACTCTTTGCTGAATGTATATAAAAAATAAATGCAAAATAGATTAATTATAAGTACCAATATTTGCTGTAAACCCTTATTTTTCTAGCTTTTAAGTCCACTCTGATACAACATGTCCACCCTGTTACTCTGCAAAACAGTAACAGGGTGGACAGTAACAGGAGGGACATTTTATGCTACTCATGTGATTAACAACAAGCTAGTGCACAGTGACCACTGAGGAAGATTTTTAACCTGTTTATTAACCATATTTTCAAAATTACAAACAATTATCCGTTTCCACTACAAATAAGCATAACAGAGTGGACATGTTATGCTTTACCACATCAGTGACTCATTCTAAAACATTGAAAAAAGGGCAAATTAAGGAGTGATACTTAATCTGCTTCTTATAGATAGCCATGTGATTGATGGAAAGTCCCTCTGAATGTGCCCCCTTGACTGTTCCTCTAGAGGAACAGGGGGGACATTTAATTCAGGGACACAACCTATTTTAAAGACTTTAAGCATTACAAATATATTAATAACAGAAAATATATTTTGGTGAGGAATATTATAAATATGAATATACCACAATATTGAAAAAAATGTAATTTGATTTTTATTTACTTCATAAATGACTGAAATTATGCAAGCTTACTTGGGGACATGGCAGTTTAACCTACTTGCACTAAAATCAGAGTAAATATTTTTTATTAATCCTGGGTACATATTATTGTGTTCTATGGTAGAGGGGGATTAACTATGAAAGATGAGCATTTAGAAACTAATATTAGTCCATTTCAACACAAAATATACCACTTTGTTATGGGGACTCAAATGGCACTGAATGCTAGGAATGACCCAACTATGTGGACTGAAACAATCGTGCTCTTGTCCGCAGTAGCGTTTATCCTGAGCTCACATCAGAGCTTCCAATTATTGATATTAATATATCGAGTTAAACATTGAGGCAGTGAAAGTATCATTGATGAAAACTAAATGAAACATTTTAGCTATCTAAAATAAAAACGGAACTACAACACTTTTCAGAATTCCTAAACTAACTAAAATAAAAATATTATTACTAACTAAAAAAAAAGTTTTTTTTTTTATACACAATAAGGTGAATATGGGCAAAGTGTGACACTTTTGGACATTTTACATTCTTTTGTCACTTTTATGATTCAAATGCCACATAACCTGACGTTATTCCTTATAGAAAGCTTGGGGTGTCTTCTACCTTAGTTAAAAGCCAAAAATTAAGAAATACTCAATACTGTGAAGAAGAACCTGAGGAGAAACTTTTTTCACTAAATCCCAGATTTCTTTACATACCAGTGTTGGTAAAGTGGGACAGAGGATTCAATAGAAAAATCTACCAATTAATTGAAATTAAATGAAATATTTTCTTGCACACTTTCACATCATAAATCATCGTATGTAACATTTACACCATTTACATATACATTTAAGTCAACTTTTCCTCTTTATTTGCCTCAAATTTCTGTCATTTTCTTTACCATTCCTTTTCTCACCGGTGGTCATGAAGTGAGCTTCGCAATATATCCTTATTGTAAAAGTTCATTGTTTACTTCTCAAAGATTTGTTTAGTAAGAATTTTTAACCATTTAAATACATATGGATACAATAGAGGCCTAGCCTAACTGTGCCACTTTACCAAACTTCACCCTATATTATACAAAAAGGTTTTTTACAACATACCTTATAATTAAACATAAAAATGCCTCAAGATGGCCCTGAGAAATTTAATGACCATGATACCAGTAACTTATAGCTTTGGCAGCCATAAAATCTAAAATAAAAACAAACTGAAATGAGAAAACCGTAAGAAAGCAAAGTTAAATTGAATTGACAAATTTATATATATATATATATATATATATATATATATATATATATATATATATATATATATAACCTTAGCAGAGCATGTTCAAAGGCATTCAGTTTCCCCATTTGAAGATGGCCAAGTCTATCCATTCAAATATTTGTGCTTTTCCATTCATCTAGCAGCGCGAGTCCTAACGTGTGAAAACTTCAAAACCACAGAGCCATGGTAGCCATACTCAATTTTCCTCCACAGTTAAATTTATCCTTTACTTTCATTGGTTTATAAAAGAGCTCAAATTAAATCTCCCCTTAACCCACCTCCATGGACAATATCAGTCTCGGAGCTAAAGCCCAGTCCCACAATAGAGCCCCTCCACTTTGGAGAGTACGCCAAATGTGTTTACCTGAATACACTCCAAGACTATGTGTACCAGCAAACTCATGAATGTCTACTTATGGAATATTTACTTTAATACTATTACTAATTTAGTATTTTGTAATGTGCTGTGAGGTTCTGTATAAAGCAATTCGATTTAATAGAATTAATACAAGATTATGTTGGAAATTAATGTTCTATTTTCATGTGATTTTAAAGTTTTAATGAATTAATTTATTTAGACCAGGAACTAAAAAGGAATTTGTTTTCATGTTCCTTTCTCCCCCCTCATAACAGCATGAAAGTGAATAAATGATGAAGGCCTGGTTAAAAGTTTGCAAGTTAGTTTTGAGGTGAACTTCATAAAACAAAGAAAACATTTTAAAACATTTTCTTGAGAAATAAAACTGAAGAAACACTTGGAAATGTGTGAAATGGGCTAAGGCTGTTTATTTATAGCAATTTAAATGTACATGTACACTGAATTATTTTTACACACAAAATGTCCTTGAAATTGTAATGTGTATAAACCACTGACAGTTTTGTTTGTAGATTCTGAAACAGACATGGAGAACGAACACTGATGATTATCAGCCAATGCAGATCATCTCAAATTGCAGATTTTTCTCTTAATTTATGCATTCTTTCTCTCTCTCCTACTCTTTAGGTAGTATTATAAGGACAGACACAGTGTTTGAGCTTTCCGTCCAGAGTGTTTAAGGGGATTTTTGAAAGGGCCGAATAATTTGCTGATGCTTTAGACGTCAGTTGTCATTGCACAGACCTGCACACATCTTGCTTCCTGCAGTCAAAACACTTTCACTTCCATTCGCACACATTCTGACTCTCACACACTGGTTTGTGAAGAAATCACACCCTCTTACACTCGCATGTACAGACAAATACACACAAACCTGTAATACACGCTCCATACTCAAGTCAGGCACACACCATCATGGCCAACATTCAACCATATGGCTGCTTCACCCATGCTGTCGTCAGAGGGATTCCAGAATCCTTCGGGAGGTTGGCCGAGGGCGGAGATGGGGCACAGACAGACCTTGCTAAAGCCCAGCGTCAGATGGGGGTGTTAACAGGTGCACTGAGGCAAAAGGTGGGACTCCAACTGATCGAAATTCCAGCAGACCCAGAGCTGCCCGAGAGTTGGCGAATCGAAGACATCGCCTTGATCCATGGCGACACGGCGCTTATCACGCGACCCTTCAAACAGCAGCGACGTGCTGAGGTGAGGGGCATGCCCATATGCGTGAATGCAGGAGTGTTTTTTTAGTATATACAGTAAGTGCATATACAGTACATGTTCTTGTTGCAGGTGGAGGCTGTACGGCGGGTGCTGAATGAACTGAACCTGACGCTGGTGGAGATGGGCAATGAGGAGGGCGGGTCTGCTGGAGCCACTCTAGAAGGAAGTGATGTCCTCTTCACAGGGAAAGAGTTCTTTGTGGGCATTTCAAAACACACCAATCACAGAGGGGCAGAAATTCTGGCCAACACATTCAGAGTGAGTGTCAAGTGATCATTCGGTTTGCATTGAGTGTTTCGCTTGAATTGCTAGTCGATTCAATAGCATCTGAAAGATGCACAAAGTCATTTTTGTTTATGTTTTGATGACTCTTATTGTCAAAGTCATTTTTTTATTTGTACTAAACTAGTTGTCCAAGCCACTCAAAGTAGTATATAAATGTAAAAAGCCTTTATTGAATCATGGCTACGGATGTGTAGAACGCATTCATCAGGGAATAATAAAGGCTTAATGATGATGGCATTCTGAGATGCAAAGTGTCGGCTTGTGGAATGTTTTAACCAAATAGCCATGATTAAATAAAGGCTTTTTTAAATGTATACCCTACTGAACTACTAGTTTTTTGTATTTTAATAGAAGATCCCTTATCCAAAGTGCACCAGTGGCAATTGCTTCACACCCAAGCAGCAATAAAACAAATTAGAAATACATTTAATACAATTATAGAAATAGGTGTTTGCAGATTTTTTAGAGACATCAATGCAATTCAATGATTGATCCTAACTATATTTTAAATAAAAATGATAAGACAAGAAATGTGATGACATGCATAAGTCAGTAATTTATTATTTTATAAAATTCCACCGATTACAACAAACCTCATGTGTATCTTTAACTGCATATATACTGTATGAACAATTAGTCAGGAACTACACTTTCTGATTGAAGAATCGCTGGTACAACATTACATAATAACAGTTCCATGGACAGTTTAGACTGTGTTTTCTAGCCTATTGATGTATTTTAGGCTTGTAAAATTGAAAAAGTTCTTATTTTATTTTGAGCTGGACTTATGCATCAGTAAAAGACTCATTCAGAATAGTTATGTCCAGTTTGTGAACGAATCGTTCTTTGAACCAGTTCTTTTTAGTGATAGAGTTGAACCAGTTCACCAAATCGGACTCAATCGTTTGAAACCGTTCGAGTCTCAAGTCAACACTGATCCACAAGTTACTCTTATCTTAACCTTTGTCTCAGATGTGCCTGACACTGAATTTAAATGAGCCGATAACCGTGGGTAATATGATCCAAGAACTGGTGATATCTGCTTTTGTCAACTCTTTAATGAACTGCTCCAACTAGTTCACAAATCGAACTGAACACTCTGGTTGCAATAGTTCTCGAGTCAAAGGTACAATATCTGAGGACAGCAGCTCTCGATTCAACAGTACACTGATCCGAGGACAGCAGCTCTCGATTCAACAGTACACTGATCGGAGGACAGCAGCTTTCGCGTCAACAGTACACTGATCGGAGGACAGCAGCTTTCGCGTCAACAGTACACTGATTGGAGGACAGCAGCTCTCGCGTCAACAGTACACTGATCCCTGGACAGCAGCTCTCGAGTCAACAGTACACTGATCCGAGGACAGTAGCTCTCGCATCAACAGTACACTGAACAGGGAATCGCCTATTTCAGACATAATACTGAGAACTGCTGATCATTGAGCCGAGGACTTGAATGAGGGGGCGAAATTATTCAGTCAAGAGATGTAAATTAATTTTACTATTGAGTATTGTGCTTGCAGATTATATCTGAAGTTGTGATGAGCTGGGTCATGGTGTCTGTAAAAAAAGGGTGAGTTGATTAAGACTAGTTTAATCACTTTATTTGCTTTAGACGTGTGTTGAACAGCCACGTTTGTACATTTGAAGACAAAATGATTAGCCCCCTATGAAGTATTTTGTTATTTTTCAAATAATTCCCAAGTGCTGTTTAATGGAGCAAAGATTTTTTTCAACGTAGCATTTCTAAACATAATAGTTTATTTAGGCAACTCAAGAGTGTTTATAATACAAATAGAAACAAAATGATAACCAAGAATAAAAAACTACAGGTCAAAATTATTAGCCCTCTGATGTTAATAGTCAATAGTGTATCCCGTTTGCTTGATAACAGCCTTTAGTCGTGTGTTGTAGGTTCTCAACAAGTTTTAGGCATTTCTCCTGAGTCGCCGCAGCCCATTCCTACTTGGCAAATCTCTCAAGCTCCTCCAGATTTGTTGGTCTCCTGGCATGGATTCTAGTCTTCAGTGTGGCCCACAGACTGGGTTCGAATTATGATTTCATCTTTGTTGGGGTCTCTTAAAAAAAAAAAAGTAGCCTATAAGCAGGCGTGGTGTGTGTGATAAATAATTGCACTGCACTTGATTCTTTTGATTTCAATGTTTATTAATACAGGAGTAGAGAAACGACAATAATAAACCACCTTATATCACCCTGTTGCTACTGATGGTATGATCATACGTGCAAAAGGGTTAACATAAACATTGAAGGAATATATTGAAGGAAAAAATGCTTTATTTGTAATTTAAAATAATGGTGCTGATGATTTTTAGAGACCCCCACAGGTGTATGATTTTACTGCTTTCATGGGAGCTCATCCTCTCTCTATGGGAGCTCAGCTCCCACTGGCTCCCACGTAATTCGAACCATGCCCACAGATTTTCTATGGGATTCAAGTCTGGGCTTTGTGCAGGCAGGTCAATGACATTCACTTTGCTCATTTGGAGGTAGTTCTTCACCAGAAGTGAGGTATGCTTTGGGTCATTATCATGCTGGAACAAGAAATGTCAACCCAAACCAGGTTTTCTTTCAAAATCTTCTCGTAGTCTTCCTTTTTCATGATTTCTTCGACCCTGATGAGATTCCCAGTTTCAGATGCACTGAAACATTATACTCGCACCGCAGTGTTTCACTGTGGGAACGGTGTTCATTGGGTTGAGCGCCTCTTCCTTATTTCTCCAAACATAGGCAACATCTCAATGGCCAAAAGATCTAGTTTTGTCTCATCTGGCCAAGGACATGTTTCCAGTATTCATAATTTTTCTCTAGGTTGTCCTTGGCTAACTTCAGTCTAGCTTGGAGGTGTCTCTTCTTCAGAAGTGGCGTTTTTCTTGGTCTGCAACTTTGCATTCCATTCCTGTGCAGAGCTCTAGTGACTGTCTTCTTTGAGACATCAATCCCAGCCTTGGCAAATCATTCACTAGTGTTTTGGCAGTTGTTCTTGGGTTTTTAGAAACCTCTCTCACCAGTTTTCTTTCCAAGGTTTTTGAAATATTTCGCTTACTGCCTCTGCGAGTCTTGTTCTCCAATGTGTGGGTCTCTTCAAACTTCTTGATAATACTTCTCACGGCAGTTCTTGACACATGAAAACGCTTTGATAAACGTGTATATCTTTCTGCTTTGTGAGCATTAACACTTCTCAAGTGTAAACACATTTATTTTGTTTTTGCCATTTATGACAGTTTTATATTACTTCACTAGTTGTTTTGCAAGATATTAATCCTCAGTTTGAAGTGCAACTTAAATGCTTGGGGGATTAATTGGGTGAGTTAGGCTAATTAGGCAAGTCATTGTATAACATTTATTCATTTGGCAGACGCTTTTATCCAAAGCGACTTACAAAAGAGGAAGAACATCAGCGAATCATCTTAGGGAGACAGTGGTACAAAAAGTGCCATATTACAAAGTTTCACTATCATCATAATAGTATACAAAACAGATTTAAGTGCAACAAGAAATATATATATATATATATATATATTATTTTTATTTTATTTTTTTTTTTATTGACCGGTTAAGTGCTTTTGGAAAAGATGTGTTTTTAGCCGCTTTTTGAAGATAGAGAGTGAGTTAGCTTCCGGATTGAGTTGGGAAGGTCATTCCACCACCGTGGTATGATGAAACTGAAAGTCCGGGAAAGTGTTTTGGTGCCTCTTTGTTTTGGTACGACAAGGCGACGTTCCTTAGCCGACCGCAGGCTTCTGGTGGGAACGTAGCTCTGCATAAATATTTTAAGGTATGCTGGAGCAGACCCAGTGACTGTTTTATATGCCAGCATCAGGGCCTTGAATTTAAAACGGGCATGAACCGGCAGCCAGTGGAGAGAGACAAAGAGTGGTGTAACGTGCTCTCTTAGGTTCATTAAAGACCAGACGTGCTGCTGCATTCTGGATCATTTGGAGAGGTCTAATAGCACATGCAGGAAGGCCTGCAATGAGAGCATTACAGTAGTCCAGTCTAGTTATGACAAGGGACTGAACGAGCAGTTGTGTGGCATGTACAGAGAGGAAGGGTCTTATCTTCCTGATATTGTAGAGTGTAAATCTACAAGATCTTGCAGTTTTTGAAATGTGGTCTGTGAAATTTAGCTCATCATCAATGGTTACCCCTAGATTTCTGACCGTTTTGGAAGGCGAAACTGTAGTTGGACCCAGCTGCACGGTGATGTTGTGTTCAACAGCAGGGTTGGCTGGAAAGACAAGGAGTTCGGTCTTGGCAGGGTTGAGTTGAAGGTGGTGTTCCTTCATCCAGGCCGAGATGTCTGCCAGACAGGCAGCGATACATAACAGTGGTTGGTTCTGTAGATAATCAAAAAGATAATTTCTTATGGGGGCTAATAATACCTTAGCAGTTATTTTTTTATAATTATTTTATTCCAGGCAAATTGAAATAAATATGGCTTTTTCCAGAGGAAAAATATATAAGAAATACTGTTAAAATCCCCTTGCTCTTAAACATCACTTGGCAAATATTTGAAAAAGAATTGAAATTTCATAGGGGGCTAATCATTTAACAGGATCATTGAAACGAACTGTCCAAAAGAACCGATTCGCAGAAACTGTTCCATCACTAATTCAGAAACCGCTCGGACTGATGTGCAAGTGTTTTTGATTCACTAAAAAGCAGTTCATAAGAGTCATTCTCCGGGAACTGAACTGGTAACACACTATGCTTTCATTCACTAAAAAAAGAATTGGCTCATGGGAGTCATTAATTCTGGAATCAGAATAAACTGGATGTGTTTTGTGTTTCATGCTGTAGATTCAAATGAACCAGCTCATTGGAGTAATTTTTGGGAATCAGACAGCACTTGATGTGATGTATGTTTTGCACTGTAGACTCAAAAAACCGGCTCATAAGAGTAATTCGTCATACATCGTCATTCGATTACCAAAAGAGATTATTATTCCCTGTGTTTTGGAAACATGTCACTGCAAACGTTTGCTAATTAAGTTTTATTATCATGTATTGTAGGATATTTTGCTCATTTATGGATCTTATTTAATAAATGTCGACATGTTTGCATGACATCACACACCTGATTCTCTCTGAAATTTGAGTTGAGGATTTCCGCACAAGTTTCCAAGTCCAACTTCAGGTGGCGTTTCATTGCATTTTCCAGTAGGATGTTGGTAATTGAATGGAACGCAGCATATGGGTGCCTACGCACTAGAGTTCGGACGGAGAGGGAAAATGCAGAAAATGATGCTCAGACCAAAATTGAGAACATTTCAACTTTTGATGGTATGCACTATGACACAGGCTTTCATTGACAAACTAGAATTTAAATGTGTAATGTGAAATCCAATTTGCTGTATGCACACTTTAATTCAAACTGACATGGCTCTTTCCACACCCTCAAAACCGAGCCAACACATTCCTATTTGTCAATCACTTTGTCCGAGCTTTCCCTAGTCTATAGGTGCACTAATTCTGCAGGAAGGTGGCCAACCAGAAGTGGAAGCCAAATGCAACCATGGCAAGGAATTATCGATGATGTTAAAGGAACAGTTGAATATCATTATACACTAACATCTCTCCAAATGACTTTCTTGAAATCTTCACATGGTTTATTTGCCAAATAATTAAACGGTGAATACCACTTCTGAAGCGATACGATCATTTTGTATGATGAACAGAACAAAATTCGCTAGTCTCTCTCAAATCAAATCATGTCAATAAAGTAAAGCTTTTGAATAAAAAATGCCAGCTACGTCAATAACATCACACCACGTTGGTTCTTATCGCGTCTCTAAAAGGCTCACAACCAAAACTCAATGATATTCTGGTTTCTACATATGACTCGGGTACTCCTTTAATGCACATCAATGGGATGTTTTCCACCTTTTAATGGCAAAAACCAAGTCCTGTCTCTTTATTTACATTTAGCTTTTATCCAAAGCGACTTACAAATGAGGAACATGGCAAACAATTTGTCATAGGTAATCAATATCTGCAGTAGCCAAGTATTGCCAAGTTCTCAAAATGTGTGGAGTAGTATAGAAGCTAGCGCAGAAGAAAGAGGGAGAATACATTTTCAATACATTTTATTATTTTTATTGTTAAATAGTTGGTGCAATTTCTGTGGATTGGTTAAGTGCTTGTGGAACAGATGTTTTCTGTTCCGAAAATAGGAATAAAGTAATAGTCCACCTTTCCTCAACAAGCTGCATCATTTGAGATATCATTCATGTCAGTAGTTTTTTTTTTAATGTGTTTTAACAAACAGCAAAGGAAAATAAGAATAAGGGTTTGTTGTTGTGTGTTCAGGACTTTGCTGTGTCCACTGTGCCTGTGTGTGGAGGCTCTCGACTGAAGAATATCTGCTCGATGGGTGGCCCCGATACCATCATCATCAGCAACAGTGACGGAGCCAAAAAAACACTCAGAGTGAGCACTTGTACAGTAATATTATAAGAGGGAGTATGACTTGAAACTTTAACAGTACAAATCAGATATACATTGTAATACATTTTTTGTTTAAGCTGTATTGTATAGTGCATCAATCAGTATTTCATTATTACATAAATACACATGATCTTATAAGATCTCTGTACATAATAATACATAAGATCGCTACATGTCTTTTATAGATCACATTATTGGATTTCTAGAGTTCAACTAGATTGATGTGGATTTTTCAGTGATTGATGATTCTGATATCCAAGTGTGTGTGTGTGTGTGTGTGTGTGTGTGCGCGCGCCAGTGTATATATACAGTGCACTCAAAGTATTCAGACCCTTTTAAAAAGAAGATTTATTAAAAAGAAAAATCACATTGACATAAGTATTCATACCCTTAACTCAGTACTTCGTTGAAGCACCTTTGGCAGCAAATACAGCTTCAAGTCTTTTTGGGGATGATTCGACAAGCTTTACACAGCAGGATTTGGGGATTTTCTGCCATTCTTCTCTGAAGATCCTCCCAGGCTCTGTCAGGTTGGATTGGGACCATCGGTGGACAGCCATTTTCAGGTCTCTCCAGAGATGTTTGATTGGGTTCAAGTCCGGGCTCTGACAGGGCCACTCAATGACATTCACAGAGTTGTCGCTAAGCCACACTTGCATTGTCTTGGCTGTGTGCTTGGGGTCATTGTCCTGTTGAAAGGTGAACCTATGGCCCAGTCTGAGGTCTGAGCGATCTCGACCAGGCTTTCATTAAGCATATCTCTATTTTGCTACGTTCAGATTTCCCTTCAACCCTGACCAGTCTCCCAGACCCTGCTGTTGAAATATGTCCACACTGCATGATGCTACCACTACCATGCTACACATTTGGGATGGTATTGCGCGGGTGATGAGTGGTGCCTAGTTTCCTCCTGATGTGACCTTGGAATTGAGGCCAAACTGTTCAATCTTTGAGAAACTAGATTCTCTGGTCTGATGAAACAGAGGCTGAGAGTCCTTTATTCCAAATTCCAAGCGGGCTTTCATGTGTTTTGCACTGAGGAGAGGCTTCCGTCTGGCAGCTCTTTCATAAAGCCCAGATTGATGGAGTGTTGCAGTGATGGTTGTCCTCCTGCAAGTTTCTCCCATCTCCACACATGATCTCTGGAGCTCAACCAGAGTGACAATCGGGTTTTTCGTCACTTCTCCTACTAAGGCCCTTCTCCCCCAATTGCTCAGTTTGGCTGGGCAGCCAGCTCTAGGAAGAATCCTAGTTGTTCCAAACTTCTTCCATTGAAGAATAATGAAGGCCACTGTGCTCTTGGGAACCTTCAATGTAGATAATTGTTTGTAGCCTTCCCCAGATCTGTATCATGACACAATCCTGTCCAGCTCTGCAGGCAGTTCCTTTGACCGCATGGCTTGGTTTTTAGCTGCAAGACCTTACAATTAATAGAGAGGTGTGTACCTTTTTATAAATCATGTCCAATCAATTGAATTTGCCACAGGTTGACCTCAAATCAATGTGTTGAAACATCTAAAAGTTGATCCAGAGTAATCGAATGCACCCGAGATAAATTTCAAGTGTTAAGGTTCTGAATACTTCATGCGATTTGTGATATTTCAGTTCAAGTTTTTTGCTTTGTCATTTATAGGGTATGGAGTGTAGATTGATGTGAAAAATAATATAAAGCATTTTAGCATTAGGCTGCAACAACAAAATGTGAAGAAAAAAAAACCCCTGAAGGGGTCTGAATACTTTATGAATGCATTGTATATCAGTCTTATTATTATTATCAACACACATGTCCCTTCTCAAAGAGTCCATCTGTGAGTGTGTTTGTGTGGTCACAGATGATGGAGCAGCTGACTGATCATCATTATGAGATATTGTCAGTACAGGAGGATATGGCTGCTAACTGTGTGTTCATCAGAGGTCCAGCTAAAGTGGACTATCTCTTGCATCCCACCGCAGAGGAGTGTCCAAACAGCATACCGGTGAGAGATCATAATCATGACCTTCTCTTGGACAGGCTTGAAAATTATCTTGGCATTTGTGTAATGGCATTAACCAGGGTTAGGTCCTATTTCTGTAACTGCTACTACTTTGTTTGTATAGACAAGGAACTGTCAGATCAAACACAGGTTATATATGGAATGCCACAAGGCTCAGTATTAGGTTCTCTACAGTTCTCCTTGAATATGCTTCCCTTGCATTCATTTTCACTGTTATGCCGATGATATTTGCATAAGTAGGTGTTCCTATAGTGGTCACCGATTGTATATTCCTGAATAGTGCAAATTATCCCTTTACATTTTGTCTCTTCAGCATATTTCTTTTTTAAATAATTATGAATAGTTTCAAAATAATCGAAATATTTCATCACTGTATTTTAACCCATTATTTAGAGACAATATCATTAATACATTAATATCGTACAGTCCACAAATAACGTTAGAGCAAAACCAGTAGAAACACCCACATACAGTATCTCACAAAAGTGAGTACACCCCTCACATTTTTGTAAATATTTGATTGTCTTTTTATGTGACAACACTAAAGAAGTAACACTTTGCTACAATGTAAAATAGTGAGTGTACAGCTTGTATAACAGTGTAAATTTGCTGTCCCCTCAAAATAACTCAACACACAGCCATTAATGTCTAAACCTCTGGCAACAAAAGTGCGTACATCCCAAGTGAAAATGTCCAAATTGGGCCCAAAGTGTCAATATTTTGTGTGGCCACCATTATTTTCCAGCACTGCTTTAACCCTCTTGGGCATGGAGTTCACCAGAGCTTCACAGGTTGCCAATGGAGTCCTCTTCCACACCTCCGTGATGACATCACGGAGCTGGTGGATGTTAGAGACCTTGTGCTCCTCCACCTTCCATTTGAGGATGCCCCACAGATGCTCAATAGGGTTTAGGTCTGGAGACATACTTGGCCAGTCCATCACCTTCACCCTCAGCTTCTTTAGCAAGGCAGTGGTCGCCTTGGAGGTATGTTTGGGGTCGTTATCATGCTGGAATACTGCCCTGCAGCCCAGTCTCCGAAGGGAGGGGATCATGCTCTGCTTCAGTATGTCACGGTACATGTTGGCATTCATGGTTACCTCAATGAACTGTAGCTCCCCAGTGCCGGCAGCACTCATGCAGCCCCAGACCATGACACTCCCACTACCATGCTTGACTGTAGGCAAGACACACTTTGTCTTTGTACTCCTCACCTGGTTTCCGCCACACATGCTTGACACCATCTGAACCAGATAAGTTTATCTTGGTCTCATGCGACCACAGGACATTGTTCCAGTAATCCATGTCCTTAGTTTGCTTGTCTTCAGCAAACTGTTTGCAGGCTTTCTTGTGCATCATCTTTAGAAGAGGCTTCCTTCTGGGACGACAGCCATGCAGACCAATTTGATGCAGTGTACGGCGTATGTTCTGAGCACTGACAGGCTGACATCCCCCACCCCTTCAACCTCTGCAGCAATGCTGGCAGCACTCATACGTCTATTTCCCAAAGACAACCTCTGGATATGATGCTGAGCACGTGCAATCAACTTGCCTGTTCTGAGTGGAACCTGTCCTGTTAATCCGCTGTATGGTCTTGGCCACAGTGCTGCAGCTCAGTGTCAGGGTCTTGGCAATCTTCTTATAGCCTAGGCCATCTTTATGTAGAGCAACAATTCTTTTTTTCAGATCCTCAGAAAGTTCTTCGCCATGAGGTGCCATGTTGAACTTCCAGTGACCATTTTGAGGGAGTGTGAGAGCGATGACACCAAATTTAACACACCTGCTTCCCATTCACACCTGAGACCTTGTAACACTAACGAGTCACATGACACCGGGGAGGGAAAATGGCTAATTTGGCCCAGTTTGGACATTTTCACTTAGGGGTGTACTCACTTTTGTTGCCAGTGGTTTAGACATCAATGGCTGTGTGTTGAGTTATTTTGAGGGGACAGCAAATGTACACTGCTACAAAGTAGTGAGTGTACAGCTTGTATAACAAAGTGTCATTTCTTCAGTGTTGTCACATGAAAAGATATATTCAAATATTTACAAAAATGTGAGGGGTGTACTCACTTTTGTGAGATACTGTACATCTTAGAAATAGAGATTATTGACATCAAGTGACATTGTCGTTCGAATGGGGCTGTACTCTTCTGACATAATTCTTTAAAATATGTGATCTAAAATTCATGTGTAATTTTCTTTATTTACATATTGAATTATCTTATTTCTTCTACAGCAAATATTTTGATGCGTTATCAATCATGTAATTAATTACATTTTATTTTAATCGATAGACCGCTCAACATTGTGTTTGTCTCTTTCAGGTGTTCCAGAGGTTGACAGACTACACTCTCCTACCCACAGCTTACAGTGAAGCTTCTAAACTGGGGGGCACGCTGTCCTCCCTTTGTCTGCTCGTCAACAAGAAACTACATTACTAGAGACTAACACATATTCACTGCATAATTTCATTTGTCTGCACACAAGTCCGTTCAGTGAGGTCTAGACCAGTTATAACTGGTTTGCGACATTCAGCAATTGTCCAATTGTTGTTTCCTGTGTTCCTCTTATGCGTTTGTCTCTGTCTTATCTGTAGGTTTGGTCTGATCATATTTTGAGTGTTAAATCATTGTGATGAATGACTGTAAAACAAATAAATGCTAATGCAACTTAATTATCAAGTTTACAGCTGGTACTGCGTGTAATTTTATCAAGAGTTTTTCTTGATGCCTTATAGCTTTACATGATGCCTTACGACATTCTATTGAAATTCACCCTTATTCTGTGCTTTGAGTGCTAATGTTTCACAGAATGCATTGCACTATGAATAGTATTTTGAAACTACTTTAGTCTTGGACTAAACTTTGCTTGCCCATAAACTGCTAGTTATATTTTTAATACAACATTGTTCTATTTAATGCCTGAATATATTTTCTCCCATTTCTCGCTTTAATCATCCACATAATTATGATGGCAAAATAATGAATACGTGTTCCTCGCACCATTACTACATTATGATTGTAAAGAAGCCCTTAAAGTCTAGGCCAGTGTTTCTCAATCCCCAGCACTGAACATTTCAGATCCTCCATGTTTCAAGTTAAATTTGAGTTTTTTTAAAACACATTTGGATTTGTAACAAACTCTTGAAATAAAGAGCTGATCAGTGTATAGAATTCAGGCACTTTAACACTTAGAACTTCTAGAAAGCATTGTTAAAATATCCACACATATTATTTGAATTGGTGTATGTACATGCAACAGAAGATTGGTCTTTATTTTTTCTTCAAGTAATGAAAATTTCCAGCAAGTCTGTTGCGTTTAATAGAACTTGCTGCTAGATATGCAGCTGATGGAAATTACATTAATCTTTTATTTTTTTCATATAAAATGGCTTACTCCTTTGTCTTGCTAAGGCTAATTTAATCACTAACATTTTATGTATCATTTACACACAATTTAATATTTTTACACCGATTCATTTGGCAAAATCACAGATTGATTGAAAATAATGGCCAATAAATTCTTCAGCTCAAAAGTGATTTCACTTTGATTTTTCTTTGTTTTGTCTCATATTTCATCTCAAGCATGCTCTTCACTTACAATTCATGTACTTGTACAATAACTTTTGAAAATAAAAAATACATGAAAATGACAACTGTGGGACAGTCGATAAAAAAAAAACTGATAGAAATCCTTTACAGCCATTTAATATAGAAATAGTTTATTTCACTCGGTTTAAACTATCAGTTTTCCTAAATGCAATAATTTGTATATTTGAAATGGATTTACATTGTTCCAGAACCAGATTTTCAATATTAAAATAAGCTTAAAGTCTACTTTCCACAGTCCTACATTACTTTTTGCATTGCACACCTCCCTTGGCAGGTTCAGTGCCCGGTTGCTTAAAGCACCTAAAGTTTTTCCCTTTAGTATAACACAAAGTGTGATTTCGCCTTGTCTGAGGGAATGATATTAAGGTATATTTGGTGCAAAACAAATGAGCACCTGTGACAGTGTTATTTGTAGTTGTAGAGATTAGCCGCACATGTGTATCAGTAAATTTGAAGTCACAGAGAAATATATTTTAGGAGTTGCAAGGTTGCAGATTTTTATTCTCTCCCACAAACACAAACACAACAGTTACACCTTCTCAAATTCTTCATTGCAGGTGCACAAACCCTTTTCTACGAATCACAAATTAAGAAACTCATACACTCACATTTTTGCTACAGTTGTTGCAGTAAATATGGTGCAAAACACATTCACACACCCGCATCAAAAAATGTGGAGTCACGGACAGATTTTGCTCATCCGCAAATCAGTATGTGAATTCATCCAACGAGAGTTGCACACTTGTAGAATATTTTCTCACAAATATTTTTTTTTCTTTGATATTTTTCTCGCACAAACACAAGTACAAAAGTACAACTGCTTGAATCTGCTGCTACGAGTCTCAAACATTGTTTTTCGCGCGCTCTTCCTTTTGCACCACATGTCTGTGTAAAATATTGAGCAAAAGTGAGTTGTGCATCTGTAGAGGCAGGAGGCGGGCACTGTTCAGAGATCAGAGAATTTTGGCCCATCAGAAGAGCTAGTTTGGGCGCCTACAAGCAGTTGTACTTTTGTACTTGTGTTTGTGCGAGAAAAATATCAAAGAAAAAAAATTATTTGTGAGAAAATATTCTACAAGTGTGCAACTCTCGTTGGATGAATTCACATACTTTTGCAGATGAGCAAAATCTGTCCGTGACTCCACATTTTTTGATGCGGGTGTGTGAATGTGTTTTGCACCATATTTACTGCAACAACTGTAGCAAAAATGTGAGTGTATGAATTTCTTAATTTGTGATTCGTAGAAAAGGATTTGTGCACCTGCAATGAAGAATTTGAGAAGGTGTAACTGTTGTATTTGTGGGAGAGAAAAAAAAATCTGTAACCTTGCAACTCTTAAAATATATTTCTCTGTGACTTCAAATTTACTGATACACATGTGCGGCTAATCTCTACAACTACAAATAACACTGTCACAGGTGCTCATTTGTTTTGCACCAAATATACCTTCATAGAATGACTTGAGGGTGTTGCATATAATCCCTTAGACACTTCTCATAGGCAAGGAAAACAGTTACGGGTTATAATACCGTGAACCAGGTTTTACCATAATAATATTCTACTGTTACCATGGACACAACATGTCTCCAACTTTCAGAAGATCAGAAATGTCCCGACCAACATTTGGGCAATTTTACCACATAGAAAATACTTTAATAGAATATTATATTTATTTAATTTAAAATTTTCTCAGTATCATAATTAATGTCTAAATTGTCCTACATCTTCTGAAGCAGCGCATAAACGGCGTTTAAACGTGTCACTTGTTAGTTTTCACAGCACTTTCAGGAGGCACCAATCGCAGTCCTTTATAATTACTACATAAATATTCAAATACTTTTTCTGGAGGATGCACAGGTGGATTTCCATTTGTAACCTACACTTAAGGTGAAGTTTCCCTGTCACCTTTAATGTACTTTTGTAATGATTTAAAGGCAAATATCAATAAAACTTCTATTATATACCGTTTGCAAATATGCAGAGATTTTGTTTAAACCGATGTAATAAACCAACCTCACACAACTTGGGCAGATCCAGCATCCTGTGGAGTGCTCATAAATCTTACTCTAAAGCACATATTCTAACAGTCTCTCCTCAACTGTTCCCTGACACTTTTCTAATGCTAGAAGGCAAAAATGAATAAAACTTGTATAACACAGTTTGCGAATATGAAAATATCTCCTGTCGAGCGCTCATCAAATATCTTTCTCTGAAATGTGCATTCTATCAGCCAGAATCAAAAACTTCAGGATCAAGATCAAAAGTTCCTCAAATTCACAAATCATGAAGGTCACTCCGTGACAATCCAAGCAGGTGATCCAAGCGGTTTAAACTGTCAGGCGCTGGATCCGGATGAGCGTGCAACTTCAAGGCTGCATCTGAAACCAGGAAAATGCGGCCCCCAGAGGCTGTTTCTGAGGGTACGATGAAATTAAGGTGCTTTTCAAACTGTTCAGAGACCAGTGCGCTAACATTAAGTGTCTTATTCACTATGCACAGTACGTCAAATTGGTTAGATTCAGTATATTTTTTCAGTAAATGCGATTGTAACCAAGTGAAATTAAACAAGGCTCTAGGCAAAAACGCCCATAAAAAGACAAATGCGCCAGAAACGTTTAATTTTGGGGCAAAAACTACCTTAGAAGTGAATTCAAGAGATGTGACGTTTGACACGGAAGCTTCAATACTTTCACATTGAAGCACTGTATTCATTTGGGGGAAAACCATGTGAAGTAAAACATTGACATTTTCCGTTCACTCCAGTTTTTGCCCATAAACGCTGAGGGTAAAGATTTTGTATCATCTTGACATTCATTTTTAATCATAAAGGACAACATGGCTGTTGTTCTTTTATTATTTAATTTTGTTTAACAAACAAAGATAACATGAAAGAGGGTTAAATGAGTTACAACACCACATTTTAAAAGCTCAATAGGGTACAACACCAAATATTTTTGAGTGAAAATATTAGTTAAAATGTGAATTAATAACTTAACATGGTGGGAAAAAATCACTATATGCATATTCAAGCAGACTCTGAACTTTGACCTTAATTATTTTCCACAACTTTTTGTATTTAAAGAAATGCTAAAAAGATTTTAACATTGACAACACCAATGCCACGAAATCAAGGGACAAACATTCTTTAAATGAATTATTATTAATAATTTTACTTTGCACACTTGTTCGGCTTTACACTAATGCTTTTATTAAAAATAAGAACAAAATAAATACAGAAATAACTTAACATGTCACAGAAGTGATGTACCAGATGAAGGGGATAAGGATTTTTTTCAGGCAATTAACAATTTCAAATATATTTTCTACAGAATTTGCAAAACAGAGTCAAGCCATTTCATATAATTAAAGGGCAGGTTATAGAATTATACCTTTTAAAGTTTTATTCTGCTATTTGAAAGCTTTTTCATGACTAAAAAAGTCAAAGGACATGTTTGTCAACATATTGAGCCAAATGTTGTCTGAAATAACCTGTTTTGAGAGACACAAAGCTTTCTTTACAGATGGGGGCGCTAGACGAATCACAAACTGAATCCTCCATTAAATCTGCATTCAAATCTTATTTTTAATTAAAACATTTGTTTTAAACAAAAATGTTGTATATGTTATTAGTTAATGCACTATGAACGAACAATGATAAATTGTATATTACCATCATTAAAAATATCGTTAATGGTTAGTTCATGATGCTTTTATGTATTAAAAATAAAACCTTATTGTAAAGTGTTAACAATAACTCTTGACAAACACAGCTATTGTTGATCAGGAAAATGGAATTGCAGATTAATCTGGAAGAAATCACATCCCTGAGGACGAGTTACACACTGAAGTTAAATCCTCACTGTTAGGGGTTTGTTTAGATGAGCAGTAGCTTGCCATAAGAAATGTCACCAATTCTCTACTAGCATTTAAATTCAGTGTCCATTTCACACTTGTGAGTTGGTACCTGGTTGACTCTGGAGGGGAAACAT
Organism: Xyrauchen texanus; assembly: GCF_025860055.1. Taxonomy (NCBI): domain Eukaryota; kingdom Metazoa; phylum Chordata; class Actinopteri; order Cypriniformes; family Catostomidae; genus Xyrauchen; species Xyrauchen texanus. The sequence continues at coordinate 46,781,444 of NC_068285.1, forward strand.
CCACAGCAGTCTCCTGACCATACCAGCATAGCCGTGATCACAAAACATCTGCAGTCGGTTCAGACACGAACAACAAAACAGCATGTTTCAAGTCAATAAAACAGTTGTTTGTTAGTTTCTAGAAATATATTAAAATATTTAAAAAAGAATGGGATATTTGTTTCAGAGCTGGTCATTGGCTGGGCAATGGAAAGCAGCAGCCAATGAATAAGCAGAGAGTTTTATTCTGTGAGTACTCTAGCACACCAGGACAATGCGTGATGTCAGGATGTGACTCTAGTCTCACTCATTACAAATGGGACTTTCTACAACCATAATAATTTAACTGTCAAACTACTGAGTGCAACTAAATATCCAGTGAGAAATTAATGCATATTTGAATAAGAAAAACAAACTGGATACCGTTAGTGTCTCTCTCAGTGAGGATGGATGACTTCAAATCATGTGTTTGTTAGTGCACACGGTCATCACTTTCTTGCCAATTTCATCACTGGTAAGACGTTCAGGACTTTACAGAATTACTTCGTGACGAGCACAACGGGGAAAATAGGCCTACTTGACATTCTTCACTATGTAATCCTGAAAGAAGGGAAGAAAAAAACAAATTGGTCCACACACACAAAAACAAAAACAAAATAGGTTTCTTATGTCTTAAAGCCCCCAGTGAGCAAGCCAAATGCAACCATGGCAAGGAATTATCTATGATGTTAAAGGAACAGTTGAATATCATTATTTACACTAACATCTCTCCAAATGACGTTCTTGAAATCTTCACATGGTTTATTTGCCAAATAATTAAACGGTGAATACCACTTCTGAAGTGATACGATCATTTTGTACGATGAACAGAACAAAATTAGCTAGTCTCTCTCAAATCAAATCATGTCAATAAAGTAAAGCTTTTGAATAAAAAATGCCAGCTACATCAAACACATCACACCTCGCTGGTTCTTATCGCGTCTCTAAAAGGCTCACAACCAAAACTCAATGATATTCTGGTTTCTACATATGACTCGGGTACTCCTTTAATGCACATCAATGGGATGTTTTCCACCTTTTAATGGCAAAAACCAAGTCCCGTCTCTTTATTTACATTTAGCTTTTATCCAAAGCGACTTACAAATGAGGAACATAGCAAACAATTTGTCATAGGTAATCAATATCTGCAGTAGCCAAGTATTGCAAAGTTCTCAAAATGTGTGGAGTAGTATAGAAGCTAGCGCAGAAGAAAGAGAGAGAATACATTTTCAATACATTTTATTATTTTTATTGTTAAATAGTTGGTGCAATTTCTGTGGATTGGTTAAGTGCTTGTGGAACAGATGTTTTCTGTTCCGAAAATAGGAATAAAGTAATAGTCCACCTTTCCTCAACAAGCTGCATCATTTGAGATATCGTTCATGTCAGTAGTTTTTTTTAATGTGTTATAACAAACAGCAAAGGAAAATAAGAATAAGGGTTTGTTGTTGTGTGTTCAGGACTTTGCTGTGTCCACTGTGCCTGTGTGTGGAGGCTCTCGACTGAAGAATATCTGCTCGATGGGTGGCCCCGATACCATCATCATCAGCAACAGTGACGGAGCCAAAAAAACACTCAGAGTGAGCACTTGTACAGTAATATTATTAGAGGGAGTATGACTTGAAACTTTAACAGTACAAATCAGATATACATTGTAATACATTTTTTGTTTAAGCTGTATTGTATAGTGCATCAATCAGTATTTCATTATTACATAAATACACATGATCTTATAAGATCTCTGTACATAATAATACATAAGATCGCTACATGTCTTTTATAGATCACATTATTGGATTTCTAGAGTTCAACTAGATTGATGTGGATTTTTCAGTGATTGATGATTCTGATATCCAAGTGTGTGTGTGTGTGTGTGCGCGCGCGCCAGTGTATATATACAAATATACAGTGCATTCATAAAGTATTCAGACCCTTTTAAAAAGAAGATTTATTAAAAAGAAAAATCACATTGACATAAGTATTCATACCCTTAACTCAGTACTTCGTTGAAGCACCTTTGGCAGCGAATACAGCTTCAAGTCTTTTTGGGGTATGATGCGACAAGCTTTACACAGCAGGATTTGGGGATTTTCTGCCATTCTTCTCTGCAGATCCTCTCAAGCTCTGTCAGGTTGGATTGGGACCATTGGTGGACAGCCATTTTCAGGTCTCTCCAGAGATGTTTGATTGGGTTCAAGTCCGGGCTCTGGCTGGGCCACTCAATGACATTCACAGAGTTGTCGCTAAGCCACTCTTGCATTGTCTTGGCTGTGTGCTTGGGGTCATTGTCCTGTTGAAAGGTGAACCTATGGCCCAGTCTGAGGTCCGAGCGATCTGGACCAGGCTTTCATTAAGGATATCTCTGTATTTTGCTACGTTCAGCTTTCCCTTCAACCCTGACCAGTCCCCCAGACCCTGCTGTTGAAATATGTCCACACTGCATGATGCTACCACTACCATGCTACACATTTGGGATGGTATTGCGCGGGTGATGAGTGGTGCCTGGTTTCCACCTGATGTGACCTTGGAATTGAGGCCAAACTGTTCAATCTTTGTTTCATCAGACCAGAGAATCTAGTTTCTCAGAGGCTGAGAGTCCTTTATTCCAAATTCCAAGCGGGCTTTCATGTGTTTTGCACTGAGGAGAGGCTTCCGTCTGGCAGCTCTTTCATAAAGCCCAGATCGATGGAGTGTTGCAGTGATGGTTGTCCTCCTGCAAGTTTCTCCCATCTCCACACATGATCTCTGGAGCTCAACCAAATCAGGTTTTTCGTCACTTCTCCTACTAAGGCCCTTCTCCCCCAATTGCTCAGTTTGGCTGGGCAGCCAGCTCTAGGAAGAGTCCTAGTTGTTCCAAACTTCTTCCATTGAAGAATTATGAAGGCCACTGTGCTCTTGGGAACCTTCAATGTAGATAATTGTTTGTAGCCTTCCCCAGATCTGTACCATGACACAATCCTGTCCAGCTCAAAATGTGAAGAAAAAAAAACCCTGAAGGGGTCTGAATACTTTATGAATGCAATGTATATCAGTCTATTATCATTATTATTATCAACACACATGTCCCTTCTCAAAGAGTCCATCTGTGGGTGTGTCTGTGTGGTCACAGATGATGGAGTAGCTGACTGATCATCATTATGAGATATTGTCAGTACAGGAGGATATGGCTGCTAACTGTGTGTACATCAGAGGTCCAGCTAAAGTGGACTATCTCTTGCATCCCACCGCAGAGGAGTGTCCAAACAGCATACAGGTGAGAGATCATAATCATGACCTCTTGGACAGGCTTGAAAATTATCTTGGCATTTGTGTAATGGCATTAACCTGGGTTAGGTCCTATTTCTGTAACTGCTACTACTTTGTTTGTATAGACATGGAACTGTCAGATCAAACACAGGTTATATATATGGAATGCCACAAGGCTCATTATTAGGTTCTCTACAGTTCTCCTTGAATATGCTTCCCTTGCATTCATTTTCAGTTATGCCGATGATATTTGCATAAGTAGGTGTTCCTAATAAAGTGGTCACCGATTGTATATTGCTGAATAGTGCAAATTGTCCCTTTACATTTTGTGTCTTCAGCATAATTTTTTTAAATAATTATGAATCGTTTCAAAATAATCGAAATATTTCATCACTGTATTTTAACCCATTATTTAGAGACAATATCATACAATACATTAACAAATAACATTAGAGCAAAACCAGTAGAAACACCCACATACAGTATCTCACAAAAGTGAGTAAACCCCTCACATTTTTGTAAATATTTGATTATATCTTTTTATGTGACAACACTAAAGAAATAACACTTTGCTACAATGTAAAGTAGTGAGTGTACAGCTTGTATAACAGTGTACATTTGCTGTCCCCTCAAAATAACTCAACACACAGCCATTAATGTCTAAACCTCTGGCAACAAAAGTGCGTACACCCCAAGTGAAAATGTCCAAACTGGGCCCAAAGTGTCAATATTTTGTGTGGCCACCATTATTTTCCAGCACTGCTTTAACCCTCTTGGGCATGGAGTTCACCAGAGCTTCACAGGTTGCCACTGGAGTCCTCTTCCATTCCTCCATGACGACATCACGGAGCTGGTGGATGTTAGAGACCTTGTGCTTCTCCACCTTCCGTTTGAGGATGCCCCACAGATGCTCAATAGGGTTTAGGTCTGGAGACATACTTGGCCAGTCCATCACCTTCACCCTCAGCTTCTTTAGCAAGGCAGTGGTCGCCTTGGAGGTATGTTTAGGGTCGTTATCATGCTGCAATACTGCCCTGCAGCCCAGTCTCTGAAGGGAGGGGATCATGCTCTGCTTCAGTATGTCACGGTACATGTTGGCATTCATGGTTCCCTCAATGAACTGTAGCTCCCCAGTGCCGGCAGCACTCATGCAGCCCCAGACCATGACACTCCCACCACCATGCTTGACTGTAGGCAAGACACACTTTGTCTTTGTACTCCTCACCTGGTTTCCGCCACACATGCTTGACACCATCTGAACCAGATAAGTTTATCTTGGTCTCATCAGACCACAAGACATTGTTCCAGTAATCCATGTCCTTAGTCTGCTTGTCTTCAGCAAACTGTTTGCAGGCTTTCTTGTGCATCATCTTTAGAAGAGGCTTCTTTTTGGGACGACAACCATGCAGACCAATTTGATGCAGTGTACGGCGTATGGTCTGAGCACTGACAGGCTGACCACCCACCCCTTCAACCTCTGCAGCAATGCTGGCAGCACTCATACATCTATTTCCCAAAGACAATCTCTGGATATGATGCTGAGCATGTGCAATCAACTTCTTTGGTCGACCATGGCGAGGCCTGTTCTGAGTGGAACCTGTCCTGTTAATCCGTTGTATGGTCTGGGCCACCGTGCTGCAGCTCAGTGTCAGGGTCTTGGCAATCTTCTTATAGCCTAGGCCATCTTTATGTAGAGCAACAATTCTTTTTTTCAGATCCTCAGAAAGTTATGAGGATCCATGTTGAACTTCCAGTGACCATTTTGAGGGAGTGTGAGAGCGATGACACCTAATTTAACACACCTGCTTCCCATTCACACCTGAGACCTTGTAACACTAACGAGTCACATGACACCGGGGGAGGGAAAATGGCTGATTGGGCCCAATTTGGACATTTTCACTTAGGGGTGTACTCACTTTTGTTGCCAGCGGTTTAGACATTAATGGCTGTGTGTTGAGTTATTTTGAGGGAACAGCAAATGTACACTCTTATACAAGCTGTAACTCACTACATTACATTGTAGCAAAGTGTCATTTCTTCAGTGTTGTCACATGAAAAGATATATTCAAATATTTACAAAAATGTGAGGGGTGTACTCACTTTTGTGAGATACTGTACGTCTTAGAAATAGAGACTATTGACACCAAGTGACGTTGTTCGAATGGGGCTGTACTCATCCGACATAACATATTTTAAAGAATTATCTAACATTCATATATCATTTTCTTTATTTACATATTGAATTATCTTATTTCGGGGCCTTCTACAGCAAATATTGGGATGTGTTATCATGTAATTATTACATTTTAATCGATAGACCGCTCAACATTGTGTTTGTCTCTTTCAGGTGTTCCAGAGGTTGACAGACTACACTCTCCTACCCACAGCTTACAGTGAAGCTTCTAAACTGGGGGGCACGCTGTCCTCTCTTTGTCTGCTCGTCAACAAGAAACTACATTACTAGAGACTAACACATATTCACTGCATAATTTCATTTGTCTGCACACAAGTCCGTTCAGTGAGGTCTAGACCAGTTCTAACTGGTTTGCGACATTCAGCAATTGTCAATTGTTGTTTCCTGTGTTCCTCTTATGCGTTTGTCTGTCTTATCTGTAGGTTTGCTCTGATCATATTTTGAGAGTATTACATCATTGTGATAAATGACTGTAAAACAAATAAATGCTAATGCAACTTAATCAAGTTTACAGCTGGTACTACGTGTAATTTTATCAAGAGTTTTTCTTGATGCCTTATAGCTTTACATGATGAGTTACATTCTATTGAAATTCACCCTTATTCTGTGCTTTGAGTGCTAATGTTTCACAGAATGCATTGCACTATGAATAGTATTTTGAAACTACTTTAGTCTTGGACTAAACTTTGCTTGCCCATAAACTGCTAGTTATATTTTTAATACAATATTGTTCTATTTAATGCCCTGAATACATTTTCTCCCATTTAGACGTTTTGAAAACCTTGTCTTGCTATATATAGTATATACACAGTATTCTAAGATTAGTAGCTTGAGGTGTTTACACTTTGTATTTAGTGTATCGGTTTTTAATCAAGTATTAAAGACTGCAACGTGTAGTATATTCTTTGACGCCAGAGACAGTACACATACACCATGAATAAATGACAGTGGTAGAAGTAAATTAAGTAGATTTTATTTTTGTAAAAGCACCAGATGTTTATCTGTAACTTGGTATCTCTACCCAGTGTGTATTCTTGATGGCGTAAGACTCTGATGATCTCTGAAACAACACAGTACAACAGTTATGAGTTCCATAACACACGCGCTGAATAAACTCAGTAAATAAATGACAAGTTAAAAACAAGGTCATGACAGAAACATGTTTCTGAGCTGGTGATTGGCTGGGCAATGGAAAGCGGCAGCCAATGAATAAGCAGAGAGTTTTATTCTGCGAGTACTCTAGCACACCAGGACAATGCGTGATATCAGGATGTGACTCTAGTCTCGCTCATTACAAATGGGACTTTCAACAACCATAATAATTTAACTGTCAAACTACTGAGTGCAACTAAATATCCAGTGAGAAATTAATGCATATTTGAATAAGAAAAACAAACTGGATACCGTTAGTGTCTCTCTCAGTGAGGATGGATGACTTCTATCATGTGTTTGTTGGTCATCACTTTCTTGCCATTTTCATCACTGGTAAGACGTTCAGGACTTTACAGAAATACTTCGTGACGAGCACAACGGGGAAAGTACTTGACATTCTTCACTATGTAATCCTGAAAGAAGGGAAGAAAAAAACAAATTGGTCCACGCACGCAAAAACAAAATCAGGTTAGAGAAAATAAAATTAGGATCTACACAATAAAAAAGTAAACAAAAGGAATATTCCGGAATCAATAAAGTTAAGCTCAATCAACAGCATTTGTGGCTTTATGTTGATTACCACAAAAATTAATTTTGACTCATGTCTCCTTTTCTTTAAAAGCAAAAATGGAGGTTACGGTGAGATCCTTACAATGGAAGTCATCATGCCACAAATGCTGTCGATTTAGCTTAATTTGTACCGAACTCTGAATATTCCATTTAAAAGGTGAATTGTTTAATATCTGCACCACTAACCGCACCAAAAGAAACTGCAAATAACTGTTCAAACAGGTTTCTCTGACACCTCCCCAATCTGGCCATTGATCACAAACAAACTCCAAACTCAGGCTGTTGGTCAAGCCAATGTTGTGGTGTTGGACTGGACATGATCAATTAACAGAACAATGTTTTTTTTTTTTTCCCCCTCACAAATAAATAAATAAATTCTAAGGGTCAATTTTGTTATGCAAAATATATTTTGATCCTATTAATTTTGGGGGCAAGATATGACCTGACATCTCTTCATGAGATTCACCCTTTAACACCCCACCCCCACCCCAAAATACACAGTTCACCTTTAAGTTCAATTTTGCTTTAAATTTTAACCAGTCTAAAAGGTTGTCAAATAGACCAGGGCTGCATTCCAATGCACTCCCTCCCCTTGCCTCATGGACTCGGATGCATGTCATTGTTTACATTGAGCGAGTGCCCACAAGTGGAGGAACCAGTGCAATGGAACAGATGAAACTCTTGACCACTTGGAGCTCATTATCGCTCTTGCAATAGGACTGAGGTCATTTTGTGGAATTATTTAATGACTTTTTGCACCTGAGAAAAACATAAGAGACTGATGCACAGACAGGTTCAGGTAAAGTTTAGTTGTAATATTTTAGTAAACTAATAATTTAGTTTAGATGCTCATGTATAAATCTTTTGTATACTGTACATTACCTTTTTATTAGAAGATTTGTTAGAAAGGATTAATCAAGTTTCACATAAATCAAAAAGATAACATTGCAATTGACTGTGTGAGTTTAAGGTAGCTACAAGTTTAATGCTGTTAAATCTCAGTAGAACTCTTATAAACTGATTATTTGGCCTAACTTCACTTCCATCATACACTGGAGTTGTGTGGGGTGGGTGTTGAAGAAGCGTGATCTACTGTGATCTCAATTGAGTTGCATTTTGGGATATGGATCTGCCTGAAACTTTCAGAGTAGGCTCGCTGCCTCTGTCAAAATCGAGGGGTTGAGGGTCAGTCAGCAGACATTCACTCGCCACTTAACGAAATGGAACAGACTTCCAAAATGGCATTGAGGATTCCCCGAGGGGAAGTGCTTTGGGAAGTTAGCAAATGGAAAGGATGCTTAAAGTGAAGTGGAACGCAGCCGCGTAGTAGGCTAAACTGTGTGCCATGTTTCTGAGCTGGTGATTGGCTGGGCAATGCAAAGCAGCAGCCAATGAATAAGCAGAGAGTTTATTATGCGAGTACTCTAGCACACCAGGACAATGAGTGATGTCAGGATGTGACTCTAGTCTCGCTTAAAGGAGAAAAACGTAACATCGATATCAAGTGTTTAAAATGGGTACTGCAGTCCAAATTCAAAATGTTGGAGAGAGTTGTCTCCCCCTCCCCCCCAGACTCAAAGCTCAAACAGGTTGCCAGGTTGAGGACACACAACAGGAACAAGCAAACTGGCAATGGCAAGCGATGAGCCTTACACTGCAAGTTGATCAGCTAATGTATAAGTCTGCATGTTTTTATTGTTTGCAACAATTTCACCCAATTCACGAATGCATCTCCCAGATTGATCTGCCATAAAGTATAATGCAGATAGGACCATTCAACAAAGTCAAATGCATTTTCCGCATCTAAAGCTACATCATACCTTTAAAATTCCTTCTTTTAGCTAAATGTATCACATTTAAAATTTGTCTAACATTATTAAACGGGTTCCTGTTCTTAATACATTTTGATCTGGTTTTGCCTGGGTGGGGAGAATCAGTTCTAATCTACATGCCTAACCATTGCCAACATTTTATTATCGACATTGAGAAATTAAATTGGGCGATAAGAAGCTGGGTCCTCAGGATACTTATTCCTTTTCATAATTAAGGAGATATTTGCCCGGTAGAAACTCTCTGGCAGACTGTATAACTCACAATTTGAAAAGCTGTAAAGTTTTGCTAAGGGTTGAGATGCGTACTGAATGCTTTATACCATTAGACCGAAAAGCCATCTTGTCCCGGGACTTTACCTCCCTTCATTGATGAAAGAGCCTCTAAGAGTTCCTGCACTGTGATATCACTACCCAGGGAGGTTAGTTCTGTTTCGAGTAGATTTGGAAGTTCAATCTGACCAAAAAAGCATCTAATTTCCCTCGAGTACCCTTGGGAAGGACAACAATTGTAATATTGCAGCGCCGATATCTATTCTCTTGATCTTAGAGTCTTTCGAGAGCAGGCTTTAGGCAGATCTCTGTTCTGGTTAAACGTTCATTCACTTGTTCATACAAATGTTAATTTTCCGAGATCCGTTTCTTGGCTTCACAAAGCCTTTTTTCCATTGAGGTGATCTTCTCGCATATAGCATTAATGGACACTGTTATTGCGTCTATTTTCTGATCCAAGGAAGATTTTATATTGTCGATCACCCTTTAAATGATTCTCGCTATTAGCATGTCCACATCACTAGCCGACGATATGCTACATTGTGCTCATGCCAGCTGTGTAGCTGGTGTCTTTTCAAAACCGAAACTGAGAATTTTCTTGTTACTCTGTGATAAAGACCACAAGTCAGACAGCGACATTCTCAAGAAGCAGTTTTAGTGTTTGTTTCAGTTAATCAGGCATAATTAACCAGAATTCGCCAAAAAAGATTGGGGATTTCAGCCATCCCACTGTTACTCATTACAGTGAATCACGTGACCCCCTCACCAGCCAGCGATTTTTAACCTGTCAGCAACTGTGGCAATGGTTCAAACTGGTTTTATATCCAACCAATCTATTTCTAATGATGAATTGAAAAACCTATCTGACTTGAATGAAGTACTGACAGCGAAAACCACGAGCCTCCTTCATGAGCATTCTCAAAGCGTGTGCGTGACACAGAAACTGTGAAGTTTGAGCAAGTGAAGATGTTCTGAGGGAAGTTGAACGACAATTGTTTGGGGGAAAAGAGAATGCACTGGATAGGACATTGTCAATAAAATAAATCCCCAATGAAATATGAACACCCCTCCCCTTTATTTTGTTAAACAGATTTACACAATTCATGCGGGTCACAATTTTTAGGTTGGAAAAAATGGAATTGCAGATTAATCCGGAAGAAATCACATCCCTGAGGACGAGTTACACACTGAAGTTAAATCCTCACTGTTAGGGGTATGTTTAGATGAGCAGTAGGCTTGCCATAAGAAATGTCACCAATTCTCTACTAGCATTTAAATTCAGTGTCCATTTCACACTTGTGAGTTGGTACCTGGTTGACTCTGGAGGGGAAACTTCCACAGCAGTCTCCTGACCATACCAGCATAGCCATGATCACAAAACATCTGCAGTCGGTTCAGACACGAACAACAAAACAGCATGTTTCAAGTCAATAAAACAGTTGTTTGTTAGTTTCTAGAAATATATTAAAATATTTAAAAAAAGGAATGGGATATTTGTTTCAGAGCTGGTGATTGGCTGGGCAAGGGAAAGCAGCAGCCAATGAATAAGCAGAGAGTTTTATTCTGTGAGTACTCTAGCACACCAGGACAATGCGTGATGTCAGGATGTGACTCTAGTCTCACTCATTACAAATGGGACTTTCTACAACCATAATAATTTAACTGTCAAACTACTGAGTGCAACTAAATATCCAGTGAGAAATTAATGCATATTTGAATAATAAAAACAATCTGGATACCGTTAGTGTCTCTCTCAGTGAGGATGGAGGACTTCAAATCATGTGTTTGTTGGTGCACACGGTCATCACTTTCTTGCCATTTTCATCACTGGTAAGACGAGCACAACGGGGAAAGTACTTGACATTCTTCACTATGTAATCCTGAAAGAAAAAAACAAATTGGTCCACACACACAAAAACAAAAAAAAAATCAGGTTAGAGAAAATAACATTAAGTTCTACACAATAAAAAAAAAAGGAATATTCCGGAAACAATAAAGTTAAGCTCAATCAACAGCATTTGTGGCATAATGTTGATTACCACAAAAATTGATTTTGACTTGTTTCTCTTTTTCTTTAAAGCCAAAAATGGAGGTTACTGTGAGATCCTTACAATGGAAGTGAATGGGGGGCAATTTTGAGGGTTTTAAGGCAGAAATGCGAAGCTTATAATTTTATTTGAGCTGTAAAGTTTTTTTAATTAGGGTTTGTTGAAATTACATCATCATGACAACATAGTTGTAAAATTGGCTATAACTTGAAAAAGTTAGTAAGTAATTTTATCACAGTAAAATCATGTTAACACACATCGTTTATGTATTGCGTCAATACTTTTGAAATAGTGAGTATTTTCATGTATAAGGATTGGCCCCCACTTCCATCGTCGGATACGGATTGGCCCCCACTGTCTCACTGGAACATAATTTTGCATTTTATTTTATTAAAGAAAAGGAGGATCGAGTCAATTTATTTTTGTGGTTATCAATATCATGCCACAAATGCTGTCGATTGAGCTTAATTTGTACTGAACTCTGAATATTCCTTTTAAAGGGGAATTGTTTAATATCTGCACCACTAACAGCAACAAAGGAAACTGCAAATATAATAACTGTTTAAACAGGTTTCTCTGACAACTCCCCAATCTGGCCATTGATCACAAACACACCCCAAAGTCAGGCTGTTGGACAAGCCAATGTTGTGGTGTTGGACTGGAGATGATCAATTAACAGAACAATGGTTTTTTTCCCTCTCAAAAATAAATACAAAAAGATCCTAAGGGTCTATTTTGTCATGCCAAATTTTTTATATCCTATTCATTTCAGGGGCAAAATAACCTGGACATCTCTTCGTGAGATTCACCCTTTAACACCCCCAAAAAAATTAAGTTCAATTGTGTATTAGGTTTTAACCAGTCTAAAAGGTTGTCAAATAGACCAGGGCTGCGTTCCACTGCACTCCCTCCCCAACTTCCCTCCGTCTCATGGACTTGGATGCATGTCATTGTTTACATCATGCGAGTGCCCACTAGTGGAGGAACCCGTGCAATGGAACAGATGAAACTTCACCATTTGGAGCTCATTATCGCTCTTGCAATAGGACTGATGTCATTTTGTGGAATAATTTAGTGACTTTTTTTTCACCTGAGAAAAAACATCAAAGATCTATGCATTCACAGGTTCAGGTAAAGTTTAGATGCTTCTGTATAAATCTTGTTTTGTATACTGTATATTACTTTTTTATTAGAAGATTTGAAAGAAAGGATTAATCAAGTTTTACATAAACTCACACTGCCAATTGCAACGTTACCTTTTTTGTTTAAGGTAGCTACAAGTTTATTGCCATTACATCTCAATATATAACTTATCACTTATAAAATTATTATTTGACCTAACTTCACTTCCATCATACCCACCCCACACAACTCCAGTGTGTTGATGAAGCACGATCTACTGTGATCTCAATCGAGTTGCATTGTGCTGTGCTGCCTGAAGCGTTCAGAGTAGGCTCGCTGCCTCTGTCAAAATCGAGGGGTTGAGGGTCAGTCAGCAGATATTCACTCGCCCACTTAACGAAATGGAACAAACTTCCAAAATGGCATTGAGGATTCCCTGAGGGGAAATATGCGAGTGTAATCAATGTTTAAAGAGTAGGGCTGGGGCGGTATGGATTTTTTCTAACCGCGGTTGAAAAGCAAGATATTCCCGCGGTATAGCGGTAAACCGCATTAAATACATTACATTGGATCAGAGAAGTCCCTCCCCCCCGACAGACTTTGGCGCACACATCAGAAGTCGCTTTTGATAGACAGACTTTAAATATTGTCACCTACATCCGAAGAAAAAAAACGAGCACAATTTTAAATAGTCAAATTTTCATCAAGCAGTAATTTGGCATGAACTAATCACTGTATAGATTTCCTTATTTAAGATTATTCTCAGATACATTCGCATTGAAGATGGGTCAGACATGATTTTGACCACTTTATTAAGTTTTGTTTTGTAGAAAGCCTTTCTTTAACTTAAAATTTCATTTTGTATAAATTGTATCTTAATTTTAATCACTGTTTCATTAACTAATTGCCTGGAATTAATAAATAAGAAGCAAATATAGCAGACATATAATCAGCAGCAGGACGTGGAAGCGCCGATGCGATCTCTTGCTGCGTGAGCTCTCTCATAAATGAACCGAAACTCGGCGGCTAGGCCTACTGCCTCACAGACATGAGAAATAAATAGAAATCTTAAAATGCATTTTAAACAAAATTCAAAACAAAATGATAACATTTTAGGCTACAGTAGCCTAGTAGTCAGGTTTGCCGATGTGCGTTACTATTTATTTATTTATTTTTATCCATGTGCGCCAATCGGAAACAGACTTCACTGCTGATATTCTGGGGATACAACATAGCCAATAGGCTATAGCCTACTAGGGACTTTAGCCTTTAAAATATCTTTGCTGCATTGGATCAGTCTCCTTTCTAGAACAGCCAAGAGCTTTCTAGCCTCGCGGCAGCAGCGCCTTGCGTCGCTCAGACCTTAAAACAGTCAGCGCCGCGGATGCGATTTTGAAAATTTATCAAAAAACGTTGGTGCGGACAGATGAGTTTTGTGATGCGGTTGCGGATTAAATAATAATAGCCCATCCGCGCATCTCTAATACAAATGGAATGTTATTATGTGTCATGGAACATTGCGCTCCCCAACTCGCGAAAGGTCGGATTTGCTCCATATTTTGATAAGTTTTGTTTAGAAAACCTTGAATCCATGTAGGCTAATATCATTAGACATAATCCAACATTAGAATCAATGAATCCATGTCATTAGACACAACGTGCACACATGTGCAGGCCAATGTTTTTTTTGTTTTTGTTTTTTTGCAGTGACGACGGTGACAAGCTCAGACCCGCGGTTGGAGTCACGTGACCGCGGTATTGCGGTAACCGTCCCAGCCCTATTAAAGAGTGGACGCAGGCATTTAGTAGGCCAATCTGTGTGCCATGTTTCTGAGCTGGTGATTGGCTGGGCAAAGCCAAGCAGCAGCCAATGAATAAGCAGAGAGTTTATTATGCGAGTACTCTAGCACACCAGGACAATGAGTGATGTCAGGATGTGACTCTAGTCTCGCTTAAAGGAGCAAAATGTAACATTGATATCAAGGGTTTAAAATGGGTACTGCAGTCCAACATCAAAATACTGGAGGAGTGTCTCCTCCGCCCCCTTCTCAAAGCTCACACAGATTGACAATGACAAGCAACGAGCCTAACACGAAGTTGATCAGCTAATGTTTATCTTGCAATGTTTCTATTGTTTGCAAATTAGAAACCAGCTCATGTGGATATTTTATAACTGTCAACGTAAGCTAGATGGCTGGCTTCCATGGCTGAATTTTCCCACCAAATCGTTTCAAATCTGGCATCCCAAGGTGTCAAAATACTATTGATAAGTGGATAGTGAGCGGGATCACACAGGCCAAAACACAAACAGAAATTCTGGCCCGGAATGGAAACTACATTGTAGAATACACTGGCTGTAGCATTGTTATCGCACAAGCCAGTATTTCAACTTAGCATGTTTCTTAATTCTCTGATGACATATGATTATTTTATGCTTTAGTACAGTAAATATATTACATATTGAACCTTTAATATAGAGAAAAATAGACCTGTAAAGAGACATTACGTTCACTGAAAAGCATTGAGTGTGGAGACCATGAGAACGACTTGTGACCCAAGATCTCATATAATTATTTAAAATATGATATATTATCATCATTATATTATATAAGAATTCAACTTAATGAAAATTCAAAAAATAATAATAATAATATTTAATAACTTCAACAGCTTGCTTTTTATGAAGAATATACAGTTCTAGACGTTTCTGGATTCAAAAGTAAAGGAAATATCTTATAATACATCTAATATCGCGGGACCTTGGAGTAAAAAAAAAGTTGAGAGCAACTGGTTTAGAAAACATACAATAATAATCTACTATTTAACAACAATAACTATTTTATTCGAGGAGAAATGTTGGAGGTGACTTTTGAAATACTACATTTAGCTAAAAACGCTTTCGTTTAACACATTCGCTTGTTAATTCTTAAAGTTTTGAGCGCGCAGTGTTTTATACAGTGTCTTTCATTCTTGCCATGTGGAGAAAATCGTGAACACGTGCAGATCATGTGCTAGTATCTGATCATCAAAGGACATCGCTCATGTTCCCATGTACAATAGAAACGGGTAGAATTTTAAGAAGCATATCAAAAACAGAATGTTTTATTTGAACGATGTTTCAAGATGTATTTTTTTTTAGTTTTCGTCACTTACATGGATCTGCTGCTGCACACCGCACCGCTCCGAGTCGAAAAGAACTTCCGCACGTCTTGCTCTCCGGGAATACCGTTAGTGTTCTTCTTCTTTGTTTTTTTTTTTGGAGTATTCCGCACCTTAGGCGCATACCGCCACCTACAGTTTATTTATTTTATTTTGCGCAACTAACATGGGTCATCTTTCTACCTCTCTTCTTTATGGAGGCCCAAACCTGCATACATAAGAAATGAATAAATGTAATAATAAAAAAATAAATAAAGGAATAAATGTCTTGATAAAACAAATATAATTCGTTTTTAATTAAAATTATTCCTGAAATTATATTATTGTATGACTTTATTCCTTTATTATTTTCTATATTAATTTTTAACTTTATTTTTATTCTTTTTAACTTTTATTTTATTTTTATTTATTTTTTTGCATTTTTTTTTATTTATGTGTTAATTTATTTTTTAGATGTATTTATTCCCACATATATTTATTTCCATATTTATATATTCCCATATATATTTATTTATTTATACATGTATTTATTTTTACTTTTCTGTGTGCAACATGGAAATGAGGGAGGCGGTCCTTGCGGAGCTCCAGTGCATCATTGGATGAGAGCTCAATAGTACTTATCGGTAGCAGATGGACGTCCCATCTTAGCACCCACTGACTCGCACAGATTTTGAATATGCAGGGAAACCTTTTGCTGAGCGCTATGCAGGATGTGCTATGACATTCATACCGGCATACAGCTCTCCTAAAACATCAATAAGCACCACTACTCTAAATGAAACATAATCATTTGATGTGTGGTTATCGACTTCATTCGCAAGTGCGCAACTCTCTAGACATGTGAAGAGTCAGCTATAGTTAAAATTTTTAGTTTTTATTGCAGATGTATACATACATAAACGATCAGGGAAATGAAGCATGGTTGTATCTTTTACAATGAACAAAATCATCTTGGATTGACTTAAACTCAAATGTTTTAGCCCCACTAAGACATGTGACCAACTGGGCGGCAACGACATCAGAACGCAAAGAATTATGGGTATGTTTGGCCAGTTTACATGCGCTGGCATAGCAGGCTGGTGTTCTGGTATGAAAATAATAAAAATTTAGCGTGAAAAACAGAATATAATCCTACAAAATGCAGCGGGCTAAAGAAAACATTGTCGGACCATACCGCCTAAAACTAAATCCTAATGCAAAGACGAGATGTGACGAGAAAATAAAGGGAATCAAAGGACTGGATCCTTACGAGCATAGTGACTGGTCAGGGGACGTCAACCTGTTGCCCAACTTCCATCACCCATATATATACAACGACATTATATTAAGTGTTAGCAGAGGTTAAATTGGGCCGGAGCGCAGCTCCGACTCCTTCAGCACAAAATATTGTTATATTATTTTTCATCTCCTGATTCCTGGCAAATACATGGCATATGAGACTGAATAAGACTACACAGAGACACCCAGGCTACATGGACGTCATAAATTATTCGCTGGTTCAGCACCCCGCCCACAACCATCAAGGGAAATCTGTCACTATTCTAAGACAGCGACGTTACCATGGAATCCCGCTAACGGCTAGAGCGACCGAATATAAAAATAGCATGTAGCTAGAACATGTTATATAACTAAAGCATGTTAGTTTACATGTTAAATGAACTACTAAATGAAGAATAACATCAGCTGCGTGAGCATTTAAAGTAATATATTGATTTTTATCAGTTTGCATATAATGTAGGTGCACGACAGCGACGCCAGACTGCTCCTGCCTGTACTTATATGAGCCCATCATTATTCCATTTGTTACCTAATATTTATACACATATTACACAGAAGGAAAGGCTCCTCATTACCATGGTTAGGTCAGTGTGCTCTACTTAAATAATAGCAATAATAATAATAAATGAATGTATTTATGAAAAATATGCACATCAACAAATTTTAAAGTTCTTAATAAAAACGACTAGCTTTGTGTTGATATTGTAACTAGACAGTACCTCTTCAGAATAAATCCAGAAGAATCAAATATAAAAACGTAGTATACACACAAGTTCATATACAGTATGTGTGTGTGTGTGTATATATATATATACACACACACACACATAAATTAATTTACCTTTACATAATGGAATTATCCATTTGCACTCATTTATGGAATATGTACATACCAGCTTGTGAGAATTTAATTATTTCAACAATCCCCTGATCTTTTAAATCATAATTAGAAATAAGTTTATTGACATATGCACACAAGGAAATCATACATATTTATTTGTTCAATAACAAAAGCTTCCAAGTACACACAAAAATTGACTTAAACTGAACAATACAATAAAAATTTGCAGATATGTGGGAACAAATCTGCTAATGGATTTAACAACAATCCCACATTATTCAGCTTTCAAAAGAATGGTAGCAAGACATGCTGTAACACTTCCCAAGGAAGGAGGACAGGAAACAGGTCTTCACCACAAGGTAAGGTTTTAATTCCCTTTTTGTTCCGTACAATCTTATTTTACAAACACAATACAACACAATGCCAAACACTGGGTTCGCATGTCATCTCCCTCTCTGGGGCCCTCTCGCTGCCTTTTTATGCCGCTCTCCTCGTACTCACTGAAATTAGAGACAGGTGTTTAGACATAATTTAGCTCAGGTGTAAGCGCCCTTACCGCTTTTCTCTCCCGGACGGGCGCTTGACCACGCCCCCGCTAACACATACCCCCACCGCCCGACTCAGGCCGGGGAGTCATCCGGCCTGCCTACCACTCCCCCATTTCTGGAGAGGAAGTCGGCGACAGCCATCTGCACCCCCGGTCTGTGGACCACCTTGAATTTAAAGGGCTGGAGAGCTAGATACCAACGGGTGATCCGGGCGTTAGTATCCTTCATGCGATGGAGCCACTGCAGTGGGGCGTGATCTGAACAGAGGGTGAAGGCCCGCCCCAGCAGGTAGTAACGGAGGGTGAGGACCGCCCACTTGATGGCCAGACACTCCTTCTCCACGGTGCTGTACTTAGTCTCCCTTAAGGAGAGCTTACGGCTAATGTACAGCACCGGGCGCTCCTCTCCCTCCACCACCTGCGAGAGTACGGCCCCCAGCCCTCTGTCTGAAGCGTCCGTCTGTAATAAAAAGGGAGAGAGAAGTCAGGTGCATGAAGAAGCGGCCCCCACAAAGTGCGGCTTTAACCTGCATAAACGCCTGTTGGCACTGCTCCGACCACTGGACCGGATCTGGAGCCCCCTTTTTAGTGAGGTCAGTCAGCGGGCTGGTGACGTCCGAATAATTAGGCACAAACCTTCTATAATAGCCAGCCCCAGAAACTGCCTCACCCCCTTTTTGGTCTTAGGTCTAGGGCAAGTCGCAATCGCCGCGGTCTTATCAATTTGGGGGCGCACCTGGCCATGACCCAAGTGGAACCCCAGATACCGTACCTCCACACGCCCAATCGCGCACTTCTTAGGGTTTGCCGTGAGCCCCGCCCGCCGCAGCGATCTCAGGACGGCCCTGAGATGTTGCATATGCCGCTGCCAATCATTGCTATAAATGATAATATCATCTAAATAGGCAGCGGCGTACGCGGTGTGCGGTCTGAGGATCCGATCCATGAGTCGCTGAAACGTGGCTGGTGCCCCAAACAAACCGAAAGGAAGCGTCACAAATTGGTGTAACCCAAACGGCGTAGTGAAGGCTGTTTTCTCACGGGACATTGGTGTCAAGGGGATCTGCCAATAACCCTTTGTTAAATCAAAGGTCGAATAAAATCGAGCAGTACCTAACCGATCGAGCAGTTCATCAACACGGGGCATTGGGTATGCGTCAAATTTAGACACCGCGTTGACTTTCCTGTAATCCACACAGAATCGAACAGACCCATCACTCTTGGGAACAAGAACAACCGGGCTGGACCAATCACTGTGGGATACCTCTATTACGCCCATATCGAGCATCGCATCTAATTCTTCCAGTACTATTTTCTTCTTATGTTCGGGTAAGCGATAGGGGCGGCAACGCACCACCGCGCCCTGTTCGGTCTCGATGTGGTGCTGTATGATATTTGTACGGCCCGGTAGAGGGGAAAACACATCCGCAAATTCCTTTTGTAATTCAGAAACCTCTGTGAGTTGCCGCGGTGAGAGTTGGTCTCCACAAGTAACCGGAGTGTTAAGATTGTAGTTTTTGTTTACCTCCGGCCCGAGCTCCGCCCTCTCCGGAACTACAGTGGCCAACGTCACAGAGGCTGCCTCCTCCCTCCATAATTTCAGGAGGTTGAGGTGATAAATTTGACGTGCGCCCCCTCTATCGGTACGTTTAACTTCATAATCGAGATCCCCAACTCGTCGTGTGACCTCAAAGGGTCCTTGCCACTTGGCGAGTAATTTAGAGCTTCGATGTTGGGAGTAATACGAGTACCTTATCTCCGGTGCAAATTCCCGTAGCCGAGCACCCCTGTCATACAGCCGGCGTTGGCGTTCTTGAGCTTGGAGCAAATTCTCCTGTGTTAATCGCTTCAGTGTGTGGAGTTTTGCTCTAAGATCGAGAACGAACTGAATTTCATTTTTACTATTAGAAGGTCCCTCCTCCCACGCTTCGCGGATGACGTCAAGGACCCCGCGGGGTGTCGCCCGTACAGCAGCTCAAACGGGGAGAACCCGGTGGAGGCTTGTGGGACCTCTCGTACTGCAAATAACAGGGGGTCTAGCCACTTATCCCAATTTCTAGCGTCCTCGTGTAACGAATTTACTGAATCATGTTCTTGAGCGTTTTATTAAATCGTTCCACTAGGCCATCTGTCTGCGGGTGGTAAACGCTAGTGCGAATCGATTTGATGCCCAAGAGCTCGTAAAGTTCGCGAAGTGTTCGTGACATAAAAGTCGTGCCTTGATCGGTGAGGATTTCTTTCGGAATCCCCACCCGGAGATTATCTTGAAGAGTGCCCCTGCAACACTACGTGCGGAGATGTTGCTCAGAGGCACTGCTTCCGGATATCGCGTCGCGTAATCCACTAGGACTAACACGAGCGATGTCCGCGTGCTGACCGTTCTAATGGCCCGACGAGGTCCATCCCAATTCTCTCGAAGGGGACCTCGATTAATGGTAGAGGGCGCAATGGCGCTTTTGGGGTGGCCGGTGGGTTTACCAGCTGACATTCACGGCACGCCGCACACCACCTGCGGACGTCACCGCCAATGCCCGGCCAATAGAAACGGGCTATTAGACGGAGAAGTGTTTTCCGTTCCCCTAGGTGACCGGCCATAGGATTGTAGTGAGCCACCTGGAAAACCATTTCCGGCGGCTTCGTGGAACCAATAATTGTGTCACTTCCTCCTTTGTTTGAGCGTCCTGCGTCACTCTATATAACCGATCTTTAATCATAGCAAAGTATGGGTATGCAATGGCGACGCCCGGCCGGAGCTGTTGACCATCAATCACTCTCACTTGGTCAAGAGCATGTTTAAGAGTTTCGTCCCGCGACTGCTCTAGAGGAAAGTCCCCTTCAGGGAATTCCCTGAGAGGAGGGGCGGCCACCTCGCCCCTTTCCTCGTCATTCCGAGCAGCCGAGGACGGTCCGGCTCCGCCTCCCCTGCCAAAGCATCGCACACCGCACACCTCTTTATGCAGGACCCATCCGCACAAATACCCTCTAATATATCTTTAAAATTCGGCCAATCAGTACCCAAGATTAGCGGATGGGTGAGGCGGAACTAACCGCTGCCTCCACACTATGTTTTTTTCCCCTAAATATCATCGCCAACGTCACCATGGGATATTTGTGAACATCCCCATGCACACACCTCACCCTCACAAGTTTAGATAAACCCAAAGCCCGGGTTGAACCAAGCGTTGGTGGATGGTGGTCTGATTGCAGCCGGTATCCAGCAAAGCTTGGTAAATACCCCCTGATCCTTACCGAATCCGGTATGCTCCAGCCCGATAGGGGCAGCCTGCGGGACGTCGGAGACCCGCACCACCGTCCCCACCTCCATCAGCGGACACTGATCCCGGAAGTGGCCCGGTCTCCGCACCTCCAACAGGCCGGCCCAGGCGTTGCGGCCGCACTTGTGCTGGCGGGCCCCCACCTGAGGAGGAGAGCGGCTGAAAGACGGGGAATGGGAGGGCGCATTCTCCCACGGCCGGGAGCAGGTCTCTGGAACCCTCCACGCCTGCGCGGGGCAGTAACGGGCCCTGGGGAGAGAACAGAAGGAAAAAACACAGGGAGGGGCGAGGGCCTGGGCAGATACAAGGGAAGGGGAGAGAGAGAGACGAAGAAGAGGGCTCGTCCGCCCTCGGGATCGCCGCCAAGTGGTCCTCCGCCAACCGAACAGCTTCCTCCAGCGACGCCGGGCGATGGCACTGGACCCACCCGCCGTCTTCCGAGGCAGCCGTTGAATGAACTGTTCCAGTACCACCTGGTCGATTACTCCCTCGACGTCGCGGTCCCCAGCGAGCAGCCACCTCCGACAGGCGTCCCGGAGCCGTTGAGCTGAATGCGAAGGGTCGATCGGACGTTCTAGCTTCATGCCCGGAAGAGCTGGCGATTCTCTTCCGGGCTCCGACCGACCCGCTGCAGAATAGACCTCTTCAGATCGGGTATGCCAGGAGGTTCGTCGCCGGCAGCTGCTGTGCCGCAAGTTGAGCTTCCCGGACAGGAGGGGAATCAGGCGGGCTGCCCACTGTTCGCGGGGCCAGCCCCAGATTTCTGCTGAGCGCTCAAACAAATCGAGGAAGGCCTCAGGATCATCTGCTGCCCCCATCTTCTGTAGCATTGGGGGGCAGCGTAGCGCGGGTGTCCGGGGTCGCGGTTGTGGCTGACGCGTCCCCTGGCTGAGGAGGCTCCGGATGGCGTGCCGGTCCTCTGCCTGAGCCCGCATGATTTCAAAAACCGGCGATCTTGGTCTTGCCGGAGCTCAAGCAGGGATTGTTGGTGGCCTTGATGCAGCGTCGCGAGGGACTGGAGGACTTCTGCCAGCTGGGAGGACTCTATGGGGCGACCACTTTCCATGTTTCCTTTAATGTCCCGGTTTCGGCACCAGTGTAACACTTCCCAAGGAAGGAGGACAGGAAACAGGTCTTCACCACAAGGTAAGGTTTTAATTCCCTTTTTGTTCCGTACAATCTTATTTTACAAACACAATACAACACAATGCCAAACACTGGGTTCGCATGTCATCTCCCTCTCTGGGGCCCTCTCGCTGCCTTTTTATGCCGCTCTCCTCGTACTCACTGAAATTAGAGACAGGTGTTTAGACATAATTTAGCTCAGGTGTAAGCGCCCTTACCGCTTTTCTCTCCCGGACGGGCGCTTGACCACGCCCCCGCTGCCACACATGCCATCAGAGCTAGTGGCAACAGTTCTCCACCGGATAGCACAGTGACACTGGAGGCAGCATCTTCTGATATGCTGGCATTTCAGGCAGTGACGTTCAGCCTGAAACAGAAGACACAGAGAAAAACATCACTGTATTTCTTCCCAGCTTGTCCATGTTCAAAGAGGCTGTGGTAGGGCACATAGCAGGCTTTGCAGTTAAAACAACTATGAAGATGATTCTGTGCACTACCTGTTTATCAGCACTCAGTGTCGAGAGCTCTTCCCAAGATGAACATACTGATCGACATGAAGTCCTGAGGTGGATTTATAAGACCGTCAGTCAGCTGAGAGATTTCTTCAACAGCACACACTCACAAGGCCCATCTCTGTCCCCACAAAGGTTCTGGATCTCCATGGTGGTTCTGCATTCAAGGAACTTGAGGCAAACATGTTCAACCTAGAACCATACAACAATCACATCTTCATACTCAGTGCATTGCAGAAAGCTGCACAAACATCAGCCTCCACTTCATTGCCAAGGAAACATGTGCTGCATCACAGTCCAAACGGCTTAAGAAAACTCTGGGCAAGCTTGTACTGCAAAATAGACGAAAAAAGAAAAGTTTGATATAAAGATCAGCAGCCGGGTGCACCAGCTATACAAAAGTTTAAACTTAGCCTAGTTGTGGCATAAAGTCACAATTTACGCACTACTAAATATTTGAGCATTGCACCATTAAACTTCAGTACGACGTAACCCTACATATAAACTAAATATTTACAGAAGACTCAGAGCAGGTGTAACTGATGGAATAAAAAAGAAGACTGATATTTTATGACATCAATAAGCTCATGTTTTGCATGTTTGGCATCAATCAAATAATTGTGATTATGACAATTAATTGCCTGTTTTAGTGTTTCATAAATATGATGAATAATTACCATACAAACTAACTAATTCATTTATACAAATTTTTACAAGCTTGAGTCATATAATAAAATAAGGGTATGATTTCCTTTTCAGGCTTCAAAATCATATGAATGACAGTCAAATATAAAAGTATAAAATGTTAAATAATTAAAACAATATCTTAATTATCAAAATATGTTTCTCAAGAGAGCTGCTCTTGTGACGTCCACAGTGATGGTTACGTAAGCAAACAAGGTTTGAACATCAACCGTAACAAAATCAAATTGAAGTTCATGGATTTTTAATACTTCTGTGTACAAATATGAACGCTGCTTAATAGATCAATGCCGGTAAACGTCATATTATGCGACTGCGCATCACTTTATCAGTTAAGAATAAAGTTAAGACTTTATTTTTTTCATCAGTTAAGACTTTAAGAACAGGTGGAGCAACCAAATTAAGCACAGAGTTGCAAACTAACTAGTAGTTACGAAGCCTTGAACTTTATACCCCAACTTAAGACCTTACGCACAGCTATTTACTCAATCTCATGTCCTTCCAAACCTGTATGACTTTTTCTGTGAAACACAAAAGATGACATTTAAAAAAAAATTTTTGTCCATATAATGAATGCCATTGGTGACCAAAACAAGCTATTTTGCTCACCATTTACTTTCCTTATATGGAATACAAAATAAATTTTGGGGGGAAAGTCACATGGATTTGGAAGGACATGAGGTTGAGTATATGATGACAGAATTTACATATTTGGGTCAACTTTTCTATTAATATTAAATGTTATATATGTTATACTATCTGAAACACAGTAATTTTATGAGACTTATACTGCATGTTGCAAAAGTATCTTCATTGCAAATAAAAACAGATAGTATAATATTTTTTACTCTGTTAAAACAGCTCTTCAGTGAAGCCAGGCTGACCCTTACAGCTTTTCCTCCTGTTGCAAACCAATTCCAGTTTTATCTAACATTCAGTGGGATGTTTATTGAAATCCAAACGGCAAACTTACCTTGTTTAACTTCAACAATATCCATGTGCTCCTTGTCAGGGATGGACTGGGAAGAGAAATCGGAACGGGATTTGACATAACTGGCCCAAAATTTGTTGCGGGGGGGGGGTTCCCGCTAACTTGGCGGCTCGTTTTAGATTATCGCGGCCGACACTGCGGCCCGCTCGGTTCTCCCGATGGCCAGTCCACCCTGATCGGCCTCAAAGTGCGTCGGTCCACCGGAAAAATGTCCGGTAGGCCAGATTACCAGTCCAGCCCTGCTCCTCGTCTATTCCAATTGATCACTTTATAAATGATGCCCGTGAGCTGGTCTGTATTCAGGCCTGCACTGCAAAAAGTACAAATCAAACCAAAAAAGCTAACTTGGTGAGTTATACTGTTATTCATTGTGGTTATTTTCCTAAGTTAACGTTAGCTGCATAGCTAATATTCATTTATCCTAATAAAATAACCACAATGCACGTTCAACGTAAACAAAAGCGACAAAACATAATTATGTATTCAGAATAAAAACTTTAAAGCCTGCTAAAAACATGTAGTTGGGTTGAGTAGTAAGCACGACACCGTATATCTTCAATGACTCATATTTATTTCCATCTTCACTCCACATGTGTTCGACCGTAACTTTTCATGTCTAACTATCCAAAACCCTTCTTCTTCTTTCACCCACCCCTCTATCCTCTTACAACACAGCGTCTCTAGAGGTAACATTAGGAATTACAGTATGGGACACAACATTTCCCCTTTTTTTGTAAAAACATTGTTCTTAACCCAACTTGTGGAAACATGTACTCTGCATAAAGTAGTTGTGACAACCTAGACAACTATTCAGTAACAGTCTCTGTCTAATATCATCACTGTGCAAATGTTCCAGCAATTGATCGCGGATCATATCATCCCCTTTATCACCAAAGTCACAGTTAGCGGAAAGTGCATGCAAAGCAGCAACATACTGTTGTATGTTTTCGTGCGAGGCTTGTACTCTTTTTCTGAACGTATGCCGTTCCACGACAACATTAATTTTAGGCATGAAGTGTTTTTTCAAAGCATCAACAGCAGAATCGTATGTCTCACCGGTGTTTGGCAATGCGTAAAAGATCCGTTGGCCCTCTGCGCCCAAACAGTGAAGTAATGTAGCCCTCCTCCTAGCTACAGGCCATGCATCACCCACTGCGTTGATTACCGTCAAATAGTTCTCAAACATGCGCAACCACATGTCGAATGGCATGGTAGGCTCTCCCGGGCAAGCCAGGAACATTGACGGTGCGGAGACATGCACGGACATGGTTGATCACTAACTTTATACCAAACTTAGTATCCTCGTCGCCAATTTGTTACGTTTTGGGTTGAGTAGTAAGCACGACACCGTATATCTTCAATGACTCATATTTATTTCCATCTTCACTCCACATGTGTTCGACCGTAACTTTTCATGTCTAACTATCCAAAACCCTTCTTCTTCTTTCACCCACCCCTCTATCCTCTTACAACACAGCGTTTCTAGAGGTAACATTAGGAATTACAGTATGGGACACAACACATGTTTGAAAATGTCTACTATCTTACCTCAGTTTCTTAAACTCGTTTCTATTGAGGTAACATGTGCGCCGCTGAACGTAATGCTGCTGCAATAAAGAGTAACATAACGCCCGTTTCACACATACTCCGTTTGCAGTGCGTATGCGGTGCGTATGCAGTGCGTAATTTTTTCCGTACCCATGTTAACAGGTTAGAGCTTTTACACTGCACGCGGATGCAGTCCGTCGATCCGTTCCAGTTGCGGTGCGTATACAGCAGTGCAGCGATCGTTTACGGACCGAGTCTATTTTTGCTGTGCTGCACCGCAGTGAATTAAAGTGACAGCGCATTGTTCACATTAAGGGGCACCTGAGACTCGTAGTGACGGATTAATTGACAGCTGCTGTCAGACTCTATGTTATTATTATTCCTCACACGGTCGCAAGACGACATGTACATGAATCTGGCGTGGTGAGCTGGAACCTGCTTACGTCAGCTGTCACCGCTTACGTCACGAAGTACCGCAAACAGCCAATAGGAAAATGCAACTGCGGTAGCCACCGTTCAACCTGAAGAGGGCAGCACTCAGACGTTTTTACACCATATATTGTAGAATTAAAACACTTTATACACAAATGTCAAAAAAATTACTTGAATCAATGACCAGTACTAATAAAGGCCATGCTTACAGATCATTAACTAAAAAAAGTTGGTTTAGGGTTTAGTTACCCTTTAAGTAGTGCATGGGGGGGCCACATTGTAATGCTTTTGAGATACAATGTTCTGCATTGATTTGGTTTTTGTAACTTTTAAGGCCAGAAATAGTTGTGTACTAAATTTTCTGAAGTGTATCTGTGACTAATGGGACTATTCTGCAATTGCCTAAAGTATTGTATTGCGCTACAAAGATACTTTTCTATCAGGCATTACAAACCTCAATAAAGGTGGAGATTATAATTTTTTTTCCAACTCTACTTCCCTGTTAATTTGTTATTCAGTTTTACTAATAATAAAAAAAAAACTTTATAGAACGTTTAATGTTTCTCGCAAAGCGGGCGAGTTTACTCTCTTTTTTTTCTTTACCCGTTTACATGCTAAAAGTGTCATGGTGCGTTTCTCCTCGATGGTTTTTCAACACTCAACAGAATAACACAGGCTGCATGAATATGATAAATAATTACTGCAAGAGTTACATTTACATACAGGTGCGAAGGGACTTCAACGTTTCTAAATTGTACAAATAAAAAATACATTTACATATTCGTCTCTGGCTTGCAATATTTTCAAACATGTTCCTTTCATACATTTTACGAGGGTGAAATCCGTTGCCTGCCTGTTAACATTCAAGATAAAAAATTATAATAAAATAAGTGAATTGTAAAGTCTTTGTTTGAATAACGACTCGGTTACTAACGTAACCTCGGTTCCCTGAGAGGAGGGAACGAGTATTGCGTAAGTAGCTTACGCTATGGGAAAACTCCGGTTCTCGAGAAATATTGAAGTCTTTATGTAAAACGCATTGCAGCTGCACAGCAGACAGTAATGAGCGAGGCAGCTCGGTCATTGGCTGTGCTGCGGCAACTGCTCGAACCAATGACGGGTGACTCTGAACGTGCGACCAATGGGCGCGCGCCTCGTGTTCGCGCGCTCAGAGCCCACCGAAATTAGCATAGCCTGGCTATATAATGGGCACCCCGTCATACGAGTTCCTTTAGGTTCAATCGACTGAAGCGAACTGACCAAGCACAACCACGGCAGCTTACGCAATACTCGTTCCCTCCTCTCAGGGAACCGAGGTTACGTTAGTAACCGAGTCGTTCCCTATCGAGAGGTCACTCCTATTGCGTAAGTAGCTTACGCTATGGAACACCATGTAAAACGCCGTGCGTGCTGACTTCGCTCTATAAAGCCAGAGGCAGATGCCTGAGCCTTAAAGCAAAGTGATTATTCCATGAGCCGGCCAACGGCGAGCTACATAATGGGATAGTATAGAGCGCCCTTCCAAGGTGGTCCATGGTGGGGCGCTCATAGTACAAACACAAGCACATATCTTATGTACTGACTTTTCTATGTGCTGATATGCATAAAAAATCCTTTAAGTCAGTCAGATAAGGACCTTGTAAGGGAGGAGATAATGCTCAGCATATACATACTCCAGTCCATTCTACAATCAGGCTGATAGAATGTTGGAATGCATTTTTCTATGTACTGGCATGCATAAAAAATCCTCTGAGTCGGTCAGAGACGGACCTTATAAGGGAGGAGATAATGCTCAGCATATACATACTCCAGTCCATTCTACAGTCAGGCTGATAGAATGTTGTAATGCATTTTTCAATGTACTGATATGCATAAAAAATCCTCTAAGTCGGTCAGAGACGGACCTTATAAGGGAAGAGATAATGCTCAGCATATACATACTCCAGTCCATTCTACAGTCAGGCTGATAGAATGTTGGAATGCATTTTTCTATGTACTGATATGCATAAAAAATCCTCTAAGTCGGTCAGGGACGGACCTTATAAGGGAGGAGATAATGCTCAGCATATACATACTCCAGTCCATTCTACAGTCAGGCTGATAGAATGTTGGAATGCAATGAGGGGACCTGTAGGTTATAAAACCTGATAAATGTCGAGGCTGAGGCCCAGCCCGCCACGACAAATATCTTAAATGGGTATCCCACTCGACCAAGCCCACGAGGAGGCCATGCTCCTCGTAGAGTGAGCTCTGACGCCTAAGGGGCATTGAAGGCCCTTGGCTTCATAAGCTAGCGCTATAGCATCCACTATCCAGCCGATATTCTTTGCTTTGAGACTGCGAGACCTTTAGTGCGGCCGCCAAAGCATACTGAATAATTGTTCCGTCTGTCTGAACAGGGCAGAACGTTCCAAATATACTCTGAGCGCCCTGACGGGGCAGAGTAAATTAGAGTCAGCTTTTGTCTGCTGGGGACGATAAGCTGCCAGAGATATCACCTGTGCTCTGAAGGGTGTGGAGAGCACTTTAGGAATATACCCGTGCTTTGGCCTAAGGACAACTCTGCAGTCGTTAGGTCCAAATTCCAGGCAAGCAGCTTGATGACAGCGCGTGCAGGTCGCCCACTCTCTTGACTGAAGCGAAGCCAGCAAGCGCGCAGTTTTGCTGTTTAAGGTGCACGGTTCGGAGAGGTTCTAACGGGGCACTCTTGAGTGTGTCCAGGACCATGGCCAGGTCCCAGATCGGCACCGAGGGGGGTGAGGAGGGTTCATCCTCCTAAGCCTCTTAGGAAACGAATGATTAGATCGTTTTCCCTAATGAATGTCCTTTATCAGGATTGTGCGATGCCGCTATGGCAGCCACATAGACTTTGAGCGTGGAGGGTGTGCGGCCCGCCTCCAGCAGCTCTTGCAAAAAGGCGAGTACACTTGGTATCTCACACGATTTGGGGTTCAAGCTCTTGGTATCACACCAGTCACTGAACACTTTCCACTTTTGGGCATATAAGTGCCTCGTAGAGGGTGCTCGCTCCTCAGTGATGGTTCTCAAAACTCCAATGGGGAGGTTCTCGGGAACCCGTTGAGGGGCCATGCATGGAGGGCCCTCCATAGAGTGCAGGACCTAAGTCCACCCTGGCGATTTATATACGAAACTATCGTCATGTTGTCCGTTCGGACCAGGACGTGTTCGTTTTTCAGGTACGGAAGCAGGGCTCTGAGAGCCAAGGCGACCGCCTTCATTTCCAGACAGTTTATATGTAGGCGCTTTTCCGGGTTTGACCAAAAGCCGGAGACAGGCCTGCCCTCGTAAAGGGCCCCCCCATCCTATTTTGGAGGCATCTGTCGTGATCATTTTTCTCCGCGTGTTCACGCCCAGACTCACGCCGGTTTGATACCAGTTGATGGCTTTCCAGGGCGTCAGGGCTTTTATACAGCCGTGATTCGCTCTGATCAAAAAGTGGCCTGAGCGCCACGCGTGAGTGGGGACACGGCTCTTGAGCCAGCGCTGGAGAGGACGCATGTGCAACAATCCTAGCTGGAGTACAGCTGATGCCGAGGCCATGAGACCGAGCATTCTTTGAAATCATTTGACGGTGGCGCGCGCGCCCTCTCTGAATGATGTTGCAAGGCGTCGAATAGAGAGCGCGCGCTCTGATGAGAGGCGCACTGTCATCTGCACTGAGTCTAGCACTATTCCCAGAAGAGATATTCTGGCTGGGGGATAGCACGCTCTTTGCAAAATTGATTCTCAGACCCAGGCATTCTAGATGGCTGATAATCCAAGATCTGTGCGTCGTTAACTGACCCTCTGATTGTGCTATGATTAGCCAGTCGTCGAGGTAATTCAGTATTCGCACTCCCCGCTGTCTCAGGGGGGAAAGTGCGGCGTCCATACATTTCGTGAATGTACGGGGGGCCAATACTGGTATGACTGTCCCTCGAAAGCGAATCTCAGAAAAGGTCTGTGATGAGGCGCTATCGGAATGTGAAAGTAAGCGTCTTTCAAATCCACTGATAGAAACCAACCCCCGGGGCGAACTTGCGCGAGGATATGTTTGGTTGTTAACATTCTGAACGAGCGAATCATAAAAGCTTTGTTCAGATGTCTGAGATCTAGGATGGGGCGGAGGCCACCGTCCTTTTCGGACGAGAAAATAGCGGCTGTAAAACCCGCCTCAGCTCATAGAGGGAGGAACAGTTTCTATAAGCCCTTCTCTATCAGTTCGAGCACCTCGGTGCGTAGAACATGTGACACATCTTTCCTCACTTTCGTCTCGACCGCGCTGAAAAGCGGGGTGGTCTCGTGAGCGAATTGAAGTGAGTAACCGTGTTTTATTATGTTCAAAACCCATTTTGGCATGTCGGGGATTTTTTCCCAGGCTTTTGCTTGCACAGATATGGGCTGAATGTTGGCTGGGGCGTGTCGCAGTGACGTATGGGCCCCACCGGCAAATTGCCTTGTGCTTACACTGAGTTTACAGCTCCCAGAGGCGCAGGTGCGCGCTGAGCAGCCGTGTTGAGTGCCGAGTGCAGGGGTGCGTGTGAGCTTACAGGCACGCACGCTATCTCCGTAATGCTCGCGATCGTGAGCTGGAGAAATGTTTGAAACTGTATAGACAGTGTTTACAGGTGGGGGTGCATACATTGTAATAGGCACGCCGCCACTTTCATAAAGCTTCCCACTCTTAGTGGGGAGTTTCTTAGCTCGTGCGTCGCATCTGTGATGCTCATGGCATGAGACAGAGAACTGTTTGAAACTGTATGTGCAGCTTATGGGTGGGGGTGCATCTACTGTAGTAGGCACGCCGCCACTTTCATAAAGCCTCCGCTCGTGGCGGAGTGTTTTTGGCCATGCATACAGTGTTTGTAACTGTGGGAATGCGCACTTTAGTGTGGACACGTGACCCCTTAGTAACACAGGCAGAAAATGTGCTAACACTGAGCTTACAGCTCTCAGAGGTGCGGGCGCGCGCTGAGCAGCTGTGTTGAGTGCCGAGTGCAGGAGTGCGTGTGAGATTACAGGCACGCGCGCTATCTCCGTAATGCTCGCAGCAAGAGCCGGAGAAATGTTTGAAATGACAGTGTTTACAGGTGGGGGTACATACATTGTAATAGGCACGCGCGCCACTTCCATAAAGCTTCCCTCTCTTAGCGGGGAGTTTCTTGGCTCACACGTCACATCTGTGATGCTCGCAGCGTGAGCCAGAGATCTGTTTGGAACTGTATGGGCAGCGCTTATGGGTGGGGGTGCATCTACAGTGGTAGGCACGCGCGCCACTTTCATAAAGCCTCCCGCTAGCAGCGGGGATTTTTGCCATTCATACAGTGTTTTGTGTGTAGGGGTGCGTGCAGGACAGCAGGCACGCGCGCTACATTTATAGTATTTCCCGCTTTTACTGGGGAAGTGTTTATAACTGTGGGAACAGTGCTTGTGTGTAGTGGTGCATGCATGACAATAGGCACACGATCTACATTTATGGGGCGTCCAGCTCAAGCTGGGAAAGTATTCGGCACTGTTTGGACAGTATTGATATGTGGGAGTGCGCACTTTAGTGTTGTCACGTGACCCCTTAGTGACACAGGCAGAAAATGACTCTTGTGATTTCTGTGTGTTGCCGTTAAAACGGCATTTGATTGCAGGTGAGCGAGTTCTGTGACTGGCCTATTGACTGCTGTACAGACATTTCCAGCCGCCTGTAAGGGGACTGGGTAATGTTTTACACGTTTTGCTCGCTGCAGTGAAGCGTTCAGCGAACTCTCTTACCGTGCTGGTGCCCGTGTCCGCTAATGTCGACGGCGCCGGGTCGAAGGCCGAGCCCGGCCAGTCGTCGGATGCAGCGCCAATTGGAAAGGCTATCATCCTTTTCACCGTCGTCCCCTGGCGCGCCGAACGAGATGAGACCCACCGCTCTGTTGGAGGGGTGCTGGTCCGTCTGCATGGATTGGACTGGCGGCGGGGAGTTCTCGGGTGGTAGTGCCGCCTTCGCCGCGAACGAGCCTGCTACCAACGTGCTGCCGTCCCCTCTGTTCGAGCCGCGCAAGAAAAAAGCGCCGCTCACTGAGGCCGCCAGAGCACGCGGACTTCAGTGACGTCACGCCGGGCCAGTCCCCGCGCTCTGGCGGCCTCCGTGAGCGGCGCTTTTTTCTTGCGCGGCTCGAACAGAGGGGACGGCAGCACGTTGGTAGCAGGCTCGTTCGCGGCGAAGGCGGCGAAGTGAGCGCGCGGCTCGTTGAGGCCCAGGGAGTCACATTCGGGGCATCTGCCTCGAGTGAAAGCAGCTTCTGCGTGGTCAGGTCCCAGGCAGCGAGTGCAGATAATGTGATGTTCCCTGTCAGGATGAAGGCCTCTGCACGAGGCGCAGGTCGAAGGCATTTGGAACAACGCCTCGAATTTGCTCTTTTACTAAATACAAAAAGTGTCGCAAAGGCGAACACTTGCAAAGTAGCTTAGTAAAAAAGGATATAGTGATGCGCGCCGGATGGCGTAGCAGAAGGCTTCGGAAGGCGGCTGAAGGCACCGGCGTCCTCTTAGCAGTCCTGCTGTAGGCTTGTCAACGGCAGGCGAAAGACTCCAACAATCCGGAGGATCCAGCGAAGAGGAGGTCTTCGCTGAAGGAGATTAAATCTAAAGGAACTCGTATGACGGGGTGCCCATTATATAGCCTGCCTATGCTAATTTCGGCGGGCTCTGAGCGCGCGAACGCGAGGCGCACGCCCATTGGTCGAGCGTTCAGAGTCGCCCCGTCATTGGTTCGAGCAGTTGCCGCAGCACAGCCAATGACCGAGCTGCCTCGCTCATTACTGTCTGCTGTGCAGCTGCAATGCGTTTTACATAAAGACTTCAATATTTCTCGAGAAACGGAGTTTTCCCATAGCGTAAGCTACTTACGCAATAGGAGAGACCTCTCGATAGGGAACTACTCAACCCTACCTTACACATTAATACTGGAAAAAGAGCACCTTTGGTGTAAAAACCCTAAGTCATTTTACGGCGGGATTTTGAATGATGACCATTCACGGTAAATAAGGGCTCCCCCTCCCTACAAAAGCCAATTTAACCACTGAGTGTTAGTGCATACACACATGAAGTTTTCAGTAACTTCAAGTCGCTGCAGCAGGCCCAGGTCTTTTTTACAGATGGATGGGTCCAGGACCTGGAGATTGTAAAAGTGTGGCAGAAAACTGTCGTCCGTTCAACGGTATGCTAATGTTTTAAGCACCACACACCTCGCTCTCTCTCATCTATCTGCATGCAGTCAGAATTCATGTCAAGATTGCAATGCTGGGGTGTGTGTGTTGCGATCGAACGGTGGAAACATATTTATCCAACCCCATTTCAAAACAGTCTGTGGGTTCCATCTTTTGGACATTAATCATATCGCATTGGTTTTCATTTCTTGTCCTCAGAGCAGAGTTACATATTCTACATTGATTAAAAAAGAAAATCAAATGTGTTTTTAATGGTAGTATTATTTTATACGGAAATCAGTTATTTATAATTCAGATGAGAATAAAGTTAGGGTTAATTAAAATTAAGGAAAACAAATATATTGATCTGAAATATAGCAAATGAATTTTAAATTCATTCAGGTACAAATACCAAACATATCGCAAGGTCTTTTTGTCTTTTTATTAATTTAATTAATAAACTAATTATATAAAGCTATTGTCAGTGCACTACAAATAAACTTGTTCTATGCCTTTATTAATAAATCTTATTTAAAAAAATACAAGGCTTAAGACATTTATAAAAATGCCTTCTGCATTTTTGTTTTTCTTTTCACTCCATTGTAACGAAATCGTTACTGCTGCTATCCATGCCATTCGTCGCCTTTTTGTCACCTCTGAAACATGGCTTGTGCTATTATTTTTCCACGCAGGAAAACGATAAAAGGATTTTCCATTCTTAAGCTTTATGCCACTTATATCGTGAGAACGACTATTGCAGTTTATAACACAGCAGGTAGACGGCATCTTGAACACTGCGTTCTTTCCCTCCATGCAATCAAGTCTGGCGCTGTAAAATGGCAGGCAAAACTGCTAAAAATACATAGATTTGCCCCTTGAAGGTCTCTGCGTTGTTCTGTCTTTTCTGAGCACTGAAGTAAAGCAATTACTGTTAATAATTTGCACTTTACAAATTCATCCTGTTATTAATTTTATCTGACTCCAATTTTAAGTTAACCTCTGATTTAGATTAAAGCTCTAAATTCTTTCTGATTATTCTTTTATTTTAATCATTTAAGTTATTGATTACTCTGAATCCTCTTCTATTAATTTACCTTTTGATCAATTTCTAATGAGATTCAAACTGATTGTCTTTAAGTGGCTTCCTCCTACATTAAAGCTTCAGTTATGATATAAATGATTCTTAAAATGGGATTCTCCTGCTCGGTTCCTCCAGAGCGGTTTCTCCTATTTTAAAGACGCAGTATTGATATAAATGATTTCAGAGGAATACAGAATAAATCAAAAAGTAACAATTTATTTGCCAGGTAGGATTTAAAACACAAGTTAAAGAAACATCAAAGAACATACCTGGCAGTTGAGAAAAGTACATGTAATTGCACAGCATGAGAAATCTGAATGCAGATTCCAATTATTACAGTTACACACATTGAGGTGTGGGATCATCTGACTACAGAGAACCTTGAGCTCTGGGCCAGCCTTCCTTAAATATACAGACAGAATACACATTGTGTACCAAATGGTATTATCCTTTGTTCAATGAGAATTTGGGGGTGAAAGGGTTCTTGGCTTCCTGGTGTTAAACCTTCAAGGAGGGGGATAGACTTCCAGAATTATTCAGTATTTGGCATAGATCTTATAACTTTGTTGTCATTAAGTTTTATAAACCTGGGGACAAAACACTATACCAGACGCACAGAGACATTTTAAATGATACCAAACATGTTACACAAGTTACATTATTTGTATACATCAGATATGGTCTTTTTGTTACATACAGATCTTAGGTGAGTTTGGGGTGATTCTGGGCTTAAAGGATGAGGATGAGGAGGCGGAGAGGGGAGAGAATGGGACAGATGTGGAAGGGCAACAATGAGGTGTGAATTTGCAGTCTTTGCTCAGTGGGGTGTGGTGCCTCAGGAAGAGTTGCTAATTGTGAGAAAGTTCATTTGTTACATTGTTATACAGTTGCTCTTTGCCTTTGAATGCAAAAACATTGGCACCCCGCCTTACAGTCCGCTCTCTGGCCAAGCGGGCAACTCAATAGTTTCTGCATGGTCACTATTAGGCGTTCAAGGTGCCAAGTCCATTGTGTCGATTTGTATGCATCTGCAGAACACCTAATCTCACCAGATACATGTGCTAGATGAATTAGCACATGTGTTCAGTTCATCTAATCCATCAAGGCTTTTTTGGCTTTTTCAGTGGACATGTCATTCCATCATGGAGAATCATCTGCTTCTGGTTGTACCTTCCCTTTGATGATGATCTGACTCTTAGAAGAACTCTGCCACCTCCAGTGGTGGTCTTCTGGGCCAACCTCAATTAGGTGAAGGAGTTCTCATTTGGTAATGCATAAGCACCTGAACAGCATCTTAAATGACCATATAAAGACTGTACATTTATGAGTTTAGTGTCGTTGGGAGAAAAAGGTTATAAGGTGTTACATGTACAAACAACATAATGGTGAGTTTCATGACAGCAAGTGCGACTGGTATATTGTTTCTCAGTACCTTCAAGGTCATATACCCAATAATGTGATCCCATTTGATGATCTGATCATTCACTATTCCACCAATAGAGTGTACAGTAGTGGAATTTGGAAATACTTGGTCTGGATGGATTAAAGGAAAGGTGACAAAAAAACCCAAGGCAACCAGTACATTCATCACCAATATTCGTTATTGCCATGGATATTTGGTCTGAATAAATTAAAGGAAACATACCACATAGTCAGTATAACTAGTATCTTCTCCAGTGGTATGAGTCATTTTGCATACAGTAATAATAATTCTATGAGTATAGAATAACAGTTATAGATATATATAATAGTCACAGTGCTAATTCAAAATTATCCAATGTGATTGATTTGCTGGCTAAGTCAAAATCGATGATACATGTCTATTTTCAAAGTGGGTTGTGGATTGATTGAAGTGTCTGCACCATTTTGTATTTAGTTTGACACAGGCGGAAATGTAGTGGCAACTTTGTTTGCAATTTGTAATTAAATCATAGATGTGTGACTGTAGCCATGCAGATGTCCCATGCGTATTACAGTATTTCAAATAAGTTGTTGGGAAGTTGTAATTAGTGACTGTTTTATGTCCTATATGTGAGAGGCTATGTGTATGTGAGAGGCGGGCCAGATCTTCAGTGGATTAGTACTTTCAGAATCTAGGCCATTATTTTGTTCCATGATGTGTAGTGATAAAAGTGTGTGTTCTATGTTTAGGAGATGGGTAGAATCTGTTCTAGAACAATTGGTGTTGCAAAATTGTGGTTCCGGTGCTAAACCGGGAGGCCATATAGCTATTTTTTGTTTGTGTAGTGCTGTGAGGTGTGAATGGCCTCTGAGTATTTCCACACCCATCTCCATCATGGCCAAACTGTTGTCCTGTCTTGAAGCAGGGGGATCAGAAACGTTTTTGCATCTGTCCCTCACGAGATTGTAACCTGAAATAGACAGAGAAAACAATTAATGTTGAACCTTTAATTAATTTGCATTTAGACATGTGGTACTTTCTTTATTTTCCTCTGATGGTCAAAGCCAAACTGTTACAGACAGCTTTAGTCTCATACTGTATGGTTAGTGTCATCAGGGGAAATAAGCATTTTGCTTTACAAAAACATATACCATTGTAATGTCTAATGCAAATTTAATTTCTGAGATCAAATTAGACTGAGCATCTTTGGTGATATTTTAGTGTAGTTTTGAAGTGTGTAGCACCTTAAGCTGCAGTTCATCTTTTTTGGTGATGTGTTTTCTGCTTAGCATTTTTTAAGGATGCTATTCACATGTTTGATCATCTATGATCTATGATCTCTGTGGTCTGTCAGGGTTGTGAGGGTTAGAATTTTGCACACACATTTTTCATTACTTGCCCAGTGAAATGGGTTCCTTGATCAGACTCGATTTAGATGGGCGCAACCCAAAGTGGAATGATTTGGTTGGCCATCACCCGTGCCACAGTGTTTGCAGTGTTATTGCGGGTGATAATTGCTTCCAAACACTTAGAGAATATATCAATGATCACCAGGCAATAACAATATCCCCCTTTGGCACTGGGGAGTGTACCAAATAAATCCTACTGTAAGGATTCCCAGGGTCCCTTGGATGGGTCTGACCTGCCTAGATTAGTGATTCAGGGTTTACCCTGATTAACTGTTTCACAAACTATGCATGTACTACACCACCTGTCGACATCAGAAGTCATTCCTGACCACCAAAATGGTGTTTGTATCAACTGCTGTGTTTTAACAGCTGATATATGGGCATATTCATGGTACAGTTTGATTATGGGTTTTTTAAGAACTTCTGGAACCACATATTTCCCATCTCTGAGTATTATGTCTTCTGTGACAGTGACTAACTAATCCTGCTGTAAGTGCAGTGCAATCTCCCCCCAAGCTGTCCACAAATCTTTCTGATATTGTTTCAGGTCGATGGGGGTGATTTGGGCCGCACTCACAGCAGGGGCAGGTAGTATGTCTGGTTGCCACTCGTCTCCTTTCATGGCTGTGATTTTGGCTAATTTATCAGCAATGTTGTTGTTTTGCTCGCGTTCGTTGAGGTTTCTGTTTATGTGTGTGACAATGATGTTGTCACCCACATAGTCAGCTACTCTGTCTGCATCCAGTAGGGGGCCAAGTGTATCTTCCACAGTTGTATGGAAGATTGCAGGGCTGTTGTGAGGGCCTTTTGGCATACTTTCCCAAGTATACTGAGTTTGATTTAAATTAAAGGCTAATTTACACTGGTCGTCACACTTAACCTTGATAGACCAGAAGCCATTCTTGATGTCTAAGATTGTAAACCAAGAGGCTTTTGTTGAAATTTGCGATAATAGGGTAAAAGGATTTGCCACTATTGCAGTCGCTTTAGGCAGGACTTGATTCAGACGCTGATAGTCTATACAAAGTTGCCATTTTCCGTTTGGTTTTGGTACTGGCAGACCCGGAGAGTTGGCAGATGAACTGCACTGTCGAACTACACCTCTTTTTTCAAGCTGTTGGACTCTCTCACGAACAGCAGCCTCCGCCTCTGGCTTAATGTGGTATTGCTCTTGTGGGGGAGGTGGCTCCCCCTCAATGCATACTTCAAAATCAATGAGGCCACGGTTGTGCTCTTGATTAGCCAAACATTGCTATATTTATCCATTAGCAGTTGCATGGGGTCTGTTCTGGAAATGGACATAATGCTTCCCTTGTCTCGTGAAATTTTTTTTTTCATGGCCTTATTTGTTCGCAGTTCGATTTGTTTTTCAAAGCAGTGAACAAAAAAGCCATGTTTTTTCATGATGTCCATTCCCAACACAGTTCCCTCACTGCTGTCTGGTAAATACCAAAAAGGCTCTTCTACCATTATCATGCCTAAGTTGAGTTGAACTGGTTGTTTTTTGGTCGCGATCATTAGTGTGTCGCCTATGCCTCTAATTTGTATGTTTTCATTTGTTAGAGGTAAAGGAATGTTTGTGTAGGAGCATGCAGCGCCGGTATCGATAAGTATGTTGGCTAACCGGCCTCCAATGTTAGCCCTTAATTTGATACGGTTGCCGCTGTTGATAATACTCCCTATTTCATTGGAGGCCACGCATCCCTAATGTATGTTATATTTTGACAGTAATGATTCGAGTTCAGCTTGGAATTCGCTGTTTTGCTGTTTTTGTCCCTGTTGTTGTTGTTGTTCCTCCATTTGTCGGGGAGCACTTGTGTTGTTTTGCGTACTCAAGGTATCTAAACGTTTGAGAATTTCAGTGTCAGTGTTGGAGGGTGCTCCCTTTATTTCGCACTCAGCTTTTAACTGATAACAGTCGCGTATGTTATGACCTTTTCTTCTACAATAATCGCATCGATGTTTGGTGTAATTAAATGTTTTCGTTTTTTCAGCACCCTTGCCCTCTGTCACCCACTGGGTTGCTGCAATATGATGCGATTTAGACTGATTGTGTCTATTTTCGATTTTAGATGCCCAGTCTACCACTGCCCTGTAAGTGTTTTCAACTGGGTCGGCACCATTCAAAAGAGCTTGTTGTACAGCGGGCCCTGCATTATTTTTTAGGAATTGAAGTAAAACTTCATGATCCCTATCTGCGTTTTCTAGGCCGGAGTATTCTTTGTACGATTCCCACAAACGCTCTGCATAACTTTCAAATGGTTCTTTTTTTGATTGTTTAATGTGAACAATTTTACTCCATTCTGCATGACTGGGTCCTTTCAGATGTAGCAGTGTTTGCTTTAGTCTTTCGTACACTTCTGTGTTGGTTTCACGATCACGTCTATTTATAATGCTTCCCGTTTTCATTTCCTCATTCAGTTTTGGTCTGAGTTCGTTCGGAATAGTTAAGAAAGCAATTTGCCATACGTCTCTGATCTCTAGATTGTAAACATTGGCCTGTAACATTAAGGTGTCCCAGTAAGGCTGGAATGGACCTCTTCTTGGCATCATGCCAACTTTTTTTTTGTGTGAGCTGCATTCTTCACATGTTAAAGGACGACTGATAGTTGTGATGTCATCCGCATTTGTTATTGTCTTAAGAACTGCGACTTGAACAGATTTTTTCGGAACATCGCTAGCTTTTTGCCGCGTCATAACTGGGCTGCGTTCTTTAGTCCTCTGAGAGGGACTATCCCCATGGGCTCGGTTACAAACCTCTCTTGTGTATTTTGCGTACGCTAATGTTACCGCATCATCGTCGTCACTATCCTGTTTTCTTTCCGCTTCAAATGGTGAATTTATGGCTGCTTCTTTTATAGCTGATATTGGGAAGCCTGCGTTATTACAACAGTCTTCTAAGGCGGATGCATAATTTCGACCTGATCTGAGTTTTTGTTGGAGATCATTAATCTGCGCTTCCATCACATCTACCCGTCTTGCCCAACTTTGCTTTTTATACACAAACGTGTCGACTTGAGCCCTCAACTTTTTTAATTCTTCCGATCGCGATTTCTCTATTTCTTTAATGTTTACTATAATTTGCTCATTTTTAGCCATGGTGTCGATGTCGTTACGGCGAAGCAAGTAAACGATATTGACGGGGGTTTTTCGGTATATAGATTTAGATTCTAGTCTCCGACCCTCCGTAGAGTACCATGATAAGATTTCATCATTACTCCATTTTAAATTTAGTCCTTTCTCGCGTAAACGAAAAAGGAGATCTTTTGAATTTTATGGCCAGAGCTTCCATTACCTCCTCATCTGCTCTGCCTCTATCATGTCCCTGATCCATGTTTTTGTCTAATATCTTTAGCCCCACCGGATTTTTTCGGTCTCCGGTCTAACAGCGGGTATTCCGACCCGTTCTATAAATGTATGGGATGTGTCTGTGCTTTCCCTCAAAACTTCTAATAGGCAAAAAGAATGGACTTACCAGAGCTGATGAAGACAGAGAAGTAGAAGAAGCTCAAAACTCATCCTCTGTACCAAACAGGTTGTTGCGCTGAAAAGACGTCACTCGCTCGTTGGAGATCACGTCGGCAGGTCACCACTTGTAAAATGGCAGGCAAAACTGCTAAAAATACATAGATTTGCCCCTTGAAGGTCTCTGCGTTGTTCTGTCTTTTCTGAGCACTGAAAAGCAATTATTGTTAATAATTTGCACTTTACAAATTCATCCTGTTATTAATTTTATCTAACTCCAATTTTATATTAATCTGACTCCAATTTTAAGTTGACCTCTGATTTAGATTAAACCTCTAAATTCTTTCTGATTATTCTTTTATTTTAATCATTTAAGTTATTGATTACTCTGAATCCTCTTCTATTCATTTACCTTTTGATCAATTTCTAATGAGATTCAAACTGATAGTCTTTAAGTGGCTTCCTCCTACATTAAAGCTTCAGTTATGATATAAATGATTCTTAAAATGGGATTCTCCTGCTCGGTTCCTCCAGAGCGGTTTCTCCTATTTTAAAGACCCAGTATTGATATAAATGATTTCAAAGTATCTGGCAAGTAAATGACAAAAAGTAACAATTTACTTGCCAGGTAGGATTTAAAACACAAGTTAAAGAAACAAGTCAAAGTACATACCTGATGTTGAGAAAAGTACATGTAATTGCAAAGCATGAGAAATCTGAATGCAGATTCCAATTATTACAGTTACACACATTGAGGTGTGGGATCATCTGACTACAGAGAACCTTGAGCTCTGGGCCAGCCTTCCTTAAATATACAGACAGAATACACATTGTGTACCAAATGGTATTATCCTTTGTTCAATGAGAATTTGGGGGTGAAAGGGTTCTTGGCTTCCTGGTGTTAAACCTTCAAGGAGGGGGATAGGCCTCCAGAATTATTCAGTATTTGGCATAGACCTTATAACTTTGTTGTCATTAAGTTTTATAAACCTGGGGACAAAACACTATACCAGACGCACCGAGACATTTTAAATGATACCAAACATGTTACACAAGTTACATTATTTGTATACATCAGATATGGTCTTTTTGTTACATACAGATCTTAGGTGAGTTTGGGGTGATTCTGGGCTTAAAGGGAATGGATGAGGGGGAGGAGAGGGGAGAGAATGGGACAGATGTGGAAGGGCAACAATGAGGTGTGAATTTGCAGTCTTTGCTCAGTGGGGTGTGGTGCCTCAGGAAGAGTTGCTAATTGTGAGAAAGTTCATTTGTTACATTGTTATACAGTTGCTCTTTGCCTTTGAATGCAAACACATTGGCACCCCGCCTTACAGCGCCTTCTCAAAATGCTTTGTGTTCACCACTGGTAATACGTCACGATGACGTCACATTAGCAATCTCTATAGTGTACACGCCATATGGCTATGACCTAACGTCACATCAAAACAAGTCAAGAGTAATCGAGCACACGCTTCAATGTACAATAAGCCAATGGTAAGCAGGACCCACCCACATCATTATCATACAAGAGACAGAAATGTAAGAATAAATACAAAAATAAATAAATGTGTGAATATTTAAATATAGAAATAAATGCATGTGGGAATAAATAAATATAAAAATAAATTAATGCATAAATAAATAATAAATAAAAAACAAAAACAAATGAAAGAATAAAAAATGTTTTAAAGAATAAAAATAAAAAGAGAATAATAAATAAAGGAAAAAAAGTCATACAAAAATAAATTCAGGAATAACTTTCTTTAAAAACTAATTATATTTGTTTTATCAAGACATTTATTCCTTTATTTATTTTCTTATTATTACTTGTATTTATTTATGTATTTATTTATTATTTTTGCATGTTTTGTCCTCCATACTTCTTAAGTTGGCTCAGGCTGCTGCGTGTTCCCTCTGTATTGTGCCTATGTTGTTTTATGTTAATAACATATAAAGATTATTATTTGGGGAGGTTATTTTTAAAAACTATTATGTTAGATATTACAGAATACATGCTGTAAAATGTAATTTGTAACATATTCTTTTCGACTACTCAAGGTCACACAATTTAAATATGTTGGGTTACTTCAGCACTAGCAGATTTTTTCACTACTTTTTACTATAAACAAGTAAATAAAGTAATAAAATACACTTCACTGTAAAAATACATAATCTGAATAAAAAGCATAAATATCTCATCTAGTTTTAATGATTTTAAGATATTTGCTTTTTACAGGAAAACAACATTTAAATAAAAAAAATCATTGGATACTAGTATTTATTCTTTAGATATTAGTTCTTATTCAGTAGATAATAGTACTTATTCACTAGACACTAGTACTTATTAATTGGGTAGTAGTACTTATTAATAAGATACTAGCACTTATTCATTCGATATTAGTTCTTATTCATAAGATACTTGTACTTATTCATTAGATACTAGTTCTTGTGACGTTATGAAGCTAGGAAGCAAGTTGCAAGTTGACAATTAGTTTATTGACAGTCAAATTGAGAAGATAGGGAAAAGTCCGGGTGATGGTCTAGTGGCGTAGAGTCTCCAATGGTCAGATGATCGTGGTGAGAAGAGTGAAGAGAAGTGTTGAACAGACACGCTAATCCGGTAACAGCAAACAGGACACTAAACAGGGACAACGAGAGAACTGGACTGGAACTCTGAAGAGCTTAACAACACCGACATCACAAACAACGATCTGACAAGGAGATGAGAGAGTGGTGAGAATTTAAAGGAATGGGAATGAGTAACAGCTGGTGAGAGGAGTGATTGTGCAGAGCGCTAATCATGGTACAAACAACACGCCCACACATTCACGCACCCACACAACACACACTAAGAACAAGGCACGAGACAAGGAAGAGACATAGGATTAAATACCGTGACAGTACTCCTCCCCTAGGAACGCCTCCTGGCGCTCCCAGGCTCCCTTACCTGCCGATTGTAGTCATCGATAAGAGAGTGATCCAGAATGTCTCTGGCCGGTACCCAACCTCTCTCCTCCGGACCGTAACCTTCCCAGTCCACCAGGTACTGAAATCCGGCCCCTCCGCCTTGAGTCCAGAATACGGTTGACCGAATAAGTAGGTTCCCGCCTACGAAGTCGCGGCGGGGGGAACCGAACCGGCGGGTTAATGCGGAATAAAAGACGGGTTTTATTTTGGATACATGAAATACGGGTGAATTCTCCTGTACGCTGGAGGAAGGTTGAGGCGACTGCCACCGGACTAACGATCTTGGTGACAGCTGAACGGGCCAATAAATTTAGGTGCAAGTTTATTAGATACTGAACGTGAGGAATGTTCTTAGTAGAAAGCCACACTTTTTGACCAACGACGATAACGGGAGGCCTAGACCGGTGGCGTATCAGCTTTGGCCTTGGTGCGTGACCCCACTTGGAGTAGAGTCTCCGGCCCTAGTCCAAGTGCGGTGACACCTCTGGATCTAAGGCGTGAGCGGAGGGACCGCGACTCGGATTCCAGACTAGGAAAAATAGGTGGCTG
Organism: Xyrauchen texanus; assembly: GCF_025860055.1. Lineage (NCBI taxonomy): Eukaryota > Metazoa > Chordata > Actinopteri > Cypriniformes > Catostomidae > Xyrauchen > Xyrauchen texanus. Next base: position 46,826,369 of record NC_068285.1, read on the forward strand.
GTAACCTACACTACACTCAAACGGAGATAGGCCCGTGGATGATACTGGTAACGTGTTGTGGGCGTACTCAACAAAAGACAGTTGCTGACTCCATGAGGAAGGATTCTTGGATACCAAACATCGTAACGCTCTCTCCAGATCCTGGTTGGCTCGCTCAGATTGACCATTGCTCTGGGGATGAAACCCTGAGGACAGACTAACAGTCGCCCCAGTAATTTACAAAATTCTCGCCAAAATTTGGACACAAATTGGGGTCCTTCTGTCAGAGACCACATCTGTCGGGAGGCCATGTAGCCGAAAGACGTGGTCAATGACAATCACCGCTGTCTCCTTGGCAGAGGGTAATTTGGGCAAGGGAATGAAGTGGGCCGCTGAGAACCGGGTCCACCACGGTTAAAACTACCGTGTGTCCCTGTGAGGGTGGGAGGGCGGTGATAAAATCTAGAGCGTATATGGGACCAGGGTCTCGATGGCACCGCAGCGGTTGAAGTAACCCGCCTGGGGGTCGATTGGAACTCTTACCAGTGGCGCAGACTGAGCAAGCCAAAACAAAACTGTGAACGCCACGTAACCATCAAAGGCCACCAGAATCGTTGCTTGACTAAAAACTTAGTTCGATTAACTCCTGGATGACAAGCCACATTAGAACAATGTCCCCACTGAATAACGCTGGACCGTGAACCCTCCGGCACAAACAAACGGTTCGGTGGGCACCGAGCCGGGCGCATTCCTTCTAAGGCCGCCTTGACCTTCGATTCGATCTCCCATGTGAGTGTAGAGATGAATAGAGTCTCTGGTAAAATGCACTCGGAGTAGACGGGCGCTCGGAGTGATCAAAAATACGTGATAAAGAATCGGGTTTGATGTTCTTGGAACCCGGCGGTACAGAGAGTAAAATCAAAACGACCAAAAAAGAGCCCACCGAGCCTGCCTGGAGTTTAATCTTTAGCTGTGCTGAATATATTCCAAATTCTTGTGATCGGTCCAGACGATAAAAGGTACCTCGAACCCTCCAACCAGTGGCTTCATTCCTCCAAAGCTAACTTGACTGCCAACAACTCTCTGTTACCAATGTCATAATTACGCTCGCCGAGGACAAGCGATGAGAAAAAACGCGCAAGGGTGTATCTTGTCGCCTGAAGGAGAACGCTGGGATAGCACTGCGCCTACCCCCACCTCTGATGCATCGACCTCCACCACTTAACTGACGTGATGGATCAGGGGTTATCAGGATGGGGCTGAAACAAAGCAACCTTTCAGTTTGGCAAACGCAGCTCAGCTGCGCCTGACCACCTGAACGTTGTTCTGGGGAGGTCAGGGCGGTCAGAGGTGTGGCTAGTTGACTGAAATTGCGAATGAAACGCCGGTAGAAATTGGCTAACCCCAGGAATCTCAGTAGGGCCTTACGAGACTCTGGACTTGGCCAATCTACCACAGCCTTGATCTTCTCAGGATCCATGCATTCCCTCAACCGACACGATGTACCCTAAGAAAGGAACAGACTGTGCATGAAAAGCATTTCTCCGCTTTGACAAAAAGCCCATTCTCTAGCAATCTCTGAAGCACTAGCCGGACGTGCATGCACATGTTCCTGGAGAGAAGAAGAAAAATCAATATGTCATCCAGGTAAACATATATGAACTGATCAACCATGTCTCGCGAGCACGCCATTGACGAAGTGCCTGGAAGACCGCTGGGGAGTTGGACAAGTCTAACGGCATGACCAAGTATTCAAAGTACCTCTGGGGTGTTAAAAGCGGTTTTCCATTCATCCCCTCCCTGATGCGGACCAAATGATAAGCATTACGTGAATCCAATTTCGCGGAAGATGGATGCTCCCTGCAACCTCTCAAAAGCTGAAGACATCAACGGTAGAGGATAAGTATTCTTTACCGTGATGTTGTTCAGCCCCGTAATCAATGCAAGGTCGCAGAGATCCATCCTTCTTCCCCACAAAAAGAATCCCTACCGCTGGAGAAGAGGAAGGGCGGATGAATCCATTAGCTAGAGAATCAGAAATATATTTCTCCATAGCCTCCCTCTCTGGAATCGAGAGTGAATATAACTTGCCCTTAGGGCGGAGATGTACCTGGCAATAACTCTATGGCACAGTCATAGGGACGATGTGGAGGGAGAGAAGTCACCGAGACTTACTGAACACCTCCTTCAGGTCCAGGTACTCCTGGGCACGCTAGATAAATCCACCGCCTCTTCCTGAAAAAACAGGGACAAAAACAGACTAACAGGCAGAAACAAGACAAGACTTATGACATTGAGTGCTCCACGCTGACACAGACTTAGACTGCCAGTCCACTTTAGGGTTGTGATGGGTGAGCCAGGGATGACCAAGGACTATGGGGGCAAGAGGAGTGTCCAGTATGTAGAAGGAGATGGTCTCGTGTGATTGCCTGACGGACGAGAGTGATGTCTTCAGTGGCTAGGGAAATGGTGGGAAGTTTCTGGCCATTGAGGGCGTGAACAGCGATCCGGTGAGTGAGAGACTTGAGGGGACTTGGTGGTTGAGTGCAAAAGTGTAGTCCATGAAATTTCCTTCGCCCCAGAATCCAGAAGTGCTCGACAGTCGTGGACGGTGATTAGACCATTGAAGACTTACCGAAGGAGGGTAGATGTGGATGAGGTCTTCTGGCGGAGATCCCACCCGATAGTAGCCTCATACTTGCTATCGGGCGGATCCTTTTAAAGGACAGTTGTAGGCAAAATGTCCAGCACCACCACAGTACAAACACAGTCCCTGGGATCTCCGCCTTTCCTTCTCCTCCCGGAAAGCCGGGCTCGACCCACCTGCATGGGCTCGATCACAGACGGGCTGAACGCTGCCCCGCCTCCAGAACATTGACCGCCTAATCCTCTCAAGGGGCGGTTGGTTTGTACTCGCTGTTCCATTCTGGATAACCTTGCGCCCACTCTGCGCCAAGGCGATCAAATCGCTTAGCTTGGTGGGGAGATCCATGGCGATATCTCCTTTTGGACGCCGATCAGCCAGCCCATGCAGGAACATGTCCCACTGCGTCCTCGCTCCATTGGCTCTCCGCCGCTAGCGCCCGAACTCGATAGAAAAGTCTGATACAGATCTCTCCCCTGACGCAAGTCGGCCAGCACTCTGGCTGCCTCTCTACCGAGACAGCACGGTCGAAAACTCGCCTCATCTCCGCTGAGAGTGCTTGAAAAGAGGTGCAGCATTCATCTTGATTCTCCCACACCGCCGTTTCCCAAAGGGCCGCTCTCCCAGAAAGTAGCGCCAGGACAAAAGCTTACCTTGGTTCTTTCATCACAGAATGTTCTGGGTTGTAAAGAAAAATGCATTGAGCATCGTGTTAGAAAAGCTCGGCAAAAATTAGGTTCACCTGAATATAGCTCTGGAACCGTAGGCGGGCTCCGACTGGGAGGGGGCGCTGGTGGTGGTTGAGGAATCAGCGTGCGGGTGGCGCAGTGGGAGCTCGCAGAAGTTGAATTTGCTGGGTGAGTCCGACACCTGCGCCACTAGAGCCTGGACAGCTGAGCCGTGTCATTGAGATTCTTCTCCTGGTTCTCCATACTAAGTCTGCTGTTCATCACGTAATTCTTCTAGGCTGTCTGAATTGTTACTCGCTGCTTCCATCTTGTGGTCAGATCGTTCTGTGACGTAATGAAGCTAGGAAGCAAGTTGCAAGTTGACAATTAGTTTATTGACAGTCAAATTGAGAAGATAGGGGAAAAGTCCGGGTGATGGTCTAGTGGCGTAGAGTCTCCAATGGTCAGATGATCGTGGTGAGAAGAGTGAAGAGAAGTGTTGAACAGACACGCTGAATCCGGTAACAGCAAACAGGACACCTAAACAGGGACAACGAGAGAACTGGACTGGAACTCTGAAGAGCTTAACAACACCGACATCACAAACAACGATCTGACAAGGAGATGAGAGAGTGGTGAGAATTTAAAGGGAATGGGAATGAGTAACAGCTGGTGAGAGGAGTGATTGTGCAGAGCGCTAATCATGGTACAAACAACACGCCCACACATTCACGCACCCACACAACACACACTAAGAACAAGGCACGAGACAAGGAAGAGACATAGGATTAAATACCGTGACAGTTCTTATTCATTAGATACTAGTTCTTATTCATTAGATATTAGTTCTTATTCATTAGATACTAGTACTTATTCATTAGATACTAATTCTTATTCATAAGATATTAGTTCTTATTTATTAGATATTAGTTCTTATTCATTAGATACTAGTACTTATTCATAAGATACTAGCACTTATTCATTCGATATTAGTTCTTATTCATAAGATACTAGTACTTATTCATTAGATACTAGTTCTTATTCATTAGATACTAGTTCTTATTCATTAGATATTAGTTCTTATTCATTAGATACTAGTACTTATTCATAAGATACTAGCACTTATTCATTCGACATTAGTTCTTATTCATAAGATACTAGTACATATTCTTTAGATACTAGTTCTTATTCATAAGATACTAGTACTTATTCATTAGATACTAGTTCTTATTCATAAGATACTAGTACTTATTCATTAGATACTAGTTCTTATTCATAAGATATTAGTTCTTATTTATTAGATACAAGTTCTTATTCATTAGATATTAGTTCTTATTCATTAGATATTAGTTCTTGTTTATTAGATACAAGTACTTATTCATTAGATACTAGTTCTTATTCATAAGATACTAGTACTTATTCTTTAGATACTAGTTCTTATTCATAAGATACTAGTACTTATTCATTAGATACTACTTCTTATTTATAAGATACTAGTACTTTTTCATTAGATACTAGTTCTAATTCACTAGATATTAGTTCTTATTTATTAGATACAAGTTCTTATTCATTAGATATTAGTTCTTATTCATTAGATATTAGTTATTTTTTATTAGATACAAGTACTTATTCATTAGATATTAGTTCTTATTCATAAGATACTAGTACTTATTCTTTAGATACTAGTTCTTATTCATAAGATACTAGTTCTTATTTATTAGATACAAGTTCTTATTCATTAGATATTAGTTCTTATTCATTAGATACTAGTACTTATTCATTAGATATTAGTACTTATTCATTAGATACTAGTTCTTATTCATTAGATATTAGTTCTTATTCATTAGATACTAGTACTTATTCATTAGATATTAGTACTTATTCATTAGATACTAGTTCTTATTCATTGGATATTAGTCTTATTCATTAGATACTAGTTCTTATTCATAAGATACTAGTTCTTATTCATTAGATATTAGTTCTTATTCATTAGATACTAGTTCTTATTCATAAGATACTAGTACTTATTCTTTAGATACTAGTTCTTATTCATAAGATACTAGTACTTATTCATTAGATACTAGTTCTTATTCATAAGATATTAGTTCTTATTTATTAGATACAAGTTCTTATTCATTAGATATTAATTCTTATTCATTAGATATTAGTTCTTGTTTATTAGATACAAGTACGTATTCATAAGATACTAGTACTTATTCATTAGATACTAGTACTTATTCTTTAGATACTAGTTCTTATTCATACAGTTTTTCTCAATTGCTTTGGCACATTTTTCGAAACAGTCTTAACATTCTCTAAACTGTGAGTGCAAATGTCACAACTGTTTGCAGGAACTTCAAAACTTTATAGCATGTCTGCAGAATGTAGTTACTCACCCAAAACATTTAATTCATGCTTCAAAACCTAGTTATTGTGTCAATAATTTGGCCAAGGCCACCAAAATCTAAAGTATTTTTGTCATTGTGTGAGCCACACTGGTCAGAATGTTTAGTTGTTTTTTCACCACAACAGTCAACCATGAAAATTAAGGGTTTACTGTAAACAAATCTCATATTTGTTGAGAAAAGTCAATAGTATGTAGAGAAAAAAAAAGTCTATGAACATTTGTATTTTTACAGTGTTTATTTTTGTACTTCATGTGTATATACACAATACAAGTGTATTTACTGTACATGTAATGTAACTGACAAGAGTAACAAGATTTCACTTTACATGTCATATTTGTGTATTACCACAAATACACAAACAACAAATAACATTCATGGGAAAAAAACAAAACAAACAAATTATTCTTGGTGGACATCTTGTCGCTCACGTTGGTCAGGCCAAAGATTTTCATCAACATCACATCTGATGTTTTCCATTGCCACACACAGTGGAAAAAATCTCCTTGAATGCCGCACCCATCCCCTGCAATGGTCAGCTGTGATGTCCTCACATGCAGCATTCATGGCATCCAACAAAGAAATCTGATTTTGTGGTCTATGATCATACCCTTTCCACCTCCATGCTGAAAAAACTCTTCTATTGGATTTAGGAATGGAGAGTATGGTGGAAGGAATTCCACTGTTATCCTTTCATGTGCAGCAAACCAGTCCCTAACACTGTTGGTTCGGTGGAAGCTGACATTATCCCAGACAACAACATAATTAGGCAAATGTGGTCTAACTAAACCTCTTTCTTGTTCTGGAATCAGGTCTCTGTAAAGTGCATTTAGGAAGGCCAGGAGAAGTTGGGTATTATAGGGCCCACCCAATGTGTGGAATATGTGTGCTCACACCGTTCTCTGAAATGGCAGCACACATTGTAATATTGGCCCCACGTTGGCCTGGTGTGTCAATTGTGGCTCGGTGTCCAATGAGATTGCGACCACGTCTCCGGCCTTTGTACAGATTAAACCCAGCCTCGTCCTCAAAAACAAGAATGTGGGTCTTTTCATGTACTTCTAACTCCATGATTCTCTATGAAGAAACACAGAAAAAAATGTAACAGTAAATGTTTTTTCTTATGGGTTTCTGAAACTTACAGTAAAGTAATACAGGCATCTTAGAAAAACAGGAAAACTCACTAAGTGCACACCAATGGTTTACCTGGACATACTGGTACCGCAACGCCTTGACTCTTTCACTGTTCCTCTCAAATGGCACCTTATAGAGCTGTTTCATAGTCATCTGATGTCTTTTTAAAACTCTGTCTATGGTGGAAATGCTGACAGAATTTATATTTGCAAAGACATTATTGTCATTTATGATTGCACTTTGGATCTCTCTTAGCCTGATGGAATTGTTGGCTATGACCATGTTGCAAATTTCTTGTTCTTGCAGTTGGTTAAATACTGCTGCTCTGCCACCAGCCGAGGTTGTCGTACAGTTCTATAGAATAAACAAATAGACTTGCATTTACCTTTACAATATTGTTGTTTATACTGTAAAAATACTTTACATACTGTAAAACAAAACAAAAAAACATATTTACCTGTTTTCCCTACTGAAAGGTTTGCACAATTGATGACACTGTGGACCTGTTTACATTAGGCTGTACTCTTCGACCAGCCTCTTCCATTGTTAAACCATGATTTATGACATGATCCACAAGTGTGGCTCTGATTTCATCAGAGACTCTGACTCTTCTATTTCCACCTCTTCCTCGATTATTTCTTCCTCTACCACCACCACGTATTCTTACACGCCTTCCAATTGCTCTTCCATGAGCATGTTGCTGCAGTTCAGGGTTGTGAATGTCCTCCATTCTCAAAAACTTCTACAGCAGTGATTGTGCTTTGGGCAATCTATATCTATATAGACATATATATATATATATATATACTCCCAAAGTTGATTGGTTAAATGGTTAAATGGTTGATTCAGATTAGAGGTAATTTGCAATTAGATTGCGAATGCAATTAGAGGTCATGTGCCAATTTAGCAAACATTACAAACAATGTCAATGTCAGATATATTTTAGAATATACATTCATGTATACTAATTATGATAATTGAATAGATTGTTTTGAATGTGATGGCTTACACAATAAAAAATGTCTGAGAAGTTCTGAAGTGTTTGACAGTGTAAGTGAGAATCGAGTCATTAGTTTTGATCAACAAGCCATATGCAATTATTTGTTGTCCAAACTGCAGACAGTTGTATGTACTCTTTGCATACATGTGCCAAAGCATTTGCAAGGTGCTCAAATCAATAAGAAATTCCAATCTGATGTGAAAAAGAAGCGAATTGTTCAGAGATCTGAACTTAATGTTTTGGGAAATAAAAAAAACATTTGAGAACTGAGCCAAAGCAATTGAGAAAAACTGTAAGATAGTAGTACTTATTCATTAGATACTAGTTCTTATTCATTAGATATTAGTTCTTGTTTATTAGATACAAGTACTTATTCATTAGATACTAGTTCTTATTCATAAGATACTAGTACTTATTCTTTAGATACTAGTTCTTATTCATAAGATACTAGTACTTATTCATTAGATACTAGTTCTTATTCATAAAATACTAGTACTTATTCATTAGATACTAGTTCTTATTCATAAGATACTAGTACTTTTTATTTAGATACTAGTCCTTATTCATAAGATACTAGTACTTATTCATTAGATACTAGTTCTTATTCACAAGATATTAGTTCTTATTTATTAGATACAAGTTCTTATTCATTAGATATTAGTTCTTATTCATTAGATATTAGTTCTTGTTTATTAGATACAAGTACTTATTCATTCGATATTAGTTCTTATTCATTAGATACTAGTACTTATTCATTAGATACTAGTTCTTATTCATTAGATACTAGTACTTATTCATTAGATACTAGTTCTTATTCATAAGATATTAGTTCTTATTTATTAGATATTAGTTCTTATTCATTAGATACTAGTACTTATTCATAAGATACTAGCACTTATTCATTCGATATTAGTTCTTATTCATAAGATACTAGTACTTATTCATTAGATACTAGTTCTTATTCATTAGATACTAGTACTTATTCATTAGATATTAGTTCTTATTCATTAGATACTAGTACTTATTCATAAGATACTAGCACTTATTCATTCGATATTAGTTCTTATTCATAAGATACTAGTACTTATTCATAAGATACTAGCACTTATTCATTAGATATTAGTTCTTATTCATTAGATACTAGTTCTTATTCATAAGATATTAGTTCTTATTTATTAGATACAACTTCTTATTCATTAGATATTAGTTCTTATTCATTAGATACTAGTACTTATTCATAAGATATTAGTTCTTATTTATTAGATATTAGTTCTTATTCATTAGATACTAGTACTTATTCATAAGATACTAGCACTTATTCATTAGATATTAGTTCTTATTCATTAGATACTAGTTCTTATTCATAAGATATTAGTTCTTATTTATTAGATACAACTTCTTATTCATTAGATATTAGTTCTTATTCATTAGATATTAGTTCTTGTTTATTAGATACAAGTACTTATTCATTAGATACTAGTTCTTATTCATAAGATACTAGTACTTATTCTTTAGATACTAGTTCTTATTCATAAGATACTAGTACTTATTCATTAGATACTAGTTCTTATTTATAAGATACTAGTACTTTTTCATTAGATACTAGATCTAATTCACAAGATATTAGTTCTTATTTATTAGATACAAGTTCTTATTCATTAGATATTAGTTCTTATTCATTAGATATTAGTTCTTGTTCATTAGATACAAGTACTTATTCATTAGATATTAGTTCTTATCATAAGATACTAGTACTTATTCTTTAGATACTAGTTCTTATTCATAAGATACTAGTTCTTATTTATTAGATACAAGTTCTTATTCATTAGATATTAGTTCTTATTCATTAGATACTAGTACTTATTCATTAGATATTAGTATTTATTCATTAGATACTAGTTCTTATTCATTAGATATTAGTTCTTATTCATTAGATATTAGTACTTATTCATTAGATACTAGTTCTTATTCATTAGATATTAGTTCTTATTCATTAGATACTAGTTCTTATTCATAAGATACTAGTTCTTATTCATTAGATACTAGTTCTTATTCATAAGATACTAGTACTTATTCTTTAGATACTAGTTCTTATTCATAAGATACTAGTACTTATTCATTAGATACTAGTTCTTATTCATAAGATATTAGTTCTTATTTATTAGATACAAGTTCTTATTCATTAGATATTAGTTCTTATTCATTAGATATTAGTACTTATTCATTAGATACTAGTACTTATTCATTAGATATTAGTTCTTATTCATTAGATACTAGTTCTTATTCATAAGATACTAGTACTTATTCATTAGATATTAGTTATTATTCATAAGATACTAGTACTTATTCATTAGATACTAGTTCTTATTCATAAGATACTAGTACTTATTCATTAGATATTAGTTCTTATTCATTAGATACTAGTTCTTATTCATAAGATACTAGTACTTATTCATTAGATATTAGTTCTTATTTATTAGATACAAGTTCTTATTTATTAGATATTAGATTTTATTCATTAGATACTAGTACTTATTCATTAGATACTAGTTCTTATTCATAAGATACAAGTACTTATTCATAAGATATTGGTTATTATTTATTAGATACAAGTTCTTATTCATTAGATATTAGTTCTTATTCATTAGATACTAGTACTTATTCACTAGACACTAGTACTTATTAATTGGGTAGTAGTACTTATACATAAGATAATAGCACTTATTCATTCGATATTAGTTCTTGTTTATTAGATACAAATACTTATTCATTAGATACTAGTACTTATTCATTAGATATTAGTTCTTATTCATAAGATATTCATTAGATACTTGTTCTTATTCATTAGATATTAGTTCTTATTCGTAAGATACTAGTACTTATTCATTAGATATTAGTTCTTATTCAAAAGATACTAGTACTTATTCATAAGATATTAGTTCTTATTAATTAGATACTAGTTCTTATTCATTAGATATTAGTTCTTATTCATTAGATACTAGTTCTTATTCATTAGATACTAGTACTTATTCATTAGATATTAGTTATTATTCATACGACATTAGTTCTTACTTACTTTTTAAAAGCGGCAGCCGCCTTCCTACCGCCTTCGTTCCGCGGCTGGCCCGCTGGCCATCCGCCGTTATATCGAAGGCGGACCTTCCGCGGGGCGTCGGAGGCAAACGCTATTTCTGAGCGATCTGCCGCTTAGCTTATATATATATATATATATATATATATATATATATATATATATATATATATATATGTATGTATATTTAATATTTATAACATGAAGTTTATCAAGAATAATGATTGATCAAACCAGACAAATTTCCATTTGGCGTTTTAATTCCATATTTTCAAAGTACATGTCAAGTGAATGTCATTGAAACAAGATGTCAGATCACTGAAATATAAATAACAGAAAAATACAAACATTATATATACACACACACATTAAAGAACATGCAGGTTTCCAATTAAATTTTGGTAAAAAAAAAAAAAAAAAAAGAACACTATTGTAACACTTACAATAATTGTTAATAATATAAAGAGGTCAGCTCTGGGATGAAAAGAATTACCAGTAAACAGAAGCAATGAGGATATTTGGTACCAAATGAATTGAAGCCATGGGAGGCTCGAGGGGCGGAGCCCTGGGAGGTAGAGCCGTGGAAAGCTCTGGAGGCGGAGCCGTAGGCGATGGAGCCGTGGAAGGCTCAGGAATTGAAGCCATGGGAGGCTCGAGGGGCGGAGCCCTGGGAGGCGGAGCCGTAGGAGGTGGAGCCGTGGAAGGCTCAGGAACTGAAGCCATGGGACGCTCGAGGGGCGGAGCCCTGGGAGGCTCGGGAGGTGGAGCTCTGGGTGGCTTGGGAGGCGGAGCCCTGGAAGACTCGAGTGACTTGAAAGGCGGAGCCCTGGAAGGCTCAAGAGGCGGAGCCCTGGGAGGCTCGAGAGGCTCGAGAGGCGGAGCCCTGGGAGGCTCGGGAGGAGGAGCCCTGGAAGACTCGAGAGACTTGGGAGGCGGAGCCCTGGAAGGCTCGAGAGGCGGAGCCCTGGGAGGCTCGGGAGGCGCCGGCTCTTGGATGGTCATGGCTGCTGGCTCTGGGACGGTCGAGGCTACAGGCGCTGGCTCTGGGACGGTCGAGGCTACAGGCACTGGCTCGCTGACCGTGGAAGGCGTAGGCTCTGGCTCGCTGACCGTGGCAGGCGTAGGCTCTGGCTCGCTGACCGTGGCAGGCGGAGACTGGGGAGCAGAAGTTTTTCCTCTTCTCCTCCTCCGAGCGAATGGAGCTGGCAATGCTGGCTCGGTGGCCGTGGGCTCTGGCTCGCTGACCGTGGCAGGCGTGGGCATTGGCTCGTTGGCCGTGGCAGGCATAGTGGGAGGAGATGATACACCCACAGTGAACGGTGAGCCGCTCACTCGTAGAGTCTCCTCCACAAACACGAGGAGCGTCCAGTGAGGTTCTGCCGGAGGCAACAGCTCTTTTAGTGAACTACAGAGACCTGCTCTGAAGAAAACCACCAAAGAAAATTCTGGGTAGTCCACTAAATTTGCCAGATCTAAGAACTCACGAACGTGATCCTCAACTGGACGGTCCTCTTGCCTGAGGAGGAGAATTCTGACAGCTGCTAGATCAGGACACTCTTGTAAAAGAGATTTGTAATCTCAAGGAGTTTTTATCCTGGTTAAAGGTTTGAATGAAAAAATGGTGGTTAGTTCTTCTGTGACGAAGCAGGCAGAGAATGAGGATCTATATGCAGCAGTTTTATTCCAAAAAACAAAGAAAAACTCAGAGGGAAGCAAAACAAGAGAGACCTGGCACAGAGCATCCAAAAACATGCAAGAACTAACAAGGAAACAAAGAAACTAAAAGGGCTTATATACAAAAAGGAACAAACAAGGGAATAAGGAACACCTGGGGAAATAATCAGGGAAGGAGAACTAATCAGGGGAAAACCAATCATAAAATTAAACTACAAAGGACTACAAAAACCAAACAGGAACTAAACTAAACTTCAAAATAAAAGCACAAAAACAAAAGACAACAGAGAACATGACAATAAGCAGCATATTAAATAAGTATATTAAATAATTGAGATCTTTGGTATCAAAGAATGTGCAGGATAACAGGTATAATATAAATTTTGACATTCAATTTACACATGACAACAAGTGGGAACAAATACAATTAACAGCAGAAAATCTGGCTGTAGAGAACACAGCCAATCAGAATGTCTGGAGTGGTTGGGGTCTGCGTGGCGTAGTGGGCTAAGAATCACCGGTTTTCCCCGACCTCCAGAATGAGGCAGTGCAAATTGGCATATCTTCAGTGATTTCTCGTGCGCCTGTATAAAAGGACAAACCATCCCATATTCATCCAAGGAGCTGCCCTCAAAGCAGGGTCACGAGAGAAAAGAAGAAAAAAAAAAAAAGCACTTTCCACAGTGAACATTGTGGATTGGGTGAGTGTAGTCTGACACTTTTAGCAGGCTTTTTTAGGGGTCTTGATGTTACTGACTGCAGGATAAAGAAAGGGTTCCAGTTGTCAGTGATGCTGGGGTGTCAGTAGCCAGCCTAGGTTTAAGGGGTCGGCTGTGGGTCCCTCTAAGCTGTGCGGCGCCTTTTTCCACCTTCACATTCAGATGCTACTTTCAGGTAACGCGTAACGCTAACCTGGATCGCCTCATCAGTGGCATCCTGGGTTGCCGGGTTTGTCCGGATGGCTCCTGTAGAATATAAAGATCTGTCATTCCATTTGAATGGCATAAGGTCATACACATCTAATTAAATATAAAAAAAATATCCAACTTACTTTGAACAATGGTCTTCAGGAACATGTCTCTAAAACATGCTTTATCCCCTACACCAGTCCAGGTTGTATCGATGGAAAGGTGATTAGAGAAGATACTCTGAAGCATTCGCCACACGGTTGTCTTTAGGTCCCTCCCACATTTGATTGCCAAAAACCGAAGCTGAAAATACAAAAAAACATGTTACAAATTACATTTCTCTGAAGCTTCTCATAAATTTAAAATGTGACAGGCTGTGGATTCAGACTGTAGAATATGCAGTGTACAATCTTAATTTTACTTTTTAGATTACCCTATGGATTTCCCTGTATAAACGAAATCAGCACACTTACAAATCGTTGCTGGAGCGCTTTATCCTGCCTCAAACTGTTGTCAAGCAACGCCAAATCTTCCTGGGTGTCTAGGGGGAGTAGCAGATCCCATGGCAGGGATAACTCTCCAACAGACACATTGGCACTGAAATGTTGCAGCATAGCGTCCATTTTGTTGTCCATGCTACGCACAACATCGCCAAACTCTCCAAGACGTCGCAGCATTAGGGTCTGATCTGCACCTACAGGGGTTCCCAGAATAAAAGAATAAAGTAGTCAGTCCTGGTCCTTCAACTACTAAACCATGACATTTATATCTAGGTCTACTACATGTACAGGTGGCCCCAGTGGGAATTAAACCAACAACCACAGGTGTTGTTTGCAAGTTGTACCTGATTGCCCAGCAAACGTCTTCAACATTGTCCCAGCTTGCTTCACCTGCTCTATAAGTGAGCCGCTGTCACCTGGGAAGTAACAATATATTGATTAGCAATACACTAAATATACATCCTCAAATAGTAATATAATATAACCATAATTATCATACCAGTAACTTTCCCTGTAATTTCTATCCACAGTATGTTATGCATGGCATACAAGTTCATAATGAAGAACCCTTATGATAACATCAATTTCATTTTTTTTCTTTGAAGCAGAATATTTGTTTGTAAAAGGGGAGGAAAAAGAAAATAATGAAATATTGGTATACAGATTTTGGTTGATATATCATACTGTACAGTGAAATTTGCTATTGTTATATCCCTACTCACCTGAAGGATGGATAGATCAGGCAAATCTCCAGTCAGGCCTTTGTGTGCTCCTTTGAATAACATAAAACTTTCATGAGTGGGAAGTTGCATATCCACAGGTATTTTAATTCAAACATGCAACATATTGTAATAAATCTACAATATTCAGCCTTTACCTTACACCCTCGGTTGTTGCTCTACACTTTTATTATATTAAATACTTATTTATATAGCTTGCTCACTGTATAATCATGATAGCCTAATACTTATAACACAAGATTGCATCTTAAACAAATGACTGAGTTGAAAACTTGAATAAGAACGTATTTTTCACAGAGGGGACCAGCTAGGGAAACTTTCCTGCCTACCATAACTGTTTTCATTTGATTTGAGTTACATTAAACATGAATAACCTTAGCCGAGTCCCCAGGAACATCGGGCTATTAAAGTAACAAGCCTATATCTGGGGTCTTATCAATTCTAGCTTCACCAGACACTCAAACTGTGAGGTTTCTCTGCTTTCCTCATGGACCTGTAACACAATGCCCTGACAGTGACTTCACCTGTGCCCTGATCTTTATTAGAAACTGAGAGGAGAGCAAGTTAATATAATTGATATTACAATTATCACACAAATTAACAAACAGTCTGCTTTAAAACTAAGAAAAAACAAGCTTCTATACTAACCTTACATAAAAAATGAACACGTGGCGAACTAGCTTAGCCGCTATCTGCCGGCACACCACATTAGATTAAAATACTTACCCTTGTAGTTGTGCAGATAACTCGATATGTAGAGTTTAAAGCCCTTGTCCCTCTTGCTTGTCGGAGCAGGGGACCAGGCATCAACAATGCGATGAACATCGCTGACGCTAATTTTCGGAAGATCCTGGAGACATCGAGTAAAAACAGACATTTTGGGCGACGCGCAATTAAACTGTAAAAAAATATGCCGACTTCTGGCGACAGCGGAAGTTCATCACTACGCTTGTGCACGTCGGTGTAAGGCGGGTGCCAGTGAGTCTGGGCTACTCCTCGAGAAAACAAAAGGCTCTCATGAGAATTAACATCTGAACTCTCTCTCGCAGATGTAACAGCAACATCCGAGATGCAACATACTGTGCAGCTAACACCTCCCTTCTAAAGTATATTCATCTTACTCCTCCTCCTCACTTAAAGCTCACTAAAAACCTATGCAATGTGAAGTGTGTACAAAAAGTAACTATAACATGTTTGGTATCATTTAAAGTCTCTCAGTGCGCCTGGTAAACTGGTCTCATCCTCCCAGCCATAATGAAAAGCTAAAAGAAGTTATAAAATATGTGAAATGTGGTGTGCCCCTTAAAGGTGTGCCCTCCCCAGATCCTCCATACCTCCTGTATGTTAATCTACAGGAACCCCTCAACAGGGGACCAAAATCTAATTATAATGACAGACACCACCATTTGGTAAGCATGTTGAATTATCTGGGTATTTAAGGAGAGGCTGACACATTGCTCAGGGCTCTCTGTAATCAGACGATCCCAAACAGTTTACTGTTTGTAGTTTATTTCAGGTGATTGCAATTCGTATTTCTTATGTTTTCATAAAATGTCTAACTTTGACTTATCAATGTCTAATTGGAATTGATGAATTGATTATGTTACCTGGTCAATAAATTGTCAACATTTGATTTTATTCTGACTGACTCTGACATTGTGTTTCCCAAACAGATTAAACGATTCGTATGTTACCGCAAGTCTGCGTCAGATTAGTGACGACTAATATTTGGCATCGATTCAAGTGTACTTGGTTTGCAAAGACAAAAAGGGAATTTCCGTTTAGAACAGCAAACGCTGCTTGACCAATCTAAATCTGGGTGTCTTACCTCTGTTTTAATTTGATGTTTCTCCAGATAAGTGTACGTGGGAAACCACGCATGGCCAATCCAAAGCTATTATAAGAGAAGTTATGTTGGTCAACTTACATCTGTAATAGTGGCCGTGACCTCTACTGAAGAAAGCGTTAAGTTACATTCAAGTGTATGCAATTCCATGGGGCTATACTGAAGTATCTTTGATTGTGTATACGTGAACGTGACCGATCTCAGGTATATAGCAATTACCTCTGTTTGATGATCCAATACTGGCCGCTTGTGATCGTGAGACCCGCGGTGTAGAGAAAACACGCGAGGACCTCAAAGCGACATAGTTTCTTAATCGAAACGGGTAAGTACAATTAAAGCGTTAAAGGAATAATCAAACATTCAGCTCACTTTTAATGATACTCAGATATCATTAAAAACCTTTTTCATTTATGGAGTCAGATGAAATAACGAGATAATACATAAGAGAAAATGTATTTCATTTAATATTGTTGTGTTGCGTACAAGAAAGACTGTAACGCGCAGAGACCTTCACCCGTATTATTGGAGACCGGCATTGGACCGATAAACGGGCTTACATCGGCTATTCAGTACTCCACAGTTCACAGTCTTTGTAATGTGTTTTAGCAATACATTTAACATTTATAATGTGTTTAGATTTTTTTTTTTATTGCCTTTACAGCGACTTTAACACTTTCTTAAACATTTGTACAGGTCATGCAAATGAATCCCTTACCTACAAAAGGTCAAATAACTAACAAATCGAGGTTGGAAAAAATTTAAAGAATTTCTGCGCAACTGTGAAACCAGAGGATAATTTTGCTTTTTCATTGAGTTTATCCTTCACGTCAAAACAGGGATTTTCATGTTTATGATAGATATCACCATGGTTGCAAATTAATAAAAAAACAAAAAAAAGTATACCCAAGATTTCGGCCATGTTGCGGATGTCTTTCACTGTTCACTGATAGTCAGGCATTGGTGAAAAGTCTAACTTCATCAATTTATTCTGCTAAATTGTTCATACCATGAATTAAATATCTATTTTAAAACCTAATCAGAATCAGAAAGATATTTATTGCCAAGTAAGTTTTACAAAAGGAATTATTTTTGGTTTATTGGTGCATGTCTCAAATGTGCATCAATCAAAGAAATGTAAACAATTTTCACCTAAGTGCATAAAATAATTCAATATATTTTACATATATTATTGTATAATCGCTTCAGAGTTTCAAAGTAATTTAAATGTCACTTCCTAAACCTTACCTTATCATGGAATCAAGAGTCAAGACTATGTTATAAACCCTAATGGCTTTGGAGCAAAAAATAATAATAGCCAACATGGCTGGTCGATTTTGAGAGTCTAAGCTGTCCTTGTATTTCAAATCGGCTTGGCGCCAGCCGGCCACGGTCCATTAGATGCAGGCAACCGCCAGAGAAATTGACGCAAGAAATGGTAGTGACGAATTTGGCGGCAAACGTTTCATCACGTGAAACTGGCCCTCGTGGAGCTGTGGCTGGATCAGGAGCAGCATATTCATCTCCTGCTCCAGGCCCAAATGGAGGACTGACAGGTGTTCCGGAGCCTGATCAGATACGAGGAGGTTGCTGCTGGGGCCCCAGAGCCGACCTAGGCTCTCTGTCCGTTCACCCTTGTCGAAATGGGGCCAGCTGATGATCCTGAAGCATATCTTGACTTTCCCGAGATGTGGGAATGGTCGCCTGACCAGCTTGCAGCCGAACAGCTCCCCGCAGCCAATCTCTTCATTTAAGTCAGCGGTTGGCCGGACCCCCAAACAGAGCCAACGGCACTTCCGCACCCATGGCCTCCTGTTCACCTTTGTACAGCAACTCTGGGATGCCTGCCAGAAATGGTTGCTGGCGGGGGATCCCCGTGGTACCCAGGGCATTGTGGACAAGGTGGTACTGCAGCAGTTTATCACCCAGCTGCCCCGTGGGATGGCTGAGTGCGTCCAGTGCCACCATCCAGCTGGCCAAGGACTACTTGACGGTGTTTCCGGGAAACAGTGATCCGGAATCTCTCTCTCTCTCCTTCTCTTGCCCCCAAACCTGCCCCCAAGAGGCTGGGCGGTCCTGTGCCCACGTTTCCTCCCTGCTTAGGGGGGACTTCTCACCCCTCTCTCTCCTACTAACTCTGCCTCTCTCCGCTATCCCTCCCAGGTTGGCGAGTCAGTTCCCACTGGTGTCTTTGTACTGAAGAGCTGTCAGGAAACTCTCTTTGAGGTGGCTCATCATAATCAAATGGCCGGCCATTTAGGACATGAAAAAACACTCAACCGAATAATGGCCCAGTTTTTCTTGCTGGGAATGCATGGGGACATTCACAGGTGGTGTGCGGCGTGCCGTGAATACCAGTTGGTGAATCCACCAGCCACCCCAAAAGCGCCATTGAAACATCTACCGCTAATTGAGGTACCCTTTGAAAGAATTGGTATGGACCTCATCGGGCCATTAGAACAGACCACACGTGGGCATCGCTTTGTATTAATTTTGGTGGATTACGCAACGCAATATCCGGAAGCAGTGCCCCTGCACAACAACTCAGCACGTAGTGTTGCGGAGGCACTCTTCAGAACAATCTGCAGAGTGGGGATTCCGAAAGAAATCCTTACTGAGAAGGGTACTACATTTATGTCACAAACACCAGGTGAACTGTACGAATTATTGCACCAGTGTTTACCACCCACAAACCGATGGGTAATTTAATAAAACCCTGAAAAACATGATCCATAAATTTGTACGCGAAGATATATGTTTGAAGATATATGTTTGGATAAATGGCTTGAACCCCTGTTGTTTGCATTACGAGAGGTCCTGCAAGCCTCCACAGGTTTTTCCCCATTTGAGCTACTGTATGGCCATCGGCTGCGCGGCGTGATTGACGTCATGAGGGAAGCTTAAGATTAAGGACCTTCAAATAGTGAAAATCTAATTCAACACGTTCTTGACTTTACAGCCCACACTTTGGGCCAGCTAACACAGGAGAATTTGCTCCAAGCATAAGAACGTCAATGCCGAGTTTACGACAGGGGCACTCGACAACAGGAATTCGCACAGGGAGATAAAGTGCTTATATTGTTGCCCACCTCAAGCTCCAAATTACTTGCTAAGTGGCAAGGACCCTTTGAGGTCATGCTACAAGTCGGAGATCTTGATTATGAGGTTAGGCAAACAGATAGGGGAAAGGCATGTAAAATCTACCACCTCAAGCTCCTCAAACCATGGAGGGAGGCGGTGCTTGTAACCATGGCGACAGTAGTTTCGGAGAGAGCAGAGCTCGGGCCGGAGGTATCTCCCAAACCAAATTCATTCACCCTGGTCCCTTGCGGAGACCTCATCCACCTCTCACTGTCACAGCTTACACACATTACCCGGCTGCAAGCGGAATTTGAGGATGTGTTTTCACCCCTTACTGGTCACTCAAGCCTCATAGAACACCATATCGAGACCACCCCAGTGTGGTGGTTTGTAGCCGCCCCATCGTCTTCATGAACACAAAAAAAGATTGTTCAGGAAGAATAAGAGGAAATGCTTGAAATGGGGTAATACAAGAGTCACACAGCGATTGGGCCAGCCCAGTAGTTCTGGTACTGAAAAGCGACGCCTCGGTCTGGTTCTGTGTTGACTACCGGAAAGTAAATGCGGTGTCCAAATTTGACGCTTATCCAATGCCGTGACTTGATGCTCAATTTTACTTGACACTACACTTAACAAAGGGTTATTGGCAGATCTCATTAACTCCAATATCCTGCGAAAAAACTTATTTTTCCACACCATTTGGATTACACCAATTTGTGATGCCTCAGTTCTGTTTGTTCTGAACCCTGGCCACGTTTCAGCACCTAATGGACAAGATCCTCAGACCGCACATGACATATGTCACCTCATATCTGGACGATATTATAATTTATAGTTCTGACTGGCGGCAGCATATGCAACATCTGAGGTCTGTCCTGCAGCAGGCGGGACTCACGACCAAACCTGCGCAATTGGGCGGGTGGAAGTTAGGTATCTGGGGTTCCACTTGGGTCACAGGCATGTATATTCACAGGTTAATAAAACTGCATCAATCGCAGCTTGCCCAATGCCCAAGACCAAAAAGTTGGTAAGGCAGTTTTTGGTGCTGGATGGCTACTAGAGTTTTGTGCCTAGTTATTCTGACGTCACCAGCCCGCTGACTGACCTTACTAAAAAGGAGGCTTTCGATCCGGTCCAGCAGAGAGAGTCATGCTGACAGGCTTTCCTTAAGGTAAAGTCTGCATTTTGTGTGGGGATGCTGTTACATGCACCTGATTTCTCTCTCCCCTTTATTCTGCATATGGATGCATATGACAGAGGGCTGGGGGTGGTGCTATCACAGGAGGTGAGGAACGGCCGGCACTGTTTATTAAGTTGCAAGCTCTCCTTCAGGGAGACAATGTACAGTACCATCGAGAAGGATTGTCTTGCGATTAAGTGGGCTGTTCTTACTCTCTTCTACTACCTGCTGGGGCGGGCCTTCACCCTGTTTTCCTATCACGCTCCTCTGCAATGGGTCCACCGCATGAAGGATACTAACGCATGGATCACCTGTTGGTCTCTGGCTCTTCAGCCCTTTAAGTTAGAGGCGATCCACAGACGGGTGGCGCAGATGGTTGTGGGGGGGTTAGGCAGACCAGATGTTGCCCCAACCTGAGTTGGTGGTGGGGGAATGTGGCATGGGGGGCATGGTCATGTGTCTGTCTGCGGGAGGGAGGGAACGCTGTAAGGCTCGCCACCTGGACTGTAATTACTCTAACACCTGTCTCTCATTATAGTGATGGCAGAGGGAAACCTGATATGGCTCACCAGAGCGGCAGAGGAGAAAGACAGGTCAGAATCTACATGTCTGATAACAGATAATGAGTGTTTTTGATATAAGCTGAAAAGAAGACCTTTTGTTTTATTTAATAAAAAACTGACCTGTTTCTTTGTCTCCTGACTCATCCACTGCCCACAAACTCAATCCTATCACTGTGTTCTTTGATTGTAATCTAGTCCAACCATTTTGGAGATTACACTTCACAAGTTAAAGTAGATAGGAGCTGTACTTTTATCCCACTGGCATACACATCTTCTGGAACTTGTTTTTAATCAAGATAAAGACTTCATAGCAACAATCAACAAGGGACATAGCGCTGTTAAAAACATAAGCAAGCTTTTAGAGTAAAATTTCCATTTCATGTAATCAGTAAAGTACATAGATATACAGCTTAATTCTTTTTTTATTATTGTTTCAAAATATCTTTCTGGATCTAATATGATGTAACATGTTAAGCATGGCGCTAATGAGTGAAAAATATTCAACAAAATCCGTTTTAACAGGAAAGTGTAGTTAAATAGTTAA
Organism: Xyrauchen texanus; assembly: GCF_025860055.1. NCBI lineage: Eukaryota > Metazoa > Chordata > Actinopteri > Cypriniformes > Catostomidae > Xyrauchen > Xyrauchen texanus. Next base: position 46,848,323 of record NC_068285.1, read on the forward strand.
TACAGCTCTCACACAGTTACTTTATTCAAAACTACAATGGTAAACCTTCCTTTATAAAATACATAAAACAGGCCAGAACATTAAAATACACATAACACATGCCGTAATATCAATAAATACAAAATAGTTTTTGTACAACTTCATAACTCACAGGTTCATGAATCACATTGTGCTTAAAATTCTCAAACACATCTGGGTAATACTTCCATAACTATGTGAGCACTTGAACATAACATCTTTTCCCCTTCCCTAAGGTTTGTAAAATGTGTTTGTAAAATATACAAACACAAACACATAACAGCTGAAATGAATTAGCTTTATCAGAGGCGAACCCTCCATGGCCTTTCCCTTGTAACAAAGTAAATAAATAAATTTTTGGCCTGAGGCTCACAGGATGTGAAATGAGAGGTTATGTTACATATACTGCAAATGCTAATATAGCACTTCCTTGAATTCCCTTTCCATTTCATCTCTTATCCCTTTTAACCATTTAACGCATTCCCTTCCTTCTCGTAGCATCTGTTACTATACTAAAGTGTATCATGGCACTTGCATTTTAGACAAACAAGGACAGAGTAAAACACATGTAAGGCATATTACTGCAGCAGTGCTCAAATAACACATCACATATAAAGCAAAAAAATAAAAAATACACAAATAAAACACGTAAAAAAACAGATCTGAACCAATTTTGAGCAAGGTGAGAAAATGATCTCTCAGGCACAGATGGTTATTACTTAGATTTAGTGTTTTTGTATCTTTTTATATCCTATCATGCCTTCAAAACGGAGTTTGTTTCCGAAGGCTAGAGGTATTCAATAGGCATTAACACAGTAAAATGTTTTGTGATACACTTCATTAGCATAATGTAAGAAAATGTACAAGATTGTATAAATTAATAAAAAAGTTATGTTTTATGGAGTGTGTCTGTCTCTAAGTAAGCCACTTCTCAATGCAGTTTTTGTACACGGTTTCATTGGAGTGCCAGAAGATGTGTGCAACACCTGCCATTGAACACAAAGCCACATCACCTCGAGCGTACAGCGTCTTGAGACCAAACGAGTCCATCAAAAACACCTGAAAAACATCAAAAATTAGGAAAATACAATGAATATGAGAAATAAAAAAACAATAGGCACGAGAAGATGTGCAATATTGTGAATATAATCACTGCTGAAGGTATGTTGAGTGTGTTATTGCTTTAACAAAACAATTACTACATGATAAAAAAATAACAAGAACATACATTTTCATTAAAACATTATTTATTAAACAAGTTCTTGAAATTGCCAATCGAGCACCTGCACACTCTGCTTACACAGCAATGCACTTGTAATCCGGCCAGTATTTGGTTTGATGTTGACCTGCTGGAAAATACAGGGACGTCCCTGGAAAAGACAGTGCTGGACTGCAGCATATGTTGCTCCAAAATGTGCACATATCTTTCTCTATTAATGGTGCCCTCACAGATTTGCGAGTTACCCATGCCATGGGGCACTGGCACACCCCTGGCCCATACAGACACTGGCTTTTGAACCTGATGCTGATAACTGTCACGACCTCGGTCTGACAGCCCTCTGCTTCCTGTTATCTGTTTGTATCTGTTTTGTGTTTGATCACATGGCTCTGTTCGTGTTTTTGTCTGCCATGCGCTCTTCTGACCCTGCCCGCTTGTTGGCCCTTGCCACGCATCCTTGTTTAGTCCTTGTCAGGTTGATTGTCTGCACCTGTCCCTCATGTGTCTCCCTAAATATATTGTGCCTTCTTCCCTCTTGTGTTTGTCGAATCGTTTTGTGAGTTGGTTATGTTTGTAAGGTTAGTTAAGTCTGTCGGTTCCTTTATATATCCTGTTTTCATTCAGTCCTCGTTATCTTTGATAATGTTATCACTCCCCCTAACAGTTTATTTTGTTTTACTAATGTTTTTGTGTTCACTCATTCCTGCGATTGGGTCCTCCTTTCTGCTAGCACTCATGCTTGGATGGTCCGTTTCCTCTTTGGCCCAGAAAAAATGATGGTTGCTTTTTCCAAAAACAATTTCAAATGTGGACTTGTCAGACAACAAAGCATGATTCAACTGGCCTACTTTCCATCTCAGATGCGACTGAGTCCAGAGAAGTCAGCAGCGCTTCTGGACAGTGTTGAAGTATGGCTTCTCCTTTGCATAGCTAAGTCTTTTTTTTTTTTTTTTTTTTTTTATTTATTTAATAAGAAATACAATTTACAGACCCAAATCTACAGAGAACCTACATGCTTATACAGTCATCCTCACATTCATACCCCAACAACATACATGAAAAAAGGTTTCATATACTTATAATAAACATAGAATATTATTCCATTTTTTGTTATATTCATCTAATTTATTGTTGCTTTCTGCTATTATCTTTTCTAAAAGAAGATGCAATCTTATAACATTCTTAAAGTAACCTAAACACAAGCATGATGATACTTTTGTTTTAAAAATAAACATTTTCCCTATTAATAAAATGGTATTTATCACAAGCAAACTACCTGTAAAATGACCAAGTACAATAGTTTGAGGTGTTATGGTAAATTCCATTCTAGCCGTCTTTAACCAAACTTGGACACTTGACCAGAATTTATATACTACTGGGCAAAAGTAAAACAAATGCCATAGGTCTTCCTCTTCTTCCTCACAAAATCTGCAATATGGATTATTTTCAATGTGATATAAATATAACTTTTTTTTAGTTGCAATTATCTTGTAAAAAATTTTTAGTTGGAATATTCTTGAATATGAATCTACAGTAGTGTTATAAATTGATCTAAAATATTATTTCCATGGAATTGATACATTAATATCATCTTCCCAGTACTGGCAGACCCTGTGAGGAAAAAGTGCAAATCCTGCAGAATATAAATTCCAATTGTAAATTATTTTATTTATTTTTATATTATGTAACCATTTCCAGCATTGTACTTTTGGGAGACAAACCAATTGCTTGTGTTTATTTTGTATTTTTTTGTTTCCAGCCAATTGGAATTGCTGAAACAATCTGATTGTATCGATACAAATCCAAACATTCATTAAATTGTATTGAGAAATCATAAAATGAAATAATGTGACCAGATGTATCTAAAAAGTCATTCACAAAGATTAAACCATTTTGAATACATATATTCCACAAAAGTGGTTGGTCTCCTATAGTAATTTCAGAGTTCATCCATAGTATCTGATTCTGCATGTCATCTGGAGTATCAGGAGGATGGTACTGGAAATTCAACCATTCTTTAAGTACGTCTTTAAAAAAAGGAGAAAGTTCTTTTAATTGATTCTGAAATATTTCTTTGATATGTACTGATTTTAGTTGAAAAAAAGGAAATAAATCCGAACCAAAGAAATAAAAAAATGTATATAATCTTTTACTGGTAAGCCATTGTCTGTGATTATATATTTTATTAACCCAAGAAGCCTTTATCGAACTATTCATTGCTTGAAAAATGGTGGACTAAATCTAAAAAATTTCATATGAATTGTATAAATATTGTCTCTTAATTTTATCTGGTTTACTAATCCATAAAAATGTAAAAATGTTTTGTTCAAAGCATTTAACAAAGGACGTGTCAGGAGTTGGAAGGGTCGTTATTAAATAAACAAATTGGGGGATTACCAATGAGTTAATCAATGTGACCCTACCTTGTAATGTAAGTGAACTGCTCCTCCATGGCTGTAAAATTCTATCTACTTTTTGCATTTTTTTTATCGTAGTTCTAATTGACAATATTTTTGAAATTGTCTGGTATGTGAATACCTCAAATATCTACGGAGCCATTTGTCCATCTAATAGGGGCCGAACAACTTAACTTAAAATCTGTACCATTTATAGTCCCTATTCTCAATATATGGCACTTCTCAAAATTCGGTTTCAAACCTGATATTTTAGAAAACATATTTAGATCTGTAATCAAGGCTTCCAAAGTAGATTGTTTTGGTTGTATAAAAAAGGTTGCATCATCAGCATACATTGTAAGTTTTGTCTCTATGCCATTCGGCTTCAAACCTATGATCTCTATATTCTTTCTAATTTTAATTGCTAATATTTCAATACATATCAGGAACAAATATGGTGACAACGGACACCCCTGACGAACCCCTTGTGTTAGTGGAAATCCTGTAGATAAATGCCCATTATTTATAACTCTACTGATGGTGTTTTTGTAGAGCGTTTCAAACCATTTGATAAAATTCTCTCCAAAATTAAAATAACAAAGACATTTCTTAATAAACTCCCATCTAACTTTATCAAAGGCCTTTTCAAAATCCGCTATAAATAATAATCCTGGCTGTTGAGTATCTTTATAGAAATCTACAGTGTCAAGTATCTGTCCCAAATTGTCACCAATAAATCTTCCTTTTATAAACCCTACTTGCTCATTCCCTATAATACAATCAATTCCTTTTTTCATTCTTAATGCAATGCATTTGGAAAGAATTTTAGTATCACAACAGAGCAAGGTCAAAGGCCTCCAATTTCTTAAATACATAGGATCTTTAAATTTACCATCTGGATTTTGCTTTATCAGTAATTATATAACTCATTCTCTTTGGGAATTAGATAATGTTCCTTTCTGAAATGAATAATTAAATGAGTTCAACAAAGGTTTCTTTATTTCTAAAAAATTTCAATTGGAATACCATCAATCCCAGGCAATTTCCCTGGTGAAAATGAATTGATAGCCTCCATTAACTCCTGCTCTGTTATTTCCCCCTCACAGCTTAACTTTTGGGAAGCGGAGAGATTAGGAACGTTGTCTGAAGGGAAGAACTGTTCAGTCACGTGTTCAATCACATTACTTGGATGCTGTAGTTCTTCCTCTTTAGAGTATAGAGTTTTGAAATATTCTATTTCTTCCTGTAATATTTCTTGTGAGTTTGTTACCAGAACATTATTTTTATATAAACTTATGATATTTTTTTTTGCCCGATTTCTTTGATTCAGTTTTAAAAATAGGGTTGTACATTTTTCCCCATTATTCATCCAAGTCGCCTGTGAATTAACAATAATTCCATTGACACGTTCATAATAGAGGCTCTCCAGTTCCTCGTTTTCCTTTTATCCGAAGCTCATTTTCCACTGTATATTTTTTGTCTATAGCTATATGTAGTTCATTTATTTCATCTATAATTTCCTTTTCTTTTTTTTTATTTATTTTTCATTGTATGAGCTCATTTTAATTGTATGTCCTCTGAAAGAGCATTTAAAAGCTTCCCAAATATTGTGTGGATTTGAAGAATTTTCATTATTCTCAAAGAATTCTTTGATGATTTTTTTCGTTGTAGTAATAAACTCATCATCGTACAGAAGTGACAAATTGAATTTCCAATAACCTCGCCCTTTAGAGTATTGTGAATTATTTATCTGCAAGCAAACTAGAGCATGGTCTGATCTTAAACGATCAGAAATATAGCATTTTACGGTTTTAGGCACCAATGAAAAGGAAATGAGAAAGTAGTCAATTCTACTAGCTTGCCGTCCTCTGCGCCATGTATACCTTATTGTATCTGGGTTTTTAAGTCTCCAAATGTCCACAAGATCTAACGATGCTGTAAGTTCTTGAATTTCTTTGAGTGCATGCGGATGATTATTACACTTATTTAACCCAAGACGATCTTTTCTCCTGTCTAAAACAGTATTAAAATCACCGGTTATTATAATATGATTATTTTTTATTCCATTAAGGCAATCACTTATTCCATTAAAAAAACTTGCATTGTCCTCATTAGGGACATATATATTAACTAAAGTTATTCGCAAGTTTAAGATAGTTACTTCTATTATTATCCATCTACCTTCTTTATCTTTATTTATAGAATGAATTGTGTAATCTGCATTTTTTTTAAATAGAATCATTACACCTCTACTATTACTAAGTCCATGATTAAAATAAATATCTCCTCCCCATTCTGACTTCCATCTCAATTCGCTTTCTAATTTTGAGTGTGTTTCTTGCATGCAAATAATTTGCATATCTTTCTTGTCGTTCAGCCACGTAAAGATCTCGTTTCGTTTGGAGACATTTGCCAGACCATTACAATTATATGTTGAGATTCCAAAATTACAGCTTTCCATCAAATTTCTCTTGATAGTTTAAATACTCTTCATTAACATAATTATTCCTAACCTTTTCTCGACTCACACACACATTCACACACAACAAAACATACATAAGCCTGTAGAACAAACAAAACATAATCTTCAAATTTAATCTTTCCCATCCACACTCTACCCTTCTCCCAACTAATAACCTAAATTAAATTCCTATCACCAGCATTTAAACCCAAAAATCAATTGACAATAACTTGCTCACATTATATAGAAACTAACAAACTAAAAGCCTGAATATCCAAAGAACCGCTCAAGTTCTGACACGTTTATGTTCCCATGACAACATTGCCTCGATGACGTCATCACGGAGCGCCGTTATTTACCTTGGGACCACCCGTTGCACCGCTCATCTCCCCATATAACCAGTATGTTATTTGTTTAGTCTTTGTATAAACGACCATCGATATAGAGCTTGTCAATCGACAGCCTAGTTTTTTTTATTGTTCTTTCTTTCCTCCGCCATTATGGGATATAGGAGCTTCCTCCGCTTTACTATCTCTACGGGGAATTGGTCACTGATGGAAAATTTGGACCCTTTAAGCTCCTTTCCTCTTCCCATTACGACAAGTTTCTTTTTAAGGTCCACAAATTTGGCCACCACCGGACCCTTTTTGTTTTGTCCAAACGGTGCACTCTAGAGAAGGCAATGGTTTCAACCTCTCCATCCCTCGTCCTGAGCTGCTGCTTCAAAAAAGTTTTTGTAAGAAGCTCTGTTACCTCGCATGTCTCCCTCTCTTCTTCTGGAATCCCGTGGATTATGATGTTCTCCCTCATACTTCGGCACTGTAAGTCCAAGATATCTGAAGATGTTTTATGATTGTCTTTTTGTAATTGTTGTGTGCGCTTTCCCAGAGTACTCACTTCAGCTCGAAGCGCCGCGTTTTCTTCGAGTACATCCATTTGCGCGTAGCTAAAATCCAGTGATTGTTTTAAATCCTCGATATCACCAGATAATTTTGTCAACAAGTCAAGTTTCTGCAGTTGTTGTTGCATTGTTTGTATTGAATCACGGATTGCTTGTACGTCCTTGGATAACTTGGACTCCTCCGGCTCATGCTCACTTGAGCTTAGCTCCTGTCGACAGCGTTTACTTTCTCTCGTGTCTACCATTGTAGAGTAAATAATATGAGTCAATGAACGACTGCAACTCCTCAATCGTCTCTTCCGTGCTTGCCTCCAGTTTCAACAAAAAACTAAAAATATTCAGCACTTTACAACTGTTGTGGCATTTTATATTATTATATTAGGGCATGCTGGCACTAGCCTTTGTTCAGCAATCTTGTTTGGCGGCCATTTTAGCTAAGTCTTAACTTGCATCTGTGGATGCAGGAAGGAGTGGTGTTGAACGACAAAGGTTTACTAAAAAATGTAGGATCCCATGTCATGATAAACATCATATTATGATATCCACAAGATTTGATTCCTTGAATCTTTTAACTATATTGAGCAGTTTAGAGGGTGAAATGCACAAAATCCTTCCAATTTGTCTTTGGGGAACATTGTTCTCAAAGCACTGGATTATTTGCTGAAGCATCTGTTGGCAAATTGACAAGTCTCGACCGATCCTTGCAGCAGTAGGCTTTTTTTTTGGAATCTCCTTAAATACTATGACATGATTGCCTCACCTGTTTAACATTTCCTGTTTCACTTCTCCTTGTTATTTCAACTTGTCAGATTGTTATTAGTCCTAAATTTCCCATTTTAACTTTTTGAAATGTCATCTTCAAAAAGCAATGCTGTTAATTAGGTAAAACATTTTCTTTATACTGTTTTTGCTTGAATACAAGTCAAAGTACAATCACTCCTTTTTATTTTCATTGCCATTGTGCATACAGTACCAACATTTTTGAAATTGGTGTTGTAAAAAGGACACGTATGAAGAATAAAAAAACATTAAAAACCTATGTACATAATGATCAGTGTGGTTTATTTTATGATATCTGCTGTGAGTGAGCATGAAGATCTGAAAAGTGTTTTTGTAGAGGACTTTAGGTAAATAGGACTAGTTAAAACCATTATTTTGACATAAACATAAAAAAAAAATTGACAACACAAGTGAGTCAAGACATTACGGTCATGGATATAAACAAAAAAATGACATAATCCCTCCTTTTAATCTCACTATAATAGTCTATTTTGCTGCATTGAATGGAAGTACGACCAAGTGTGTTTAATAAGCATTTATAACATGTAAGTTAAATCGACAAGAATTGTATATTTGTTATTTTTAATTATGTTTTTATAAACACATACCAATCATTTATACTGCATTTGTCAATGGCAAATAAAATAAACCACACTGATCATTATGTACATAGGTTTTTAATGTTTTTTTATTCTTCATACGTGGCCTTTATAAACAATTAAAGAGAACATTAATGTAAAGTGTTTACCATTATAATTACAACAACAAATTACACCTTTTTGGCAAAAGAGATAAACTGAAAGTCTACTTACTTTCTGTTTTTTCATCTCAACAACAGTTTCATTATCATCATAGAAACCAAATTGACTGAAAAGCAAGACAATGTAAATGAGACAACATCAAAATGACAGCAGATGACTTTAATTTTAAAGATATTGAGAATCAAAGTACGATACTTAAAAAAAGCATTTGTCTAACCTGGACTGCCATGGTGTGATGACTCCATCATCTGGGCCGCCAATCAGCACCAGCTTCTTAATGCGAAGAAAGTTTTGTTTCCAAACTGTGTGAGGATATTTTATATGAGCGGACTAGCAAAAATAAACATTGATTTCCAAATACACCCCCATCTACTGATGATCAAACAAACAGATAGTACCACCCCTCTTATTCTATCAATAATATTCTCATGCAATACACCACAAATCACCGTCAAAACAGGAAGCAAGCTCCGCCAATCGACTCAAAACCACACTTACAATCTACATACTTTTGTACATGTTGGAATTTGTAATCCAGGAAGCATGCTGTTGTCTTACCGGTTGTGTTGGGATTTGCTCTTTCACTGTTCAGTAAGGCCAGATAGTCGCTGCCATTGATGTACATGTCTCTGTGATGAGGATCTGAGAAAATACACCGTCACATCACTGAATGTTTCAACATACACTGGAATTTCTGAACATGCCAATGTGACAATCATTTGAAGAAAGAAACACCCACATAAGAACGGCTGTGATGATACAGGATATGAATGTCCAGCTCTTAATGAAGGTAAATAGACATTAACTCAGTTCTGTAAGGTTATATATATCCAGAGAGAAGTACAATTTGTGAGTGATGACAACATTTTTGTTTTTAGGACTGGAAGAACTATATCTTTAAAAAATTTATGTATTTGTATTTTGCGGTTAATGAATGCATTTATATCTAGGATAAACTTAGTTTGTTGAATTTACTATTAATTTAACACTATTAATAATAAAGCTTAAACAACAAAAATACAGATTTGGTGCCAGCATAGGCGAACTGTTGTGTTGACAGTCAATTCGCTTAATCAAAAGAATTATAAATGACAGTTAGTCCAAGGGATGGGATAATATAGAGAATTTTGAAATACAATATTTCTTGTACAATTTCGTCATATAATATTAATTGATAGAATGTAATATTTTTTTTTAAACTTTCAACTTGCACCTGATCAGTCTGAATGTAGTCCACAATATTTGAAGCTTTATGAGAAAGGTAATTGAGAAAATCTTATTATTTAAGCATTGAGCATTTATACTGTGTATTAAAGAACTTTTAATGTGCATTTCGCTCAAAATTTTTAAAGAAATAAACACAATTTTCGGACATAATTTGTTTTTTAAGTGTTATTATATCAAATCAAGAAAAAATTGAATATTGCACCTCATATTGTACATTGAACCAAATCTTGAGAACTATATTTTCCCATCCCTGGTTAGTCTACTGTCAATTAATCATTAACATCCCTAGCGGAGTGTAACAATCTGACCCCTCCATGAGCTCTCTTGATTGTAAGAATTAATGAGTTTTGTGTTTTACACCAATTCAATACTCACCATTCCAGTAGTTACAAATAGAGATTTTCTGGCCCACTGAAGTGTAGCACACGTGAAACAGATTGGATTTGACAAACTGTGGGAACAGGTACTTCAGGTAATCTGTGTCTGAAACAAAAGAGCAAAACCTTCTGTGTGGACTAAAGCATGAACTCTCAAAACATTCATTTCCAGAGAGGAAGTCCAAATTCCCTTTAATGAATTCACATGACATTTCAACAGGTCTGTTAATGTGTTCCTCAGCACAACTAGATCTGTTTACCAGCAAAACCCCTGAAGTGTGTTACCTCCATACTGTCCCGACTGTGGTGAAGAGAGCGATATGAAAGAGTGCACATTATGGTCTGGAAGTGTGGACAGAATTCCTCGACATACCAGGCCACCTGCAGCACACACAGACAGATGTCCTTGTGTTAATGTTTACAAAGTCAACGTCACATGTGAAAGAAAACTCAGACAAGTAAATGCTAAAATGAGCACAGTGTTATCAAGAATAAATTAAAAAAATGAAAACTGAACTATTTACAAGCACATTATACGCATGAGAAATGCAGCGGTCAGTGATCTTATAAATGTCTAGATTTACAAGACAATTATGTAGGCCAAAATACTTTCAAAACAGATGAATGATTGTTTGTGTACATTTTGTGTAAAATAAATAAAGCACATATATATATATATATATTGTTATATAATTTATCATCACTGAAATGTAAAAAAAAAAAAACTGATTTCAGACAGTTCTCGTGTACAGATCTAACACACAGACCTTGCGAGTAACAGATGAGGTGGACGCCGTCAGCTGCGTTTTGCATGATGGGATATATGGCCAGAGTGAAGCCCTCCACCTGCTTCCAGAGCGGCTGGAGACTGGCACTGCGGTCAAACAGATCGATGACCGACACATTAGTGCCCGGGTGAGACTGAGACATGATGAGAAAAGAGAGACGTGCAGAGAAAACACACATCAGTTCCTCAAGAACACACATTGACATGATGCTGTCCTCTGCATTTACTGCATCAGATGAATGTTTGTTTATAACATGTAATTTCCAGTTCCTTCAGTTCTGAAATCAACATCACACCCCTGATGAGACACTACAGCAGCAAAACAGCTTTCACGTGACATCAAGCACCTGACCAAGCTATTTTCCAGGGAATGTTCGAGGAATTTCCAGCCTGTACCAGCACATTGCAAAAGAGCTGCATGATTATGACAAAAATCATAACCGCCGATTATTTCTCTTGATTTTGTGATTACGATTATTCGCATTTACATACTGTAACACTTTACAATAAGGTTCCATTTGTTAACATTAGTTAGCAACGTAAGTTAACATGAACTAACAATGAACAATGCTTTTACAGTATTTATTCATCTTAGTTCATGTTAATTACAACATGTAATACATTTTTTAAATCAAAAGTTTTATTAGTTAACATTAGTTAATACACTATGAACTAACACTGAACAACTAACATTAACTGAGATTCATAAATGAAGTAACAACATGTTACCTAATGCATTTACTAATGTTAACAAACAGAACCTTATTGAGAAGTGTTACCATAATTTTACATTTTGTTTAGGGCAAAACATCCAAAAAAGCAGAGAAGTGTGTTCATCATCAGACTGACAGCACTAAACTCACTCTTCAGGACAAATAGAGTCTGTGTGTGCAGATTTCCATAGAATTGACACATTTCCACACATTATCTACCCTTGTGTGTTTGTTTATTAAGTATTTTGGTTAATTTGATAATAGCTTCCGCAGCAATCGAAACTCTCAGTCTGCCAAATGATAAAGATTTTCAGACAAAATCAACACAGAAAATGCCAAAAAAGTCTTATCGTTTCTGTATCCAGACTAATCTAAAAACTCTGCTTCCACGCTGCATTCATTCTCTGATTAGTGACAATGCTCAATGTTGCAAAAACAAATTGTAAATATAAAATGTAGACATTTTAGGATTAGTTCACTTTTAATAATTGTGCAGTTATATATTGTATAATCCATTTGATTTACATACCAGACCGTTTCATTAAAGCTGAAGTGTGTAACTGTTTCGGTCTTAAAATAGTTTAATATGCAGACACAACGAGTAAGCCATTCTGTGAGCATTCTTTCTCTCGGGCGTTTTGAAAATTCTTGTTTGTTAGAGCGACCTGACCCAACAACGCTGCTCCACCAATGGTGTGAGTTGGTGGCGGGACAATCTCTTGTTTGACCGATGGTAGACAAGGGGTAAATTCAGAAAGCTGTTTTAAAAACAATTATTTTATTTATATTATTTTATTACTTTATTTTTGCAATCCATTTTGTGGCTCAGAAATGACATTCATCATCTTAGAACAATGTTGATTCACTTAGTTTTTGTTTCTTTCATAAAAATGTATGTATAAATACCAAACAAAATAAGGTCTATAAATGCAGTTTTGTGTTTTTTGTCTCCCATTGCGTTAATGACAATTTGGGGTGTAAAATGTACGTAAATGTCACGATGTAAAACATCTTAATGGTCCTAATAATAAGGCTTCACATTTCTACATGTAAAACATAATTTCATATTTGTTTCTTTTCATTTTGGAGTAAAACATGACCGGGGTTTTTTCTCTTTCACAGTTGCGTGAGAATCAGCCAAATATCAAAATGTATCTCAAGTCTCATTTTTAACACTTTTTATCAGGGTTATTGATGTCTCATGATATTCATTGTGCGCTTATTGACCCTGCATAAATGTACAGATGTGATAGACTTTATAAGAGTACTTTATACGTGAACAGAAGCTGACAGCTGTCTGAGAGTAATACCTGCTTGATGAATCTCTGCAGGTTGATAAAGTCTGTAGAACTGTCGAAGAGACCGTGAACAACGATAACCGGTTTGTACGCGACACACACACACAACACACTCACAGCGAGCAGAGACCACACACACTTCATCATAATAATAACAACACAAATATAAAACTACGATTAAAATGTAACGATAAAAACAAAACAATAAAATAAACAGTAATACGTTATTTCACACGCAGCTATTCCGCGCGCTCTGCTGCCTCGATCATATTTATCAGCATCTGTTTGTGTTGCTTCCGGTTAGTGCATCAACATGAACAACCTTCACTACGTCACATCCGGATAGACTTTTAAATTAAACTGACGTTCGAAAATCACTTGGAAATTCCCGAGGGATTATAACTGTATTGTTTTTAAATTGGGATGCTGGATTATATACGATGGATTATAAATGTAAATCTCAAAGTGTAAACCATGTGGTCAATTTTATACGCACATATTGCAAGGCAAAACTCATCTTTCAGCATTTGTGCTTCGATTTTAAAATGAATAAAATGTGCTCCCTTGCTTTACTTTAAACAAGAAAGCGATCAAAACAGCTATTTTATTGAAAATATTGAAAACGATATTTGGCTCTATGAAAATATAACTGTTGAATATGTTGCGCCGTTTGTAAAATACAACATTTGGGGGAAAAAAATAAAAACTTTCAATGTTGCCAGATTTATGTAAATAAGCATTTAATATTTCTATTCTCTATTTTTTATCCTTTTATTGTGCAACAAATACTTTAAAATAAATATAAATGTTATATATAAATGTTGAATCTAAATATAAATCTGAAATGCAAATTATTAATATAAATCCTAAATATAAATTAATATAAATAAATCCTAATGTTAAATCTAAATGTAAATATAAAATCATAAATTTAAATCTTAAGCTACACATTTAGAGGACATGCAAATTAATAACGTTCCTGGGCTGTCTTAAATAATGACATTGAAGCAGTGCGACAGGGCAGAAGAGAACATTGGCAGATGACCCTGCATTCTGATCTGAATAAATCCGCCTCTGAAGGGCACTTAGGCGGAGTGATCGTGGTCGCCATGTTGAAGGGTCGGACCAAACAAAAGGGATCAGAAACAGCTGCTTCAAAGGGCCCTTCAAAACGTCTTGGTTAAATACGTAACCTTGGTTCCCTGCGACAAAGGGAACGAGATACTGCGTTTATTTTCGGATATGGGGAGTGCCTTCTAACATTACCTAGTTGAAACCTCTCTACAATAACGCCTATATTCTAATAGTTTGCAATGTCTTGTTCCCTTCATCTCAGGGACTTGAAGTTACGTACATAACCGAGATGTTCCCTTACGACTCAGTACACTTGACATTGTGTTTATTAATGCATATGGGGAACAGAATCCCATCACACTGCACTACACAACATAATCTCTCAGAAAGGAATCGTGATGCTGCAGTCTCGTGGGACTGATCCTCATGTTGGGCCAGGAGGGGAGCACTCGAATATTTTAACTAGTCATAGTCACTTTCTTATGATGTGTTACATTCATACGAGCAGACAGAGAAGTACGTTTGGAGCAGAAGAAATAGAAATAAACCTTGTGTAAATTGTCAGCTTTACGCTAAGCTAAAATGCAATTTCTAGCCATTTACATGTTATCAGACACGATCATATTTTTTTAGCAAGAAAATTAATGTTGGAACTTAATTTCTTTTTTCTAGTAAGACCTTTGATATTAGGGCAAAAATTATATTTCCATCTCCATCTCCATCTTCAACCACTTATCCGAAGTAGGGTCGCAGGGGTAGCAGCTCCAGCAGGGGGCCCCAAACTTCCCTATACCGATTTACATTAACCAGCTCTGACTGGGGGACCCCGAGGCATTCCCAGGCCAGTGTGGAGATGTCATCTCTCCACCTAGTTCTGGGTCTTCCCTGAGGCCTCCTCCCAGTTGGACGTGCCTGAAACACCTCCCTAAGGAGGAGCCCAGGGGGCAGCCTTACCAGATGCCCAAACCACCTCAACTGGCTCCTTTCAATGCAAAGGAGCAGTGGCTCTACTCCAAGCTCCTCACAGATCACTGAGCTCCTCACCCTATCTCTAAGGGAGAAGCCCGCCACCCTTCTGAGGAAACCCATTTCAGCCTCTTGTACTCGCGACCTAGTTCTTTTGGTCATGAACCAGCCTTCATGACCATAGGTGAGGATAGGAGCGAAAATTGACCGGTAGATCCAAAGCTTTGCCTTCCGGCTCAGCTCTCTTTTCGTGACAATGGTGCGATAGAGTGAGAGCAATACCGTCCCCGCTGCCCTGATTTACCAGACAACCTCCCGCTCTATTGTCCCCTCACTCTTGAACAAGACCCCGAGGTACTTGAACTCCTTCACTTGGGGCAATACCTCCTTCCCTACCTGGAGTCCGCACTCCATAATTTTCCTGCTGAGAACCATGGCCTCAGATTTAGAGGTGCTAATCCTCATCCCAGCCGCTTCACACTCAACTGCCAATCGATCCAGTGAGAGCTGAAGGTCACAGACCGATGATGACATGAAGACCACATCATCTGCAAAAAGCAGCAAGGAGATCCCCAGCTAACCGAACCACACCCCTTCCCCACCCCGACTACGCCTCGATATCCTGTCCATGAATATCACAAACAGGATTGGTGATAAAGCACAGCCCTGGCGGAGACCAACCCCCACATGGAATGAACTCGACTTCGTGCCGAGGACCAGGGCACAGCTCTCACTTTGGATGTACAGGGATTGCA
This sequence comes from Xyrauchen texanus, assembly GCF_025860055.1. Taxonomy (NCBI): domain Eukaryota; kingdom Metazoa; phylum Chordata; class Actinopteri; order Cypriniformes; family Catostomidae; genus Xyrauchen; species Xyrauchen texanus. The sequence goes on from NC_068285.1 coordinate 46,864,056, forward strand.
TTGCCCTAACAAGGGACCCCCCACCCCGTACTCCCGCAGCACCTCCCATAGTATCTCGTGCGGGACCCGGTCATATGCCTTCTCCAGATCCACAAAACACATGTAGACTGGATGGGCATTCTCCCAGGCCCCCTCCAGGATCCTTGTGAGAGTAAAGATCTGGTCCGTCGTTCCACAGCCAGGACGGAACCCACATTGTTCCTCTTCAATCCGAGGTTCGACAATCAGCCGAACCCTCCTCTCCAGCACCTTGGAGTAAAATTTACCAGGTAGGCTGAGAAGTGTGATACCCCTGTAGTTGGCACACACTCTCTGGTCCCCCTTTTTGAAGAGGGGAACCACCACTTCCTCTGGTTTTACAACACCTTGGGCACTGTCCCAGACTCCCACGCAATGTAAAGGAAGCGTGTCATCCATGACACACCCTCCACATCCAAAGCTTTAAGCATTTCTGGTTGGATCTCATCAATCCCCGGGGCTTTGCCACTGCAGAGTTGTTTGACTACCTCAGTGACCTCCCCCAGTGAAATTGAATCTGATCCCCCATCAGCCTCTGGCTCTGCCTTTAGCATAGAGGGCATGTTGGGATTTAGGAGTTCCTCAAAGTGTTCCTTCCACCACCCCAATAACCTGCTCAGTTGAGGTCAACAGCTTCTCATCTTTGCTGTATAGAGCTTGGATGGTTCCAAGTTTCCCCCTCCTAAAGTGGTGGACGGTTTTCCAGGAGCACTTTGTTGTGGACCGAAAGTCCTTCTCTATGGCTTCTCCGAACTTTTCCCAAACCCACTGCTTTGTCTCCCTCATGGCAGAGGCCGCAGCCCTTTGGGCCTGTCGGTACCTTGCAACTGCCTCCGGAGACCACTGGGACAACATATCCCGGAAGGCCTCTTTCTTCAGTCGGACGGCTTCTCTGACCACCAGTGTCCACCACGGTGTTTGAGGGTTACCACCCCTTGAGGCACCTAAGACCTTGAGGCCGCAGCTCTCCACCGCAGCTTCGGCAATGGAAACTTTGAATATTGCCCACTCTGGTTCAATATCCCCAACCTCCGCAGGGATGCCCGGAAAGCTCCGCCAGAGGTGTGAGTTGAAAATCTCGTGGCCTCCTCCAAATGTTCTCAGTTCACCCGCACTACTCGCTTGGGCTTCCTAGGTCTGTCCAGAATCTCCCCACACCCTGACCCAACTCACCCCCAGATGGTGATCGGTTGAAAGCTCCACCCCTCTCTTCACACGAGTGTCCAAAACATATGGCCTCAGATCCAACGACACGATTACAAAATCGATCATCGACCTTCAGCCTAGGGTGCTCTGGTACCACGTACACATATGAACATCCTTATTTTCGAACATGGTGTTTGTTATAGATAATCCATGACAAGCACAGAAGTCTAACAACAAACATCCACTCGGGTTCAGATCAGGGAGGCCGTTCCTCCCAATCATGCCCCTCCAGGTGTCTCTGCCATTTCCCACGTGCGCGTTGAAGTCACCCAGCATCACTATGGAGTCCCCTACTCAGGGTCTCTAAGAAGGCTGAATACTCTGAACTGCTGTTCGGGGCATATGCACAGACAACAGTCAGAGTTTCCTCCCCCACAACCCGTAGGCGTAGGGAGGCGACCCTCTCCTCTCACCAGTTCCGGCTCCTTCCCACCAGCGAGGTAACGTTCCATGTCGCCGGAGCTAGCCTTTGCCACCCAGGTCTGGTCCGTCGAGACCCCCGGCCTCCACCCATATGGCAGCGCACCCGACTCCTGCAGTTTCTCCAATGAGTAGTGGGCCCAAGGGATGTAGAGGGGGGTGTCACGTTGCTTCTTCGGGCTCTACCTGGCCGTGCTTTGTGGCAAGACCCTCCAACAGGCACTCGCCGACGAGCCCTCCGCCTGGGCCTGACTCCAGACGGGGGCCCAGGGCTTCCTCCAGGCAGAGTAACTCCTCCTCTTGCCGTTATTTCCATGGAGTCTTTGTGAACCAGTCTTAGTCTGGCCCCTCACCTGAGACCACTTTGCCTTGGGAGACCCTACCAGGAGCACCTGGCTCCAGACAACTCAGCCCTCAGGTTCATAAGGGCACACAAACCTCTCCACCACGATAAGGTGATGATTCCCGGAGAGGCAAAAAAAAAAAGAAAATATTCTTGTATATAGTAAATAATGTAAATAATCATATTCTTGATAATAATTTAATATCGTAATAAATATAATTATCTAATAATAAAAATACCTAAAAATCCTTAAAACAAGATCAATTTGAATTATCTTGTTATAGAAACAACACTGCATAAGATATTTAGGTTTTTCAGAGAATGTATTTTTAACGTGTATATGTCTTACTGTACTGGCAAAGTTTATATAGTCAAAACAAGTGAAAAAATGTGCTGAAGAAGTAATCCAAATATTTAGAATACATTACTGACTTTGAGTAATGTAACGGAATACGTTACAAATTACATTTTAAAGCATGTATTCTGTAATCTGTAGTGGAATACATTTCAGAAGTAACCCTCCCAAACCTGATGATATGCAGATATAGTACACTTTGAGTGTTGACGGGGTGAGTCCTACGTCTAATCGTTCTTGAAGAAATATGATAATTTCATTTATGGGGCAGTTTACTGGGTCTTTGCCATGTACATACAACAATCAGTGAACACCTTCCATTTTAGCGAAGAGAGGTGTCTCGTGGATGGCGCTCTGGCCTGTAAAATGGTGTTCATGAATGAATGCGTCAGTTCTGGCATGTCTAGCAAGCTCCTTTCAGGGGCCATACATGCAGGTTCTACATCTGGGGCTGGGGATGCCAGATTGTGTCCTGTGTCTGAGAGAGGAGATCCCTCCTCAGCTGTATTTCCCATGGCGAGCTGTACAGCATCTCTATAATTTCCAGAAACCATGACTAGTTGGGCCATTTCGAGGCAATTAATAGAATATTTTTCTTGTCCTCTCAGACATTACATATAACAGAGTGAATCAGGCATACATACAACGCATATTTACATATCACCGGCCATCTGTGTGCCATTGCGCCTGCTCCCAGAGGGGCTTGGGACTTCGAGTACCAGAGGGTACAGTGGGTATTCTCCACTGAGGCAAATAGATCGATTTCTGATTTGCTAAATATTTGTCAAATCCTCAATACACTTTGAGGTAAAGTCTCCTGAATTCTGCCTTGGCGATTTATATATGCCACAACTGTCATGTTATCTGAGTGAACCAGGACATGACAGCTCGCTATTACAGACTGAAAAGCTTTTAAGGATAGAAAAAAATCTGATAGATCTTGCCCCAGCATGACACCTCTCTGGTAAAATGCAGGAGCTGTCCATGTTGCTAAAGCAGCTATACGGCTTCAGAATATATCCGCATGCGCCCTTGGTGCCAAGCAGAGGTTAAATTGGGCCGGAGCGCACCGGAGCGCAGCTCCGCCTCCTCAGGTCCACAACACACCCTGACGGAACTCAGCTCCGTCTCCTTCAGAGGCGGCGGCAGCCGATTTTGAATGTTTTGAGTGTAGCCCCGAATGAATTTTGAAAAGTTGACTGACAAATATGAAACCGGACAAAGGCCTATGTAGACCCCCGAAATCATAAGTTGCCTTATTTCATTGTGCTTTGGCTTTGCACATACTGCATACAGCCTGTAAAAATAGACATAGGCATAATCTAGACTATAGAATAAGTTCCTTTGCTGTCGGTAGCCTATGGGCGACTCCGTTTATTCCTCTCTGTTGAATATGCAGCAGGTAGGGGAGGAGCTGACATCAACTAACGTTATTAGTGGCGAGTTAACAGCAGTTAGCAGGAAAGACAGCAAAAATGAAGCAAATGAGGCTTCTAAAATTTCCGAAAGAAGTCAGTGGGTAAGAATTCTCATTTGTTTTTGTCCTTAAAGTCTAAAAATCATCATCTATCTGGCTTTCACCCACAGTAGGCTAAACCTCAAGACATCCACTACCGCCTATTATAATATGTTATATAGCCTTTGGTCTCGTGGTTAGTTCAATCTCCTCTCACGCTGGAGACCGCGGTTCAACACCCATTCGTAGCATAATTTTCTTGTTTATCAGGTGTTGTTTTCGCTAAGGATAACCAATAAGCATTAACATAAAATGTATGTGTGACTTGTTTTGTGATATTAGTTTGTAGTAAATATACACTTTGAGGGTAGCAAAGATGTGCCAGAATCAGGCATGGAAACTGGCAATTAATCAGTCACTTTACTTTAGAGAAAGTTAAAAGTGAAACATTGTTTATCCCAATGATCCTAATGAAAGGATTTTGACAGATGAACATGGAGAATGATATACAGTTCGATGCCATGGTGTGTCAATGAACTTAGACTAAAGTCATTCATGTATTGCTTTAACTTAGGATCTTATACATGATTTTGACTATTTATGTCAAAAAATATAAATTATTTATATAAAAAAAAATCTTCACTTTACTCACTATAATATAACTCTTTTGTGATGACTTTATGTTAATGTACATGAAAATTCAAGAATCATGATAGATCTTTGGGCAATCCCACTGATCTGCTCTTCTTCAATGGTATTGGTCTACAATTTGAAATATGTAGCACTTGATGAATTAGTTGTTTGAAGCTGATTTGCAATAAGTTATGTGCTGTATCTGTTCTTTTGCATCACAGATGATTCAGGGAGGAGAGAGGATGAGTTAGTCGAGGATAGTACTAAAGTGGAAGGTTTAGGAACTGTAGAAACAGGCCCAGCCAGAGCAAAACTCAAAGAATACCCTCTCACCAGCTTTGGACTACAGAGAAGTGGTTGCTAGTGTGAAAATAAAATGGTGTGGGCTAAGCCCCGGATGTCCTTCAATGCTGGAAACGCCTCTGTGTCGTCCTGCCATAGATTAAACATAACCTGTATTTAATGTATCCTGGGTTGCATTTCCTTTTATGTTGCATAGATTTGTTCATGGTTTTCCGGTACAAGGACATACATCACGTGACATTATATTTGTTGTTGATGTCAAAATCTACAGAAACTGTACTTAATATGGGCCCATTATTATCTCATTTATTACATAATATTACATATTTATACACATATTACACAGAAGGAAAGGCTCCTCATTACCATGGTTAGGTCAGTGTACTAGTCTTAAATAATAATAATAAATTAATGTATTTATGAAAAATAAATACTAGCTGAAACACATCTTGAAACTTTAAACGGCCACTGTTGATGTCTAATAATAATTCTAATAATTCTACCTTTAGATTATTTCTTATGAAACTGAAACATTTTACTTTTACTCATGTAAAATCCTAAAACAAATTTGTAAAGGTGATGTGTGTAATTATTAATATTTGTAACTATTTTGGTAAAGGGGCCACATCGGGCTTTAAGTAGTGCATAGGGGGCCACATTGTAATGCTTTTGAGATACAATGTTCTGCATTGATTTGGTTTGTTGTAACTTTTAAGCACAGAAATAGTTGTGTACTCAATTTTCTGAAGTGTATCTGACTAATGGGACTATTCTGCAATTGCCTAAATTATTATATTGCTCTCAAAGATAGATACTTTTCTATCAGGCATTACAAAACTCAATAAAGGCGGAGATTATACATTTATTTTGCCATCTCTACTTCCCTGTTAATTTATTATTCAGTTTTAATAATAATTTAAAAAAAAAAAATGTATAGAACGACTAATGTTTGTCGCAAAGCGGACGAGTTTACTCTTTTTTTTTTCTTTCTAAAACTTGTCATGATGCGTTTCTCCTCGATGGTTTTTCAACACTCAACAGAATAACACAGGCAGCATGAATATGATAAATAATTACTGCAAGAGTTACATTAAAGGTGGGGTATGTGATTTGCAAAACGGCCGGCAGATTTTGAAAATACACAACTCATAAGGTCCTACCTTCTCTCCTCCAACGCTGGCCCTGACTCCACCCATTCGAAAAACATGGACGCGCAATCATGCACGAGCGAAAACTCAGATGCGCGAGAGCGAGCCAGGCTAGCATAGGTTGGAGTTTCTGCATGACGTCACCATTTACCTGCTAAGACCGTCAACATGGCACAACATTCAGCGGTAAGTTACACCAGATATTATTAACATTCAACAGTCACATAAATCATTAGTATTGTTAGAAAATTGATGTTTTTGAAATGTAAATATATATTGTATAAATATATATAAAATATATAAAAATATATTGGACGTCCTGGTTGTCACCGAAGTTTATGGCTAAATATAGGGCTGACCGATATAACGTTATCAGATGAGATTGTTATGCGCATCTCGTCAGTAAAGCACAAAACATAAAGTGCATTCATTGATTAGTAAATCGCCATCAGCTGCTTTCAGATGGAGCGGCGTATACTACACAGAGCCGTAGTTCACTAACAAGCTGGGCCGTGATAATGAAGGGTAAATTGCCCAGCTTGTCAGTGATGAACTACAGCTCTGTGTAGTAAATGCCGCTCCATCTGAAAGCAGCTGATGACGAACGGGACACGCGCGCCAGGGTGGTGGGGGGAGGGGGGGGCATGGTACGACCGTTTGATTGACACATTTTCTGTCCAATGATTCTAGATGGTCTTGAAAATGATCGGCTGGAGTTTTTCGAGTCCTGCCCGTTCCACATATGATTAAATTGCTTAATTTTCATTTCAGTGCTTTTAATTTACAGCCAGTAAGTGGGTTAGGAATAGGATTTCAAGTTATTTTGAAAAAATGGTAAAAAAAGAAAATCACATACCCCACCTTTAACATACAGGTGCGAAGGGACTTCAACGTTTCTAAATTGCACAAATAAAAAATAATAATAAAATAAGTGAATTGTAAAGTATTTGTCTTTGTTTGAATAACTACTCATCCCTACCTTACACATTAATACATGGAAAAAGAGCCCGTTTGGTGTAAAAACACATTAAGTCATTTTACGGCGGGATTTTAAATGATGACCATTCACCGTAAATAAGGGCTCCCCCTCCCTACAAAAGCCAATTTAACCACTGGTGCCAAGCATGTAGTGGTAGGCTACACAGCTAGCACTGAAAAAGTCTCTTTTCAATGTGTAAGAGACGTAGCCTAATGGAATGCTGCCGCCATAAATCTCAATGCTTTCTGAAACAGCTTCAGTGGAAGTGTTCTCCCCAGTTTGAACTGAGACACTGTAAAATTGGCTGAACGCACTCGCTTGTGAGGTGTGCGTGCCCGCTCGGTGAGTCGAGGCGGACTCCCAAAAAGGAGATTTTTTTTTGGCTGGGAGAGAGCAAGCTCTTCGCTCAGTTCACATTGAGAGCCAAGCTGTTTAGATGCTGAAGCAGTAAGTCTGTGCTTGAATAGCAGAGCCTCTGATTGCACCAGTAACAGCCAATTGTCGAGGTAGTTTAAGATGCGCATGCTGCTCAGTCTCTAGAGAGAACCGCATCGGTGCACTCTGTGAATGTGTGAGGAGCCAGAGACAGTCCGGAGGATTTTGAATTGATACGCCATTCCCTCCAACGCAAATCTCAAAAACATCCTGTGACGTTATACAATTTTTATTTGAAAGCACGCATCTTCAGATCTATCGACGCAAACTAATCATGTGGGCCTACATGCGATAAGATCAGTTTCTGAGGAATAATTTTGAATGGGTGCTTTGTGAGTGCACGATTTAAATGTCCTGTGACTGCTGCTGAATAAAAATGTAATGCTCAGCCAACTTATTCACAGAGCTGCTAAAGAGGCCGGCTGGAGACACTGGAGCATCCAACAGAGTGGCTTTTTCCTCATCACTCATTTCTGTGAAGGTCAGCCATATATTTTGATCCATCTGACCGATAGCCTATAAAGCTGATGTATCTCACAATTTAATTAAAAGATAGTAAATAACACGTGCACAATATTGCTGCATTGAAATTCATAATAATTGTACATACTAAAATGGCTTGAAATAAATAAGTTGAAAATTAATTAAACTTTTAACATGATAAAAATTACGGCTGTAAAAAAAATATTTATACTATAAATAGTGACTTCTTAAATCTGTAATCCTATTATAGTATTTTTCACAGATAAAGAAATTGTTAAACATATGAATAAAAAGTAAACACTGTAGGCTACGAACAGTGACCTCTTGCACACTGGGAATCACATTTTCACAAATAAAGACCAGGTAATGTCAATTTTACATACAGTACACAGTGAATATGATATAACGCAGCTAAAGCCTCTAGCGTCAGTTGCTAGTGCACCTCTTGAGGTCAGGAGAGTGAGGTTTATACACATTGCACAGCTATCTATCAGCCGGCTCCCGTTACATGATTTGTGGAATTAAATGTTTATTAGATATTAAAAGACTTGTTTAAATGGTATAACTGTATTTGCTCAATACCAACGGAATGCCATTTGGCTATTTGTATTTGCATGGTTATAAATGTGTAGAAGCTTAATAGAACAACCCTAATTCAGTGGTGCAAAGAACAAAAATACTAATTTATAATATAATGTTTTGAGCATGTTACTCAAATCCGAAATCCTCTCTAATCATCCTCTCCTCACCCTTTAAAGGTGGAGAAAGTGATTCCTGTGAAACAAACACACCCCTCCCTTCAGTGCTCCTTCAGAAGCTCCGCCCCCAAATTCAATCCACTTCGTTTATTTTCCAATTTACAGAGCCAGGGCTGTGTACAAAGTAAACACTGGATATTTTTCAGCGCACACACAGAACGGACAGCTAGCGGACCGTGAAGAGATATTAGCAGAATTTGACAAAAAGAGTATTGGTTTAAAATGACTTATTCGACCTTTAAACCGTGATTGCTCTTGCAAGACAAATAAGCAACCGCAGCTTCAAAAACAAGCCCAATATTATTATAGTTGTATTTATAACATGGTATGTTATGCCGTGGTAGAAAGAGTACTGATTTTTTTAACTTAAGTATTAGTACAGCTACTGAAGAAATAATTCACTTGAGTATAAGTAGAAAGTACTCAGAAATATTGTGACTCAAGTAAGCGTAAATAAGTAGTTTGCCAAAAAACTACTCAAGTAATTAATTTGTTACTTTAATGAATTATATTATATATAGTCTATACTCTTCCATTTTTTTAAATATAAAGAAATAAATGCTTCCTTTCACAAAGGATGTATTAAATTGATCAAAAATACTGGCAAAATTGTTAATTGCTAATTATTACAGTTTGTACAGTTTTATACACAAGGATTTTGAATTCCTTGACATGTTGACTTCATAGAACAGTTATGTAGCAGGGTGTATCGAATCTCACCGGTTTAAGACAAAAAAAGAATTAAGAACTAGCAAAGTGCACAGAGTTAGCCGTTCACGTGTCCGACCCCCGCATGGTGCCATGTGACTCCCCTTTTTTCCAGATTATTAAATTATTTTAAGTTGTATTAGGCTGGCTGGCTGTGCTGTAGCACAGTGGTTGTTAACCAGGGGGTCGGGACCCACTAGGGGGCCTCAAGATTACTTAAAATTCATTTAAAATAAGAAATATTAAAATAATTAAAATGCTAAAAATACCTTAAGATGCCCACAAATTATAAACAGACTCTTTCTGAAACTTCTAGAATAAAAAATGAACTATGATTAATTATTTTAATCAGACATATCAAGTTCACTTTGCAGAATAGTTTTTGCAATGACTTTAAAACAATGTTTGAACAGTTATTGCATACTGACTTGCATACAATTTTTCTTAAATTTTGCAGCATACAAATTTCAAAATAACAAATTATATCAGACTTCGAAAAGTTAAGACATTTTCACACTTTTATTTTTGAGATGACGTGTAAATTAAACATGTAGTGAGGTTGTGACAATGTAGCATACTGCTGTTTGCAATTGAAACTATTAAGTGAACACTTTGAAGTATGCGTTCTTGGACAGTGAAGAGCCTTTGAGTCAAAAAGGTTGAGAACCACTGCTGTAGCACATACCCCTTTGCTGTATTTAAATTAAAAATAAAATATATCAAAGAATTAGATAGAACAATAAAAAAGCTCATTGTTGTTGGTTTTTAAAGGTGTCATTACATTTCTTTTAAAATTATTTTAATATGTTCCTTGAGACTCACTTATGATATTAGTCAAGTTTTTTGCACAAAAAAAGCAGTCTTATATCAGTAAAACATCATTTTCCATGCTCCTTGGTTTTGGTGCTGCTTCTTCTTTAAGACAAGACAGTAAACGCCCACTGTTCTGATTGGCTCTCTTCTCTTGACTGAACTGCTCACTGCTACTGGACGGAGCTACAGAAGTAAGGTAAAGTAGGTGTTGATTTGTTTTTGTGGAGGCGGTCAGATGCAAATGTCTTAAAGAAGGGCACGAGTTTCAACAAACACTCTTTTTGCAGTGAGGAGGAATAGTTCTGAAAAGTATACAACGTTTTTATAGCACAATTAACTCTTATACACTGATGTACTTATCCTCTTGTTTAGTTGTACATCTGGCCTTCCACATCTCTTTCTGTCCTTGTTAGAGCCAGTTGTCTTTGCAGACTATATTCTACACCTTTGTATGAAATCTTTCGTTTTTTTAGGTAATTTCAAGCATTGTATAGCCTTCATTCCTCAAAAGAATGATTGACGAGTTCCCTATCAAAAGCTACACTTTGATGCTGCGCTGATTTAGTGATTTGGGAACATCTTTAGGAGTGACCAGCTGTGAATATGTGTGCAACACGTCAATGAAATTGACTAGACTTTATAGCCTCCGCCGGTGACATCATCAGGATGTGCCGGTACATGGGCACACAATAGATGCTTTTGTCTACCATTCTGTGTGTTGTGCTTCTCAACCCTGTCAGAAACTTTCTATTTTCCTCTGTTAGGAGTTAGAATTTGTTAGGCAGTGCGCAGAAACTTTTCTTTAAAAAAAAAAAAAAAAAAGACTGATAAACAAAGCAAGCGGTGTGTGTTCCCGTGTTTATGCTCTATGGCTGCAACGAACACACACCAGATTTGTTTTGATCCAGCCGGTCCTTCTCGTGATCTTGAAGCGCGCTCTGGCACCTCTTCGGTTCATGAGGGGGACGCCAAATCTCTCGAGTCTGCAGACTTTGAGCTACCCACCTCTGAACGTTCCTCGCACGATAATAAAGTGGCTGAGGAATTGCTCGAGGTGGTTACTCGGGTGGTGGCCAGACTACAGCTAGACTGGCCACGTGAACAAGAGGCCCCCAAACGCTCCAAGTTGGAAGACAGATTTCTGTCTGGTGGCCAAAGGAAGGGAACGCTACATCAGTCCCTTCCTTTCTTTGTTGACCTCCATGACGAGTTTTCTCGTTCATGGAGGACACCTTATACTTCCCGTGTCTTCGTGCCTTCGACATATTCGACTATCATGGGTACTGAGGCATGGGGGTATTCAATGATGCCGTGGGTAGAAGAGACACTTGCGGGTCATCTCTCACCTGGCTCGGTATCATCTCTAAAAAGACCCACTCTTCCCACAAAGCCATGCAGGACCACCTCTACGCTTGTGGGCACAACTGTCTCCCGCTCGAATCGAGTCCATTCAGAACACCCTGAGCAAAGTCAGGCTAGGCCAAGGTTGCACTGTTCGTCAGTATCAACGAATACTAGGTCTCATGGCATCTGCATGTGATCCCTTTGTACCTTTTGCACATGAGACCGTTTCAGTTGTGGCTCAAAGCCAGGGGATTTCATCCAAGGGCCAGTCCCCTAAAGCTGATAAGGATTACGCGCCGCACGCTACGTACCCTTTTCTATGTGGTTCAGACCCCGGTTCCTCACTTTGGGTCCCACTCTAGGTGCGTCTTGCCGTCGCAAGCTGCTAATGCCTCCCTGACGTCCTGGGGAGTGGTCTTGAGTGGTCGTCCAGCTCAAGGGGAATGGGATGGTCATCAGCTTGATTGGCACATAAACTGTCTCTAGTTGATGGCTGTATTTAGTACTTCCTCCAGTATCTGAGAGGCTGCCATGTCTTGGTGAGGGTGGACAACACAGTGGTAGTCTCTTACATAAACCATCAAGGAGGTCTACGGTCACTCCAGCTGAACAGACTGGCACGGCAGATTCTCCTTTGGGCCCAGGGCAAGCGCCTGTCAATCAGAGCAGTTTATATCCCTGGATGCCTTAATGTGGGAGCAGATTTACTGTCCAGATAGAAAATACCGGCAGGGGAGTGGAAACTGATTTTACAGAGCAGAAGTGGACCGCTTCGCCTCCCAACAAACAGAGCAATGTCCCCTCTACTTCTCTCTGAGTCACCCAGCCCCCCTGGGTCTGGACGCGATGGCACATACATGGCCCAGAATGCGCCTATATGCGTTTCCTCCGGTTTCTCTGCTCCTGGGAGTCTTGGCCAGAGTTCGCCAGCAAGGGTCCTGCCTCTTACTAATGCACCGCGTTGGCAGAACAGGGTATGGTTCTCGGAGATAATGTCTCTCCTCGACGGCTCGCCTTGGGCAATTCCAGACAGGAGGGACCTTCTGTCTCAGGTGCAGGGGACAATATTGCATCCCCGGCCTGAGTTGTGGAACCTTTATGTTTGGCCCCTGAAGTGTACCAATTGAGGGACACCAGGCTTTCACCTGAAGTTATCGAGACCATTCTAAGTGCTAGGGCTCCCTCTACTAGAAGAAGTTATGCCAATAAATGGGGTGTCTTTGAAAGATGGTGCAGTGCACATAATGCAGATCCAGTTAACTGCCAGACTGCTTCAGTTCTGGACTTTCTGCAGGAAAAATTATCAGCAGGCACATGCCCCGCCACTCTCAGGGTTTATGTGGCTGCTCTGTCGGCTTGCCACACCTTGATTGACGGGATGCCACTGGGGAAACTTCCTCTGCTCGCTCGCTTCGTTCATGGAGCCATGTGATTAAGACCTCCTGCTAGGACCAGGATCCCTTCATGGGACTTAGCATTAGTCCTTGAGGGTCTGGTTGAGACCCCCTTTGAACCTCTAGAGTTAGCGTCTGATAAACTTCTGACTCTCAAGATGGTTTTTCTTATGGCGATTACTTCTCTAAAAAGAATTGGGGATTTGCAGGCTCTGTCTGTCTTGCTATCCTGCTTAGATTTTGCCCCAGGAATGGCTAAAGCAATATTGCACCCTCATGCTGACTACCTGACTAAAGTTCCTTTCTCGGCCGCACATCCGGTCACTCTTGAAGCCTTCTGTTCCCCGCCGTTTACAACGCCGGATCAGGAACGACTTCATGGACTGTGTCCAGTCTGTGCCCTTCAGGCTTATGTCCACTGCACTAGCCAGTGCCGTAAGTCAGGGCAACTATTTGTTTGTCATGGGGCCGTAACAAGGGGGCGGTCGCAACCAAGCAGACAATGTCGCATTGGGTAAGGGATGCTATTGCCTTGGCCTATGAGGTGCGCGGTCAAGCTTCGCCACTAGGGATCAGGGCTCACTCTACCAGAGCAGTCCCGGTGCCATGGGCGGGCATTGGGGGGCCTGGCCTGCCCTGTGAGTCACTAGTGCCCGCCCTGGACGATCCTGTCTCCCTTCATCAACTCTACGTCACGTCTCACGTCTCATTTCATCGCGATCTAACAAAGCTCTTTTATTATGGAGCATGCAGAATTCAGCACCGAACAAAAACTCCAACGTTTTGAGCAGTGAGTGGATTTTATCTGAAATGCATCTGATTGGCCATTGCGTTTTAGAAATCAACACATATGTCTGTGATTGGCTACATTGCACAACGCTGCAAAAACACATTATAATGAGAACATCTACTTATGCTTGCGTCTGTAAATCGTTATTTTGTTTAGATGTTCTTATTGCTTTTTGCAATAGATGAATAACAATGTATTAGTTTTTGGATGTTTTATTTAGATAGGGAGTCCCACGAATCGTTTTATTATCCCGCAACCCATTACCTCCCACGCCTGCACTCGACCATCAAATCTAGTCGTGAATGTTAGTAGTCCCGCGGGAGTCGACCAACCACCAGTCCTTGTTTGTTTGCACTTTTATTTATATTTTTTTATCAATAGGCTACTGTAACTTTCGTTACAAGTTGGTAAGTTGTCGTTTTGTATACATGATGAATAAACTCCTGAATAAAAATAAAAATGTGTTTGGTCTGATTTAAAAAATAATATTTTTAAATGGATTTGATTGGTTTGTCGATAGTGAGCGCTGGAATATTTGTTTGTGTCCTAAGCATAGTAGCGCTTAATAATGATTATTTATTTTTATTATTATTTTTTTTTAAACAACTATGCTGAGCTATTTCGTGTGACAGTTACCATGGATATACGGCATTTCTTTAATCAAAGACCACCAAAGTTGGCAGAAGAGAGCAGCGAGGTAAGGGGAGAAGACCCAGGGTGTAGCAGTTCACAAGAGGTCGATCCAACTCCCAACACTGCAGAGGCTAGCCATTCCAGCGATACTAGTTGGTCTAACGTTACTTGCCAAAGCCATAGCCAGCCTCAAGCAAGGGACGTCACGGCCACAGGTGGGTAAGGGATAAGCGGCTGCGGTGTTAAGCGAGTCATTGAGTCATTTGTTCAAACGATTCGTTCAAACAGCTGATTCATCAAGAATAAAGTAGTCGTTCATGAATGGGTCATTGAATCTTTGACTCAACCGATTCGTTTAAAACACTGAATCACGAAAACACGGTTGACTGTGAGATGCGTTCTTTTTCTGCTGGGATCTTTGTTTTAAAATAGAACAAAAAGTCAATATTGCATCTAAAATGTAAGTGACTTAATATGAATTACTTGTTTATTGAACTGTTGTGTTACATTTTCAATCGTGATGGTATTCAGCACTTGGTTGTATGGTGTTGCTTCATGTTATAAATATAAAAACTAACTTACACATTTTGAATTTTTTACCGCAGTATGCTAACTGAGTTTCGTGTGAGCTGCAGTTAGGCCTATTTGTTTCATCGAGAGGCTGCGCGAGCCTAAACAGCACAAATCTTTTGCGTCAGTTATGAATTTGTATTATCATTGTATCATACAAATTCAATTCATAATCGGTCATATCATTTAATGTTATTATGCAATTAGGGAATTAGGTTTATCTCAGTTGTGCCCCCCTGAAAAAAATGTAATGCCCGTCCGTGAATTTGTGTCTGGCGCCGGGTCTGTACCAGAGGGGTCGCCTCCTCTACAGCCTTGGCTAGAGGTGTCCCTCTGCAGCATGTTTGTAATGCGGCAGGCAGGTCCTCTCCGCACATATTCATAAGATTTTATAGTTGGATGTTCATGCCACTCCGGGCTCTTATGTCCTTGAGTCAACATCACAAGCTAATGTCTGAGACCTCTCGCGCTCTTGTGAGCACAACTACACAACCGTAAGGGATCCAGACATCCGCAGTGCAGTGGCGTGGGTATTCTCGTTCCCAAAG
This sequence comes from Xyrauchen texanus, assembly GCF_025860055.1. Classification (NCBI taxonomy): domain Eukaryota; kingdom Metazoa; phylum Chordata; class Actinopteri; order Cypriniformes; family Catostomidae; genus Xyrauchen; species Xyrauchen texanus. Next base: position 46,879,393 of record NC_068285.1, read on the forward strand.
TGCTAAATACGCGCAGCATCAAAGTGAAGCTTTTGATAGGGACTGTCTCGGGTTACTTAACTGTAACCCCTATTCCCTGAAAAAGCGGAACGAGATGCTGCGCATCATTGCTGCACTGAGGATGCCCCAGGACTGCTCTTCAGACAAAATATCTGACAATGCACCTGTGGCGCATCTATTTATAACCCCTGTACCGGCACATCCTGATGATGTCACCGGCGAAGGCTATAAATTCTAGTCAATTTCATTGATATGTTGCACACATATTCACAGCTGGTCACTCCTAAAGACGTTCCCAAAGCACACTTTCAGGGAACTAGGGTTACAAAATCTGGCCGCCAGTGTATGATCAAGGAAAATTGGATTCTTCATGGCATGACCCCTTTAAAGCATACTGCAAAGTGTTCACTTAATAGTTTCAATTGCAAACAGCAGTATGCTACATTGTCACAACCTCACTACATGTTTAATTTACACGTCATCTCAGAAATAAAAGTGTGAAAATGTCTTAACTTTTCGAAGTCTGATATAATTTGTTATTTTGAAATTTGTATGCTGCAATATTTAAGAAAAATTGTATGCAAGTCAGTATGCAATAACGGTTCAAACATTGTTTTAAAGTCATTGCAAAAACTACTCTGCAAAGTGAATTTTATTCTGAGAAAAGCTCTGGCTTACTTTGTTTGCACATACATGATATTTAGCATGTAATAAACTGACATCAGATACGTTAAGTGTGACTAATTGTCCAAAACACATTTGGGACCACTGTATAGTTATATTATGAGAAACCTTTAATTGTTTAAGAATTGTCATTTTTAAAACCCAAAATAACCCAGCAACTTTAATGCATGTTGGCCATGCACAAATTTGGTGTATATTTATTTACAAATGGCCACTATATTTTCTTACCAGATGAAAAACTTTTTATTCTTGACAAAGTGTAACAGCCATCTCCCATAAGCGTTAACAGTAATAATAATAATGCAGCTTTGGCAACACAACCTGTATTTTACACAAACAAGTGTGCTATTGAAATATTTGGTCCATGAAAGACTTCAACTTCTGCTGACAGCACAAAAAGTTAACTTTATCAAATATTATAATATAATAGTACAAGTTATATAACATGTCACACAAAACCAGAAAAACAAAAATGCATGTTACGATTTTATATGGTAAAAGCATTTACATTTGGTATCCTGACATCATAATCTCAGATAACTCCCTTAAGCTTTAATGGCCCTTCTTACACAATCACCAGCATGCAAGCTTTTCTTATTTCCCAACGGACCAGCAAACATTTACACCATCTTAGGTGCATGAACGACTTTCATAAAGATGCTCTCAGGTGCACATGCTCTTCATCACTCCTCCTGGAGTATCAGTTATGCTGTATTAGTGGTTTTAATACAGGGTCGTTGTCTGGGCGTCTCTATACGTCAGGTTGAAACAACTTCTGCAGGTCACAGAGCGATCGCTCCAGTGTCAAGGCCAGTTTCTCTGCATTGGTTTCCTCACAGCAGTTGAATGCAGTGATGGAGAAGTGAACATGATCATGCTGTGGATTGTAGCACACTGCGTACCCATCCGGAACCAGCGGTCCAAAACACATCACACTGTCTGTATTGGTGGGCACCTGTGAGGAAGATGAATGAAAGAAGGGCAAAACAGTCAAAACTCTGTTGCGAGTCTTGAACGAAATTAACACCTTCTGCTAAATGCTTCATTATAAGAGATGTGTTAGTAACCTAAACAAAATCCTAAAAGGATATTCTTAGATAGTAATGGTTTCTCATTGAAGCAACTAGTACAGGGGTCCCCAAACTACAGCCATAGTATACAGCTTTGGAACAAATTAAGAGACCACTGCAAAATGATCAGTTTCTCTGGATTTACTATTCATAGGTATGTGTTTTGAGTGAATTAACATTTTTGTTTTATTCTATAAAGTACTGACAACATTATTCCCAAATCCAAATATTTGCAGAAAATGACAACGGGTAAAAAAAAAAAAAAAAAATGCAGTGCCTTCAAAGTTCATATTATCATATTCAAGTTCATATTTTTAAACAACACAATACAAATGTTTTAACGGAGTTTCGAAATCAATATTTGGTGGAATAACTCTGATTTTCAAATCACAGCTTTCATGTGTCTTGGCATGCTCTACCAGTCTCTCATTGCTGTTGGGTGACTTTATGCCACTCCTGGCGCAGGCTTCTTCTGTCAGTGGGTGAAGCAGCAGGGCAGGGCATAACAACATGAGATCAGTCTTTCACAATGCTGTGGTGGAATTTTGGCCCACTCTTCTTTGCAGAACTGCTTTAGTTAAGCCACATTGGAGGGTTTGAGCATGCATTGTCCGTTTAAGGTCCTGCCACAACATCTCTGTCGGGTTCAAGTCAGGACTTTGTCTAGGCCACTCCAAAACTTTAATTTAGCATCTTTTGAGCCATTCAGAGGTGGACTTACTCCTGTGCTTTGGATTATTGTCTTGCTGCATAATCCAGTTGCACTTGATTTTCAACTCAGAGACTGATGACCAGATGTTCTCCTTTAGGATTTTCTAGTGAAGAGAAGAATTCATGTATCCCTAAATTATTGCAAGTCACCCTGGCCCTGATGCAGCAAGGCATACTCTCACCATCACACTACTCAACCATGCTTGACTGTAGGCATGTTCTTTTAGTGGAATTCTGTGTTTGATTTATACCAGATGTAACAGGACACCTGTCTTCCTGACAGTTCCACTTTCAACACATCAGTTCACAGAACATTCTCCCAAAAATTGAGGATCATCAAAGTGTGTTTTGGAAAAATTCAAACAAGCCTTAAAGTTGTTCTGGGTTAGCAGTGGTTTTCGCCTCACCACACTTCCATGGATGCCAGTTTTGGCCAGTGCCTTTCTGATAGTGGATTTATGAACCGTGACCTTTATTGATGCCTGTAGATCCTTGGATGTTGTCCTTGGCTTTTTTGTGACCTTCTGGATGAGTAGTCGCTGTGCTCTTGGAAGAATTGTGGAAGGTCGGCCACTTCTGGGAAGGTTCACTACTGTGCCAAGTTTTTTCCTTTTGGAGATAATGGCTCTCACTGTGGTTCTTTGGAGTCCCAGAGCCTTTGAAATAGCATTGTACCCTTACCAAGACTAATGTATTTCAATCACCTTTTTCCACATCATTGAGCTTTGCATAGTGTGCTACTGGGTGAGACCTTTTAGCCATGTGTTGATTTGATTGAACAGTGCTGGCAGTAATCAGGTCTGGGTGTGTCTAGTCCAGCTGAACCCCATTATGAATGCAGTTTCATAGATTTGGGGATTTAGTAAGGGGCAAATACTTTTTTTTTTTTTTTTTTACACCGGCTCAGTTGGTATTGGATAACCTTTTTGCTTCAATAAATAACATTATCATTTAAAAACTGTATTTTGTCTTTTCTCAGATTGCCTTTGTTTTATGTTAGATTTTGTTCAAGTTTTTTTAAAACAACTTCGTATGAGATATACACAAACAGAAGAAATCCGGATGGGGCAAATACTTTACAGCACTGTAAAATGAACCCGTTTTTCTTGAAGTGCTGATGGTGGAAATCAGGAGCCTCCATCCCGTGCGTTCTCAAGTGCGCACATGATGCAGAAGCAGCTTGTGAGGTGAAGTTGTTCCGAGGGAAGTTGAATGACAATTGTTTGGGTGAAAAATGCTGACAGAGAATGCAGTGGATAGGACATTGGGGATGTCCTGTGGGAAGAATCACATCCCTGAACAAGAGGAAGCGGCGAGTCGTTTGTTCAATTCAACAAGAAAATGGGCCAAATAAATTATGAATACAATGGAGTGAAAAACAGATGATTACAAACACATCCAGACTTTATTGAAACTATTTTTTTTTTTTAGGCTAATATTGTCTTTTTTGTACAGCTTGATAAAAGTCATGCTCAGCTGTTCACAATATGATAGATATGCCTTTGTCATCTGTGGGGAAATGCTCATGATGCTTGAAATGGTCTGCAGTCTCCAATCATGATCTTTAACAATCATAACAGAACTGGTCATATCTACGATGTACAAAATGTACATTGTGTAATACTTAAGTGAGGGGCAGAGTCTTTTTTATTTTCAAGAATTGTTGTAAAGGCTGTATATCTTTATAAAGCGTTTTGTTAATAAGATGATGTATTAGTATAGAATTTATTAACACAGTCAACATACCTAAATATAAAAAAGTTATTCAAATCTTTTTTTTTATAGAAATGTTGAGCCCCTCAAGTCTAAAGGGATCCTGCTTTGCAGAAAATGAGTTTTTAGGTCCAATAATTTTAATATTAGTTCACCCCAAAATGATTCAATTCTCTCATGATTTACTTGCCTTTAAGCCATCCCAGATGTGTATGACTTTCCTTCTTCAGCAGAACTGAAGATTTTTATGAGCTGATTTCAAGCTCTGTCCATACAATGCATGTAAATGGGTGCCATCAGGCTGCTGTCTGTCTGACGGTACAAAAGGTATATTTAGACAGCATAAAATAATCCATAAGACTCCAGTCGATCAATTAATGTCTTCTATAGCAAAGCGATAATTAAAAAGTTTTTATCATTAAATTTTGCTTCTGGCCAGCGCTGTATTTCCGTTTGAAATGAATCTTGCGTGACGTTCGTTTCTGTTGTAAACAAATTGTGCACTTCCTACTTCTCACGTGATCATGCTAACATCACTGATTTTTTTTTTTAAGTTAGTGTTTATTATTAATTTATGTTTTACACAAACTTATCAATTCGCTTCAGAAGACATTAATTGATCAACTGGAGTCGTGTGGATTACTTTTATGCTGACTAAATGAAATGGTCTTATAAAATTCTTCACTTCGGTTCTGCTGAAGGATACACACATCTGGGATGGCTTAAAAGTAAAACATGAGAGGATTTCGATTTTTGGGTGAACTAACCCTTTTTGTTAAAACTGAAAAGGAAATCACTGTTCATTGAGTCATTAATACACTCAGCTAACTTCGAGAATTGGGAAATTTCATCAGGTCTGAAGAAAATATAAAGCAGAGCATCAACATAACAGTAAAAATTAATTCCATGTTTCCTGATAATGTCTCCTAGAGGAAGCAATTATAAGGAAAACAGCAGAAGACCTAATACCGACCACTGTGGCATGCCATGACCACGCACATCCACAGTTTTAACTACCCTTTTACGGTATTTTACATTTTAAATATACACATTTTGAAATTAATTATTTTTAGCCATTTCACCCACACCCAGCCCAAATGCTTGTGACTTGATCATAGAAAATGAAGGCAGTTCATGTCAACACAACTATCACCTGTCCCGTTCTGAGTTTCCAGTGAGTGGCCAGTCCATATGCGGTGTCCATGAAAATCCTGGGCACACTCAGTCCCTCTTCAATAGCTTGCAGTTTAAGACCCAGCAGATGACGGTCTACACCCTGCCCCAACAGTGCCTGAGTAATAGATAACATTCATTATACAGAGGTGACAACTGTGATCATCGTCAGCTGTTTCTGAAAGTCTTCTTTCAAAAACCAATGATGATACATTCATTGTGTGTTTTCATCTGTTTTGAGGCACCTCCTTGTTACGGTCTGCTCTCATTGTTTAGAAACAGCAGTCTGAATATTCTGCTAAACTGTACATAAATATCTCCTTTTGTGTACTACGGGAGAAAGAACATTTTATGGGTTTAGAACTCTAAACCCATAAAATAGTTTGACAAATTTTTATTTGACAAATTATCATCACAGGCTTTTCCCAGCATATTCAAACATTTCTTTTAAATAAAACCGTATTGCTTAGATTGACTAATGCACACAAGTCAGTGAGCAATAGACAACTTGCTCAAAGTATTATTTTACCAAACATTTGATCAAGGATATTTACTGCATTGTATTTTCTTTATAAAGTGTGTATGTAGCTGTAGTTTATTAAGTTATCACCTGCTCTGTGAGAACACTGTACGCATCAACAGCCTCTTTCAACAGCTGCATCTTTGCCTCTCTCTGAAACACGCACATACACACATTTAAATGATCTGTTATTGAAAAATGTGATGTAATTTGGTCTATACTCACGGTAACAGCGTCATCATCAAAGGCCTGTATGAATCGCAGCATTTGATTGGTTGGAGAACGGATGTAGTCTGTGCGTCCTCCTCTGAACATCCTCAGTGAGGCGATGTCACACGCTGTACACACTTCACTGTGCACTCTACACACAGGAACAAATACACAGATCTATTTTTGACTGTCAGCAGAGGTCAATGTTTAAGTAGATACACGTGGAGGCTGAAAGATCACGGTCATCTCATCTTTTTCAAATCTCGTGTTACTTGCTTTTATTGCTGAAACCTTTATTACATTAATGTTAACTGGCATTAAATTACTATGTTAACTATTGGTAAGATTTTTAGAAAGACCGCTTTACCTTAACAGTAGCCCAAGACAACACATAAATAGCTATTTGACTATAAATTAACAAAAAAATAAAAATAGTTCTCACAGTCTAGGTAACTTCAGATGACAAGACATTTAAGAGTTATTAGCTTTTGATGGAAGATTATGAAGAAAATTTATTCCATTTAACATCCACTGATAAACTGTGCACAATAAGATGAGGAAAGTGTATTAAAGCAAATGGTGTCAATTTTGATCACATGACCAGCTGAATACTACTCGCTTAATCTCAGTAACGGTCTTGTTATTTGGCACTTCTACTCTTAGATTAAATGAATCATGGCTGTTTATGAATAGTGAATTTCTACAATGGCATCTGTAACTGAAAACTGTTGATTTTGCTGCATCCACACCACTAGGTCCCTGTAAGTCCAAGACAACATATAAAAAAAAAAATATTGAGTGCACCTTTAAGCATCAATGATCCGCTTCAACTACAACACTTTGAGAATGCGGAAACTGATCGACAGCCAGAAAGTATGCGAGACCGTGGTCCACAAACACATTATTGTTTGCCATTTAGAGTCTAGAGTGGTCACAGAGATATCAAGATATTTCATGAATATCTTTCAGGGAGAAGGAACTAAAAAAAAATTAAATTGCCAAGAGCACCTTTACCTGAGAAAGATTAAAACAAACATTTTATTATTGTTATTGGATGATGTATAGTGGCACCTGTACCTGTAGTATGTCAGCTGTATGGCCACCTGGATGAAAGAGTTCGGACTCAGTTTGAGTTGTTTGGGGAACTCTTTCCCAAAACGCTGGAAGTTGAAACATTTGATGTCTAAATCGTTGATGAGACTGGGATAAGAATTTTGTAAGGGAAAAAAAGAGAGCTTGATACTGTTATCCAAATCAGTAAATATAACATGAGAATATTATTTACACTACCAGCTTGGACACAGTTGACTGAAAGCATGTTTCTCATGCTCTATAAACATTAATGATTAATTAAACTAAATATCAATTTTGCACATTTCTAAAAAGATTTGTATAGTGTATAGTGAGAGAATAACAGTCAACAAGGGTCCAACACACAAGGGAACCCCTTCAATTGTTGGTTGATTTGTACAGTAACACTCAGTCAAGAATATCTTACATGATGGAGGATCGCTTTTGCACTGATGTTTTTGGTCAAATTGAGAATGGATACCAAGGATGGCCGCAAAATATTTACATGCCCACAACAAATGATGTTTTTTTATAAAATCAATGGACAGCGTGAGTCTCTCACATGGCCTCCAAGTGAACTGACTCACTGAACATACAATTGATCGTTCGAGGAAGCTGGGCACCTGTTATGTTTCTTTTTGTGCTGGTTCGCCTGGTGGCTAGAGTTTGTTTTGTGGAGTATTTTATGAAGGACATTGTAATGATCAAGTCATCTGCAGCATTAATGAAACAGTCGGCTCACTGAACATTCATTTGACTGTCCGAGGAAATTATATTTTTTGTGCTGGTTCTGCTAGCGGCTGGAATTTGTTTTATGGATTATTTTCTGTTATGTAATTCGGTTTTACAAAATTTGTATAGAAGCACCGGACTTGAGCAATCCGATGGCAAAATTGTCACGAGGGCTCTCGTAGGCGTGCGTGGACTTTTTTGATTTTAGAGGGATGGACACCGTTTTTCCGTTGGCGTTTTTCTTTCATTTTTTTTGTTCCAGGGGATGTTCGGGGTTTGACTTTCTGAGTTTCCAGTGAGTGGCCAGTCCATATGCGGTGTCCATGAAAATCCTGGGCACACTCAGTCCCTCTTCAATAGCTTGCAGTTTAAGACCCAGCAGATGACAGTCTACACCCTGCCCCAACAGTGCCTGAGCAATAGATAACATTCATTATACAGAGGTGACAACTGTGATCATCGTCAGCTGTCTGAAAGTCTTCTTTCAAAAACCAATGATGATACATTCATTGTGTGTTTTCATCTGTTTTGAGGCACCTGTTGTTGCACTAATGGGGAATGTGTTCTTAATAATTATATTTTTGACATACAATATATTTTTTCGGATGTGTCAAAATGTTAATGAGTGGATTGTCTCTCTCCACGTGGAATGTGAAAGGGTTGGGGCACCCCATAAAAAGGCGATTTATTTTCTTAAACGTAAGAAATATGATAGCGTTTCTTCAAAAAACGCATCTTTCACCACAGGAAGCTGAAAAATTTGGGAAAATATGGGGTGGACATGTTTTCTTCAGTGCTGGATTAAGTAAGAGCAGTCATAATATATTAAGTAAGCATCTACAATTCAAATGTCTCAAACAGATTAAAGATACATTATTGTTTTAGCAGGAATTCAGGGGCAAAGTTTGATTTTTGTCTAATATTTACACACCTAACATTGATGATCAGGGCTTTATTGATCTTGAAGGGATGTTGCAAGTCACTGGCAACTCTCATGATATAATATTGGGAGGAGACTTAAATCTTTTAATAGATTCAGTCCTTGATCATACTGAAGAAAAAGTGTGTAAGCCCCAAAAGCAACATTGACGCTTCACAGGATGTGTAAAAATCTTGGTCTTACAGATATTTGGAGACTTTTAAACTCATCTAGAAGGGACTTAAAGTCCCTCATTTCATCTGTTGTTGATTGCTCAATTGGAAACTTCTTAGTCTCAGATCACACCCTGGTGAGTTTAGAGGTGTTGCCACATATGGAGAAAAAGAAAATCATATAGTTGTTGCTTTAATGTATCCCTTTTGCAAAATCCTGAATTCCATTTGAAGACTAACTGGTCCTCAGTATCCTCTGTGGGCGTGGCTCGGGAGGCACTTGGTGTTTTTTTTTTAGGGGTCGGACAATTCCTCATTCACCAAAAAACTTGTGGAGTTGGAAGAGAATATTAAAAGAACGGAGACAGATGTTATCTGATGACCTCAGAGAACTGACCCGATTGAAATACAGATATAATTCTATTTTGTCACGGAAGATGGAGTTTTGGTTATTTAGGGCAAGACAGTCATACTTTGAGTCGGGGGACAAAGCAGGGAAGCTTTTGGCTAGATATATAATGCAGAGTCTTTTTCTACCATTTTCTCAGTGAAATCTGCGGATGATTAAATATTTACCTCGGCCATTGATATTAATAATGCTTTTAAAGAATTCTATCTTGATATTTATAGTTCCACATCTTTGTCCACCAATGAAGATATTTTTGGAAACCATTAGAACTCCCTAAACCAGGGGTTGGGAAAGTTTTATCACTAAGGAGACAATTTTTTAATTTTTGGTTGATTAATTTTTTCGCAAGAGCCATACCACAAACTAATAATTTACTATTTTTCAATAAAATACAATGTTTATATTGCCCATAGACTAATAAAAAACAACCAGATATGCAAATATTAATAGGTAACATGTTGCAATATGGAATTGAGTACACGTGTTTGTGCGGCTCTACAGTGAGAGTATTTCACTCGCATTTGCCCCTAAAAATAGATATGTGCGAACTGGAAAAATTATTTGAGCACAGTGTGCGATTAAAGATTACAAATGTACATTTGGCCAGCGGTGGCCCTGTCTATTATGCTGTTCATACTGTATTCGTTTTGAATGTTTTGATTTATATGCACTTTGTTTATATAAAGTTATACTTTAAATGCAAATGTTTAATAGCATTATTTTTCATAACAAATCAATGCATTTTTAAATACATTGTGGTTAAGGAAGAGTATAATTTCATTTAATAATTTAATTAGAATTTTAACACCAACTATAGTCAAACTATCGCTAACTAACTGATATACTTTGATTCTAGTAGACATGGGTGAATGTGTGATTTGGGTGGTATGTGCTGTTCCACAGATGTGTGTCCCCTACACGCGCACACACTCATACACGCAGTATAAATATGTAATAAATTGTTTGTTAATAAACTCTGTATACATATTTTCATTTAGGAGCCCATGTACTCCTTGGGAAAAAAGTTAGCGTAGAGCCCTGATAAAATTACTTAATTTTACTTCCCTTTTGGGCTGGGCGATATGTAAAAAAAAACATTTTAATGATAATCGCATTTAAAATATCAATATCCGATTATATGGTCAATACCCAAGTTTGGTGAATATTTTTGCTTTAGAAATTAATTTATTGAAACATGAAAAACTTGAACAAAAAACATTTCTAAATTCAAATTGCACTTTAAACAAAACAAAAAAGCAATACAAATAAAGTAATAAAAAAATCTTATATATAACCACCTCCCCAAATCCAAACATTTACCATCACACAAGTATCAGTATGTGGCAACAGTTGCAAATTACTAGCATACAACTTAAGAACTAAAGACAATTATACATGTAATGATAAGTATATTAATCCTCATAATAAATAAGCCTAAAACATTCTTGTGTTCCCAAAAAATTTGTGTTCTTATTGAATGTGTTTGTATTCCGTTTGTCATATTTATGCTGCCTAAAGAAAAGAAAACAGAACTCAATTTTAGGTCCAAGGTGAACTCTTGACACCTACGTGTCTTGTATTACCTTATGATTTAACTACTTTCATCTTTATTTAATACAAAGATACCTGTATATATTACTGACCCTACAATGTGTAAGAGCATACTAAACTCGCAGTACCTCAAGAGATGATCGGAAATATTTTGCTACATTCTCATAGATTACATTATTCTTGCAAAAAGTTTTCAGTTGAATGAAACAGAGAAAAAGGAGTGATAACTCTTTACATGCGCTCGCTCCACAAGACCGTTACATGCCTCTGAACAGTGAATCAGACACAAAGATTGATGGCTTTTCTTTTGTCTGTTCTTAAAAATATAATAGTGTGTTTCTTCAAACACATCAGCATTTCTTGTCATGTCACTCAGAGACACCTTTTGCAGGTAGATGAGCAAAATTACTTGTGCATGAAAAACATTTGGACGAGGAGCTCGCTAACTGGAATGAGTCTTGTCGCATTTTGCGGGTGCTATATCACACCCTGGTTGCACATAAAAAATAACGAACGTTCATAAAATCACTCATAGAAAATGTTCTGGGAAACAAGTCCCAGAACTCTATGAATGTTTGTGTGTTGGAGAAACGCTTTCATTGCACTCAGAGCTCACTGCACACGCATCAAATCAGATTTTCTTTCATCTGTTCTTCAAAATATAATCACGTTTCGTCAAACGCACATCTTTGTGTCCTTTCAAGTCTTTCAGGTCGCCTTCCACAGTGGCTGGAACATCAGCAAAATATTTGGAATGGAAAATCCATAGGAGCCATAGGTCCCCGACCCCTGCCATGAACTGACGACTGAGCACAAAAATTCTCTTGATTCTGAGATAACCTTGGAGGAGCTTGCTGAGGTAATTAAGGCCTTACCAACAGGAAAGGCTATGGGGCCAGATGGCTTTGCCACTGAATTTTTTAGATCTTATGTTACAGAACTGGCTCTACTTTTGTTAGAAGTTTATACGGAATCACTAAAGAATGGAAAGCTTCTGCCAACCATGACACAAGCCCGGATCAGTCTGATTTTTAAAAAGGACAAAGATCCAAGCGAGTGTAAGAGTTACCATCCAACTTCCCTGATCCAGCTAGACATTAAAATTGTCAAAAATTTTGGCTAACCGATTAAGTTATGACATCTCTTATACATATATATCAGGTGGGGTTTATTCGGGTTCCGCAGCTCTTCTGATAACATTAGGCGTTTCATCATATTCATGTGGTCAGTGGCGATTGAGCTGACTCCGGTCGCTGCCATCTCACTTGACGCTGAAAAAGCATTTGATGAGTCAAATAATGAAAAACCCCAAAATCAGTATCTCAGAAAATTTGAATATTGTGAAAAGGTTCAATATTGAAGACACCGGGTGCCACACTCTAATCAGCTAATTAACTCAAAACACCTGCAAAGGCCTTTAAATGGTCTCTCAGTCTAGTTATGTAGGCTACACAATCATGGGGAAGACTGCTGACTTGACAGCTGTCCAAAAGACGACCAAAGACGACCAAGACACAAAAGGTCATTGCTAAAGAGGCTGGCTGTTCACAGAGCTCTGTGTCCAAGCACATTAATAGAGAGGCGAAGGGAAGGAAAATATGTGGTAGAAAAAAAGTGTACAAGCAACAGGGATAACCGCACCCTGGAGAGGATTGTGAAACAAAACCCATTCAAAAATGTGGGGGAGATTCACAAAGAGTGGACAGCAGCTGGAGTCAGTGCTTCAAGAACCACCACGTACAGATGTATGCAAGACATGGGTTTCAGCTCTCGCATTCCTTGTGTCAAGCCGCTCTTGAACAAGACACAGCGTCAGAACACAAAAAGGACTGGACTGCTGCTAAGTGGTCCAAAGTTATGTTCTCTGATGAAAGTAAATTTTTCATTTCCTTTGGAAATCAAGGTCCCAGAGTCTTGAGAAAGAGAGGAGAGGCACAGAATCCACGTTGCTTGAAGTCCAGTGTAAAGTTTCCACAGTCAGTCATGGTTTGGGGTGCCATGTCATCTGCTGGTGTTGGTCCACTGTGTTTTCTGAGGTCCAAGGTCTACGCAGCCATCTACCAGGAACTTTTAGAGCACTTCATGCTTCCTGCTGCTGACCAACTTTATGGAGATGCAGATTTCATTTTCCAACAGGACTTTGCACCTGCACACAGTGTCAAAGCTACCAGTACCTGGTTTAAGGACCATGGTATCCCTGTTCTTAATTGGCCAGGAAACTCACCTGACCTTAACCCTATAGAAAATCTATGGGGTATTGTGAAGAGGAAGATGCGATATGCCAGACCCAACAATGCAGAAGAGCTGAAGGCCACTATCAGAGCAACCTGGGCTCTCATAACACCAGAGCAGTGCCACCGACTGATCGACTCCATGCCACGCCGCATTGCTGCAGTAATTCAGGCAAAAGGAGCCCCAACTAAGTATTGAGTGCTGTACATGCTCATACTTTTCAGTTGGCCAACATTTCTAAAAATCCTTTTTTTGTATTGGTCTTAAGTAATATTCAAATTTTCAGAGATACTGAATTTGGGATTTTCATTAGTTGACAGTTTTAAACATCACAATTAAATGAAATAAACATTTGAAATATAGCAGTCTGTGTGTAATGAATGAATATAATATCCAAGTTTCACTTTTTGAATGGAATTACTGAAATAAATCAACTTTTTGATGATATTCTAATTATATGACCAGCACCTGTATGCCTTGCCTCCACAGAATTATAAATTCCTTTTCTAAATTCTCAGGATACAGAGTCAATTGGTCTAAATCCAAAGATTTGGCTCTGACGGCGTACTGCCCAGTAACAGCTTTTCGGCTGGGCACATTCCAGTGGCCCAAGCAGGGCATTAAATATTTGGGCATTTTATTCCCAGCAATTATGTGTGATTTGGTTAATTCAACTACCTGCTACAATCTCTCCCTGTAGATGTTCCCCTCTCTTATTTCAAGCAATTTGATAGCATAGGGAAGAACTTCATCTGAAACAGTAAGCACCCCAGATTACATTTTAATAATTTACATAGACCAATTGACAAAAGGTGGGCTAGGCCTACCCAAGATTTTATTATTATGCATTCGGTCTCAGACATTTGGCTCATTAGTGACTTCCACCTGAGAAAGCACCTCCCTGGTTTGGCACTGAACAGGAATTTCTTGCCCCTATTTTGCCACTGTAAAGTCTTTCTATTAAACTATCGGAGAAGTTTACATTTATGTATTTGGCAGAGGCATTTATCTAAAGCGACTTAGTGCCCTCATTACAGGGACAATCCCCCCCGGAGCAACCTGGAGTTAAAGAGCAACATGCAGGTTGAATTTATAACTGAATTAATACTTTATATTGTCTGCAGAGATCTTTTAAAAACACATATGTAGAAATTACTAATGAAATCTCATTTGATGTAGAGATTTTGATGAAAATGTGCTAGGCTCTGGAATACGCCTTTCCCGCTATAGCAACGCGTCATATGACGTAGGGCTGAGGCAAACAAAAGAGCTCATGGTCAGCTCTCTATTGTTGGGTGTTGATGTAGTTAGAGCAGTAGTGAGAGACAGAAAGTTTTAGATCGAGTTTTAGAGAAGCCATAATGGTAAATTATTGTGTTTGTGCTGGTTGCACGAATTCCAGCCTGTCAGGACATCGTGTCCATCATTTTCCTTCTAGGAAAAACAAGGCTTTTCGGTCTTGGGTGCGTTTTGTGCAGGTGAAGAGAGCAGACTTCACTGCCGCGTCTGTTACCACACACTCGGTCGTTTGTGGCGCACATTTCACTCTGGAGAATTATCGACCTGGAGATTTGTTGGGAGTCTCGGATGGGATTTCGGAGTAAGGACCACGTGAGGCTGATTACTGATGCTGTTCCCTCGGTGCACTTGATGGTATCAAGTCCACCGTCAAAGTTTACACCGGATTTTGGCACGGGCTGGACTCTAGGACCAAGTGCTAACGTTAGCAGACATTCTGTGCAACGAAAACGAGGACTTAGCAGAGTAAGTCTTACTTTTAATTATTTTAACTCTTAATTTGTGTAATTTCGTAATAATAATAGTATAATATTTTTATATAATATATTTTTTATAATATTAAATATTTAATATTTATTTAGTATAATAATACAGAGAGAGGGAGAGAGACTGAGCTTTAGGACAGGTTGTCGTAACGTAATTGTCTGCCTTCTGAAATGAATTTAGTAGTTTGCACAATGCTATAGCTATTGGCAGGAAGCTAGCCCAACTTTCCCGTTTCCCCCGCATTTCAATTCAAACTGTTCTCCCGCCACCCTCCCGTCTGATTTTGTATCCCCGTAGGCTAACGTTATACTCTCCAGTAAATTGCAAAACCACACCGGAGAACTCAGTTTCTTCATTCGCATCCATTGTAACCTGAGCTTGAACTTGACCAGACTCCCTCACCCATCGTCACTTCCGGTTAGTGCTTTATAGATGCGGAAGTTATTTTATCACAATTTATCTCAAAATATCGTTAATGGCTAAATATATATTACTCCAGTTCAGAAAATCTAGTTGTTTTATCATCAACATACACTATGCTATATAGGGGTGTCCAACCTGCATGTTGCTCATTAAGTGCCTTGCTCAAGGACACAATGGTGGTGGCTGTGAGGATCGAACCAGCAACCTTCTGCTTAACAGTTCAGTGCTTTAGCCCACTACACCACCACAGAAGCTAAGTCACACCTCGTTATTTCAAATTTGAACGAGGTATGGACAAAAGTGTCCAGTGTGTTTAACTCATTTATTTAAATGTTGCCTCGAGCATATGGCTAAACCCAAAATTACGTATTAATAAGTCCCCTTTCTGCTGGTCAGAGTGGATTGTGAGGGAGGTTATTACGCTCGGTGACCTATATGACAGTGGAGTGTTGAGATTGTTAGAAAATTTGGTCCAACATTTCAGGAAGGTGTATGTACATTTCTAACTTCAACTGTAGATAGTTCACCGATTTTGACATCATTTAGACCTGTATTTAGCACTGACCAGATTTTTGTCAACTCTCGTAATACATTCACGGCTGCATTTACATTAATATAGCGTCAAGAGGGGCATTTTGACCAAGAAGTGCATTTGACTGTTCATGCACAGCTGCATTCACAACAAGACATGAGGGCTCTATAGAGCAAGTGCAGACATCTGTATGTGAGTGTTTTAAAGCAGCTTGCTGTTGTGGCGGGGGTACCGAATGGAGTCAGTACTCAGTATTGCTGGTACTTTTAACGTCGGTGGGTATTCAAATATTAAACTGAGCAGAGATTCCAGGGCACCCTTCACCAGTCATCACAGAACCAAGTTTTGGAACCATTGATACATGCTACAAATACCAAAACTTAATGTAAGCACTAGATTTAGTGCATTTACTAGATGAAATTGAATGGGATTTTGTTAAATTTGGACTCTTGTTGCCTCCATGTCTATGCCCTTCACAGTAAGCAAAGACTAAGAAAACCTAAAGATTCAATACATTTGTAAAAAAAACTATATCATGATGAGTATCGTCCTCTATTTTAAAATGATGCGTACTGTGAAAAGCAGTATAATCAATCATAGAGAATGAGGGGTGTGTCCAAACTTTTGACCGGTAGTGTATATAAATGGTACTGGCAGACAGATGGACTCACATATCCAGGTTTTGTTTTGCCATTTCTATATCCCATTTGATCTCAGAGTTAATGTAGAAGTAAAGTTTCTTCGGCATGGCCAGAGGAATTAAAGGAGCTCTAACTCGTTCCGGTTTCTTACTGACAGAGAAAAACATCAATAGCAATTATTACAACACAAGTCATGTGACTTGAAAATTCAGTGCACTCCCGAGAATGTATGTGTAGACATGTCCCGTTGCAGTTATTTAAATGGAGCATGCGTTTGTACATACCAGTATTGAAGTACATGATCTAGTAGTGTAGATATAGGAGGACCCTCAGCGGTCGCATGTTCGTACAACAGACCCCAAGAACCGTCCTCACCCACAACAAACTGAATATACAGAGTTAAACAGAGTCTATCAGGTCAGAAATAAAACTTGCCAGCCGAGATGCATTTTAAGACAGATCAGGTATCTCTGTGTCATACGAGTCACCTGCAGCGTCTTGTCAAACCAGCGATTTCCACTGTTAGAATAAGTCCCACCCCCATGCAAGATCTGTGCTGCCATTCGACTGGAATACCTGTCAATCATAGTTCCCAGCACATTTAACTATTGTCGAAAACATTAACGGAACACAACACTTAGTTTTAGTAACTGTTAATATCATCCATAAAGTGTCTAAACTCTTACTTCTCATCAGAAATTCTCATAACTGGCGAGTCCAGACACAGTGTGAAGATCGATTTCTCTATCAGTCTCACAGACTCTTTATTGATTTTATCTGAAGACACAGAAAAGGAATACGAGTGTAAATCAAGTTTGAAACCAATGACAGAGAAACTACTGTATGCTAAAATAAATAAATAAACACCAAAGAGTGAGATGTGATGAGCCAAAGTGTACAGCAGGGCAAACACCTATATATTGCTCTTGTGGATCACTATTGCTAAAGGATCATTAAAACACAAATCTTTTCTGGTGCTGCAATAAATTCAACATGAGATCAAAATTCACTCAATTTATTTTATTAATACACACTTCAAGTCAAATTGTGAATGATTCGGTCCAGATTATTCGAAAATTCATCACCAAGGCCACTTAAGTTTCAATAACTTAATTGAAACTTAAGTGCTTAGGGTGCTAGCAGTGTATTAAGAAGGGAGTAGTCATTCACAATTGACTGCAAACTCTGTTATTAACCCTTAGATAATGTTTGTTAAAGGCCAACGCATTTACTGTTCGAATTGTAATCATACATGAAATAGATTTTTTATAGAGGAAATTAATGTCAATAAATTCTTTATATTAAAGGGCACCTATTATGCCCCTTTTCACAAGATGTAATTTAAATATTTGATGTCCCCAGAATGCATCTGTAAACTTTCAGCTCAAAATACCCTACAGATCATTTATTATACAATGTTGAAAATGCCAATTTTTGGGTGGGAATAAAAATGAGCTGTTTTTGTGTGTTTTTAAATGAAAATGAGCTGGTCCTCCCCACCCCATATCCAGAATATTGCAGAGTTTACATCTCTGCTTCGGATAACTAGACATCATAAGCAATATGACTGACAGTGAAAATAGTGGTGTTCAGCCCTATATGTTTGAACTGGAGTCAGACACTGATGAGAGAGAGACTGATTCTCAAAGATTTGTGTCCATACAGATGACTTTGCAATGGCAAACTTACTATTTTCTTGCAAGCATCAAAATTCAAATCTCCGACACGAAAAGCAAAAATGTGGTGTCAAACTTTGATCTGTATATGCATGTGTGTGTGCTGCATTGTGGCAAAAAAAAACCCTCTGCATTATAGACTCACAAATTAATTTCTTTGTGTGCGTGTGTTTCACATTATGGCTGATTGGCTGATTTTGTTTGATAAATAAAAAATTAATTTCCTATGGGGGTCAAATTTGCCCCTGAACAGTAAGTGTCACTTTTTTTTTTGCAACCACTTTGACTCATCAAATCAAGTCCAGTTTCTTTGTGTATTCAGATGGAAAGTGGAGGAAACGTCACTAAGCCTTGAACTGCTCCGGAGAAAAACTTAAAAGGGGTAAAGAATTAGCCCAACAGTAACTATCAATATTCAATAGACGTACCTTTGAGCAGGCGGGTGTATGCCTGACCCCACGTGTGGCGATGCTCGCTGGTCAAAATTCCCATTGGCTCCTTATCAGTTTTCCAAGATTGGGAGCGAATCCGCAAGAGCTGAGCATGAATCTGACTCTCGGTCAACGGCGTTCCATCACTGTTATACACATCCAGCTGGAAAAACTACACACACACACAAAAATGTATGATGCACATCACTTCTGGCTTTATTTCAGGAACTATATACTTTCTATCAGGGTTTGTGACTGCTTTATGAATCTGAAGATCAAGAAACAGACAGTTGGATGATCTTTCAGAAACTCTTTAAAAGGCAGGCGTACACGGTGCGATTTTTGTCTGTTATGCAAGCTCCCGACGTTTTCTTCCAGTCGGGAGAGATCAATTGGAAATAGTCGGTGCTCCTGTGGTCGCAGATCGCATCATTTGAGAGGAATTACGAGAGAAGCAGAGCGGTTTACGAGCAGCATACAAACCTCCCGATAAGTTTTAAAACCGTCTAAAAAGGTGGCCTCTGTCGGCTTGAATTTGTGAGGTGTGTGCAGTTCAACGAGCAGATTTGGCGATCTACCTGAAGTTGCCTAATCAGGAGAAGGTATTACAACTCACGCGATCAATGAAAACTTGTGTTAATGAAGCTTTTACACATTGAGACAATGGTTGTGTTCAAACTGTGTTTTCCCATATTATTCTCGATCACATCACCGTTTCACAGATTCTACCAAAATTATTTTACTATTTTTATTTGTCATACCTGCATTCGTTTCAGATCTAGGGCTTAATTTGGGGGTGTAGCATCTGTTATTATTGTATATGCACACGATAATGGATATGTGATAGATTTGTTTTAACTCCTTAAGCGTGTGTATGGTGAAACCAAGGACTTCTAGAATGAAAGCTCTACCTGTCAATCAACCGCCTATAAAGCGCATTTACATGGACAAGACCTCACGGACCTTCTTCAGAATGTCTACTATTAACATGCAAACAGTGACAAAGATGAGAATGATCTAATGCTAAATAGTTCAGGTAGCCTACTCCATTATATAACATAAATAACTCAAACTTCTGCACTAAACATCATGTATTTAATTTAATTTAAGTGCAAACAAGTATAAACAGAAATGGTGCATGAATTTTCCACTCTTTTTAATCTTGCACATTTTGTGCACTTTATCATCATGCATCAACTGGCAGCAGCAACAAACTGATGTTATGAACAAAAATTCTGTAGATAATGTGGAGTGGTGTAATGATAAGAGTATTCAGAAAGTAATTTAGACCTCTTCATTTTTTTCACACTTTGTTGCAGCCTTATGCCAAAATGCCTTGGATTATTTTTTCCTCACATCTGCACCCCACAATGACAAAGCAAAAAACAGATTTCTGATAACTTTGCAAATTTATTAAAAATAACAAATACAAATTTCACACTGACATAAGCATACAGACCCTTAAATCAGTACTTAGTTGAAGCACCTTTGGCAGCGAATACAGCCTCAAATCTTTTTGGGGTATGATGCGACAAGCTTGGCACACCTGGATTTGGGGATTTTCTGCCATTCACCTCCGCAGATCCTCTCAAGCTCTGTTAGGTTGGATAGGGACCGTCGGTGGACAGCCATTTTCAGGTCTCTCCATCTCCAGAGATGATTGGGTTTAGGTCCAGGCTCTGGCTGGGCTAATCAAGGACATTCACAGAGTTGTCCTGAAGTCACTCTTGCGTTGTCTTGGCTGTGTGCTTAGGGTCATTGTCCTGTTGGAATGTGAATTTTCAGCACAGTCTGAGATTCTGAGCGATCTGGACCAGGTTTGCATTAAGGATATCTCAGTATTTTGCTGCATTCAGCTTTCCTTCAACCCTGACCATTCCCCCAGACCCTGCTGTTGAAATATACGTCCACACATTATGATGCTACCAACACCATGCTTCACTGTTGTGATGGTATTGCTCAGGTGATCAGCGGTGCCTGGTTTCCTTCAGACATGTCGTTTGGAATTGAGGGCAAACAGTTCAATCTTCATTTCATCAGACCAGATAATCTTGTTTCTCAGAGACAGAGTCCTTTAGGTGCTTTTTTGCCAATTCCAGGGCAGGCTTTCGTGTGTCTTTCACTGAGGAGAGGCTTCCATCTGGCCAATCTGCCATAAAGCCCAGATCAGTGGAGTGTTGCAGTGATGGTTGTTGTTCTGCAAGTTTCTCCCATCTCAACACATGATCTCTGGAGCTCAACCAATGTAACCATCGGGTTCTTGGTCACCTCTTTAATAAGGCCATTCTCCCCCGATTGCAGAGTTTGGCTCTATAGCCAGCTCTTGGAAGAGTCCTGGCTGTTCCAAACTTTGATTTAAGAATTATGGAGGCCACTCTGCTCTTGAGAACCTTTAATGCAGCAGAATTTTTTTGTAGCCTTCCCCAGATCTGTGCCTTAACACAATCCTGTCTCTGAGCACTGCAGGCAGTTCCTTTGACCTCATGGCTTGGTTTTTGACCTGATATGCATGTTCAGCTGCGAGACCTTATTTAGACAGGTGTGTGCCTTTCCAAATCATGTTCATTCAATTGATTTTGCCACAGGTGGTCTCCAATCAAAGTGTAGAAACATCTGAAAGATGATCCACAGAAATGGAATGCAACCTGAGCTCAATTTCAAGTGTTATATCAAAAGGGTCTGAATACTTACGTCAATGTTCTAAAAAAAATCGGTTCAGTTTTTGCTTTGTCATTATAGGGTATGGAGTGTAGATTGATGTGAGAGAAAAACAATTATAATTTAAAGCATTTTATCATAAGGCTGCAACATAAAATGTGAGAAAAAAGGGGTCTAAATTACTTTCTGAATGCACTGTATTTCCTAGTCAACACTTTTTCCAATGATCTTCAATCCTGTGACATTAAAATACCAAATATTCTGAATTTAGCAGGGTTGTCACAAAACATGTGACAGGCTTGATATAATGTAGTGCTTTAGGATTCGGCTCAGGAACTAATATATATATATATATATATATATATATATATATATATATATATATATATATATATATATATATATATATATATATATATATATATATATATATATATATATACACACACACACACACACACACACACACACACACACACACACTCACCTAAAGGATTATTAGGAACACCATACTAATACTGTGTTTGACCCCCTTTCGCCTTCAGAACTGCCTTAATTCTACGTGGCAAGGTGCTGAAAGCATTCTTTAGAAATGTTGGCCCATATTGATAGGATAGCATCTTGCAGTTGATGGAGATTTGTGGGATGCACATCCAGGGCAATAAGCTCCCGTTCCACCACATCCCAAAGATGCTCTATTGGGTTGAGATCTGGTGACTGTGGGGGCCATTTTAGTACAGTGAACTCATTGTCATGTTCAAGAAACCAATTTGAAATGATTCGAGCTTTGTGACATGGTGCATTATCCTGCTGGAAGTAGCCATCAGAGGATGGGTACATGGTGGCCATAAAGGGATGGACATGGTCAGAAACAATGCTCAGGTAGGCCGTGGCATTAAAACGATGCCCAATTGGCACTAAGGGGCCTAAAGTGTGCCAAGAAAACATCCCCCACACCATTACACCACCACCAGCCTGCACAGTGGTAACAAGGCATGATGGATCCATGTTCTCATTCTGTTTACGCCAAATTCTGACTCTACCATCTGAATGTCTCAACAGAAATCGAGACTCATCAGACCAGGCAACATTTTTCCAGTCTTCAACTGTCCAATTTTGGTGAGCTCTTGCAAATTGTAGCCTCTTTTTCCTATTTGTAGTGGAGATGAGTGGTACCGGTGGGGTCTTCTGCTGTTGTAGCCCATCCGCCTCAAGGTTGTGCGTGTTGTGGCTTCACAAATGCTTTGCTGCATACCTCGGTTGTAACGAGTGGTTATTTCAGGCAAAGTTGCTCTTCTATCAGCTTGAATCAGTCGGCCCATTCTCCTCTGACCTCTAGCATCAACAAGGCATTTTCAGCCCACATGACTGCCGCATACTGGATGTTTTTCCCTTTTCACACCATTCTTTGTAAACCCTAGAAATGGTTGTGCGTGAAAATCCCAGTAACTGAGCAGATTGTGAAATACTCAGACCGGCCCGTCTGGCACCAACAACCATGCCACGCTCAAAATTGCTTAAATCACCTTTCTTTCCCATTCTGACATTCAGTTAGGAGTTCAGGAGATTGTCTTGACCAGGACCACACCCCTAAATGCATTGAAGCAACTGCCATGTGATTGGTTGATTAGATAATTGCATTAATGAGAAATTGAACAGGTGTTCCTAATAATCCTTTAGGTGAGTGTGTGTATATATATATATATATATATATATATATATATATATATATATATATATATATATATATATATATATATATATATATATATATATTTATTCGAACGATAGATAACTATTGGTGTTCTAGACTGTAACATCATTGAGTATTGGGTGATATCATTTAGTAATCACTCGATGAGAATAAAAATTGTTGGCATTTTCTAGCATATATTGCACCGTTTCCTGACAATGATCCATTAATGTGACAAAATCACATGTAGAAGGATTTCTTTTGGCCAAGTTCATCATCACCGTTTTGATCAGATCATCTTCCTAAAACTAGGTTTCACCTGGTAATTCCTGACCACTGTAATGTGAGCCGGACCACGGCGAGGACGACCGTAGTGAACCACGTGATCATGTTTGGGTCCTGGGATTCGACAGGATGAGAAGAGCTGTGGAAACAATTCCATACATAATGGGCGTTCACGCATGTACTCCACTGCCAACTTCCTACTGCAGGAGCGAAGATAGACAGAGAGAGATCCATAAGGTCACACAGAAAGCAAAACAAGAGAATCATATTGAGTTACAGATAGTAACGGTGTGATATATTTAGAAATAACAGCATGAAATTAATCTGTTGTGTTTGGCAGATACAGTTGAAGTCAGAAGTTTACATACACTTAGGTTGAAGTACACAGATTTCATACTAGCAAACTATAGATTGGTAAGTCATTTAGGATATCTACTTTGTGCATGACACATTTTTCCAACAATTGTTTAGACAGATTGTTTCACTCTTAATTGACTATCACAATTCCAGTGGGTCAGATGTGTACATACACTGTTAGGAAAATTCCAGAAAATGATGTCAAGCCTTTAGCGTCTGATAGGCCAATTCATACCTTTTTGCTTGACATCTAAAGAAATCAGCAAAGACCTCAACAAAAAAGTCTGGTTCCCAAAAAAGTCTGGTTCATCCTTGGGAGCAATTTCCATATGCCTGAAGGTACCACGTTCATCTGTACAGACAATAGTACGCAAGTATAAATGCCTTGGGACCACACAGCCATCATACCACTCAGGAAGGAGATGCATTCCATCTACTAGAGATGAACGCAGTTTAGTGCGAAAAGTGCAAATCAATCCCAGAACAACAGCAAATAATCTAAAGATACTGGAGGAAACTGGTAGACAAGTATCTATATCCACAGTAAAACAAATCCTATATCGACATTACCTGAAAGGCAGCTCAGCACGAAGCAGCCACTGCTCCAAAACCACCATAAAAATGCCAGACTAAAGTTTGCACATGGCAGGGCTCCAGACTACGACTAAAATGGTTGCAAATGCGACCAAAAATAATTGATTGCTACAATCATATATAATCTAGTCGCCATTGGCGACAGTCGGGTTGTGCACGTTCATATACGTTTCGTCAAACATCATCTTGAGTTTTTGAATACATCTTTGGAATGCGCACCACCAGTGACACCCGTTCTGTTTGACAAGCTCGCTGCACCGCATGCAACAAACCCAGCGAGTCATGAACATATTACTCTTTTGAACTGGATCTTTTCCATGAATCACCAGAAAAGGACTGAGGGTTTGAACTCAGGAGCTTAGGTTAGCAGTTTGAATCAGATTCACTTCCTCAGCAAATCAGCCGTGTTCACAACTGGGAGTGCGGGCATTTCAAAATAAAAGTCCCATGTGTATTTCGGGCTTCTTTATAATTAAAAGTCCCATATTGTGTAGCACTTTTTTTTCTTCTGGTAATTATTGATTGGGATTGGAGTAGCACAATAAACTGCTTCTGGGATTTCATTCAGTTTGCACTTTTGTAGTCTCTGTATCTGGGCCATCCAGTAACCGTAAAGAAAGACAAAAAGGCAATATTTTAAACAATTTAAATTTACGCTATTTTGAGGGGTTGGAAGTCGGATGTCATTTCTGGATTGATGTGCAGAGATGGGGAGGGTGGCAGCATCTAGAGGATTGGGTAATTTGGACTTGTTTGTGGGAAAGTGGGGCAAATATCTGGAATTTTTGGAGGGCTCTCGGGGAGGGACGTGTAGATGGTGTGTGTTGATTATTATATTTTATTTTTTTATATTTTTTTGTGTCTATAATCATGTGGGACCACTGGGCTGTTCTTGTGGGTGGGGTTGGGGATGTTTTTGCTTTTATTTGTTAATATATGAATAAAAAAAAATTTAATCTCAAAACAATTGAAATTATTAAAAAAAAAAATAAATAAAAAATAATAAATAAATAAATAAATAAAAATCAAGCTTTTCACACTTAGCACAACTGAGGGACTTGTACACAACAATTACACAAGGTGCAAACATGAATTGATGCTCAAGACAACACACTACTCTATGTATACTATACTTTATGTAAACATCTGTGTGACAGGGCGGAGGGCGGGGCCGGGTCGTGATTCTACATACCAGGTCCCCCTTATCAGGCTAATCAAGCCTCCGAGAGGGATAAAGGCCGAATGCGAACAGTGGTGTTTACGGGCAGCTGTGTTTGTGTCTTTTGTTTTAAGTTCTTAAATATTTATATTGTCAAGCCAGTTCTCGATGACTCCTTTCCATAACTCCTATTACACTGGCCAATAATGTAGTGTAATGTAGATTCTGAAGAGCAGTAAAAAAAAAAAAAAATCTCTTATATTTGTTTAAACTATGAAAGGGGTGTGAACATTTATGAGACAAAAGGGAATGCAAACTTATCTTCTCAACTATATAAACTGTTTATTAAACCCATTCATCTAAGGTTATCAAAATGACTTTTCTTTGGCTTTCCATCTTGTTTCTGAACAGCAATCTAAATCGAGAAAATCTGTGATTTGGCTACTAAAAACTGTTTTATAGTCTGGAGCCCTGCATGAGGACAAAGGTCTTTTTTTTGATAAATGTTCTCCGGTCTGATGGAACAAAAATGTAACCATTTGGCAATAATTACATTATATTTGGAGGCTTGCAAGACGAAGAACACCATCTCAACCGTGAAGCATGGGGGTGACTGCATCATGTTGTGAATGTGCACTGCAGGAGGGACTGGTGTACTTCACAAAATAGATGGCATCATGAGAAAATAAAATTATGTGTATATATTGTAGCAACATCTCAAGACATCAGCCAGGAAGTTAAAGTGCCGTCACAAATGGGTCTTCCAAATGGACAATGACCCCCAAGCACAACTCCAAATTTGTGGCAAAATGGCTTAAGGAAAACAAAGTCAAGGTATTGGTGTGGCGGCCATCACAAAGCCCTGACCTCAATCCAATTTGTGGGCAGAACTGAAAAAGCATGTGCGAGCAAGGAGGCCTACAAACATGACTCAGTTACACCAGTTCTGTCTGGAGGAATGGGCCACAATTCCAGCAACTTATTGTGAGGAGCTTGAGGAAGGCTACCCGAGTGTTAGACCCAAGTTAAACAATTTAAAAGCAATGCTACAAAATACTAACAAAGTGTATGTAAACTTCTGACCCAGTGGTAATGTGATGAAATAAATAAATCATTCTCTCTACAATTATTCTGACATTTCACATTCTTAAAATAAATTAGTGATCCTCACTGACGTAAGACAGAGAATGTTTTCTACCATTAAATGTCAGGAATTGTGAAAGACTAAATTGAAATGTCTGAGGTGTATGCAAACATTTGACTTCAACTGTAAGTGAGTGTTAAAGGTTAGCGACTGATTTTGCAAAAGACACTCATTGAACATAAATTAATCAATATGTAATTGACAAAAACAAACCTGTCCACTTTGGCTTTGAAGTCTATCACTCCTGCAATTAGCTTTGATGCAAATCTAAAAAATAAAAACATTTATATTAATTTGTTTCCTAATCAGATCTGACAAACACACAACACTTCCTAGAATACACTACCAGAAATCATGACACAATATTAAATACTTTATTCAAAAAAATATTATTTTTTGGTAAATACATATTAAAATAATTTGAAATGACAAAACAAGAACCATTGTAAAACACATAAATATACCAGCAAGGTACAAATCAATAGGGTGTGTGTGTGTGTCTGTCACGTACACTAGTTGACCTCTCCAGTCAGTGAAGTCTCGTTTGGGGAGAGAGATGGCCGGGTTCGAGTGCACTGCCAGCGGTTGCCTGCACTCCAGATATGCCCACTGCACCCACCAATCAGAGATCTACAAGTCAAGACATAAAAAGAAATTCAAATTAAAAATAGCATATGCTTCAAGTTCACCTAAAACCACAAACACGCTCAACTAAATGACTGCATTCCTGTTTATATGCTTGATGGTATATCCACCTTTTCTGAACGCAAATTGATCCACGATTACAATGAATGCCCATTTTCATTTTCCAGCTGCCAGTGTTTTCACTCTGAGTGATAGGGCTGGGTATTGATACAGATTTCCCAATTCGATTGGATTCAGATTCACAAGCTCTCAATTCAATTTGATTCCGATTTTGATTCGATATCAATTCATATAGGTATACTTAAGCTATAAAATCAATTTTGCTTACATATAACAAAAATGATTTTCTAGCTAATGCTGTTAACAGGGTTTCTGCAGGTTTTACGAAGCCTTTATGACCTTTTGAAGACCAACTAAAGATAATTTAAGGAATAAAATTGTGTATGGTTTGATTTAAACAAAATGAGGGATCATAAAAATTGTATTTTGTTTTATTTAGTACTGCCCTTAAGAAGCTATGACAACACATTCTCACATATGCGCCACACGACAATATAGTAACCGAAATTACACACATGATCCTGTTAAGTTTACATTCCCTTGGTTTCTAATATGGAGTGTTGTTATCTCGATGAACAATGACTGTTTGTGTAATAATTGTTCACAAATCCCTGATAAACTGAGCAGTGAAGATGTTCTTAAGAAAAAACCCAACTACAGTCAAATTATTTGGTTTCTCAGCATCTTCTGCACATTTGAGTTCTTCCCAACAGTGGCTATATATATATATATATGAGGTCCAGATTTTGACAATTGACGGACTAATACACAACTATTACAAAACGTGAAAACAATTATTGATTCTAATGAAGGCAACATACGAACCAACAAGGGGTGCAAACTTTTGAACAGTATGATTTGTGTAAATAAGAGTACATTTTGTGTTATGTAGCTTTTGAAGGGCAGTACTTCTTTAAAAATATAATCTCTTATAGGCTATTTGTATACATTCTGAAAGGGGTGTGGAAACGTATAAAAACAGAAGGGTTATGCAAACTTCTGCACTAAACTGTATAGCTCTATAGTTTGTAAAAATTAATATTTTAGATTTAGTTTGTCAAGATATACATATAAGTGCTTGTACTATGTAAAATGTGCAGTGTAGCTGTCTAAATGTGGCAGTCTGATTTACCTCTGTGCTCATGTGGAAATGAACAATACTCATTGCACAAAGAAATAGATCGGCTTATTTCAGCTCGTTGTTGAAAACAATTTTTTTTATTGGTGCACTTCTACTTGTGCTGACTGACAGGATGAGAAAGAGTGCGTGGCAAGCGTTGGCTATCACTGGATATCATTGCCATTGTATCCAGATACATTTCAGAAGATTTGCAGAAAGACTAGAATGAAAGTATCGTCAAATCAACATGCAACGCTTTAAAATTGCTTCTCTTCTCTGCAAACGATACCAAAGACAATAGCGAGAAAGAAAATGAGTACACCAAATATAAGTAGAAAAAAATCAGTTGAGCCTACCAGCTGAAACCAGGACATAATTACAATATTTTCAATGGCCAGTGTAATGGGAGTTACAGAAAGTCGTCGTCGAGAACCATCTTGACAATATAAATATTTAATTAAGAACTTAAACCAAAAGACACAAACACACACAAATGACGGACAGCTGCCCGTAAATGCTCCCTCTCTGTCGCACCACTGTTCACAGTCGGCCTTTATCCCTCTCGGAGGCTTGATTAGCCTGATAGAGACAGAGCATTTAGGCCACGTCCACACCGTGGGGGAAAACTATCCAACCTTCTCCATTGACTTTGCATTGCGAGAGGCTGCCTCCTTGTCATTTATGACTTACAACAAAAACAAAACAATGTCTAAAAGCTGCTGTGTCACCAGGTAACAGCATCATTTCACCTACGATCAAAACACACACTGTAGACATACCGAGTGCCAGAATCCTACAATTAACCCACTCTTCCTGCTGATGCTTCACGTCTTATTGCCTGTATCCACCTTTGTCTCCTTAAAGGCTGGCTTTTACGGTTCGGAAGCTTATAAAAATGTATTTCTGGCTTTTTTAGCTTGTTTGCTGTACACCTTGTCACACAGCAACTTTTAGGCATTTTTCTGTCTTTTGTTATATGCCATAAATGACAAGGAGTCAACCTCTTGCAATGCAAAGTCAATGGAGACGGTTGGATTGCCGCCACCCCCGGTGGGTGTGGTCTTCAGATTATGACTCGTTGCGCTCTGTCTCTATAAGGGGCCTGGTGTGTAGAATCATGACCCGGCCCCGCCGTCCGCTCTGTCACACTCATCTATGCTATTAGTGTTTAGAATGAAATGCTTGTTTTTTTTGTTTGTTGTTTTCTATCAACAACTGACTGTAAAGTACACATTGTAAATTAAAAGATACATTATTCAATGACAAATTACTTGTGTGGATCTCGTCTTTGGACGCATTACATTAAACAAGTTAAATCAAACTTAAACTCTCAACATGCAGTGAAAGGATCTCGTTGCGGAACTTCTAAGCCAATATCCTCCTCAATTGCTGATGAGTGAAATCTGAACATTAAATCCCAGACATATTTTGCCTCATATGCGAATGATTTACATTGTGGAAAGTTGTGCATATAGTAATACATTGATCTTGGGATTAAATAATCAGAGAAAAATCTATATTTCTACCCAGTTCTAATTGCCATATGTTCATAGCGTTATATTTACATTTATGTACTTGGCAGATGCTTTTATCCAAGGCAACTTATTATTATTATTACAGGGACAATCCCTCCGGATCAACCTGGAGTTAAGTGCCTTGCTCAAGGACACAATGGTGGTGACTGTGGGGATCAAACCGACAACCTTCTGCTTAATATTTTAGTGCTTTAGCCCACTATGCTACCACCACAAAAAAACAACAACAAAAGACTTTCATAGAGTCGATACTTTAGAAAGTCAAGATGACCATTTTGACAGTGCCTCACCTGTCACAGGAGGAGTGGATGGTGCAAAACTATGAACTGAAGTTGGTTAGATTGATATCATAAACCTCTTCCGAGTTATGACAGCAAACAACTGCACATGTTAAGCACAAACTCTTTTACTCCAACTAACACTTAAAATCGTTTTTTTCCTGTCTGGACATATCCACATATCAAATAATGAGTAAATGAAGAGTAAACATCACATATAAACAAAAATAAACGTTATACTTTTAAAAGGCTTGTTTATCTAGACAGTCCGATTTAAGAATTGAAACCAGAGCTCCCAGGTTCTTTCTGGACCAATTAAACCCCTGGTTATAATATGACATTTCAAAGTGTTACTTTAAACAATATCAACATGCCCCTTAAAAATAGCACAGTAGCCGACCATGGTACATCAGACCATCATATGTTAATACCACAGTATTTTGATGTATACCTTGGTACTGAATAAATACTTAACCATATTTAAGCACCAATGTATTTCCAGAAATGTTATATAATGGAAATACAGTTTAAGTCAGAAGTTTACATACACTTAGTTTGAAGTCATTAAAACACATTTTCAAACCACTCCACAAACAGTGTAACTGTGTCTTTAAGCAGCTTGGAAAACTCAAAAAAATGATGTTAAGCCTTTAGGCAATTAGCTTCTGATAGGCTAATTGAGTCAATCGGAGGTGTACCTGTGGATGTATTTTAAGGACTACCTTCAAACTCAGTGCCTCTGCTTGTCATCACGGGAAAATCAAAAGAAATCAGTTAAGACCTCAGAAAAAATGTTTGATATCCACAAGACTGGATCATCCTTTGGAGCAATTTCTGTGGTACCTGAAGGTACTACGTTTATTTCTACAAACAATAGTATGCAAGTATAAATACCATGGGACCATGCAGCCATCATACCGCTCAGGAAGGAAATGCATTATGACAAAGGACCTTGTAGATGGGTAGACAAGTATCTATATCCACAGTAAAACGAGTGCTATATCGACATAACCTGAAAGGCTGCTCAGCAAGAAAGAAGCCACAACTCCAAAACCACCATAAAAAAGTCAGACAACTGTTTGCAAGTGCACATGGGGGGAAAAGATGCTACTTTTTGGAGAAATGTCCTCTGGTCTGATGAAACAAATTGAAGTGTTTGGCCATAATGACCATTGTTATGTTTAGAGAAAAAAGGGAGAGGCTTGCAAGCCGAAGAACACCATCCCAACCGTGAAGCATGGGGGTAGCAGCATCATGTTGTGGGGGTGCTTTGCTGCAAGAGGGACTGGTGTACTAAACACAACAGATGGCATCATGAGGAAGGAAAATTATGTGGATATATTGAAGCAACATCTCAAGACATCAGCCAGGAAGTTAAATGGGTCTTCCAAATGGACAATGACCCCAAGCATACCTCCAAAGTTGAGGCAAAATAGCTTAAGGACAATAAAGTCAATAAATTGGAGTGGCCATAACAAAGCCCTGACCACAATCTGATAGAAAATTTGTGGACAGAACTGAAAAAGTGTAAACAATTTGAAAGGGCTTGTTTGAGTATTTCTGTAACTGCTGATCACTTGGGATTTTCACACACAACAGTCTCTAGAATTTACTCAGAATTGTGCTAAAAACATAAAACATCCAGTGAGCAGCAGTTCTGTTGTTGTAAATACCTTGTTGATGAGAGAGGTCAACAGAGAATGGCCAGACTGGTTCAAACTGAAAAAGTCTACGGTAACTCAGATAACCGCTCTGTAAAATTGTGGCGAGAAGAATATTATCTCAGAATGCCATTCAGAGATGCGGGTTGGTGCTGTTTTGGTGGCACGAGGGGGACCTACACAATATTAGGCAGGTGGTTTTAATGTTGCGGCATCGGTGTATTTCCCCAAATACTAGTGGAATTTGAATATTTACATACAGTGCTCAAATATAATAACTATAATGTTTTATATATTCATATATGACATATCTGGCTATAAGATTTCTGTTTTAGAATTCAAGGAAATGTCCAAAAATATTGCATTACCATGGTATTTTGATAATACCATAGTACTAAAAGATTGTCATTTGTATTTATCGGGGTATTTACATGGTACTCTGGGGTACATCTAAGGGCATGTTCACACGTTATCTTGGTCCAGACCAAAAATGAAAATGATACATTTAGTCCTGGTTAGGGCTAAATCGGTGACATCGACGCAAAAAAATACGTCGACGCAAAATATGCACGTCGATTCGTCAGACCAAAAACAAAGATGGCGGCGCCGGAGAGTAGTAGCAACACGAGTGGCTCCTCAGACTATCAGAAGTGCAAGGCGGCACGCACTCGTTCCTCTAAAGTATGGGAATTCTTTAAAAGAAAACAATTCTGCGATATGTCGTCTTTGCAAAATGGAGATGGCCTTCCATTCTAGCACCACAGCAATGCACCAGCACCTGAAGAGGCACCACCCGGGAGCAGCTGCAGATGACAGAGCACCGCAAGTTTTTTTTCCAACTCCCCACTTTGCACTCGATGTTGGAGTAGGCTATAATACGTTGTCAACACCTAAAGTTTTCGCTTATAGCTATTAATAATGGGCTTATAGCTATGAATGTCGTAAAAAATACATAGAGGACACTGACAACGCGCTGACAGACAGGACCAAGCAGGTAACACTTAATTAAGTCTCAACTTTCAAATTTGGTCAGTCAAAAAAAATTAAACCATAAATAGGCCTACTATTTTGTGGCTCTTTAATGTGTCGTGACAGATTGCCGCAGTTAAAGCTGCTCGTGAACCGATCATCTTTTCCTTGGTTAATTTATAGCATCAAATATGCTAAACATGAATTAGCCTACATCAGAAGGACTGTTGTTGTCTTTTACTTTGGAATTTTAAGAGCAATAAACATATATTGCAATGTTAAGGAATTAATGTTTTTTTTCATTCAGATAAGTAAGTCAACATGTATAAATTGCTATTAGTCAATTAATTGGAAGATAATCTAATCAAAATCTAATCGGACTGCGGAAAAAATTAATCGTTAGGTTAATCGATGCGCCGAGAAGAATAATCGCTAGATTAATCGTTTAAAAAATAATCGTTTATCCCAGCCCTAGTCCTGGTTCGTTTAGCATTCACACTGGAATTTTTAACACCGAACCTACCGATACAAAGCCAAAGGCATCAAGGAAATTCATGACCTGATTGGACAGCTTTTATGACATATATATTTTTGACGGAACTTACCGAATCTCCAAAACAATGCTGGCGAAATGCGCTCGTTGGATGTATGGTGGTATTTTTACCAGCTGTGAACAAATGAAGAGTTTATAAAATGTGTAAAGGAGTCAAAACAACGCCAGGAGTTCCTCCGTTGTAAACACAAACGAAGATATGCTGCAAGGACGGCTGACGGGCTGTTCCGACGCCAGTACCGAACTGTAATGGCCAACATAGCTCCTATGATGAGAAGAACCAAGTAGGCTTGAAATCAGAATTAGGCAAATCGCTTCCTGTTTTTGGTCCGTTTAGACGTTTTTGGTCCATGTTGCGTTCATATATCAATCGAACCGTACCATGGAAGCGGACGTTCAAATGAACCGCACTAACACAGCAATCGCACCATAGTACTTTTTAATATAGGCCTAATCAAACCTGCCAAGTGTGAACACACCCTAAGAATACCATGGGATTACTTAGGTACTTTGTGTTGGTGGTGGTATGTAGTGCTTAACTAACCCAGTTATGTGAATGCTTCGCTCGATTAATGAGCTCTCTCTGCAGTTTTTCGCCCAGACCTCCGGGGCACCCAAACTTCTGCACAATCCTGCGTGTGTGTTCAAACTCATCGTCCGGTAAGAGCGGTTCCAGAGCCCGCAGATAACGCTGCAGCGTCTGCCCGAGCGGAGGAACGGGCTGCGGCGGTACCGAGGAGGATGAGTGGGCCTGTCTCGCCACCTGAGGAACATCACAGCATGACTCACAAGTTTTCACTTCAAACATGCGCCAAACAGTCACTTCACTTCCAGCTTATGCAAGTTAACTGTACTTTACACGTCGAGTGAGATTCAGAGAGCAATTTGCAACTGTGTATTGTTTTACAATTAAAAGCGTCACTTATAACTTGTTTAACCTTGTTTACAGTAAATGCACATGAAGCACAACATTTACCCTGAGTATGAAGAAAGAGCATGTTCTGGTGGGAATTTTCTCTAAGATCATAACTATAAGCTGTTTGTAGATCACACCGCACTTGCAAAGTCGTATTGATTGAAGCTTGTGCAAGTATGCACGTCGCGCAGACTCCGAGTCCTCATCAATCTTAGTGCAATAAGATAACGAGTTTACTTCTGGACGAAAATCAACAGATTGACGCTTTACTGCTGGCAGCTGAAGTGTCCCGCCTAGGTGCGCAGTCGATAAAGTTCGGCTGAACTTCGTGAGATCCAGCACGCGCTGCTCGGGTGTGGATTGGCAAATAGAAAACGTGTGCTGTGGTCAATAGAACACGTGTGCAGTGCTCACACACTGCCGTATTCTTTCGTGTATGTCCGCAAAACTCTACAAACATGTATGTGTGCGAGGCAGAAAAAACATACTGTCATGCTATGTGTACGAACTTCTACTGCACGTTGGTAGCACAAGTTCTTCACTCCTGATGGGAGACTATATAGGCTACATAATTTTTTAGTTGAAGACGTCATTCATTCATTGCCTTTTCTGCTTTTACTGAAACGGTACTAATTTTTTTTATATTGTCCCTTTCTTTTATTTCTCCACAGTCCCTCTTGTGCAATGCAACTTGATCTTTATTTCAGTGGCTATGTTTCCAGTAACATGTCACCATGCTACTGTTTCATACTATTTCTGTGGTAGCCTAAGCATAATGTTGTGCACAATATGCAAATATTCGGGTAGCAATGAAAACCTGGACGATTACATTTGCCACAGTGCCAAAACACACTCGTTTTCATTATGCATATGGTACAATGGGGCTAAAGGCACACATTAAAGAGATAGTTCATTCCAAAATGAAAATGATCCTATTATTTGCTCACCATCATTATATTCCAGGTGTGTATGACTTATGACTGAAGAAATTAGAAAAATATCTTAGCTCAGTAGGTCCTTAAAATGCAAATGTCTGTGATTTTTTTTGAAGCTCCAGTCATCATAAACTTTATCCATACGCCACCAGCTGTTAAATTAATGTCTTCTAAAGCAACACAATCGCTTTTGGTGCAAAAAAATATCAATATTTCAGTATTTTACAACTATAATCCAACTCTTCCGGGAAGCTTCGCGAGAGGGTGGAGAGCACGCGGTCTCTCGTGTGAAATATTACCAATGCCATGATACGGACGTAATCTCAAGTTCTCCTCATGGTTGAGACATGCAGGATAAGCACACAAATGCTCCATTGTGAGTAAAGAAACAGATAAATACATATCTAAACCAAAATCAACGGAAGGTTTTCTGTACAGCGTTCCTCCTACTCACTTGTAAACAGTGCTGCTCTTCCGGGTGTGACGGTTCTCGCATCAAATCCCAATGCGATTAAGTCACGTGCATACTGCTTCTGACCGGAAGTATGATTTAGTGTTTAAAAAAAAGTACTTCACCGTTTATCTTTTTTGCACCAAAAGCATTTGTGTTGCGATAGAAGACAATAAAACAATAGTTCACCCAAAAATGAAAATTCTCTCATCATTTACTCACCCTAATGACATCCCAGATGTGTATGACTTTCTTTCTTCTGCAGAACACAATGTTTTTTAGAATATATCTCAGCTCTGTAGGTCCATACAATGTAAGTGAATGGGTACCAAAAATTTTATGCTCCAAAAAGCACATAAAGGCATCATAAAAGTAATCCATACGACTCCAGTGGTTTAAACTATATTTTCCGAAGCAATATGAAAGGCGTGGGTGATATTTAAGTACTTTTTTGCTTGAAATTCTTCTCCTTATCCAGTAGGTGGCTGTAAAGCAGTTCAATGGAAAGGAGATGCGAGAACCGAATTGGCAATATAAATAATATTTTAATGAAGGCTTTAAACAAAAGACAAACACACACATGACGGACATGTCCGTAAACTATCTCTCTCTCGTCGCACCACTGTCTGCCATTGGTCTTTATCCCTCTCGGAGGCTTAATTAGCCTGATAAGGGACCGGGTGTGTATAATCACAACCCGGCCCCACCCTCCGCCCTGCCACATTGGCATATGCATGAAGAATGTGAATCACCAAAAACACAAGAAGAAGAGTGTGAAAGTGATCTGTTTCTCACCCACACCTATCATAGCACTTATGAAGATGTTGATTTAACCCCTGGATGTTGATTTTATAGAATACGTTTATGCTTATGGATGTGATTTTGGGAGCTTCAAAATGTTGGCACCAATTCCCTTGCATTGTATAGACCAAAAGAGCTGAGAAATTCTTCTAAAAATCTTAATTTGAGTTCTGGGATGGCATAAGAGTTAGTAAATGATGAGACTAATTTTCATTTTTGGGTGAACTAATCCTTTAAATGTCAAGAAGAGCTAACATAACATGTAAACGCATCAAAACCAACAACATGTATGCTAGACCCTATACCAATTTAGCTAGTAAAAGGGGTGTTTCCTTTAATCCAGAACTTTCAAGCTGGCAGTAATTAACCCTTTCATACAGTGTATCTGGAAAGTATTCACAGCGCTTCACTTTTTCCACATTTTGTTGTTACAGCCTTATTCCAAAATTGAATAAATTCATTATTTTCCTCAAAATTCTACCCCATAATGACAACGTGAAAGCAGTTTGTTTGAAATATTTGCAAATTTATTAAAAATTAAAAGAAATCACATGTACCTAAGTATTCACAGCCTTTGCTCAATACTTTGTTGAAGCACCTTTGGCACCAATTACATCCTCAAGTCTTTTTGGGTATGATGCTACAAGCTATTACCTATTTTTGGGCAGTTTCTCCCATTCTTCTTTGCGGGACCTCTCAAGCTCCATCAGGATGGATGGGGAGCATCGGTGCACAGCCCTTTTCAGATCTCTCCAGAGATGTTCAATCGGGTTCAAGTCTGGGCGTTGTCCCATAGCCACTCCTTTGTTATCTTGGCTGTGTGCTTAGGTTCATCTTCCAAAAGGACAAGACCCTTCGCCCAAGTCTGAGGTCCAGATCGCTCTGGAGCAGATTTTCATCAAGGATGTCTCTGTACATTGCTGCATTCATCTTTCCCTTGATCCTGACTAGTCTCCCAGTTCCTGCCGCTGAAAAACATCCCCACTGCATGATGCTGCCACCACCATGCTTCACTGTAGGGTAGGTGATGAGCATTGCCTGGTTTCCTCCAGACATGATGCTTGCCATTCAGGCCAAAGAGTGTTTCATCAGACCAGAGAATGTTGTTTCTCATGGTCTGAGAGTCCTTCAGGTGCCTTTTTCAAACTCCAGACAGGCTGTCATGTGCCTTTTACTGAGGAATGGCCACTCTACCATACAGGCCTGATTGGTGGAATGCTGCAGAGGTGGTTGTTCTTCTGGCCATGAAGAAACACTGGAGCTCTGTCAGAGTGACCATCATGTTCTTGGTCACCTCCCTGACTAAGGCCCTTCTCCCCGATTGCTCATTTTGGCCATCCGGCCAGCTCTAGGAAGAGTCCTGGTGGTTCCAAACTTCTTCCATTTACAGAAGATGGAGGCCACTGTGCTCATTGGGATCTTCAATGCTGCAGACATTTTTCTGTACCCTTCCCCAGATGTGTGCCTCGGTACAATCCTGTCTCTGAGGTTTACAGACAATTCCTTGGACTTCATGGCTTGGTTTGTGCTCTGACATGCACTGTTAACTGTGGGACCTTATAAAGACAATTGTGTGCCATTCTAAATCTTGTCCAATCAACTGAATTGACCACAGGTGAACTCCAATCAAGTTGTAGAAACATCTCAAAGATGATCCTTTGAAACAGGATCCACCTGAGCTCAATTTTGAGGGTCCTCGTTTTTTATATTTAATACATTTGCAAAGATTTCAAACAAACTTCTTTCACGTTGTCATTACAAGGTGTTGTTTTGAGGAAAATAATGAATTTTATAAATTTTGGAATAAGGCTGTAACATAACAAAATGTGGAAAAAGGGAATCGCTGTGAATACTTTCCGGACGCACTGTTTACTCAACTATTTCCCTCAGTCTTTGCCAAGTCTCATCTAGACCACACTGATCTCTCCTCTATGTGTGAGCAGGTATATTAATCCTTGTATGTATTGTTGTATATCTCCTTTTGGCAAGAATACCTGTTATTATATATTATTCTCTTTTGTTCAGTTTAATAAACACTGTGCTTGGGTTCACCCTGATCTTCGAGTTCTGCTCTGTGACAGAAGACTCGACCACACTATGGATCCAGCAGGACCTGATCGGTTTCAACAAATCCTCTGCTCAGGGGCAAACTCTCCATTGCCATGAAGACATAATGAGTCAGATTCAACGCAACCTGGACACTATAATAAGAGTGCTGCCTACTTCATCTTCATCAGTGTCCAGTGAACAGTCAGCCCCAATAGATACCACCACCAACTCCTTCCTAATTTTGGATGAGTGCTTCACTGATGTCGTCCTGGTGCTCGTCATAAAACAGTTTCAAGGACCAACAGAGAGGTGTGTGCCTGGAGCGATTCTTGCTTTTCGTCCTGCCTGTGCAATCCACATCATCCCTCTACCATTAAAACCTTTACTCTGAAGGGGCCTATCCAGTGCTTTACCATCAATGTTGAGAGACCTACCAATGCCAAAGAGGTAAACCTGTTTACAAGGAATTCACCAATGTGTTCAGTCCCCAAAAGGCCTCTCAATTTCCACCTCACCATTCTTGGGACTGTGACATTGATCTGTTACTCGGTGCTCCACTGCAATGTGGGATTTCATCTTGAAATGGATCAATTGATGATTAGGATTTTTAGAGACATGTTTGTGGTTAGCCCATATTGAGTCCCAACATATGTCATTACTGTCATCTGAACCAATCCCATAAATATCTCTGCTCCAAACATCTACAACTGGTAACTTTTTGTAAGAAGCCTCCAGAAACAACATGTACAGGGATGAAACTATACCCCTTGTATTTCCACATGAAGTAAGCAACGTATGCAAAGTAAGACAGGGAATACTAGAGCCCCAAGGAACCCCATATGCACGCATGGCAGATCTCAGGCACAGATCATAGAAAAATGAAGTGCCTGGTAAATTATATTCAGCACGTAGATCATTAAACATTCGTAAACCATTGTCCCCGCAAACATCAGCCAAAACATGAATCCCTCTATCACTCCACTCTTAGAAAACAAAAGGCTTATTATCTGAAAGAAGACCATGATTACGGAATAATGGAGAATGAGAATGCCATTTATAGTCATCATGGGGAATACATTGAAGGTAGAAAGGAGATATGCTATTATTGGGCCAAAACACTGTTTTACACTCTTCAACGGAGTATTACAATAAATTAAATCCTGTAATCTATAAGGTAAAACCAGATTAAATTCAACTGGTTGCCAAGATACAGCAGAACCAGGCTTTAACCATACCGTGAGAGGTCGTAATGTAAAAGCCCAATGATAAAGCTTAAAGTCTGGAAGTGCAAGTCCACCAGCATCCTTGCAACAAATTAATGTTAAATACTTTATACGAGGGGACTTGCCGTTCCATATGAACTTGGAAAACAATTTTTGCAATTTAGACCAGAAATCTAAAGATGGAGACAGAGGTATCATAGAGAAAATTTACGTGAGGTAAAATATCCATTTTGATGACAGAAATCCGAGCTTGTAAAGAAAAAGATAGTGTTGACCAGCGAGTCAAGTCCATCTCTACAAAATTATATATACCCTGGATATTTTTCAGAGCTATTGTGTGTAGAGATGGAAATATATCCACACCCAAATATTTAAAGCTGGTTACTATCGGTATAAAAGATGGTAAAACCGACTTAGAGGATGAAATATTTAAGTGCATTAATGAGGATTTGTTCCAATTAATCTTATACCCAGAGAATTGGCTAAAAGAGTTTAATACTGACAAAATATGATGAATAGACACAGCAGTATTACTAACATATAAAAAAGAATGTCATCTGCATATAACGAGATTCTATGAGAAGTGTTACTAAAAGTGATAGGACTAACCAAAGAATGTTGATGAATTTTCTGTGCAAGAGGCTCAAGAGAGAGTGCAAACAAGAGTGGTGAGAGAGGGCATCCCTGACGAGTCACACGTAATATAGAAAATTTTGAAGAGGTGATGCCCCCTATCATGACCACAGCAGAGGGATTGACATATAATACCTTTACCATATTAATATAATCTCTGCCTAAACCAAGATGCTCCAATACTGACCAAAGGTAATGCCATTCAAGCCAGTCAAAGGCTTTCTCAGCATCTAAAGACAGAGTTGCACACGGTATGTCCATTCCACTAGTCACGTGTATGATGTGCAATAACCGGCAAACATTATCGGCCGCAAGACGAGATTTAATGAAACCAGTCTGATCGTTATGCACCAATTTAGTCATGAATGCATCTAACGGGAGGCCAAATCTTTGGCGAACAATTTCACATCACTGTTTAACAGAGATACTGGTCTATAATTGCCGCACCTTGGTCAAGTCTTTATTAGGCTGAGGTAAAAGAGTAGTAATGGCCATATTAGCACTATTATTAAAAACACCCACCCAAATAGATTAATGAATCATATTCAACAGAGGCTGTCCCAGCTCATCCCAGAAAGAAAGGTATAGTTCAGGTGGTATTCCATCCCATCCCGGAGATCTACCCCTCTTCATACGTACAAGAGCATCCCTTAACTCATTTAACGAAATAGGAACATTTAAAGATGTACCCTCTTCTTCCGAGAGACATGTAAGAGTCAAATCTTGAATAAATTGGTCACATAAAGTTTTACTGAAAACTAAATCCGGCCTATATAAATTCTGATAAAAATCTTTAAACTCTCTATTTATAGCTTTAGGTTCACTTATCAAGCTATTAGTAGATTGAATTGCCATAATATTTGAATTTTTTTCACCATTCCTTAATCTAAGTGCCAGGCGCGTCGTTAGACATGAGCCCCGGATGTTTTTTTTATAGCCCCGGATCTCAAAAAATTGAATTTATTCATAATTATTATTATTTTTTAATAATTTTGTATTTATTTAAAAAAATGTACCGGGTCTTTTAATCTATCCTTCGGAATCATGTATTAAAGATGATTAAAATGTGTTCAAGCAGATCAAAGTTACTATGGTTACAGAATGCTTGTATTTAGAGTGCGCACCAGAGGAGAGAGCCTGAAAGAGTCATCGGTTAACTTACAGCTTTAGGGCTTGACTGTCATTGTTGTTTGTGGCTTCTGGTGGTAGCTATTATGGACATTAGACACTTTTTAAAAAGTAAAATAAGGAGTCATGAACGATACGAGGGAGGCAAGAAGAGTTATCTACTGGCGCCGTTCCCTCATCATTAAGCTCAGGTCGGTGAAGGCTCTTAAGCAAACCCTGGTCTAACTTACTAGCCCTGTAAGTTACTCACTGTGGTATTAATGCAGAACATGTACTGTATATATAAAGTACGTGGGACCTTACTATTTCGCCTATAGCTAATCCATTTTGTGAGCCATAATCCGTTTCTCGTGAGGAATGTAGATGAAGTAGCCTATACATCTGATTTGGCGATTGAAACACGATGTGTAAATTAACGTTATTCAGGGATGTAGTGGAGGCTAAATGCACATAAACGCCG
The DNA here is from genome assembly GCF_025860055.1 of Xyrauchen texanus. Lineage (NCBI taxonomy): Eukaryota > Metazoa > Chordata > Actinopteri > Cypriniformes > Catostomidae > Xyrauchen > Xyrauchen texanus. Next base: position 46,921,356 of record NC_068285.1, read on the forward strand.
TTTACGCACCTCCCAAAATTCGGAAATAGCGTTTACCCACCTCCAAAGTGGGTTTATCCACCTCTAAATTGCGTTTATCCACCTCTAAATAGATAGTTCCTAAGCCACTTTAAATTAAAGCTTATGTCGTTTTAGTTTCATATTGTTCATTTATAGTTTCATAGGTTGTTTAAACCTAAGACGAAGTCTTTCATAATGCGCTCCATGCGCGTGCATCGATATTGACTACTACCAGCTATATACAGCGTGCTGTCTTGTTGACCAATCAGCAGGAAGCAGCAGACTGCATCAAGATTCATCCGTCACTCACTAGCCCAAACGTCTAATGTAAAAATGGATATCCGGCAATTTTTTAAGCGCCGTCAAGACGGCAGTCCTCCACCTCCTGAGGCCAGCAAACGGCCTCGACTACAATCCCAAAGTGAGTGAGCTTGGAAAACAGTACTAAACTTCATGTTTTTGAGGTTAATTTGGTTAGATTAATAGATAATTAGATTCATGTCACTGACTCAACAAGTCACCTCTACCTTTTCCCATTATCCAATGTTACAAGTAAAATTCAGGATACATTATTAATTATTTAATATTCATGTATTATTTATTTGTGTTTCTGTGAATAGCTGTTACAGTTCTACAAATAAAGCATTCTATCTTTTTACCTATCATTTAAAATGCTAAAAAAAAAAAAATGCACCTGAATGCAGGAAATGAAGTGTTTAATAGCCAACATTTCCTGGGGGAGGTCCCCCAGACCCCCCATTTATATTATTATTGCTTATTATTATGTGCCTATGAGTAGAAGAAGTAGTTACCAAAAGCGGGCGGGCGGGCGGGGGTGGGTGGGGGGGACTGGGCTAAGCCCCCAATGTATCAAGATCCTAGCAACGCCCCTGCTAAGTGCTAAAAGGTGACTTGGTTTTGCACCATTGAAGTGATAAGTTCTTCTAACTTTGTGCATTAAAAACTCTATGCCGTAATAATGAATTCTGTATGCATCACCTTTATTTCTTTCTGAACATCTTCAAAGTGACAAATTTGCTGACAATGCTCCAGCCTGTTTAATTTTGTCTCGAGAGTGCTTATTTCCTACAATCTAGACTTACTTAATTGGGACACAAAAGAAGACCGTATGCAACCTTTAATAGCATCCCTGAGCAAGCGGGGATCATCCACCGAACCAGCATTTATCTCTATAAACCAACTCAACTCTTTTTTGAGCATTGCACAGAAATCTTTATTTTGTAACAGTGTGGAATTAAAACACCAACGTGATGCTCTAGAAGGTGCAGACACAAGAGAGATTTTAGCTGAGACCACACTATGATCAGATAAAGGACAAGACTTTATATCAACACTGTGTAATTCTGAGTATGCAGCATGAGATATAAGTATGTAATCCAACCTAGAATAACTTTTATGTCTGGCAGAGTAGAAGGTGTACTATCTCTTGGTAGGATGAAAAATGCAATGTACATCAATTAGACTAAGAATGATCTGCTTTGCTTCAGCAATCATGAAGGCACATTCATGATTTGCGTCAGGGCATCCGCATCATCTGTGCTCCACATACATAAGAGATTTTAGCGCTGGCACTGCCTTACATAATGATACTTCATCCAAATTGTCCAGCCTTCATCCAGTAATCATTAGCTTATGTTTCAAAAAGGTAGTGTCAACAGCTTCAAAATTGAAAATATTTTAACTTTGAGTGGAGCGTCAAAAGAGCCTGTACTTGAGAAATTATACTCATAATACAAAACGTTTCAAAGCAGCTTTACAAAGTATAGTGTAGATGAGCCAAGATTCAGCAAGACTTTCATTTGTGGAGCATGCCTAGCTCTAGTGCTTACAGTAACTATTTAGGTACTTGTGAAAACACATCATTATGCTTTTAAATGCATTGTGTATAAGTGTAGGTTTTATTTCCTAGTATATAGAACATTAGTATTTATATTTATGGTAAGACGAATCCTTTCTTCCCTTTTGTGTTTTTTCTCAGTCTGTTCAAAAGGAAAAGGCTCAACTTTACTGACCAATGATCAATTATGTGTTGTGAACACACAAGGTATGTGTGGGACAACCACAAAACAATGTCTGATTTAAAGAGTAGAATATTTGAACAGCACCATTCTCAAATTAATTATGTTTATATTATATATTCTACATACTCATGTAATAGATTGAGTGTGAGTATAATAGCATTAAACTGTTGGGTTCATTTTATTTTACCCAATAGGTGGGTCATTATATTAAGTTATTTCTAACATTTTTGGGTTATTTTTAACCCAACTGTTTTGTGTGTGTGTGTGTGTGTGTGTGTGTGTGTGTGTGTGTGTGTGTGTGTGCTCGTGTGTGTGTGCTCGTGTGTGCGTGTTTACAGATCCAGATCAGAAATGCAGATGCTGCATTACGCAGATGAACACTCACCATCAGGCACGTGCACACATAGACATAAAAGGTGGCTTGAGCCCGCCCTTTTTCTTCCTCGAGAGAAAGTGCCCTTTTTTCTGGGGTGTTTTTTATATATATATAAATAAATTAATATATCCTGTTTGCGCACAGCTTCCCTGTCAAACAAATATATTTATCAAATAAAAAATCAAAACATCAGGTCGGTAGATGAGATTCTGTCGATGACCACCCTCCCTCCCCCCCTCCCTCCGCGTTGTGTACAGTGCCTCGACTTTACAGCTAATTAGCCAAAAGCAAATATAGTTAACTAGTGTCTTGCTAACATTCATGACTCATGAGCTACTAGCTAATGTAATAGGTTAGCTAAAGTCTAGCTAAGGCAATATATCATGGCCATACAGGCCAATATACTGTACTTATTGGAGACATTACAGGTGAATACTGTCAAATTTGTGTTTAATAACGTCATCACAATCGCCACATTGATATGCAAATTAGGTGTTAACTGATTAAAATTAGATAATTTGCTTTATTTGTCAAGACACTGCAGGTGAATAGGATACAAGTCTCGAAATTGCAACCATTTTGGTCGCATATGCTCCCGAAATGTCATCTGGGCGTCCTCAAAATATATTTGGGAGCATCTGTGCGAAAGCAAATAATTGTTGGGACACAACCGGTTTTCATTTCTCTACAAAACATTCGCTAACTACTGCACTATGTGCCTGCTGTGAGCTGATAGAGTGACCAGTCATCCGCTACATTCAACATTTCATAACCAATTTAACTTTACATTCTTGATCTTTACGTTCTTAAATCTAAAGCAGATTTTGGATTGGTTAATATTAGCCGTCAATCACTCCTTTTCACCGTGCTCCATGTCACGTGACAGGGAGCTAACTAGCATGCAAAATGTTAAGAGCTGAAGAGAGAAGTTGAATACAACACTGAGATTTATTTTGTAAGCCGCCTAAAGTTACAGCTAATGTAACTCCTGAAGTTGGTTATGGCGATCATGTGGTGAATCTGGATCCACCAGCAGAAAAGAAGGCTTACAGTTTTCGGAGTGAGTGGCTGAAAGACTTAGAGTGTCTCCGCTATAAAAAAGGCTCACTGTAAATTCTGTGACAGAGGTTGCAGGTAACACTGCATTCGCCACTGAATCCATACATTTTAAGCGCAAGAGCTTAATTAAACACGGGGAGAGTGCCAAGCACAAGAAATGCCAAAATCAGTGTGTGCCAAAGAATTCAGGATCAGGTTCGATTGTTGAAGCTTTTAATCACCAAGATGCTGCCGGACATTCCGCTCAATTGGCAGAGCTGAACGTGAAATTGAACACCGCCATAGAATAGCTCACCTTTACTAAATGTAAACCCATGTTGCAGCTCATGAAAATGAACAGTGTTGAAATCTACATGGCGTAAGCAAATGACAAGTTATGTGCCAACATCATCGGCGTGATAGCAGATACCATCAACGAGAACACCGCAGATAAAGTATCGTCAGCTCAGTACATCTCAATCATCAATGATGGAGACACCGAAATGCCTGTCAAGTAGTGTGTGATGGTGTATGTCCGCATCCTGCTTGATGGACAGCCCACAAACATCTTCTTCGGACATGTTGAGGTGGAACACACCAATGCTGATGGTGAGGATGTTTTTTTTTAAAAATACATAGCCTATTTAGTTTTATATAGTAACACGTTGATTTACCTGCAGTAATCAATGGCAATATATTAGCCTACTATATTAAGGTCACTTGTAATATCACAATTAGTCAGTGTCTTACTGAACGTGTATGTTGGTTTTTCTATGCTAATTGGATTTATTTGGTAAATGTAATTGTTAAATTATTAATAATATTAGCCTTGTTTAAACAGCATTTAACCAGTGGGAATTATTTTAGGAATCTATACAGCCACCAAGTCAAACGAAATCTGTTAATATATATTGCGTGAGTGTGAGGGAATTCAAATAAATTGGTAAGGAAGTCAGAGTTGTGTTAATATTTTGTATGTTTTGTTTAAAAATTTTTTTTTACTAAATAATTATGCAAAGTGCCCTTTTTTTCCACTTGAGCCCCTGCCCCCAAAAATGTCTGTGCACGTCCCTGCTTACCATGAACACTCACTCATCATCCGTAGGCCTACTGGTGTCTAGGAGTCATTGGAAAGCTGAGAGCCTCGGCTATATTAAATATCAGTATTTATTGACAATAGACGGATTACTTTTAGATATTGATGTAGTTCAAACTTTAACCTCTTTATTAAATACATTTTTCATGGATTCAGTATTTCAGCCACTTCTGAATGATTGTATATATCTCTTTTATTCTATTACCAAAAAACTACTTTTTTCCCTGAATATTAATCACATATTCTTTTCATTATTGAGTGAATCATTGATTGTGTTTTTGGGGATGAAGAGGAGCCTCAGCAGAAGAATAAATGTGTGTCTGAGGAGACTGAAAACACAGAGAATGCTGAGAGAAGAACTAAACTTATATTGTAGACATATTTATGTGAAACAGCTATATATATAACACATATTGTGTTTTTTTTTTTTGGTTTAACCCTTTTAAAGTCTGCATTCTTTAGATTATTTACAGGTAGTTCTCCAAGTTAGGGTAGATGTCATATTAAATAGACACAGATAAAAACAAACAGAGAGACTTACAGTCTGTTCTGTAACTTCTTATGATAGATGAGTAACAAATAAGAACACACAAGCCGGGATTTCATGAACTGGACTTCCTTACTGCTCAGGTCAGCGTCACCCTATAAAACTTGTTAAAGGAACACACACATATTCAGTTTGGGCTGTACCAACTACAGATACAGCTGAGGGGAGTATAGGTGAGTCCATCAGCTGCTTATACTACACTCTGTACAATAGCACACACTGTATAAAGCTGTATAAAGGTCCTCAATCACATCTAATTCTCAGAACTCAAGCTTTCTGGAGATACTGAAGTTCTTTTGGAAAGATGTATTTTTAACATTTTGTCAGCTGAATGATCAACACCACTTTAAACAACAGCACAAACTATTGAATACACTGTACTTTTTGCCCTGTTTTATTCCTGTTAAGCATGGGGCTACTCTAACACATTTTTCATGAAAATGTAAACACTAAATCATAACTTAAGACATAAATGAATGCATTAGATTTTAGATTTTAATGATCAATTGTTATATTCTAGACATAATGATCCCTGAGAGGAACTGCAGAACAGCAGCACATTTAATATGTTGTGCACAAGAAACACTGAACAGAGGAAGACACAACACAGAGAGCTGCTGTGCTTCCAAACCAAATTTATTGTAATATATTTGTAAACATTATGTGTGTGTTTCTGAGAATGTGAACTCTGAGCTGGAGGAGATATCAAAGGTACAGTCACATTTCTGTGTTCTGTCTGTTTTTCAGCAGTTATGACACAGATTGTTCAATGGAGACATGATAAATCAACACTCAGTCATCACTAAATAAGTACGTTTTCACATATTTTCAGCATGGTCAAAGTGCTTTCTGTCTTCGCTCTTCAGGTTCCTAAAGTTAACTGTGTTCATACTTATGTGGCACTTTTCAAGTTTCTCCCTCAAGAACGTGTGATGGACTCACTGGACGTGTGTCCATTAAAAAGTCTCCATGCACCAGAGAACACATTCATTACAAATGAGAAAGTACTTCTGCAAATACAAATACACATAAATAAGTGCATGTTTGTGTGATATACAGTATGCATATATATGATTTTAACCAAAAGCAATTTTTTATCTTTTTCATGATCTCGTTTCACAGGTGTTTTTCCATTCACCGCCATTGTTTCCTCCCGCTGATGGTCACAAATATGGCAGATGCGGGGAAAAGTGACATCACTGAAACAGGTAAATAGACTTATTCTTTCTTTACATAAGTAAAGGCTTGTATCAACAATCAATTTGAAATTGCTATACTAATGATTTAAATAATATACTTTACTATACTAAATGGTCTGCACTTATATAGTGCTTTTTTAACCTTAGCGGTTTGCAAAGCACTTTACACTGTGAATCATTCACCCATTCACACACACACACACACCAATGACAGTAGAGCTGCCATTCAAGGTGCTAGCCTGCCATTTGGAGCAACTTGGGGTTCAGTGTTTTGCCAAAGGACACTTCGTCATGTGGGCTGGGAATCGAACCACCAACCTTGCGATTAGTGGCCAACCCGCTCTACCACCTGAGCCACAGCTGCCATGCCTATACTAAATACAATAATAAACTGCTGAAAATATCAAGTCAAATACTTTTACAGAATTTATTTGTATTGTATCTCTTAACACATTAGATCAGATCATTCAAAATAAATTTCCCCTGATTCAGTTGACTGTTTTCATCTTTTAAATTGTTTAATTCTTTCACGATAGATTTGTGTTGGTAAGATTGAGGCCTAGTCCACACTAATACGTTTTCGTTTGAAAACGCATCTTTTTCTCTCCGTTTTGGCCTTCCGTCCACACTGAGATGGTGTTTTTGTAACGCACACTGAGCTTTTTGAAAATGCACTCCAAAGTGGATACATTTGAAAACGTCTCGGTTACGTACGTAACCTCGGTTCCCTGAGACGAAGGGAACGAGACATTGCGTTTACTAACACATATGTGCCTTCATACACAACCTATTTGAAAACTCTCTACAATAACAACAATATTCTAATATTGGCTATGGTGCTTGAGCCCCACCTGTTTTGGCACAAACTGTAAAACAGATGCACAGACACCATTTCCTCAGAATCTCTGACTGAGAGCAAGGAGTCTTGTAGTGTGGGTAGCGTTTGCAATGTCATGTTCCCTTCGTCTCAGGGAACCGATGTTACATACGTAACCGTGACGTTCCCTTACGACTTCAGTCCACTTGACATTGCGATTACTAATGCATATGGGGAGCAGAATCCCATCACACCGCACTACACGACATAACTTTCTAGAGAGGAAACATGGCGGCGCAGTCTTGTGGGACGGCGACCAACATGTGTATGCCTCGGTATATATATATATGGCCAATGAATAGCAAGTGCTCTAAACAGAGAGGACTTGTGAAGAAAGAGACGTCTAGGTTGTAAAACCGTGTGACCATGTTTTACGAGGGCCATCCTGCTGCAAACATATGTCTTGTAAGGACACACCGTTCATCCATGCCCATGAGGAGGCCATGCCTCTAGTTGAGTGTGCTTTAACACCAATTGGTCAAGTCTGATCCTGCGATTCATAAGCCAGGGTAATTGCATCGACAATCCAGTGAGAAAGTCTTTGCTTGGAGACAGACATTCCTTTTGTGCATCCTCCATAGCATATAAAGACCTGATCAGACAGTCTGAACTGGCAAATACGTTCAACATTTGTATGTAGCACCCGCACAGGGCATAACAAATGCACAAATGCAATGATTGTTCCTCATCTGAATTAAATGTAGGAGGGAATAAGGCCTGAAGGTGAACCACCTGCACTTTGAAGGGTGTGGTCAGGACCTTAGGTACATAGCCTTTCCTGGGTTTGACAGTGGCTCTTGAAAGACCGGGGCCAAACTCCAGACATAAATTGTTGACCGATAATGCATTTAGGTCACCGACCCGTTTTACTGAGGCCAGAGCCTGCATCATGCTTGCCACATACAGTTTGAGTGTTGACGGGGTGAGTCCTGCGTCTAATCACTCTTGAAGTAATATTAGAATTTCATTTATTTGGCAGTTTACTGGGTTCTTACTATGTGAGAGACACCAGTCAGTGAAAACCTTCAATTTTTAGTGCATAGAGGCGTCTTGTGGACAGTGCTCTGGCTTGTAAAATGGTGTTCATGACTGTGCGCGTCAGTTCTGGCATGTGTAGTGCGCCCCGTTCAGGGGCCACACATGCAGGTTCCACAGTTGGGGCTGGGGATGCCAGATTGTGCCGTGCGCCTGAGAGAGGAGATCCCTCCTCAGCGGTATTTCCCATGGTGGGCTGTACAGCATCTCTATCATTGCCGGAAACCATGGCTGGTTGGGCCATTTCAGTGCAACTAATAGAACCGTTTCTTGTCCTCCCGGACTTTACATATGACAGAGTGGATCAGGCATACCAGAGGAAAGACGTATTTGCATTTCGCCGGCCATTTGGTAAGTAGGCTTTTCCCGCTAGTGTGGGCATCTGCCAACAAGGCTTAGAAGGATGAATGGGGCGCGATTTCCATGCCCTGCTACTCATTGGGCAGAGATGTGCCGCTACCGCCTCCTCCACCTGGGGTAGTTTGGCATAGCCGTTCTTTTCCCCGTGGTCCACATTCGTGAGAACGTAGTCACTGCGCGTGTGCGCTGAGAGGGGTGCGTGCCAGGACTTAGATAGTTCGCTGTGCACCTCAGAGAAGAACGGGGCAGATCTGCGGGGCGCAGCTGCTTGACGGCATCCGGACTGCAAGAACCACTCATCAAGGCAAGTCTGTCCAGGTACCTCTGGGGGAGGCCACTCGAGATTGAGTTCTTCGACCGCCCTTGCAAGGACGTGAAACATCTCCCTGTCACTGGTGCCTATACGGCCCTTGCCCTCGCTGTCATCCTTATCATCCCCAGCATCAGATCCACCAAATGAGATGAGGCCACATGCTCCTCCTTCACGGCCCCACCGTGCCTCCTCGTGTGAACCCTCAGGTATCACAGAAGAGCCTGGTGGGAGGGCGCGAGACGCCGAATCATCCCTCAGAACGAGGGCACAGTGAGGACAGTCTGTCTCCATGAAAGCTGACTCTGCGTGGGCGCGGACCCACGGCTATGCCCAGACAGAAAACACAGCTCTCATGATTGTCTGACAGCGGGGTGTGTCTCTCACACAAGGAACACTTACGGAACGACATCTTGAAAAATACGTGAACACGTTATTGGCTCTTCTAGATATATAAATATAAATATAGATTTATATTTAATATTTAACTTTAATATTTAATTTTATATTTAACTTATATAACTTATATTTATAACACACAAGTACAAGTTGCTTTAAAAGGATACTCTACACCTGCCTACGTGCTGCGGAGAATAAGGATGCTGAGGTCTGTTCACCAGCGAAGCGCCAAGCGGCAAGGTGGAGTGATGTTTGCCGGAGCACTGCAGGGGAGTGGAGAGTCTTCTCACTGCTGTAAAGATTGACTGGTGTGTATCGATGGCGAAGGTAGAGGGCTTCGAGACAAGAGGTAATCGCTGTCTTGAAGGAGGACATTTTTATAAAACAGGTGCACAGACACCATTTCCTCAGAATTTCCAGTTTGCGCGGAAACAGGCGGGGCTCAAAAACCATAGCCAATATTAGAATAGTGCCGTTATTGTAGAGAGGTTACAAATAGGTCATGTATGAAGGCACTCCCCATACGCAATGTCAAGTGGACTGAAGTTGTAAGGGAATGCAGCTTTTGCGTTGAAGTGTGGACTGTGAAAACGGATGCTTTGGAAAACAAGGACGCATTTTTAGTCATATTATCTATCCAACCAAAACAATCAAGATGGCTGCCTGTGTTATGACTTAATACACGAGGTCAAGGACATCTCATCATCATAAAATTTCAAGGGTGACAACTTCTTATACTTCCCAACCATGTACACTTGTTGTACATGTTACTCTTTTAATAGGAGTTAACTTACAAAAAGTGCCTTCACTACACAGAACACCAACTTTAACACAATTACTAGTCTGAGAGAGAAATCAAACAAGACATATAGTGCTGCAATCAGTCTGTAGTGAAACAACAGCGGTTGACAGGAGGGCTGAACGTTCTGTGTTCTGTGTTCGTTTAAGGTTTATTGACATCGTACCTGTGTAAAGAGTCTTCTTCTGACAGTAGGTTATAATTTAACACCAAAGCAACCCTTCTCTTGCCGTTTAGAACCACATTATTTCATGCTTGAATAAATAATGCTCCATCAGAGACTATTTAGCCCGAGACGGAGCGCAGGTATTATAAAAGAGGGGGAGAAGTTGAAACACCCAATATGGTGGATGAAGAAAAAGAAGTTCAGTTATACCACTAAAAGCGACAATCACCTATCATCAATCATTATGGAGTGGTGGTGGCGTAGTGGGCTAAAGCACATAACTGTGAATCAGAAGGTCGCTGGTTCGATCCCCACAGCCACCACCATTGTGTCCTTGAGCAAGGCACTTAACTCCAGGTTGCTCTGGGGGGATTGTCCCTGTAATAAGTGCACTGTAATTCGCTTTGGATAAAAGCGTCTGCCAAATGCATAAATGTAAATCTGAGTATGAGTCTGCCTTTGCCAGTTTCGCTCATGCATCCCATTGAAGCGAAGACAGACAGTGGCTGTACGCCGTTGGAGTGAGAGTCATTTGTTTTAAATAACACAATGCCAGCAATATAGTTCTGTCACAATACTTATACTACATACACTGAATATGTTGTTATATTAGCCACTTTTTAAGAATACACTATAATACATTGTTGTGCAAATTATACCTGCCACAATTTCCACCACGGTGCAAATAGCAAGTGTTAATTGATTCTACCTTACCTTAAAATGTAATTCTTTCTTATTATTTTGCAAAGTCTTGAAATTTCATTAAAGATATGTATTAATTTGTATGTGTGTTTGGTTATTTAAAAAAACCACTATGGGGCCAGCCCTGCCTGTCCTTGCATGTGCATTAGCTTGTCGCTGTAGCTGTCCCATTGTCACGATTCCCCGTTGTCTGCTCAGTGTTTCTCCCCTGTCACCCATCCCGAACTACACTTCCCATAATCCCCTGCCCTCGTCACTGCCAGTGTCATTGTTCTCACCTGTATGTAATTTATCATCATCACCCTTCTGTATTTAAACCCTGTTGTTTGTTCATTCATTGTCGGTCGTCAAATAATGTTATGGTTGTCCTCGATGTTTCGCCTGCCCGTGTTCTCCGTGGATGTTGCTCATGTTTATACTTTGTTTTCCCCTCGTGGATGTTTTGTGTGTTCCCTGTATTGTTTAGTTATTTTTAGTTATCCTGTTCACCTTTTGCACCTTCATTAAAGAACTACATTTAGATCCTCACTCCTCATCTGTCCTCGTCTGAATCATAACACCCATGTGCAGCTGTTGCTTAAAGTCACAAACAGGTGAGTTAGAAATTATATTTATACAGAGACATTGGCTTTTTAATGAAATAATAAAACATGCTAAATGTTCAGGATCTTTTTATATGGACAATGCGTGCTACTGTGCATTCTTGGACATGGCTATAGGACATACCATACCAATACTTTTATTAATAAAGGAGCTACATAAATGAATAAGGATTACAACACATTTACAAGTAGAATGATGAGTTTGCTGTTTTCATGAAACATGTTTTGTTTTAGTCTGGTTGGACTTATTGTTGTACATAATAACTGGACTAGTCACTAGTCAATAAAGACATGTTAAAAGTCCCTATTACTCTACCAACCAGGTGAGATGAAGGATAAGAGACAGCTGAACGAGCTGGTTGATGCTGCTTTGATATTTCAAGAACTAAATGTTCATGTGTCTTCTTCCTGAATAAAAAAGGGACTTTCCCATAGCCATATTTTTCAAACACATAATCTTATCCTTTTTTTTTTCTATGATGGATGTAGTGTATAGCCAATTTATCTCTGCTGTATGTCTCTATTTTTGCCTGTCCTCATTCTAACGGTGTGTATTTAGCAATCAGGACACTAAAATTGAGCAAATATTAGAGAAGATGAAAAGTGAGTTTCAAGACTGTAGTACAAAAGATGAAAACAGAAATACATGAAAACACTTTCTTGGCCTTTAAATCCTGCTGTTGTCTTGCAGGTGGTCACCTGTAATGGCACTTCCAATCAGTCACATTTAATCAGAATCAGTCAGTATCTGTATTAGTGTCATTTTCATATATACTGACTTCACAGCCAACTCGCTCTATGAAATAATGTTAAACTTTTTCTCAGTTTCTCTGAGGTTGGGTTAGATTTCAATGACAAGCTCTGAACTGTTTCTCCTGCTAAGCAGGTCCTCTGCATTTTCCGTGCAGGTACATTTACATAATCCAGTGAAATACATGCGCTTTCTGTTCTGGTCCAGACAACATCTCACTGTCTGAATGGACTTTTAGGACAAGTGTGCCAGTTACCACCAACTCCTATTCTTTTGTTGATTAAAACAAAAATGTGTTTTGATTTGTCACTTACATTTATGCATTTGGCAGACACCTTTATCCAAAGCAACTTACAGAGACTTTATTACAGGGATGTAGAACAATACAAGGAAAGCGGTGTCAACTTAAAGGGTAAGTCTTTTAATCTTTTCTTTTCAGTGTCAACTTAAAGGGTAAGTCTTTTAATCTTTTCTTTTCAGTGTCAACTTAAAGGGTAAGTCTTTTAATCTTTTCTTTTCAGGGTATCCAGAGACAGTCTTTTCTTCTTTTCTCTCTCCCTTGCTCCGTCGCTCCTGCCCTTTTTATGCCGCTCTCCTCATGTTACTGCAATCAGACACAGGTGTTAGTCATCATTTAGCTCAGGTGTGAGCGCCCTTACCGCTTTTCTCTCCCGGACGGGCGCTTGACCACGCCCCCGCTGCCACATACCCCCACCGCCCGACTCAGGCCGGGCGTCATCCGACCTGCCTACCACTCCCCACCATTTCTGGAGAGGAAGTCAGCGGCAGCCATCTGCACCCCGGTCTGTGGACCACCTTGAACTTAAAAGGCTGGAGGGCCAGATACCAACGGGTGATCCGGGCGTTCAGTATCTTTCATGCGGTGGAGCCACTGCAGTGGGGCGTGATCCGAGCAGAGGGTGAAGGCCCGCCCCAGCAGGTAGTATCGGAGGGTGAGGACCGCCCACTTGATGGCCAAACACTCCTTCTCTACGGTGCTGTACTTAGTCTCCCTCAAGGAGAGCTTCCGGCTAATGTACAGCACCGGGCTCCTCTCCCTCCACCAACTGCGAGAGCACGGCGCCCAACCCTCTGTCTGAAGCGTCCGTCTGCAAAACAAAAGGGAGAGAGAAGTCAGGTGCATGCAAAAGCGGCCCCCACAAAGTGCAGCTTTAATCTCTGTAAACGCCTGTTGGCACTGCTCTGACCACTGGACCGGATCTGGAGCCCCTTTTTAGTAAGGTCAGTCAGCGGGCTGGTGACATCCGAATAATTAGGTACAAACCGTCTGTAATAGCCAGCCAGCCCCAGGAACTGCCTCACCCCCTTTTTGGTCTTGGGTCTAGGGCAAGTCGCTAATCGCCGCTGGTCTTGTCAATTTGGGGTCGCACCTGGCCATGACCCAAGTGGAACCCCAGATACCGTACCTCCACACGCCCAACCGCAGCACTTTTTCGGGTTTGCCGTGAGCCCGCCCGCCGCAGCGATCTCAGGGCGGCCCTCAGATGTTGCAAGTGCCGCTGCCAATCATTGCTATAAATGATGATATCATCTAGATAAGCAGCGGCGTAAGCAGTATGTGGTCTGAGGATCCTATCCATGAGGCGCTGAAACGTGGCTGGTGCCCCGAACAAACCGAACGGAAGCGTCACGAATTGGTGTAATCCGAGCGGCGTGGTGAAGGCCGTTTTTCACGGGATATTGGTGTCAAGGGGATCTGCCAATAACCCTTCGTTAGATCCAAGGTCGAATAAAACCGAGCAGAACCTAACCGATCGAGCAGTTCATCAACACGGGGCATTGGGTACGCGTCAAATTTAGACACCGCGATTGACTTTTCTATAATCCACACAGAAGCGTACAGACCCGTCGCTCTTGGGAACAAGGACGACCGGGCTGGACCAATCGCTGTGAGATTCTTCTATTACTCCCATGTCCATCATCGCGTCCAATTCTTCCCGAACTATTTTCTTTTTATGCTCGGGCAAGCGATAAGGGCGGCAACGTACCACTACGCCCGGCTCGGTCTCGATATGGTGTTGTATGATGTCTGTACGGCCCGGTAGAGGAGAGAACACGTCTGCAAACTCCTTTTGTAGTTCGGAAACCTCTGCGAGTTGGCGTGGTGAGAGGTGGTCTCCACAAGGAACTGGGGTGTTAGGGTCGCAGGCTTTGTTTACCTCCGGTCCGAGCTCCGCCCTCTCCGGAACTACCGTTGCCAACCTCACAGAGGCCGCCTCTTCCCTCCACAATTTCAGGAGGTTGAGGTGATATATTTGACGCGCGCCCCCTCTATCGGTACGTTTAACTTCATAATCGAGGTCCCCTACTCGTTGTGTGACCTCAAAGGGTCCTTGCCACTTAGCGAGTAATTTTGAGCTCGATGTTGGGAGTAATACAAGCACTTTATCTCCCGGTGCAAATTCCCGTAGCTGAGCACCCCTGTCATACAGCCGGCGTTGGCGTTCTTGAGCCTGGAGCAAATTCTCCTGTGTTAATTGCCCCAGTGTGTGGAGTTTTGCTCGAAGATCAAGAACGTATTGAATTTCATTTTTGGCACTAGAAGGTCCCTCCTCCCAAGTTTCACGGATGTCGTCGAGGACCCAGCGTGGGCGTCGTCCGTACAGCAGCTCAAATGGGGAAAATCCCGTGGAGGCTTGCGGGACCTCTCGTACTCGCGAATAACAGGGGTCCAGCCACTTATCCCAATTCCTAAGCGTCTTCGTGCACGAATTTACTGAATCATATTTTTGAGTGTTTTATTAAATCGTTTCCACCAGCCCATCCGTCTGCGGATGGTACACGCTGGTGCTGAATCGACTTAACGCTCAATAATTCATAAAGTTCGCGAAGTGTTCGTGACATAAACGTAGTGCCTTGGTCGGTGAGGATTTCTTTCGGAACCCCCACCCGGAGATTATCTTGAAGAGTGCCCGGCAACACTGCGTGCTGAGATGTTGCTCAGAGGCACTGCTTCCGGATATCGCGTTGCGTAATCCACCAGGACTAACACAAAGCGATGTCCGCGTGGCGTCCGTTCTAATGGCCCGGCGAGGTCCATTCCAATTCTCTCGAAGGGAACCTCGATCAATGGAAGGGCGCAAAGGCGCTTTTGGGGTGGCTGGTGGGTTTACCAGCTGACATTTGCGGCACGCCGCACACCACCTGCGGACGTCGCCGCCAATGCCCGGCCAATAGAAACGGGCTATTAGGCGGAAAAGTGTTTTCCGTTCCCCTAGGTGACCGGCCATAGGATTATAGTGAGCCGCCTGGAAAACCATTTCCGGCGGCTCCGTGGGATCAACAATTGTGTCACCTCCTCCTTTGTTTGAGCGTCCTGCGTCACTCTATATAACCTATCTTTAATAAGCGAAAAATACGGATATGAAATGGCGACACCCGGCCGGAGTTGTTGACCATCGATTACTCTCACTTGGTCAAAGCGTGCTTAAGGGTTTCATCCCGCGACTGCTCCAAGGGAAGTCCCCTCAGGGAACTCCCTGAGAGGAGGGGTGACCCCTCGCCCCTTCCCTCGTCACTCGGAGCAGCTGAGGACGGCCCCGGCTCCGCCTCCCTGCCAAAGCATCGCACATCACACACCTCTTCACTTTCATGCAGGACCCATCCGCACAAACTCCCTCTAATACATTTCTAAAATTCGGCCAATCAGTACCCAAGATTAGCGGATGGGTGAGGCGGGAACTAACCGCTGCCTCCACACTGTTTTTCTCCCCGGAATTTGATTGCTAAAGTCACCATGGGGTACTTGTGAATATCCCCATGCACACACCTCACCCTCACCCGTTTAGCTGTGCCCAAAGCCCCGGGTTGAACCAAGCGTTGGTGGATGGTGGTCTGATTACAGCCGGTATCCATCAATGCTTGGTATGTACCCCCCTGGATTCTTACCGGGACCCGGTACGCTCCAGCCCGACCGGGGCAGCCTGCGGGACATCGGAGACCCGCACCACCGTCCCCACCTCCATCAGCGGACACTGATCCCGGAAGTGGTCCGGTCTCCGCATCTCCAACAGACCGGCCCAGGCGCCACGGCCGCACCCGTGCTGGCGGGCGCCACCACCTGAGGAGGAGAGCGGCTGAAGGACGGGGAAGGGTTAGGCGGGTTCTCCCACAGCCGGGAAGTTGGTCTGATGTATCCTCCACGCCTGCGGGGGGGCAGGAACGGGCCCTGGGGAGAGAGCAGAGCGAGAGGGAACAGGGGGGGGTAAAAACAGGGGAAGACACAGGGGAAGGGAGAGAGAGAGAGGGGAGGGCTCATCTGCCCTCGGCATCGCCGCCAGGTGGTCCTCCGCGAGCTGAACAGCTGCCTCCAGCGACGCCGGGCGGTGGCACTGGACCCATTCCGCCGTTCTCCTGGGCAGTCTTTGCGTAAATTGCTCCAGTACCACCTGATCGATGACTCCCTCGACGTCGCGGTCCCCGCGAGCAGCCACCGCCGACAAGTGTCCCGGAGCCGTTGAACAAACGCAAACGGGCGGTCGGACTTCTCCAGCTTCATGCTCCGGAAGAGCTGGCGATTCTCTTCCGGGCTCCGACCAACCCGCTGCAGAATGGCCCTCTTCAGGTCAGAGTAAGCCAGGAGGTTCGTCGCTGGCAGTTGTTGTGCCGCGAGCTGTGCTTCCCGGACAGGAGAGGAATTAGACGGGCTGCCCACTGTTCGGGCGGCCAGCCCCAGATTTCAGCCGTCCTCTCAAATAGGTCGAGGAAGGCCTCAGGATCGTCTGCCACCCCCATCTTCTGTAACATGGGCGGGGGCAGCGTAGCGTGGGTGTCCGGGGTCGCGGCTGGGGCTGACGCAGCCTCCTGGCTGAGGAGGCTCCGGATAGCGAGTCGGTCCTCTGCCTGAGCCCGCATGATCTCGAAGAACCGCCGATCTTGATCCTGCCGGAGCTCAAGCAGGGATTGTTGGTGGCCTTGATGGAGATTAGCGAGGGACTGGAGGATTTCCGCCAGCTGGGAGGACTCTATGGGGCGACCTTGTTCCATCACAAAAAAAAAAAAAAAAAAAAAAAATGGTCCCGGGTTTCTGCACCAATGTAGAACAATACAAGGAAAGCGGTGTCAACTTAAAGGGTAAGTCTTTTAATCTTTTCTTTTCAGTGTCAACTTAAAGGGTAAGTCTTTTAATCTTTTCTTTTCAGGGTATCCAGAGACAGTCTTTTCTTCTTTTCTCTCTCCCTTGCTCCGTCGCTCCTGCCCTTTTTATGCCGCTCTCCTCATGTTACTGCAATCAGACACAGGTGTTAGTCATCATTTAGCTCAGGTGTGAGCGCCCTTACCGCTTTTCTCTCCCGGAAGGGCGCTTGACCACGCCCCCGCTGCCACAAGGGACAATCCCCCCGGAGCAACCTGGAGTTAAGTGCCTTGCTCAAGGACACAATGTTGGTGGCTGTGGGGCTCGAACCAGCGTCCTTCTAATTACCAGATTACCAGTTATGTGCTTAGACCACTACACCACCACCACTCCAACTTAGTTTCAAAAAAAAAAAAAAAAAAAAAAAGAAAGAATCTGGGTTACAGTGAGGCACTTAAGCAATGATTTAAACAACTTTTCATCTCATAGGACAACAGTTATAACAGGTACATTTATGCTTTTAAAAATGATAAGATTCACATTTCTGCATTTGAAGGGTTAGTCCCCCCTCCAAAAAAAAAATCAGTAATGACTGATACTCACCCCTGTGTTGTTATAACCACATTTGTCTTTCTAATGCTAAACACAAAGGGAGAAATTGTGAAATAATGTTGTGCTCCGTGAGGTCATACAATAGTTTATGGTGACCACCTCTTCAAGCTTCAAAAAGATGCAAAACTATTATTCAGAAGTCTAATAAATTATTCCATGAGACTCACGATTGTTAAGAAAGCATACGATAAGGTTTGGTGAGAAACAAAACTAAATGGATTATTTGGTGACACTGTTGACTGACAGTGAGCTCTGCTCATTCATGGGACTGCACGAGAGCAAGTTCAAGCAGGTGGCTTGGCGCGATACTGAAAATAGGAACCAAGCGATTGACAGAATGTACTGTCGCTCGTCACAGCTGGTTAGGACAAAAACTTGGATTAACATAGAAAATATACCTTTATCATAATGTGTTGTTTGCCATCCGGTTCGGACAGGGTATGACTGTAGCTGCCTTCATCATCCTCTGTCTATCTCTCAAGGCTGGGCATAAAAATCTATTCTATGAAGACTACAAATTCATCAGAACATTAGACTTGCCATGATCATAATTTTCACACCGGTGCGGTGATCACGTTCAAACCAACTTCCATCAGTATTACAACTGGTTGGACTCTTAAGTGGTACTATGGGGTCATTTAATTACATTTACATTTATGCATTTGGCAGATGCTTTTATCCAAAGCGACTTACAGTGCACTTATTACAGGGACAATCCCCCCAGAGCAACCTGGAGTTAAGTGCCTTGCTGAAGTGGCATCTTGGTGGTGCTGGGGCTTGAGCTCCCAACCTTCTGGTCAGTAATCCTGAGCCTCAACCACTGAGCTACCACAGCTTGATTTCAAACTTTAATTAAGGATCGCCTACACAATAACACAAGGCAGCTTGATTTCAAACTTTGAACTTTATTTTTTATTTATTTTAACTAAAAATTCTCAGTGAATATTCTTACTTTAGTGAAAATCAGTCTTGAAAATTAAATTTATTTAAAAAAATGAAAGACACTTCAAACGAAAGAGCAAAATTTAAACGTCGTAAAAAAACAAAAAAAAACCTATAGAACCACCTTTCCATTTACCGTCACGCAGTATCCATCTATGACAACAGGTGGAAAATTACTAATAAAATTAAGATCTAAAAACAATTAAAAATGTAAACATAATCATTATAATGATGATAATAATCACTGAAACATTAATCATGGTTAGAGGTGAATGTGTTTTTGTATTATTTTATGATTTAATCAGATGTATAGGCTATATATAAAGTGATCCTGCAGAGATGCACACACAGTGAACTGCTCTGTGGAAATAAAGCAATCTGAAATCAGAGCTCCTCCTGATCAGAGATAGTCTGTCTGAGATAGTCTCATAGATGATACTATTCTTACACATTTTCTTCAGAAGACTGAAACAAAGAAAGAGTGAGAACCCTTTACATAAGCGTGTTCCACGAGACTGCACCAGAGATTATTTAGCAGAAATGGGCCACTTCTATTTAAATGAATGGGAGAAATTGGAACGCACAACCAAGAAGCTCTAGCTCCCAATGGTCAGCAGATGTAGAAAGGACGTCCTGCCTTACAGGTAAAAGAGCCAATCACCTTTTAGATCGCCTGTCAATCAACTCGCTAACGCGTATGTGCATTAGCTATACAAGCAGGGAAAATTGCGTGTTTTGGCATAAAATAAGGGAAAGAAGAACAATTTATGATTCCAATATTATCACATTTTATTGCTGATTTGAAATATGTTCTTTGATCGTAATCTTGACCACCTGTTTTTTAGATTTCGGTCTTTCCCCATTTAAGTAGATGGAAGCTGCACTGGTATGACTGGAAATAACCTCCTGAGAGCATTCCAAAAATGTCCACCTGTGGACTGACTTGCTAGAAAGACTTTTACTTGAAGGCTTTTCTGTCATCTGTTCTTAAAAATATAATAAATTGTGTTTCTTCAATTGCATGTCTGTGTGTCTAACAGCATTTCTTATGTCATTCTGAATCCGGGACATCTTACAGTCAGGGGCAGTCAGTGTTTTATGATTTCTGAGGCCCCAAGCAACTGACCAACCCGTGGCCCCATTTATAAAATGTTTGCTTAAACAATTGCATAACATTTATTTGAAATCATAATTTAAAATTCATCCTATCAGCCATCATTGTCAAGTATATTCAAAGCGTTTTATGAAATAGAAATTTAGTTAAAGATAATGAATGCATGTTTTCCAGTTTTTCCACAATACAGAGCTAAAAAAAAACTATATTTACCTACATTTATTTTGCAAAAATTACAGGGTATGCAAAACCTACTTCACTCAATAACATTTCCGAATTCAGTTGTTATTTATTATTATTATTATAACCCAACAATTATTTATGAATGTCCAGATTGTCATTATAATATGATACAGAATTATTGTAACAAGGGCAGACGAGGAGTGAGGATCTACATGCAGTGTTTAATGGAAAAACAAAAGATGAACAGGGTAACTGAAAACACAGTGAACAAATGAAACATCCACGATGGGAAAACCAAAATATAAACAAGAGAAACATCCACGAAGGGCACAGGCAGGAACACAGTCAAGGACATACATTACATTTAACAACTGACAATACTGAACAGAAATCAGGGCATTAAATACACAAGGACTAAATGAGAACATTAAACACAGGTGAGGAACAATGAGGGACAGCTGGCAGTGATGAGAGCAGGGAATTATGGGAAGTGTAGTCAGGACAGATGACAAGGGGCAAACAACAGGGAATCGTGACATAACCCCCCTCAAAGGAGCGGATTCTAGACGCTCCCCGAAAAAACCCACAAAAACAAATCGTCCAAGGAGTGAAGGGGGGGCAGGCAGACCAAGGCGGGCACAAGGGGCAAACAGGCAGTCCAAGGGGGGCACAAGGGGCAAACAGGCAGTCCAAGGAGGCACAAGGGGCAAACAGGCAGTCCAAGGAGGCACAAGGGGCAAACAGGCAGTCAAAGGAGGCACAAGGGGCAAGGGGAAGAGGGGGATAGGGCAAAGTCCGGGAGGCAGGGCCAGGATGGAGCCGGGGACCAGGGAGACCAGAGAAGGTCAGGCGGACGGCCTGGAGACCAAGGGGATGACCTCAAGGTGGCTACTGGGTCAGGAGGCCCGGGAGGCGGCCAGAGGACGGGTAGTGGGTCAGGTGGCCCGGGAGGCGGCCAGAGGACGGGTAGTGAGTCAGGAGGCCCGGGAGGCGGCCAGAGGAACGAGGAGTGGGTCAGGAGGCCTGGGAGGTGGCCACAGGACAGGGACTGGGTCAGGAGGCCTGGGAGGCGGCCATAGGACAGGGACTGGGTCAGGATGTCCGGGAGGTGGCCATAGGACCACAGCCATGGTGAACTCCGAGGGCGGAGCCGTGGAAGGTGGAGCCATGGAAGATTCAGGTGGCGGAGCCATGGAGGGCAGAGCCGTGGAAGACTCCTGTGGCGGAGCCATGGAAGGCAGAGCCGGGGAAGGCGGAGCCATGGAAGATTCAGGTGGCGGAGCTATGGAGGGCGGAGCAGTGGAAGACTCAGGTGGCAGAGCCGTGGTAGGTGGAGCAATGGAAGGCTCGGGAGGCGGAGCTCTGGAAGGCTCGGGGGGGTGGAGCCGTGGAAGACTCGAGGGGCGGAGCCGTGGAAGACTCGAGGATGACCTCAGCAGTCGCGAGCACTAGCAGAGACTGGGAAGAAGGTGCCCTCTTCCTTCTCTTTCTCCTTCGGCCAGCAGGGAGCGTGGTCATGGGGACAGTCGAGGCTACAGGCGCTGGCTCTGGAACGGTCGAGGCTACAGGTGCTGGTTCACTGACCGTGGCATGTGAGAGCTCTGGTTCACTGAACGTGGATGGCGAAGCCATGGAAGGTTCTGAGGACGGAGCCATGGAAGGCGGAGACTGGAGAGCAGAAGCCTTTCCTCTCCTCCGCCTCCTCCTCCTCCTCTGGGCGGACGAGGCGGAGCGCGCTGATTCTGGGACGGACAAGGCTGGCAACGCTGGCTCTGGGACGGACGAGGCTTCCGTGGCAGGCGTGGGCGTTGGCCGTGGCAGGCATGGAGGGACGAGCCATGGAAGGCTGGGGGGTGACCACTGTGGGAGGAGAGGTAAAGCCATCTTCTTCTACACCCACAGTGAACGGCGAGCCGCTAACTCGTAGAGTCTCTTCCACGAAATCGAGGAGCGCCCAGCGAGGAGTCGCCGGTGGCAACAGCTCCCTTAGTGAACTATTGAGACTTGTCCTGAAGAACACCACCAAGGAAAATTCTGGGTAGTCTGCTACATTTGCCAGCTCCAGAAACTCACGAACGTGATCCTCAACTGGACGGTCCTCTTGCCTGAGGAAGAGAAGTCTGTAGGCTGCTAGGCGAACTGCTAGATCCATTATTGGTCAGTTGTTCTGTAACGAGGGCACACGAGGAGTGAGGATCTACATGCAGTTTTTAATGGAAAAACAAAAGATGAACAGGGTAACTGAAACCACAGGGAACAAATGAAACATCCACGATGGGAAAACCAAAATATAAACAAGAGAAACATCCACGAAGGGCACGGGCAGGAACACAGTCAAGGACATACATTACATTTAACAATTGACAATACTGAACAGAAATCAGGGCATTAAATACATTAAACACAGGTGAGGAACAATGAGGGACAGCTGGCAGTGATGAGAGCAGGGAATTATGGGAAGTATAGTCCCGGACAGATGACAAGGGGCAAACACAGGGCAGACAACAGGGAATCGTGACAATTATTATCATTATTATTATTTTGAGGATTTGTTGTATACAATAGTAATATACTGTAAGTCTTATTTACTTTTAATTTCACCTTATATTCTGATGCTGCACTTTATTGTTTACCATGATGCAGAAGGCTGTATTTTTTGGAAGCATCATAGGCAACATTCGTAACATTATTGTAACAGTCAACAAGGCACAGCGGCCCATCAACACACTAGAGCAGGAGGGAAAAAACATTGATGTTTATGAAGTGCTTTGCTTGGTGCAGAACAATCTGGAATAATGTTAAACAATGAAACAGTCACCTGTTTGCATCCTGAACTTGTTCAGAACGTTAAATGTTTGTGACACCTGTGCTAAAAACAATCTAGATGCAGCACAACGACTGAAAAAGAACGCAGGTGTTTCGACATGCGTTATTGAGACCTGAAGTACTTTTTAAATTGACACAGTATCTAAAAATGTGCCACAGCGAGACGCAATGCAGGAGTCAAGGACATTCGTCCAGCACATTTACATAGGAAAACATTGGAAAAACAGTGCAGACGCATGCAATAACTCATTCGATGTGAACATCCCCTCATCAGTTTGCACGTATCTGTGAGCGTACCTATAACATGTTACTCCTCCAGTGATTCAGTAGTTCGTATGTTAATGTAATCTTGTGTTGAAGCAGTAAACATATTTGGTTTCCTGTCCGTATCCTGGAAGGCTCGAAGCTCGAGACTTGACTCGAGTCCTATTACCCCCCTGGACTTTACTTATTTAGATAATGAATCTAGAGAATAAGTGGAGGTGGGGTGTCAGGAGAGTTGTCACAGGAAGAAGGTAAGCAGTGACTTATATACTGCTTCTTGTGGGCTGTGATTTGTCAGATTAAAATTAACATGCTCCTCCCGAACCTCTGTTAATTAACTCCATTTCAGTAGTTCGTATGTTAATGTAATCTTGTGTTGAAGCAGTAAGCGTATTTGGCTTACTGTCCGTTTACTGGAGGAGTCGGAGCTCGAGACTCAACTCGAGTCCTGATTACTCCCAAAAAGGCGTTTTTATGAAAGAACAGTATCATGACTATGTCAGGATGTATTTAGGATAGCAAGGCAGCAACAATTCTATTTGGTAAATTGGCTTGGCGGATGCTTCTGAATTGTTTTCCACTCAAAATCTGTATAGAGGGAGAGCTTTAAGCATTTGTTGAAGGTGCGTTCTTGTACGATGGCTGGTCGAGAGGGCTACCTTGCTGCGATTCGTACGAGAGACCACCACTCGTCATAGAAGTGAGTGGGTATGCGAGCAGGGATGGTAAAAATGAGAGTTGGCTCGTGCTGTCTTTGAAAGTGAGGGCTCACACTGCGTTTTGAATGGGAGACTGCTCTATAGAAAGAGAGCGCTCACGGCATTCGAACGGGTAAGCCCAGCAAGCAGTTGAACTGGGAAAATGAACACAAGAGTTGGTCACGTTGCGTTCGAAAGGGAGGGCTCACACTGCGATTCGAACGGGAGACTGCTCTATAAAAGAGAGTGCTCACTGTAATCGAACGAGTAAGCCCAGCAAGCAATCAAATGGGTGCCACTCTTTGTCTGAAAGAAAAAAAAAATGATCGGTAGCCTTTCAGGGGAGAGATCGTGATACAAGTATGTGGAGGAGTTTGCGCGGCATTGTGCGATGCAAACGGGAGGACTTCTCCTTGAAATATATATATGCATAAATAAGCATGCACACATACATACACATGCACCTGTGCCTATACATACGTGTGCACATATGTGTATGTAGAATGTTTCGACACAGCGGCGGATGGTGACATGAGTGGTGGTGACTGGTGGTACTGATAAGGAATTTAGCTGATTAGTGATTGATTAGCACTGATGTGGTAATCAGTGCTAATCATGTGGTAATGATCTGTTGTAGGTGTGAAATGTGTCTGAGGACTAAGAGATTGAATTTGTTGTTCTGATAAACCTTTTTGGGCAGCGGTGGTTGCTGCGCCGATATGGAATGAATGACTGGAGACTGATTTAAGGTGCTTTTGAAACCAAAATCTTGAAACTGCATGGTTATTATCATCAGTGAAGAGCGGATCCAGAGGGGACTTCAAGTCAAGTGTCAAGTCAAGTGGTTTTTATTGTCGTTTCAACCATATACAGTTAGTACAGTACACAGCAAAACGAGACAACGTTCCTCCAGGACCATGGTGCTATATAAAAACAACAAAGGACCAACATAGGACCACATGAGACTACACAACGAAATAAAATACCTATATAAACTACCTATATATACCTATATAAAGTGCACGTGCAAACATGTGCAAAAAGTACAGGACAGTACAACAAATTACTGACAATGAACAGGACAATAGACACAGTGCAGCGCCGACCAGTACTCAGTAGTGCAAAAAGATGACAGTTTCTAAAAATGTAAACATAACATACTATGAGATAATGTTCTATGCACATAGCAGTTATTGAGGTAGCAGACAGTTATAAAGTGACAGTTATTAAAGTGCAACTCAGGACACGTGTGTGTGTCAAACCAGTCTCTGAGTATTGAGAAGTCTGATGGCTTGGGGGAAGAAGCTGTTACACAGTCTGGCCGTGAGGGCCCGAATGCTTCGGTACCTCTTGCCAGACGGGAGGAGGGTAAAGAGTTTGTGTGAGGGGTGTGTGGGGTCGTCCACAATGCTGGTTGCTTTGCGGATACAGTGTTTTTTGAAAATGTCTTTGATGGAGGGAAGAGAGACCCCAATGATCTTCTCAGCTGTCCTCCACTATCCACTATGACTTCATGTGGGAATGTCTGTAAGTGAGAAATTAAGTGAGAGATTGGTAAGGTTGGATCAGGGAGGGCAAATTTAAAATGTAAATCGAATGACCCTTTTTAAATTGATCTGTTTTGCTTTGTTAATGAAGAGTCTGATTGTTTGTTATCTATAATTTGCAGGTCTGAGAAGGTGGGATGGATATTGGGATCGAATTGAGTGTTGACCGTGATTTCTGAGTGGCGCAGAAAGCTGAAAAAGGCCAGAATGAACATAGCGTCAAGCATGCGGGCTGTGTTTAATGAGTGGTAACCAAGGCAGAGGGCTGTTAGGCATTTTGTGATGGTTAGAGGAATTCTGGTGTCTGGGAGTGCAGGTTGGGATTTTTTAATTCCTTTAATTCGTAGAGACATTTGGGGGTCATTGATTGCTGGGGCCAACTTGCCAAATATTAATTTGTGGAAGAAATGTACACCGCTTAGCTAGACTTTGATGGTACCTGGTTGAATGCCAATTTGAATGAATTGATTTAGGAAGGAATTAAAAGATGAAATTGTTAATAAGGAAATATTTGGTAACTGCAGCTTATAGGTTTGATTAAATATTTTGAAGCTTTTCAGTAGGTTTGAAGAGTTCTCTGTGAGACTGCTCGAATTATGTCAATTGATGGGGTGAGAAGTTGTTTGAGGGGATGGTCTATAGGAATCTCAGCTCTGAGAGGTACCGGAATCTGAGTCGAGTCTGCCTCTGGAGCTAATGCTCTGAATTTCTGAAAGGAAAAGGTTACATGAATTGGTTACAGGCTGAAATCCAAATTAGACGTCTTAGAAACGGCATGATTAAAACGGCATTGAAAAGGTCTGAATCTAGAATGCAGAAGGATTTGAATGGGGGGCTTCAAACGGGCCGATCATAAAACCTGATTTTAGCTTGATTTTAGGATTATTTCATCCACCACTTCGGGTTCAGCTAGTGCAGATTGCAATTATTGCAAATAACACTAGTGGAGGGCAAGCTTTCTAGCCCGGGCTGAAGCCAGATTTTAAACCATTCAGGAGGTAGTTTGCCAATTGGTCGTCAGGATGGTTTGCAAGTTCTTTAGCAAGAGAAGAAATATTGACTGCCTTGATTGAGGATGTCTGCCCATTGATAGACCGCATATTGGGATATGGCAGCGACATATACTTTGAGCATAGATGGGGTAAGACCTGCGAAAGGGCTCTGTTAACTCTGGGAACCATGTCCTGTTCGCCATTGTGGTGCAACCAGTAGTACCGCTTCCTCGTCCTCCCGAATTTTGCACAATACTTGAAGTGGTTGAGAGGGAAAACATACTTGTGTCCCTTTGGCCATTTGTGGGCTAGAGCATCAAGTCCCAGCCAGACATTATGTAAAGTTTTCCACCTTTGGAAGAGTGGCAGAAGTTGAGAAAAGAATAGATTATCTGGAGTAATCGGAGAGGGAATTAGCTGCTAATCTGCCAGCGACCAAGGTGGACTTGGAATACATCTGAGAAAAGTTGGAAGATATGGAGAATCGTAACCGCCGGAAATAACATCTGAATTGTTGGAATTTCTAAGAAAGCAGAGGGTCAGAATATGGTGGAATACCTGGACGGGCTCTTTCCAAGTCTGCTCGACATAACAGGTGGGAAATCGCTGGAAATCGAGCGAGCTCACAGAGGGAGACAGGCCAAATTTCGATCAATTCTGGCCAAATTTCTGAGATCATCTCAAGTCAAGTCAAGTCAAGTGGTTTTTATTGTCATTTCAAATACAGTTTAGTACAGTACACAGCAAAACGAGACAACGTTCCTCCAGGACCATGGTGCTACATAAAAACAACAAAGGACCACATGAGACTACACAAAGAAATAAAATACCTATATAAAATACCTATATATATATATATATATATATATATATATATATATATATATATATATATATATATATATATATACACCTATATAAAGTGCACGTGCAAACATGTGCAGACAGTACAACACATTTGTACAGGACAATAGACACAGTGCGGCGCCGACCAGTACACAGTAGTGCAAAAAGATGACAGTTTCTAAAAATGTAACCATAACATACTATAAGATAGTGTTCTATGCACATAGCAGTTATTTAGGTAGCAGACAGTTATAAAGTGACAGTAATTAAAGTGCAACTCAGGACACGTGTGTGTGTGTGTCAAACTAGTCTCTGAGTATTGAGGAGTCTGATGGCTTGGGGGAAGAAGCTGTTACACAGTCTGGCCATGAGTCGAATGCTTCGGTACCTCTTGCCAGACGGCAGGAGGATAAAGAGTTTGTGTGAGGGGTGTGTGGGGTCGTCCACAATGCTGGTTGCTTTGCGGATACAGTGTTTTTTGTAAATGTCTTTGATGGAGGGAAGAGAGACCCCAGTGATCTTCTCAGCTGTCCTCACTATCCTCTGCAGGGCTTTGCGGTCCGAAACGGTGCAAGTTCCAAACCAGGCAGTAATGCAGCTGCTCAGGTTGCTCTCAATAGTCCCTCTATAGAATGTACTGAGGATGGGGGGTGGGAGATGTGCTTTCCTCAGCCTTCGAAGAAAGTAGATACGCTGCTGGGCTTTCTTGGTGATAGAGCTGGTGTTGAGGGACCAGGTGAGGTTCTCCACCAGGTGAACACCAAGGAATTTGGTGCTCTTGACGATCTCCACAGAGGAGCCGTCGATGTTCAGTGGATTGTGTTCACCTTGTGCTCTCCTAAAGTCAACAACCATCTCTTTTGTTTTGTCGACATTCAGGGACAGGTTGTTGGCTCTACACCAGTCCGTCAGCCGCTGCACTTCCTCTCTGTATGCTGACTCGTCGTTCTTGCTGATGAGACCACCACGGTCGTGTCATCGGCGAACTTGATGATGTGGTTCGAGCTGTGCATTGCTGCACAGTCGTGAGTCAGCAGAGTGAACAGCAGTGGACTGAGCACACAGCCCTGGGGGGCCCCAGTGCTCAGTGTGGTGGTGGTGGAGATGCTGTTCCCGATCCGGATTGACTGAGGTCTCCCAGTCAGGAAGTCCAGGATCCAGTTGCAGAGGGAGGTGTCCAGGCCCAGTAGGTTCAGCTTTCCAATCTGGTGCTGGGGAATGATTGTGTTGAATGCTGAGCTGAAATCTATGAACAGCATTCGAACGTATGAGTCCTTATTGTCTAGGTGGGTGAGGGCCAGATGGAGGGTTGTGGCGATGGCATCGTCCGTTGAACGGTTTGGACGATACGCAAACTGCAGTGGGTCTAGTGAGGGGGGCAGCTGGGTCTTAATGTGCCGCACTTCATGATGATGGGTGTAAGTGCGACGGGACGGTAGTCATTGAGGCAGGACACTGAAGACTTCTTTGGCATGGGGATGATGGTGGTGGCCTTGAAGCACGTTGGAACGACGGCGCTGCTCAGAGAGGTGTTGAAGATGTCGGTAAGAACATCTGCTAGCTGGTCTGCACATCCTCTGAGCACTCTGCCAGGAATGTTGTCTGGTCCAGCAGCCTTTCGTGGGTTGAATCTACGTAGAGTTTTCCTCACATCTGCCGTGGTAAGACAGAGCACCTGGTCGTTGGGAGGAGGGGTGGTCTTCCTCGCCACCACGTCGTTCTGCAATTCAAACCGAGCATAGAAGTCGTTCAGCGCATCTGGAAGGGAGGCATCTTTGTCACAGGCAACTGATGTTGTCCTGTAGTTGGTGATGGCCTAGATGCCCTGCCACATGCGCCACGTGTCACCGCTGTCCTGGAAGTGACTGTGGATTCTCTGGGCGTGTGCGTGCTTTGCCTCTCTGATAAAGATCTTGAGCTTTGCAAGGCAAGGATTAAAGGAACCACAGCATTTTATTGTTCCTAGTCTTTGTGAATTCGACAAGAGAGAATTGTAATCGATTCAAGGAATGCAAGAAACTCTTACATCAACGGAAGGTCACTTTTGCACTAATGTTCCCGGCCAATTTGAGAATAGATGCTAAGGATGGCCACAAAGTATTTACATGTCCCCAGCCAGCATTGCCCCATTAAGTCAATTGAGCAAGTTATTTTGTGGTGCTCATGTTGCAGCCAAGTGGGACTGACTGGGCACCTTTTTTGTTTCTTTTTGTGCTGGTTCCACCTAGTGGCTGGAGTGATTGGGTCATTTGTTGTACTCATGTTGCAGTCGAATGGGGCGGCTCACTGAACATTCGTTTGACTGCCTGAGGAAACTGAACGGCTTGTTCGTTCTGTTTATTTTTTTGTGCTGGTTCCACCTGGAGCTTGTTTTGTGGAGAAACACTGGCTGGAGTTGGCTGGAGTTTGTTTTATAGATTATGTTCTGTGATATAATTCTTTCTCACAAAATTTGTATAGAAACACTGAAACACATCCAACTACAATCCGATTCTCGTAGGCGTACAAGGACAGTTTATGTTTAGCGGGATGGACGCCAGTTGTGGTGCGTGGGGTTAAGTTTTTCTTTTTTCTGTTTGTTTGGTTCAGGGGGACAGTAATTCAGGGACAAAGGTTAATTTTGGCTAATATTTACGCAACTAATGCTGATGATCAGGGCTTTTTTATAGATCTTGATGGGATGCTGGAAGCCGCTGGCACCCCTCATGATATAATATAGGGAGGAGACTTAAATCTTTTGATGGACATCATAATGAAGCAAAAGTGGGTAAGCCCCTGTAAACAGTTCAATGGAAAGGAACCGGCTTGACAATATAAATAATATTTTAATGAAAAACTTAAACCAAAAGACACAAACACACACATATGACCGACAGTTGCCGATAAACGCACTCTCTCTCTTTCGCACCACTGTCCGCAGTCTGCCTTTATCCCTCTCGGAGGCTTGATTAGCCCGATAAGGGGCAGAGTGTGTAAAATCACGACCCGGCCCCACCCTCCGCCCTGTCACAGCCCCCTAGAGCAAAACTGATGCTTCACATAATGTGTAAAAATCTTGGTCTTACAGATATATGGAGACATTTGAACCCATCTGGTAGGGACTAAACATATTTTTCATCAGTCCATAAGATTTATTCTAGAATAGATTTATTTTTTGTATCTAAGTCCCTCATTTCATCTGTTGTTGATTGCTCAATTGGAAACATCTTAGCTCAGATCATGCTGTGGTGGGTTTAGAGGGGTTGCCACATACAGAAAAAATTCATATAGTGTCATTTAATGTATCCCTTTTGCAAAATCCTGAATTCCAACAAATGTTTGAAATCAATGTTTATATGGAGACCAACTGGTCCTCAGTATCCTCTGTGTGTGTTGCTTGGAGGCACTTAAGGCGGTTCTTAGGGTTCGGATCATACAGTATGTCTCATTCATCAAAAAATCCAAAGCACAAGAACTCGTGGAGATGGAAGGGAATATTAAACATGCAGAGGCAGAGCTGAAGTGCCGAATGTCATCTGATGACCTCAAAGAATTGACCCAATTGTAATACAGATATAATACTATTTTGTCAGGGAAGCTTTTGGCTAGATATATAAAGCAGAGAGTCTTTTTCTACCATTCCCTCAGTGAAATCTGCTGGTGGTGAAATTTTTACCTCTTTTGCTTTTAAAGAATTCTATCTTGATCTCTATAGCTCCACATGTTAATTTACCAATGAAGATATTACAAACTTTGTGGAACCATTAGAACTCTCTAAACTGATGACTGAGCAAAAATATTCTCTTGATTCTGAGATAACCTTGGAGGAGCTTTGCGAGGTAATTAAGGCCTTGCCTACCTGCAAGACTCTGGGGCCAGATGGCTTTGCCACTGAATTGTTTAGATCTTAGTCTACAGAACTGGCTCAACTTTTGTTAGAAGTTTATATGGAATCATTAAAGAATGGAAAGCTTCCACCAACCATGACACAAGCCCGGATCAGTCTGATATTAAAAAGCACAAAGATCCAAGCGAGTGTAAGAGTTACTGTCCAATTTCCCTGATCCAGCTAGACGTAAAAAGTATTGTCAAAAATTCTGTCTAACCGATTAAGTAAAGCTATGACATCTCTTATACATATAGATCAGGTAGGGTTTATTCAGGGCTGCAGCTCTGCTGATAACATTAGGCATCTCATCCCATCTCTATGTGGTCAGTGGCGACTGATCAGACTCCGGTCGTTGCCATCTCACTTGATGCCGAAAAGGGGTTTAATATGGTAAAATGGGATTATATTTTAGGATTACCTAAATTTAGGAAATATAAGGGTTTGGAGAATACTATTATTGGATGGATTAAGTTACTTTATAGACACCCGGTGAAGGCGGTACAAACAAATTGATTAATTTCAGATGATTTGACTCTGGATTGGGGCACCTGGCAGGGTTACCCTCTTTCCCCATTATTGTTCTGTCTTGCACTGGAACCATTAGCAGCCGCGATAAGAAGGGAAGATAATTTTCCAGGGGTGGTAGCAGGAGGTATGGCATATAAGCTTTTGCTTTATGCAGATGCTATTTCATTATTTGTCTCCGCCCCTCCACAGAACTGATTCCTTTTCTAAGTTCTCAGGATACAGAGTCAATTTGTCTAAATTCGAAGCTTTGGCTCTGATAGCATACTGCAAAGTTGGGCTAGGTTTTATTATTATGCATTCAGTCTCAGACATTTGGCTCATTGCGAGCCCCTCCCTGTTTTTGTATTGAACAGGAAGTACTTGCCCCTATTTTGCCATTGCAAAGCCATTCTATCAAACTAATCAGAGAGGTTAAGTTACAGTCCATTCTCTTGCATTTGCAATTGGTCTTGACAAAAGTGTCCAGAGTTTTTAATTTTGGGCGAAGAGGCGGTCATCAATTTGGGAGATAAACACATAAAAATTGGGTTCTGACCAGCATTATGATAGGCAGGCAGATTATTTTAAGGGGATGGAAGTCGGATGGAGTGCCCTCATTTCCGGAGTGATGTGCGGAGATAGGGAGTGTGGCAGCTTTCGAGGAGTTGTCAAGCAGAAGGCTGAGGTTTTGGGATTTGTTTGATAGGAAATGTAGCAATTGTTTAGTGTTTTGGGGAACTCTCAGGGAGGGGATGTGGAGAGAGAAGTTTAGTTTTAATTATTTATGATTATTATATTTTCTTTTTTGGTTTCTTATTTGTGTGTGTGTGTGTGTGTGTTCTTATTTGTGACCACAGGGGTGTTCATTGGGGGTCAGGGTGGGGTTGGTGATTGGGGAGATGGAGGAGTAAATGGGGGTTAAATGTTAAATGTTTATTCAATGTATATGCGTTGTGTTTTTCTTTGCCATATGTCTACGAATCAATTAAACATGTTCATTGAAGAAAAAAAGAGGAAAATAAAGAGGAAATTGAGTAATGGGGGAGAACATTATTTGTAATTTTTAATCTGGGCCCTTGGAAGAAAGATTAAACTATTTTGGCCCTCGCCACATTCAAAGTTGCCCATCTCTGCTTTAGAGCAATGTTGACACTTCAGAGGATGTGTAAAAATCTTGGTCTTACTGACATGGAAACTTCTGAATCCATCTGGGAGGGATTATGCCTTCTCATCAATTGACAAGATTTACTCTAGTATAGATCACTTATTCCATTTACCACTGATTGCTCAATTGGGAACATTTTAGTTTCAGATCATGCTTTGGTATGTTTAGAGATGTTGCCGTGTATAAAGAAAAGAAAATCATATAGATGGCACTTTAATACATCCCTTCTACAAGACCCAGCATTTCAACTAATGTTAAAGATAGAAGTTAATGTTCATGTAAAAACCAATTTGTCCTAATTGTCCTCTGTGGGCATGGCATGGGAGGCGCTTAAGGCAGTTCTTAGGGGGCAGTTCATACAATATGCTCATTCATTAAAAAGTTCATAGCACAAGAATTCATGGAATTGGAAAATATTATTAAAAGTGCTGAAACAGTACAGAAGAGCCGAATGTCATTCAATGGTCTTAGAGAGTTGACTCAGCTAAAGTATAGGTACAATACTATTTTATCACAGAAGACAGACATTGAGAGGGAAAAAGCAGGGAAACTCCTTACCAGATACATAAAACATAAAGTTTTTTCCATCATTCCCTCGGTGAAGTCACTGGAGGCAATATATTTAGTTCTCCCGTAGATATTAATAAGGCCTTTTAAAGAATTTAATTTCGACTAGTTCCACGACTTCGTTTACTGATGAGGATATTAGCTGCTTCGTAGAGCCATTAGAACTTCCTAAATTGATGAATGATCAAAAAGTCTTTCTTGACTCAGATATTACTTTGGAGGAGCTTGTAGAGGTAATTAAAGCCTTGACAACAGGTAAAGCACCGGGGCAAGTTGGTTTTGCTCTTATGTCACAGAACTGGCTCCAATTTTGTTAGAAGTTTACAGAGTAATTACATCTCTTATACACATAAATCAAGTGGGATTTATTCGTGGTCATAGTTCTTCTGATAATATTAGATGTTTTATATATATTATGTTGGGTGAATTGGTCAAAATCGGAAGCTCTTTCTCTCATAGCAGATTGCCCCACCACAGCTTTCCAACCTGGTGTCTTTCAATGGCCCATGGAAGGTAGTAGGTATTTAGGCATTTCATTTCCAGAGTTAATTTTGACCCATTAATGAAAAGTTTCTCATACGATGTTGATAGGTGTGCTTCTCAACATTTATCTATGGCTGGGAAGGTCAATGTTATAAAAATTAACTGTTTCCCCAATTTCAATTTTCTACTGCAGTCTCTCATTCTAGAACTTCTTATTTTACACAATTTGATAGAATATCTAAGTCTTTTATTTAGAATTGTAAACGACTGCTGTTACATTTCAGTGTAATGGGGGAGGCCACCCACTGGCCCAACGACGGTAACCAATGGCATGGCTGAAGGTCTCCTGCACGTTCTGTCTTATCGTGCGCATTTAAGTTATTTCGTTCCAATTAAATAACTATTAGTTTTATGATCCCCTTTTATTTTATCTGACTACAATTATAGTTAAGAAACAATTACGTTTCCAAGAATATATTAATGTTCCAACCTTAATTAGTATTATTAAATTTAGTTAAACATTTGAGAATCATATTTAACTTTATTTTATATGTACTCATTCATTCAGATTCCTGACGCTTAGAGAGTCTTGCGCCGGCCGTGTGTGCGGCTCTCACAGTCACAAATACTCCAGTATTGGTCATTAAACAGTAATTGACTAAATAATAATTAGATGGCTGCTCATGTGTTTTGTTTTGTCCCCTTAGATAGTAAACACTTTATTAAAGTTACATTATTTCTACCCAGGGGTCATGACCACTACATTTACAAAGATAGGCCAACAATACTGAAGTTATAATAGCTTTATATAATCATGCCATAGTTTCCTATGTACACTTAGCTAGAAAATATTACAATAACCAGAGGTTTAAATTTCACCCTATTTAGGCTTGGTCGACAACTTCATGTTGTCCTAAATGGAAACTCCATATCGAGCCTGTACACACTAAGTACACTAGAACTAATGTCAAGTTGTTTGTTAGTCAGAGCTCTAAAGTCTCAGTCTGTATGCCCCATGCTCCACTCAGAACTGAGTTTTAGTTTGCTACTAACCTGGTCGTAGATTTGCAGAAACATGGACTTAATATGATCTACTAAAGACAATAATTTTGGAATAAATCAGAATAAACTCAAATGTAACAATTGATATACCAGGTAAAATAATACATTCACCAATTCCGATTAGACAATAATAAGTCAAATGTAAACATTTATCAAAACATATGAAATAAAAATTGCATACCTGGTAGAGAAAACTACACACAGCAATTGTGTGGGATATCTGACTATAGACTCCCCAAGCTCTTTGCCAATCTTCCTTAAATATCCAAACAGAAAACATTGTGTACCAAATGTTATTATCCTTTGAACAATGAGAATTTAAATTGTAGATCAAGGAGGGGGATAGACCTCCAAGATAGTGGAGACACATGGTCCATTGGTTTCTTCCACTAGAGAGAGCCCCTCCCTGGTATAACATTGAATAAGCAGCCCTTGCCCCAATCTCACCATTGCAAAGTCTTTGTTAAATTGCCTAGAGTGGTAAAAATGCCTCCTATTATTTTATACTTACATTCTGTATGGACAAAGTTTCCCCATATGTTCAATTTTGATACTTGCCTAAATGTTTCCTCAAGCATATTGCTGAACCCCAAATTATGTATTAACAAGTACCCCTTTTGCTGGAAAGAATGGATTGAGAGGGGTGTTGCTACACTTGGTGAACATTATGAAAGCTTTGAGATAATTTGAAAACATAACACAGCAATTTGGGATTTCTAAGTCTCACATTTTCAGGTATTTACAATGCACAATCTCCTTTTTGGTGGTATTACTCAGCCCACTAAAGCTGTAGATACCCTCTGTATGGTGCTCACAACCTTTGGAAAGGGGCAGGAAGCATCAGAGAATTACTCCTTGTTGATTTAGAGTCTTGGTGACGGGGCCTTAACAGCTCTTATGAGATTATGGGAAAGAAATTTGAACTTGGGAGAGAGGATTGGGAGAGAATACATTTTTTTTTTTAAACGATTTCTAGGGATGCAAGAGTACGCCTTATTCAGGTCAAGATTTTGCATCATTTCTACTGGACTCCCTCTCGATTGTTAGACCTGGTATAAAAGACACACCTACCTGCTGGCTATAACAGTTGGAGGATGGAGACATAGCCCATGCTCTGTGGTTCTGCTCTAAGATTGAAGAATTCTGGGTAAGAGTCCAGAATTTTATCTGTGAGGTTCTAGATACTCAAATTTCATTCTGCCCTAGACTATCTATATAAGGTGACGGGGTGGTTATTAAACTAGGTGAAAAATATACAAAAAGCTAGGTCCAAACTAGTTTAATGATTGGCAGACAGATAATTTTTAGAGGATGGAAGTCAATTGGTGCTCCCTCATTTCAAGAATGGTTCACTGAATTGGGCAGAGTGGCGGCATTTGAAAAGATGTCATATAAACATCTTGGTCAAATACGGTGAGAACTTGGCCTTTCTGTAGGGCACTCGTGAGGATGATTGTGGTTGAAATTGTGAATTGTATCCTTTGTGGATTTTTTCTTTTCTCCTTATTTGATTTCTTTATTTTTGTTTTCTCAAAAAATTGTAGCTCAGGCCTTGACCACTGTGATGTATGTTGGGGGTTGGTGACTGGGAGGGGGATGTGGAGTTAAGGGGGTTTGAAAGGGTATAATGTTTTTTTGTTTATATATTGCGTTCTGTGATGTATACTGCTTATAAAAAATAAAAAAAAAAGTTAATCTGAAAACGAGATCTAAACACTTTAATTTCTGTTAGTTACAGGCATCCAGCCACCAGACCTCACGGTCCTCATTTTAGTAATTGGGTCATTCCTGGGATTCGGTAATATTTGAACTTGGAAAAAAGTCAACTATATTTCATTAATTGTCTGAATACTCCACAACATTAGGCATATTAAACTTCCAACAAATCATATTTTCCCACCTCAGGCATCTTAGCACTTTTATTATTTCCTATTTAGTTCAGATTTATATAACTTCTTTCCTCAACACAGTCATGGACATAATTGAAGTGGTTTGAAACTAACTACACAATACTTGTTATAAAATATACCTACTGCTCATGTGTCCCTCGTACAAATGTAACATTTATAACAGTTAATTTTGTATGATAAAGCTTCATAAAGTCAAAATGGGTCTGTGGCCTAAATTGTTTTGTAAAAAATATATTAAATTCAGATATTTACTAGAACCCAAACTTTGAGCTAGTCCTTAACATGTCAGACTGTGCTGATCAAACAATACATTGATTTTTAGCTGCGTTCCCATTTTAATTATCAAATATTATCACTCTAGTCAACCTCATCTCAACTAGCCAACTTGCACACACATTTTTTACACCACGTTTCATTAAAGTAAATATATAGAATTTGTAATACACTGACCATTAAAAAAAATTGTTACAATATTCATAAATGTACTGAATAATTCGACCCTGTAACCGGTTTACAGTGAAGAAATGGGGTTGAGTGACAGTTGTGGATTTTTGCTCACTGTTCCCAATGTGGTGTTGGACAGACCACATAGCATGCATGGGATTACTAAATTCTATATACAATTATGGATTAAAATATCATTTTTAAAAGTACTGATTTAATATCATGTAACGGGTTGAGTTGAGCTTGACCATACCTTTACTATAATACACTTCAAAATGTGAATACAGATTATATGCGTTTTACCACCACACTGTTGAAGACAGCTTAATGATGTCACTTCTGGATAATGTCACATATGGTTGAACCAATATTCAGTCAAATGACATCATAAAAATATGGTTTGTCAATTTCCATGATGACGTTATCATATAGTGTCAAAAGCAGAAAACTTTAAAAATCCATTCTGCATATCCATTCAGACATGTAAACCTAATCGGACGATCTTTTTAGTTACTGTTAGCAAGAATATTTCTCCTCTAGTCTCACAAGATTGTTTTAAACAAACTTTTTCTACTGCCATGCTTAATCTCATCAGGCTTTTAACCTTGGGAATGAAGAGCCTTGTTTGTAAACGGCACAATTAACCCACACAGCATTAACCAAAAATCAGATAATTTATTGATTTTGGTCTCCAGCAGCACAACGGTGGCCAACGGACATTCAAGTTCAGAAACAAAAATAATGGAGCTTTCATCTTAGTTTCAAAAAGGCCAGAACATTTGAACAAAGTTATATCAAAACATAATTTCTACTGTACCTCAGTAGCCTTAAAAAGGAAAACTTCAAACTTGACTTGCACTCAAGTACAAATGGATTTTACACAAAACTAAAACATGTCAAACAGAAACTGTCTTTGTCCATTACTACATTACACTTTCAGAAATTTAAATAAAAAAGCAGTTTAATATACACAAAAAAAGGTATTTGGCCTTTCCAAATAAGACTCTGATATTTGTGGACCTGTCTAATTTTTATCAGCCACCTTCAGTTGAGTCGGTTTAATACTGAAGAGCTCTCGAAGGTTGACTTCAGGATCGATGCAGTGTGGTATCTTGCGCTCATTGAAGAGGCCCGTCAGATCAGCTTCCAGTTTGGCTCTGTGAGCGAGGTTCATACGCACCGAAAAGAGTCGACGCAGATCTTCAACCAGCGGACGACGGTTTCGCCCCTCCAAACGCTTCTGCCAACTCTTGCTGCTCCGCTTGTGTGGGTACTGAACAAAACAGGTCACTAAATGTTAGTCTATGTGGGCACAAGTTCATGCTAAATTAGTTAGTTGAAACAAATGAGGCCCATTGTGCAGAGGTGCCCGTTTGTTCCTGGAAGGCAACAGATGACCTAACCTTGCCCCCACCCTAAGCCGAACCATATGTAGCCTGTAGGTCAGAGTACTCTACCAGAAAAAACCTGAGCCACCTTTCTCGCATAACAAAAATAAATCTGCTTGCAGCGTAGGTCTCAATAGTTGGGAGGGGGAGCACAAATCTTAGAGTGGCTAATGAATATTAAACAGGTGATGTAATAGGGATAGCGAATTACTCTCAACATTATTAGATTCATAATGAGTCTTATTCAGTCCCATTTTATTTGTAATTTACAGCAAAGACTGCTATTAGTTCACTTTGTCATGTCTGCCTAAACACCTTAAATGATGCACTGTAGTTTTCTGAAGTAGGTCCGTGAAACCGGTACTATTTGACCCACTGGATTCAAACTAGCATCACATGGTATGGATGGCAGGCACACTAACAAGGAGTCAAAATGCTACAGCACCTAGCATCAGTCGCTCGATGCCAGGGGAGAGAGGTTTACACATACTGCACAGCTATCATGTACAAGCTGGCTACAATTTCATCTGCAATGTATAAAAATGACAAACCTGACTTTGTTTGCCCAGCAGTTTGCTCTAGCTGTGGTACCCTTTACATGTGTTCAGTTCAATTCCAAAAGGCGAATGGTTGGAACATGCGTCTGCTGGGTCTTAAATCGGTCTTAAGCAACCAGCTACTATGTCACCGCTCTATGGCTGATATGTTGAATATAAAACGTGTAATCCCCCCCAACAATGGGTGACATTTCTAGAAGTGAGGGGGACATGTCCTTACAAATTTAAGGGACATTAACTTAGAAACTAGACTTCCACAAATCAGGGTTTCCATCAAACGCAACTTAAATTATTGGCAAATTATTGCAATATTCCAATTTTAGCAATAAAAGCAACATTTTCATCCCATGTGTTTAAGAGAACAATTCATAGAGGAAACTGGCGCAGAAATGAAAATAGAAGTTAAAGCCACTGTGGCACTAATGCAGATGCTTTCTGTTCAGGGGTGAAAGCATGTCAGTTCTGGGAGGTCATAGACAAATCAAGCTTTGGCATTTAACCGCAACCAGAACAACATTTGATATGCTGTGTGATTCTCTGAGCAAATTATGTATTCACATGACTTCTTTATTCCTTTATAAATTCTACTGGAATATATTCAGTCATTTTTGGGATTTGATTTGCATCAGTTTTCATACTGCATTTATGCAGTATCCTAAAATTTGCATAAAAATGTGGCCGGAAACGGTTAATTTAAACCATGCACTGTTGGGAATCTTAAACACAGACTCTCTACAGTATGAAAATGAAGCACATGTTCGGTCTACATAAAAAGGGATGTTAAAGGGCATAACCTTGAGTTTGGCCACATCAGGCTCATGATGCAACATGTGGCGAGAGAGACTTTCCTGTGAAAACACACACACAGATGTCAGTGGCACAATAGTAAAGAGAAGGAATTGTGAACAAAGTGCAAACCATACAATTAACAAGTGTTGTATGCTCTTAAAGAGTCTGCCTCAACTACAGGTCCATTGCGCATGTGATGTTTCATCAACTGAAGTTGTAATGTCTTCAAAACACATCACAAGAATGTTCCCTCCATGTATGCACAATGAAAACACATACAATTTTACTCAATTCAATTGAGCGAACGTGTTAGCACCAATCAATTGAGTAATTGCTTGAACAAAACTTCTGAAATAAAGTTAGCTTAACTTTGTGATCATCTAGAGTGAACTATAAATCTCCAATTTCACAGTACATGTTTGTTTTTTTGGTGATTTGCTTTAAGACAATCTCCACCTATAGGGTAGGGAGGAGAATTCATCGGTTTCTCACCCAAACCAATATGGATTTAACCACTGGAGTCTTATGGATTACTTTGATTCTACTTCTGCTCAATTTTGGTCACCATTCACTTGCATTATATGGACCTACAGAGCAGAGATATTCAAAACTCTTCATTCATAGAAGTCATACACATCTGAGATGGCATAAGGATGAGTAAATTAGATAGTTCATTTGAAAAAAAAAAATTACTCCCGTTTTAATTAAATGCACTCAAATTTAGATCAGAACGCCAATTAATGATAACTGCCCATCAACCATTAAACTATTCTCCACAGAAATACATACACCTGTACTTCAGTTGCATACAATATGCACAAGGAGAACTGAGAACAGTAGAATTAACTTAACCAAAAGGGACACAGATTACTCTAACAAGAACTACTTGAAACAAAAATGATACAAACGAACCTCTATGAATTTTAACCATTTAAATGCCCCCATAATTTCACTTTTAGCAGAGGAAACAAATAATTCAAGCACCAAGCATAATTGTATTCCCCACAGCGTAACAAGATCAAATCAACAGCATTAGTGACAAGGTTGATGACTAATTTATTTAGACTCCTCCCTCCTTGGTTCATATATAACGTTAAAAAAATGTACTCCCATTCACTACCATTGTAAGTGAAACACTGGAACACATGTATCAAAAGTATAGCCACAAGAAATTGTGTAAACATTATTTTAGTCTGATAAAATCAATTACTAACATTGTGTAAAGTTAACCAAATTTACAACTTCATTACCATGACAAATGTAATGACAACAAACCCTAAAGTTACTAAAAATTACAACAAACAACTTTACAGCTCAAATAAAACAGAATTAATGCAAGTGTTTTTATAAAATAATAAGCTTCACATGTCTGCATTTAAACCCTCCAGAAACTGCCCCATTGACTTCCATTGCAAGTATCTCACGAACACATTTGTGTGTGTGTGTTTATTTTAAAAGCGGGATGTCTTGAAATTAATTTGTGGTAATCAACGGTCACAAATGCTGCCGATTGCGCTCAACTTGTATTGAACCTAGAACATTCATTTACGTTTATTGGAGAGAAATAAGATAACGTTAAGAAACATGGATTTTAGTTTAAGCCCAAAACTCCACATTTCACAATTTCATTAAGACAATTAGATTTTTCCAGTAATTACAACATTATGGTTTATAGTATAGTACCGGTACTCACTCTCATGGCAAACGCTTTGCCGCATCCATGAAATGAGCAGCGGTGTGTCAGCAGCTGCAGGTGGACTTTTCGAATGTGATGCTGCAGGTTGAAGGTTGTGGAGAAATATGCCTGACAGCCCTCGCTGGGACACAGCAACACCGGCTTCTGCAACGCATGCTTGCGCTTGTGTCTCCGCAAAGCATCGCGCTTCTGGAAGGTCTTTTTACACACCGTACAACAGAATGATGCTGTCAACAAAATGATATGACTTTACTGAAGAAGAGCAAGACATTGAGGGCATGCAGAAGCACTCTATACATTCACCCATCCCACCCAGCACACACAGTAACTGGTTTCAGCTGCTTCCCCGACATCACTACCAACAAAAACATCCAGATTAAGGAACAGCTTTTCATAAGCCGTCAGTTATTTAACACACTAGTAACTGTATAACTTATGTTAGACTGTAAAAACAATGTAGTCATAACACGTAGTATAACACGATTACTTAGCATTTTGAAGTTCAGTTTATTCCATTTGTTTGAATCCCATAGATGAATGGAGGCGCTTGCATTAGTTTACCCGTGTGACTGGCCATGTGCTTCAGTAAACTCCCCCAGGTGTGCGCACTGACGGTACAGTCAGCGCGAAGACAGCGATATCCTGAAAAGACAGATGCTGGGTTAGCATTCGCAATGTTGTGTTGGAAGTTTTGACTCCTAACGTCAGCCTGATATAATGAAAATTGCATGACTTCGACAACATATACACAAAATTAAATTGATCAGTTCACCCAAAATTTTAACTCTTATTCTCATGCCATCCCAGATGTGTGATTTTCTAAAGCAGAACACAAATATAGAGGAGTACCTCAGCTCTGTAGGTCCATGAATTGTGAATAGAACATTGAAGCTCCAAAAAGCAGATGAAGTCAGCATAAAAATCAATCAAACTCCAGTGCTTTAAAGGTCTTCTGAACTCATTCAGTTTGTGTTGGGAGAGAACAACCAAAATCTAACTCCGATTTAACTATAAATCTTGACAGCAGTTTCCTTAGCAATCATGATTTCAAGCTCAATCACACTTCCTATCAGAGCACACGTCAAGCACTAGGAAGCGTAATAGAGCTTAAAAACATGA
Source organism: Xyrauchen texanus (assembly GCF_025860055.1). NCBI lineage: Eukaryota > Metazoa > Chordata > Actinopteri > Cypriniformes > Catostomidae > Xyrauchen > Xyrauchen texanus. Next base: position 46,964,329 of record NC_068285.1, read on the forward strand.
TCAAGCCTGGAGACCGCAATGGCAAGATGTACAGTGAAAAAGGTGATTGTCTAAATATCTTCATTTGTGTTCTGCAGAAGGAAGCCATACACATCTGGGATGGTATGAGGGTGAATAAATTAGAATTTTCATTTTTGGGTGAACCATCCCTTTAAATGTTTTGGGGCAGTTCTGAGGTGAAGTGTCCACTGTGTGGCACTCGGGAGTGTTAAATGTTCTTCCAAATAGACAAGGTTTTTAAGGTTAATGCTTTTCATAAAACCAACGTCCCTACCCTAAAAATACTGCATCAGGTTGCGGCAATTCAGTGACACTTTTGGCTCACATGCTTCACTGGTGTCGTTTACAAGATGGCAACCTGGCCTTTTACGTGTGTGAAAGTGAATGTCATTGTTGTAGCACCTCCGGTGTCCATTTCACCAGCAAACCGATGTGATACATAGAACAAGCAATGTAAAACTAATTTTGCTAAAATTTTGTAGTAAAATTATTCTACAAGACAAAAGTTTGTTATGGTCATATTTTGGTTTTTGGTATTTTGAGTTATCAGGGGTGTAAAGTACATGACAGGCACGTGCAGAGGGGGTGGCTCTAGGAGCTTGAACCCTTTTGCTGAGGTGCCCCTCCGACAGACCAGTGTTCCAGGGTGTGCAAATGACACTCAAAATGAAAGCTTGCACACCCAAATTAAATGACTTTCAAACTTTATAAAAGTATGTAGGGGTGTAAAACTGCATCAACATTATACTGAATCTTTGATGTATCGATTACATAGTATAATTATCAATTAGAAGGCATGATCAGCAGTCTACTGACTGCCTTTATGATCAGCAGTCTGCTTACGGTCTTTGCATGTTTGTTTGCATAAAGTCAGGCACTATAATCCTTTATTCATACTGGCTCAATAATTCATAACAGAATTACATTTATTATTTTTAAATTATAGACCAAATCTCCCTGTATTCAATTAAGATTCAAAATCTTTTCATTCTTACAGTTGTGCATTTATCTGTTCAACAATGCATTTTTTCTCCAAAATAGGTTTTTGAACTGGTGAATGTAACCTAAACCAAAGGAAAGTTTATCTTTTCTTCCCTGTATAGCGCAACTTCGCCCAACACCTTTTATTTTGGATCCATAATTATTTTCCAAAATATGCCAATTTAAATCAAGTTGGTCTAATTAGGCCATTTAGCATAATATTTTGATACATTTAGTTAAGCTTTAAAAGTTTAAAAAAAAAAAAAAAAAACCCCACTCTAGCACAAAAGAAACCCCTCTAAAAGGTTTAGAGTCCTGCCCCTCAAATTCTCTGTGCACGTCCCTGGTACGTGACGAATTGTACTTCAATACTAGAGTACAATTGAGGCCTTTGTACTCCGAACTATTAAACTAAAGGCTAAATTAGACTTTTCACAACTTGCCATTTCACAAAAGTCAGCCTTGCAACATTTCTTTTCACACAAATTATTCTGCTCCCATTTTCAATAGATTTACCTTGATATATTGACCATGAAAAAGACATTTCCTTAAGGCATGCCTTTAGCCCTGTTGTACCCTACAAACGCCCCTGAAAACCAAATCCAGGGCCAAATATTGTTAATTTCTGGCATGCTTTTTACACACACTGATATATATATATATTTTTATGTAAATTTTTTCCAGCACCCATACTGAACATTAAAAGTAGAATTCTCTATAGCCTACTTTTGACACCCCTAGATACATGATTACGAACAGCTGATCAGATTCACACCTGCATGATGTAAAGGAGTATTTCGGACTGATGCTCCTCACCTGCGTGTCTCTTCTCGTGAGCTTTCCGAGCAACATGAGACTTGAACCTCATCCCACAACGGCCTCTGGAGCACCTGAGGCGAAAAAGAGTCAGATGTTCACTGTATATTTTACCATTAGCTGTTCAACAGCTACTCAACGCCACAGCAGCATTTAAGGCAACACCTTACGTTACAGTACAGACGCACCTGAAATTTGACGTTCCGTGCGTCGCCAGGTGCAGTTTAAACGCTCGCCGTTTCCTGAACGTCTGTGCGCACTTTGGCTCTTTACACTGAGACAGAAGGACACAGCTTGAGCCTCAATATTCACTACAAACTTAAGACAGATTTATACGAGCAATTATATGCGGCGAGAGTAATGAAATAGTGGGTATAAACGTGTCAAACCTTGAAATGGTCTTGTTTCTGGCCGTGCGCGTAGCGCACATGTCGCCTCAGTTTATCAGCAGAGAAGAAGCTTTTAGTGCAGACAGCGGCAGTGCACCTTTTTAACCGTAGGGAGAGAAAAACGACACTTACAGACTTTAACCAATACAACTAAAATTGGTAGTTACACTGACTGAGATGGTGACACTTTAAATTTTTTAAGTCAAGCTTGTGTTTAGTTTTTGCAGTTCATTAGTTCTGCGGTTTGACGAATTGGAAGCCTACAAATCTCAATACGATTTCAAAATCTGAATGCATTTTTTTTTTTATATGAATTAGAATATAAAATTGTTTTACAGGTAAACATTTCACAGTTTAGAAAACCTGTGAAAATTACCCAAACAATGCATTCTTACTTGAAGTTTCTTACTCCCTTGTGCACCAAATCATGCCGACTCAGATGCGATCTACGGGAGAAACTGCGTCCGCATCCCTCAACTGGACACTTGTGAGGTCGCTGAAGGGAAAGGGAAGAAAAGGCCACTAATAAAAAGTAAAGAAAAAGTAACTGGTGTGTTTATTTGAAATCAATATTCGCAACTCACCGCGCCCGTGTGCACGGTCTCGTGCTCCTGCAGACGCCACTGACGCGTGAATGTCGCGCCGCAATCAGCGTACGCGCAGTTTAATAAGAGCTGCAGCCGCTGCACCGTGTCTTCTTTCTTCACCATTTGTTCGTTCATCATTTTTCTTTACTTTCGTTATCTCGTCTGCTCACACTATCATCGACCGCCTCGGCTTTAAAAGCTCGCGACGCTCGAGCACCTGCACGCAGTATCGCTAATTATGATGCGTAATATGATAATAGTTCACTTGTTCAACTCATTCAAACACAAACGAGCTTCCTGACAGAACATGGCGTTATTGCATGATTCTGCCACACCTTAACAACAAAAGTATGCCACATTTAAAAGTGCAAAATCTCTATATCCAAAACTATATAAACTATAAGAACTAAAACATAAAACAGATCAATCACGATAAAACAATGAACAAGAGTAAATTAATGCAGACTGAATACAGAAAAACTTTTGAACATGGCAAAAGAAAAAATAATTAATTAAATGAAATAAAATTTTGACTGACAGCTAAATGTTTGCTAAAAATAATTTTCTCAAGAAATCTGAAGTAAACACGATCTGAAGTAGCCTATACAAATATTTAGGGTATGTTCCAAAAACCTAAGCTTCCTCTGGAGGCAGCATTTAGACATCATAGACAAGCATGATATACTCATATATATATATATATATATATATATATATATATATATATATATATATATATATATATATATATATATATATATATATATAACTTTATTATCTTCTCTGAGGTCCACTAATATTGTCCAAAAAGTTTTTTTACTGAAAATTTTTTTAAAAAATTCAAGCGATTGTACCGCCCTTAACTTCACCGGAAATGCATCAAAACAATCAAAGACATCCATATAGTGCATGCTTACAAAAGACCAACAATTAAATATAGCACAGATTGTAAAAACAGACCAGGACCCCTTCAAAACAGCAATAAACAGTGCAGCTGACACAGCGTGGTATAACACCATTTGCATGTAGAATTAATATGTTTAGACAGGTTTATACATCTGTAACATCTTAAGTTCAGTATCTATGTGACAAAGCACTTTTTCAGTTTACGTGCTCACACTTCTGACACTGTTGACAGCTGCATGAGAGTGAGAGAGGGAGAGTGGATTTATTTGTGCAACTTCTGGAAGTACAGTTTGATACAAAAACAAGTTGATTTGATTTGTTCATTTGTATCTATTGGTTTACTAATATAAAGAATAATTTGCAGCTGCACTGTAAAGTGAATAAAAGTGTGCGGAAATTTCCCTCATTACGAACGTGGAAATTGTGTGAATTACTAAAATTGTGTGCAATAGCCGCAATTCTGCACCTCGTCACCTGTATTGAAATCAGTTGCGAGTCGAGTTTCCCTTGTGCTGCATGCGAGAAGCTCTATTTAAATGATGCATGGTGCTGGTGCCTATCTAGAACACTCCAAATTGCTCTCTTATGAGGCATCATTTTAGTAAAGATGCTACCATAGAAGACAGCTGCCTGTGTAGGCAGCGAGGCAGCTCTCTAAGTTTTTCGAACAGACCCTTAGAGTTCATTGATTCTTGAGTTAATGGACAAAACATGTCCTTCATAAAAAAGTAATCTTTATGTAAAAATTTTTTTAAATAAAATAATAATAATAAAAAAACTGAAAAAGTTAAATCGAAAGGAAATGTGTATACTCATTTATTAGACTACTTTTATACTCATTTATTAGACTACCATTCAGCTAGATGGGCTCGCCTCGTTTTGTGCCGACAGAAATGCAGCTCTGTGCGGTAAGACTTGCGGTGGTGGCTTGTGTGTTTACATCAACACGGAATGGTGCAAAAACTCTGTGCTAGTCTCTAGTTACTGCTCATCGCTGGTGGAGCTTGTGACTGTTAGATGCAGACCTTTTTATTTACCACGGGAATTCACCACTGTTATTATAACAGGAGTTTACATTCCCCCCAGCGCTAAGGAAGCGCTCTGTGAACTGTATGGGGCTATGAGCGAACTGCAGAACGCTCACCCTGACAGTGCTCCCTAAATTCCATCAGTATGTGGACTTTGCAACGAGAGGGGCGAACACGCTTGATCTTGTTTACACAAACATCCCTGGCGCATATCGGGCGTTATGCTAATTCCAGCATACAGACCGCTCATCAGACGTACAAAACCACTCCAGAATCAGGTGAAAACCTGGCCAGCAGGAGCCATCTCTGCTCTTCAGGACTGTTTTGAGTGTACTGACTGGCACATGTTCAGGGAGGCTGCAACATATGGCGACTCTACCAATTTGGAGGAATACACAGCATCAGTGACCAGCTACATCAGCAAGTGCATTGATGATGTCACCTTCTCCAAGATCATCACCACACGCTCAAACCAGAAGCCGTAGATGACTGCGGAGGTGCGTGCGCTGCTGAGGACCCGAGACTCCGCCTTCAGAGAAGGCGACAAGGCTGCCCTAAGAACAATGAGGGCCCAACTGTCCCGGGCCATCAGAGAGGCAAAGCGTGCACACGCCCAGAGAATCCACAGTCACTTCCAGGACAGCGGCGACACACGGTGCATGTGGTAGGGCATCCAGACCATCACCAACTACAGGACAACATCAGTTGCCTGTGACAAAGATGCTTCCCTTCCAGATGCGCTGAACGACTTCTATGCAAGGTTTGAAGCACAGAACGACGTGGTGGCGAGGAAGACCACCCCTCCTCCCAACGACCAGGTGCTCTGTCTTACCATGGCTGATGTGAGGAAAACTCTACGTAGAGTCAACCCACGGAAGGCTGCTGGACCAGACAACATTCCTGGGAGTGCTCAGAGGATGTGTAGACCAGCTGGCAGATGTTCTTACCGACATCTTCAACATCTCTGAGCAGTGCCATCGTTCCAATGTGCTTCAAGGCCACCACCATCGTCCCCATGCCAAAGACATCTTCAGTGTTCTGCCTCAACGACTACCGTCCCGTCGCACTCACACCCATCATCATGAAGTCCTTCGAGAGGCTCGTCATGAGGCACATTAAGACCCAGCTGCCCCCTCACTAGACCCACTGCAGTTCCTGTATCGTCCAAACCGTTCAACAGACGACGCCATCGCCTCCACCATCCATCTGGCCCTCACCCACCTAGATAAAAAGGACTCATCAGGACTCCTCATCGAATTCTGTTCATAGACTTTAGCTCAGCATTCAATATAATAATTCCTCCGCACCTGATTGGAAAGCTGAACCTGCTGGGCCTGGACACCTCACTCTGTAACTGGATCCTGGGAGACCTCAGTCAGTCCGGATCGGGAACAGCATCTCCACCACCACCAGATTGAGCACTGGGGCCCCCCAGGGCTGTGTGCTCAGTCCACTGCTGTTCACTCTGCTGACTCACGACTGTGCAGCAATGCACAGCTCGAACCACATCATTAAGTTCACAGATGACACGACTGTGGTGGGTCTCATCAGCAAGAACGACGAGTCAGCATACAGAGAGGAGGTGCAGCGGCTAATTGACAGGTGAAGAGCCAACAACCTGTCTCTGAATGTGGACAAAACAAAACAGATGGATGTTGACTTTAGGAGAGCACAGAGTGACCGCTCTCCGCTGAACATCGACAGCTCCTCTGTGGAGATCGTAAAGTGCACCAAATTCCTTGGTGTTCAACTGGCGGAGAACCTCACCTTCCCTCTACACCAGCTCTATTTCCAAGAAAGCCCAGCAGCGTCTCTACTTTCTTCAAAGGCTGAGAAAAGCACATCTCCCACCCCCCATTCTCACTACATTCTATAGAGGGACTATTGAGAGCATCCTGAGCAGCTGCATCACTGCCTGGTTTGGGACTTTCACCGTTTCGGAGCACAAAGCCCTGCAGAGGATAGAGAGGACAGCTGAGAAGTACATCGGGGTCTCTCTTCCCTCCATCAAAGACATTTACAAAAAACACTGCATCCACAAATCAACCAGCATTGTAGATGACCCCACACACCCCTCACACAAACTCTTCACCCTCCTGCCATCTGGCAAGAGGTACCGAAGCATTTGGTCCTTCACGGCCAGACTGTGTAATAGCTTCTTCCTTTTGTTAAACCGCCAAACAAAGTGAACAACATTGCAATGAAAAAATATAATGAAAATTTACATTTCATTATATTTATGTGTGTGTGTGTGTGTGTGTGTGTGTGTGTGTGTGTGTGTGTGTGTGTGTGTGTGTATGTGTGTGTGTGTGTGTGTGTGTGTGTGTGTGTGTGTGTGTGTGTGTGTGTGTGTGTGTGTGTGTGTGTGTGTGTGTGAGAGAGAGAAATGAAAGGGGAGGGATCTGTAATATATCAAAGAATACATAAAGTACATTTTATTTAAATTTTCCATAAAAAAAAGATAAAGTTGCTAATTACAGGTAGGCACTGAAAGATGCCAGGTCTGCATATTTTAGCAAACTCATAGAAAACAACCAAAACAATCATTCGTATTTATTCAGCACAGTGGCCAGATTGACAAAGAACAGAGCTTCGACTGAACCAGATGTCCCCTCATAGCACAGTAGTATTGTTTTTATTCATTGCTTTACTAATAAAATTGAAAAACGTCATGTAACTGTCTGCCACCCCAGATAACAAGGTGACATTAATATAATATTGATTTTTCATCCAAACCATCATTTTGGTTGAAATTGTAATGTTTAAAGTATGTTAATTCAACATTTTGAAGAAAGCCAACAGCACACATGGGTGGTGACAGTGACATTGAACTAACATTGATTTGTAGTTGTCAATGACCATAAGACCATGTGCTCTTCCCATTATTCTAATTGATGCGTCCTTGTTAATACACAAGACTATACAGAAGTCTCTTGTGACATTGATACAACTTTTATGATGAAGATAAATAAACTCTACAAACTAAGAAAGCTGTTTTTATTTCTAAAATTGTTTTTCTCCAAAAATCTTGCATATGCATATGGTTCTTCGGGCAAGCCTCAAGGCGATAAATACATAGTCACGCACTTTCACAAGTTATGTTACTCCATGAATCGCACACCTGGCTCGTTTGGAGCATTTGTTTTGGAACCTGGTGCGTTTTCTCCCTTGGTTCACTTTGTATGAATAAATAAAAACACAGCAATCACACTCGGATCCACACCAAAACAACCAGTCAGAGACCAGCTGGATGAGGTGGTCTCAGTCCGATTGCAAATGAACTCTTGGAGCGGTTCGCTTGTGGTGAGACAAACAATATCACTATAAAAACCATGAACATGCCTGATGGATCTGCAGGTAAGAAATCTTTAGTTCAGCTCGTCATTGTAATTCATCTCCAAAACATGTATTTAGCCTTTTGGTGACTATATTAGGTATAGTATATGTTTAATATGCGAGTTATTTAATAATTCCTGGTGTATTTTTTTTTTTTTTCAAAATTGAGTTGTTTGGAGTCTGCTTGTGCGGCACCAGCTAAAAACATTTCAAGGATGTTTCTGCAATGTTGTGAAAATACATATTTATAACATAAAATAACCCTGATATATGTCGTTTTAAGCACGTCGGATAAAGCATTTTTGCAATGTAGTTTCCTAGGATGTTGGTAAACCCATTGCTTTAGAAGATAACATAGTAACGAAAAAAACATTTGGAAAACAGCATGTGAAAGTACCTGGTTGAACCTTTTCAAGACTTTGTAATAGTGTTTGCTGGGAACTTTTCTGTGCATTTTCTTTGAAGTTTCAGTTTTCATCATCAATTTATATTTTGTTGAAAATGGTTATTTGTGTTTATAATGTTTATTTGACTACACCCAACAGCTAAGTAATTTGCATAAATACATTTTATTGAACAAGACACAATAAGAGATGCTCACCTAAAGGTTGCTAGTTCATGTTTTGTAGAGCATTGTAACTGAATGCCCAGATAACTTAAGCAAGCACTCCGGTCCGGAACAGGACCAAAGATCACTTCTGATGACCGATGCACATGCCACTAAGTGTTGTTAAACTAAGCACAGAGTTTTGCACAGAGAGTGCTCAGATGTTTCAGACTGTCACACAATTTCTTTGAAATCAGTCGTTGGGCCAGACAAAAGTGATTGGCGGTCTGAATTTATCCAACCTATTTATTCAACCGCTACCACTTTGTGTTAATGAGGAATCAAATCAATCAAGCACAACTTATGTATGGAGTATGGCTGCTTGATTTGGACACAAAGTCCAAATTGTGAAAGAATACTGCTGTTGCGATTTTGTACTGCAACATGATAAACAAAAAGAAAAAATTGGTAAGCGATTCCTTTATTACCACTACTTGGTAATGTTTTGCCACTAGGTGAATTTAAGATTCTTAGGTTGAAAATCTGTGTTTTCTTTGTTTAGTCAACTTGATATCAGTCTTGTCATTGGTTCATGTTTTAGTAGTCTTGTTATCTTGTTATTAGTTTAGTCTTGTCATTGGTTGTCTTTGTCATGTGTTTCCCTTGTCAGTGTATTTAAGCCCTCTTGTTTGCTGTAGTCCTTGGTCGAATATTGTTTGGTTATATCTCCGTTTCATGTTCTGATACCAGCACTGTAAATAAACTGCACTTGGGTTCACACTCCAGCTACTTCGTCTCCATCTCTTCGTGTCTTCAGCCTGCCAGAATGTTACAGAATACTCAAGAGCAATGGCACTTATTCGCCTACAACAAGGCGATCATCACTTAGAGGAATTATGGGTTGAATTCTGTGGACTCTGCGACCAGATGAGTTTCGAAGAGGTCTCCCTGAAGCTGTTTTTCCACAGAGGACTAAATGAGCCCATTTATACCTTGATGCCACCAGGGGGAATAGATTGGACTCTGCAAAAATATATTGACTTTGCCCTGCTACTGAGTGGTTCGACCTTCACTGTGGGAGTGGTTGATGAGGAAATCGGCATTCCTCCTACAGTAACCACTGAACACGGTGGCCATCGACAAGCCTGTCGAGTTCCCCGAGGCGGTTGACGAGCCTGTCCAGTTTCTTAAGTAAGTTTTATTCCCTGAGGCTATCAAGATTCCATGGCTCGCCCCTCGAGTCTTCCACGACTCTGCCCCATGAATCCTCAACTTCCCTTGCCTCTGAGCTCTCTTGAGTCCCCTAGAGTCTTGCTCTCATAGTCCACAACTGTTCTGAACCCTTTGAGTCCCTTGATGCCATAACCTCTAAAACCTTGCTACCAGTAGCTCCATCTCCTGAGCCCCTGGGGCTCCACCTCCTGCAGCTCTGTCCCCTGAGCCTCCAACTCCTTCTGTTCCACCCAGGAGCCTCCTTTTCCTGCAGCTCTGCCCCCTGAGCCTCCGCCTCCTACATTTTCGCCCCATGAGTCTCTGCATCCTGAACCATATTCTGCTCCATCCCCTGTGGCTCCACCTCCTGAGACTCCACTGGACCCTGGCCCCTTTCTGGAGCCACCTCCCTGGCCTCTGAAACCCACTCCCTTCCTGAAGCCACTCCCCTGGTCACCAGATCTGCCCTGGTCCCCTGGTGTACGCCTGTCTCTGGGCCCTCCGCCATTTAACTTTTTTTTTAATGTGTTTAGGATCTTCAAGAGCTGCTCCGAAGCTGAGCAGTAGGTAGATGTTAGATTGTCTTGTGTTTTTTTTTTATTATTAAATAAATTAGCATGATACAATGGGGTACAAGGCTCCTTTTGATTTTATTTTCTCCCAAAACACTAAATAGTATCATAAACTACTTACAGGACTTTCCTAAACACTTGTTTTTCACTATACACTGGAAAATTGTCCTGATCCATGAGATCTTTGCATGTAATGGCTAAAAATAATTTGATCTAATATTTAATCAATTTTTAAATCGCAAATTTATGTAGAAAATGTATATCCTGGAAAATATCACATTTATTTTAAGACAGCATAAATTGACAAATTGTGACCTATTACTATTGCCCTGATATCTACACTGTCAGTGTAACCCCCCTGGGGGCCTTTTACTCCAGGTGTGTGGTAAAAGTCCCCCTCGCCACCTTATATATATATATAATTATTTTATCTTTTATGAAATCAATGTTCTGTTGTTATTTCCTTTAGCACAAATTATGTTGGTCCATCAATATTCAATGAAGAGAATTAAAAAAAAAAAATCTTGATACACTTTGTACCCTACAATATGAATGTTCTGTAAAACGTACACAAGTGCATAGATTGAACAATGTGTGAATAACTGAGGTACAAGTGAAGAAAAAATTTATAAAACCAAATAAAAAATATAAACGTATACGTAAAAAAGATTAATGAAAAGTTTACTTGTTTTTGTATTCATCATAACAAATAATGTCTTTAAGATTCAAATTATATCAACTTCAAATTAGAGAAATGTATAGAATCATTTTCACACCACTTCCATTATGTCCGTGACGGGCCTGTCTGCGTCCGCCTCCCCGCTGCCACTCGGTGGTTGTCCGGTAAGCGGCGGTACCGGCGGCACACGCTTCCGTCTGTCAGCGCAAAGGGAGCTGCAGAAGAAAACAGTAACATACTACCGGGCATATATAATATCTATGCTACCGGGTCTTTCTGGTATCTTTAAGCCCAATCTTTTATTTTAATTGATTTTAACCCAGGTCAAAGTGTCTCGTTTTCGTATCATTCTTAACATGGTAAGTCATCACACTGTAACTGATGGAGTTCCAGCACATCTACACTGTAAATTCCATTATAATGTAATCCTGTGTACATTTGAGAACGCGTTATGATCGTGTTACGACTGCGTAGAAAGCTGCGCTGATCATATTGGGAGCGTTTTATCGCGTTATTTCGTTTATCGCTTTGCGTCGTTTAGTGTTGACGCGATCTCATTCTGCGCCTTCTTAAAACAGTGACAATCATTTAAAGAGCACCATTAGTCATTGAACATGTGCTGTACCACCATGCTGTAGTACAAAGTAGCATATTGTTACCATCTGATGCCTAAATGATGTTATATGAAACACGAGTCAAATTTCTCTGCCTACAGAACAATCAGCATAACACAAGATGTTTTTAGTCACACTAGTAGTGAGAAGCCAATTACTCATTAACCACAAGCAATTGTTTTCTGGGGGTGAACGTGTAGAATTATTTAAGCTTTCAGTGAGACTTGATTTATTCTGCAGATCTGTGAATACAAACTGAAGAGTGTTGATATGTTTTAAAATGCAGATTAGCCACTGAATTTTATTTTCATAATCTAACAGATTCCAGAGTTATCAAAAAGTTCAGTGTTTATGAGGGATCCTGGGAGGGTGGAACAGATGTTGGCCTCTATGAGAAACGCTGGATCCAGCACACTACAGGTAATTATGACTCTGCAATGACAGACACATGTTTTGTGCGAATAAGTTAATTTCATTGAGTTATCAGATATTAGGAATTAAGGTGCACCAACAGTATTCTTTCAAAGTCTATAATCAATACCAGGTACGGCAGGTTTGTGTGAGTATGATGCATGTCCAGTCTGCATTTTTAATTGTGAACTACAGTACTATACAGCCACCATGGGAGGAAAGATTAGTTATGCCTGGTATATCTATCTAGTTATGTTTATTAGGAGCATGTGGTTTTTGGTACAGATTAATGGGAACATTTTGACTTAACGTGGGCAAGTGATTCATTTTTGTTTGTGTTGTAGGTGATCTCAGATTTTGATATGACTCTCACCAGATTCGCCTACAATGGTAAACGCTGTCCTACCTGCCACAGTGAGTAAAACATCACATTACTGAGCTTGTTCACACTGACACCAGAAAGCCGTTTAAAGGGACAGTTCACCCAAAAATGAAAATTCTGTCATCATTTTCTCAGCCTCATGCCATTCCAGATGTGTATGACTTTCTTTCATCTGCTGAACACAACGATGCAGCATAAAAATAATCCATACGACTCCAGAAGTTATCTTCATGAGCGATATGATCCTCTCTGCACAGTAGATGGCGATATGAACAAAGAATGTGAGTTGCCAAAAACTGAAAAATGTGAAAGTGGAGATTTACAGTAAAAAATGTCTTAAATATTGATATTTTTCTCACAACACCTATCATATCACTTTTGAAGATATCGATTTAACCACTGAAGTCTTATGGATTACTTTTATACTGCATTTATGTGCTTTTGGAGCTTCAAAATTTGGTCACCATTCACTTGCATTGTATGGACCTACAGAGCAGAGATATTTTTCTAAACATTTTCATTGGTGTTCAGCAGAAGAACTAAACTCACACATCTGGGATAAGTTTCATTTTTGGATGAACTATTCCTTTAAGACTGGAAAGTGGAGTACATGTTTACATGCATTGTGTTATTGGCTTTCTCTTAACTCTTGCCTTGTATACATGCGGCTTTGTCAGTAAACAACTTTCTCCACAGCAATGTAATTTCCAATGACGCTTGTTTAAATAACAAACATGAATCCAAGGAAGACTTTGCTATTTATTCTCTGTTGCTTTCCTTTGGTCTGTTCAAATACTCTATTCTGATTGGCTGGAATGTGTGCATTAAACCTGTTTAAAGCACAGGTAGTTCGATTCAGTTTTAATCACTGATTGCTATTAAAGGGGTCATGACATCTGCTGATATATAAGATTCCATTGTACTATAAAAACATACTGTACATTTCAGAACTCAACTTTCTCCTTACTGCAAAATGAACCAAGAATCGTTGTCTATTTCCTCCACATTGTGATGTCAGAACAGTGGGTGTGTACTCTCTAGTCTTAAAGTTGAAGCAGCACCAAAACCAAGTTTTTCTGACAGGGTCAGATGGAGGGTGGAAAATGATCATATTTGACAAAAACATAAGACAGATTTGCAGGAGAAACCTGTGTGTTAAATGGCTTTCTCTTAATTCCTTGAATGGCATAAGGGAAAGGCGTTCTCATTTATGTTTCAGAAAACCGATTTCTGCAAAAACCCTGGAATAAACCATTTTCTTATGTGCATGTAAACTTACGCTGCTTTCAGTGAGTGTTAACATGCACATTTTTACAATGTGTGTGGTCATTTAAACACCTTCATCAGGTAATGGTAAGATCATAAATGGCTAAAGAACAAACCGATCTATGGAGATAGATTTTTGCCATAACACAGATTTTGCGTTGCATGTAAATACCTTTATTGGGGTTCTTACTGGCTTATTCAATGTGTGCAGGAGTTGTGTGCATGCCTGTTTGCATTTTGATGTCAGAAGCAGAGAATAATTTGCACTCAATGAGCCCATTTACACACATACCAATAAATAAAAAACTACCAAAAATCTTTTTATTTAAAGAATCCGACAAAGCAAAAAAAGTTTTGAAGTAATCAAGTTAATTTGATGATTTCATTGAGTTAATCGTGTAGAGGTATGCGCACATCACTTGCGGACATTGGATAAGCCGGTATGAATGGTGGTTAAGGTGTTTACAAGCAACGCAAAATCTGTGTATTGGGTAAAAATCTATCTACAGTGAGGAAAATAAGTATTTGAACACCCTGCTATTTTGCAAGTTCTCCCACTTAGAAATCATGGAGGGGTCTGAAATTGTCATCGTAGGTGCATGTCCACTGTGAGAGACATAATCTAAAAAAAAAAATCCAGAAATCACAATGTATGATTTTTTAACTATTTATTTGTATGATACAGCTGCAAATAAGTATTTGAACACCTGAGAAAATCAATGTTAATATTTGGTACAGTAGCCTTTGTTTGCAATTACAGAGGTCAAACGTTTGCACACACTGCAGGAGGGATTTTGGCCCACTCCTCCACACAGATCTTCTCTAGATCAGTCAGGTTTCTGGGCTGTCGCTGAGAAACACGGAGTTTGAGCTCCCTCCAAAGATTCTCTATTGGGTTTAGGTCTGGAGACTGGCTAGGCCACGCCAGAACCTTGATATGCTTCTTACAGAGCCACTCCTTGGTTATCCTGGCTGTGTGCTTCAGGTCATTGTCATGTTGGAAGACCCAGCCTCGACCCATCTTCAATGCTCTAACTGAGGGAAGGAGGTTGTTCCCCAAAATCTCGCAATACATGGCCCCGGTCATCCTCTCCTTAATGCAGTGCAGTCGCCCTGTCCCATGTGCAGAAAAACACCCCCAAAGCATGATGCTACCACCCCCATGCTTCACAGTAGGGATGGTGTTCTTGGGATGGTATTCTTCTTCCTCCAAACACGGTTAGTGGAATTATGACCAAAAAGTTATATTTTGGTCTCATCTGACCACATGACTTTCTCCCATGACTCCTCTGGATCATCCAAATGGTCATTGGCAAACTTAAGACGGGCCTTGACATGTGCTGGTTTAAGCAGGGGAACCTTCCGTGCCATGCATGATTTCAAACCATGACGCCTTAGTGTATTACCAACAGTAACCTTGGAAACGGTGGTCCCAGCTCTTTTCAGGTCATTGACCAGCTCCTCCCGTGTAGTTCTGGGCTGATTTCTCACCTTTCTTAGGATCATTGAGACCCCACGAGGTGAGATCTTGCATGGAGCCCCAGTCCGAGGGAGATTGACAGTCATGTTTAGCTTCTTCCATTTTCTAATGATTGCTCCAACGGTGGACCTTTTTTCACCAAGCTGCTTGGCAATTTCCCTGTAGCCCTTTCCAGCCTTGTGGAGGTGTACAATTTTGTCTCTAGTGTCTTTGGACAGCTCTTTGGTCTTGGCCATGTTAGTAGTTGGATTCTTACTGATTGTATGGGGTGGACAGGTGTCTTTATGCAGCTAACGACCTCAAACAGGTGCATCTAATTTAGGATAATAAATGGAGTGGAGGTGGACATTTTAAAGGCAGACTAACAGGTCTTTGAGGGTCAGAATTCTAGCTGATAGACAGGTGTTCAAATACTTATTTGCAGCCGTATCATACAAATAAATAGTTAAAAAATCATATATTGTGATTTCTGGATTTTTTTTTTAGATTATGTCTCTCACAGTGGACATGCACCTACGATGACAATTTCAGACCCCTCCATGATTTCTAAGTGGGAGAACTTGCAAAATAGCAGGGTGTTCAAATACTTATTTTCCTCACTGTATGTCGATCAGTTTATTCTTAAGTGTTTTGACCTTACAACGATAAAGGTGAGCCGTTGACATGACCACACACATTGTCAGCTTATTAAGCAAAATCAGTGTAAAACGTGCATGTTAATGCACTCAGTGTGTAATACTCATAACAGAGTTATATAAGAGCAATCCTGAAGAATCCTGATGCTACATCTCTTCTCTATTCAAAGATTGAAATTTTTAAATTGACTTTCGCTGCTTTGACCAAACAGCTGACTTAACGTACACCAGAATAAAATAGAAATAATTTAATAACATTTTTTATTCCATTTTTATGTCAAATATTAAACTCATTTAAATATGCTGAATATTTAAGATGTTATAGTGGAACATTGATAAAACATTTCAAATGTTGCGTGGATTGCTCAAGTCATTTGATGTTAAAAGTAAATGAAATGCTTCTTGCAGATATCTTGGATAATAGTGAACTGATCAGTGAAGACTGCAAAGCCAAGGTGAGAAAACAAATATTTTACATCATTATTCTTGAATGGTTAGTTCACTCAAAAATAAAAATTCTCTGATGATTTACTTTTAAGCCATCCCTGATGTGTATGACTTTCCTTCTTCAGCAGAACCGAAGATTTTTATGAGCTGATTTCAGCTCTGTCCATACAATGCATGTAAATGGGTGCCATCAGGCTGCTGTCTGTCTGACGGTACAAAAGGTATATTTAGACAGCATTAAATAATCAATAAGACTCCAGTCGATCAATTAATGTCTTCTATAACAAAGCGATAATTAAAATGTCTTTATCTTTAATTTGTTGCTTCCGCCTAGTGCTGTATTTTAAGCGATTAAAAAAAATAAAATAATAATATTTAACTATCGTTTTATTTTTAACACAAACTTATTGATTCAGTTCAGAAGGCATTCATTGATCGATTGGAGTTGTGTGGATTACTTTTTTGCCTTTTGTACTGTCAGACAGACAGCAGCCTGATGGCACCCATTTACATGCATTGTATGGACAGAACTGAAATCGGCTCATAAGAATCTTCGGTTCTGCTGAAGAAGGAAAGTCATACACATCTGGGATGGCTTAAAGGTAAGTAAATCAGAGAATTTTAATTTTTGGGTGATTAACACGTTAAGCTCATTGGCAGAATGTTACATTTCCATCGCAACTTACAATTTCATTTATCTGCAAATTCTCACAGGCATGAGATGAAATTGAATACTCTGATCAATCTTTCCTGGTGATCAGTATATTATGAAGCATCTCAATATTGTTGTGAATTATTTTTTGTGTTTGAAGCTTCAGGATCTTCTGGACACATATTACCCCATAGAGATCGACTCCACACGCTCAGTAGAAGAGAAGTTACCGCTCATGGTTGAATGGTAACTCACTTCACTATCACCTCCACTGCCACAGATTGAAAGAAAGCCATTCGTTGTTCTAAGTCTAAGAGACTCCATGAAATGTCTTGACAAGCAAAATTTCCTGTGTTGAGGTGTTTACTGTAGTGTATCATATCAAAAGACTAATCTTTTTTTTTTTTT
This sequence comes from Xyrauchen texanus, assembly GCF_025860055.1. NCBI lineage: Eukaryota > Metazoa > Chordata > Actinopteri > Cypriniformes > Catostomidae > Xyrauchen > Xyrauchen texanus. The sequence continues at coordinate 46,981,677 of NC_068285.1, forward strand.
TTTTACATTTAAAGGCATTTGAACTATCATCGTTTACTCACCCTGATGTTGTTCCAAACCCGAATAACTCAGTAGAACACAAAAGAAGATGTTAGTCTCATTATCTTTCAATACATCTTTTTGGGCCAACCTCTTCAATCCCGTCTACATGCTACTTGCCATTACTCTGATTATTTGCTGAGAAATGTGATGTTTTAATGCTTTTTTTTTTTATAAAATAATATTACAAAAATTATCTTAATGCAAATATGTATCTTTAAATGCAGCTTGGCATATGGAAAATTAGTCAGTCAGTTTGTGAGTCTTTTTGAACAATTGAATAAAAGAGCTGGTTAATAAGAGTCATTTTCGACTACACTGGATCTCTTATGAGTCACTAAAAAGAATCAGGCCATAAAGAGTCACATCGGAATACAAGCGCTGAATGTTGTTGAATTCCGCCTGCGAGGACACACTCATTTGAAAGACGTACTTGCCATTATTTTGCGGTATAAAGTCTTTTTTTATCTTGCCAACATTCAATTCAGACTATAAACGGACATTCATAACTCGGGGAAAACTTTTTTTCTTTTTCCGTGGGGCTGTAGATTCTGCAGTTGGGGAGCACCACTGCTGGAAAACAGTGCAAGACACTGCCGTTTCAGCTTCTGTTTCGTGATGTTTTTGAACCTGTGCTTGAGCGTAACCTCATCCGTCTGTGGACTTTGGTCAGAGTGGAAGAAATGTGATTAAAGCGTTTACATACCAGTATAAAGCGATTCAAATAGGAGTACTCTACATATTTTACTGCGATTATCATTATTAAGTTGGCTTGTGAAAGCCAACTTACTGAAATCCTATTTAAACTTATTATTATTATTATTATTATTAAGTTGGCTTGTGAGAGCCAACTTACTGAAATCCTACTTAAACTTATTAAGTTGGCTTGTGAGAGCCAACTTACTGAAATCCTATTTAAACTTATTAAGTTGGCTTGTGAGAGCCAACTTACTGAAATCCTATTTAAACTTATTATTATTATTATTATTATTAAGTTGGCTTGTGAGAGCCAACTTACTGAAATCCTATTTAAACTTATTATTATTATTATTATTAAGTTGGCTTGTGAGAGCCAACTTACTGAAATCCTATTTAAACTTATTATTATTATTATTATTAAGTTGGCTTGTGAAAGCCAACTTACTGAAATCCTATTTAAACTTATTAAGTTGGCTTGTGAGAGCCAACTTACTGAAATCCTATTTAAACTTATTATTATTAAGTTGGCTTGTGAAAGCCAACTTACTGAAATCCTACTTAAACTTATTATTATTCCGCTTATTCTTCTTAGCGGTGAAATTTCTATATCTAACTCCTCCTAGAGCTTTAACTCCACATACTCCAAACTCGGCTCAGACACTCAAACTGTTCTGACTCGAGTTGCTATATCTTTTCTAACTGATCGGACTTACGGTTTTCCTAAAAATGACGATCAAACTCGGAAAAACTCCCATTGACTTAACATTGCGGAATGTTCAGAAATTCAAATTCCAACTGACATTTTCACACACACAGACAAAAAGGGCCTGTCAGCCCTGCATCTCTCCTCTCTCTCTCCCTCAGAGGATTTCTTTTATCAAGCAGCCAAAAAGTAATGACCTAAAATCTTCCTAGCCACACGCTAAAACATGCTAAAAACGTGCTAGCATCTATCTGAGGGTCAATATCTATCTATCTCTCTATCTCTCTCTCTCTCTATCTCTCTCTCTATCTCTCTATCTATCTCTCTATCTATCTCTCTATATATCTAAGGGTAATATATCTATCTATCTATCTATCTATCTATCTATCTAGCAACTAAGTTAAACTTTTTAACACTACACTGTAGAACTGGCTCATTAGAGTCATTAATTTGGGAATCAGACTACACTGGTCACACTGTATGTTTCACATTGTAGAGTCAAAAGAACTGGATCATTAGAGTCATTAATTTGGGAATCAGACTACACTGGTCACACTGTATGTTTCACACTGTAGAGTCAAAAGAACCGGCTCATTAGAGTCATTAATTTGGGAACACACACAGACAAAAAGGGCCTGTCAGCCCTGGATTTTGTATTGAACATAGCTCTGGATCACAGTGTCATAGAGACAAGGGGCGGGCTCATTTTACTCAGACGACCAATCAGTCTCTCGGGATCATTGTGAAGCTATCAAGCCACGCCCTAGCAACAATTTAAAGCACCTTAGCAACAACTCCCATAGACTTCTAATGAAAGATATCAAAGGGATATCTCCGGATAGAAGTGTCATAGAAACACAAGGGTGGTCTCGTTTGACTCGGGGCAGCAAACAGCCAATCATGAATCACCTCAACACTTCCTAGCCCCTCCCTAGCAACCATTGTCGAGCACCTTAACAACCAAAATCCATAGAGGGATATCTTCCATTCTGAATGTCACAGAGGCATGGGAGTTGGTTTATATCATTCATACTGACAAGCAGCCTTTGGAGTTTCATGATTGGCAATGGTCAAGCCACTCCCTAGCAACTAAACAGAGTACCCTAGCAACCGTTTAGCAATAACTATATCTCTGCACCAGAAAATCAGAGAGACTTCTGGGTTCATTTATTTCAATCAGGATGGCAAGGAGACTTGATAAATATCACTATGGTAACTGCCTAGCAACCACATGGGGTTACCCTAGCAACCGAATAACAAATCACATATCTCTGCACCAGAAAATCAGAGAGACTTCTGGGTTGATTTATTTCAATCAGGATGGCAAGGAGACTTGATAAGTATCACTATGGTAACTGCCTAGCAACCACATGGGGTTACCTTAGCAACCGAGTAACAAATCACATATCTCTGCATCAGAAAATCGTAGAGACTTCTGGGTTGGTTTATTTCAATCAGGATGGCAAGAAGACTTGATAAGTATCACTATGGTGACTGCCTAACAACCAGATGGGGTTACCCTAGCAACCGAGTAACAAATCACATATCTCTGCAACAGAAAATCGTAGAGACTTCTGGGTTGATTTATTTCAAACAGGATGGCAAGAAGACTTGATAAGTATCACTATGGTAACTGCCTAGCAACCAGATGGGGTTACCCTAGCAACCGAGTAACAATTCACATATCTCTGCAACAGAAAGTCGTAGAGACTTCTAGGTTGATTTATTTCAATCAGGATGGCAAGGAGAGTTGATAAGTATAACTATGGTAACTGCCTAGCAACCACATTGGGTTACCCTAGCAACCGAGTAACAAATCACATATCTCTGCACCAAGAAATCGTAGAGACTTCTGGGTTGGTTTATTTCAATCAGGATGGCAAGAAGACTTGATAAGTATCACTATGGTATCTGCCTAACAACCAGATGGGGTTACCCTAGCAACCGAGTAACAAATCACATATCTCTGCAACAGAACAACATAAAGACTTCTGGCTTTGTTCATGGGACTCAGGGTAGCAAGGATCAATCAATCTATCTATCTATCTATCGGAGGGTCAATATCTATCTATCTATCTATCTGTCTCTCTGTCTGTCTGTTGTCTATCTATCTATTTGAGGGTCAATGTCTATCTATCTATCGATCTATCTATCGATCTATCTCTCTCTCTCTCTATCTATCTATCTATCTATCTATCTATCTGAGGGTCTATCTATCTATCTCTGTATCTCTATCTATCTGAGGGTCAATATCTATTTATCTATCTATCTGTCTATCTGTCTGTATGTCCATCTATTTATCTATCTATCTATCCATCTATCTATCTATCTATCTATCTATCTATCTATCTATCTATCTATCTATCTATCTAGCAACTAAGTTAAACTTTAAACTACAAACTACTTTAAACTTCAAACTACTTTAAACTTCAAACTACTTTAAACTATAAACTACTTTAAACTATAAACTACTTTAAACTCATTTAAACTACTTTAAACTTCAAACTACTTTAAACTATAAACTACATTTAAACTATAAACTACTTTAAACTATAAACTAATTTAAAGTCATTTAAACTTCAAACTACTTTAAACTTCAAACTTTCTGAACCAAACTTTCACAAGCCAACTTAAAGTTTGTACTCAAACTTTTTAATCTAGTTATTATTATTATTATTATTATTCTTCTTACTCTGAAATTTCTATATCTAACTCCTCCTAGAGCTTTTAAGCTACAGGCACCAAACTCGGCACAGACCTTCAGACTAATCCCGAATAGTGTGCTATATCTTTTCTAACTGATCGGACTTACGGTTTTCCTAAAAATGACGATCAAACTCAGAAAAAACTCCCATTGACTTAACATTGCTGGAATGTTCAGAAATTCAAATTCCAACTGACATTTTCACACACACACACAAAAAGGGCCTGTCAGCCCTGCATCTCTCCCTCTCTCTCTCCCTCAGAGGATTTCTTTTATCAAGCAGCCAAAAAGTAATGACCTAAAATCTTCCTAGCCACACGCTAAAACATGCTAAAAGCGTGCTTAGCATCATGCTTAACACATGCTAGCATTGACTAGCCGAAGTGCTAAAACATGCTAAAAATGTGCTAGCATCATGCTAACACATGCTTAGCATCACCTAGCAAAGTGTTAAAAAATGCTAAAAACATGATAGCATCATGTTAACACATGCTTAGCATCGCCTAGCGAAGTGCTTAAAACATGCTTAAAACGTCTTAAGCATCATGTTAACACATGCTTAGCATTGCCTAGCGAGTCGCTAAAACATGCTAAAAGCGTCGCTAGCATCATGCTAACACATGCTAGCATCGCCTAGCGAGTCGCTAAAAATGCTAAAAGCGTCTGCAGCATCATGCTTAACACATGCTAGCATCGCCTAGCGAAGTGCTTAAAACATGCTAAAAGCGTCGTTAGCATCATGCTTAACGCATGCTAGCATCGCCTAGCGAAGTGCTAAAACATGCTAAAAGCGTGGTAGCATCATGCTTAACACATGCTTAGCATCGCCTAGCGAGTCGTTAAAACATGCTAAAAGCGTGGTAGCATCATGCTAACACATGCTTAGCATCGCCTAGCGGAGTGCTGAAAACATGCTAAAAACATGCTAGCATCATGCTAACACATGTTAGCATCGCCTAGCGTAGTGCTTAAAACATGCTAAAAGCGTCGCTAGCATCATGCTAACACATGCTTAGCATCGCCAGCCAAGTGCTAAAAGATGCTAAAAGCGTGCTAGCATCATGCTAACACATGCTAGTATCACCTAGCGAAGCACTAAAAAATGCTAAAAACGTGCTAGCATCTATCTGTCTGTCTATCTATCTATCTATCTATCTATCTATCTATCTATCTATCTATCTGAGGGTCAATATCTATCTATCTATCTATCTATCTATTTGAGGGTCAATATCTATCTATCTATCTATCTATCTGAGGGTAAATATTTATCTATCTATCTCTCTATCTATCTATCTGAGTGTCTATCTATCTATCTATCTATCTATCTATCTATCTAGCAACTAAGTTAAACTTTTAACTACTTTAAACTATAAACTACTTTAAACTTCAAACTACTTTAAACTTTAAACTACTTTAAACAATAAACTACTTTAAAATTCAAACTAATTTAAACTTTAGACTACTTTAAACTTTGAACTAATGTATTCTTCAAACTACTTTAAAATTCAAACTAATTTAAACTATAAACAAATTTAAAATTCAAACTACTTTAAACTTCTTCAAACTTTCTGGTCCAAACTTTCACAAGCCAACTTAAAGTTTGTCTCAACGAACTTTTTTTTCTAGTTAAGTTGGCTTGTGAAAGCCAACTTACTGAAATCCTATTTAAACTTATTATTATTATTATTATTATTATTATTATTATTCTTACTCTGAAATTTCTATATCTAACTCCTCCTAGAGCTTTTAAGCTACAGGCACCAAACTCGGCACAGACCTTCAGACTAATCCCGAATAGTGTGCTATATCTTTTCTAACTGATCGGACTTACGGTTTTCCTAAAAATGACGATCAAACTCAGAAAAAACTCCCATTGACTTAACATTGCGGAATGTTCAGAAATTCAAATTCCAACTGACATTTTCACACACACACACAAAAAGGGCCTGTCAGCCCTGCATCTCTCCCTCTCTCTCTCCCTCAGAGGATTTCTTTTATCAAGCAGCCAAAAAGTAATGACCTAAAATCTTCCTAGCCACACGCTTAAAACATGCTAAAAACATGCTAGCATCATGCTTAACACATGCTAGCATTGACTAGCGAAGTGCTAAAACATGCTAAAAATGTGCTAGCATCATGCTAACACATGCTAGCATCGCCTAGCGAAGTCGCTAAAAATGCTAAAAACATGATAGCATCATGCTTAACACATGCTTAGCATCGCCTAGCGAAGTGTTAAAACATGCTAAAAGCGTCATAGCATCATGCTAACACATGCTAGCATCGCCTAGCGAAGTGTTAAAACATGCTAAAAGCGTCTTAGCATCATGTTAACACATCTTAGCATCGCCTAGCGAAGTGCTTAAAACATGCTAAAAGCGTCTTAGCATCATCTTAACACATGCTAGCATCGCCTAGCGAAGTGCTAAAAATGCTAAAAGCGTCTAGCATCATGCTAACACATGCTAGCATCGCCTAGCGAAGTGCTAAAAATGCTAAAAGCGTCTTAGCATCATGCTAACACATGCTTAGCATCGCCTAGCGAAGTGTTAAAACATGCTTAAAACGTCTTAGCATCATGTTAACACATGCTTAGCATCGCCTAGCGAGTGCTTAAAACATGCTAAAAGCGTCTTAGCATCATGCTTAACACATGTTAGCATCGCCTAGCGAGTGCTAAAAATGCTAAAAGCGTCTTAGCATCATGCTTAACACATGCTAGCATCGCCTAGCGAGTGCTAAAAATGCTAAAAGCGTCATAGCATCATGCTAACACATGCTAGCATCGCCTAGCGAGTGCTTAAAACATGCTAAAAGCGTCTTAGCATCATGCTTAACACATGCAAGCATCGCCTAGCGAAGTCGTTAAAACATGCTAAAAGCGTCTAGCATCATGCTTAACACATGCCAAGCATCGCCTAGCGAAGTGCTAAAAAATGCTAAAAGCGTCTAGCATCATGCTAATACATGTTAGCATCGCGTAGCGAGTGCTAAAACATGCTAAAAACATGCTTAGCATCATGCTTAACACATGCTAGCATCGCCTAGCGAAGTGCAAAAAATGCTAAAAGCGTCGTTAGCATCATGCTAACACATGCTTAGCATCGCCTAGCGAAGTGCTTAAAACATGCTTAAAACGTGGTAGCATCATGCTTAACACATGCTAGCATCGCCTAGCGAGTCGCTAAAACATGCTAAAAGCGTCTTACCATCATGCTAACACATGCTAGCATCGCCTAGCGAAGTGCTAAAACATACTAAAATCATGCTAGCATCATGCTAACACATGCTAGCATCGACTAGCGGAGTGCGAAAACATGCTAAAAACATGCATCACCTAGCGAAGTGCTAAAACTTGCTAAAAACGTGCTAGCATCATGCTAACACATGCTAGCATCGCCAAGCGAAGTGCTAAAAGATGCTAAAAACGTGCTAGCATCATGCTAACACATGCTAGCATCGCCTAGCGAAGTACTAAAAAATGCTAAAAACGTGCTAGCATCTATCTGTCTGTCTATCTATCTATCTATCTATCTATCTGAGGTTCAATATCTATCTATCTATCTATCTATTTGAGGGTCAATATCTATCTATCTATCTATCTATCTGAGGGTAAATATTTATCTATCTATATCTATCTATCTATCTGAGGGTAAATATCTATCTACCTATCTCTCTATCTATCTATCTATCTGAGTGTCTATCTATCTATCTATCTATCTATCTAGCAACTAAGTTAAACTTTTAACTACTTTAAACTACAAACTACTTTAAACTTTAAACTAATTTAAACTTTAAACTCATTTAAACTATAAACTACTTTAAACTTCAAACTACTTTAAACAAAAAACTACTTTAAAATTCAAACTAATTTAAACTTTAGACTACTTTAAACTTTGAACTAATTTAATCTTCAAACTACTTTAAAATTCAAACTAATTTAAACTTTAGACTAATTTAAACTTTAAACTAATTTAAACTTTAAACTAATTTAAACTATAAACTAATTTAAACTACAAACTAATTTAAACTTCAAACTAATTTAAACTTCAAACTAATTTAAACTATAAACAAATTTAAAATTCAAACTACTTTAAACTTTAAACTCGTTTAAACTACAAACTACTTTAAACTTTAAACTAATTTAAACTACAAACTACTTTAAACTTCAAACTACTTTAAACTTCAAACTACTTTAAACTTCTTCAAACTTTCTGGTCCAAACTTTCACAAGCCAACTTAAAGTTTGTCTCGACGAACTTTTTCTAGTTAAGTTGGCTTGTGAAAGCCAACTTACTGAAATCCTATTTAAACTTATTATTATTATTATTCTTACTCAGAAATTTCTATACGCTACTCCTCCTAGAGCTTTTAAGCTACAGGCACCAAACTCGGCACAGACCTTCAGACTAATCCCGAATAGTGTGCTATATCTTTTCTAACTGATCGGACTTACGGTTTTCCTAAAAATGACGATCAAACTCAGAAAAAACTCCCATTGACTTAACATTGCGGAATGTTCAGAAATTCAAATTCCAACTGACATTTTCACACACACACACAAAAAGGGCCTGTCAGCCCTGCATCTCTCCCTCTCTCTCTCCCTCAGAGGATTTCTTTTATCAAGCAGCCAAAAAGTAATGACCTAAAATCTTCCTAGCCACACGCTTAAAACATGCTAAAAACATGCTAGCATCATGTTAACACATGCTAGCATTGACTAGCGAAGTGCTTAAAACATGCTAAAAATGTGCTAGCATCATGTTAACACATGCTTAGCATCGCCTAGCAAAGTGCTAAAAAATGCTAAAAGCATGCTTAGCATCATGCTTAACACATGCTTAGCATCGCCTAGCGAAGTGCTTAAAACATGCTAAAAACGTGCGTAGCATCATGCTAACACATGCTTAGCATCGCCTAGCTGAAGTGCTAAAACATGCTAAAAGCGTCTTAGCATCATGCTTAACACATGCTTAGCATCGCTCTAGCGAAGTGCTTAAAACATGCTAAAATCATGCTAGCATCATGCTAACACATGCTTAGCATCGCCAGCTAGCTGAAGTGCTTAAAACATGCTAGCATCATGCTAACACATGCATCACCTAGCGAAGTGCTAAAACATGCTAAAAGCGTGCTAGCATCATGCTAACACATGCTAGCATCGCCTAGCGAAGTGCTAAAAGATGCTAAAAGCGTGCTAGCATCATGCTAACACATGCTAGCATCGCCTAGCGAAGTACTAAAACATGCTAAAAGCGTGCTAGCATCTATCTGTCTGTCTATCTATCTATCTATCTATCTATCTGAGGTTCAATATCTATCTATCTATCTATCTATTTGAGGGTCAATATCTATCTATCTATCTATCTATCTGAGGGTAAATATTTATCTATCTATATCTATCTATCTATCTGAGGGTAAATATCTATCTACCTATCTATCTATCTATCTATCTATCTGAGTGTCTATCTATCTATCTATCTATCTATCTAGCAACTAAGTTAAACTTTTAACTACTTTAAACTACAAACTACTTTAAACTTTAAACTACATTTAAACTATAAACTACTTTAAACTTAAACTACTTTAAACATACTTAAAACTACTATTTAAACTATAGACTACTTTAAACTTTGAACTACTTTAAACTATTAAACTACTTTAAACTTAGACTAATTTAAACTAATTTAAACTTAAACTACTTTAAACTATACTATTTAAACTACAACTAATTTAAACTTCAAACTAATTTAACTCAAACTAATTTAAACTATAAACTAATTTAAACTACTTAAACTTAACTGTTAAACTAACTTAACTTAAACTAATTTAAACTTCAAACTACTTTAAACTTCAAACTACTTTAAACTTCTTCAAACTTTCTGGTCCAAACTTTCACAAGCCAACTTAAAGTTTGTCTCGTGAACCAACTTACTGAAATCCTATTTAAACTTATTATTATTATTATTCTTACTCTGAAATTTCTATATGCTAACTCCTCCTAGAGCTTTTAAGCTACAGGCACCAAACTCGGCACAGACCTTCAGACTAATCCCGAATAGTGTGCTATATCTTTTCTAACTGATCGGACTTACGGTTTTCCTAAAAATGACGATCAAACTCAGAAAAAACTCCCATTGACTTAACATTGCGGAATGTTCAGAAATTCAAATTCCAACTGACATTTTCACACACACACACAAAAAGGGCCTGTCAGCCCTGCATCTCTCCCTCTCTCTCCCTCAGAGGATTTCTTTTATCAAGCAGCCAAAAAGTAATGACCTAAAATCTTCCTAGCCACACGCTAAAACATGCTAAAAACATGCTAGCATCATGTTAACACATGCTAGCATCGCCTAGCGAAGTGCTAAAACATGCTAAAAACGTCTTAGCATCATGTTAACACATGCTTAGCATCGCCTAGCGAAGTCGCTAAAACATGCTAAAAGCGTCTTAGCATCATGCTTAACACATGCTTAGCATCGCCTAGCGAAGTGCTTAAAAATGCTAAAAGCGTCTTAAGCATCATGCTAACACATGCTTAGCATCGCCTAGCCGGCGCTAAAAATGCTAAAAACGTGCTAGCATCATGCTTAACACATGCTAGCATCGCCTAGCGAAGTGCTTAAAACATGCTTAAAGCGTCTTAGCATCATGCTAACACATGCTAGCATCGCCTAGCGAGTCGCTAAAACATGCTAAAACGTCATAGCATCATGCTAACACATGCTATCATCGCCTAGCGAGCGCTAAAACATGCTAAAAGCGTCTAGCATCATGCTAACACATGCTAGCATCGCCTAGCGGAGTGCTAAAACATGCTAAAAACATGCTAGCATCATGCTAACACATGCTTAGCATCGCCTAGCGAGCGCAAAAACATGCTAAAATCGTTCTAGCATTATGCTAACACATGCTAGCATCGCCTAGCCGGAGTGCTTAAAACATGCTAAAAACATGCTAGCATCATGCTAACACATGTTAGCATCACCTAGCGAAGTGCTAAAACATGCTAAAAGCGTGCTAGCATCATGCTAACACATGCTAGCATCGCCAAGCTGAAGTGCTAAAAGATGCTAAAAGCGTGCTAGCATCATGCTAACACATGCTAGTATCACCTAGTGAAGTACTAAAAATGCTAAAAGCGTCTATAGCATCTATCTGTCTATCTATCTATCTATCTATCTGAGGGTCAATATCTATCTATCTATCTATCTATCTATCTATCTATCTATCTATTTGAGGGTCTCTATCTATCTATCTATCTATCTATCTGAGGGTAAATATTTATCTATCTATATCTATCTATCTATCTGAGGGTAAATATCTATCTACCTATCTCTATCTATCTATCTGAGTGTCTATCTATCTATCTATCTATCTATCTATCTAGCAACTAAGTTAAACTTTTAACTACTTTAAACTACAAACTACTTTAAACTTTAAACTAATTTAAACTTTAAACTCATTTAAACTATAAACTACTTTAAACTTCAAACTACTTTAAACAATAAACTACTTTAAAATTCAAACTAATTTAAACTTTAGACTACTTTAAACTTTAGACTACTTTAAACTTTGAACTAATTTAATCTTCAAACTACTTTAAAATTCAAACTAATTTAAACTTTAGACTAATTTAAACTTTAAACTAATTTAAACTTTAAACTAATTTAAACTATAAACTAATTTAAACTACAAACTAATTTAAACTTCAAACTAATTTAAACTATAAACAAATTTAAAATTCAAACTACTTTAAACTTCTTCAAACTTTCTGGTCCAAACTTTCAGAAGCCAACTTAAAGTTTGTCTCGACGAACTTTTTTTTCTAGTTATTATTATTCTTCTTACTCTGAAATTTCTATATCTAACTCCTCCTAGAGCTTTTAAGCTACAGGCACCAAACTCGGCACAGACCTTCAGACTAATCCCGAATAGTGTGCTATATCTTTTCTAACTGATCGGACTTACGGTTTTCCTAAAAATGACGATCAAACTCGGAAAAAACTCCCATTGACTTAACATTGCGGAATGTTCAGAAATTCAAATTCAAACTGACATTTTCACACACACAGACAAAAAGGGCCTGTCAGCCCTGCATCTCTCCCTCTCTCTCTCTCCCTCAGAGGATTTATTTTATCAAGCAGCCAAAAAGTAATGACCTAAAATCTTCATAGCCACACGCTAAAACATGCTAAACATGTGCTAGCATCTATCTGAGGGTCAATATCTATCTATCTATCTATCTATCTATCTATCTATCTATCTGAGGGTAAATATCTATCTCTCTCTCTCTCTCTAACTATCTATCTCTCTATATATCTAAGGGTAAATATCTATCTATCTATCTATCTATCTATCTATCTATCTATCTAGCAACTAAGTTAAACTTTTTTAACACTACACTGTAGAACTGGCTCATTAGAGTTATTCATTTGGGAATCAGACTAAACTGGTCACACTGTAAGTTTCACATTGTAGATTCAAAAGAACCGGCTCATTAGAGTCATTAATTTGGGAATCAGACTACACTGGTCACACTGTATGTTTCACACTGTAGAGTCAAAAGAACCGGCTCATTAGAGTAATTTGTTTGGGAATCAGTCTACACTGGTCACACTGTATGTTTCACACTGTAGATTCAAAAGAACTGGCTCATTAGAGTCATTAATATTGTAATCAGATTACACTGGTCACACTGTATGTTTCACATTGTAGATTCAAAAGAACCGGCTCATTAGAGTCATTAATTTGGGAATCAGACTACACTGGTCACACTGTGTGTTTCACATTTTAGATTCAAAAGAACTGGCTCATTAGAGTCATTAATTTGGGAATCAGACTACACTGGTCACACTGTATGTTTCACACTGTAGATTCAAAAGAACCGGCTCATTAGAGTCATTAACTTGGGAATCGGACTACACTGGTCACACTGTATGTTTCACACTGTAGATTCAAAAGAACCGGCTCATTAGAGTCATTAATGTTGTAATCAGACTACACTGGTCACACTGTATGTTTCACACTGTAGATTCAAAAGAACCGGCTCATTAGAGTCATTTCTTTGGGAATCAGTCTACACTGGTCACACTGTATGTTTCACACTGTGGATTTAAAAGAACTGGCTCATTAGAGTCATTAATGTTGTAATCAGACTACACTGGTCACACTGTATGTTTCATACTGTAGATTCAAAAGAACCGGCTCATTAGAGTCATTTGTTTGGGAATCAGGCTACACTGGTAACACATGCTAGCATCGCCTAGCGAAGTGCTAAAACATGCTAAAAAAGTGCTAGCATCATGCTAACACATGCTAGCATCGCCAAGCGAAGTGCTAAAACATGCTAAAAACGTACTAGCATCATTTTAACACATGCTAGCATCGCCTAGCGAAGTGCTAAAAAATGCTAAAAACGTGTTAACACATGCTAGCATCGCCTAGCGAAGTGCTTAAAACATGCTAAAAGCGTCTTAGCATCATGATAACACATGCTTAGCATCGCCTAGCGAAGTGCTAAAACATGCTAAAAACGTGCTTAGCATCATGCTTAACACATGCTTATCATCGCCTAGCGAAGTGCTAAAAATGCTAAAAGCGTGCTAGCATCATGCTAACACATGCTAGCATCGCCTAGCGAAGTGCTAAAACATGCTAAAAACGTGCTAGCATCATGCTAACACATGCTAGCATCGCCTAGCGATGTACTAAAAAATGCTAAAAACGTGCTAGCATCTATCTGTCTGTCTGTCTATCTATCTATCTATCTGAGGGTCAATATCTATCTATCTATCTATCTATTTGAGGGTCAATATCTATCTATCTATCTATCTATTTGAGGGTCAATATCTATCTATCTATCTATCTGAGGGTAAATATCTATCTATCTATATCTATCTATCTATCTGAGGGTAAATATCTCCCTATCTATCTCTCTATCTATCTATCTGAGTGTCTATCTATCTATCTATCTATCTATCTAGCAACTAAGTTAAACTTTTAACTACTTTAAACTACAAACTACTTTAAACTAATTTAAACTTTAAACTCATTTAAACTATAAACTACTTTAAACTTCAAACTACTTTAAACTATAAACTACTTTAAAATTCAAACTAATTTAAACTTTAGACTACTTAAAACTTTGAACTAATTTAAACTTCAAACTACTTTAAAATTCAAACTAATTTAAACTTTAGACTAATTTAAACTTTGAACTAATTTAAACTTCACACTACTTTAAAATTCAAACGAATTTAAACTTTAGACTAATTTAAACTTTAAACTAATTTAAACTATAAACTAATTTAAACTTCACACTACTTTAAAATTCAAATGAATTTAAACTTTAGACTAATTTAAACTTTAAACTAATTTAAACTATAAACTAATTTAAACTTCAAACTACTTTAAACTTCAAACTTTCTGGTCCAAACTTTCACAAGCCAACTTAAAGTTTGTCTCGACGAACTTTTTCTAGTTAAGTTGGCTTGTGAGAGCCAACTTACTGAAATCCTATTTAAACTTATTATTATTAAGTTGGCTTGTGAGAGCCAACTTACTGAAATCCTATTTAAACTTATTATTATTATTATTATTATTATTATTCTTCTGAGACTAAAATTACCAAGACTAACTCCTCCTAGAGCTTTTAAGCTACAGGCACCAAACTTCGGCACAGACCTTCAGACTAATCCCGAATAGTGTGCTATATCTTTTCTAACTGATCGGACTTACGGTTTTCCTAAAAATGATGATCAAACTCGGAAAAAACTCCCATTGACTTAACATTGCGGAATGTTCAGAAATTCAAATTCCAACTGACATTTTCACACACACAGACAAAAAGGGCCTGTCAGCCCTGCATCTCTCCCTCTCTCTCTCCTCAGAGGATTTCTTTTATCAAGCAGCCAAAAAGTAATGACCTAAAATCTTCCTAGCCACACACTAAAACATGCTAAAAACGTGCTAGCATCTATCTGAGGGTCAATATCTATCTATCTATCTAAATATCTATCTATCTATCTATCTATCTATCTATCTATCTGAGGGTAAATATCTATCTCTCTCTCTCTATCTATCTATATCTATCTCTCTATATATCTAAGGGTAAATATCTATCTATCTATCTATCTATCTATCTATCTATCTATCTATCTATCTATCTAGCAACTAAGTTAAACTTTTTTAACACTACACTGTAGAACTGGCTCATTAGAGTCATTCATTTGGGAATCAGACTAAACTGGTCACACTGTATGTTTCACATTGTAGATTCAAAAGAACTGGCTCATTAGAGTCATTAATTTGGGAATCAGACTACACTGGTCACACTGTATGTTTCACATTGTAGATTCAAAAGAACTGGATCATTAGAGTCATTAATTTGGGAATCAGACTACACTGGTCACACTGTATGTTTCACATTGTAGATTCAAAAGAACTGGCTCATTAGAGTCATTAATTTGGGAATCAGACTACACTGGTCACACTGTATGTTTCACACTGTAGATTCAAAAGAACTGGATCATTAGAGTCATTCATTTGGGAATCAGACTACACTGGTCACACTGTATGTTTCACACTGTAGATTCAAAAGAACTGGATCATTAGAGTCATTCATTTGGGAATCAGACTACACTGGTCACACTGTATGTTTCACACTGTAGAGTCAAAAGAACCGGCTCATTAGAGTCATTAATTTGGGAACACACACAGACAAAAAGGGCCTGTCAGCCCTGCATCTCTCCTCTCTCTCTCCCTCATTGCATAGGGATTTTGTATTGAACATAGCTCTGGATCACAGTGTCATAGAGACAAGGGGGCGGGCTCATTTTACTCAGACGACCAATCAGTCTCTCGGGATCATTGTGAAGCTATCAAGCCACGCCCTAGCAACAATTTAAAGCACCTTAGCAACAACTCCCATAGACTTCTAATGAAAGATATCAAAGGGATATCTCCGGATAGAAGTGTCATAGAAACACAAGGGTGGTCTCGTTTGACTCGGGGCAGCAAACAGCCAATCATGAATCACCTCAACACTTCCTAGCCCCTCCCTAGCAACCATTGTCGAGCACCTTAACAACCAAAATCCATAGAGGGATATCTTCCATTCTGAATGTCACAGAGGCATGGGAGTTGGTTTATATCATTCATACTGACAAGCAGCCTTTGGAGTTTCATAATTGGCAGCTGTCAAGCCACTCCCTAGCAACTAAACAGAGTACCCTAGCAACCGTTTAGCAATAACTATATCTCTGCACCAGAAAATCAGAGAGACTTCTGGGTTCATTTATTTCAAGCAGGATGGCAAGGAGACTTGATAAGTATCACTATGGTAACTGCCTAGCAACCACATGGGGTTACCCTAGCAACCGAGTAACAAATCACATATCTCTGCACCAGAAAATCAGAGAGACTTCTGGGTTGATTTATTTCAATCAGGATGGCAAGGAGACTTGATAAGTATCACTATGGTAACTGCCTAGCAACCACATGGGGTTACCTTAGCAACCGAGTAACAAATCACATATCTCTGCATCAGAAAAGCGTAGAGACTTCCGGATTGACTTATTTCAATCAGGATGGCAAAGAGACTTCATTAGTATCACTATGGTAACTGCCTAGCAACCAGATGTGGTTACCCTAGCAACCAAGTAACAAATCACATATCTCTGCACCAGATAATCGTAGAGACTTCTGGGTTGATTTATTTCAATCAGGATGTCAAGGAGACTTGATAAATATCACTATGGTAACTGCCTAGCAACCACATTGGGTTACCCTAGCAACCGAGTAACAAATCACATATCTCTGGACCAGAAAATCGTAGAGACTTCTGGGTTGGTTTATTTCAATCAGGATGTCAAGAAGACTTGATAAGTATCACTATGGTGACTGCCTAACAACCAGATGGGGTTACCCTAGCAACCGAGTAACAAATCACATATCTCTGCACCAGAAAATCAGAGAGATTTCTGGGTTGATTTATTTCAATCAGGATGGCAAGGAGACTTGATAAGTATCACTATGGTAACTGCCTAGCAACCAGATGGGGTTACCCTAGCAACCGAGTAACAAATCACATATCTCTGCACCAGATAATCGTAGAGACTTCTGGGTTGATTTATTTCAATCAGGATGTCAAGGAGACTTGACAAGTATCACTATGGTAACTGCCTAGCAACCACATTGGGTTACCCTAGCAACCGAGTAACAAATCACATATCTCTGGACCAGAAAATCGTAGAGACTTCTGGGTTGGTTTATTTCAATCAGGATGTCAAGAAGACTTGATAAGTATCACTATGGTGACTGCCTAACAACCAGATGGGGTTAGCCTAGCAACCGAGTAACAAATCACATATCTCTGCACCAGAAAATCAGAGAGACTTCTGGGTTGATTTATTTCAATCAGGATGGCAAGGAGACTTGATAAGTATCACTATGGTAACTGCCTAGCAACCACATGGGGTTACCTTAGCAACCGAGTAACAAATCACATATCTCTGCATCAGAAAAGCGTAGAGACTTCCGGATTGACTTATTTCAATCAGGATGGCAAGGACACTTCATTAGTATCACTAAGGTAACTGCCTAGCAACCAGATGGGGTTACCCTAGCAACCGAGTAACAAATCAAATATCTCTGCACCAGAAAATCATAGAGACTTCTGGGTTGATTTATTTCAATCAGGATGTCAATGAGACTTGATATGTATCACTATGGTAACGGTCTAGCAACCATATTGGGTTACCCTAGCAACCGAGTAACAATTCACATATCTCTGGACCAGAAAATCGTAGAGACTTCTGGGTTGGTTCATTTCAATCAGGATGTCAAGAACACTTGATAAGTATCACTATGGTGACTGCCTAACAACCAGATGGGGTTACCCTAGCAACCGAGTAACAAATCACATATCTCTGCAACAGAAAATCGTAGAGACTTCTGGGTTGATTTATTTCAATCAGGATGGCAAGAAGACTTGATAAGTATCACTATGGTAACTGCCTAGCAACCATATGGGGTTACCCTAGCAACCGAGTAACAAATCACATATCTCTGCAACTGAACAACATAAAGACTTCTGGCTTTGTTCTTGGGACTCAGGGTAGCAAGGATCAATCCATCCATCAATCAATCCATCCATCTATCTATCTATCTATCTGAGGGTCAATATCTATCTATCTATCTATCTATCTATCTATCTATCTGAGGGTCAATGTCTATCTATCTATCGATCTATCTATCTATCTATCTGAGGGTAAATATCTATCTATCTCTCTATCTGAGTGTCTGTCTATCTATCTATCTATCTATCTATCTATCTATCTATCTATCTAGCAACTAAGTTAAACTTTAAACTACTTTAAACAAATTTAAACTAAACTAATTTAAACTATAAACTACTTTAAACTAATTTAAACTTCAAACTAATTTAAACTACAAACTAATTTATACTTCAAACTAATTTAAACTACAAACTAATTTAAACTATAAACTACTTTAAACTTTAAACTAATTTAAACTAATTTAAACTTCAAACTACTTTAAACTTCTTCAAACTTTCTGGTCCAAACTTTCACAAGCCAACTTAAAGTTTGTCTCGACGAACTTTTTTTTCTAGTTATTATTATTATTATTCTTCTTACTCAGAAATTTCTATACGCTACTCCTCCTAGAGCTTTTAAGCTACAGGCACCAAACTCGGCACAGACCTTCAGACTAATCCCGAATAGTGTGCTATATCTTTTCTAACTGATCGGACTTACGGTTTTCCTAAAAATGACGATCAAACTCGGAAAAAACTCCCATTGACTTAACATTGCGGAATGTTCAGAAATTCAAATTCCAACTGACATTTTCACACACACAGACAAAAAGGGCCTGTCAGCCCTGCATCTCTCCCTCTCTCTCTCCCTCAGAGGATTTCTTTTATCAAGCAGCCAAAAAGTAATGACCTAAAATCTTCCTAGCCACACGCTAAAACATGCTAAAAACATGCTTAGCATCATCTTAACACATGCTTAGCATTGACTAGCGAAGTCTTAAAACAAGCTAAAAATGTCTTAGCATCATGCTTAAAATCGCCTAGCGAAGTGCTAAAACATGCTAAAACGTCTTAGCATCGCCTAGCGAAGTCTTAAAACATCTTAAAGCGTGATAGCATCGCCTAGCGAAGTGCTAAAAATGCTTAAAACGTCTTAGCATCATGCTTAACACATCTTAACATCGCCTAGCGAAGTCTTAAAACATGCTAAAAGCGTCTTAGCATCATCTTAACACATCTTAGCATCGCCTAGCGAAGTCTTAAAACATCTTAAAAGCGTCTTAGCATCATCTTAACACATCTAGCATCGCCTAGCGAAGTCTTAAAACATGCTAAAAGCGTCTTAGCATCATCTTAACACATCTTAGCATCGCCTAGCGAAGTCTTAAAACATGGTAAAAGCGTACATAGCATCATGCTTAACACATGCTTAGCATCGCCTAGCGAAGTCTTTAAAACATGCTTAAAAATGTAATAGCATCATCTTAACACATGTTAGCATCGCCTAGCGAAGTGTTAAAACATGCTTAAAAGCGTCTTAGCATCATCTTAACACATCTTAGCATCGCCTAGCGAAGTGCTTAAAAATGCTTAAAAGCGTCTTAGCATCATGCTTAACACATCTTAGCATCGCCTAGCGAAGTGTTAAAACATGCTAAAAACTTGCTAGCATCATGCTAACACATCTTAGCATCGCCTAGCGAAGTGCTAAAAAATGCTTAAAAGCGTCTTAGCATCATGCTTAACACATCTTAGCATCGCCTAGCGAAGTGCTTAAAAATGCTAAAAACGTCTTAAGCATCATCTTAACACATGCTTAGCATCGCCTAGCGAAGTGCTTAAATCATGCTAAAAATGTCTTAGCATCATGCTTAACACATGCTTAGCATCGCCTAGCGAAGTGCTAAAGCTTGCTAAAAGCGTGTTAGCATCATGCTTAACACATCTTAGCATCGCCTAGCGAAGTGCTAAAAAATGCTAAAACGTCTAGCATCGCCTAGCGAAGTGCTAAAAAATTCTAAAAGCGTGCTAGCATCTATCTGTCTGTCTATCTATCTATCTATCTATCTGAGGGTCAATATATATCTATCTATCTATCTATCTGAGGGTAAATATCTATCTCTCTCTCTCTATCTATTTATCTATCTATCTGAGGGTAAATATCTATCTATCTATATCTATCTATCTATCTGAGGGTAAATATCTATCTATCTATCTCTCTATCTAACTATCTATCTGAGTGTCTATCTATCTATCTGTCTATCTAGCAACTAAGTTAAACTTTAAACTACTTTAAACTACAAACTACTTTAAACTTTAAACTAATTTAAACTACAAACTAATTTAAACTTTAAACTTCGTTTAAACTATAAACTACTTTAAACTTCAAACTACTTTAAACTTTAAACTCGTTTAAACTACAAACTACTTTAAACTTTAAACTAATTTAAACTACAAACTACTTTAAACTGATTGAAATTTATTTCAATCAGGATGGCAAGGAGACTTGATAAGTATCACTATGGTAACTGCCTAGCAACCACATGGGGTTACCTTAGCAACCGAGTAACAAATCACATATCTCTGCATCAGAAAAGCGTAGAGACTTCGGATTGACTTATTTCAATCAGGATGGCAAAGAGACTTCATTAGTATCACTATGGTAACTGCCAAGCAACCAGATGTGGTTACCCTAGCAACCAAGTAACAAATCACATATCTCTGCACCAGATAATCGTAGAGACTTCTGGGTTGATTTATTTCAATCAGGATGTCAAGGAGACTTGATAAATATCACTATGGTAACTGCCTAGCAACCACATTGGGTTACCCTAGCAACCGAGTAACAAATCACATATCTCTGGACCAGAAAATCGTAGAGACTTCTGGGTTGGTTTATTTCAATCAGGATGTCAAGAAGACTTG